>NC_047056.1:99332795-100727349 GCF_000738735.6 Corvus cornix cornix | reverse complement strand
GAGCCAGGAAGAAAATATCTTCAAGTAATTTTTGGTAATAGGTTTTGTCATTTTAAATTTTTTTTTAATGATAATCCTTTGAATATATTGACAAAATGGAGCATCTTGTTTGTCAATTAATATAGAGTGCTTTACAAAAGATATTATGACATTTGCCTCACCCTGTCTACATCAATATGACAGTCTCATTAAGAGTTCAATGGGGTTTTTTTTTCTTCGTGTTTTTACCATGAGGACAAGTATGGAGTCACCATTCTTTCTGTGGTATGTATTTGCTTTCTCCCCATGCAGCGTTCGTCTAGCCTCTCATGACTTCGTTCAAAACACTACTTTGGATTTCTGTTTGTTGCAGAGAGTCATAAATATGGATTTATGTAACCTAGTGATTAGGATTAATGAATCCAGTGTTCATTACACTGGAAGTGAATTGTTAACTGCCGTTTCTGAAAATATGTTTAAAATAAGGGTCTTAGTTAACAACTGACTTCAAGTCTCTCATTTTTGGGGTAGGCGAGAATGAATCAATAAGAGATGGATACTACTCAATGTGCGTTGCACATCCTACCAGCAGATATGAATATTCAGTATCACTATGGATTTTTAGACAAGGAGCATAAAATTCACCTTTAATATGACCTTCTCTGCTGCAGAGGAGCTTTCACAGAAGAGTCAACCAGAAGAACTTCGATTTCTCTTCCTGTGAAGGGCTGTGTGAGACAAATGCCTCAAACAGCAGGAGATACCTGCATGTCTGCCAGTCCTCATGGAGATTGGCAATGCTGTGCATGGCAGAGGAGACTGAGCACTTTGCTTAGGAATTTTGGAAAAGAAATCACTGGGATGATCTGATATAGATAAACATGGTAGGAATTACCACTATTTAAAAATAGCAATATTAGTCAAATGTGTATATGCCTAGGCAAAAAGGTTTGGATGCTGTTAGATTTAGTCTTGAATTGTTTATATATCCTACCAAATGAACCTCACCTCCCATTTAATACAATAGAACTTCAGCAATAATTCTGGAAAATAGTTAACTGGCAGAGACAGGTGGATTTAAGTCCGTGTTTACTGTTCTGTAGTAGAGTTGAAAACACTTAACTTTATTCGCACAAGAATAATGTGATTTGAGATAAACCTAAGACAAGATGCCAAGAAAACTGTGCAAGACATATTTTAGTGATGCAGTGCTAGGATCAAAATCTCTTTCCTTAATATTTTCTTGAACTGCAAGATTTGCATTTGACAGTTTAATGCTGTAATTTTGTAAGACTTACTAGATTGCTTTATTTTCCTCTTTTTATAGAAATCCCTGCTCTCTGATCCCATTCCTGAGGAATTCTAGGTCTATTACAGTGCTGCAATTCCATTGCTAACTGTGCTTTCAAATGCTCTGTCCCTGAGATGCTTCCAAACTTGGCAGTGAAAGGAGCCATTCCCAGATCCTTCTGCTGATAAAAAACTTGGTATGACAAAGACCTTCTTCTCTATCTGACCTGTTTGGGACCGGACCTGTGAATTGAAAAAGTGAATGAAAATATGTGAGCTCAAAGCAGCCTGAGTTCCTCCTCACCACTGCATAGGGAAGGGGAAGTTTGTGAGTTCTAGGTTTACCGGGGGACTAAAAGGGCTGCTACAGGCTTTCATTTACATAATTAACTGGATGTAATAAGCAGAAGTCTGGATTCACAATTCACTAACCTGAAACTTGTAAAAAGCTGATGGCCCTAAAGACAGGCTGGTGATTTCAAGCTATCTTTGAGAGGCAGAAGCTCCCCATGGGGCTTATTTCCTGGTCCACTGAGGTCTCCATGGATATTTCATTGCTGTTTCACCCCTGGCAGGAGCTAACACCCTGCTCTTCCTTGGGGAAGCGCTGAAAGCCACAGCCCTAGGTTCTCCTAGCTGACTCAGTCACAGCTCCATAAGCACTGACATAAACAGTTGTATTGCTCAAAGACTGAAATTGTTCCAGCCTGCTTTTTTCTCTACACTTTTTTCTCTACATTAAAAGCGTATTTAAATTCATGTTATTTGGCACAAACAGTAGTTGAACAAATTTCTTGCTCTCTCACAGCCTTCTTTGTGGTGCAGCTTAGCACTCTGTGCTGTCTGCTGTGGCTGCTTCCTCATCAGACTACTCTGTGGAAAAGAAAATGCTACAAAGTCATCCTAGTGGAAATAGCAGTTTTCTTGAGTCTTCATCTACAAGGAGAAGCTACGCTTTTCAAGCATTTGTGCATTGCTTTTCCACATGCAGCCTTCAACTGAAACGGTTATAAAGGAGAAAATTAATTTTTCCTTCTACAGCATAAAGTTTGAGAAGGATACAACTATGCAACACTGAAATTACCTCAGGGAAAAATCTGTAATTTTTATATAGAACATTAAATAATAATTGAAGGCTGATGAACTTTCTTATCAGAATGAACTATTTAGCCTGACTTCTCTGTAGGAAGACTAGTAGAGTCAGTTCAAAATAACTCATGCCAAAATCTCTTGGAGTTAATGCCACCCCTCTTCTTCTCCAGTACTTAGCAGGTCCTGTGGACCATCTCTTAAGTGAAATTTTTTAAACTTGAATTTGAATGTACCTCATATTTCTTTCCATTTCAGAGGAACAGTACAAACGTGTATATATATATATATAAATAAGTAAGTATATATATATGTGTGACACACACCCAAAAATGATGGCAGGTTCATTCCATACATTAGGCACAAATAAGACTGTGAAATGCTTCTCTGCAACCCAGTAAAATAGCAAGAAGGCAGAAAAGACTTGTGCTGATTCTGTGAATGTTACAATTTTGAACTGTTTTACTGAATGTGAGGTTACGTTTGAGGGTGTCTCTGATTTGAGTTGAATCTTTAGCTTACCTGTAAATGCAGTCATTTGTAATTTAAATCCTCATTATATCCAGCCCTAGATGGATTTCTTGGTTGATGCATGTGATAGGAGTCATCTTCTTTTATCCCTCTGTGTCTGTGGGCTATTCAAGCATGATTTGCTATTTGCTGTTTGGTGTCTCAGAACGTCCCTACCAAAGCTTCAGCAAGCCTGGCTTGTTTCCAAAAAGCATCTTTGTGAGAATTGAAAGAGAATGTTTGGAACACTATATAATAAAAGCAAACAAAATACAGCAGAAATAATTTTTGATCTCAGCAAGAGCTGAAAATGAAAATAAATAAAGACCAAGTGCTGCTTACTGAAATTTCTCTGCAGTGTGCACAGAGTAGAAAATAAAATAATTTTGTTGGTTCTATTATCATTCTTGAAAGCACAACACAAAGCAATGCTGATATGGTACAGGTCCATCTGCCAGCTGGGAAGAAGAAAAGAAAAAGCAATTAAGAACATTATAAATTTGGCTTGTTGCTCTGGGCTGGAAAGATCCAGTTAAGCATGCTGTGATTCTGAACAGAGAAGTACAGGAGACAAGCCAAGACAGAATTTCTCTTGATAGTATCACTTGACCTGTTTCCGTTGCCTTCCACAGCTCTCCCAGCCAAGGATATATCTGTAGCCAAATCACCTCTGGCTCTCAAAGCTAAAATCTGACAGCCCATGTATAAATCTACACTCCTGAGGATGTGTGGGCTAAATAGCAGCCTGGACAACTTACTCTTGCAGTCTGATCCTGTGAAAGAGGACCATTCCGCACACCTCACTGAAGACAGCCAGCCCGCCCAGATTTTCAGAGCATGGAACTAGGTGACCATTTCAATTTCTCCTACTCCTTCTACCATCATCTCCTTGACACAAATTTGCTTGATGTGTGAAACCAAAGAGTAAAATAACTCTTGTTCTTTATGGGTGGTAAGAAATCCGTACCTCTTCCAGGAAGAAGACTCAGAATTAATCGTCTTGCAAATGGTCTTGCGTGTTTGTCACACATCAGTCAACCATCACTGGCTTTGTGTTTGGGGACAACACAGGCAAAAACTGCTTTCATTGCAGCTTTTGCACTTTTGTTTGGTAGTCTCAGTGTCCTTTCTTGGTGATTCTGCACAGAACTCCACTGGTATGCATATAAAACAGCAATGGGAAATGAGTCTATGAGAAATGAATCTAGACCACATTACTCTTAAGTACCATCAGGCAGCTGGTACAGGTCCAGCCAGACACAGCTCCCTTGAAAACAAACCTTATCTTTATGTGTCATTGTAATCTGGAGGAAATTAATACAAGAGAGCTCTAAAGTTATATCTGCTTTACAGCATCTGTCCTTGCAAACTGATGATGTAGAATAACCCCTTTCTCTGGGTGTCCTTCTGGTTCCACTGTTCCCAGAGCTACCATGACACGGTGCCCTGCTTGCACCTGTGAAGCACAGCCCATAAATCTGCTACTACTGCCTTAAAATCATTGCTTTGCCATGTGTAGGTCACCCCTGAGCCTGCACTAATTGTACTGAATGCAGTTATTTTTGTAGGCAGCATGACTTGTTCTTCCATCCCCTTCACATCTTGCACCTGCTCAACGTGCAGCCAGAGGACACAGACAGCCCCCCTGAGCCAGGGAGAGGATCCGCCACATCTGCCAAGCTACCAGCAGGCACAATTGTGCCATTGGTGGGTCACAGCTTTGGGCAGGAGCAAAGTAGTCACCTGTTTGTATTTAAATAGCTCTGGTGGCTGTAATAATGTCAGGCCACTGCAGGTTTGCTGGTGCTTCGCAGTTGGACTCTGGGATCTACCCTGGGCTGGCTTAGTAGTTTTTGTTTTCATGCTCATGTAAAACATGGAGGGGCCAACAGAAAGTTTATGGTGGCCAACCATGGTGGCCACAGCCCAGTAGCCTGGCAACCACCTCCACTGGCTATCAGCCACCCAAATCAGCCATAGCTTGGGGAATGTCATGTGCTGAGAACCGAGAATCAACCTGCCAGCACTCAGCTGAGCAGGTGCAGGCTGGGGACAGCCTTCGAGATGGATATTGCTCCAATCTGATGCGAAATTTGTGCCAGATTATCTCCATTCATTAAGTGAGAGAATAGAAAAAATGGCCATTTTAATAAGGGTGGAATTGAACTTGAATACAGAAAAAATCAAACTAGTTGTCTAAATAGAATAAATCTTTATAGTGTTCCCAGTGGTTTATAAATCGTCCTCAGCTAGTTCATGTTTGTGTGGAAGCTTTTTGTGAAAAGCTGATCTTATCTTACTGCAAGCATTTCGCTCCTGTTCTGTGGGGAAAAAAAAATGTTTGGTTCCATTTGTAGAATGAGATTAGAAATACAACTTGTGGAAAAATGGTGGGATTCTTGACACAGAGCAGTAATAAACCTCAGAGAGAAATGGGAAAAGGTTATTAGCTCTCCAATAAAGGATCATTTGACTCTGGAAGTGTTGATTTGCTCTCTTCTTTTGTGTGACACTGGGGAAATCAGACTTGATTTTTAAATATGATATAAATTGGAAATAAATTTCAAAGGTAAACTGAGAGGTAGATATTTAAAGAGTACTGTTACACCTTTGAACTGGTAAGTTTAATTAAGACAGATGGACCCATAAGTGTTGTAAAAAAGCAAAGGCTGGGTAAGCTCTCATAGTTGTCTCTCAATTTTAGTTTATTTCTGGCATTAGAAATGGGTGAGCCTTCCTCATAAGAGGCTTATTCCTACTTTCTCCTTTACTGGGCTGCCTGTTTTCTGAGAGCTTGGGAAAATCTTTATCAACCATATAGGCACTTTGAATGATGCAAGCAGAATTTTGAAAGGATTTTGTTTCATTCTCTCTTCTTAAATTTTGCCTATTAATTAAACTTGCAATTTAAAACCTATTTAAATGCATCATTAAACATATTTAGTTTACTTCCAGGATAAATGCCACTATTTCTCATTTAGTAAATTAGTGAACTGGGGCATAAAGTAGGTAGCTGACACATGTGATGCACCTACCAAGCATGGAGTAACCTGTAGTGCTAGTTCCTGAGTGAGAAAGGACCTGACCTATGACTGATACTGTCTTCAGGGACTGAGAAACACATTAAAAATGGATCACTAGAGGAGGTGGGAATGATCTCAGGAGCTTAGGAGTTGGGTTTGGATCTGAAAGCAGCTGAAGAGAATACAAATATTCTACTGGCCTGAGTGGGTTGCTTGAGGTCCTCACAATTTCATCCATTTCAGCAGAACAGAATTTAATAGTTTCTATTGGAGTTATCTGAATGGAAACAAAAGGCATCTCTTACAGCACAAAACCCTAAAATAGTAAGTTTTATAAATGCTTCAGCCAGTTCAGCATCCAGTCTTGAATAATATTTCACTCATAAACAAACAAGACAGTGTTTCTGAAGTATTATTTGCGTGGAAAAAAGATAGACTATTTAGAACAATATAAGAAAATTGTGCTAACTCATGCAAAGATGCATTTTATCCTGAGATTGTGAAAATACTTCTCCTTATTTTATTAATTGCCAGTAGATGTAGATTTAAGATGGAGTGCTGATTTGTCTCATAGAATTGTGCAGAATGAAGAAGCACAAAAAGAATCAGTTTTGTTATTTTCCATTTTAATGTTGCATTAGTTATTTGAGAGTTTATTGTTTGAACAATTGCTTCAGCTACCTTGTAGTAAATTATATTCCAAGAATGCTTCTATTTTGCCCAAATTTGTTAATTTTTAGAATTCATTGCATTCAAAATGGTCTCTCATTTGAGCAAGACATCAGCAATTTTATAGCAAATGAAAATCAGTTCTTGAACATGAGACATGAAAAATCTAAGAATGTATTAATTGTATTTGTATGTAACCAAGTCAACTGCTTTCAAATAAATGTGAATATTGTGGGCAGCTTTTTGTTGTTCCAGTTTTTCATCTCAACTTATTATTTCGAACACCAGCTTCTTACCTCCTTAATTCCTTTCCAAAATCCAATAACTGAAATAAAATTATGTTCTAAAATGGTAGCAGAAATCAACATCCAGAGTGATGAGAGGATGCTCATTGACACAGGTAATGCCATTTTCATATTGCCATGATGTTGGTCCAGATGCTCACGTGTCACTTGTAGGCATTGAGGAGGTGGATTGGGAACCTCCAGCAGTCCAGGAGCAACAGTTTTGAGCAGGGTCTGGAGTGACTATAGATCCATGAGGTTTGTAACTGCAGCTCTACTATTCAGTGTATATTCCTACCATGCGCAAAATCCCATCCCCGGTCGTAAGTTGAAAATGATCCTTTGTACACATAGATTGTGTGGGCTTCATTAAGTATTCCTGAGGACTTAAAGGAACACAAAATCCAGTGTCCTGTTTTCTAGACATTCAATGTTCCTGAAGGAAGAAGAAATGTAATTTGAAACTCTGCTGTGCTATTTATAGACAACCTAATATCACAGGTTGGGTGTAAACAAAATTTTATTAAGTTCTGACTGATGAGTTCCATGGCTGGTAAATCGCTCTTGGTCAGATCTGGGTGTATTAAAGTGCTTGGTTGATTTAGGATGTGAATGTAAATGGCAAAACTCATTTTTATGAGCTTCATTATTTCTGGAATGAGGCTTCTCATACAGCTTATTAATATACCTGATTTTTATTATCTTTTCCTCCATAAAAGCCACTTTCTTAATAGGTATTTTGACACTGAGGTTTAATGGCATTTAAAAAGATGACACAGCCAGGCACAGAAATTGCAAGTCATATATATTAAATTGTTCAGTCATGAAAAGATCATTCCATCCTAAAAATGGAATCTCTGCTGTTGTTTTTCTATTTAGGTTTCAGTTTTTTGCTCTGGTAGTTTGAATGTTATACCCAGGGTAAAATAATTTCTTTTTGCTTTTAGGAAATAATTTTTTTTCCTTGTCCACAAACTAGAAGAGAGAGACAGCAGCTAGAGGATCCCAAGAACATTTATGGTTTTTGAGCACTTTTGAAATCTGTATCAATTAATTTGATAAAACAAAGTCCTCCAGCATGAATGCCCCTAATAGTACATTACTCTATGGATAGCTGTTCCTTTATTTGTATAAGCCACTTTGCCTTTGAAAATTCACTGGATCACCATACTAGGATAAAGTTTGACTAGGTGACCTTCCAATTCTGAAGGAAAACCAGCTCAAACTTCTTATTGCCAAGATTCTACAGGCTTCTACTGTTCTTTGCCTTGTCAGCTTGAGTCAGTAATTCAGACAAGACTTCTGCAGATTTATGACAGAATATTTTATCTTTAAATTTCTTTTCAATATACTTTTCATTTGCAAAAAGTTCTCTACATTTTAAAAGTATGCATATATTTAAGCTGACATTAATTTTCATAACGAACATGAAAATGTAATATACATAGCCAGCTGAAGCTCATTACTGTGCTATTTAAAAAACCTTCATAACCATATTTGTGCTAAAATAAATATTCTCTTTTTCTTAACAACCTGCGTTACTTACAGACAGTGGCATGCTCTTGCTGTGGGCAGAGGAAGCACCAATTATTCTGATGGCCTGAAGCTTTTCACCCTGTAGATGTGGTTGCAAAAGGATTGGGGATGTAGCCCTCCAGAGAACGTAGATTTTCCGCCGTGTACAGAGCAGTATAAACTTCATGCATGTGTTCTCTGCTTGGAAGTGTCTGTCTGGTTTAGCACATGTTTTCTAGCTCTGAAATGCAGCACTTCTGCAACATGTTCTCAGCATAATTCTGGATGAGTGCCTGTGTGAATGGAGGCGCTTGCACTGAAGGAGTAACCTGATCTTCAGAATAGATTAATATGAATGGGAGCACTTTGGAAGCAGGGATCGGACAGGTGAGGGATTTTGATTCCATTGCAGGAATTATTTGTAGTCATTACTTATTTTCCAGGATGTTGCACCACTTGATGTAAAAGCCTATCTTTCTGCTAGAGGATGGGCTTGTGAGAGGATTTAGTCTTGTACAGTAAGTAGCATGACTTGCTTTTCTCCCTGGTGGTTTTATGGTGGTCTCTAGGTTCTTACTACCTGGATATATGAATATGGACTGGCAAATTAGCTTGTTTCATTGTAGATGTAGTTAACAGATGTAGTTAAAGCAGTGAAGATCATCTTATTTCTGTTTAGAGTGTGGATATTCTTTAGAAGTCCTAGCAAACTGCTATGAAAAGGGAAGCCAAATTACAGAATCAGCTGCTTTGGGATAGACTTCAGGTATCCCTCTGTCCAACCTCTTGCTCCAAGCAGGGTCATCTGTGAGATCAGGCCAGGCTGCTCAGAGCTTTACCCAGCTGGGTCTTGAACTCTCCAAGGCTGAAGAAGCTCTCCAAGCAGTCTGGTCTCCTAACTGTCCTCAGTTGTGGTGATGCAATACCTTTATTATATTTTTATATAAGTTTTCTGTACCCCAATGGTTCATCCCTACCTTCCCCACTCCTATTCCCAGTTGGTTTCCCCCAGACCCAAGCCTCTCCCCCGGTGCTCCCTACATGGTTGTTCTCCTCCCCTTGTTCTGGCTCTTTCCCTATCAATCACCCAAACCCCTCCTGTTGTTCCCGGAGGTCCAGTGTCCATCATCTGAAACCTCCCAATTTACCCTTATATGGTCCCATCAATCCCCCGAGACCCTACCCCCATAGATACCTCCCCCTTTGGAAATCCCCTAAACCTCGATGCCCCATTGGGGCATGTGATCCCTTTCCCTCCTCCCCTTGAGGCTATTGGCCCAAGGAAATGTCTATCCTCATCCGTATCCCTCCCTGAGAGATTTCTATTGGTCCCCAGTTAAGCCATCCCCATTGTAACACCTCCCTTTATAAGAGGTTCCCTGGAGCTGCTCCAGGCTTGTGCCCTGGGAGTTGCTTCCAATGAATTTGGTTATCCCGTGTGCAAGCCTCCTTGCTACTTTTTAGCCTCTCCCTTTTCCGGACTGCTGACAGCCACTGTGCCTGGAGCTTCAGCTCCCCTGGGCAGAGCTGAACTCCTGAGGAGCAGCTTTAAAGCCAAGAGCCTCCAGCTGCTCCCCACTCCTGTCGCACACCGCAGGAGCTAGCCTGGGCAGTGGTCAGTGGCGGTCATTGCGACACTCAGTGAAATGTCTTTTCCTATCTCCAGCTGGAATCTATTCTTTCAATTTAAACTCCTGTCTCTCATTCTCCTACCATGCATTATCACGAGGAGCCCTGCTCAGCTGCTCGATATCCCTCCAGCTAGGCAGGGCCAGGCTGCTGTGAGACCTTCCTGAAGCTGTCCTTACCCAGGCTGAGGAAGCCTTTACCCTCTCTTCAGCTCTGCTCACAGGACAAGTCTTCCAGCCCTGACCAACTTGGTGGCCTACACTAGACTTCCCCAAGTTTGTCAATGACTTAAAATATCAGGCCAGGGGTACTGCAGAAATAATTGCAGGAACAAGATCTTAAACTTGAATTTGTCACTTGAATGTTTTTATACCAATTCTTTCTCTTGCTGTTCATTGAGCAAGAACCTCTCAGCACTTTTAAGAAATCAAAATCTATTATCACTCCCTCAGATGCATTGCTTATAATAGCTATCTTCTTGGAATTTCATTAAAGACATTATACTTATTTTTCCTACAATGTCTTCTTTTCATCTTTGCCAAACTCCATGGATGGCAGACGTTTTTCAGGATTAATGAATAGTGACAACATCATTAGTCACTATCTCAAGGTCCAATAATCCTGTAAAGGAGTGATGTGAAAGTCAATAGTTAAACGAGAAAAGGCTTTTAAATTGCTTCTTGTCTCTAAGAAGTCAAAGGCCCTCAGTGGGAGGGTGAGCATCTCTGTGTCTCAGTGTAACAGCAGCCAAGGCTTCTCAGGACAGGACACAAGCACGCATGAGAAACAGGAGTGTTTCAAGCTACTTCCAGGCTGACCTGCAAAAGAAGTCTCTTTCCAACTCAGGGTGGCAAGCTGCACGGAAAGGATAGTGCCTTCTGTGTCTTTATAACTAATTAACATCTGAAAAGTTATCTCTTTGCTCTACTTTACCATCACCATTGAAGGAAGAATTCCAGATAATACCAAACTGGGAGGAGCAGTCACTGCCCTGGAGTACAGGGCAGCTGGTCATAAAGACCTTGAACAGCTTTGTCTCCTTCAAAAATGGGATTGAAGAAATGGGTAATGGATGTGGGAGTTGAAGAGCTGGGCTGGTATTAGCAAAATACTCGTGCCTCATTCAATGTCATTTGCATCCCCATGCCTTTGGTTGTGGAGCTGTAGATGCTACACCAAGTAGGACTAAAACATCAGAGAAAAGTAAACTACCATGAAGGCACAAAGAAATGTTTCTGCTTGTTTGGAGGCAAGGCAGGTTCCTCACGTGTCCCTTTCTCCAGGCCTTTTCCTTGACAGTTTGAAGCAAAGGAGCTCCATTATTCCATGCAGCTGAAGGTGGCCCTGTATCACACCCAGGGCTTTCTCCTTTGAGGAAAAGCTGCGTTTTAGTTTCTGACTATGTCTAAAGTGAAGAAATTTCATTCTTGACAGTCTTTCTCATTTTTTCAGAGATGAATAAATTATCAGGTCAGCTTGTTGGGACATTTTCCCTCCCATCTTCTCCCCTAGGCAATTTGATTTAATGTTTAGCTTTGTTGGAATTGCCCAACAGTAACTACACATTGGGAAAGCTGGCACATCCCTGAAGTCCAGCCTGAAAGGTAATTTGTGTCAGTGCTTTAGGAACAAGAGCTGAATGGGGACTAATCCCCTGTATAGAGCAGAGCTCTCTTGGTGCCAGTCAGCAGGCTGGATCTGGCTAGGATAAGTCCGCTGCGCACATGATTTTGCTTAGGGAGGGGGGATAAAAGGATTTGATAAGAGTTTGTGCAGCCATCTACCACCTCCTTTGCCTGTGCAAGTCCAGGAACCAGCAGCAGACACCAGCACATCCATGTCCGTCTCAGGGCAGGGAGTGGAGAGCTTGGATCCCCTTCCATCACCAGGACAGTGAGAAATCAAAGCACTTTGAATGCTCATTTGTGAAAATCCCGACATGTCGTCTCTTTGTATCCACTTTCTTCAAGGGAAAGCAATAATGCTTATGTCCACCTCTTCCTTAGCATTACATCCATGCACTTCAGAGCACTTGGCATTGATAGATACTTTTATAATCAATTAAATAAATGTACAGAGGTTCCTCTACATTTATTTCACAAATCTTTAAAAGCATTTAACCCTTTTCTCATTTGCTTAACTTCAAGATCAGAAACCATGTCAGTTGTTACCTCACAGATGTTTTAAAGAAGAGGCATTTATCATAGTGATTTATAATGTCATCCCTGACCTTCGATTACTTGGTAGCAATTAAACCATGTGTTTAAGTTCCTGAAGTATTAGGAAATATGTTAGAATGGAAGAATGCTTTTTCACCATGTCCTGTACAAAAATATTCTTTTAATTCATAAGGCACAACCTTACTGCAATTTCCTTGGTTTTCTTGCAGGTACCCATCATAAGTAACCACAGAAGAAACAGTATATCAGTGAGAATAATACAATGGTTTTATTTCATTGCAATTATTCATGTTTTTCAGTTTTGTTGAGACTTTTCTGTAGGACTCACTAACAAGAATTACCAGCTGGAAATTAAAGGGACAGAACATAGAGCCATAAATTTCATGAACATGTAATATCTTTCTGTGCTGGATTTTTTCCAGTTAAATGACTCCCAGTCTGTGCAGGTTGTGGAATAACAGAATGGCCATTTCATTCTGAGGCAAATGGGTAAAATAGGGATATGGGAATAGATTGAAGGCTCATTAAGGAGTTGGACTTCATAGCTTCATAGTTGCCAGCCTCTGGATTGTCAATGGGCGACACTGTGCCAATACACATTTTCAGCACCATACAGAAAGTAACTAGTAATAGAAAAAATATTTTGGACATAAATTCAAAGGAGAAACATGTAAATACGTGTTAGTTTATAGATATACTCAATGGTAACTGTAATTATTTAAATATTCTTCTGTTACAAATATAGCAAACTTTTCTGAAAGTACTTAAAAATATTTTTTCCTCAATCCTGCCAAGACTTACTGTATTCATTCATATATATGTGTATCTGCAAACATACACACACACACATGCACCATCACTGCTCCCGCTCAATTTTTGTTAGCAAATGACTGGCAGTGCTAAAAGTACTAAAAGGACTTTCATCATATTGAATTTAAGTCACTCAAAGGAAATTGGAAAAATGGAGCTTTGTGAGAAGACAGAATTTAAATAAAACGTAAAAGGTCTCTCACCCCTTCCCTTCTTCTGTAGTGTCTCTGTACTGCTTTTCATTCTTTCTGCTCTCTATTGCCCTTCTAAATCCTGTGCTATTCCCACCTCTCTTCTTTGCTTTCATGCTAACTAGCAGTATGTCCTTTCATGTTCCCATCAAGCCTGGACAAGTGGCAAATGCTCTGTCTCTCATGCACACTGACTTTTCTCATTGTTCTCAGCTCAAAAAGTGCAACTGTGCTTGCTTTTCAAGACGTTTGCTTCAGATGGGATTTTTCAGGGTGATGAATCAGACTCATTTTTGTTCTCCAGTAACTGCACTGCAGCTTTGATGTTTCTGTTCTTCCCAGTAACACATCAATGACGATATCTTTTCTGCAATATAACACCATACCAGGCAGTCTGATGGAGGGATAAGTTCATGACATGACTACAACCAAGTGTTAACGCTTAATTTGACAGAGGTAAAATCTGTCTCTGTCACTCCATCTGTAATAAACAGGAGATGATGTCACAGAGTTTCTATGCAAGGCCACAGCGAGGACTAAAGACATGATGCTAAACTTATGTGTGGCACTAAACATCACAGAGCTACAGCACTACTTGAGCTTCATCTGATTCATCTTATGATAAAAAATGAGCATTCAGTAATGAGTAAATGTTTTGCAAATATTTTGCCACTGAATTTAAATCACAGATTTATTGCAATAATAAACATGAGAGTACTTCTTGATAGTTTGTTAATTGAGTTGTGTGGGTGGTTAGCCTTTTATTTTTATTCAGATGATTCTGTATGTGAAATCACATGATTTAGTTATTTTGTCTGTAGTCAGGAATACTGACCGTGATCATCAGCTATCCCAAGTGATTTTTCCCTCCTTTTTGAAATCATAGGACAATAACATCAGAGTCATTACGCAGAGTTTTGTTTGTTCAAATTGAATATGCATGAGAAGCTGTCTAGAGGAAGCCAGGCAAGGCAACACTTCTGTTAAAATGCTGAGAAAATTTGTGAAGTTAGAAGTAATCTTTGAGTATTGTAACAGACCAAAATTTGGTACTGAGTTAGTTTAGGAAAATGCCACTCTACATTCCACCACCAATATTAAAACCTGGAAGGTAAATCTCCTTGCAGACTAAGAAAAAAAGTTTATGATTGGCTTGATCTAGTCTCATCAGCTGGAACACATTAACCACACTGTTCCCAGCCATTGTTGAAAGACCCTTGAATTTACATTTCCAGAATAGGAGATGACAGCACAGTTTATAATGCTGTCGCCATTTACATGAGGGATCAGGAACCTGGACATGAAGGCATTTCAGGCTGGGAGAACAAGATGAGGAGCTGCGCAGAGCAGTGGTTGATCTGTAAAGGTCATGGGCTGCAGGAGCCAAGGCTGCAGGAGCTGCTGGAGTGTCTCTTGCATTTTGAAGAGCAGCCACCATTCTGCTCCCTTGGCTGTTTCTGATCCAGTGACAGAACACACGGCCCACTGCTGATTTTTATCTCATTTTCTACTGACACAACTGGCACAAGTTCTCTTTTGATCTGAGATCAGAAGCAGATGTTGGGTAATGCAGCTTTGATGATTTGAGGACAGGATTTGGTAATGCTTAGGTTTACAGTTGAACTTGATGTTAAAGGTCTTTTCCAGACTGAATGATTCTATGATTTACAGGTAGGGGCCCAGCAGCCAGATCCAGGCACCCTCTGATCTAACAGGGAAGCCTGAAAGTTTATCCCATCATGCTTGTGTCACAGACTGTGGAACCATCCTTAATACCATGTGATTAAGGTACCTTTATTTATATCTGATAGATGTTTTTCTAACCAAGCAGCAAGGGAGAAACTCATTCTATGATCTTTTGTGACAGAAGACTATTCAGCTGCATGGGGTTTTTTTGTAAAACAAGACCATTCTCTTTGCTTTTCCTCAGTAAAATGCTCTGTACCTCACCATGTGATTACAAACTCAGGAAGCAGACAGCAGACAGCAGAAGTGAAGGTTCAGGTCATCATTAAGACACTGCACACTCTCAGATCCCTCTGGAGTCAGTGGAGATCTACCCAAAGCTGATGATGGAGCCCAGCAGGCAGCTGAAAGTTCCAGGAACCATGTTCAAGCAGACACAAAGGCTGGGATTCATTTGCCCAAACACAGACATCTATTATCAGTTCAGGTGCTGTGAAGCACCTCTCTTGGCCTCCTGAAGGCACTTCAGAAAGGTTTATGTGTTCCCTAGAGTGTATTTGCCATCCCTTGCAGGTGTCTCAGACAGCTCACCCTGTCTGGACCTGGTCCTGGACAACGTGCTTCACCTGGCTGTTCTTGAGCAGGGGGATTGAACTGGGGGATTTCCAAAGGTTTCTTCCAACGTAAATGATACTTTGGTCTCAGCTGGAAACAAATTCCAGTGCACAGGGCATCTGAAAGTTCTGCTCTGCCTAAATCCACTGACAGTTTGATTCATTTCAGGATGTTTAGGAGTTTAGTACCCCATGAGATGCTCTTCATCTCTCTGGGATCAGCAGATACAGAACAGCACTTATGGGAAATATGCATCGTTCATGCCAGGCCAGGAGGGACACCCTCACCATCGCAGGTACACTGGGTACTAACATTTGAGTGACTGACTTCTCAGTAGTCACATCTTTTGAAATGTTATGTACCCAAGAGTCCAGGTGGCAAAATCCACCCATCCAGAATTAGTTCCCTCCACGGTAAAATAATTCCTTGCTATGATATTGTGCATCTACTTAGAGTGTGCTACACTTAGCACTTTATGCTTTTGTCTGTTACATTAACAACTCCTCAGCTACCTGGAACTTCCTAGCTATGCTGGTATTTGATCAAGCCATCTCTAAACCTTTACTTGGGCAGACTAAAAAAAAAACCAAAACTAATTTTTCATTATTTAAGGCAGATCTTTCAGACTGCAGCCTTTCATTCCTGCAGCCTTTACCGTGACAGGTTTTTGAGTCATTAAATACTAAAGTGTTGGAAGATCCCCTGACTGCCAGAGGACGTGGCTTACTGTGATGGTGTGTGTCTTTTGTCACCTGATCAGAGGAGGCAGATAAGCGAGCAATTGAATGCTGATGATCTTTCACTGGAGTAAGCATTGTTTCCCATTAATTTGTAGCAATGGTCCAGTCTGAACAGGAGTGAAAGCAGTGGAACCAAATTAATGATGAAAAAGCTGTTTTCACTTCAGTCTCTGTTTATAAATGAAGCAATACCTAGAGACATGCATCCCAAATGTCCATCACCCTCCCTCACTGGACTGTTCAGCAGGAATAAATCTCATTTTCTTGTACGAAACATTTTCTCACACAGCAATAGCGCAGCACAGGGAAATGCCCCATACATTCCCTGAGACGAGAAGATGCAGCACTAGGTTGTAGATAAGGGTCCTTGGGTAAAACCTCACTGTAAGGCACATTTCCAGTCCTACAGCCCACTGCCAAGATCCTTGCCTTCCCCCTGCAGCTGGAAGTGGTTTGTTCTCATCAGAGGACCATTGTACAGAAGATCCTTTGTGGTTTTTTGCATCCTGTGTCTTGGATTGATGTAGCAGTGAATTAGGTTGAAATCTGGGATTGTAGATTACTTTGTTGCACTCCACTTCTAATTGCAGGCTGCCCAAGGAATCAGCAGTGTTGGACTGCACCGTAATGTTTTTGCCTTGCTGCTCAAAATTAAATTTTTCAGTCTACAAAATGTACTAGTTTGGATGAGAAAGCTCAGCCCAGAAGACAGTGTACCAGCAAATTATCTCCCTCTCCCCCATGTCTATGTCATCACTATTATCTCATTTACCCTAGAACAGTAAGAAATGTAGCGGAATCCAGTTATCTCATTTTATTTCCCTTGGTGGATGTGACAGAACATCTTGTGACCTATCAAGCGGCTCAAAGCAATGTGGGGATTTCAGCAAACAGCCTATTTACTTACAAGAGGTTGCAGCTTCTTTAGTCACATTGAACAGCGCTTTTTATTTTTTCCCTCTAAAAATCCCGAAGCTAAAGAGCCACAAGCTTTTCAGGGTGGCACAGGTTATCCTATGACAGCTTAGCCAGAAAAGCCAAATGTCACTGTCACATGCACTGACACGTGCGAGTCTCAGTCATGGACCTGAATGTTGTCACGCTGGGGCTATCTACAACCCTGTGATTAAAAATGTATTCCCCTCCAGAAAAAACTTTGGCATCCCTAAGGTTTAGCTGAGGGAAAAATGTTGAGTCTCCTAGGCTTCCCTACTTACCTCTTATGATATCTCTTGTACTTTGAGCCTCAGGGAATTCTGGGCAATAGTGTTTCTGTATGGGGAGTGGGAAAAGACAGATCTCTTTTGGTGGAATATCAGACACAACCATCCTTTGCCACCCACCTACTCACTGCCAACCAATTCTTAGAGGGCAGTCAGATGAGTGGGGGGAAGTAGAGAGGCTTGGATGCCTCTCCTGACCACTCTCAGGGGGCTGAGCCAAGCTCTGCTCTGAGCCAAGCCTTCATGCACCCTCCCCTGTCAGCCCCCAGATGCTCACTGAAGATCTTTATAGCTTCTTTACATCTTTTCCAACTCAGAAACATTCTGCAGTCACTCTGTGCAGACGAGTTGAATCAGATATGGGAGAGCTCACTTTAATGCATCTTCGAGTTGCTCAGGTCTCATGTGAACAGCTGTGACAGTAAAAGCCCCAACATGAGGAGGGCAATAACAGCTCCAGTGTGCAAGGATGAAGTCCAGCTGGCAGCTGAGGTTCACTCCTTCAGCCAAGGCAGTACAAATGTGCCCTATCTGAGTCACAGCAGGGATGATGTTGTACGGCAGCAATTAGTTTCTTTCTAAGGCAAACGGGTCCAAACGGTAAAGGCTTCTGCGAATGGAATTTACTGTTCCAATGCAAATAAGGAACTGGCAAACAATAACCACCACTCCAGCCTGAAAGCCCAGCCAGCAATTGGTTGACATTTGGGCTGCAGAGAGTTTGCAGATTCCCCACGAGTTGGAGAGGAGCTGTGTTTTGCAGCAACAATTGATTTATTACTGTGACAACGAGTAGAAATGACCTGCTGGCAGACAAGAGTGTGATTTGTTCCTATGTAAACAAGCAAGTGGTCTCCAGCTGGCCAGTGGCCATTCCCAAGCAAAAGCCCAGGGAAGGATGCAGGTTTTATCTCCTCTCTGCTTGAGTTTTGCCTGCTAAACAGTGATGGAATTAGGGTGTTTTTTGGTTTTTTTATTGTACAAAAACAGACTTGTAAATAGTAATGTTTCTACAAAGTGAGTAAGTAAGGAGGATGTAAGGTCAGACTGTCTCCTAGATATTTCACTTCTCAAGCAGTAGGATGACACTTTATCTGTTATTCATGAGCAGAAAATCTTTCCCATTTGTATTGCAGCAGCCCCTGTAAGGACCAATCAAGGTCCCATTGTGCTGATGCCTGATTGGTGGCCGTGAGCAGAAATTGCTGGTGCCTGCTTGGATGCAGTTCAGAAACATCCATTTTTTTGCCATGTAAGGTTTAACATGAGCACATTCTGATCAGCAAAGCACGTAAGTGCACGTTTAAAGCAATCTCTTTCCAGCCAAATGCTCCAGTGTTTCAATCCTCTCAAAGAGAGGGGAATTTAAACATGTGCAAAAATACTCAGCTAGGGCTGAGCATTCAGACAGGGCTGCTGTGTATGGACCTGGCATCTTCTGAGTGTTCCATGTATTAGAGACAGTCTTCTTCTGATGCAGGGGTTGGGGGTGAGGGGACAACATATCCAAATGAAGTTTTGCAGCAGTTTATTTTCTCTCCTGGGCATGTTCTAAGCCTGCCCCACTGAACTGACACCCTTCAGAGAGCTGCACTAGTGGGACCACACGAGTCATTTGACAAATGCATCAGGGGTGTGAGCATCAAGAGAGATGAATCATTTCCATTTTATGAAACAAAGCATTGAAGGGTAGCAGACTGAAATTAAGGTATGAAAAACGAAGGTGAATGAAAACAAAACACGCCAGTGAGAAGAGCTGTCCAATTATGGAGTAACCTTGACGGAACAAGGGAAGAAACCAAAATGGCATGTAGCATTTCATAGTGATTAATCTGGTATAGACTAAATAAGAAGGGTTAATTCTTTACTGGCTGACAATGAACAAGCTGAGACTTCAGGGATATGAGTAGTTAAAATCAGTGTAAGACAATGCATGCATATTTTATGTGAATATGGAGAAGAATATTTGTGGTGTATCATTTTTGCTGTAAAAGTAATAAGAAAAAATCAACAGAGACCAATAGCTAGTTACAACTACTTCATATTCTGGATATTGTGTAAAATAGACATTATTTACTATGCTAGTAAGCCTGGAAAACATTGACTTTGTAAAGCTGGTAACAATAATGCAGTGGAAACATTGTCTGGGATCAGTGGAGTGCATTTTACTGACAAAAAATTCCCTGTAATGCTCTTATAGTAATTGAAGCTGCAGTTTGTCTCTTGCACAGTAAAACAGACTGAGCCTGGCAGAAGGTTTACGAAAACTTCCCTTTGCAGTACCAAGCAATTTGCTGCCTTTGTCCAGTGACTGCTCACCTGGGTCTCCATGGCTTTGTGAGCCCTAACACAGAACCTGTGAGCTCTAGCACAGACTCTAATGAATATAGATAATTTCCATTTTTAAGGCATTTCACTGTTGTGGAGTGTACCAGGTTACTTCTTTATAGAATAGGGAATCACAGCATGTCATACTGAAAACCCAAAAGCATGCCAGCGTGCCTCATTATCAATGAAATCCGTAAATAAGAAAATAAGGGGATTTTTGTTGACATATACAGCATAGCATTCAGTCTTTCTTTTCCATTTTGATATTTTATTTTTAAAGAAACTTCTCTACTTAGACTCCTCTAAAGATTTCCCTTCCTTTCTGCTTCTATTATATATCTTTAACTGACCAGGATGATTTAGCAGTACTTGACTGTCAGCATGTTTTAAAGATATTCAAGGTTACCTTTACATGGGAAGACAAAAAGCAACTTTAAGACCCTGGCAAGCTTTCTCACCTACATATGGAAAGCAACAAGAAAAGAATCAATTAAATGCTCAGCTTCTTCTGGAGCTCTCAGACCTTTCCGTCATTTCCCATTTTCCTCTCAGCAATTTACACAAGCCTGCCTTGTACATTAGCCTGGCTCACTTGGCTTCATCATTCCCTATAAAATTCCTAAGGCAGGCAAAGCTCCCACTGAATTCAAGCCTAATACGGTTCACTGCAGGACGAGAAACCAATTTTGGTTTTAGTGAGATATCTACAGCTGAAGCAAATGTATTTAAGACACATTGTCCTGAGTTGACTTTCACAGTAGTGTTATGTTCCTGCAATTCTCAGTGAAGTTTGGTTTACACCAGGCAGTGCAGAACTTATTACCCACATCATTAAGGACTCTCCATCTCAAAGGGAAAAGTGTTTTGTGAAAGTTGGTGTGGAAGGAAATGTTGATATTCCCAAATGGACAGTCTAGGTAAAACAGTTGAATGGAGAGTGGGCCAGTTCCTCAGAAACCTGGGTGGTAGCAAGTGCATTCTCCTGTGCATGTGTCCAGTAATTGTTCTACCTGTGTGAGTAAGGAATTGAGAGATTTTTTGGTGAACATAGGACCCGAAGGCTGTGTTGACAGGGAGGAGGTAGGAAGTACTTCTGACTAGAATAATTCACAGGGGACACTGTTCTATTTGTTTGAGTATATCTGGCAATGCAAATGTGGCTGGAAGAGGTTTTGGGTTTTTTTCACAGAATCACAAAATATTCTGAGTTGGAAGGGACCCACAAGGATCATCAAGTCCAGCTGTTAAGTGAAAAGCCCATATGGGGATCAAACCCACAACCTTGGCATTATTAGCACCCTGCTCTAACCAGCTGAGCTAATCTCAGTGGGTTTGTGTCTTTTAGTATAGTTAATTGTTAATTTCTATTCCTTAACCGCTACTTTAATGCTCTGTTTCAACAAATACCTGTTTGTGACTCTTTTATCCAGTCTCAGGTGAGCATTTTGGGTAGTTGCTTGAAAAATCCATATATAGAGAACACTTGAGACTGAAACAGTCCTGGTTTCTCCTCTTCAGCATTTTTATCAGGTACATTCAAATAGTACATTAGGCAAAAGAAATCTGCCTAAAGGGTTACTGAAGCAGCATCACTGTCAGCTTCACCTGCAAAAAGGGATGAGTGCCCTTAACACAGCGAGGGACAGATGGGCCGTGACGCCTGGTCCTCAGCTCTCCTCTGCCTTCACGTGTTCACATTCTGCTCGACCCATACACAGACCAGAGAGAACATGTCAATTAACCTTGTGTGGCAGTGCCACACCTGCAGGGTTGAGCAGCTCTCCTACATGCACGTCAGCAGAAAATTAGTGGTGTTCTACTATCTCCCATCATTTTGTTGGGTTTTTTTAAAAGTCCCTTCAAATCATATATACGTGTCAGTCCAGCAATAAAACCCTAGCTGGCTGATGGCTGTTTCTACCTGAACCTAAGCCTGTCTCCAAAGTGAAGGTGGCTGTGACATGCCAGCCAGAGCGTGGCGTGGGCTGACATGTTAAATACCTATCACTTCCCTAAGACGAATGCTGTGTGTCACTAAATATTCCAGCTGTCTCCCACACTTCTAGAAGCAATTTCCACTCTATTGAGTTCTACTGTTTATGCTGTCCAGGAAGCTAGAAACAGGCTTCATTTTACCTATAGTTCAGCAATAGCCACCAATCTACCATTGGGTGTGTTATTAAATTAAAGCTATTGAATCAGATTCTGCTGGCAGCTATTTGATGTTAAACCTGGATTAATCCTGAATTTACAGCTGTGATTCATTTTAGTTAGGAACTAAAAGTTTTTTGCTTCAAGTTATAACTCTGAGTATTACAGGCTGTTTTAAATATTCGAAGTTTTCTAGAAGCAGCCAGGGCTGGCTGCAAGGGCAGTTGTCCCACAGGATAACTTCTCCAGAGGACAGTTTGATCTGCTCACTGTGCTCTGAAATTGCTTGCATGGTGAACTGAGGAACTTCTGTATGAGAAGGGATATCAGCTAAAATTATAGTATCTCTCTTTATTCTCCATAACTCTGGTCAATAGGCTTTCCATAGAAGAGTACCACATTTTCTTCCCAGACTCCCAGTTTCTAATGCAAATAGTGACCCCTTTCCTTCATACACCTATGAGTCCAAAGAAGAGTCCTTGTGCAGCAAGGGTAAGGAGAGACCCAAGTGGTTTGTTCAGCTTTTCTGCACTTGGATGTATTCTGGCTATCCTAGTCCTGGTTCCCAGGTGAAGGGTGTTAAATAGCAGGGACAGGGTTCCCCTGAGGGACAGTTGTGCTACAGTTTCCCATATGTGTCTGGAGATGGTCTCACTGGGAATGCCTTGCTTTCATTGATTTAATTGCATAGGCTCAGCCAAAGTGTGCACAAAGTGCTTGGGAAGAGCTGGATGTGGGGAAGGCACTGCTGGGTTGAGTTGTGCAGCCTGTGCCCACCTCACCCACAGCACAGAAATGAAACCTGCAACAGGCATGGTGCAGTTTCCCCTTTGGAAAGACTTCAGAGCTTGTCCTAACTTTGGACTTGAGAAAGTCCTATGTCAAAGAGTGGGGACACTAGAGCCTGTGGATTGTGTTGCTTACTGTCTGAGAAGGGGCTGCTCTAACCCTCCCCTTCCACCCCAAGACTTCCAGATTTTTAAATCTTCCTCTTTTTTTAGACTAACTTGTAATAAAGGAAAATCAGCTCTGCTGGGTTGTGTAGAATATTAAAACAATAGAAAACAAACAACCCCTAAATCACTCCAGTCTTTAAGGAGCAGAGCCTTCCATCCAGCCCTGATTTCAAAGCCAGTGGTTTATGCTAGTTTCCTGATCTGCAGGAGGTGTCTCCCCAGGGACCCAGGAAGCCTCTTGCTTTGCACCATCAGGATTATATGTGTTCAAGACCCCTGCTCCTCTACAGCCCCACCATGTGCTGCCAGCCTGCCCTGTCCTTCCCATCACTGCCCATGTCTCCCCCTGCTCCTACAGGGTTTCCACACCATGAGAAAGGCAAATAGGCAGGAATCCATCCTGCCCACCCACAGCCTTTTAAGAACATATAACTTACAGCAACAAATACAACAAATAAGGTCTCTAGTGCAGCAAGACACTCTGAGACCAGTCTGGGCTAGAGCAGCACCAAGGTTGTCTCAAAACTCTTTCCACACTGACAGAGCAAAGGCAGAGCCCAGTGCTCAAAGGCATAACTTACTGGAGAAATTAGCCCATAAACTTACTTCTGATAAAAGAGGCTTATTTTTTATTAATGTCAGGTTAAAATAAATCACAAAGCACGGCAGTGAGGATTTAGCACTTGCAGTACTAAACCATATTACTTAGCATTAACACAGTGCTTTCCTCATTCAGGAAAATGCCTTTTGCTAACTTAATTTCACTCTCAGCTACCCTCTGCATGTCACGAGCAAAGTCAGGAGCATTTAAGATTCCTGCTGATAGAATAAGGCTGGACTCAGACAGGTTTGTTAGTTTCCTTCTTCTCCCACCCTCAGCATCTCAGCCAAGTCAATTTTTGATGTTTGCAGCCCATACTTGTGATCTGAATGTCTTAAGCAGTGCAAGGGACAGGATCCTGTCCCTCAGATGAGAGCCGGCTATGGTCCTGGCCAGGCATCCATGGAGAAGAGCTCTGAGGCTCTTGGCAAGCAAGGAGCAGGTCTCAGGCAGATGAGGCAGAGCAAGAGAGCAGTTCTAAAGGGTAAGAGCGGGATGTGGAGCGGAGGTATGGGGGGAGAAGGGATGCTTGGCTGAGGAGGCACTTGGATTGGCTGTATGTCTTAGGCGGGGAGAGAATTTGGGACAAAATAGTGGTGGAAGGATTCGGGTACAGAAACATTTAGAGATTGTTTGAATTATCTTACTTGATGGAAGTATTTAAGGCAGGACAGTGGTAACAGGTTGGGAAAAAGACATTAGGTCTGGCATAGGGCTGGGTGCTGGATACAAAGTAGGTGTTTCTGGAGTTGAGCAATTTGACGTGTCGAGGGGTAATGCTGGAAAGGCCTTCAACCTAGGGAAGCAGGGGCTGATTTCCGTGCTAGGAGAGGTACAGGGTGGGTGGTGTTCTGAGGAGTAGCTGCCCTTCACTGCCACACCTGCCCGCGTCCCTACATGGCACCACTGCTCCCTGTCCCAGGAGGACAGAGCATTCCCCACAGCAGACACATACCCCTCTGCCAGGGGACAGGGGCAAACAAGGTGCCAGAAAAGAGCATAGAGCCCATCCCTCAGCTCTGTGCCCGTCCAGTCACTGCTCCTGTGGGGTGAATGCCACAGGCCCACTGCTTGCCCACATCCCAGGAAGAGTCCCAAAGACCTGCCGGGGGATCTTGGTTGGACATGAAGTGCCCAGGGATGGGTCATGTCTCATGTTGCGGCATTTCACCTGGGCAAGGGGCTGCTCAGCACAAAAGGGAACAAATAAGGACAGCTACTCTAGCCCTTTAAGCATTTGGGATCCTACTTCTAACGTAGGTAAATATATGTTATGTGTGCCAGTGCCCCCCTGTCCTTCAACTCCAGGTTTCAGTGGATTTCTCTGGTACAGACCAGACCTATTACACATACAGTTTTTACACCAACCAAATATCAGCTTTCGTAGATGGCACTTGCTTTTGGAAAGGATAGTGCATACACACTGGTGTTGATTAATTAGCATATTAATTAATGAAGAAGACACTGATTAGTGCCTACTACTTCTGTAAACTACCATTTACAAAGTCATGCAGTTATTGTAGGGGAAGGATGAGTTATTTTAAAAAATAACATAATAATATGTTTATTCAGCTAGGTATTTTTACCAGAAATCAATTGGAGATTTTACTATTTTTACTGAAACTTTCTGTGCACTTATTTTCAAAGAGTTAAAGCTTCTTATATAGAAGTACTCAATTTAACTTCCCTATAAACTTCCCTTGATTTAGTAGTGAATTAAAGATACCATGATTTAACTTGCAGTTTTAAAAAGCTACTTAATTATAAATCCTTCCTGAAAGATCCCTGCATATATAAACCATGCTGTAATTAATAGCTAGAACAAATATTTTTAAATTTGCTCCTTAAAATACATTGATTCTGTTCTGCATCTCTGCCCAAAATATAGCTCCATGTCCCATTGAAAATGACACTTTTTCTGGAAAGAGGAACAGAAGCCTATCCAAAAAGTTGACCCCAAAGTACATTTTACAAAATGAAGCCATTTTTTCACTCTAATATTCTGCACACAGTATATGCTGATACTTTCAGTATCTCTAGGCTCAAATTGCTCGTAACATTTTGCTGTAAGCCTGAATCTAACACAAGTGAGAGGCTGCTTTAATTTTTTAAGGAGCAGTTCCCCTAGCTGCAAAGGCATTGAAGAGAGCCTGGAAGACACAATCTGTGTGATGCTGCTCTTTATTGTCACAGGTACAAATTTCTGATGTGTCAATGCTGCACATTCGGGTCATTGAACATTTACGGATCAGGAAGGACTTTTCAGTCTCTGAAATGGTTACAAGTGGTTTTTGTCAGAACACACTCGATATAAGCAGTCTGATCTCAGTGGAGTCCTACTGTTTTATTTTGGGTTAAAGTCTTACCAACTGTTGATGGAGAAGCCATGGGTTAATTTATATTCATGTTGGAAAAGCAAAGCAGTGCTCCCTCCCAACTCTGACAGATCTGCGAGTCCCTTCCGTAGTTGATTGTCAGGTTGTCCTGATCTGTAGCTTAGCGCTGACAACAGCTCACAGTTTATTTGCAGCTTTGAAGCCTGGTCCTATAGTGTTTCTCTTCTGACAGGAGATGAATAAAGGTGTCACTGTGGGAGACTTTTATCCGGCTGCTATAAAAAGGACCGTCTTTGCCTTCCCTTGAAAAATCCTCTAGTTCATTTCTGGAGCCTGTGGCTTTCCCCTCAGCAGAGTTTAGCTCCATCAGCTCCAATTCATGTTTGGCAGCTGTTTCTAAAACTCTCTGTTTGTTGTAATACCTTACAAAGTTGTTAATGATGGGATGGATGGGGAGGGCAATCGCTATCACTCCACAAAGAAAACTGATGGCAGCATTCAGTTTTCCTAGTGTTGTTTTAGGGTAAATGTCTCCATATCCAACTGTGGTCATGGTAATGATTGCCCACCAAAATGACTGAGGGATGCTTTTAAATAAAGTTTCAGGGTGACTTTGCTCCATGGTATAACCTAGGGCAGAAAAGACAAAGATTCCAACAGCTAAGTACATGAGGAGCAGCCCAAGCTCCTTAAAGCTGCGTTTCAGGGCATAGGTTAGGGTCTGGAGCCCTGAGGAATGCCGTGCAAGCTTGAAAATCCTTGCGATCCTCATGATTCGCAGTGCCTGGACTGCCTGCTGGACATTGCTCAGCTCCATCAGCTTGGCTCCCAGGTGGGTCAAGGTCAGGCTGACATAGAAAGGAAGTATTGCTAGCACATCGACAATGTTCATGAAAGAAAGGGCAAAGTGGAGCTTGTTGGGAGAGGAGATCAGCCTCAGCACATACTCCATGGTAAACCAGCCTATGCAGGCGGTCTCGATGCTGTCCAGGGTCGGGTGCTCCATACGATTCCCCTCTGCATCTACGACCTGCAAGTCCGGGATGGTCCCCACGCACATCACAACAGAGGAGATCAAAATAAACAGAAAGGACAGTACAGCAATCACTCTAGCTGGATAGGACGATTCTGGCTTCTCCAGAAATTTCCAGATGCATTTTTGGCACCTTTTCCAGCGACTTTCTGAGGCATCTACTCCCAAGTCATCCAGAATGAGTTGCACCCTTCGGGCTATTTCTTCCAGTTCCTCCTTTTTTTCACTTAGGTGAGCCTTGCAGCAGTCATCCAAAAATTTCAGATCCACTTTCCAAAATTCCATTTCATTCTTGAAACATATGGGGCATATTCCTTTCTTCATGTGAATTTCCCCAAAGTAGTACACGTCAATAATGCATTTGAAAGCATCTGGATCTCTGTCAAAGTAAAACTCTCTCTTTCCAGGATCATAGTCATCACAGAGGGAGAATATGCTATCGTACCCCCCTGATAAACAATTGACCAGCTCTGCCAGCCGTGTTTCTGGGTACTGATTCAGGTTATCTCCGTAGAACACCTGCCTTACTCCACCAACATTGACTACAATCTCCATTTCTTCACTTTTTTCTGATCCATCAGTGTCCACATATGGAAACCTAGAGTCACCTGCCATTTTAATTGTATTGGACTTTGTTTGATTTTTTTAGCCCGTTGTTTGGTTTCACAGCTTTGTGGTTTTAATCTCTCATGAAAGCAAATCAGCACTGAGCCATCCCTGTTACAAATGTCACCAAACTGACCCGGAGTCGTGGTGGGAAAGGTTACTGATAGAAACCTGTGGTCAGGAAAGCCTGGTGAGGAATGCAACAAGCTGCAGGGAAAAGACAAATCATCGGGCTGCTGTGCCTGCAAGCAGGATGTTAGAAAGCTCCAGCAGACTGGAAAGAGAAGAAACCATTTAAAAAAACTCACCACTCTGTTCAGTGCTCGAGAGTCTTTTCAGGTCCCATTCTCTCTCTAAAAGTGATATCTATTCACAGCCTGGAAGTCACGGCAGAGAAATAAATCCTGAGCTCTGATTAACGCAACGTGCAGAGAGTGACAGTTCTCAGAGATACAGTCGGCGGAGTGAGCCCACGGGAACTGCCGCGGCTTCTCCCTTCGATTCCACAGATTTCCCTAGAAAGCTGCTTTTGAATTTTGTTTCTCTTTCTGTTTTCTGTTTATTGTCTTCCAGAGTTCATCTGCTGACTCTCGCACATAGTCAGTCGGTGCAAACACGCAGAGGAGAAACTTGTGCTTGTTTTCCCTTTGCTGTTTCCCAGCACAATAGGGAGCCTAGGCTGCCAGGAGTCCTTTCCAAACTCTACCCTCTCCTGGTGAAACACAGCAAAGCACCAGCTGCACAGAAAGAACATCCAGCTATTTATACCCCTGCCCCGTGGTACAATGATGTGTTTCTATACTGCCAGGAACGTTAAGGAGTTTGTAAAACGTTTGTTTTATCACATGCAAAGCATAATCATGTATAAAGTCATTCAGAGCTGCAGAAAGACACAAAAAGATTTTCTCCAGGCAGAAACCAGAAGAAGCAATATTGTATTTTGGGAATAAATGTATGGCATAAATCTTGCTCTCAGTGGGACTGAAGCAACTCCAGAGCATCTCTGTCCTATGTCAGGACATTGAGTTGATCTGGATTTGTACTGGTGTCTTTGAGAAAGAAGCAGAGACCGTAAAGTTTCTGTTGCCGATGTGGAGCAAAACTTCCCCTGCACTCTGTGCACGTTTCCCAAAGCTCTGGGTCATCAGTTTTAGCCCCCTTTCCGTGACCTGTAGTCAGCGGAGCCTGAGGAGGGTTTGAGTAATTTACATCTGTGATGATTTCTCAGTGACTGCTACTTACCAGAATTAGTGCTTTGTACCAAATCCAGCTCTTTAAAACTAGAAGTAGAATAACAAGCATTTCCTTTTAACTTTGTTTTCCCCAAATTCCAGGATTTGATGAACCTTTTTCCCCTGGACCTCTACATGCAGGAAACCTACCACCCTGCTTGTAAATTATTAAATCTGGCTGCAGCTCATTTTAGTGGGTCCAGGAAAACATACAGTTCATAAATTAACTGTTTCTGGCCACAGCAGAATGATCTGTACCATCAAGTTACGATCTTTTCCAGTTTACTGGTTTCTGGAAAGCTTCTCGGTGGAGGGGAATAGAGAGGGGCAAATCCAGCTGACAGTTTGCTTCTCCAGGCTTGTGTCTATCCTGGGAGAAGGGTGAGATCTGTGATGTGCCTGCTGTCCTCCTGCTGGTGTCAGCCAGCAAGGGGGACCCTCGTGAGTACACAGTACTCCTGCTCCACTGTCTCAAAAGATTATGGGTGCTCAGTAAGACGTTGTGCAGCAGACCTCATCTTGATACAGAGTGTGCTCGCAGCATCACATAGCCTGGAAAGGGGAATATCAGGTCCCAGGAAAAGAGTAATATCTATTAGTCTACACCTGAGTCATGCTGTGAATCTCTGGAGGCCAGTGTCACCTTCATGTGCTCCTGAGTGTGCTGCGTAGTGTGGGTATAATACAAGAAGTCCCTTGAATTTTTTTCCAGGCACGTATAAGTTTACTGAGACTTGCAAGCTTTTTGGGACAAGAAAAATACTTTGGAGACCTGGAAAAACACTCCGTTTTTTGGTTCATCAATAAATAATTACCCACCTGTGACTTTCCTGCTCACTAACTAGCTTGATTCTAGCAAAATAAATGTTAAGATGCCAATAGCACTGACATGCTTGCACAGGGGAAAATGCAGATGGGATTACTTACCCAATCTTGCAAAACAAAAGCAAGATCTGGAAGTTAGGCTTCAAATTTTGTCACGTTGCATAAGCATAGGGAAACATGTTCTGTAGATTTAAATCAGATTTAACCATCTCAAATCCTACTCTCTTTGATCAATGATTCATTCCAGTGACCTTTTGGGTTTTCTCTAGGTGATGATAAGAAATCAATGCAGGGTCCAACATGACCCACACAGAAACCTTTGTTTCCAAAAAGGCTTTTCTCCCCCACTTCCTCCTCCCCATCCATTTTACAGAACAAATACCTACAAAAAGGCACACAAGACATTGTTCAGTTTGAAAGGTGAAATCAGCTGCTTTCAAATGATAGATCTCAGCACATTCTCAAAAGGTTGGGAAGAAACTATTTTTGAAATGCCAGATCAGTCCTTGTAAAGACTTTACTTAGTGCAGCTGCTAAAATCCTTGTGCTTTATTCTCCCTCGTCTTGCACCTTTTCAGAGTTCTTTACACCTTTCAGTGTGCCTGTGAAATGTTAGAGATCTGGTAGCATTTTAAATCCACTTGGGCAAATGTAAATGATCCAAAGAGCGGTCAGGGAAATCATAATGAATTAAACCCTTGTTTTTGTAGCTGAAAAGAGTGACACAGGCTTGCTTGATGAATGTTTTGTATCAGATGTATTGCAGATCAGCAAACAACAGGAGAAGGAAGAATAATTTGCAGCAAATAATTTATTTCACTAATTCATTTTTCACCCATGAAAAGAAAGCTTCTCTAATCTAAAAATTTCAATAGCTTTTCTAATCTAAAATTTTCAATAGATAATTGTTGCCCTGTAATTCATTTATGACCAGATTGCTGCAGTTACTAGGGCTCCTAAATTCAACTTCTGTTGCCTGTGTGAACAGGTCAAGCTGTGCTGTGTCTGCTGAAAGTGGTATGTGCTGGCAATTGAATTCCTACAGACCCAACAAGAAACACGGAGGGGTTGGTTTTTTTTCTGTGTCGGTGCTTTGGCTCAGAGAACCACACATGGATTTGAGCTGACAGTTGTGTTAAGTTTTGGCTGTGGTTCAGACAGGCTCCTTCAGGGAGGAGGAGGAGGAGGAGGCTCAGCCGGACACCAAGCCCTGCAGCCCGAGGGAAGGACTCCTGGGTTGCTGGGCAACCCCACCAAATGCAGCCCCCGCGCCAGCACGGGTGCCCAGCATGTCCTGGGGTGGGGCTGAACCCCAACAGGGCTTGGTCCACAAGGTGTAGGTGGAGCTCAGATGCGGCTCCCCATAGATAGGACCCACTGGGTCCTATGAGGGATGTGGGTGGCACAGAGCACCCACAGTCCAGCACAGGGACCTGTAGTAAGAGCAGTCCCCAGAGGATGCTGGCATTCAAGGTTTGGCTCCCTTGTTGACCACTTTTTGGGAAAGGACATTTACCCCTGAGTGGCTTAGTGCCAGTCTGGGAAGAGAGATTGCTCCTCTTGAGCTCTAGTCTGGCTCATACTGCATTCCTGAATCCCAGCCAGCACCTCTATCCTCCTGCCAGATGCACCAAGCTGTCCCCCACAGAGCCATGGGCAGTAGTGGTACATGAAGGACTGTGAATGGCTTAGGAGCCAATCTGAGGGATAAGATTGGATTCCACTTAGAGAGGGGTGCTTAGTACAGAGGCAGGACTTGGGCAGCCTCTCTGCAAGAAGGCTGTGATGGAGTCAGCCCCTGCCTGCACTCAGCACAGCCCTGCCTGCAGTGCCTGGGACCATCTGACCTCTCCCTTCTTCAAAAATCAGGCACAAACTCAAGAAAGTTTAGGGACTTGACTATGACTGTCCAACTGAGAAACAGCTAAAGCATGTCTGACACAGATCCAGCCCACGCTGACCAGCTAACATGGACATTTCCTAGCCATCATGTGGCCATCAGAGACCATTCCCAACAGAGCATTTGCAGGCAGAACCAGTACTGCAGACTAAAAGGGCTTCATAAGATAGATGGAGACCAGTTGTCAGTTCGCGTCAATGCCCAGGTACATCCTTGGGCACATGTGAATCTGGTTATATTCAGTATAACCCTCTCACACACTACTTCTGTTGTGTCATGTTTGGGTTTTAAATTATACTGGCAGTACTGGATCTGTGATAGATCCAGCAAGAGATCTCAGCATCTAACACACCACTTATTTTCAGCTAGATGCAGACTATGGAGAGCTGCTCGAGACAAGAACATGTCATCCAAATGTACTATAGAAAAGTCAATCAGGTACCTAAAGGAGAATGGGAAATGGAAATACCTTTCTCCTTCTCCTTTCCTTGGGGTACTGTGGGGATAAAATTTTCAGCCAGTTGAATGGACACTGCTTCTTCAACTGACTGCACAAGGTTCTGTACGGAAAAAGCACCATGTAATTACTTCATGCCAGTCACAAGAAATGGGAATGGGAAGCAGATAATCTGAAAGGAAGGGAAGCAATGAATGATGTCATTCTGGGCTTCAGAAAGAACAAATCATCCAGAGCAGCTATTCTGACTACTTTACCACAGCCAGCTTTAGTAAGAGGTTCAAGAAAGATTCTGCTGTAAAAATCCTTTAGGGTTTCCAAATCTAAGGAGGATTCTACTGGTTAGTGCAGCAACCTCACAACTGCACTGGAAGATCCAGCACACCCTCTTTGGCAAGTTAATCCAGCTACTGCAATATGCTGGTTTATCCTTTATAGCTCAATATTGCAAATCCATTTTCAAATCACACCTTCTTTTATCCTTATAACATGCTCTACAATAAAGCCAGCTGTTTTCACACATCAAGAACACATGGATTGCATTCCCATGGGCTCTGTGGTTCCCAGCATGGATTTGGTGGCACTGCCATAGCACCAGCACCAACCTCATGCACCTCCCCAGCGTATCTGAAGGGCCACAGGGCATGACTTGATGGCATGGACTGTAACACCAGGGCATGTGGGAGAGGAGTGTTGTGGACACTGACTGTCTGCAGGAAACCTTCGTGATGCAGTGACAGCAGCTCACGGTCCCAGCACTGATGCGTGTCTTGCATGTGTAGCCATGAGCTACTGGAGTGAATCTGAGCCTCAGCCTGAAACATGTCCATCGCCCACTGCTGCTATTTCTGGCAACAGATGAGTCTTTTAAATCCCTTGATGTGGGAAAAGAAGGGTCCCTCAAATGTAAAGCTAGAGAAACAAATTCTCTACTTTTTTTTAATACTTTGTATGATGTTTCTCAATATATTAGACTTCCTTCAGATTGATATATTAAGAACAAGAGGTTATGAAATGGCTGAGTTGAGATGGGTATCTAGACTATAACAGACACACTCACCTTGTAAATCTGGTTTTATGTGTCTCTGTTTCTAGCACATGTACATATTTCTCCAAGACTATTACTTCAAACAAGTCTTTTCCCAATTTATTTTCCCCTCTCTTAGCTACTTTTGGTTTTTTTCAAGTTCAATATTTATACATAGGCAGTTTATTGTATCAGATCTTTTAATTAATACCTTATTAAAGGGCTAGTAATAGCTTGCTGCAAATTTCAATTGACCTTTTTCCATTTGACATTAATGAGTCTATTTTCCTGTACAATTAGACCTGCTTTAAGTGACCACTCAGGACAACAGCCAAATCTCTGATTTAAGGTAATTTACTTTAAATAAATAAAATGCAACCTTCACTGTAAGCAGCTAACACATGGGTTCAAATCAAGCATATCAGTGAGCCACGAATAGGATGGGAGTTGGAGATGCTGTAAAAGATTTAAGAACCTTGACTTATTTACAGCATCACTGTGTCTTGAGGAAGGACTGGAATTTTGTTTCTTGCTCTTAAACACTGCCATCAGAAGATTTGAATGCTGTTGCATGTACAAAGGAAAGCAAAAATTGAGGTGAAAAGGCTACAGTTGCAGAGACAATGACTGAAAAATTAAGAATTTCATATACATTGAGTATGGCCACGGTCCAAAAATTTGCACGTGCACATGTAAATTAGGGGCTGTATCAGAGTGAATAGGCACAAGGTGGTTCAATGCAGTTTGCAAGGGTGACCTCAGCTCTGGCACTTCCCAGCTCTGAGTGTTTGCCTCTGCAATCCCACTGTTGACTTTTATCATGACTTGCTGCATATAATTTCCTGCAGGACACATGACATGCTGGTGCTGCTGCCTGGCAGCTTCCCTGGAGCAGCCTCGCCAGCCCGAGTGAGGGATTGCCCAGCAGACAACTGTAAATGGTACAGGGACGAGTGTAAGAGGGTCTTGCTGGTGGCACTGGTGAAGTGATGGGCCCAGCCTTCCCAAAGACAAACATTCCCATCACTACCAATGATATCGTTACCAGTAATTGACTTGAAGAAAAGACCAAGATGGTGACAGCAGAGAAGGAAATGCAATGGGCAGACTGTCTCCTAAGTTTTAGCAGCCAGTTTCTAAGACTGATGGGGCAGAGGTTTTTAATGTGGTTTTATGTGTTTTCTTTAAAAAAATTCAACACTGCAGCTTGGAGTTGGAATAGTGATTAATAATACTCTGCACAGGCTATTGTTCCTAATTCTTTGAAAGAGGAGCTTGTTTCGCAATTTAACATGTACCGTTTAAAAGTAGAAGGTATTTTTATATAAACATTTTTGTTGTGTCCAATCAGAATGAGGAATAAAATCAAATAATTCATAGTTAACATGGTCAAAGGTACTCCTGTATGTGTGCTCAAAGAAGAAGAAAATATATGTAATATTTTCTAGTGTGAAAGAAAACCTGTTGGGGAAAAAAAACCAGAAAACATTTAATCAGTGTGCTGAAACAGAAATAAAAAATAAAATACTTTCATTGATTCTAGAAAACATGGCAGCAGAAAGGAAAATACAGGCTTCAGCAAAGCCTGCAATTCTCAGAGGCTCTTGTAAATACAGCTATAATTTTCCTTCTTTCAGTGAGTGGTAGAAGATGAAGGAGAGGAAGGTGAGTAAGCAGAAGCAGAGGCAGAGTTCATCTTTTCACAATTATGCAATTACCCATGGAGGTATCCTGTGAACATTTGACTTCATTAAACCCTGCAGGACTGAGGGCTGTGGCAGCATGCCCCAGAGCCCCTTGCTGACAGTGACTCCCACAGCTTGCAGGCTCTATGGGCTTGCTCCCTCCATCTCCTGTGACAGTGACTGTCCTGCCTTGTGGCCAGGAAGGCCATCAGGGACTGGAGGATGTGGTATTCCCTGGCCGGCATTCTGCTTGCACAGCTGGCATAGAGTGGAAGCATTAAAGCATGCAAATTTGTGGTGATGAAAGTAATTTTTTATCAGTAAACATTTCCACTATAGATCAGAGAAAGGAGAACATCAAATGTGCTTTCCCCTTCCCTTGGTGTTCAAATGACTGCTTTCAGAAGTGATGGGATCATGTTCTTATTCTTGTTGCCTTTGAAAAAAGAAGTCCAAACCTCTTTGTGACCCTTCCTAGACAAACTGCTTTCAGCATCTCCCTTTTTGCCTGTGTTCTTTAGCTTTGCTTGGCAAAAATGTTTGCTGAATTTAAGTGGAATTTGCAAAGAGTTTTAAGTCAATCAAAACTACATTTTCTGGAGGACAAGCAATCTGTCAGGAATTATTTCCTGGTGCTACTCTGGATTTGTCATCTGCCACTGGGCAAATCTTTTGCCTTCTTGCTACTTATCTTAAGCTGTTTGGCAACACATCATATTTCTTAATAGCTTACAAAGGAGTCAAAGAAAAACATTTTTAATTTGACAAACAGATTACAGATAAGCTTCTAAATTGTCTGAATGGCTCTAAAGCTAACCCACATATTTCTAAGTGATTTGTCTAGACAATGGATGAGTCAAGCCTTTTATCCATTCTGTTTTATACAATAATCGGTTCTGCTCAGTGAAGATTTCATTTAACATTACTAAATTGAATGCCTTTCATTACTATGTGCTGTTTAATTTAACACTGTATTGACATCTTGCATACTAAATAACTTTTTTATCAGGGTAGAGTCGTAAGCCCATTCTCACAATGTGATAAGAGCAACACCATCCATGTGTGCACTAGTAGTGTCCTCCAAGATGAGACTACGGAATCCAAGGTATCCCATTGGGCCCAAAAAAAACAAAAGGGCTAAGAAGATGAAAGGAACCTCAGTGATGAATGGGAAATGCTGCTGCTGAAACCTTTCCTTATTACCATTCTCTGTCATTTTCAATTGCTCTCTCCCAATGAGTAACGAGGACTTCATCGCTTTTGCCAAGCTCCACTGCAAGTTGCTGCTGTGATAACACAGTTAATCACAGGACATGCAGGGGCTCCTTGCTTCTGGCAGAGGATTTCAACCACCCTGTGACTTCTCTTGGGTGACCTTGAGAAAGCAGTCCTTGCCTATAACAGCAATGACGTTAAAACTCCCCTTAATGGAAATTATCTCCCCTGTACCCTATACCCAGTTTTAACTGCTCAGTCCTCTCTACTCTTTTCTTTAGGCTTCTGTGCACATTATTGAGACTATGCAGTAACAGAACCACCAGGAAAAGGAACTCCTTCCCTGGTCAGGACATCCACAGTCACACCTTACCACAAATCACTGGGACACATCCCACAAATCAGCGTAAAAATTCCTATCCTGACAGAAAATAGCACTGTGCTAAAGATCAGAGTAGAAACCATAATGCCTCTGGCTCTACAAATGTAAAACTTTATTCCAATCATGATAAATACTTCAGTATTTAGCTGATCTCATAAAAAATAGTCTTACAAAAATAGCTCAAATCTCAAAGCAGATTTCCTTTATTTTGCAGTAAGTATGGGTACTACCATACATTTGAGGTCAGGTGCTAGTTGTAAACATCCCCGTAAATGTGGCCAGAATACATAATTATCAGATCTTATACATACAAATATTAAGGGATTTAATTGCCTGTATTTGGAAATGGTTTTGGACCATACGGTTGAGGTTTTAAAAGCAGTTGTCAATGTTTCATAACAGGGGGTTTGCCTTTGGCTTATTTGACAGCAGAGCTGGATATACCAGTAGCACCATGAATAATCTAAATAATCAATCATTAATTAATACATGGCTGGGTTCTTCTCTCATATTGGTCTTAGACTGGTTGTGTACTGAAGGCAAAATCAGGTACTGTGTAATTTTATATGTTTTGCAATAAATTCCTGATATATGTGCATGAAGAACTGCATGCTGACACTGCATAGGTGGGGAACACCACCCCTGCTCCCCAGCTTCACAGTCTGCTTGAAACTTCTGTTTCAGAGCTGGTGACAATTCATTTAATAATTAACCATTTACTGTTTAGTCTTCACTCATCTCTTGTAGTCCTTTTCCTTGATAAGATTGACTAACATTAATTAATTTTAACTAGACCTTTACAAAAACATAACATTTTCTAGGAATTTCTGATACCCTGACATTCTGTTGAGATGCAGGAGGAAGGAAAAACTAATCTGCATCTTAAAAATTTCCCTGCATCATGTCAAACAAATCTAAATATAGGACCTTGGAATCTTTAGTTTAGCAACACTAAAATTTTACATTGTGAAAATGTTTATACACTGTATGTTAAATATTACATTCTGATATTGTGTTATAAATACAATGCTGCTAGTACAATACAAGGCCAAAATAAAAAAAATTGAAATTACAAACCTCAACTAAACATTTTAGCTACAGAGATAAATATATTTTGATATTATGAAAACAGTTTCTTTCAACACAAGGGTGTAGCTTGATTAAGTGTTTTTATTGCATTTTTGGCAACTTTCTATTTAACTGAACTGCATTTATCTGACATGAATCTCTTCTGTCAAAAAATTATCTGTTCTATTTCCAGTGTACAACACCAGTAATTCTAACACTTATGAGATTCTTCACATTTCCTTGCCAGACCCTTTCTTAGAAATTGGGAATGACAGATGGGATTTGTGAGAGAAAAGGATACTTTCTGTACATATAGCCCAAGGGCATGAGAAGAAGTCAACATTCTCCAAATAGATTTTCACTAGCTATTGCCTTTGTTTTCTCTGTAGCCTCTCTCTTCTTATTAAGCTGGAATCATCTTCAGTTGTTGTCCCTGAGTATATTTTTCAAAAGGAAAGAATGTCCTTTGAGGAACCCATGGGTGTAATGAAAATGCTCTTTACATCAAACAGTAACAAAGCCGATCCATCCACCATGCATGGACTCCGATCTCAAAAGTGACCGAAAATCTGTAAAACACCAATCAAAATTCCTTTTGTGTCAGTACAAATGCAATGAAAAGGGGAATTAGGATCCTATAAAAAAAAAACACATTTCACTGCTCCAACCACAACTGGTTTCTAACTGCAGCACTGCAACATTAATACCTGATATTTCCAGTATGTACCTGTTACAGTTGTAAGGCCAGAGCAAAAACTGAGGTACCTCACACATGACACATCTCTATACACCTTGTACATTAATATATTTTTATGGGAACATCTGAATTTCGTCTTCTGGTGTTGGGGTTTTTTAGGAGCTCTCCTGTTTTTTTGGGGTTTTTTTCTCTGTTAAAGGAATTTTTCCCCTATACATGTTGCTAGGGGAACAAATGGCTGAGTATTTAAGAAAAACAAAGGACCTGGCTGCTCTTTTTGTTTCACCTGGGTGTGTGGGCAGTCGGTCTGGTGTTTGGAGAGAGAGGGAAGCTGCTGCTTCTTCAGCTGCTTTTTTTCTGCCGGAGCAGCCCCGGGATCCCAAGCCCGCCTTCCCTGCCCCGCTCGGAGCCGGGCTGTGGCCGTCCTGCCCCGCCGCTGCTTCGAGCCTTCGCTGCGTTGTAGCCGTGCTCACCCTGCCTGCCCAGACCTCCGGGGGGTTCTCCGTTTGGATACATCTTGTCTGCCACCTGGGATTTGTGCTCGTCCCTGCCGTTCCAGCCTGCTGTTCCTGAGGGTCCGGCCGGACACCGGGATCGGCTGCCCAGGGGTTTGTGAAGCTCCTTTGTCCCATCCCTTCCCGGGATCCCAGGGCACCGGTGCCGCGTGCTCCCCGAGCTCGCTCCGGAGCGCCCCCTGCAGCCGCGGGGGAACCATCGCACCTGCCCTGCTCACCGGGAGCCGCCAGCGCCCCTGCCGGCTGCGAGCGGAACTGCACCCGAGGGGAAAGGGCCCGACAGCCGAGAAGGCTGGGACTGGGTTTGTGATTGTTTGCTGTTACTGCCGTAGTTATTGCTGTTTGTTTGACTGGTTATATATATAATAGTAAAGAACTGTTATTCCTATTTTCCACATCTTTGCCTAAAAGCCCCCTTGATTTCAAAATTATAATAACTCGGAGGGAAGGGGGTTGCATCTGCCATTCCAAGGGAGGCTTCTGCCTTCCTTAGCAGACACCTGTCTTTCAAACCAAGACATCTGGAAACTGATTTCTTCTACAGCACCAGAGCAGAATGGTCCATCAAAACTGCATTTCAGATCAACAGGGTAATAGGATGGAGTGTATTTTAAATTCCCTCTGTATTCATTCCTTAATTTGAATAATGCTTTTCATTCCTCCTTACCTTTATTTTTTTTACCAAATTTCATTTTGAAGAAGTTGGCACTTGCTGGGTTTTGGACCAAAACATAACATTCCATCAAAATGGGTGATTTTTTGACAAACTTCTCAAATACGTAATTGTTGCACACACATTGTGAAAAATTCTCTTAAACTGAGTCATTGTGTAAGTTAAGAACTTTAATAATTTGGTGCTGTATTCTGCAAGAACTCTGTCTCAGGTTACTTGTTGATGACAGTAAATTGGTTTTTAAATGATATAAAAGCTTCCAAATCAGCATTTCAAAAAGCAGGTAGGTAATCTAAAGACTATAAGTACAGAATGTAAACACAGGTGGGTCCAGACATCGTTTCAAAACTTGCTGCATATTTCAAATAACTGAGGAAGTGATATTCCCTTGTCTGTTTACCATAAACTCATTACAAAGAGTTCTCCCAATTTAAATACAGAATATTATTTCAGTCATTTTGCTCTTTTTCCTGCTCACAACTTGCTTGCAAGATGGTCCTGGTTTTCTTCAAATATATGCACTATCGCTACTTATTATCTATCAGTATTACAATTACACACACAGGTACCATTGAATCATTGGGGTTTTTTTCATGTAGTTGGGAAATTTTTCCAGCAATGAGCAAGAAGCAGCCAAGAATGCATAGCAATCAAGAGTAGGGACAGGACAGGAGAGCCACCCTGCAGAAAGACCTGGACAGGCTGGAGGAGTGGGCTGACAAGAACCTTGTGAAGTTCAGCAAGGGCAAGCGTAAGGTCCTGGGAAAGCAAAGTCCGGGAGTGCAGCACAGGCTGGGATCTACCGGTCTGAGAGCAGCTCCAGGAAAGGGACCTGGGGGCCCTGAGGGACAACAGCTCAAGAGTGAAAGTTGTGCTGCTGCGGCAGAGAAAACCAACATGATGCTGGTCAACAGGGGCAGCACCAGCAGAGAGAAAGAAGTCATTATCCCACTCTATTCACTGATTGTCAGGTCACATCTGGAACACTGCATTCAGTTTTGGCCCCTGCTCTGCAAAAAAGGATGTGGGTGGGCTGGAGAGGATCCTGAGAAGGGCACAAAGATGATAAAAGGACTGGGCAGCCTGCCATATGAGGAAAGGCTGAAAGAACTGGGTTTGTTCAGTCTTGAAAAGAGAAAGTTCAGAGGAGACCTTATCACCATATTCCAATTTTTAAAGGGTGGATACAGAGCAAATGGAGACTTCCTTTTCCAAGGAGTCACATGGAAAAGAAAATGGGTGGTAGGTACAAGCTAATCCTGGGGAGATTCCAATGAAACACAATTGGAAAATTTTTCACAATGGGGAACAGTCAAGCATTGGAATAACCTCGCCAGGGTAGTGGTGGATTCCCCAGTATTGGACACTTCTAAGATTCAGCTGGAGAGGGTGCTGGGCCATCCTGTCCAGACTATGCTTTTGCCAAGAAAGGTTGGACCAGATGATCCTTGGGGTCTCTCCCCACCTGGTATTTTATGACCTCATGATTCATGTGCTAAAGCCTTTTATTCACATGGTAACCTGTAATACTTTTGCATAAATAACAACCATTTCTTCAGTTTGTAAACAAAACTTATGTGAGTGTGTCTGCAAGGGGAGATGTATGGATTATTCTAATGGCTCTTTGGCATCAAACAAATTTGAATGAATAAATATCCCTAAGCCCAGCACTGACACTACACATTTTAGAGATGTTGAGTCACTAGAAATTCCAGGTTATGAGGATGAAAGTAAAAGTACCCATCTGAAGTTACCTCTGGGACAGCACAGTATCCCTGAGGCTGCAGCCTCCTCACTCATTGCCAGGCTCATGATCTGCTTCTGCAGGGTCCAGCTCTGCACAGACTCATGTTTTACCACTGATCCACATTGAAAAGGGATGTTTCGTGTCAAAGCAATGAGGAAAAATTAGCACTGGGCATGTGTTCTGTGGTGCAGTGATGCTGTGTCTCACATTGCTACCTCTGCTCTGCACATTCGTGGAACAAGTCAGCTTCTGCCCCAGAAGGAAACAGAAATCACTGATTTCCTCTTGAAAGTAGAAGGATAGAAGCAGAAAGAAGACTCAGCCTAATGTTGTGCATATCCTTTGATCCCACCTAGAGTACAAAACAGGCCGGCTGCTGAGCTCACCACTTCCTTCTCCATCCTTCACTCAGGGGAGCATCTCCCTTCTCCCCAGCCTTCCTGAAGGCTCTCAGCTAAAGCTGTAACAGGTGCCCAGGAAGGAAAAGTCACCAAAATAAACACTGCTCCCACACATCTCATCTGTCTTCTCACACGTAGTGGGAATTAGGGAAAGAAATTTTCTTTTGTCATATTTAGAAGCTTTTTTCTTTTTAGAAGTGTAAAGGTTGATATTTACTGTCAGTTGTTGGATGCTTCAGTTGAACAAAATAGTTTCTTTGCTGTGGATCTATAAATAACTTTTTTGAGTAACTGAAAAATATGAAGGATACATTTTATCCTTCCCAAAGTATGTACACTTCTTACCACTAGGTAAACAACTTTATTCTATTCGGAACTAGCAGTGAATTTCCTAGTGTGTGTCTGGTCTCTGGTGTAGGAAAATAAAAAGTAGATGTTAGTTAGAAGAAAGGAGATTTATTTTTCCAGATTAAGCTTGAGAAGCTTTTCTTGTCTAAGAATACAAGTCCATTATTTGGTGATTATTTTATTTTTCTCGGATTATATGTTCTCAGCAGTATTTTGGAAGGAAATCTGGTGGTGCATAGACATTAGCACAATAATACAGTTTTATTTCCTAAATCCTTTCTGAAAATTCAGGTGTTACAGTCTCAGCATTTCTACAGCACAATAAATTCCCTAAGCACACCACAGGGTTTCATACACCAGCTCCTTGCTATAAAAGGACACTGAGTGGCCACCAGAAAGGTACTGTCAAGTGAGGAACTAAATGACAAAGCTCTTTTAGGGAAAAAACCGAAACAACAAAAAAACCCAGCACAAAAGCAAACAAAAAAAACCAACAACAACAAAAAAAACCCTAGTAATCTTTGCTAAACAAAACTAGCTGTCATAGCCAGTGCCTTTCTCATTCACTTAATTTCTTTATCAGATCATAGAATTTGATTATTTTTCTTTTATCTTGCCTTGGACCATGGTACTTGCTGTATGAGGGAAAACATTGATTGTCCTTCTTAATTGCTCACAGAGCAGCAGCTTTGAGTGTCCTGCCACTGCTAACATATCTATGAATCCTTTTGCAGGGACTCAAAATCTTGCCAAAGTAGGAATTGAGCAGTGAAAATATTTCTTTTTTCTCATTTCATGGTCCCTAGCTTTGGCCTCCTCCACCTGGACCTGCTTCCCCATGTCAAATGAACATGCACTGATTTAAAGCTGAGAGGATGTGCTGAAGGATTACCAGTTAACAAGCTGGACTACACTGCATATTTTTACCGCTACCCCTTGCAGTTAGGACTCTTAAGCCACAATGATATACTACCATTACTCTGAGTTTTAACTGAGATACAGATGCTCTAAAGTAAAGCTTCTAATTACCAGGATAACTTGACCTTCTCATACAGCAAATGTTCATTTACACTAATACAATTGCAGAAGGGGAACACTAGTGTCATTGGTAATACTGGGTTTTAAAACTGGGAAATGCTACCTGATGACCACTTGTTAAATCTGTCTGTAACAAAAATAAACTAATGCAGTGACACCTTAGTTTTTTCCATGAGTTGGGATTTGCTCTGCATCTGCCAGCTCACTCTCCCTACCACCACAGCACTTGCTCAGAGTCAAGCACAGTAACAGCTGCTTAAGGAGCACATGGGTTAAACATGTTGAGTTTTTCTGGCTCACTCGTGGGACATTCTCCTTTCAGTACTTTCCTGGCTCTGATTCTGGGTGGACCCAAACACTGGTGGATATACCAGTTCTTCACTCAGGCTTGCTCTCACTGCCCTCCTGCATACCAAGAACAGGAGTTACCTAGGCAGGCCTTCAGTTCTGGCTTCAGCATCCTGCTCCATGTCACATCAAGGTGCCAAATTTGCATGCACTGGCTTGTGGACCAAGCATTGTAAGTGACAGCAAAGTCTCCAAAAACAATAGTTGGGGCAGAGGATGTAAGGAATAAGAAGAGTGAGTAGCTGACAACAGTCTGCAACCTCACGGTGCTATTAGCATTGGAAAAAAGTCCCCATTCATTTTGTCTTATCTGACAGCCACAGCTTTACAGTGTCTGAAAGCCAGAGGAAGGGATCAATAGACATTTGCTGACAACTGGGATTTTGTTTTAATCCATCCACAAAAGGTTATGTTTTGGTAGCAGATGTTTCTATACAGGTCTGAAATCATAAAGAGAAGGCCAGCTAGCCCTTTACAGGACTCATGGTTTAAACAGCAGGAATACTGCTTGCTGCAGAGCAGACTTCCCATTTCCAGTGGCAAAGTCCACCCTGGTGACAGAGACACAATTGTCATGCTCAGGTTAAAATAAATGTATTCTTCAGGTAGGCTTTTAAGTAGAGAGAATGTAATTTATTAGAACAAATTACATCCCTGAAGGAAGTAAATAAGCTTTCAAGGACATAAACTGTCTTCTAAATGTAGTAGTCATGGCATGATGAATTGCATGTTTGTAAATACCACTTGGAGCCTGGATGTTGAAGTTGCTGTATAGAAGTACCAGCTTGTTTTAATAGTTTTATGGTCAAGCAGTATCCAAAAGACAACAAATTCACATTAATTCATTGCCTATACTGTGTTCATTTAATTTTCTTTGGGGACAGGTACACAGCAAATTTCTATAAATCTTACATCAGGATGGAATTGCTAATACCTAAAAGAAAACCTTAGCCTGAGAGAATCATTGGTTACATGTGTCCAAAGCATCTGACCTGTGTTTTTGATTAAGACGTGAGGTTTCAAGCAAGAATGAGCAAAGAAAACCCAACCTATCTCAAATCTTTAAACCAATCTTTAAATCTTTGATGCTAGCCAAAATGGCAAACAAACATAGTCAACTCAGATTCACAGTCAAGTTACGGACAGGAAAGTTTGATGAAACCTTTTGAGATGCTTACCCATATTGCTGGACCTCTTTCCTTCTGCCACCTGACAGCTGTGTTTGGTGCCTGAGTGTTTACAGTCACTGTGATATAGTGGGCTGGCTGAAAATCAAAGAGAAGGAGTGTTTGAAAAGGTATTTCCATTAAAACAAAAAGTTGTCTTGTTTGTGCTCCCAGCTGACTCTAAGACTATGTTGTAATACCTGTGCTTTACCTCCTGGACTTCAGTTACATTATAGATTCATTTATTGGTTGGGTTTTGTTTGTGGTTTTGTTTTGTTTTGGGCTTTTTGTTAGACTTTTCCATTTCCCAGTCATATTGCCATTTTCTATTACTTGCACAAAAATGTCTCCATAAAAACCTTAATTGCCAATCTTAACATTCCTTTGGGCTGTATGAGAACTTTCATTCCAATTTCTAATTTCAGTAAAGGCACTGCACAAAAGCTGTTGAATTATTCAGAACTATATGTAACTGGTACAAATTCTCTAGGCTCTGTCTAGTTTGATTAAAGGTAAATCCTAGCAGACATTGTCACTGCATTGAGAGAGTAAACAGGAAGAGTTAAACAACCTGTAAATGAATGATAAATCCCCCACCTTCTGCAGATACCTTTCCCTCCTCATTTATATCAAGGCATTTACCATCATCTTACCTAATTTCTCTTCATTTAGAAAAACCTATGCCATTACATGCAGGATTGATTATGATGACAAAGCAGAAGCAGATGGCTGTTCACAGTAGCTTATTGGAGTAAGAAATGAAACAAGTTCTTGTTTATCTGGGGCCTGATCTCTCTGAGGCATAAAAAAGCTGGAAGTACCTGCCTTAGGAAGTGTTTTCAGTGTGGCTGTGTTGCCACTGCAGAATATAAACCTGCCATGGGATTACAGCAATGACCCTGTCAGACCCAAAGCATGTGGACAACTGAATTTGGAATGTTTTGTCTAAAACTGAATCTCATGACTTTGTCAGTGTCAAGAGGGACTGCAGGTCTGTTCTGTGCAATTGGCCAGGCACTGAGGGGATTATTTACATCCCAAAGCACTGAAGTTGAAGAACAGCGTGAGGCACAGCTGACTGTGAAGAGCAGCGGCACCTGTTGTCATCAGAAAACTCAACTGAATGAATAAAACTTCTAACAACTGCCATAAGCAGATGTTAAAAGTGGGATCTCTTGGGAAGTGTAAAGCAAATGTTACCTTACAGTATGCTGACTGAAATTAAGTATCTGTCATGAGTACTCTTGGGCTAAGTCCACCATAAGAAGGAGCTGGGTAATCTCTGAAAGCAGTTACTCAAGAATGCTCCCTTTTACCTTTGAAAATGTCACTTCTAATCCCATTCCTTGGGATTTTTGCACGACCATTCAGCTCCTGTGCAAACTTAGACCAACAGAAAGAATTGCCTTCTCCCTGTCTCATTTGTGCAGGTGTCAGTAGGATGGTAGAGGTAAAAGAGAACTCAGCCATGAGTAGAGCCAGGCCTCCATTCACAAGATTAAATCCATTTGGGGATTCCATTTGGCCTTCTCATACTGCCTTGAGAAGATGGCATAGAGGCCTCATGCCTCTATGTAGACTGGGAAAGCCATACCCATCTTTGATTCTCTGCTGGTGGGATGAGGGGATGGATTCTGTCGATTCTATAGATTTATGTCCACAGCAAAGCACAGGGGCAATCTTCTTTAAATCCGATGTCACACTCTGAGGGGAAGTTGGGTGAAGTTCTTCCAACTTGACTGACCATCTTTCACTTGTATTGAATTTCAGGACTAGGTTCACTTGCCCACACATAGGCACCTGGAACCATTTTAGATGCTTCAGCAAGTACCCTGCTTGACTTCCAGTGCCAGAAACACAGAGAACTACAATTAGCCCTGTGTCATCTTAGTCCACCTCATGCCAATAGCTCAGATGTTGTCGGGATCCTCTGGCAGCCAAAGGGGCTCCCAGTTTAGAAAGGATAGGTAATCCCATAAGAGGACAGAAACCCTACTTAACTGATCTTTTCTACAGCTGCAATTCCACATTTTTGATATCGGAAGCATTAGACAGCATTCAGGCTAACCCATTTCTGAAAGCTAAAATATAAACAGATTTGCCAAAAATATTTATTAGATTGCCTAAAATTCATAAAACTTCTAGGAAATAAACCTATTTATGAGCAGTTTAGAAGCAGAGTGGGGCATTTCCTAAAGCCTTGGAAAGAAAAGTACTCAGAAAGAAGAGTAGAGAAGAGGAACAGAAATACCAGTCATGTCTCAATGGTTTGTGGAAAAATAATATGTGGAACTAAAAAGGTGGTGTATTTCCTTCTTTTAAGGATGCTATTACCCTATAAAGTGCAATATTTTGTGTGGCCTGGCAGGGAAGACTACTGCTAAAATCTACAAACCTGGAATGAAGGAGACAATTCCCCATGCACTGAAATTTTGGATGTCTGTGGCAATAAGTGATAATGGATGTAACCAAGATTTGGAATACACTGAATAACTGAAATGAATGCAGAACAGGTTGTTGCTGCCCATTGACAACTTAGTTATAATTTAAGCAACTGGACAGGGATGAAGGGCAGGAGTGGAACTCAAGACCACCTCTCCATTCAGGGAAAATATACCCATAGTTTGGGAGCAATATTGGGCAATACAAAATACATTTACCACAGGTATATTTCTCACCATCTGAAGAATGAAATGAACGGCATTTTCTTGATCTCAGCTGTTGTCTTGGGATGTATCAGAGACAGGGTCTAAGAGAAAGGCTAAAATTGTTTGGGTTATTTAATAGAGACTGGTTTTACTGATTTCCAGCTGGTTAGAGCTAAAAAAGCTAGCTTGACATGTGATTTTTTTAGGAGCTAATATTTTCTCTTGGAAGTCTGTAATTCTGCAGTAACAATTACTTTTAGCGGAATTAATGCTACGAGTCAGTCCTACTGGCCAGAGCTATGAATATATGATTAGCACTGACATTCTGGCTATCTGTTATCACCCATACCAGCAGTAGAATGGGCATGTGAACTCACCCCCACTTGCACAGTAGCAACCCTTAACTGTGCTGTTGCACCACTGTGTTGGACACAAACGTGGCATCCAGTGTTTTCAAACAGATGAATTTAAAGGTAGATATCCAAAATCCTTATCTAGACAGATCAATTATTCCATTCTGAGTGGTTTTCCATTGACTGTTTTTATTCTAACTAGGAAATCAGACTGCTTTTACCAGACTGCCAAAATACAAGGCCAGATGTTCAGTGTCATATACTTGAGTACCAAGACTTTGGCTTCTGCAAGTCTGATTGTTTTCTATGCAAGTAAGTAGCTTTACCTCCTTTTGTAATTTCATGTAAGCATTACGAGATACAAGGAAAATTAAGGTGCAAGGTTCATGTTTAAAAGGCTGAATGACTAGCATGTGTATCCTGATAGCTGTTTAAAATCACATATAAACACTTGCTTATCCAGTGTTCCTATCTGCATTATTATATTTATGTTCAAATGTAAGTATCTGCATTTTTAAATACACATGTTCTCTTGTCTTGTACAAGTGCCGGAAATGCTCCCATAGCTTGCAGAGGAATACAGGATGTGGGTGGCAATTTTCTCCAAACATTTTATCTGGCAATTTTCAGACAGCTTGGATTATGGATTTTCTTTCCTTGCTAAAGAAGAACAACAATAGTGCTATTAAAGCTATTAAAAGATAATAGCTGATACCTAGAGAGCTAAAGAGGGCTGGGAAAGTGGGAGAAAAATAACTCTGGTTTAGGCAACTGAGACTAATCCTGTAATATGCTGAGCTACCCCAGCTCTTCTTTCGGTAGTGGACGGAGCCCAGACTGGCTGCAGTAAGTGAGCATGAATTTCAGTTCTTGGTACCTGATCCCTAAGACATGGCTGGCTGCAGCATGTCTAGGGCATGGTCCTGGATTAGTGCTCCCAGAAACCCGGACCTGATCTATTCAGAGAAGGCAGGGGAGACGCGTTGGGTGCAGACAGGTCAGAGATGGCTGTCCCCACTGAGCCACATCCCTGCAAGACTGCATATGGACCAGCTTGGCTGTCTGCATCACCTGAGACCCCGCTGTGCTACCCCAAGCAGCTTTTGCATGAATTGCTATATCTGCATGGCACAAGGACACAACACAGTTTCATTTAGTTTCTGGTTCTTCACAACATTTCCTCACATTGATCTACTGCTGGTAATTGAAATACAGATCAAAATGATTCACCCATTACCAAAAGGAAAGTAGTCATGATTGTACAAGAAAATAATGAGAAGGACTGGATCTTGATCCCCCAGACCTGTGGCCTAAGCAACAAGTGGTCCTATTTGTAACATGCTGTAGCGGGTTTGGTTTGTAACCAGGCAGAAACACCAATTTAGTGTAGTGGTTTGGCCCAAAATACTCATTACTGTTTACCTTCTGTGAGATAAGAATTAGGAGGAACACAAAACAGGCACCAAACTTGAAAGAATATAAAGAAGTTTATTAACAGACCTAAAAGAGGAAAAAAAAATTATACCACACCTTCAGAACACTTCTCCTCCCCCTCCCACCTTTCTCCCTTCTCCCAGTGACAATGTAAGAAGACAACCCTTGAGATGTTCAGTCTGTTTATCACTTCCATAATAACCTTGTTCAGTCCATGTAGGAAGAGGAGTCTCTCTTGTCCATGCTATGAAAACATTATCACAATGAGACAGCTGCCCAGCTTGGTTCTCTGTTCGCATGTGAGTTCCTTCCCACGACTTGCAGCTTTTCCCACAACTGCTTTTGAGGGCCCACTCTTGAAATTACTGGGGTAAAATTTTAAGGTTGAGCCATTCAGAAATAAAAGTTCTCTTCACCCATCTCTGGGAGCATTTCATCTCTAAGAACAGAGGCCCTCCTCCTTCCCTGGGAGAAAAGGGTCCTCCTCATCTTCATCTCTAGGACTATCTCTGGGAGCATGTCTAGGAACTGAGGTTTTCTCCTTTCCCATTTGGAGCAAAAGTCCTCATTGCTTCCATCTCTCCCTGTTCAAATTTCTCATGAAATTACAGCTGCTTCAGCATCTGCTTATCTCAGTGCAGGTGCTTTTGCTCACAAGTACAAGTTGAACGCTCCACCCCCCATGCCTTCATGAAATTACAACGGGTACTCTGATATATCATAGCATCACAACAGAATTTCGGCTTTAAGCATCTCCTCTTTCTCTTCCCTCACGTTTTCAGCTCTTCATAGCACTAAAAGGGTTAATCTCACCCAGGCCTTGCAGCTGGAATTTCACTTATCACTGTTGGTCACATGATCTTTTGCCGGGCTGCAGGGCAGCTTCAGCTGAATCTTGGCCGCACATGGAGAGGAGAGCCGAGCCCCTCCAGCTGCCCACAGCAGGGCTGTGGGGGGGTTCTGCGGGTGGAACAGGGCCCATCGGCTCCAGGATGGCCGTGGCCCGGGGCCTGCTGGCCCCGCATGGGGCCCACAGCCACCTGTCCCAGCACTGGAAACAAGAGAGAGCTGGGGGGGCAAGGTTTGTCTATTCTTAAGTGTGCATCACAGAGGCGGTCACAATTTTAAGTAGCTTAAAGAATTGTCCATATTCAAACTGGCCAGCTGATAGGTTCTGTCAGGTCAGGTCACAGAGGAAGCTGTAAGCACCCCTTTGCAAGAACATCACTTCTGGGCCTATGCTTGCTAACCCATGACACATGCTCTTGTAACTGTTCATTAATATAGATATAGAAGATGCCTGGTTTTCATATGTATTAGTGAAGAGTGAAGAAACCACAAATTCACCAGTAAGGCTGGTTTGAAAGAAAGTGCCATTTTTGGTGTTTTATGATAAAGAAACTATTGAACAGGTAAAAGTAGTTTCTTGCATTTGGTTACTAAAATTAGAGCATCACAGGTCTGACAAAGTGGGGGCATGGAGTGAGAATACTGACCATAAATAGAACTTGATCAAGAGTAACGCTGTCCGTGTCATTAATTGTCGTCTTCCCTGATGGGGGAGACGTTCAGATTTTTGCCAGGAGAAAAAAGGAGGTGAATGGGACTTCATGCTTCTCAGTCTCCAGATAGGTGTTTATTAATTCTTATCTAAGGAGTACAAGCCACTGGCATGGCTTATACATAGCACAGAGCAGAGAATGCAGCAAGAAGACAACTTATCAAGATTTCACAGCCTTTTTAAAGGTAAATTACCCAATGAAAACTTAAAACGCAAGATATTTTCACTTTTTTACCAATGTCCAACAAGTTCCTAAATCACGTAGACAGGAACTGCGGAATTCTTTATACAATCATCCCAAACCACTATTGCTGCAAAATATGGAGTTAGTGAAGAAGAAGAAAGAAGCTTTTAACTACAACTTATCCTCCATTTTGAGGTTTTCTACTTCTATCTATTTACTATGCAAATAGACCTAACAACTCTAAATTTTTCACCCTGTGATAATCTCACATAGTATTCTATCACCTAATTCACACCATTGTAGATTCAAATTCTTCCCAGAGGCTAGGCAAATTTTCCCATGGATAAAGGTCAAAACCAGTAATGTCCAGGGGGGTAAAAACTTTCAAAACAGGCAGAGAAATATTCTCTGCATTCTAGGTTCCCACAAAGAGGGAAAGGAAAAAGCCCTGCTGCATTTTTGAGCTAATAAAGCCCTTATGCCCTTCAGAAATAGCTTGTATCTTCTCAAATTCTGCAGTGAAAACTTGGAGCTCAGTCTTGCAAAAAGGCATCTACCACTCTTTTGAGATGACCAAGGGTACTCCTCTTGGTTCAGTCCAGAAGGATCCAAGTCTTGGGTCTCTGTCACACTCAGAGCTATGCACCCTCAGGCACACCAAAGGCCACTCACTAGATGCCAAAGTATGGTAACTGACTGTAGCCCTAAGATTGAATCTGGCAGATCCTTCTTCCAGCCCTACTACAAATTTCCTCTGGGACTTGGGTTAAACTCCTAAGTTAATTCCTGTAAAGAGACTCAATTTCCATTAACTTCAGTGGGAACATTGGTACTTAAAGAACTGGATTCAGCTAGCCTAATTTAGATACCTTATCTGTGACTGCAGTTTAGATGCCTAGTGAATAAGTTCTCCAGAAATCCAGGCAGACAGGATTCTTTCTTTGAAGACATCTCACTACTGACTGTATGGCAAATATCAGATCTTTTTTTAGAATAACTGTTTTGCTTTGGTATTTAAAATGCAGCACATTAGATGTCTGCAGTTAGATAGACTGGATTTGATAGTTTAGATATATGGATGTGAACTGTATAATTTAAGTTTAAAAAACCCCAAGATGCACAGACTTTGTGGTTAACTTGTACATGCACTTCTGAGCAGGCTGAGCATACAAGCTGTATGTGGAAGCTGTATGTCCCAAATGTCAATTTCAGCAAACACACCATTTTTTTCCAGATTACAGGAAAACAGGCAGTGAGTGGAATTTATGGCAGACCACTGAAGCTGTTGGCATTAAGTCATACAATGTATTTAACTGATACGATGATATTCACATGACCTAATTGCAAGATAAACCAATGTTTAGGAAATGCACAGCTCTGAATATGGAAAGTGAGCTATTAACTGAAAATTATTGCTGTAATTTAAAAGCACCATCTGTGTTCATCAAACTAATTCTTCTGTCATCCTAATTCAAAAAAAAAATGGAAACAACATGAAATTTTCAGTGTGCAAAATTATCTGCTCATAAGCAGAGCCAGCAGCAGACTAAGAGAATGCAGCAGAAATGACTCAGTGGATTATACCAAATAGCATCTGAGAGAACCATGATTTTCTTTCTGGAACATATAGAAACGAAATCGAATTTAACAAACAAATTTTCCAGTGTGAACTGGTTTTCTAGCTGTATTTGAAAGTTAAAACAAAAAAAAAGTCTAAGCTACCTCACCAAAAGGTTCTCCAACACTGTGGTAAACACAGATGAAAGATTTGGGCATTTTACCTTTCATTCTCATATCAAAAGCAGTTGTTTGGTCTATGCTCTTCAAAATTTTTGACTGGGATTCATCTCACCTAGCTTTAGACTTTTGCAATCTCGACAGCTGCATCTGAGCCCAACGCCTTTGGCTCACTTTGTACTCAAAGGAGAGCAATAGGTAATCTAAAGTGCAATTCGGCTGTCCTATTTAGGAGGCCTAATTTTAGTTTAAGATGAATCACATTCCAGAAGTGTCTACGTCTCTCCATCAACTAGAAAGGGAGCTCAGATGTGAAATTTCTGCATCTTATTTTTTTATTCAGTGAACACTGCTTTAGAAACTGAATCTTAATGCTCACAGACTTCATTTTATGCTGTGTAAAAGGAGAAAAACAAAATTTTAAAAAAAGGAAAGAAAGAAATCTTGTGGAGGCTGAAACAGTTTTAGAAGACTGAAGGCAACATTGAATCCGTCTGGAACAAAGGTAAGCTGGTGTTTAGTGTCACATTAAGAGAAAAGTGAATTCCATGTGAAGAGTCCTTGGAAGGAATCGGTTTATGCTTAAGACTTCTCTGTCATCAGAAAAGCTTGTCCCATGGCCATACCATTGATCTCTGAGCTATCAGGACTACAAGGAGCAATTTGGGCTTCTTTCTGTTATCAGCATTAGTTACAGATGTGTTTTGGATAAGGCAACAGCTGAATGGCACAACAAAGGGCATAAACAATCAAAGCCCTTCAGGAGCCTGCTGTACAAGTTTCCCATAAATCTTTTAAAATCTTCAGTCTAATTGCATTGGCCCAATTTTTGTCCCCAAGTTCCTTCTACCCTAAACACAAATAAGTAAGAGGAGTAGTGGGCCTGTTCTGCTCAAGAATTTTCATGGATGAGTTTTGCATTGTATATAGTAGAAACCCCTGGCTTTTTCCCTTCCTCAATCCACACTACAGAAGAAACTTCTCAAGGGGAGAGAAGTGCTGCCCATGCTCCTATGGCTTATGCATGCTGTAGCCACCTCTGTGCACAGAAGGTGCTGTGACAAATGATCTTCACAGCTGGGACTGAAGGTGCACAAGCAGAAGTACTGAGCTTAGGGTGTCCTGTGGCCAAAACCTGTGGAAATGGAAGTGTAACAGATTCTAAAATAATCCCTTTCTAGATAGGAATGAAGCTAAAGAAGAGACTACTGTCCATGAGAAGAAACTAAAACCCCAGAAACTGCATAATTAAAAATATTCTTAGGCTACAAGCAAGGAGCACTACTGTCCTGTTGCTGGGAGAGAAGTTTCTACATGACAACTCTGCTCTCTCTTTACCAGACTATGTCCTTTAGATGAGAAATAGGCCAATATGATTGAGCTTTACAAATCAAGATGTGCTTGCATTGGCTGTCAGCACTGTAATTTTGGTGTTTCTGCCTGTAGCTGTTGTAAAAAATGGATACTGCAACCCCACCGGAGTGAGGGGAAAGGAGTCCCTTGCAGAAATTAGTCCAGCCCAAGGGAACAGTGAAGAAACACTTGACCAGCTCAACAGTGAAGGAGTTATCCTGGTGCTTTTCATTCTTCTTCAGCCAAAACATGAAAAACGAAGTTCTTCTGATACATAAAGTATAACTATCAGTGACGAATGCCATTCCCCTTATCTTCTTTTCATCTTTTCTCCTAAATGGGCTATTTTATTTAATGACCCCCAATTACAAATTCCTGCTATTCTTTGAATTGCTGTAAAAGTGAGCAGTCTCCATGTGTTCAGAGCAGCTTGCAATTAGCATACCCTGATCTTAGAAACTGCAGTCTATTAAAAATATGGACAAATTAAAGCACAGCATCTGGATATCTGCATATGTTCATTTTGCACAGCAGGTTTCAAATGCCAGGGTCAAATGATTCCTAGATATCTTGTAAAAGAGCTTATAAATGTCACCATTCAGGTGGAGAACTTTAGAGAATTTTCATACTTTCTTGAAAAATATTATATTACTTCACACTTACCTTTTATGCTATTTTCATATGAAGATGAAGAAAATATCAAGAAAATTTTTTAAAAACTAAGATTTGCTTTATATAATCACTGTGTTGAATTTTGTAATTAGGCTTATAGCCACAAACCCACAAACTATGGAGATATGCATATGAAAATTTTAATCCAAACTCAAATTATTTTTCTATGCAAATTGCCTCATTTTGTGATGTTTCCTTCAAACCAAGGGCCTGCTGGAGAGCCATTTCTGCTTAAATGCATTTTTTTTTTCTATCCCCTAAAAAGTGTAAGAAGTAATGCTTTCACAGGAATATAAAGTAGAGATTAAGACTGGGTTTATATCTCTTTCAAAAAAGGAAATCCTGAAGTGGACAACATAGTTGTCCTCTTCATAAAGCTGTCAAGGCAAAAGACAGGTCTCTGTTTTTTTCAGATTCTCATTTAAACAAATATGCTGCAGTAGCTGGGGGCTGGTTTCCATTTTAATAGCAAATACTCTGTCAATAACAACCTTGTACATGAACAGGAGTTTTTCTATTTATATTAATCAAAGTAATTGAATCACAAAATGTACTGCTAACAAGTAGACACAGGGCAATAGATTCTGCTAGATCCGAAGTGCTTCTGGAAGTTGCAGTACCAAAGTAAAAAAAATTTAATTACTCATTCTGCTGCATACAAGACTTGAAAACAATATTAGGTAACAACAAATTCAGCTCAGTGCCTTCACTTGGCTATCTAAGGGATGAATTTGGCCAAAGGCTGGGATTTGGCTCCACATTTAGATACCTCTACTGTAAAAGGAGATGTTCACAGGTCAGGAAGGTGGGTCAAAACACTGTAGTCAGTAGAGATTTAAGAAAGATGCATCATGCCCATGGCCCAAGCAAGTACAAAGAATGAGCTGGGAAAGATCTGCCCCTTTCTGCATACAGCTGCTGCAGCCAGGAGGGCATCTCAAGGCACGGCAAACACCTCAGAACACATATTTAGGCAGTTTCTTAGTCAAAAGAATCAGTGAGGCTTGACTGAGCTGATGTACATGTCCTCTTTAGGATGGGATGAGTCACCCTCTAGACTCCTTTGAAGGCTTTGAGTAGTTCCCCATTGACTATAGGGCTACAGTAGGATCTTAAGCACCTCCCATATAGGAAGATACCTACATTAAAGATGCCTATATGTATGCATCTGAAATCAGTGAAATTACTTCAGAGATGCATATATTTTTCCTCTAAATACAGAGAAAGCTTACCTCCTTGGCTTAGGCTGGATACCTGATACATGGACAGCCAATGTGGTGAGTTGAACCCCACACTCCCAGCTTGCGATATACTTCCCAGTTTAATGTAGTACCCTTTGTATCAGACAGTCTCCGTGTAGAAATGAGAAATAACATTATGCTATTCTCTAGCAAAAATAAAGTGGAAATATTGTCTCCTACCACATACCAGAACAAGCTAAGTTCAAACATCCAGAAGCTGATTCAATCCTCATGTATGTGCTGGTATCAGGAGCCTGATTTTTTGGTTTAGAGATAAAACTGGAAAAAAGAATCTGTCCAAATGTCATTTATATATTTTTCAGCTTTAAGTTGAGTTTCTAAATGTTTTTCTATAATAATCATGGTTCCATTGTTCTAGACAAAACATGGATGGTGTAATCAAGTTTTCTTTTGATCATAACATAGCTATTACCAGACTTTTATTTATTACCTTCAGAAGAGGAGTCTGCTTCATGTGATTTTAACCACTGAAGATAATCAGGAAACCTGCAAGATCTGTTATTTGACATCTTGATTTTAAGTACTCTCTACATACTGCATTTGCTCTCTCTCATAGACCTGACCAACTAAGACTATTTTTATCTAGATGTTAAAAACTTGATGGAGTGCTGAGGAAGGTTTGTTTCTCAGAGGGTTTGGCAGCTGCAGTTACTTAGACCTCAGTGACTCTGCAATCTGCTGTTTGCAAACAAGCAGACTGAGTGGCAACATGCATTCTCCATACCCCACATATCTTGGTAGAATCATTCAGTTTTTCTTCACAAACTTCAGCAATACTAATCTGATGCTTCAGCTGCACTCTTCCCATGTCATAAATATTTTGACAACATCCTTTAGAGTATCTCAATCTCAAATCTCACTCTGCTTTTTCTGTCATTCACTGGCATGTTTGGTTCATTTGCTTATAATGGGTAGATTCCATGCTTTCAGTAACAGGAGTCATTAGAAAATACCAATATGACCAGAAAGCATAAAGAAGACAAAGAAGAAACATGAAAGACCAGAGGAAAGTAAATAATACAGAGAGAGCTATGGGGATCACCCCTTCTTAGAAAAATGAAGTCAGGAGAAAAGTGGTGAAACCGAGAGGCAAAAGAAGAAAACTAGAGCTGTTTTTTCTTGCAGGTTGCAATTGCCAAAAGATGCTCTTAAACATGGGTTTCCATGTTATTTCTCTGTGTGTCTGGCCCTCAATGCAGAGGTGATTTCCAATCCTTTTGAAAAGACAATTGCATCCTGCAGGCACCCTTTGCTAAAGATAATGAAAAGAATGGGTTAGTTTGGCTCAGTTATCCATTTGTTTAGTAAAATATTACATGTGTCTATGAAATCAGAATAATCATTAAGAAGATGCTTCATCAGCAAACAGGAGAAAAAGTAGTAAGAAGATCTTTACAAGAGTCTAGGGCTGACATGTGAGAGATGGTTTATACTACTGCATCAGCAATGATATGTTTTTGCTTCTTATTCCTGTTCACTGGCAGAACTGCCAGTGGCAGGCTGTGGCAGGACGTGTCCTCCCCCTCTCTACCACAGATGGTTGGTGCATATGGAAGAGATAACCCAGGCAGGTCAGAGAGCCCATCAAGGGTCATCCCTGGCTCCAAAAGGACTCAGGCCCCCAGCTAAGAATCAACATCTTAGTCTGGAAAGCAAACGTGGGAAGAGATAAAAGAAAAATAAATACTCTTGACTGAGAGACACTGTTTTACAATCTATAAAAGATACACAAATTATCACAGAGGCAGAAGCCTTCTACACACCCACACCCTGAAGCGTGAGACTTCTTCCTGGAGTTTGGACGCAAATTCCGTGGTTACTTTCCTGGGAATTAAGGGAAAGGATTTTGATGTGTGCTCCATCAAGAACTGGATGGTAAGAAACATGGGATCCTAGGTTATTTTATTTCTTCACTATCTGTAAAATTAACGGTACCTTTAACCTCACATTGTACTTACTAGTAGTCCCTTTTTGTCCTATTCCTGTGTAGTAATAGTCTGTTTCAAGTCTTATGTCTGTTAGTTTTGTGTCTATTAATAAATAATCCATTCTATAATAGACTGAATCAGCCATTACTAAAGAACTTGCAACCAAGAGTAGGTTTTGGGGTGCCGGCCACCTCAATAACATGACTGCCTGCTGCCAGAGGCCTGGGCAAAAGGCAGGGACTTATCTAAACCGCCACATCTATTCATAACACAGGCCAAAGGAAGAAAAGAAAAACCCACATAGAAACTATTCTCTGGACACTTCAGCCATCCACTTTGCTAAGGAATAACTCATCTGAGAGTACAAAAATCCCTGCTCCTTGTAGCATAACTGCAGATATTGATGGAGTTCTAAGTCTTTGCTATCTATCCATTTTCTAGTATGGGGCTGTTGGTTTTCCTGGACAGTGACAATGTATTTTGAAATTTAAAAAAAAAAAACCAGAAACAACCACTTTATTGACTGCTTGCTGAAAATTTAACAGAAGACTAGATTTTGTGCTCACATCTATGGGGAAGTAATTAAAAACAAAGTGTTCCTTCCCTGCATTTTCTGCAGCAGTGATCAAGTTCCTGGGCAGTGAAACACAAAAATTTGCAAGGTTTCCTGCTGCTTATCCACTCTTAGAATAGGAAAGAGGGCACCATGCAGAATAGACAGAGCACTGGATCCATGCTTTGACTCCTCACCCTAAAACATGAACCAGCAAACCCCAGATTTATTTGCTGTGCATTATATTTATTTCCTTTGTCTTCTCTAACAAGGAGGAATTACGATTCCATGCATCAAAGGGAATGACAGTAGTTCGGGGCCATAGATCTGATGTTTTGCCCCTGCTCCATGCTCTGCCTGAAGCCTTAATCTGTGATGGCTTTGTCATTGCCAGATATGCAAGAAGATGAAGATGTATTGTCTCCATCTTCTGCCCACTGTCAGGAGCCATATTCAAGCAATAATAATATTAAAAAGAAACATTTTATCGAAACAAATTAAGGGTTTATTATCATACATATGAATCAGTGAAGCTGGGTGTCACCGGCTGTCAATAACTTTTTTACCTCAATTGGAAAGTGACCAATTGCACTAATCCAGTTGTGAAATTGTATTAATACCCCCAAGGGGGGAAAAAACAAACCAAAAAACCAAGGAAAATATATTTAGAATATTGCAACTGTGAGACTTTTGAAGCTGGAATAAATGAAACTAAGTTATTGATAGAGGGGCAAGCCTATGAGTTGACCTGAGCTACCTAAATTTTAGACATATATTTACATTCACATGTGCAACAAGCATATTTCAAACCAGGAGTCCCGTGGAAAGCGAAGTATATATGGACAGATTCGTGGTAGATGTTTCAGAGATGTTTATTTCTCCAGCCGCATGGCTGGGGCTCTGCTCAGGAGCTCTGCAGTCACGGGACCCGAGGGTCCTTGGCCACACCAGGGAACACAAACCAACCAATGGGAAATGAAGCTGACCAGGGGCAGGGAAACCCCGTGTCTCCCCCCCAGGGCCCCTCTCCCAGGGCTCCATGGCAGGGGAGGAGACCCCAACACACATGTACACATTACATTCACATATAGATTTGTAGAGCAAATTACCTGTGAGTATAAAGTGCTTTCCTATCTCCAGTATAATGATGGAACAGATAATGATAGATTCCTAATCTTGAGGTGGGAAGACAAAAAGGGGTGATAAAATTGAGCACACAAAGTAAATGTGTTATACTTGTAATTTATATGCAATATTAAAATCTGGAGTTGAACTTACTATCACATTCTGAATTAAAACAATGCTGATTGATAGCAAAGAAAAAGTCAGCCATAGGTTTACTAAAAGGCATGAACGTGTCCTAAGAAATAAAGCAAGAAATTAAAAAAAAAAAAAAAGTTAAAAAAAATGCCTTGACTTGTTTTCATTTCCTTACTCTGTATTATAAAATAGGTCTCGGATAAGCATTAACCCACCTCTAACACAGATCTGAGCAGTGACTGCCATGTTTTGGATGCATCATTCATACATGTTACACAGACTGGGACACACTGTAACATGACCTAGAGGAAAAAGGGTCTTGTTAGCAGTGATGCTAGAAAAGGCTTCTGCAAGCAAACTGTGACTATCAAAATGATCTACCTTATCACAATCAGTATTTCTATATTTAGATGTGAATCAATCTAATTTGTGCATTTCCTTAAGCAAATAAATACAGAGAGTTAAATACTTTGAATTATAACAAAAAGCTCAGCACAAAAGACAGTAAACTGATCTTTAGGATAAAAAAGTATCTCAGTTCATCCGAAAATCTGAATTAAGTACGTGGAACTGCAGTTCTATGAGCCTGAACTCATTTTTAGTGACTCAAATAGAAACAGTGCAGCTTCCCATAGCTACCATATTATTATTATTACTATGATTATTATATTATTATTATTAATATCTGTTTTTCTGTCTCTGAAGATGTGTTTCAACTGCACAAGCTGCAACAAAGACTCAGTTCTGCTCCAGAACATGTGCAACAACAAACATGAGCAAATGGGCAAGACATGTTCTCCAGGAATTAAAAGAGGAGGAAAACACCTTGGCTTTCATTAAATCACTTGTTGGGATAAAACAGTACACCAGTAATCAAACCCTTCCTGATCTCAGCCTGTGGGACTGCCAGAGAGTGGCTCTCCATAGCAGTCTTCTCTTCTGTCCTACCACTATTAATCTTTTGGGAAAGGGAGCTGGTGAGGGAGCTTCCACGAAAGATCTTTACAGAGGCAGGGATAAAATTACTGACCACCCCTCCCAGCCCAGAGGGGAACTCCCCTGTCTGCATTTCTTCCCCACGTTTCAGAGTTCCCATCACCAACAGTGCTAAAGCTGAGCAGCTATGGCCTGCTGAGGATGCCTCCCAGCAGTACCACATTGTCCTGCCCTCCACTCTTCAACACACTCCTAGGTCATCCATCCACCCTGCTGAAGGAGAATTACCACAACAGAGTTTTGCTCAAAGCAATCCTGATAGGAATGATCCCTCTAAAGACATGAAAGAAACATTTACTGGTGGCATTGTGAAAAGCAGCCAGGGAATAGAGAGGAATGTAACAGAAGCTACTGGGACAGATTGAAGGATTTCACAAGAAAATACAAAAAAATTCCCAGAGTTTACACAAACAGCAATAGCAGGTAAATGCTACAACTTTGTGCAATATTAGCCTGTGATTTTTTGACTTTCACTTAAAAGAAAAAATATTGCTTAAACCTCTGCACTTGCCCACCACACACAGAGAAACATTCAGTCTCTGGAGTACCATCATCACCACTGTCACTTTTCCTGGGAGCATGTGCCAGTCTGGGAGGAACACAGCACACAACAGTGCTTATTCAGCTTTTTCTATACATGTGCAAAATAAGACATTCTGTGCCCTAATAAATAGTACAGTTTGAAATTTTAGCACTTATGCATGCAAAGATTGGTTGAGGGAGATATTCACATGTGGAGGTTGATTATAGTGTTTTATCACTCAGCCGAACATCTAATGTTTAGCACAGTAGTTGGAGTGCTTCTTTTCACGTCATAACAAAGATTGCCCTCAGATAGTAATTACAGCCTTCCTAATAAAAGGAAAGGCATTTTGGAACTGCCTGAAAAGTTCAGAAGCTAGAGATGAAGTTTGGAGAAAGAGTTTGCCATCACTTTACATGTGGCAGGTAGTTTGGTGCCTTAGTTGTGCAGTAAAATGGCAGAGCTGCCTTCAAAACATTCCCTCAAAGCTGGAGACATTAAAAAAATCACTAGCTGATGAAAAAGCAAGTCTCCAGGATTACAAAAAATCACAGCAAACCTAATGTTTCTGTACAAAAATGTACAAAACCAGTGTGATGAATTATTACATGATCTTTTTAAAGTGTAGAAAGGCATAGTAACATGGAGATGTAGAGTAGAGCACAAACAGCAGAATGTATTCAGAGCAAAGCTGCCCATGCTGAGCACAGCGGTTAAGCATTCGTAGCTTTGCCCCAGGGCAATATGTGCCAATATGGGTTATATTTTCTAGTGACATTTCTGAACGTATCTTAAAGGAGCTCATGTGAACTGCTAATCATGTATGTCTGTGCTTTTTGTACTTACAGCATAATAATAATAAGTTTGATCAAAATAATTTGGGGGGTTTATGCAGTTTAGGGCACTAAATTACATATACATATCTTTCTCATCTGTCTTTGAAAATTCCAGGTCAATTTTATATCTGATCTTTTGGATTCCTCCTTTTCTCTTCTGATTTTCAAAACTTATCAGTGACCAGAAAACTCACTAGCAAATATCTTATTAATTGCAACAAATGGAACTGCTAGTTTTACCTTTGTAACTGACAAGGGATTTTCTTTTATTTTAAACCAGCAGTGGTATTAACAGTTCTAAGACCTCAAACTTTATCATCTGCTTCAGAGTTGGAGAGGACTGTCCATGTATAATTTTATTTTCAGCACATTGGTAAGTACAATTTTCTCCTTTTTCTCTAAGCTGGGTAATAACTATTTTTTTGCTGTCTCCTTTTCCTACAGAGATTAAGTGACTAAATATGCTTTTCCAAACTGTATGTACTGTGTTTGCTCCTTTCTATTGCCATGGTTTTGCATCTACTTCTTTCTGGATTGCAGTTTTGTCTTCAAATTAAGGTGTCAAATTTTGACATATTTCTATGCAGATAAGTTTGATTTTCATTTTCCGTGGTGCCTAGGCACTGACACTATACCATGCAGGTACTATTCCATCATAAAATTAGAGTTTCCAACCCTTTTTGAAAACATGCCTTCCCTCATGCACAACCTGCACATCTCCCACTAAAGCTGTGCCCTTCTGCACTGAACTGATTAGCCCTTACAGCTTGATGCTGCATTTCATGCTTAAATACACATTACTTTATTAATATGTGTGGCCACAGAGATAGTTTGACACCCTTCAGCATATGTGATGGTTGTTTTTTCTTTGCTGTGAAGGCTGAAATAGTCACCCTTCTCTGCTTAGGTAGCAAATGAAAGGTATTTTTAAATGCTTTGAACCAGTCCAGAATGTATCACAGGAAACATCCAAATGGGAAGAATGAGGAGAGGAGGAACATAGGCTGTCCCATCAGAAACAGCCTAAGATGAAGCCCGCTGGGGCGCAAGGCACAACATTTTTCTTGTATATCCTTGAGGCAACAAGAGCTCTTGCATGTGCTCTCCATGAGAACTGATGGCACGTGTTCCCAGCTGCAAGACGTGGAGGGAGGGAGAGGAGAACAGCCTCTACACCGAATTTGTGACCTGGGAGAACAGGGATAAGCAGGGGCTGGGGAGCAGTGCAGCTGCAGTAACCCATCCAGCTGGAGGGTTATGAAGTAAAAATATGGAAACCTTTAAAAACCACAAACAAGGCTTTGTCACTCTGATGACCTAAAAGAATCATGGAAAAAATCAGGACCTTTTCCATCTGGGAAAAGGATCTTGATTTTTGAGTGTTTCAAGATTTGGGAACTGATTACAGGTTGCAGAAGGGAAATATCTCCAAGAATAAGCGCAGGGAGCAGTTCTTCAGGAAAGGGAGAGCTGACACCCACCACCAAAATTGCTTTCTACCAACAGGTCCTTGCTTTGAAGACAAGGAGTTCATCAAAAATCTGTAGCCATGATGATGATGATATCTAATGCTTCTTCGCCTCCTGTTTGCTTTTATGGAACATGTGAGCTCCTCTTTCCAAGGCACAGCAGGGACTGTCTGCTCTTCCTTGTAAGTGTCCTTCAGCCAGTGCTCTCTCTGAAAATAACATCAGGATTTTTCTCAAAGGGGTTTCTCCCTCACTGCCTGTGTTCAGGACTAGGGTAGGTGTGCTGTCTTCTCTGGTCTGTTCTGCCTCTCCCACCTCAGCATGTGCACATCACACCAGCTCCCTGACCACCCATGGCTTTATGCCAGCAGTGCTGGACCCCCAGGGTTGTGGCAGGACCTACCAGAGTTTAACTGCTCCTTGCAACCCTCTAAAACAGAGGACAGTGGGCATACAATACACAACAATTTAGAAACAGCATACACCATGTCACAAGATGACCAGAAGGATGTTGTAAGCTGCAAAGCTTCTGTAGGTGGAAAAAAGAGACTCCTTGGAGTCTTCATTTATCCTCTCTCCTCCAGACCATGCAGAACATGCACAACTGCCCCGACTACAAGCCTCATGGTTTGGATTCAGGTGTGTTTTAGCAGCAATACACTTCGCAATTAAAATAATGGATTCAGACCCATCCTGTGAGTCTGTCATAAAATAGGAAATGGGCTACATAAACCTTGCTTTGCTCTGGCAATAAATTCTGTGTTTCTACCAACTTGTCTTACCCCAAGTTTTTCTCTTAATCCTGTGGAATTAGTACTGACAAGAACACAAACCATAGTGTCCTTCTGTGCTCCCCTCTTCTTGCTCAGCTGTCTTTTTGGGTATCTAAGCCAGTGATCTGAGGCAATATTGATGTTCCTTGTAAAACATTGAATCTACAGATAAGAAGGACTTTTTTTCTCAGCAATTAGACAAGTCTGCTGCAATTATAACTGGGTGGTTTTAGCAAGTAACTGGGAGAATGTTTCCAGCAAATGTGGGGATCATTCACTTTCACCAACCTGACATTTCTGCATGACAGGGTGGAGGGTCAGGAGATCCACCGTTTTTAGGCACTATGAACAGCCCAACACCAGCATCAGGCTATTACAGCTACTGCTGAGAAATGGCCCTGGAAGTGCCTCAGAGTCAGACACAACTTTTCTCACACCATTTTTATGTCTCCTCTTTGCACATTACACAGATATAGACGTCACTACCCATTCAGGGATGCACGATAAAAATAGTAAACAAGCGTCATAGGTTAGCAAGCATAGTCCCAGAAGTGATGTTCTTGCAAAGGGGTGCTTACAGCTTCCTCTATGACCTGACAGAACCTATCTGCTGGCCAGTTTGAATATGGACAATTCTTTAAGCCACTTAAAGTTGTGACCGCCTCTGTGATCCACACTTAAGAACAGGAAACCCCGAGGCAGAGCCTCTCTGTCTCGTTTCCGGTGCTGGGACAGATGGCTGTGGGTCCCGTGCGGGGGCCAGCGGGCCCGGCCCGGGCCCTGCTCGGGCCAGGCCAGGCCACGGCCATCCTGGAGCCGATGGGCCCTGTTCCACCCCTGGACCGTCGTCCCCCCCCGCCCCCCCACCCCAGCAGGGCTGTGGGCAGCCGGAGCGGCTCGGCTCCTCCACCCTTCCACTGCAGCCAAGGCCAAGATTTCAGCTGAAGCTGCACTGCTGTCTGGCAGAGGTCAGGTGAGCAACAGTGATAAGCAACATTCCAGCTGCAAGGCCTAGGTGAGATTAACCCTTTTAGTGCTATGAAGAGCTGAAAACATGAGGGAAGAGAAAGAGGAGATGCTTAAAGCCGAAATTCTGTTGTGATGCTATGATATATCAGAGTATCCCGTTGTAATTTCATGAAGGCATGGGGGGTGGAGCGTTCAACTTGTACTTGTGAGCAAAAGCACCTGCACTGAGATAGGCAGATGCTGAAGCAGCTGTAATTTCATGAGAAATTTGGACAGGGAGAGATGGAAGCAATGAGGACTTTTGCTCCAAATGGAAAAGGAGAAAAACTCAGTTCCTAGAGATGCTCCCACAGATTTCTTAGAGATGAAATGCTCCCAGAGATGGGTGAAGAGAACCTTTGTTTCTGAACGGCTCAACCTTAAAATTGTACCCCAAAAAACTTCAAGAGTGGACCCTCGAAAGCAGTTGTGGGAAAAGCTGCAAGTTGGGGGAAGGGATTCACATGTGAACAGAGAGACTCCTCTTCCTAAATGGACTCAACAATGTTATTTGGAAGTGGGCGGCTGTCTCGTTGTGATAATATGTTCATAGCATGGACAAGAGAGACTCCTCTTCCTAAATGGACGGAACAAGGTTATTATAGAAGTGATAAACAGACTGAACATCTGAAGGGTTGTCTTTTTACATTGTCATTTGGAGAAGGGAGAAAGGTGGGGGGAGGAGAAGTGTTCTGAAGGTGTGGTATAATTTTTTTTTCTTCTTTTAGGTCTGTTAATAAACTTCTTTATATTCTTTCAAGTTTGGTGCCTGCTTTGCGTTTCTCCTAATTCTTATCTCACAGAAGGTAAACAGTAATGAGTATTTTGGGCCAAACCACTACAACAAGAAAGTGCATCTTTTAGAAGGCGAATTAAAATCTTGGGATAAAATACTTTAAAACTATCATTGTTTACTTGGGTTTCATCTAAATTCCAGCACACTGCTGGTTTCCAAAAGCAGTTTTCCTATGCTTATTAATAACTGTTACTTTTTAGAACTTCTGTGCAACAGGCTGTATTGATCTGAAAGCCCAGTTCTTAGTCACATAAATATTTGCCTGACTTTGTCCATCAGGATGCCTGTTGACAGTATGAATCTGAGAGATACTGCTTTAAATTCTAAATATTTTCCACTACATTTTTGTGGGGATGCAATAAGTTTGGAAACACTTTAAGCAAATTTACTGGAACAGAAAAAAAACCCAGCAGTGGTTTGGAAAGTGTGTTTGTTTTGTTTGGAGGAATTGCAAATAAAGCAAATTTCACTTGGTTTAGCATTTGCATAGGTTCTTCGTGGCATACTTGCTCCAGTCATTAGGATATTCCAATCATCCACAACCTTCTCTCTCTTGGAGCCATGTACTAAGAACACAAAACCTTGGAGCATCTAAAATAGCTGGTGACTGTACAAAACAGTGCTGGAAAAGCTCTTGAGAATGTCAAATCCAAGTCCCTGCCTGCAGGAGGAGCATCTACCCCCAAATCCCCTCTGACAGAAACTAGTCCAAGATGCTGCTTAAGCTCCAGTGAGGGAACACCAGTATCCCTAGCCAAACTGTTATCTTGCTTTGCTCTTCTTATCCGTGGGAAGTTTTTCCTGGTGCTTAGCCTACATCTCCCTTGCTGCAGTTTAGACCCATTAAGAATAATTATAAGCAAATTAAAAGCATCTCATATTTTATCCTCTAGAGGAGATAGCAATAAATTATTGCACCTTTAGGGCTTTTTCATTATGTATACATGATCCCAGCCTAACTTAATTTCAAGAACCACTCCAGTTTCCCACAGCCAGTGCTCCTGGCTCTTGAAGGGCAGTAATGCTGCTGCTTGCAGCACTCCCGAGGCAGCTCTAGGAATCTAGAAGAGCCCATTGGAGCTCAGCAGGAGTAAGCAGGGCCCCTGGGCTAGCTGGGGAGGTGTTTCGGGCCACTGTGCCCAGAACACACAGAGGTCATTTTAAAAAAGAAGGAGTAAAATGTCAGAGTGGGACAGACAACTGCACCTGCTTTCTCTATGGCATCTCAGTGCTGTGACCCCATGCCATGGACCAGGACCGGCTCACATGACCTGACGACACAGGCTGTCTACTGCTCTTATATCATGCTGCACTCAGATTTTGTCTCGCTCCCCTGACACTGCCCTTTTCAGTCTTTTCTCTGGCCTCCCTCTCCCTCAGCAGTGCAAGAGAAACTGATGGTGCTGGGGAAGCCCTTGGCAGGAGAATTTCTGCTGATCTCTGCCAGAGACATGTCCATGTTGGCCCCATGCATGCATGCTGTGAATGCCCCTTCTTGTCCCAAACCCACCCCCATAAGATGTCACCACTGCAGTTGTTCTGTTCACCACAGTTGAAAGCTGTGGCTTTCACTACAATTACCCCAGTGAGGAAACAAGCAGATACTTAACCTGATTAAAAACAAATCACCAGACAAAAATCAGAAGCAAATTCCCTCTTGTTACTAAAGCCTTGAGTCAGGCTGACTGCCTTGGGATGAGTAATTAGCACAGATACCTGGCTCCAGGGTGGCTGAGGAAACAGGATCCTGGGAGTTCCCTGTTGAAGAATCTCAGAAGGAGAGTCAAATAAACTGCTTCCAAGGTGACAGCAAAGAGGGAGCCAGGGGTGTGCAAACCACGCCCAAGACATGTGAATTCCTGGCTGGTCCTACAGATTCAGAGCTGCACCCTTTATGTCTCCCCATGCCCAAGTGTGAAGGCATTTGGCAATAGCACCACTGACTGCCTTGGTGTAACAACCCCACAGACAACACTCCCATAGGAAGTTAAGCTTACCTGAATCTTCCCCTGAAAGTCCCTGCTGCCTCCAGGAGGGTTAGACTCTAGGATTGAGAGAATTAACAGTTTCAGAGGTAATGAGACAAGGAGCCCAAAAGGCAACAAATAGGCAATGCCCTGCTGAGCATTTTGCTGCTGCTGTGAATTACACCTGAAGGGCCCTGAGCTTGAGCGAAATTCCGCTCTTCCCTCCTGCATACATAATTAAAGACCCAGACACAGGAAGCCTTTGCTCCTCTTTTCTGAGCTCTTCAGCATTTCCAGCAGACCAACATCAGCCCAGCATGATTCTCCACTATCTGTCTGTCCTGGTCTTGGAGTAACAATGCTTTGAGTTGAGAGTTCAGACACCCAGTAAGTTCAAACCCCTATGAAGAAGAAATTAGTTTGACTGTTGTGCATGATATAGCAAATGCTCCTCAGATAGTCTCAGCCATCTATTCAGATTATAAAAAATAGTATTAATTTTAACTCTACCATTATGCTGCATTTATTGAGGATTGGGGACTTGTAGAACACTTTTTGTTCCATTTATTCCCATTTTCTCGTTAAAAATTGAAACCAGCCTGCACACTAGAATTAAGTGTGTTGCTCTGAAAGGCCAAATACTGCTCTCTCATCTGGCAATGACAAAATTCCCATTACTTCTATTGGCACAGCACTGAGCCCTAAAGCTAAAAGTAGCTCTGTGAGTGACAGAACCATTGCATTCAAAATGAAATGCTGCTCCTGATGAAGAGCTGAACTTCTTACTTTGCTGTCATTTGTGAAAAATAATAATGATCTTTGCAGATGCCATCTGTGTAGGGTCTGCCTTGCTTCCAAAACCTTTTGCAACTTGGATTGCTTGGTCACCACTACAGAAATGCCAATAAGCCAAAAGTGGCACCTCCAAGCCACAGGAGGATGGGCACAAGGTCAGCTCGAAGTTTGGGTGCCAAGGGGATAATATGTAAAGGACTCCTCTTACAAATTACATCAAATTATAAGACAGGAAGATGTACATTTTCTGGTTATCTCATGCTATTTTTCCTAGGAAATCAGCTTCACCTGTGCAGCTAAATCTTGAGAAAAGAAACATGATGTTTTCTTTCCAGATGAACTGTTAGATCAGTTCAGAAAAAAATTTCATCACTGTGACAACTCTTATGAGTCTGTCATGTACTGTAATTTAGTGTCTCTTTGGAAGGACCTAGATGATGAAATACAGAGATGGCAGAAAAGTCTTAGCTTGCACTTCCACAGAAAAGTTTGGGGAAAAAGATTTTAAATACAAATAAAACCTAAATTTAAAAAGTAGCAACAAACTATCTAAAAACAATCTTAACCTCTTTTTAAAATAAAATCTCTGGAATCTGGAGGTGCAGGTGTGATTTTTGAAGTTTGTAAATCATTGTCATGTAAATATAATAGTCATGGCATTCTTGTCAGTAACACCAGCTCTTTGTTAACCACTGGTATCTTCATGTGTTCCCCCTAGCAAATGTGCTAAAAGCAATCCAAGGATTTCTTTAGGTGCTGGACTTGGCTCCAGTAGGACAGTGACTGGATAGAAAGTTCTGGACAACAAAGCCTACTCCCTTTGAAGCTGACACCTTGATACAGCTATTTTTATCTCCTTCCTGTTTTTTGATGCCGTAGCTCTTGAACCAGATGAGGGAGTGAGTGGTCAGACCCTCTCCAGCACACACCATGACACCATGGAATTCCTCCAGAGTCCTCCTGCAAAGGTACACCCAGAGAAACAACTCTCCCTTTCTTTCCTCACCAGGGGCTGTCGCAGTGACCGCTGCTGTCCACTGCCCAGGCCAGCTCCAGCGGTGTGCGGCAGGAGTGGGGAGCAGCTGGAGGCACGGAGCTTTAAAGCTGCTCCTCTGAAGCCTCTGCTCTACCCAGGGGAGCACAGGCTCCAGCAGGCACTGTGGCAGTCAGCAGCCCTTGACAAAGGAAAAGATAAAAAGTAGCGGGGAGGCTTGCCATGGGAGGTAACCCAAGCTTACTGAAGGGGATCCACAGTGTACAAGCAACAATTGTGGTGCTGCTACACCTTATAAAGGGGGGTTGAACAGGAGGCGTAACCCAACTAGGGACCAATAGGCAGATTAGGAGGGAGGGACGCTGGATGGAAGGACTCACATCTGGTCCAATGGTCTTGGTGGGTGGAGGGAGAGGGGTCACATGTCCCCAATAGGGCGTGGAGGTTTAGGGGATTTCCAAGAGGGGAGGTATCCGAGGGGGCAGGGTCTCGGGGGATTGACGGGGACCATATAAGGGTAATTAGGGAGGGCTTGGGTGACAGACACAGAACAATCCAGAACTCCGGGAGGGGTTTGGGCGATTGGCAGGGAAGGAGCCAGAACAAAGAGCGGGGATAACCATTTTTGGGAGCAGCGGGGGAGTGGCTTGAATCTGGGACAGGCCAACTGGGAATAGAAGTGGGGAAGGTAGGGACAAACCATTAGGGTACAAAGAACATACAAAATACAATAAAAACATCGCATCACCACAAGGGGTATTGGTTGGGCCACAGGCTAACCTGCAGACTAAGACTAGGTAGTCAAAACTTACAGCCAGCACCTCAGCCCTGTTTGCAGGCTTGTTTATGCCACAAAGCACTGTTTGAAATCTACTGGTAAGGTCAAGCACCGGAGAAAGTTTTCAAATGTCTAATTATCTCATTTAAACCTCCTTCTGAAATATTTTCTTTCTAAATTATGAAGAGGTTTAATAACGGCTTTCAGCTTCATTAACTCTTTAATATACCTGGAGTTAGAAAACCCATAAAAATCTTGATTAATTGCCCAGCAGTGTTGTCTGACATACGGTAAGGTTTACACCAATATTAAAACCTTTCTGAGAAAGTGAATTTTTACATGACCTCAACATCTAGTTTGTGAAAAGATAGAAAACTGATCCCATGTCATATTCCTCTTTTTCTGAAAAATTTTCATGGAGCGGCAATTTGCCTGAAGAGTGCAGCAATGCATTCAGCTAGAACAAAATCTTTGAAAACTGTGTGAAAATGGCACCTTGACAGTATTTCACAAGTATTTATCCAAGGTCAGAATTTAACAGAATAGGCATATTTTGTTAACAAACATCTCTTCTTCTGATGTGGAAATAGCATGAGATGAGTTTTAAAACACAGCAGCATAAGTGATGGCTGCTAAGCACATGGCTTCTAAATCTTTTTGTTACTGCCCAACTGCCCTGCATTTTGAGATGTTCAGCACAAAATTGGGTTTCGTTCACAAATGGTCTGTTTTACATCCAAAACTCTGAACTTTTAATATTCAAAAGGCTTGGTCCAGTCAACATGCATTTGAGGTGTATGAGGAATGGAAAATGAGCAAATAATGTACTGCCAATTGTCCTTTAACCAATCTGACCGATTCATTTGAGAACAGGGGTGACTTCCAAGGATACCCAGCACAGTGTTAATGTTGAAATCTTGAGACATTCTCTTTAAAAAGAAAATTAAGATAAAAGTAGCAAGATGTCAAAATGTGTGAATTGTGAATTACCATTAATATTGCAGTGAAGAAACATATGAATAAAGACAAGAATGCCTTGCTGCTAAAAATAACTTCTTGTTTTTAATGCTGATCTGCAGCTGTAATGAGAGTGTTCAGCATTTTTCAAGTTATCAATTTTTAAATCTAGCAGATTGTATCAGCGTGAGAGGAGAAAAACTCACTCTGACTTTTAGACAAAATGTAATTATTTTTCTAGCTTACCTCAGATTTTGGAAACAAAGTATATCCTCCAAACCAAAGGCAAACCAAAGGCAAACCAAAGGCAGACTATCGCCTTGGTATTAAGCCAAGCATGAAATCACAGAGCACCAAAGAGAGGCCCTGGGAGATAATACTTAGAGGCAGGACTACTTCAAAAAGTGTAGGATGATCATCCTCCTCTATTGTACAAGTGGCTTTTCACACACAAATCTGCCACAATTAAATTAATATTTGTGAGCTTAACTGTGATCCTTTCTCCTTTGCTTAATGAAGGACTAATTCCACTGAAGCTGAAGGAATTACTCACATGTGACTGATGTCAGAATTAGGCTTCATACATGGTTTGGATGACTTTGATTTTTTGGGGGGTTCTGTTGAGCCTGCTCTCCCAAAGCTTTCTCTTCTTCATTGGAAGGCCCTGCAACATTCAAAGGGGGCTTAAAGTGAATTAACGAATGGGTATCAATGGGAAGAAGCATTTACAGTTGGATTCTGTGGGAGAAACAGCATTTTCACTCAGGAGCAAAGAATATAACAAATGTCATATTTCTAACACGCCATTGCCATTTTGGCAATGTTTTCAGAACAATTTGGCACAGTGTCCAAATATATTTATCACTGACAAGTAGCCTGTTCCAAAGGTTTTGAAAAAAGAAAGTGTTAGGCAATGAAAAGAGAAAGAAAAATATAACAATATAAGGGTGATGCCTTTTCCTGGTCTTAAAATCAAGAATCAAACACGGTTAGAAGGGAAAAAGGGGTTTTACCTCAGTATTTATTTTAAGGATCTTTAGGTGCACACGTCCAGGTGGAATGGGCCAAAATGCACACCACAATGCACACCCACAAAAGATCTGGTATAACATTATAGGTCTTACTAATTAGCATATCTATCCAAAATTCCCCAATGCGAGGCTCAAGTGAGCCCCCCTCCCCAAGGAACCTTCCCCTGGATGGTTCTGTCTTAGTTTACAGAATGTGTTCTGGAGAGGACCTTGGGGTCTGGGCCACACTGATCCCTACCTAGGAGGTTTCTAAGATGTTTAGTCTCCTAGCTTAACAAAATAAGTCTAAGAATGTAGGCAAAAAATCACTAAGAACACAAAAAGCTATAAAAAAAGTATATAAAAGGGGTATAAAAGAAAAGGCAAAAAAAGCATCATGGCATCAAGGGAAAAGTGGAAAGGCAACTGTGATATCTTGATTGAATGACAAGCAAAGTTTCTGTGTGTTCGCTGCAAGAGAAAAAAGGGGTTTGTGACTGAGAGGCTTTTGAAAGGACCTGTCACAGCTCAAAATCCTAGCAAAGGTGAGGCACAGGTCTCTGGTACAGCAGTCAAGGCAGCCTTTATATCTTTATCTCACTCGTTATAGGGAGATAAATAAACCACAGTGCCTTGTATCTGAAAAGGCTGCATGTTAACGTAACTATCTTAATGTCAAAGAATATCTTGGTTTTCCATGAGAATAGCTGTGACACTAAGCACTTTTAATCATTCTATCAGATTATCCAGATACATTGATTTTATAGACTGAGAATTTACGAAGCAGATACTTCAGAACATAAATTTGGGCTGGAGGTTAGGGATGAAGTGGGGGTTTTGTGGCAAATTCATATTTGTTCAGTTCTTGTCCTATCTTCTCCAGCATGCAGCAACACTTAACAGCCCTAAAAAAAGATGCAAAAATTCACTATCTTGCCAGATAACTCTCTTTTATTTTTTCTGCTCTTTTTTCTTCACACCCCACTGATGCCATGATGATTTTTTGCCTTTTATTTTATACCCCTGTTATACTTTTTTTACAGCTTCTGTATTCCTAGTGCTTTTTGCCTACATTCTTGGACTTGTTTGTCAAGCTAAGAGACTAAACATTTTAGAAGCTTCGTAGCTAGGGATCAGTGTGCCCCAGACCCCAAGGTCCTCTCCAGAACACATTCTGTAAACTAAGATAGAACCATCCAGGGGAAGGCTCCTTGGGGAGGGGGGCTCACTTGAGCCTCTCATTGGGGAATCTTTGATAGATATGCTAATTAGTAAAACCTATAATGTTATCCCAATCTTTTGGGGGGGCATTCGGCGGGGTGCATTTCAGTGCATATGACCTGGACGTGTGCATGTAAGGATCCTTAAAATAAATACCAAATACCAAAATCCCTTTTCCCCTTCTAACCATGTTTGATTCTTGATTTTAAGACCAGGAAAAGGCATCGCCACCACTTTTCCAGCACCCGTGCTACAGTTCTGTGAATAAACACCACAACAAAATGGCTTTTGTACCCAGTCCTGAAGAATTTCAGTTAATAGATATCATTGTCTATAACTATACATAATATTGACTAGATTTAGTCATAGTGATCTTAGAAAAATAAGTCCTCTTGTTATCCATATGACCAGTTCAAGATGAGCACAGTACCACAGAATCACCGCATGGCTGAAGTTGGAAGGGATGTCTGGAGCTCACCTGGTCCAATCCCTCTGCTCAAGCAGGACCACACAGAGACAATTACCCACGACCATGCCTGGATGGCTTTTGATTATCACCAAGGATGGAGACTACATGACTTCCTTGTGCAACCTGTGCCAGTGCTGGGTCACCCTCGCAGCACTGTTGGGTAGCTCATTCTGAAGAAGAAAATATTTGCCCTGTGGTCCAAGGATGACTTCTGCTTCCAAAAGGATATTCAGACCCCCTGGAACCACAACAACTGTAATGGATTTTTTAGGACAAATGGGACATATTCCCAGTATCCGCTGGGAATTATGGATCTGCAGGGGACAAACTGATCATCAGATATCTTTATCTGTGGAAATGAATGAAACTTTTATCCTGTATTGTAAGTCCATGGCTGTTACTGTGCAGAACTCATAGATGTCCTATGGAGCTTCAAATTCCAATAGGTTTAGACAATTGAAGTCACTCTAGGACTATTTTGACTACAAAGCCTGCTTAGGCCCTTCAGACTCCTGTAGCTACCAATATACAGGCACATAAATGTGTTTATCTCAGTCTTGAACTGAATCCCATCCCATCTCTGTTCACTTCTAAGTATATTCTTATTCTTATTCTTATTCTTATTCTTATTCTTATTCTTGACTACTCTGCACCTGAGTGACTTACATTTCTAGCACTGACATAAAAATAAAAAGCTACTGTTGAGAGTTTTTAAAGGAAACACAATTTTAGAGTTTCAGCTCTTTTACCTTTGCTTATGATTGAACAAGGAACTTCAGTAAAGTTCAGAAACATGCTATTTGTGATGGTATGTTTTCTATATGCAAGATTAGAGTAGACTGGTCTGTAACTAAGGTTAGGTGATCCCTGGCACAGGTTAGTAATTACTGTAGGTTAAATTAGCTGAAGTCCCCAGTCTGCTACACAGACCCATTCCAGCCTTTTTAGAGCATTCCCTGGCATGGGCTAGATAATTCAACATTAAATGCTCCTGCATCTAGTTTGTTATTGGATCTAGACAGCAATGGCAAAACCATTGTGGATGACTGTGTTATTCCCTGTCATGCCACATTACAGGGCATTACATGGACCTGTTGAAACGACTCCAGAGGAGGGTCACCAAATTGATTAGGGAGATGGAGCACTTTTCCTACAAGGAAAGGCTGAGTGACTTGAGTTTGCTCAGCCTGGAGAAGAAAAGGCTTCAGGGTGACCTAATTGCAACCTTCCAGTTCCTGAAGGGAGCCTAAGATGTAAAGATGGACAGAGACTATTTACAAGGGCACGTAGTGACAGGACAAGGGAGGGAATGGCTTCAAACTGAAAGAGCATAGATATAGATTGGATATTAGGAAAAAATTCTTTATTCTGAGGCATTGGAACAAGTTGACCAGAGAAGTTATGGATGCCCTATTCCTGGAAGTGTTCAAACCCAGTTTGTATGGGGCTTTGAGCAACCTGATCTAATGGAAGGTGTCCCTGTCCATGGCAGGGAGGTTGGAACTGGACGATCTTTTAAGGTTCATTCTCCTCAGTCCAATGGATGTGTGCATGCACAGGACAAGCCAGGCCTTGGCACAGGCTCTGCCTGGCACACAGGGGCAGAGGAGGTGCACTCTGGGCTGATATTTCACCCCTCTTCCCTCCCTCAGAAATTTCAGCCACTGAAACACTTGAACAAAGTTTTGCCTTACTATAGTATGAGGTATTCAGTATTTACATCTTGCCACTGCCAAATGTTTTTAGTATCAGCTTTTTGTTTTAAGTAAGTTAAGGATCTTAGTTAACCCTAATCAAATAACTACAGATTTTTCAGGCACAGAAAACTAAAATTCAGTGATTTCTGGCCATCTATGAAAACATCTACAAAATCTGAGTTTCTTATTATTTAAATTATTAATTTTATCTGAATGTCATTTCCATTTGTGTTAATTTTGATGTAGTTGGGAAAGTGAGCAGCTAGTGAGGCTGTTAATCAAACATTCCCTGAATCAAAACAACTGGCTAATTAGTTCTAGATGCATTTGGGTTTTATTATGCATGAATTAGTTACTAATTCACCCATCCTGCATTTTAATATTCAGCTAGCAAGCTCACATTTGTTTTACAGAAACTTTTGTGTTTTCCCAAACTGAGACCTTTGTTACTTACTGAAGAGCTCCAAATAGTAAATAAATATTTCATGATGTCTTGGGAAAAACATCCTCTTTTAACTTGTTTAAAGAAAATAGTTTATTGAACAGCAGAAAAATTCAAGAGATGAGCCATGTTCTTCTCAAACTCAGCCTGGAGCCTAGGGAAAAAAAGATGTTGCCAATAGTGCAATTTGCTGGTGTCAAAAGTGGAAGGGCTGCCAGAGCCTGAAGCCAGCTAACTCCAATTGCTCCCCGCTGTGAAGAGCATCTGATCATTGGTGACTCACAGGGTGCATGCAAAAGAAATGAGCCTTGTCATGCTTTAACCCCAGCCAGCAGCCAAGCCCCAAGCAGTCACTCACTCCCCCAGCAGCAGGGTCAGGGAGAGAATCAGACGGGTAAAAGCTGGAGAACTCGTGGGTTGAGTTAAAGGCAGTTTAATAAGGAAAGCAAAAGCCCAACACACAAGCAAAGGAAAAATAGTGAATTAAAACACTGTTTCCCAAGGTCTGGCAGGTGTTCAGCCATCTCCAGGAGAGCAAGGTCCCATCACACGTAACAGTGACTTGGGAAGACAAACACCATCACTCCAAACATCTCCCCTTCCTCCTTCTTCCCCCTACTTTATATACTGAGCATGATATCACATGGTATGGAATCTCCCTTTGGTCAGTTTTCGTCACGTGTCCCAGCTGTACCTCCTCCCAGCCTCCCATGCACCCCCAACTCCTCACCAGTGTGGCAGTAAGAAAAGCAGAAAAGGCCTTGGCTCTGTGCAAGCGCTGCTCAGCAAAACCCAAAACATCTCTATATTATCAACCCTGTGTTCAGCACACATCCAAAACATGGCCCTGTACCAGCCAGTACAAAGACAATTCTATCCCAGCAAAAACCAGCATACCCATGTCTGCAACCAGGAGGAAGAGTAAGAGGACAGAGGCAGTAGATCCTGTCTCTTTACATCTATGGGAGGAAACCAGAGATAGGGGCTAAAAAAATCAAAAGGAGAAGCTGGGTCTGGTGCAGCAGAGAAGTGGATGACTAGGAGAGATAAATCCCATTTACTTTTATTATGAAGATACTGTGTTCATTGTTAGGGAAGAGCAGGCATAAATTTTCTTGCCACTGTCACATAGAAGCATGACAACAGTGGTAAGGTTGGAAATTATCAATAAACCCTGGCTTTTTGTAGAGAGTCAAACTCCCCAAAACCTCCTGCTGTAGCTTCCTCACAGGAAGCAGTTAAATCCAGAGTTAGTTCAGCACCCATAGGAGAAAATGCAGCTTATGTCTCCAGGTACATCTGGGAATTCTCACTAGCAATTAAAGGCAGGAGATGACAGCACCCAGGGCCAGAGAAGAGCTGGGTCACACAAATGCCCTGAGCTGCCTCCACTTCACCATGGGCACAAGCCTTCATGTGGGGCTGGCAGCACTGCTGGTGTAGGGCATCCCATTCTCCTTTGGCATGGGGACACGGGGCATGGCTTTGTCCCAGAGCAGCCTTGTGCGTGTGACCTGCTCTGTCTGTAAGACTGACCACCAACACATGGACTATCCCCACCCCCCACCCCCCCCGACTCCTCAGGGCCACTGGCTCTCCAGGGCTGTGCTTGCTGCAGTCACAGGGTATTACCACAGGCCTGGGCCCTAGGGTACATCACCATGTCCCGCAGCCATAGGGAGAAGCAGGAGAGAAGATCCAGCAGGCAGGAATTGTGCAGCAAGATTGATTTATTTAATTATTTTACAAACTCTTTTATAGACCTTTTTCTTCATAGTCTAATTGGACAAAGGATCAGCCACCCCTTGGGGGTCATTGGCTAAAATCCTAAAACATCCATTGTCAAAATATTTTTCTACTATACCATAAACAAGACTTTTCAAGGTTGCAGGTGGTTTGGTTGTTTACATAACTCTGCTACCTCTTCTGTGAGAGAGAAAAGTCTCTCACGGACTTAGAAAATAGCAAGAAAATCCTTGCTAGCAGTGTCAGAGACTGAAATATTATATTTTATGACTTAAACATTTTCTTAAAGGACTTTTTAAAACTGTATTACAAAAGCTGAAGAGAACACACCCTGAATGGGGCCCTGACTGAGGCCTGACACCGTTCACTGATGAAGATAAGATAAAGTAACAACTCAGGGCTGGGGACATTCACTGAGCACAGGCTTAACACCTCCAAGATGAGGACCACAGCCCCAGGGCTATCAGCTGCCAGGCTCGAACAGACCCTCGAACCAAGGGTGGAGGGAGGAGAGGCTTGGGTATCTTGGAAAAGCCTCTGGTCAGAGGCCAGTGACTGCCCATCCTCCACTGTGCAGAGGAGCCCAGCTGAGGGGTCCTCACTGGGGGGGAAGCTTATCCACAGCAGAAGGGGTGACATGGCCCATCACAGGGGCCCCCCTCAAAGGGGTCCCCAGACCCTGCACCAGAGCACCAGAGATGATGCAACAGACCCTCAGTGTTGCAAGGGACAGTGTCAAGCTGGCCCCTGCAAGAGACACGTGGGCGTTCCCACCTGGCCCAAGTGTATATTAATCCACGGATTCTGCACTCTTCGGCGTGTGGCGGCGTGTGGCAGCATGGTGCAGTGTGGCCACAGTGGCGATGGGGGACCCTCACCACCAGCAGAGCAGATGGAGGGGAGCAAGGAGACGTCGTTGGGACCCTCGGATGGGTGATTGCTTCCACCTAACCCCTGTCACCTCTCCCTGTTCCCCCACCCCCACGCACACTTCTTTTTTCTTTCTTTCTTTTCTCTTCCCTTCTCTTTGCCTCTTTTACTATTAAATAAAATACATCCATTTTTTAGCATCAACATCTAACCTCGTTTGGTTTTAATCTCATTTCTGGGGATATTTTGAACCTTCTAAGTTCTTTCCGGTTTATGCTCAGAGACTTAGCTTGCTTTGCTTTCCTGGGTCTAAACCGGATTGTAACAAGCAGTATTTTTGTATCTACAACAGGGCACTGGGGAACTTCCTTGGATATCTATTACAAGGGAAGAAGAATGAGATCTAATGAACCAAAATACAGAACTTAGGATACAGCAGCTAACAACTTGCAAACCTGACAATGACATTTTGTTCCTGTTATGGAGCCTTGAAGATCACTTATTTCTTTATTTTTAATGCGTGTGTTTTGTACTTTGTGTTCTTCTCTCAAAGGTGATTTAAATCTCAGCAGATATTTCCCTTTATTAAAGTGGTATTGAAATTTCCTCAAGCCACCTTGCAAAGTTTCTGGTTACAGATTTTTAGGGACTGTGAATGTCATGTTCCCGTGTCATCCCCTCAGAACAAGATGTTTGATCACTCACAACTGTAACTTTTTGTCTTCCTAATTTTTCCTCAAGCCTAATGGGAGATTGCAGGAGTTGTGGTCCTGAAAGACCACATGCAGCAGGAAGTGAAATGCTTTGTTGGCAGATCAGGCAGAGAACACTCAACTGCATCTCCATCCATGGTGGTCTCCCACAGGGCACAACATTTCAGTGTTATTTATGTGCCTGGCCACTGCCAGGGCTACTGACTGGCACTAGATGTGCTTGATGCAGAGGACAAGCGTTGCATACTGGAATTATATGCTTAAAGTTGCAAAGATGCCTAAAGATTTTTTGTATCAGAACCTCTCCCTTGAGGACACAGTGGCATATGATGAGCCCTTCAGTGAAAGAGACAGTTCAGGAAAGTCCTGTTCAAACTACGCCTGCCATGGCGTAGTGCCCACCTCTTTCATCAGAGGTGGCCTCTTTGCTTACAGTGACCCAAAATCTCTGTGGTCATACTGTAACTCAGATTTCTGAAACTTTCTAGTCCTTCACAAGTGCTTTTGGGGGTGACATCACTTCACAGATGTGGACTGTGCAAAAACCAGACATCCCCTAATGCAGCCACCCAAATCCTAGGGATTTCGTCTGTGCTGAAACTGCAGCTCATCATCTTTAGTCACTGGCAAGAAACAGCACTTGCGAGGAGAAATCCAGCCCTGTGCCTTTGGATGATCAGTCTCTGGAGATGCTTGCTTCTCTCCACCAACATATCCAGAATGACAGTTGTACACTGATATTGGAACAAGGCTGGGTGAGATAAACTCCGCTCAGATGGTTTTGGACGGGGCACAGAGACTGGAGCTGTATCCAGTAACAGATATGAGCCATTCAGACTGATGTGGGTGTAAGTCCTTCCTCAGATGTTGTCATGTCACGCTTAGCTTTGATGGCACAAGCCTTGGCTGGAGCTCTACAGCCATAGAAGATGCTGACTGCAGCAGACTGTGGCCTGTCCCTGGGAAAGGGGTCTCTGGCACTAATGCAGTGCAGCAGGTGGGGGTCTGATTGCTGCCCCTGGTGCCTCTCCTTCAGATGAAGGGACACAACAATAGGAGTGTCTTTTTAGCAAAGAATGCCCTGATACTCACAAATTGTTCCACATCATGACAAGGGATAACATTTTGAAATTTCTGAATGAAAAAAAAGAACAAAATATATCTGGGATCAGTGGAAAAAACCTATTCTAAATACATCCCTTTGAATTTTACATTGCAGGGAAAATGCTACATACTTAACAGGAAATACATTTCTGTTATTACAATGAACATTTCTAACCTAGTAGTCTAGATTGCAATCTATTATCCTAATGCACTAATAAAGTGGCAATGAAATGTTTTGGCTTCTCCTCATTGGAGTTTTGGAGAAATTGATTTTTTCCCAAAAACATTGTTTCAATTAAACAGCATTTTTCATTGCAAGATTGTTCTTTGAGAATTTTGAGGGAGCTTTATCTATGACAAGAAAGATTCATAGATTACAGATGCTGCTGGTCTGAATTTGTCTCCTATATAAACATATTTCCTGTACCATGCTGGATTTGCAGATAGATCTTTTTTCCCAACATAAAATAAGGGAGAAAAAAATTAGATTAAGAGAGATTATTTTAATCTTAGAACTGTTAGAAAATAGATTGATGTGTTGTCAGAGTGAAAAAGAGACCCAGAAAGTGAAAGCTAGGGCTGAAAATGTCAGACTTAAAATAAATCTAACCAGGCAAGTTGAATTTTAAATTGTTCCATAATACTACAGTGACACTCTGAGCAATAATTAAGTTCTCTATTGTTTGCATTCAGTGAAGAATCTTTTAATATCCTGCAATTTATCATTCTAAAACTGCATAGCAATATAATCCACTCCATTCTAAATAGAGCTGTAATTGTTAAAGAAATGGTAAAATGCATCAGAAATTCACCACAAACTGCTGGCATCATTATTATTGGGACATGGTTTGGTGATTTGTCGTGAGATATTGAGATTAGTTCACTAAAGACAAAATCTGTAGGAGTACTAAGCAGTGAGCAGAATCGAGATGCTCAGCCCCCTTCCTGATGAGGAGGTTTAGGGTCTCTTTGCTCCATTTCCTTTGGACAGAGCTCAGGGTCTGTTCTTGACTGCACTGGCAGATGGCTGTGTTTGTTTTAGTGGGTCGTCCCCACTGAAGTGCTTGCTGGTGTAGATAACAGCAGAACTGGACCTTGCAGCAGTGCATGGACCAGTTGCATGTTGCAGCCACTCATGGTTTGTGCGATTTGAAGCTTGGTGCCCAAGCTGACTGCACACGTGAGATCAGTGGCTATCCGTCATACTGAGGCACTGGGATGGAGTCACCCTCACCCAAGTCTGGACACTGAAAGTTTTAAGTTTTAAATTCTAAGTTTGCCCCACAGCCTACAACTTTCCTGGGTCTTAGGACTCCAATGCAAAGCCACAGCAGCAGAAAGAGATGCTCAAGTTAAACAGCTGCTGACAGTTCCCAATTCAGTTGTTTTGGGCCAAGAGAGAAGGTTGTCATCTGTAAGGCAAGCCATTCTCTAACTGATAAAATCCATTGTCTCCTAATGCATGCCATATTAAGGCATGTCATTTTAAGTTTCCTCAAAGGAGCAAGTCTCCTTCGTCCCTCCTCCTACTAAGCTTCATCAGTTTGGGCTGCAGAGACCTCTTGGTAGCTTTTGTCATTGATCACCATGTGGTACCCCTTCCATCAGGAAGCTCCTTTTAAGCTGTTCCTCTAGTATTTGGGAAGCCTAGATATGAAAACCTTTAAGCTGAGTACTAAGTTCATCACCTGCAGCATGGGATAGTGAAAGAGCACACGATGACAAGTATCCCAGAAAAACGAAGGGGAAAAGCATGAGGGTGTCAAAATCAGGAGAAGCTGCTAATTCCCAGATGTAAAAGATGCAGGCAATCCACTGATGCACAAGGCAGGGACATCTCCCTCATTCCCACAGCATTATTTCTTCCTCAGAAAGTGACTGCATGCAGGCCGTTGCCCACCACCCCATTTCACACCCTGGAGAGCTGAGCCAGATGTTCTTCAAACACAGCTAAAGGCTGCAGGACCCCTGTCCTCAGGAGGACCCCCCTTGTGAAGGCTGATGCCTGAACAGAGAATGCACAGGAGAAAGGGGAGCCACAATGCTGCCCTCACACAGCACCTACTCATTGGTCCTCTCCTGGGCATGAAATGGTCTGTAGGCAAATTTCCAATGAGTATCTCAAGAGACAGGGCCTTCAGAAAGGATCTGTGTGTGGAGAGTGGTGGAGGAGAGAAATCATGTGGTGATAAGTGATAAGAAACCAAAACAGGCAGCTGCCAAAACCTGAAATATCTGTAAACACTGACTATGAAGACATGGTTAAGATAAAACATAATGCTTTAACACAGGGTTCAGTGAGTTGAAGACAAGAACCTTTGCTTTGCTCAGTTGGGAAAGAGAACATAAAAAACCTGAACTTTTCACAATGAAGCAGCAAATAATTACTTTGCCTTATTACCCTGTCATCTTCCTCTTCCCCTCAGCCCTCATGAGTCATCACTCATCCCAGTGGCAGTGTCACAGATCTGCTAATGGAAACCACATTCTGCTGGTGGTGCTAAGGACTAAGTTCTCCTCTGCATGGGAAGAGCAGGGAATGAGCAAAAAGCTGTCTTCCCTCCTTGGCCTTGCTCTGGCATGGGGAAAGAAATGAGCTGTGTGCAGGAAGAGAAACTGAGGGTCACAGCTATCCAGGGCGGCTGCAATGCCAGGACGCAGGAAAAACAGGGAAAGACAGTTAACATTAAAGAAACTCTGTGAGGACTCAGGGTTTTTTCCTCTGAATTCCCCACATACAGACTCTTTGTTTCCAAAGGCACTATGTTTCCAAACTCAAGTTCCCATCTATAAGTCATTTTACTCATTTCTACTTTTTTTTTTTCAGGAGGAAATCTAGTATTGTAGAAAAAAATGCTCCTAGAATTTGGGTTCTTTCTCTTTAATTCCACAGAAGTTATCAGAGACAGTAATTAATGAGATGTGGGATTCTAATAATTATTACTATTCTTTCTCATTATTGTGTCTTAAAATATGAAGTTTGCGCATACTTATTATAAATTCTCAGCTGCTCCTAGCCAACCATTCAGTTTAAGGACACAAGCACTACAGGTGGGTAAGACGCAATTTCCCCTGTACATTTGTACTACCACAGGTTTCTAAATCTCAGCAGTATCAGAAAGCAAACTATTCTACCCTTTTCAAAAGCTGATTTATTAACGTCTCAGAAAGAGAAGCAGCATTGTTAAAAATGCACAGTAATTTGCTGCTCTTAAAATCAATCAAGCACAGCCAGCACTGGCTGCTATATTGACAGGATAAAAACATGAGGCAGCCCACTGCACCAGCTCCAGCACTGCTGGCTGCGATCTCCTCAGGCTGGAGACAAGTGTGAACATTGCCAGCCATGTCCCCACAGAGTTTGCTAAAATCCAGCTAAGAGTAACTTGGAGGCAAGCAGAGAAGTATCCTTCAGAGGTGCTCAGATGAACTGGAGGTTGAAACCCTGCAAAAAATATGGGCAGCTGGGAGCTATTAAGATGAGATTGACTTCAGAGGGACCAAGGGAACTTTTTTGCTTTGAGTGACTTACAGAAGGAGCTGGGAAAAGGAAGAAGATTCCTGCTGTTCTTGTTTATCCCAGGGGAAATAGGTTGAGCCAGTGTTCTGCAGCACTGTCCAGCCCCACCACTGAATCCCTGGTCCTCAGGGTCACAGATACCACATTTCCCAGTGCCTCTTCATTCCAACAGGACACCTGAAATAAGGAGCACCCCTCATCATGGCTTTCTGCAGATAAGGATACTGAGTTCTATTAGTGGGAACAGTCACATGGTATCTACTGCAGGTCACAACTGCTGTTAGCCCTCAAGCCTACACTGTAGAGTCACACCACCTAAGTGAGATGCTCTTGGATGACAGGCCAAAAACATTAAGATTCTTTTAACCAGGACAACCTGCCAACTGTGGTACACTACTGAGTGCTGTTTCATGGCTGTCTTCTATACTGATGAACTAAATAGTGCTAGAGCCCCTGTCCTACCCCTGAGGCAACAGATACTGCTGGCTGGCATCCTTATTATCAAAAAGAAAAATGTATGACCACACTGCATTTGTCTACTGGGAGAAGTCTCTGGCTCATGGCACTTTTTGGACCATGCCCAGGAATCCTTTGGGAGAGTTTTAGTTGGTCCGGGATTAAATCACGCCATGTTTTTCTCTGCAAATCCATATATGTCCAAGCTTAAGGGCCTGTGGCTACTTACTTGAATAGTCTAGAGGTAGCCTTCTGTAATGCAGATAGTCAATATCTGTGTGCACCTGTGAAATTTTCATGTTCTGCAGAGGTTTTGGTACAAAATTACTAAGAACTACTCTGGTAAGGGATCATTTACTGGTTTAGAAAGTTGCAAAAAATCCAAAATATAGAATGTAGGACTATCATGATGTCCTGGCCTGATGTTATGAAGCCACTTTATTCTTTAGAGGCCCGCTCTATGCCTGAGGATGCTGTGCCTTTACGATGGACCCGGGGGCGGGGCCGGAGCCACAGGGCCGAGTGCGGGGCTGTTGAACGGCTCAGCCCAACGGCTCGGGGGCTTCGGGGGGCTGGGCAGCACTGAGGGGGGAGTGCGCTGGGAGCGCTGTGTTGATCTTTGGGTTTCTTTTGTGTTCCGGCTGGCTGGAAAAAGGTTCTATTGGTTTTTTCTTGTTCTTTTTCCTTTCCCTCCCCCTTGCCTCACTGCCTTCCTTCCCTCCTCGCCGGTCCAGGGAGCCTGCGGGGGTGGCCCCGGCTGGTCCAAGCCCGTGTGTCTGTTCCCTCTCTGGGAATTTGTTGTAGTTTGAGGTTGTTTTTTTGTTCGTTTGGTTGGGGTTTTTTGTTTGTTTGTTTTTTTATCCTGTTCTACCCTATGTTGTTTGTGTGTTAATAAACAGTTTATTTTTTTTCCCCACTTTCACTTCTTGTGACCCATTTGTCTCACTGACGGAGGAAAAGGGGAGGTCCTTGTCCCGTGAGAGGAGGTGCTCATTCCGGAGTGCTTCCTCCTAAAATTTTGTCTCCAAAAACCAAGACACATGGTCACTTCATATTTTCAGTATGAGCCTCATCAAATCTGTAGCAGTTACCCTATCCTTTACTCTGAAATGAGTTTATGGTGAAATAATAGTTTTCTGTATAATAATCTTTCTGTATTGTAAGAAGCCACTGAACACAGGGTCTCTCCACAAATGATCAAAACTAGCTACTGAGATTTTCCTATTCAATTTAGGGACAAAAATCTCATATGGCAGCATTTCCCAAGGGGAGGAAAAAATGGAAAGGAAGAGTAGATTTTAAATATTTTTGTGCATTCTCAAGGAAATTTTAAAATATAGAAAATTTAAGGAAGGCATACTGCTGGTTTTTTTTTTTTTTTTTTTTTTTTTGGCTTGAGTTTAGCTTTTGCTGAACTTCTAGTAGTTACTGGTTAATGCATAATATTCTTTGCATAGGTACCAAAGCACTGTGGTGACGGCTGTGGCATAGCAGCTGAGAAAAGGAAAATGAATTTGAGGCTGTGGCAGACTGAAAGGTCTGTTGCTGTTTTGCTGTGATATCTTTACTAACGTAAGTATTGTAACCATGACATTCTTGCTACAGGGATAACATGATCCATCCTTCCATAAACCTAGAGGATAGTTAAAAACCTTGGGGGCTGATATACTTCCCAGTACAGCTCCAGTTTTTAGAATATTTGTGTATAATAAATGGTTATGGGTGAACTCTGAACAAAATACCTAATCAGTGTCACAACTGCATCTGTGCTATCTCAAAACAATCTCCCCAAAAGCAGACATCCTCATTTTAACCATAGAAGACATTTCTCTAAGCTGCAGCAACTTGAATGCATCTCATTCATCTTTGTACTCCTGATGAATTGAGTCTAGACTACCAGTCGGGGGCTGGGGGAGAATCTGCCTCATGCAATTATCTGTGTTTAAAAAGTGAGTGTAGACATTGGGACTAAACAGCAGGAAAAGGCTCTTACTCAGACTGTGCAATAAAGGGCAATCACACTTGTTATTTGAGTTTCTTGTCTCTTCATGAGTCAGCTTTGCCATTACTCTTACCAGACAGACCGGTGGAAATATTTTGAGTATATCTCACTTCTCCTTTACTTTCTGCTGCATTGGATCCCCCCAAAAGAAGTATTCTTATTATGATCAGACACTAAATGAGGTTTCAGGTTTTGTCTATGCAAGTGGCATTAGAGCCAGCTGACTTTAACAGGAGTTTATAAGGGGCTTGAATCAACTCCACTACATTAGTTCCAGCTAATGATGGATGTGGTTTTGTTGGGAGCATTTAGATTTACCACATAATAATTGTTTCAGATCCAGACAGGCTCAATTTACAGACTCTCTTTGTCCTTAGGAAAGCTACATTTATTTTGCTGAGCAAAAAATCTGAATATTCAAAAGATGTTTCCCTGGGGTGTGAATGAGGGGCTATTTGGCAGGAATGGAAGTGGCAGCCTGGGAGCCGAGGTCTGCAGAAATCTTTAATCGAAATGTTCTCTCAACCCTCTGATTTCCAGGAGAGCTTTCACATACAGCCACAAATGGAAAATATTTTGCAAGGGAGTATAGGGATAGTGAAAAAATCCTACCATAATGTTCATACTACTTTTATTAAGTAAAAGTTACCCTGCAAGGATGGAATTCTGCTCTCATCCTTATTTTGTATCATGAAATTCTATGACTTCTGTGATCACAGAATAGTTTGGGTTGGAGAGGACCTTAAAGATCATCTAGTTCCAAGCCCTCTGCCATGGGCAGGGACACCTTCTATTAGACCAGACTGCTCAGAGCTCTGTCCAACCTGCCCTTGGACACTTTCAGGGATGAGGCATCCACACCTTCTCTGGGCAACCTGTTCCAGTGCTTCACTACCCTCACAGTAAAGAATTTCTTCTTAATATATAATCTAAATCTGTCCGTTTAAAGATATTCCCCCCATATCCTACCTCCAGATTTTTTCTAGGCCTTCCAGGTACTGGAAACTGCTCTAAAGTGTCCCCAGAACCTACTCTTCTCTAGACTGAACAACCCCAACTCTCTCAGCCTGTCTCCATAGGAGAGGTGCTCCAGTCCTTTGATTGTCTTCATGGCCTCCTTTGGACCCACTTCAACAAGTCCATGTCCTCCTCATGTTGGTGGCCCCAGAGCTGGATGCAGCGCTCCAGGTGGGGTCTCACCAGAGCAGAGCAGAGGGACAGAATCCCCTCCCTCACTCTGCTGCCCATGGAGCTTTTGGTGCAGCCCAAGACATGGTTGGCTTTCTGGGCTGCAAGGACACATTGCTCTTCTTGACTTCTCTGATGATGCCCACAACTTATGTCCTAACCCAAGTCCCTCTGCTTTAATAGGAGTGTTTCCACTATCTTCAATGGAGCCATTACAGAAAGCAATGTAATAAGCAAAGCTGAGATTTCAAAGTCTGTATTTAATGTAGTGTCTTAATAACATGCTTTGCTGTGGAAACTGAGGACAAAAATCTCAGTCTCTTAAATGAAATCTTCCCTTAGTATTTCTGTGCCAAATCAAAATAGTCCGGTTTAATCAAAGAAATAAATGGATAAATGAAATAACTTACAGACATTCATCTTCTACCACTCAGAGAACTGGAAAAGCATATGGTGTTAAGTTCTCAGTGAATTTTTTGGCAGATATTCTGGAAGAATAGTAAAGCAGGAAAGGAGACAGGAAAACATGATACAAAACAAAGAACGTACCACATATAAATGTTTAGTGCTGCACTTTATTTAGAGTGGACCAACTTGTAAAACATTTGACATCAATTTCATTTGAAAGCTGTGAGCACTTACGGGATTTTCTAATGCAGTTCAGTAACTATATTGGAAGAGATTCTTTACTGTGAGGGTGGTTAGATGCTGGGGCAGGCTGCCCAGGTAGATTGTCAATATTCCAACTCTGGCCAGTATTCCAATTCAAAGCCAGGCTGGACAAGGCCTTCAGCAACCTATTCTAGTGGGAGTTGTCCTTGCCTATGTCAGGGGAGGCTGGGACTAGATGATCTTTAAGGTCCATTGCAACCCCTTAACATTTTATGATTCTAGCACACAAATCATTAAGAGAGATGAATAATAGCAATATCTGAGACATTAAAACCATTTTATTGTCTATAAATGTCTTTCTGCTGGCCTGAAACCCCAGGTATCTCAGTAGCTCAATCACAGCAACTTTAAATAAGTTCTGTAAGCTGCTGCAGGCACCTTGGCTGTCCAAAAGATGTTGCCACCAATATAATTTTCTCCTGAAGCACTACAAGAACTCACTGCACATGAGCTTAACTAAGAGTGCTAAAACCTACTACTAGGTTAGACAAAACACTTGCAGGGTCAGAGTAAATGGCACTGGCTTTGCTGATACTCAGGCAGATTGCACAGTGTGCATGATCCCTACAGCAGATTGCTGTTGGAACTTGCACACCAAGTGGTGGCAGCTGTTTAAAGCCCTGCACAGTGGGAATTAGGTATGGAGAGCAAAGTTGGAGTGGTGCATCTCTCCTCTCACTTTCTTTGAAGCTTCAGAAGCTATCCCTGAGAGTCACCGCAGCCAGAACATAATGTTGTCTTACAATATGAGAAAGCCCCTTTTCTACATTTCTTGGGAGAGACATGTTTCATTTAAGTGGCTAGAGGTACATGTGTTCCTAGATCACCTGGGATGCAGCTAACATTCTTACATGCATTTTGGAGACATCCCATTCATGGGAAAATCTGATAAAACTCTATAATATGCTGTAAAACCCTTCGCAGAAACCACTGTCAGCTCTCAAAGGAGTGTTTGCCATCAGTCCCACTTCAGCCACAGCAGCTCCCACAAGGAGTTTGGTGTAACTGAAAGAGTGGCCAGGCAAAGGCCTGGCAGCCTACAAGTGCTGCCAGAGGGATTCTACCAAGTTTTCACGCAGGGATGGGGGAGAAGTACCTCTGTCATTTCTCCACTTGCACAGCTGTGCCGGGATTGGTACATGTGGCCTCATGTCTTCTTACACTCACATTTGCCTTGAACAGAAACCATTTACTTAAATCCAAAGGAAAAAATCTGGTCTTTTGATTCTATGTATCTGTGAAAACAGAGGAGACCTATACACTTTGTGGTTTACCTGCTTCATGTGTCATCCTACCACATGGCTGGCTCTAAGGCCTGCTCAGAAATAGAAGTGGAAAAAACCAGACAGGTATAAGACATCTTTAAATAAGACTTTCTGAGGGAGGGAACAGCAACCCATTCTAACCATTGGTTAGAAAGATACTATTTTCAGCTGCCAGCTATAATTAAACAACTCATTTTCCTAAGGCAGAAGAAGATCACAAGCTTCCTCCACAGAAAAAGGTTTTGGTTTTTAATTAAGTTGCCAAGGAACTGCTCTCACAGCCAAGCCTGTGAGATCTTGAGTTTGGGGGGTCGGTCTGAGGCTGTCAGATATGTCCACATTTAATGAGAAAAACTACATACGTTAATGAAGACTTAAATGAACAGCCTTTTAGGCATTTAACTTCTTTTCCTTCTTTGTATCTTTGGACAAATAAGTAGCAGTCATTCAAGTAAAAATGCTTGGAATTATCATGGTCTGCTGTGAGTCACTCTCTCTCAGAGGGCACTTTCCCAACAGTGGTAGCAAATCAGGATTGTAGGCAAGAGGCAGGACCACGAAGTGGCCAGAGGGGTCTGGGAGGAAAGAGAGAGGGGATTGTAGTCAGGGAGGATCAAGAGTGGAGGCCCATCCATAGGAAGGGCCTCTCCAGACCACCTGTCCTGCTGGGACCAGCTCTTCTCTCTAACCTCTGCTGCCGCCCAGGGCATCCACTTTGCATCTCTCTGCCACCTCCTCTCTCCAGGGCCTAGGAGTCCATGGACAGCCCTGGACAGGCTTTAACATAAAGGACAGACATACCTCACAATGTTGCAGGGACAGCAAAGGTAGAGACAGAGACAAACACCACAAACCCAGTGCTACAGGTGTCTGGTGATATAATGCTATTTTTTCCCTCTCTCCCCAGTCCTACCCTTCATTATTTACTCTGATTTTATTATTTGGATCTCTACTTGAACTATTTTCTAAAGTATTTGTCTAATAATCAGTGAACTAAACAAAGATATGTTATGTGGCATAGTACTGCTGCCTTGAGCAGAACTTTAAAAAGATGGGCTCTCTTATGCCCCAACAATTCTTCCTTTTCCAGTAATGTTTAAAGAATGTAACTACTGCGTAATTACTGGCATTATCTCTGTGCCAGATAATGACTTACCTTATTTGACATTTGAGAAACGTCAGGGTTGTGTTTCCTTGAGTGCTCCCACAAGAAAGGCAGCATTTCTATGAAACCAATACACTGAAATGCAACTTGGCACTGCTGTGGCTGAGGGGGGCTGCTGGGATCATCCCCAAATGCTGCTCAAAACCATCATGCGTGGCATAGAAGGCTGAGGGAAGATTAGAAGCATGTTTTAGAGTTGTGCAGGCTGTGCTTGGCGAGGGTCAGAGAGGAGAGGCTTACCTACATAGAGACTAGGTTTGCACAAGGTGTGGAGAACATAACAAAAGGGAACTGTGACATTTCTGTCTGTAATTACCAATTTATTTTTTTTCCTAACAACAGACAATATACTGCAGTTCCAGTAGGGGCATAAATGCCTCCCCTTATTATTTTCAAGAATCCCTTTATTTTTCCAAGGAAGAAAACACTATTTCATTAAACACATGCTGCTTTCCAACACCCAAATCAATATTTACCCTTTACTGACAATGCAGTCAGACCTTCTGCTTACTTGATATCCATTTTTCTTTCTAACTCCTCCCATGTCCCTTCCAGTCCCCACCGTTGTACAGCTGCTATAGCCCCAATAGCAATGGCAATTAAGGTTGCCAAAAGTGGTGACAGCAGTCAATGCATCCAACAATCTCTAAAAGTTATATGGGAAAAGAAGGGCTTTCTGCACTCTCCTCACCTTAGTAACCGAGGCATCCATTGCGCCTGCCTGGGGGAACCCTGTGACTTGGAAAATACAAAACTTGGACTTTGCAGGTAAGATATAATTATGAGGCTTTGTGCTTTTTTTTTTTTTTTTTTTTTTTTTTTTTGCATTAGGAAGCTGAAATTTGAGAGAAGACACTTGTATTTCTCCATTTGTCTTGGTTTATATCTTATCCCCACAAATAAAGGTTTCTTTCTATGGCAGCAACATTAACTGCCAGGGAAAAAAAAAAGCTGCAGAAAGAAAAGGCATTTATTTTCCTTTAAACCTTTTATACTCAACTGTCTCCCCCTTGGCACTCTACCAGGAAGTGGGACAGCTTGCGTTATTTAATAACCCCTGCGTAGTCTGTGCATTCCTTTGAAGTTGTGTATTTCTAATACTTTCTAAATAAAACACCAAACAAACTCATCACATAAAGTGCATCAAGTCACCACCTGAATTTTAATGCTCCATTTCTGAAGTCTCTTTTCTGCCCCACAGATTTTTAAATATATGTTCATTTTGTGTGTCTGGAAAAAGACATGACTCAATGACAGCTAAAACCACTTAAGTAGCCATTTGCCTCCAGATACAGCAAGCTTGTGCAAAGCTTACAAAGAATTGCTCTGTGCCTACAAACTATATAAAGACAGTGAATTAAGTGGAATTCCCTAACCTAAGAAAAGAAAATTATTTAGAAAGAAGGAAAGCTAATCACATTTAAATACTCAAAAATGAGAGAACTGCATGGGTCAGATGTCCCTGTCATCCAGCAACATGTCTTGAGAAAGGAGAAGGTGGACAGGATTTAGGTCTGTATACATTTGCTGTTCTCACAGAATCTGTCAGGCAGGTGTTTATGGACTTCCTGAGCCAGAGGCTACATGCAGACAACTACATTTAATAGTTTTTGATGGACCTGGCCTCTCCTAACAGGTACAATCCCTTTCTGAATCCATTTTCACCTGCTGTGACCATGATGTCCTGTAGCAATGAGTTCCACAACTCTGACTGTGCTGTAGGAAGACACCTCTGTGGAATGCATCTGACAAAGTCACAGGACCTCTATTTTTGTAGCATACCTCTCATCTGCCTTCCCTCACAGCTTTCTGTTCCCTCCTTCTGCTTTACCTTCTGAGATTAAGGGAATATTTGACTTCACTGGGTAGCACTGGGTGCAGCCAGTATTGGAGCTGTGGAGACTGATTTCTACAGCACCTAAATGATTATGTATTTTGTTCTCATGGTTTTTATCTTAGTAATTCCTAATGTTCCCTTTACCTTTAAACTTGAACATCAGCTCTTCCCTGAGTGCTGGTAGCTAAGTCATGTGTTTGTGTTTAGCTAGGGCCATTTCCTGCCTTTTGCATTACTTGCAGTCACCGATAGAATTTCACCTGTCATCTTCTTACCAGGTCAGCCAGTATCATGAAATTCTCACTGCAAGATGAACTCTAGACACTGATTCAAAAATTTAAATTGAAAACAAACCAACTTATTGGCTGAAGGGTGGAAATGAGAGAAAATAGTAGGACGAAAGCTCTCTGGTTGGTAGCACAATTAGCAAATCCCTTTATCTTACCAGAGATGAAATTTCCAAACCTGCAAAGGATTAATGCTCAAATACTTCCCAGGGTCAGTGACCTTAAGAGGGACTTAAGTAGTGCTTAAATTTTATATTAATCTCCAGACAGAGAGCATTCAGTAAGTTCATATTTGCTCAGGAAGCTAGAGACTTCTGAAGGAAATTTCTCCTATATCCAATACAGAGGGCACCGGCTCCACAGCGGCTCTGGCTGACATCACAAACAGTTGTTTGTGGTTGCTGTAAGTGACTTCCATACCTGCGACCTGGAAATGGCTCATGGAGGGACATCCTGCCAAGGATAGACTGCAGGAGCCCTAGGAACTGAGCAAAACCTTGTGCTTTCAAAGAAGTGAAATAAATACAAAAGAGGTTGCATTTTTGAGCCACCCCAGGAAGAATAACAGCCAGATGAATCTTGGTTTGCGTGTTAGTTAATTATTAAAAATTGACACCAGAAGATATAATGCTGTACATAGCAGAAGCAGAAAGGAAAAATAGAAAGTGTTTCTGTGAGAAACCATAAATCTTAGAAACTATAAGCTCTGGCAGTTGTAATGGCACTAAATTTTTAAGATGGCTTTAGAAAGCAGGGGCTCTACATGTGGAAGTCAGGTTCTATTTAATTATTAAAGCCTCTGTGGAGTAATAAGTAAACAGATCAATCAACCAGATATTTAACAGTACGAAGGCACTGGGACAAAAAACATACTCAGTAAAATATATTTAACCCTCTGTATGCATGTGCACACTTTATATGTATGCCCACATGCTGCAGCAAGCCCCTAAGAGTGCAGCTTCACAGCCTATAAAAAAAGCATTTAATTTTCCAGCTTGTGCTGGCAGTTGACTTTCCTGCCATTAGTGTTCAGTGCTTGGGCGCTTCTGGGCAAGGAAGTTAATAGTGAACAGGCTCATACCCAGGCATGTAAATAAACTTTATACTTTTCATGTGTGTTTCTTACAGAAAAAATGTACTTAGTTTGACCCACAGGAATTTAAATTTAACTACATTTTTATCTTGATGATCACAGGTAATTTTTTTTCTTTGACCCACAGGAATTTAAATTTAACTACATTTTTATCTTGATGATCACAGGTAATTTTTTTTCTATCTAGTATGCAAAAGTATTAGGAATATTAATAAGACCTCAGAATAATGTTTAATTGATCTATGTTACAGCTTTAGAAGGCAATTTTGTGCACTATATACACAAAATTAAATATAAAGAGACTAAAACTATGATTTAATATAGAGGATTCCATTTGAAGAAGTGTTCATCTGAACTACATGAGTTGGTGTTTTATTTTCTGAGGTTGACAATGAAGAAGCAGGTTTCATTTTGGTCAGAGGTGAAGTGCTGTAATATATATCTTTCTCCTTTTTCACAATACTACTTGATTACTACTTGAGCATTCTAAACTTTTTTCTCATTATGTTTAATTATATAACTGCAATTCCAAATAACATTATACAAATATTTATATGGAAAAGCAAAATGTCTGCTTTTGTTCAGAATTCAATTTGGCTTCTTTCCAGCAAATTGAAAATTTTCAGTTTTCAGTAACTCTTCCCTTTTTTTAGCTATTACTCATTTCAGCCTTTTTAATAAAAAAACTTCAGTTTCAGTACATTTTAGCTAATTTAATTAAATCTTTTAATGTACATCTCATTTGACTAGATCTAAATAAATTGCTGAACTAACAAAAAGACCAGATATCTAAGGAAATAGTTTCCATGAATTTAATTAGACATACAGGCTTCCTCTGGACATCCTCCTCTCCACAAAGTACATTCTGGAGTGACTTCACTTCCATGTTTTAAATGACCAGATTATACAGGATATTCAAAGCACACAATAATAGATTCACAGTCTTAATGACTGGAAAGTAATTGGATAGTCATTATTCCAGATGCTTGTACAGAAATATATATTAAAAGAAATACAGATAAGTAATATTTAGCAGTATTTCCGCTTATTTGTACCCAGAACTTGTGGAATCAGCTCAACAGCAATAAACCCTTGCTAATTGCCTATGTCTTCCCCATGCTGCTGTAACAGAGGATCACTGCAGTCTCCAAATGAATGGGTTAGAAAATGGACTGTACACCCAGGATATTATTTAATTATCCTGCAGTATGAAAGTTAGTTTTAATACTTTTAAGAGTGTGGACTGTGTAAATGTGAAGGTATTTAGATGTTCATTGGGACTTCCAAAAGCATCTAAGCATATGAAATTGTCAGTTCAGTCCTGCTACTAAACAGCTTCTACACAAATTGCACAGCACCCATCTGCCTTTTTTGGCACTGAAATGCTTGTTGAAGTCTTGCCCCTTGCTAAGGAAAATTTTGGCCCAGAACTGATTTTTCAGCCATTCAATTTAAGGTAATCATTGTGCCAGTACTGTAGCTGATCCACCTTCCAAGTACTGCTTGAGGTGAGAACCCATTCTTGTGATGAGCTTCCAGCCTGAACACTGAAGTGATGGTGGAGCATTAACATAACTTCAAATGCCAGGCAGAAATAACCCAAGCCCACTGGTGTTAGGCTGACCCTAGACTTTCTAACTACTGATAAAACAGACTCTTCCCCTCTAAAAGACACTGGGAGATATTTACTAAAGATGTTTTGGGTTTTCTTCCACTGCATAGGAGTTTTGCCACAGTGAGGGCACTGACAGCTCTCTCAGCAGTAAGGTCTGAGCAAAGCTTGAGACTCTGACTCATATCTGCAGGTGGATTTAGCCAGGATGGCTGAAAGAGCCCCTGCCCTGCTGCTCCTGGGGGCTGCTGCCCACAGAGCAGAGCAGCAAGGTAGCATATGTGCTCCCCCTCATGCAGACCAGCACGGAGCATCACCCTGTGTATCAGCACAGCATGAAGTGCACACAGTTGGCACTGGTATATCAGGCTGTGACTCATGGCCTTTGGAGGTGGACAAGCACCAGCTTCTCCTGCTCCAGGGACACCAAGCGCTGCAAGAGGAGTGGTGCAAACAGGAGGAATGGCTGCAGCTACACCCACAGCTCTGCCTGTGAACACAGGCAGCAAATGCAGCTGGAGTACAGGCAGGCAGGGATACAACAGTGACCAGACTTCAGACATATGGCTAAGAGGAGGTTTTTTAAAGCAGAATTCCTCAGAAAAAGCAAAAAGCCCAGAATGGGAATGAGTCTTCTAAGAGGTATGGACCAGTTCTTTCTCCTGCTGTCCACTGTGATGAAGAGCTGGTGAGGAACAGCTACCTTCTGCAACCCTGAACTGCAGATGAGGGACTCTGTGGCTGCATTAATAAATTAAATAATGCTGGAGAGCAACCCCTGGCAGCTTAAACAACTGGAATGGCGTTGCAATGTTCCCAGTGTCAAACTGGATCAGGAGACTTGTTAACAATTTAACTGCACAGATGACTGGGAGTGCTTGTATCTGTGCCATGGCATTTATTTATTTCTTTACTAGAAGTAACACAGCCCTCACATAATCCTCTACTGATATTCCTCAATGGACACTAGTTCATGGGAGTTTTGCAGCTCCAAAATCCATGTAGTTCTTGGTTTGGGAACTGTCTCTGGTGTTTGCTCAAGTCATACTGTCCTGGTTTCCCACGAATTTCTGCAGACGTTCAAACCCAAGGTGCTGGCACACTTGCTCAGTCTCTTGAAAAAGAACCCCACAACAAATTACAATCCCCTCTGCATAGCAGGGCCTGTCACTACCTTGCTAATCAAAGCAAGTACTGTCAAAGGATCTGCAGAAAGGAAACTCGCATGTATACGTCAAGCTTGCTCCAATTTAGAAAATTGCTCATTGCCTAATTCATTGAACAGTAGGAAGTAGAAATGAAACGTTAAATTTAGCAGAGATGCTACTGCTAATTATTAACCACAGTCTCTCATTAAGCACTTGCCTATCATTCTAATATACAGTATGAACAAAAGAGGATAAAATATAATCTACTAATCAAATTGAAACCTAATGATATCCAATTGAACAAGCATGTGGTCATTTTCTCAAAAGATCAACTGGTGGCTTTATCTTGCTTTTCATAATTAACTGGGGCCTCATTCCTTGGAAATAGCATGGATTATTTCCATATCACATTCATTACTGTCACAAATAAGGACAGAAGTGTACTTCGCACCTGAACAAGAAGCACAGCCACAGGATGTAGCTTCGATTACAGTCTGTACTGCTTTGTTTGATAAGGGACAATTATCTTTACAGGACAAAATCTCTCCATGTGACTCAGGTTTGACTCTTCTCATGGTCAAAGGAGTTGCTTTGTGGAGACATTACATGATTTACTGATCTGTTTGCTGGGTTCCAAAGCAAAGCTGTGCAACTCTCATCTGCCATACTCATCAACTCTGAAAGGCAGATCAATATCCAATTGCTCTGTCCTGGTAACAAGTCAGCCATTTAGAAATCACCTATTCATGGTTGTGTTGAGGCCAGTGTTTCTACCCATGAATGATGAAATTGCTAAGGTAAATGCTGCCTGTGTGGAACACAGGATAATAGCTGAAGGCAATGGTTGCATTTGTCACTCTTCCCAAGAAAATGCAGATTATAATGGCCCATTTTTTTCTGTGTGACTTGAATCAAGCTGAATCCAATGGATAAGATTTTTTCTGTGGCTTTCTCAGTTTTTCTATCTAGCTTTGAAAATCTGAAGTGGGTAGTGGGGAAAAGATAAACATTGTGATCTCTCTGTGATGCCGCTGTTGCCTTGGCCTAACTCAAAGGATTCCTAGGAAAGCATATTCAAATTTGAGCTTGAATCTAAAAATACACAAACAGCAACTGCTTTCCTCTCAAATCCATCTCTGTCTCCTACCATTTAGGAAATCAATTACAGATGATCCCAATTGTGACAAACCATGCAAGAGTGAAAGCAGTAGGATTTAAATGATGTAATTGTAGGTGTTGGAAAGTTAGTTGCCTATGCATCAACTGCTCAGCCATGGTCACTTCACAATCAAAAGGCAACTGCAAAGGGCAATTAATTTGACCCATCTCAGCCTGGGAGAAACTGCCTTCTGGAAAAGCCTGGTTTTATCCACTGACTACAAGAGTGTCTCTGGTAATTACCTTTGACTTAGCCACCTTTTAGATAGATAGTTAAGTAGAGATGTATGCCACCATACATGCTACCTTACATCTATCATTCATGACGTAAAGATAATACTACATATTGATACAGTTTTCAACATGTAAGAATTCTGGGTTTTCAGTCCGCACAACTATTTTCTAGGCTACCTCCTTGATTAGTACTTCTGCCCTTTGACAGGAACAAATGCCCCTTGATTCTCCTTTACTTTTCAGCTCCACTGAAATGCACCGACATTTAATCTGGGTTTCACAATATTTGGGGGGTTTAACAGGTAGCTTTAAAAAGCTCCTATCCTGCATTGCTTTGTTTTGCAGTAGTACGCACACAGCAATTCAACACTCCCTACAGTTAAGGGTTATCATTTTTCTTTGCTCCAGAAGCTCATTTGGAGATCCAAAATGGCTAAAAGAGCACTTGAAGATGGTCTTTTCTGAAAGAGATTGTTAATTAACCTTCTGCTTTCCTGTGTTTGCCAAAATCTGCATTGCTCATTTTGCTAATTCCTCGTCTCTTAGCCTGCCATTTAAGTTTGTGCCCTCAGCCTTCAGAACCAAACCTTCCTATTTCTTGATCTTGCAAATAGGTCAGGGAGCTGGTTCTTTAGTTCCTTCTATCACCCTCTCAGACTTGGCTGCAAGGAAGATTTTGAAAGCTTCTGTGAACTGTCAGCATTTTCCCTGGTTATTGTCCCTCTATATTATTAGAAAATTTTGAAGTTTATTACTATTACAACACCTTAATTTCTGTTAGGTTTTGTGACTGTCTAATCAGCATTAGCAATTTAGTGTAAACCTGTTGAAAAGGTAACATTCATCTTGTCAAGACAGTTAAAGAACTAAAAAGAAAAGAATTTGTCTTCAGTTACCAATTACGGAAGGATTTGCTGTGAATGCTGCATTCCCAAATTAAGCTATTCTTACTCATTTCCTCTAAGGAAGGCTGTCCTAGTCTGTTTCAATGTTTTAATATTTTCCTGCAACACACTGCAAAATAATTCAACACAGTGCCCACCAGAATCTTTCCTGCAGGTTTTGTTTCCCATCTCCCTTTGCCAAGCACTCAAATTGCACCCCTTGTTGCCTGCTGCCTTCATGTGGCATAGTTCAAGCTGTAACCACTCTCATCGCTGCTGATCTCATCACAGACTGATTATGTTAGTTTGCAATTGATTTTACCATGCTGCCCAATGCCTTGAAAAGTAACTTATTGTCTCCAAAGTCCAAGACAGTGGGATATTTGATTGTGTTTTTCACAAAATACTATCACAGTTTTTCAGCTATAATTAGTTTGGAATAACACTGTCCAGTTCCAGTCTGACCACTTTTGTGAGTAGCGGTGTTCATGTATTAGGTCTGGAAAAAACATTAAAAAAAGATGTCAGTGATAAGAAAACTGGATAGTAGGATTATACAAGCAAACCTAGGTATTAAAAAATAGGACAGTTACCTTTTGAAGTGAGCAAGAATGTCTTCATGGCTGTCAGTGCCTCTCTGCAGTAGGGACAAGATTTCAGCTCCACTCACACCATGGTCCTGTCTTTCTCCTTGGCCTCAGAGGCCCTGCTTACAGCTGAACACTACAGCCACAGGGTAAGTGCATATACAGGGAGGAATTCGGACTAATGCAGGTGGTCCTCCATCTGAATCAGTCGCCTGTGTTGCCATCATCAATGGCATGTTTTAGGCTGTGATTCATCTGATTTATTTAGATGTCTGCATTAAGATGACATGAATCACATCTTAAAACTACCTGTCTCTCACCACAGAGCTAAGAGTGACAGTGATTTAAATGTATATAGATACGAACATCTAGAAGTAACATCCATACTAATGTTGTAAACAGTATCAGGCCAGGTGTTAGAAGCAGGCCAGATAAAGGCTCTCTCCACCTTCAAGAAAGGATGGTGATATGTGACCTGCCCATGGGAAAAAGCCCTAGCCTGGGATCCCCCCTCAATTATTCTTATGAGTTCTTTGGGGGAGTGCTAGTTGAATAAGACCAAAACTATGTCAATGGACTTTTCTAGTGGACAATCAAGTTCCCAGTTCTCGGTCCATGGCTTGGCACTCTTGATTTAAATGTTGCCAGAGTGTCCTAGCTACTTTTTAACAGAATTGTGATACCAAGTTTCTCTCTCAACTTCAGGTGCTAAAACAGACTTAGGATCAGGAAATTCTGGTAAATGTATTATTTCTCTCTTTTCTCAGGACATCTAGGAATTTTCAGGATCAACACCTTCTCACAGACAGTATTGCGTTGTTGAACTGCTTTACTGTTACACAAATCACAGTCTAGCATCACATGCCATCACCTGGTAACTTCAAGGACTGCACACATCTCCATCTGTTATTAAATGTTTACTTATGCCTGGAGGGAATGAGGTGCCCAAAGACAAACACACACACAGAGGCAAAAGGCATTACTCTGTGATGCTGTTTCCATACAAGACCAAATAATTTACTGAGCCCCCATCCACAGCAGTTCTACTACCTGTTCTCCAGGATGGGAACCAGAGCTTCCCTGCCCAGACTAAGCTGCTGTCTGCTTACCCTGCCCACTTATGAATGAACTTCCCAGCCCACTGTACAAGGAGGAACAGCTTCAATAGAAGGGATTCAACATCCTCTCTTTTTCATCTAAAACAATGTAGCTCAATGCTTAGTTTCTGTACACGTGACATTGGTCTGAAACTGCTCAGTCAAAGAAGGTAACAGAAAAAATAAGATCCCCATATCCTGGTTTATTGCTTTAGTTAAACTGAGCTCTATAGGGCGTCTATGAAATCTGCAGAATTACTGGGTCTTATCAGAACATGGGTATGAGATAAACAACTCTGCACAGCCCTATAGAAAACAAGGTTATTCAGGCATGCACAGAAGGAGTCCCAGCTCTTGCTGGAGCTGTTATAGAAAACTGAACTGCCTGTGAAGCTCAAGCATCTCTGGTAGCAACCACATGGGAGTTTTGAAGATTTAAGTCTTTGATACCTAAGATATAGATTAACTTGGTTTTATGCTCAAAGGTTTCAGTCATTTGTCCAACAGATGTCATTTCCTCATGGTGGTGTCAACGGCTGACAGGTATACCCTGAACCTTGATGATGTATTTGTAACTATGAGTTCTCTGCCTTCCAGCAAGTTACTTGGCTATGCTTTGAGGGTGGAGATGATCTTGGGCCACTGGTTAGAAAAACTCTAAAATAGTCTTTATAATGATTTTTCAATTTGTATAATTTGATGTTTTCAAGAAAGACAATTTGAACATACCAAATATATTGATGCAACCTGGTAGCAATGTCATAGCAGATGTTTCACTGAAATTTGTAATTAATACAGAGCTAAAACACCTTTAGTTCGTACTTTGTAAGAGCTTGGGGTGTGGGTTCGGACGGTCGGGACGGACGGTGATGAGAGATCTCTATAGTCAGATCTTGGAACATTCGGTTTATTGCAAAGGGCGTGGGTATAGGGGCACTGCTCAGAGCTGCAGCTGGCAGCTCTGAGCAGGCCCAAGAGAGCAAGAGAGTAAGCAGGTAAGAGAAAGAGAGAGCGAGAGCAAAGAGAGTGAAGAAGAAGTGATGAGAATAGAATGGAATAGAATCGTCCTGGTTACAATACAATAAATCATCTTCTGTACTGAATATTCTAATTGTCACTAACCAATCTAATACAAGATACAAATCCTATAGCATTTACATACAGCCTATAAGAGTTCTTATATTACCATAGAGTGTTACACCTTAACTTCTAAAAACTACTCTTTGGACCCCTTCTGCTGAGCTAGTAGGGTCTGCTCTGACCCTTGGACCTGCCTGCAAGCAGAGGGTATTGTTCCATCAAGAGGGGATTACCTTCAGTTGGCCATACCATTGTTTTCCAGTTGTTCAGTAACTAAGACTTGGTATTTCAAAAGTGGCTTTCATTTCGATGTTGCCTGTAGTTTTCATATTCCCAAAATCTTTTGTCAGGCAATCATATTTATAAGGCTTTCCTGTTTCATCTTCCCCAACAGTACTTTATGATTAAATTTTCTCTCCATAACCCCTGCAGTAACTCTTCAGGGGACAGTAAAATCATCTGTATCATATTTTTAGAAAAATATTTCCCCAACTATTGCTAGGGAACAATTTAAATTTTTCTATCCTGGATTTTAGTCTCAACTTTAAGGATTTCTTATCATCATCTGCAGCACAAGCTGCATGCATTTTTATACCACTTCTTCAAATATAAATCATCTTAAAACTCATCCACAAGAATGTGACCTCTGTATGTTTACCTGGCACAAACTCTAGACAAATTTTTCACTCTTGGGAAGAGCTCAGGTTGGGGAATCATTCCCTTTCTGACAGAACAGAGCATCAAGTTCATAGCCTTTGATATTTTGAGACCTCTCTATTCACAAGAAGTTCTCCTGTGCTGCCCTCCTGCTGGGCGTCAGGGAATTTAGCAGTGAAGAGTCAGGATTTAGCCTCTGCCCCACTAGAAACCATTCATTCTCCCATTTTTGTGGCTGATTTCAGGTGCAGCCTCAGCCTGTAGCAGCTTACAAGACTTGCACTGACCTGTCTTATGAGGAACAGAAAGTAAGACCAGGGCAGGAGTATGGAGAGAGTGGTTGCAGCCAAGCTGCCATGCAGACTTCCACACCCATCTCCCTTTGCCCTCCTGCCTCAGCTGGAGAGCTCTCTTCCTTGGTTCCTCACAGCATGAACAGAAGGAAGAGGTTTTCAATAACATCTCTTTATTACCTTGTCTTCAGAGTCTGCATTAATGAGATATGCAGATCAGCAAACCAAAGTTAATTATTTTCTGACACAAATTAGGGGAGATGAATCACTGATTACTAAAGCAACTTTGAGCTCTCTCTTTGCATGGCTTATGTAAAACAAAGGGGAAAGCGACAGCCACACAAAGCTCTGGTGGTGCCTGTGACACCCTTGAGAAAGTAAGTAGGGATAGATGTTTCCACAAGTATGTTTCACAGCCATCAAAATCATAGAATCATTTGGGTTGGAAAGAACCTTAAAGATCTACTTTCAATGCCCCTGCCATGGGGCATTTCACTAGACCAGGTTGCTCAAAGCCCCATCCAGGGGGCTTTGAGCACTTCCAGGGATGGGGCATTCACAGAGCCTCTGGGCAATCTGGTCTATTGTGGTGGTCAGCAGCTGGCCTGAAGGCCTCACATTAATAATTAATCCCATTTTATAACTCCCTGTTTTATAACTGAAATAATGAAGACATAACTGAAATTACATAAGCACCCTGACCGGTGGGTTATGTAATCCGACCAGTATGGACGGTTGGCGAGCAGGCCCAGGCTGTTGGGGACGCAAGCAGCTCTTGGCTGGTTGGCCGGGTGGCAACTGGCTCAGCCCATAGGGATCAACCGCGCAGACCTTCAGATCTATATAAGGGGAAGAAGACTCAATAAAAGGGGGCTGTTGTCCATGAACCCAGTGTGTCTTGTCGCTTGTCTTTCTCCGAAACTGTGACACTGTTCCAGTGTCGTAAAAAAAAGGTGAATTTCCCATATGTGCACAAAGTACCTGGAGGAGCTGCTATCAGCCATAATGGGCAGGAATCCACATGCTCACATTTTATCTGCCTGAAGGCTCAATATGGCATCCAACCAACCAGGTTCTTGGTATAGTTCCTGACAAATGACATAAGTGAGATTAGCACTTACCTCTTTTCCTTAACTACAAAGGCAGCCTAAGATCCCATCATGGTTTAAATAACTGTTTGACATAGAAGTCAAGCTGACAGCTCCCATTCTAGATGCTTCTTTTGCACATTTGTCCCCTGGGGTTTTGTAATCACTCTAAAAAATGGCTTTAAAAATACAGATTAAGTGTTCCTAAAAAAAGGTATTGTGTTTTGTGGAAGGAAAAAGTCACATGGAAATTTTGCTTTTCATCTTGTCTCCTGGCTCTAGAAGTCATGGATGAACTATATCCCCTGTGAAAAAATGCTGTGCTTAAACCTGTAAGACTCTATTTGTATTAATAAATTAAGCTAGAGGCATAGACCTGGCCACTGAATTTGCTAGAGTGGCTACATCATTAGAATAATGTATGGCACAATTCTGTCCAAGCCCAACTAGCACTTTCCTACACAAGCTCCAGGTACAGTTTTGGAGTTAATGTATGTTGCGGTGGGTTAGTTCTTGCATTGGTTTAGCAAGCCACAACCTTCCCAGAAAGCGCTGCAGGGCTGCTTAGGATAGAACGGCTGTTCCACTCTCCCGTACTCCTTCTGGACGGCCCCGTGCTCCTGCTCTGGCTAGCTGTCAGTTCCGCAACACGGTGACAGGAAAGGAGGCAAGAAGGGTCCCTCCATATGGACCTCAGAGGAACCTCTATTACATGGTGACAAGCCAGTTCCCAGAGGCAGAGAGACAACATGGTCAGGTAGCTTGGGGTCTTATCTGGGGACAAGGGGGGTGGAGAGAGCACGTGGACGAATGATCTCAGGGCGCAGGGGCAATACATGGGCGGAGTTGGGGTACTGGAACCAGTGGGGAGAACCTGAAGGTGTGGCCAGGACTAGGGGCAGGGGAAGGGGGGACCATGTGGAAGGGGCAGACATTTAATAAGAAAAGCAGTGGGGAAATACAGCACCACAAATGTAAACCAGGGATTTTTGGAGTTAATGCAAGCCAGGGATCAATCAATATACACACAATGTTTTTCAGAAGCTAAAGAGCTCCATAGTGTGATGATGACCAGATGAGGCCAATTGGCTTCAAGGCCGAAAAGGTTTTGCTGAGTTTACCACTAGCAGTGTAACTGCAATATATCAACAGCCCAAAGCAATGCGACCAAAAGATTCATATTTTCCCCTTAACCATTCTGCTGTAATTGCACTGAACTTAATCCATTTGGTGGTAAAAGGAGGAAAACTGACATTACACATTTAAGGCTAAAAATATTACATAAAACTAACCATAAATGAATCCTCTTTGTGAAATCTAGACTCTGGATTTTGTGTTCGCTGTTGGTGTCACTGTTATCACATGCAGCACTGTAAGGAGAATCCTTGGGGGTTTTGAGGGATTTAACTGAAATAATCTGTGCAGGTTACTGTGATAGCAAAGAGTTGGGGTGTAATGCCAGAGCTGCACAGGCTCAGAGGTTTGATCACAGGTTCTAACAAATAGTGATACTTGCCCAAATTATACCTTGCCTCCTGATAATGTGTATTTGCACACTGACCTTTCAGTACTCACAGTGCCATGTGTGGCCAGCTGGTATGATCATACTGTTTACTTCTCATGGGACACCTCCAAAGGCTAAGGACATAAATTTGAAATGAAGATGGTATAAGACAGGCCTTTAAATCCATCCAGTCTACTGTATTGCTGCCCTCAGTGTGATTTCAGAAGCTTTAGCAATGCAAGAGCTGTGAAAAACAGGCTTTTGCTCAGTGTACTGGAGCCTTGACATCTGAGCCACCCCAATCCATGCACAGTAGATTTTGTGACACCTAAAATCAGTCAGTCTTTTCTCCTCTGCCCTGCTGAAGGACAGTATGTTGGTGTCTGCTCACCTGAGAGCCCACCATAGTAACTGCAAAGTTCTACGAAACCCAAAGGTGAATATGTGCCAATAAACACAAAATCAGCACTTTGTGAGCAACTGTGGCACACAGGTCTCAAGTTGTGAAATGTTCTGTAAATTTCCTTCAAGACTGTGCTTCCATCAGTATTGGAAAAAGTCAGCAAAGTCTTTACATCTCCCCCAAGTAACTCTCATAAGTGACAAAGAATGTTGTGGTCCTAAAACTTCACATTTCACAATAGGAATATAGACAAATTTTGACCATTCCAAATACATGAACCTTTGACTACTCAGAGTCCTCTTCCTGAATTTCTTAGCATACATACAGGACTCTGCTCATTAAACAAATGTCCTTTAACATTCAAGAAGCCACTTGTTCTAACTTTAGCAATGTAGCAAGGACATGTTCTTGCATTCCCCTTCATTACCACATTGTCAGCCTCCTATATTAACACTCAAGATCCTATTTCCATGTCATAGACAGAGCTGACAGGAGAATTTATGGGGTTTCATTTGAAATATTGCCCTGTTCCCTGCAATTAAGTTTATTTCTCCAAGTTGGATGAGAAGAAAAATGTCTTACTCCACTATATCCGTTTCTGTTGTACCTGGTGACTCTGTACTAGCATTTGCCTCATTAAATTGAATGTCCCTATATGACACTGATGGTGTTAAGATTTGGAACAGAAACTTTAGGATCAGTCCCGGCAGAGGAAGAAGATAAATGTCTGGATGTGGATGCACCATAACGCATGGAAGAAGTGGGGTGTAAGAATGGCATGTGTTGGCACCTAGATTAGCTCATCATCAAGTTCATAGCATATCTACCAACAGTTTCTGTATGTCTCACACCCAGGCTGGGTTAAAAAAGGAGTGCCTAAAATAAAGAACATCCTACATCAAGACTAAAACAAAGATCCAAGACATTACAAGATGATGGTAAGAAGATGAGGAACAGGAAATTCCATTTAAACATAAAAAACTTTTTAGCTGAAGGGGTTGTCAAGAATGTAGTTGTGGAGTCTTCACTCTTGGAAATACTCAAAACCACATCTGGCATGATCTTATAGCACACTGTTTTGATTAACCCTGCTTTGAGCAGGGGTATTGGACCCCTCCAGCCTCCACCATTCTGTGATTTTAACAGGGCTGGATCCTTAAAACCCCTTCATAAGCAGACAACCATGAGCAAGTTCTCTGAGTGAGATGCAATGGGATACTGAGACAAGAGATCAAGGTCACCATCAGCTTCTGTGGATGCAAAAATGCTTGTCCAAAACTATCAAATGGTCATCAAAGTATGGAGAAACCAGGAAATTCAATGAGTACTCGGTAATCAGAGTTCTTTGTACATTTTTCCTTCACAATGCATATGGACCAGGCTACCTTTCCCACCTGATCAATCATCTCAGATACCTGAATGGTGGGCATGTGACTTGGACACGTGTCTTAGTGCTTGAGATCATGCAGGTATGAGGATGGGAGAAAAAGAAATAACCTTTCCCTTCATATTACATCTGCCTTTGAGCTTTATAATATTGTTTCTACAATGGTGCAGCATTATTTCCTACAATGATATGATGCAATATGTGGCAGTGTGAGCTTTTTCTTCTACAGAAGCACTGTAAAATTCAGTGCACAAAATTTAACGTAACATTTCCTCCAATGGGATAAATTAATACTGACCCAACTCTTGACCTTTGTTCATTTTTAAACTGCAGTTTTCTGCTTGTCTAAGAGATGTGGGCTAGTTGAGATAGGGGAAGCCCAAGCACCTTTGTTTTAACCCAGGACAGCCCTGACTATCAGAAAGAGCCCTTCTTGCCCTAGAGTTGAGAGCTACATTAACTTAGGAGTACTCAGTAAAAAAATATGACACATTATATCTAATTTTGCACATATGATTTTCAATTTTAATGTTAGCAAACAATGCAAATTGTCATGTTAATGCAGTAGCTCCAACTAATTTTATTTCTGTTAGCTTCCATGAAAATCATAAGGACTGTAAGACTCACTCCTGTTCAACTCTTTTTATTCTTCTCCTCTCTTGATCTCCAATCTCCAGCACACAACACTTTTATGAACAGACTGTTTTGACAGTACCAACAGTACAATGATGAAATATGCTGCATGTCAAAGGCAAGCAGCACCATCTGCCAGCTCTTTCAGAGCACTGCAAGGAGCAGCAGGCTTACACTAAACTTGGGCAATCCTGCAGCAGAAGTGGGTGAGAAAAGGAAAGATGATATTCCTCACACACTCCCCAATTATCTATAAAGTTCTAGAGTAAAGATGTCTGTTATGTGCCAGTGAGTCAGTTCATGATTCAAACTCATCAAGATTTTTTGAAATACACCAAACTAAAACATGTTGATTTGTTGCAATAAAAAAGCATTCAAAGTAATATGTTAGTTTAATTTAAAGGCCTTGGGAAAAAAGTTTTCTAAGGTCCAAGATGGATACCTGGCAAGAGAGACCGGACCACAGGCGTTCATATATAACCAATATTCTCTTGTCTCAGATGATCCTCTAACTTCTCCCTCAGAGAACCTCTAAAATAGAGCTTAGGGGGTATCTCAGTCCATCCATTTCTATTCTTTCACTCCCTCCATTTGTTCAGACATATCTCCTTTCAGATGTGTGAGTATCTGAATGACTAAGTCTCCCTGCACAGGGACAATTGGCTAGAGACTTTCAAAATGTTCTTTTTTAAGAAACTTTGGGAAACAATGCTTTTTCTGGTAGTTTACAAGAAGGTTAGTTTTGAAAACAGCCTCTTCCTCTAAGGAGGAGTTGATCCAAGCCATTGTCCCTAATAAAAGAAAAAAGATAAAAAAAGTAAAACCAAGATAGTTCTCCAGACCTCTAGCTTCCAAAGAACAAACACATGCCACAGCCCTGATCTCCTAGAAATACTGTTTCCTCAGACTGCTCCTCTGTACAGTAGTGGGAATTAGCTTTCTGATGGATGACATGTTTTAACTAGTGACAATAGCAGAGTGAGTGAGGGGAAAGGAAGATAAGTTAGTCTGCAGATTTGCAAATTCTGGCACAGAAAACATGTGGCACAGCAAGAACTAAAATCCAACAGGATTCAATCACTAACACAAGGCAAACACATGCCTTTTCAGATGCTTAATACAGACTTCACATACTTCTAAAAGCCATCAGTTGAGTCCAGACAGAGTACCAGCTGGTGTCTGGAGATAAGGTGTTTTGACTTCTAGCTTGTCACTCATTTGTCACTCAAATGAAAAACTGCAGAACTCACAAGATGACTAAACCAATATTTGAAAAATAAAGGGCATCACTCCAGAGAAAGCTGGTATTCCACATGTTAAACCAACAAGTGTAGGCAGAGGATCAGCACTGAGTTAGTACCCCAGCTGGTTCTACTCATATAGTACAAGCTTTTGAAATACTAAATAAAACAGAGTAACAAAAAATCTGGGATGACCAGCTTCTGTCCCATCACACAACCTGCCTGGCCGGGCTGGCAAGTGGCAAGACAAAAGGGACCCCTGTGGCTTTCATGGTGGTTCTGTGTTCTGTTGCAACCTTGTTCATGCTCAACCTCTCTTTCCATGGGAATTCTGCAACTTCCAATGTTATTAACATGCCATTTACTATATTTAAATGTTTTTGTACTGGAAAGACTCAAGTGAAACTGGATGTTGTTACATTTTAGCATCTTTTCTGATAAATTCTGTATCCATCACATCCTGTCTTTGTCTCATGCACAGAGCTGCCATACAGACATGTGCCTCCATCTGTACACTTACAAAGATGAGCATGTGGCAAACAAGGCTAAACGCAAAATGGAATGCATAGGGGAAAGTCTCATTACATGAGAAAAGCAATTTTTTTCTGTTCTCCAATGTACAACGTGTACCTATTCTCATCCTCTTGATGCTCATTAGCTTGATAATGAGTAACCCACACTATTTGCTTCTGGGGTTGTTTTATTTATTTTGCAAGTTCACCAAGTTTTGCAAATTCTCTGGAACTCAACACGTGCACACTCACACAAATCTATTACAATTCTTCTTGTCAGAGATCCACCAGCTAAACTGAAATAGAGATGCTGATTTCATCCCCATATCTAAGTGATCTCTGGCTAGTGGCTCAGCCTAGTTTTGGGTGCTGAGATACCAAGACATCCCAGAGATGCAGCTGGGGTGGAGCTGGAAAGGGGCTGCCAAAGAAAGCTTGGAGCTGTAGAAAGGTCTATCCTGTGGAGACTGTATAGCTGGAGGAAAGGCTTGGGCACCTTGTCTAAGGTCCAGCCAAGGATTACAGTTCAGTACAGAGACAAAAGATGAAACTACAGCTGTTAAAAGGCTGGAAGGTGTCTTTCCAAGTAAATTAAAGGTTGATGCCAGAAGCCACTTTGGAAGAGTGCCATCAGCCCTGTTCCTGGAGCTCTGGGCTTTCTCTCAACCCAACACTGAAGTAAAGCAGTGCCATTACCAGAGCTCATATCCAAAGAATTCTGATTGGGAAGGATCTCTGGCCTACAGCTTAGCTTATTTCTTGGGTCAGGACTAGATCTGAGAGCCACAGACAACAGCAGGAGCAGGGCTGGAAGATGACAGAAAGGACTGCAAAAAGTACCCTCTTTGGACATGGTGTAACTGGGAGAAGGTTTTGGCAATCCTGTCCAAGGGACACTCTAGGATTAGGCCTATGGACAGGTTAAGAGAAAAAGCCAGCACAAAACTTCAGCTGTAGGGAGACAGGAAAGTATATTCCAAAGCAAACTAAGGGCTAATGCCCTAAATTTTCTCTAAGGAATATTTAGCCCAGAGGAAGCTCTTAGCTTAGAGGTGGTGTGGTTTATTCTCACCAGAACTTTCTAAACCTCACTAAATTTTTTTTATTTAATAGTGATTAAAGAGGCTGCATAAAACAGCACTTGTAACATCACTAGAAGATAATGTCATAAAGGAAGCAACATGAAGCAATATTGATTAGGTGACAATTTGTTACAACACAGTAGAAGGTGTCATCTATAGGGGTTTTTGTTTGTTTTAATCATGTTTAGGTGCATTACAAAGCTCTTGTGTGTTTGTGTCCCTATTTGCTAGTCCTGAATTCAGGTTTTACTGACTGCCCCCAAGCTCACAGTGACAGGCAAGTGGCAACTCAGGCAGAGCAAGAGGAGCTTATAGAAAAATATTGCAAACTTCTTATAGAGTAATGGCCGCTGCTGCTTTCTGTTGTATAAGAACTAGTCCTGCTAGCATTACCTCAGTGACGAATAACCTTTCCTGCTGTCCTCTCAGTCACTGCTGTCATAAGTCTCTGTTGGACTACATGCACGCAAAGCCACTCACACACATTTCCAAATGTTCTGCTGAGATCCCCATGAGCTAAAGGCATCAGAGCTGCCACTGAAAGGAACATACTGTGCTCAGGTCTGCAAAGGGCACGTAGTCTTGCACAGAGAAATGGCACAGTGGCATCTAGTGGTTATCACCAGCTGATACCTGGCAGCAATAATTCTTGATTCATTAGGGCAATGCCTCCACCAGTGCTGAGACAGGGGAGTATAAAAACTGTAGGGCTATAAAAGCTAAACTGTAAACTATAAAATACAAAACCTAAAGGGCAGGGGAAATCGGAGGTCTGTCTTTCTGTGTCCCTCTCCCCTGCAGAGAAACCCCCTGGCATGAGGGGTAACCCCTAGACTTGGCCATTCTCAACAGCTCTTCCAACAAACAGCTTTCATGAACTCATCCTTAATTTCTTCCCACTTCTCTTTCACCTGCTTCCACATACTCCACAAAGAAACTTCTTTGATCACATGGATATTTGTACTATACAGGTATTTGTCATCTATTGTCATTGTTTATTCATTACCTAGGAAATAGGTCATTCCATTTCTTTCTAAAACTCTGCCACCTTGATGCCCTTCTCTAAAATAATTTGTTTACTGCTGGGATTTTTTTAGCAAAGCAGTTCCAATTTTTTGTTGGGGTGCAAATAAAGGCAAGCTTATATATTATTCAGCTAATGAGGGAACTTATGTTGTCCATTAGCAACTGTTGGGGTTCTAGGAGCTCTCCTGGGTTTTTTTTCTTTTAAAGGAATTTTCCCCATACATGTTGCTAGGGGGACAAATTGCTGGGTATATAAGAAAAACAAAGACCTAGCCACTGAAGGCGGGGTGCATCTGGCTACTCTTTTGTTTCACCTGGGTGTGAGGTCAGTCGGTCCCCGGCGTTTTGGATGGAGAGGGAGGCTGTTTCTTCAGCTGCTTTTCCTTCTGCCAGAGAAACCCCGGGATCCCAAGCCCGCCTTCCCTACCCCGCTGGGAGCTGGGCCGTGGCCGCCCTGCCCCCGCCATTGCTTTGAGCCTTTGCTACGTTTTAGCCCTACTCGCCCTGCCTGCCCAGACCTCCAGGGGATTCCCCGTTTGGATACATCTCCTCTGCCATCTGGGATTTGTGCTTGTCCCTGCCGTTCCAGCCTGCTGTTCCTGAGGGTCTGGCCGGACCCAGGGGTTTGTGAAGCTCCTTTGTCCCATCCCTTCCCGGGATCCCAGGGCACCGGTGCCGCGTGCTCCCCAAGCTCGCTCCGGAGCGCCCCCTGCAGCCGCGGGGGAACCATCGCACCTGCCCTGCTCACCGGGAGCCGCCAGCGCCCCTGCCGGCTGCGAGCGGAACTGCACCCGAGGGGAAAGGGCCCGACAGCCCGAGAAGGCTGGGACTGGGTTTGTGATTGTTTGCTGTTATTGCCATAGTTATTGCTGTTTGTTTGACTGGTTATATATATAATAGTAAAGAACTGTTATTCCTATTTTCCCACATCTTTGTCTAAAAGCCCCTTGATTTCAAAATTATAATAACTCGGAGGGAAGGGGGGGTTGCATCTGCCATTCCAAGGGAGGCTCCTGCCTTCCTTAGCAGACACCTGTCTTTCAAACCAAGACAGCAACTCAGGCTAAGAAACTACAGAAAAGCAAACAAGGCTGGTGGTAACTGCCTAACTGCCCTACACAAGCTTTTTTCCAACCTCATCCCCAAAATAATCAATTCCTTAATGAAAGCTAAATAAGCATTTGAAGAAATAAAACAGCAATATGAAATCAGGCCAAAGAATCACCTATAGTGTACCTTGGAAGAAAAATCTGCTTGCCATTGTGTGCAAATACTCCAGTGCAGCGCACTGCCATCCTAGATTGACCAAGGTGAAAGGAGAGGAGCAGGACAGAGCAGAACCCTGTCCCATCAGCCAGCATCCCCCGGGATGCAGGTACCACTAGAGCTGACTGGATGTGCAGGCTCCTCGTTCCAACCAGACTTGCTTCCACCAACCTGACACAAACAAACTAGCAGAGATCTACATCTATAACACCTAATAAATATACCCCTTCACTGCCACTCTTGGTATTTTTCCCATCTTTTTCCAGTTTCCTTTGGTGTACACACACTGCTGTATTTTTCAACTCCCTCAATATCTGCTCTCTTAGTCTTGTTCCACCACTTCTCAAATATCCTTTAAAATCAACACTTCTGAAAGCTTCACTAAAACATAGGAAAACCCAGGCTGGCCTTATAAGATGTGCTAATCAGAGCTGAAGGCAAACTCTCCTGCTCAGGAGTAGAAGAGAACCAGTACAGTCCAGAGCAGCTAAAGGAGGAAGGTTTCTATATTCAATGACTTAGTAAAGCAAGACACCAAGAGGGGAAGCTGAGCTGGACTCATGAGATGTCTGAAAACACTGATTTTTGCAGAAATACATATTTGTAACAAGATCATACAGCTTCAGCCTTTCAGGAACAACTAGAAATCATTTGACTGGTTTTAAACTTATTTACAGTCCCTCTAATGCAATCTGACAGGAATATTAGGTCTGTGGTGCTGGCTCTTAGATTTTCAAGGGGCTGATGCTTTGACTTTCTCGAGCAGAGATGTTAAGTGGCCATACAGATGCTGCAAATACATGCAGGGCTTGTCTAGCAGAGTTACAGTGATTTGATGTGTAGCACTACACAGAGCTATCAAGCTTGTGCGGTAAAAGCTGACCTCAGCACAAGGCCTTGCACAGAAATAGTTTGTCATGAAAAAAAAAGCATTGACTATGCTAGCAATGCTGTGTTCACTGTACAGGGCAGATGGCAGAGAAGGGCCTTCAGAGAGTTAGTAAGGACCACTGAAGGTGATCTTAGAGCCAAAGCTAAGACTGGGTGCTCAGGGTTTTAATATCTCTAGGGATGAAGATTCCAAAATCTTTGCGTGCCAATGCTCAGTCACTCTCAAAATGAAAAATGTTTTTTGCATCATGTAACCAGAATTCTCCTGGCTGGAATTTTCCATGGTTTGGAACATTTCCCCTGGTCCTTTCTCAAGACATAGTGGGAACTTAAGCTGAGGAGGCTCTGAGGAGGCTCTCCTCACCAAGGAGAACAATCTGTGCTCACGGGCATTCATTCAAGCCATGACTTCCAAGGATTTCTATACAACAGGTCAGCCTATATGTCATACATTCAAGTCAAACCTATTTTTCTTAATGAAAGACAGCTACGCATACTTTATTACAACAGATTTTTCTCCTGGGCACAATACACAATACAACAAGGCAGCCATTAAACTGAAAAATGTCAAGACACTTACTGGACTTCCATAACATTAGGTATCCACTATACTTGTATTTTCTTGACAATCCCAAGGTGACTTCCAAAGTGACAGACAGTGTGGCCTGCCATACAACTACACATGACCTAGTCAGCCCTGACTCATGAAGAGACTGTACTTCTGTTTAGCACAGAAGTGAGGCTCAACTAGAGATACTCCTAAAGGATCCTCTGGACTGCAAAACAGTCCTCTGCACCAAGCATGATGTTACTTCCTGAAAATCTTATTGGTTTAGTTGAAATGGTTTTGTGTAATTTTTTCTTTTAATGCAGAATATTCTGGTAGATCTGTCAGAAGAAGCTAAGGATTTTATTTAGCTGCTGAAAATGCTATTTCTGCGTTGCCAAGCCTTGTTAGATACTTCAAGCTAGAAGGTTTGAGACTTGCTGTCCTTGCAAATTGCTTGATCAAGTTGAAGAAAAGAGGGAAATGGACCCAGAAGCAACTCTTTTTTTCAGCAAAACAAGAATCTCTTTTTCCATTCTGTTCCTATTCCCTCTTTGGAACTGCAAGCACAGGAAGCACTGTCATTATGTACTCTTTGGGACAAATTTTGGGAACTCTCTCTCTCGCGTAATTAACTGAATTTGAAAGGTTTTCATGCTTCTAAACTGGATGCTCATGCTTGCAACCCTCTCTGATATACTGCTATCTGAGACATCTCCTCCTGCATCATCCATTCCCTTGCTGCTCACAGGTTCCAATCAGCACAGAGGCATCCTCAATAAACCAGATCCTTATTGACTGTTTTCCTTTTGCCACTGAAATCTCAGGGTTCAGTCTATGGTAACTTAAGTTACTAGAAGTCAGAACTATTGGGGTCCTGCCAGACTCTTGCCTCTGAACCTGCCCCTTCCCTTGTGCAGATGTTTCAGGGAATTGAGATAGATGAAAATTAACTGCTGAATACAAAGCCATGAGCTGTCAGCTGGGTGTCCCAACATTCCTGCTGTCACTGCTTCCAGCAGCACCAGAACGAAATGGGGTCAGACTAGTAACACCTCCATCAGCAATGACCACTCCTCCCAAACTTCTTCATGGGCAACAGTAAAACTGGTTTGGCAGCTATTAACATTAGAAGTACTAAAAAAGCTAGTACCTGCTGCTATTTTGAAGGAGTGGGTGCATCCTCAGATCCCAGGACAACAGAGGCTTCACAGATCAAGGGAGGGACCTCTAACAGGTATCCTGCATCAAACAATATTCTAGAAAATGCCACTAGAAATCCTTCTGATGCATCTTGCAATCTTGCTGTCTCACGTGGCCCAGATGAATGGCAGGTGACTTTCTGCATCAGGGTGTGTCATTGTTACCCATCTTGTTTGCTATCAGGATATAACCTAACAAAGCAGGCATCTGGAAAATGTGATACCTTCTGTTGTCATGCATAAAGAATAAACCTCATACTGCTACAATCCGAACTGTGACTGCGTGATCAGGTCAGACTGGGTGCCTCTAAAACTACTGGGTTTTCAATGCCATTTTGAGAGTCCAGAAGTGATGACAAAATGGCTGTGAAAGAGGCTAATCCCAAATAAATTATGATACAAAGAAGTCGAATGATAGGTCCCCCTGGGAACTTGAATGACCATGATAATAAAGAATTGGGAGAGAAAGGCCTGGATTTGAATAGTTGATTGCTCCATTTAAACAACAGAAGAGGACAGATAGCTGATTCCAGCCTTTTGGTAACTACTAGTGACTAAAATTAAATGCATGTTAATAACACAAATGAAAAATGTTCCTTCAGGCAAAGCTTGTTTTACTGTGAACTGCACTACAGAAACACTCAGCCCCATCTCAGTTTGGAAGTCAGAAAGCAACCAGAACTTGCCAAGTCAGAATGCCTCTGTGTTACACTTCTTATACTCATCTGCAAAAGCAGGAACCAGGCAAGATCCCTGGAATACAAGATTATTTCTCACATTTATAACATTGTTTATCTCAGTGTCCTGTGCAAGTGTTCTTTAAACTCAGCATTTCCTTTCTCGGGTAATCGATTCCAGGTTTGGTGTCAGCTGGCTCCCCTGCACAGGGGGTGCATGAGGTGGCACAGGCTCATACATGGAATGATGTCTGCTCATCAGCCTGCTGACCTTGGAAATCTGCAAAGTCCCTTTTAATCCTGTCCCTGCAAATATCTATGGGTCTTTAAATGTAGACTCAATAACTTGTCTCATTAATGTTTGCAGACAAAATATCTTTCTGCTATTCCCCTTTGTATGTAGCCATGAGTCACATGAGACTTTTTGCCACTAATACATCAATGTAGATGTGGCAATGGAGAAACAGCATCTAAATCTCTTGCGTGACTGTCTTCACTGAGATAGTAAAGCCCCATGCGAGCTCATTACCACCCTTAATGCATTCTGTCGGAAGGCAGCTCATTTATCACATAACCTGTATTGTTTCCCTGTTTTCATCGTTATTTATCACTCGACTAATATTTGTCATGGTGCAGGTTTTATCGGCACTATCTTATGTGTATTTCCAGAACACACATAAAAATGTTGAACTGTTCCTGTAGAACCGTTTCCTGCAGAAACTCACAAGGAATCTGACGAGTCCGTAAAACTCTTGTCTTAAAAGGCTCTTATTCGGCAGTAAGTACTTTAACACATGCTTCTCGGTGCTATAGAAATGTTAAACACAACCATTCAACTTACTGCAGCAGACAACCGTGAAAAAGAAATCACACTTATCCCTACGAAGATCCTTCTATTAGCCATTCTCTGCCCTCGCCCCCAATTCTCAATTTTCTCTGCTAATATACACGCCATTAAATGATTCTTTAATGATTTCTGGGTTTGAGAATTTTACCTGGAGCTAACGTCATGCTAAGTGCTCAATAGTGCCCCTGACATCTCATGTTCAGTTTTTTCGCCATACCAGTGGAATGTAAGAGACACTTTGGAGAAATACTCACTGGTCTGCAAAGCAGCTCCTGTTTGCTTTAGGAATCAGTAAAATAATAGACATGTTTTATCTTAAGATCTAGGAAGTGCCGCAGACCTGAACCTGTCTGCTCAGCAGCCTGCCCTTTTACGGATGGAAATGCCAAGACATCAGTATTTTGTAGCCATTATGATTAAAATGTTTATTCCGTGCATCTCTGTGTCCTCATTTCTGAAACAACTTGAGGGTGAAAACGGCTGTCTTTTCTTACTGTGCCAACAATTTCATTCTCTCGAAAAGCAGGACTGAACCGTTCTGAAAAGTGCTCTTTTGTGAGCATGGAGCAGTGGGGCTGTGGATGGGGGTAAAATTTAGCCAACTTCAGATACGTCAAGTTCAGCTACTAGTACTACACTACAAAATTGACAGCTTACTTAATAGAGTAATAATAGCTCTGCAAAAGCCTTTGTCTGGATCTGTGCCCTACATATAGCCCCAAGCCCTAGGGCCCACCTGCAATGTGCAATCTTTGGGGGAGGGGGGCGGAATACCAGCTTTTCAAATCAGTTGTTTCCAGTATTTTTGAACTGGGATGCTGAATTTTCGCATAAAAGAGCCACCTACGTGCTGTGCTGCTGGACCTAAACTTTCTAAGCGTCTGTCGAATGCAAGCAGGTTATTCGAGGCTTAACAGCCCTTTTATCAGCATGCACCAGTCCCCTCCCCCTGCCTGTATTTGCCCGGACTGCAGCAGACTCAGCCGGCCTAATTTCTACGGAAGAGCTTGCGACTAGAAAATATATTTTTTTTTCAAATCTAGATGCCTGCCTTGGTTGTCATAGAGGCAGTAGCAAAGCAGCTCGGCCACCAAACAGGATAAATCCCTGGCCTGCCTTCCTTCCCCCTGAAGGCCTGCGCGGGTTCTGGCTCAGGCCCGGGCACCCGCCAGCGCTGAGGCAGGAGCGGCTGGGGGCGCTCTGGACAGGGCAGGATCCTCGGAAACTGCTAGAAGCAGACTGAGGGTGCTTTCCCCGGGGCACCAGCGCTCGCCAGGGCCACCTACCCCACGCTCCTGGCCCCGACAGCTCCGAGACTGCAGCCCCTCCCATCGGTCACCGCCTCCCGCCTCCGCCCCTCAGCGCCTCCCCAGCCCCCCGCGCGCCGCAGCGGCTGGCGCGGCCGCCCTCCATTGGCTGCAGCCCTGCCCAGGCGCCGGCGCGGCCAATGGGAGGCGGCCACGGCGGGGCGCGTGGCGCGGGCGGGGCGGGGCGCGGCGCGCAGGCCGTGGCGGCGGCGGCGGCGGCAGCGGCAGCGGCCGAGGGAGCGGGGCAGCCATGGGGGTGTACGGCGCGGGCCGGCTGTGGTGGGGTAGGAGCCGTAAGGGCCCGGGGGAAGGTCTGAGGAGGCGGTGGGACACGGCGGGACGCGGCTTCGCTTTCCCCGGTTTTGCGGGCCCCGTCGTGGCGGGAGGGATCGGGGCCCGGGGCCGTGCGGCCGCTCTGCTGGGCGGCGGGCGGAGCGGAGAGCCTTCTGAAAGGTGGGAATCGCCCTCTTCTCCCAGGCAGCTTGTCTGGACTAGAGGATATAGACTTAAGCTGCAGCAGGGGAGGTTTAGATTGGACATTAGGAGGAATTTCTTCACAAAAAGGGTGATCAGATATTACAACAGGCTGCCCGGGGCGGTGGTGGAGTCACCGTCCCTGAAAGTGTTTAAGGGAGGACTGGAGGTAGCACTCAGTGCCGTGGTCTGGTTGACAAGGGGGTGATCGGTCATGGGCTGGACTTGATCTCAGAGGTCTTTCCCAACCCCATGGATTCTGTGGGGACAGTGCTCGGAGTCGCGGCTCGGCTGTGGCCGGTCTGTGCCGCGGGGGCGGGCATTGCTCGGTGGGTTAGAGAAGCACAAGTAGAGAGATTCTAAAGTCCTAAAGATCCCAGCAGCAAAAAAAAGAAAAGAAAACCGTGGTTATCTCTCACCCTACTAAAAGACCCTCTTTGATTTGAGTAAGCGGCGGTGTTGTGCGTGCCTGGCTGCCCTGCCTTGCGATCTGGTGCTTTGAGGGCAGCAAGAGAGCAGTGACCGAGGTCAAACGGAGGAGTCCGAGGGGAGCTGGTGTTCCTCTGCCCCTGCTGCTGCCTCTTGTGTGCCGGAGGAATTGGTAAACGATTCCCACTCGGGCCCCTCGATGGAAACGCTGAAGGTGTCGGGAGTTCTGCCCCAGGCCGTGGCTCGCCGGGCGCACGTGTGCGGGGATGCGTGAGCTCCGGCACATCGAGCGCTGCTGCAGGACGGGGTATTTGTAGGAGGAAGTTCGCAGAATCATTATCATCATCCCGTGACAAAAGCTTTTTTAAATAGATCTCCAGACTTGCAACTTTACGGTTCAATTAGGACTAGTAATACCAGCGTGGAGCTGCCTTAGCTGGTTTATCCATGCTTCTGTCTATGTGATTTGCTTACATTAGAAAACAGCTTTTGAAATCAGATTATCTATTTGTTTTTTCCTTAATAATAAGGTCAGATTTGCATTTATCTGTCGTAGATGCTTGCAGGAAAATGATCTTTTCCTTTGCTGAAGTTGAATTAAACCTTGAATGTTTCACTGTAGAAAGTTATGCCACCAGTTCATGACTCATAGTTTTAAAAAAATGCAGTGACAGGTGACTAGGTGAATTTCACCATGTACTTTCTTTTGTGAGTTCTCTTTAGCAGGTGTATTTGTATATGTTAGAACTTCTCTCTTTGAAGGGACAGAAATGGCTGAGTGAATTTCATCTTCTGAATGTATTCTGCCAGAGATCACCTAAAAGGTGAAGCCAGAATATGCTGATTTCAATTTAATGGTCTTATTCTGTCTAGAGGAGATTTTTTCTCTTGAGAGTGACTGTAACATTCAAGGAACTTTTTCCATCCTTACTTTCTTACTCTACCCCAGCAGCAGCTGCTTCTGTAGGTCACCGTAACATGCTGTGACAGCCATGGATCTCCTCGAAGTCAGTTGATCAATGCTGATGAAGTGCAGCTTGTGTATGGGCGTCCTGAAGAGACAGAGCCAATCTAACTCGTGCATCTGATGGTGGAAACCGATTTTGATCACCCCAAAAGAAAAGGGTTGAGTCCTCGTTCTAGAAGAAACCATTAGGATGGGGTAGTGGTGCAGTGGATAGGGCACTGGGTTGTAGTGTGGCATTTCAGTCCTGATCTCTGCTTGAGTAACGTGGAAGATTTTACTTCTGTCATCTTCACTCACCTACAGAATAGGGGTAATGAAACCAGCTTTAATTGTGTGGGACTGATAAAGTGTAGGTGATGCTGTGCAATCTGTATACCATGTGCTGTAGCATTTCTGCATCGTTGACCTGTTTTTCTCTCATGTTGAGTCTTGAGAGAGACTGTGCAGCTTCCCATTCAAGTTAACCACTTGCAGTAAAGCTATTTTTTGTCTGGTTCTAACCTGGGTGTCTGAGCTCTTGCTCCCTCCAGTCTTTAGTGGATTAAGAAAAGTCTTTTGTTGGGTGCTTTTTGTTACACAGATGCTTGTCATCTCTCATCAAGTCATCTCTCAAATCTCCCTGACTAGGTAGAAGGAAGGATTATGAGATTTTATGTACAAAGTCTGAAGCAATAATAACTTCCAGAAATTATCAGAAGTACAAAGCTATAAGAGAAAGCAATTTCCTTCTATCTTTTAATGTTATTTTTTTAGCATTCTCAGAGTGCTTGAGTTATTAACCAGAGAGATTTAGCTGTTATTCTCCATTGATTTATCTCTTTATGCTAAAGAGATAAATCAATGGTAGACTAAGATCCTCATGAGCAAGAACGATGCACTACCAGTGCATCAAGTGCTTGTCCTAAAATCAGTGTAACTGTGCCAAACCTAGTTGGGACAGTCCTGCATGATGTGATCCTATAAAAGATGTGTTTGAGTGCCTGCTGTGCAAGAGGTTTGAACAATTGGCTTAGGAGTTTCTATGAGAACTGGAAGAAAACATAGCTGATTGTGGGGATCCCTGGAGAAGTTCTGGTGGTCTGGTACCAGCAAAAGTTAGGGTAGGAGCTTTGACACAAGTCTCTCTATAGAGCCGTAACAGGAGTGGCATAACTCAAGCTAGCTTTAGGCACAGACCCTATTTTATGTGATCCTATGGAATCATGTTTTAAGTGAGGAGGGAGAGCATCTATCTTGCCTTAACTTCCTTTTTTATCTGGTCTAACTGGAATCCCTTCCCACCACTGCTGATTTGCAAAGAGTGGGGAGATGATTTAGCCGTGGCAACAGGAGAGGCATGGATGTTCAACAGGAGTGCTGATGTCTTTGCTTTTCATTGTAGGCACAGTGAGCTGCACTTTGTTCCTGGCAGTTAATGGTTTATATTCAGCCAGTGATGATGTGATAGAGCTCACACCAACTAATTTCAACAAGGAGGTCATCCAAAGCGAGAGCCTGTGGCTCGTGGAGTTCTATGCCCCATGGTAAGAACTGCAGCTGTGTACTTGCTTGCTCTAATCACAGAGGAGCAGCACAGGAATCTGCTGCTGATCAGCTCAAGGTTTCATTCAGCTGTTGACAGCACAGTTGTCATTTTGATGGTCACATGACTGGCAAAATAGCTGTACCTGTGATTCCTGTTTTAAATATTTTCATGGGGGAAAAAGGCAGGAATTGGCATTTCAATTTGGCAAATAGGGTCTGCTAGCAAAATCTTATATGCCATTTTTCTACTTCAATTTTTCTGGTTAAATTAGTATTAAAATGACTGATTAAAGTGCAGTAGGTAAATGAGAAGGTCTCTCACTTCTGTGTTCCTGAACGTAATTCTGATGTGAGAGCACAGATCTGATATCACACTTACAATTTCCAATTTCCATTGAAAAATACTGGCTTTGTGCATCTTAATTTAGCATCTCTCTTTGTCTCCTGTTCTGCTCAGGTCCAGAGTACGGAGTCTATTCCATTTAAATTCTGGTGATATATATATATTCCGTCATTGTACAAATCCTCTGTGATACTGCCATCCAAAGCTCCACATTCTGAAGAAAGTGGCCTTTTGTTGCAACAGCTGGACTGTGTCTGGGCTGAGGGGTTTAGGGGAAGCCTTGCTGTGCCTCTTCTAGTGTTGCTGCGGTCTATATAATGTGGAGGTTTTTCTTCAGAAGCCTGAGCGATGATGTGATCTTGTGGTGTAGTCTCTTCTCTTCATGAGTAAATCCTCAGTCTCCTACAGTTTGCTGTGAATGACTGTGAAATAGTTGTCAGATCTGAATGACATTTACCATTTTTTGGGTTTTTTTTTCTAAAAGGTGTGGTCATTGTCAAAGGCTAACCCCTGAGTGGAAGAAAGCAGCAACAGCTTTAAAAGTAAGTTTAGGCTTTCAAATGTGCTTGTGGAAGTGGATTGAAGAGAGTTTGGCTGTTTGACATCTGGATTGGGAACATGGAGGGGTTTGGTCCTTAAAACCATTATCACTTTAATCATACTTGTCTAGCCAGAGAAGTGTTATTCAGGCACTTGAAAACTTGAAATCCAGGATTTTTGTTTGGTTTGGTTTGTTGTATTCTTTTTAAAAGAAGCCATTGAATTGTAGAGGAAGAAAGTCAGTTCTGTCCCTGTGAATTCCCATTTACTGTTCTCTAGGACTGAAAACAGCTTTGTAAACCATTGGTGTTGACTGTTTTTTTAATTATAGAAAAATTAGTCATGTCATGATTAGCTGAACTCTTGCCTATGTAAAATATATATATATATTCTCCTTCTAAGAAAACCAAACAAAAAAACCCAACTAAATAATGGCCCAAACAATTTAAAATTTATTTTGTCACACTGAAGGAAGAAGTGGACATTTATAGTGTTCTGTATGCTCGTGGGGGGAAATACCTCTCTTCTGTTGACTGTTCTGTTGCTGTCCTAGTAACTGTCGCTCTCTCTTCCCCTGTTTCCCTTGTGCCCCCAGCAGAGAGTATAAAAGGTATTAAATCACTGTAGAAGTCTTAGGTGTCACTTTTTGTTTTGTTTCTGCAGGGTGTAGTGAAAGTGGGTGCAGTAGATGCAGATAAACATCAGTCCTTGGGTGGACAGTATGGAGTCAGAGGGTTTCCTACTATCAAGATATTTGGAGCCAACAAAAACAAAGCAGAGGATTATCAGGGTAAATGTGATGATCTTTTAAATGTTGCATGCCTAAAAACTTCCCTGAATGCAGTAATTATGGTAGCTGTGTTGTGTGGTGTTTCCTTCCTGTCTAGTTCTTGTAGTAACTGAGAGACAGATGTGTGGGAGTGGTTTGACCAAATTGTGTATGTCTTAGCATTGTCTAACAGTCCCACCTGCAGTTCATAGTTGGTGCTTGATAGGCAATTTGAAGGAATTATTCCTTTCTTCCTGTTTATTTGGAGCTTGCTGTAGAGTCACCCCTCCTCAGAAAAGCCAGGTAATGAAAAGGTGTAGTGAAGTCAGTCCTGCTGCTTGTGTTTAAGTCAGATGTCCCACCACTAGTATTGTATCGCTCATAGCCCAGTCCTGCTTTTCCTGATAGGTCATTAGGGTGAGGGAGGATTAAGTTTGTAATTAAGTTAGGAGCACACCTTAAACTGGCCTTTTGATGGTTTGATCACCTATTTTTCTGCACTGCAGGTGGCAGGACAAGTGATGCTATTGTCGATGCTGCTCTGAATGCTCTTCGGTCCCTGGTGAAAGAACGTCTTAGTGGCAGAAGTGGAGGATACAGTTCTGGAAAACAGGTATTTGAGGGAAAATGTGTTTGTTTTTCAACTGGAGACTGTCTTGTACAGGAGATCAAAGCTTCCAACTCAGTCACAGAATTGGAAGGGATGTCTGGAGTTTTATCTAGTCCAGGCACCCTGCCCAGTGCAGGGCCAGCTGGAGCAGATTGCTCAGGCCTGTGTTCCTTAAAGTTGTGTGTCTCCAAGAACTGAGACTCCAAATGGACTGCATTTTCCAGGGAAATTGTTCCAATGTTTGACCATGCTCACAGTAGAAATCCTTTCTTATGTTTTAGGTTATGGAATCATAGAATGGTATTTCTTTAATTTCAACTTCATCCCTTTTGTCTCTTGTTGCAGAGAAGAGCCTGCCTTTGTTTTCTTTGCTCTCCTTCACCCTCTCGTCAGATGTCAGATGCTTAAAGCCCTTAATCAGCTCTGGCTGGACTTCCTCCAGTGTGTCCATGCCTGTTCTGTGGCGGACCCCAGAAGTAGACCCAGCACTCCAGGTGTTCCACATTGTGCTGAGCAGAGGAAAAGATTCCCTCCTCAGACCTGCTGGCAACTCTCCCTAGTGCAGCTCAGGAGGCTGTTGGACACCTTTGCCACAGGGTTACAGTGCTGGCTCATGTTCAGCTTGTCCACCAGGACACTCATGTTCCTCTTTGAAAAGTTGCTTTCCAGTTAATCAGTTCTGAGTGTGTGCTGGTGTATGGGGCTGTTACTCCCCAGGTGCATCTCCTTTTGAACTTTGGGGTTCCTGTTAGCGCTATTCTCCAGGTGGTTGAGGTACCATTTGCCTAGTCCTAGTCTAAGTTAGACTGATTAAGGTTTTTTAATTTGGTAGTGTTTTTCTGAAGTTGGCTTGCTGGATTTCTCCCTGAAGGTAAATTGAAAAGCTTCTGGGTCCTACTACTGTTTCTAAATCATGGTGCAGGGTACAGTCTGACATCCTCAGGGTGGCCAGATAGAAGACCTGGGTGGACTTTACCCTGTAGTGTGTATCATGCTCCCCCATGTTTGTTTTGCCTGGAAACCAGAACTTGGTTAGAACCAAGTCTATCTAGAGATAGAGGTAGGGGTTGGAGAGCACTTTGTTCATGGACAGATCAGAGCATGAAGAACTGAGAAAGTGTTCCCACATCTTCTTGGTGGTCATTTTGACCTGATTTCTCCTTTTTCAAGAGAAGGTTCATTTGCTGTGTTTTGAAAGTGCTGTGGGGAGTAGGCTGTGTGTACTGTCAGTTTTAAAAAGGGAAAGTTGTATGACCTAACACTGCCTGTTTTGTATCTTGCTCAAATAAAGATAATTTGGTGCAATGTGACACACAGGAGTTGGCCTGTGTGGGAGACCAGTTTTGGTTACTTCTTACACGAGGGTCTGTTTGTTTCTTACAGAGCCGGCAGAGCGGAGGTGGAGATAAGAAGGATGTGATTGAGCTGACTGATGACAGCTTTGATAAGAATGTCATAAATAGTGATGATGTATGGATGGTGGAGTTTTATGCCCCATGGTGTGGGCACTGCAAAAAGTAAATGAGGTTTTTCTTCAACAATTCAGTTCCTGTTAGTGCCTGTTTTGTGTAATACCCTTAATCCCCTAAAAGAGACCTTGCATATCTGGTATACCAGAAATGAGGTTTTTTGTGAGGTGATCTAACAAAAATGTGTGGGCTTCTGCTCAGGGCCCCTTGGTGCTGCTCTGGCTGCAATCCTTAGCAGTAAAATTCCCAGTTATCAGTAGAAATAAGATCCAGAAGCTATATTAAACTTTTCATTCCTTCAGATGCAGGACATCAGTCTTGTTTGGATAACCCTCTTAGCTGTCATTCTCAGCAAGAGAATTTTTTCTTGAGTAAAACATGCTACATAATGTTGAAGTGTGGTGTACTTTTCCTAGCTCTGAGAGAGCTTAGGACACTTGTACTCTCTGTTTTTCAGCCTGGAGCCAGAATGGGCAGCTGCTGCCACTGAGGTGAAGGATCAAACAAAAGGAAAAGTAAAGCTGGCTGCAGTAGATGCAACAGTCAATCAGATGCTGGCAAGCCGATATGGGGTGAGTGTGCTTTGCAGTGGTTACAATTGCCTTTCCATCTCTACCAAGTCAGATTTCTCTTCAATCCTTACTGAACTGTTCCTTAATCTGGTACTACTTAAATGTTTTGTGCTAAAAATAAGTGACACATTCAGTTTTTTTCCCACAAATAATTCATGAATGTCAGTAACAATATAAATCAATGAAGAGAGAGGAAAAGAATTAACTTGGATATTGCTGAGGAGAAAGGCTGTTTATTTCCATAAGACCTTGTGTACCTGTATCATCTGGAGTAAGAGGTCTCTCTCTTCAGACTGTAGGCTGGTTGGGCATCTCTGGAACCCTTGCAGCCAGTTATCAGGGATCACTCAGACAATATCAGCTGGCCAGATGAGGTGTGTTGCTTGCCAAAAGAGAGCAGATACTCTCGGATTTGTAGTACAGTCCACGGAGCTTACAGTGTGTTGTGTAGTTTCCCTCTAAGTGCACATGACTGACAGTGAAGGGAAACATTGAGCAAGATTTACTGGAAGTGTAGCAGAAGGAGCATACAGTCCACTTGTTGCCATATAGGCACAGTATTGTTCCCCCACAGACAAATCAGGAAATTAATGTCTAATAGATACGAAGTGTAAAGATAGTCCTCATGGTACTTACACCTGCATTGCTTGGTGCATCTAAATTGAGATGAAACCTTTGCTGGTTCATCAGGCCAAAACCCCAAAGCAGGGTTATAGCGTACATTACCCTTGTTTTGAATGGTTGCAAAGGTAGGAAGCTACAAAATTCAAGTTCAGTCAGAACATATGAGACTTGATACACAAAGATGTTGAATCTCTTCCCTTGCTCTTAATCTAGAACACATCAGACAAGCAGATAATTTCCACCATAAATATTCAGGTTTATTTGAGCTGATGGGTTAAACTTGTCTTGCAGATTCGTGGATTTCCCACCATTAAAATCTTCCAGAAAGGAGAAGACCCTGTTGATTATGATGGTGGGAGAACTAGATCTGACATCATTGCTCGTGCTCTGGATCTGTTTTCTGATAATGCACCACCACCTGAGCTCCTGGAGGTACCTCTACATCATTTTCTCAAACTGCTTTTCTATCATACTCTTGGCAGCAGTTTTTACAGGTCTATATGAACTCTAAATAAAACTGTCTAAGTGTGGTGTTTGTGCACCGTTTTGCCCCAGAAAGTGAAGGATGATAAGTCTTAAATAACAAAAAGCTGAATGTTCATTTCTACTGTAAATTTGTTGTTGTCTAGAGGACTATCAGAATTGATACAGTGAAGGCATTGACAGGATGGTGCCAGGGGGTCTGAATCTGCTCTTGAGGAGTGAAAAAGTTGGGTTCTGTGCCCCACCTCTTTTCTTCCAATAAGAGGGCATGGCCTTGTAATTTGTAAAGTGTTTGTTAGGAGACGCATGATGAGTAGTTTTGCTGGTTGTTCAAAAAACTCCACCCTCTGTAAGGCGACTTCTTTTTTCAGCTTGCTGTTGGTAGATTTGAAATGGTGATCACTTGTCTCTAAAGTGAGGTGCACACAAGACAGTCCATTGGGATGTAGGAAGGAAAAAAACAAAAGGCATTTGCACTATTAATAAACCTAAAGATATTTTTAAATGGTGCTTATTTCATCTTCTTATCCTTCTAAATTTTTTATTTTGTATGCTTTCTAATATTAATACAGCAATGCATGTTGATGTATGTGCATATGCATATAGTTGATTTATATATATCAGGGGCTCCATGCTTAGAAATTTATTTACCGGTGGGATGCACAATCAAAGGTTGGAGACCACTGGTGTAGGTCACTCGATCAATTCCCTTTTGAGACAGATCCCACAAAACCAGTGTTGCTGTTACTGTTGCTTGAACATTCTTATCCACAGCAAAGGCTGCCTCTGCTGGCTCTCCTTGTGCTCACAGGCATTTACATAGGCCTGGGGTTGCTCTTTCTAGCCCCGGGCAAGGATAGTGATTTTGAGCAAGAAGTGACATCTGACTGTGCTTTCTGTAAGCCTTATTTGGTACTGCTTAGTTTCCTGTTGCTGCAAAGCTCAACAGAAGACTTTGTGAACTCTTTGTAAATTACTCTTGTGCTGGGGACCACTGAAGTAGGAGAGACTTGTAAGCTCTTGTGTCAAGTTGTTTCAGTACTTACTACCTTGTAGGATAGAGTTATTAGGCTGTTGGAGGGAAGTGCAGTCACAACCGAAGGACCAAGTCTTACTGTAATTGACTTTCTGATGCTTTTGTCTAGATAATTAGTGAGGATGTTCTGAAGAGTACCTGTGATGCTCATCAGCTCTGCATCATTTCTGTCCTGCCTCATATTCTTGACACAGGTACACATACAAGCAAGCAGACTTTTGTATGAATTTGTCACCTAAAGCGTGTAGTTGTGTTTTTTAACTTGTCCAATTCTGTCTAACAAACAGGAGCTTCAGGGAGAAATTCTTACCTGGATGTCATGTTAAAAATGGCTGAAAAATACAAAAAGAAAATGTGGGGGTAAGTGTCATTGTTCACTGGGTGTCTTGGAAAAGAAGTGAGCATTTCTGGGGGTAACGGGATAAAATTTGTATGATACCCGATTAGCTACAGAAAGGAGTTGTTCCTTGTTCAGGGTAGCATATCTTGATATTTCACTAATTACTGGAGAAGGGGATGTTGTGACCTTAACCAATTTTTTTAAATTTTCATCCACCTCTCAAATTCTGCATTTACAAGTGATATCTAAGCATTAATGAGATTAAGCATCTTTTACTCTTGTCCTGAATACTAAAGTATTTTAGGGAGGTTTCTTTTACTGTCCGCTGCTGGTCAGTTAGTCTGCCAGTGTGACTGTTGAATTCTCAAAAAAACAAGTAAATTGCAGTTTATTAACCAGTTTCATGCTGTCAAAGAAAAGGCCAGCAGGCTATGCCTTTCCTCCTTCTCTCAGGTGCAGGTTAGGATCTCCAGGACTTACCAGGAAGTGAGAGCTGTTCTGTCACACTGAATGCTGTGAAAGGGAGAAAAATGGGATGAAAGCCTGGGGGAAAATGCTGAGATTGTCTCATTTCAGAGGTTCCTCAGAGGACTTGCTAAGCATTAGAGGAACTGAGACCTGAGTGAGGAACAAATACTGAGTGTCCTTAGCTAGAAATCCTCTATAGTGATATTTGGGCAGGACTTTGTAATCTTTCCATCTGTGACTTGAGTACTTAAAAACTTTCCTTAGGACCAGCTAAAGTGTAGCAGTTTGTGCAGGATGGTAACACAGTTCTTCCCCTGCACTGTGTTTGGTGGCTGGTCTTACTCAACTTACAGTGGCTGTGTGGGTGGGACTGGCCTAGAGGTGCTTCTGAGAGGGGGCTTTCTTCTGTTGCAAGGTTCACGATCAGGACCCTCCTTTTCCCTGCTGACTTTGAAAGTGTCAAGGGCAATACAGAGCCCTGCTTGAACTCTGCAGGATTGCAGGATATGTGTGATTTGAAAATAATTGTAGTGCCTATCCTGATTATTAATTTTCTATTTCATCTTTTCCTCAAGGTGGCTGTGGACAGAAGCAGGTGCTCAGTCAGATCTTGAGAGCTCTCTGGGGATTGGAGGCTTTGGGTATCCAGCAATGGCAGCTGTTAATGCTCGGAAGATGAAATTTGCCCTTCTGAAAGGATCATTCAGTGAGCAAGGGATTAATGAGTTTCTCAGGTATGAAATCTTCAAGTGACTTAAATCTGCCTGTAACTGGGGCTATGACTCTTTAAACCACAAGCAGACTCTCCTGGATCAGACAAGACTTGCACAGTTAAGAGAACTAAGATAATGAGAATTCACAGTGGAGGAAAGGGATGGCTTCAGTGGGGATTGCAATAAAGCAGTCATTACCTTTTTGTGGTGTGCAGAATTAAGTTGGCCATTTAGACTTAAGATAGGTAGTTTTAGTAAAACTGTTGAAAATAGAAGTGGGCTTTGATGTTGAAAAATTCTGTTTCTCTGGTAACTTAAGAAATAACTTAGTAATGAATTTCGTTTAATTCAAGTGGTGCATTCTGACTAGTCCTTAGTAATGGGAATGTTCCCATTGTGGGAATCTAAATGGGTGCTGTTGAAGTTCCTGAGCTTCTGTATATTGCTGTTCATCTTTCTAATTCAGTCTAGTCCTGTCTTCCCCCTGCCACCTTTCCATTCTCCTAGCACTTGATAAATTGATTGGGGGAGCTGAAACAATCCATCCAAAAAGTCAGTAGCTCACTGCTCAGCACAAGTTCCCTGAAACTGCCTCTTGTGTAGCTGGGCAAGAGCCAGTGCGGGGGAAGAATGGAATAGGGAGAGGAAGTGGAGAGGATGACAGAAGGTCAGCACTGAAACAGAGCAGCTAAACTTAAACTGTTACTTTAGTGCGGTCAAAGTGAATTGGGAACTCTGCTTCCAGGTAAAGCACCAGCTGCCATAAGTTATGCAAGAGCCCTTGAGACCTTACATTTAGCAGTGTTACTTCCATGTCTGTCCTTGGAGAATGGCAGAGAACAGCCAGAACTGCAAAAGCAACTGCAACAGCCTCTCCCCACCTTGCCATAAGAAGCACATTAACTGAATGCAGTTCCTGCTGGATTAATAGAATCAGTGCTAATACTCTTACTTGTGAAAGTGATCAGACTTTCTTCTAAATGCTGAAAAAAGAAACGTTCTTAGAGCATCAAGTAAAATTCAGGATTCAGATGGAAGAAGAGAAATACCAGACAGTTTGTACTAATGCACACGAGAGAAGTGTCTGCTTTTGTCAGACATGACAAATTTTCTTAGTCTGTAAAATCCACCTTAGTGAAGCCTCTCCTGGGTGAGGTTGGATGGTGCTTCCAGGACACAACAGCCAGTTTAACAGCATATATTGCATTAGGTAATTGGTTTGGTATTGTCTTATCACGCAGCCTACTTGCTAGAATAATCTCTTACTTGACACTTCAGCTCAGCTGTGCTGCCTAGAGAAAGCAGTATAATCACAGCTGGTGTGGCTGGCCATTCCATTCACTCAGCTGCTGTAGGCAGCTTGTGCAGCCTAATAGGCTGTCTCAGCAGTGTAAACCACAAGTAAGGAAACTGGCACTTTGAAGAGCAAAAAAATTGTGAACTCCACTTAGGGAGGAATGCTAATACAGTCTTATTTGCTTCTGAAAGATGCAAAGGGAGTAGCTCCTCAGGATTTTAATGCTGGGCTTTTTGAGCAAGCCTAACTAGCAAGCGCAGGATGGAGTGTCTCAAACAGAAGCTGGTTACCTCACACCCTTTGTGTTGCAGGAACTTTGGAACCCATGGAGGCTAATTCTCCACTAATGGAGATCACTGGTGATTCCCACTAACATTTGCAGGTGACTTCCAGAACTAGAATTACAGGCTCCCGTTGGAGATACCTTAAGTGATAAACTGTTAAAGAGGCTGCACTTATCTGTGATTTTTACACTGCTGAAATATGAAATAGTGTAAATCACAGATGTCTTTGCATCCAATTGTAAATTTTCAATGCTGCTTTAAGGGCTCTGTCATTTTCTGCTTCTTGAAGTTTTTGCATTCAGACAGTTTAGATTTACTTAGAGATGAAATCTTAAAGTTGTCTTCCTTTTATCTGAAGCAGGTTTTGTTCCAGGTGGATAGAGGTTGGAGGAATTTCTTAAATTTAACTTTTACTTGTTTTGTCTCAGGGAACTCTCCGTTGGTCGTGGCTCTACAGCACCAGTGGGTGGTGGAGCTTTCCCCAAAATTCATTCAGTTGAACCTTGGGATGGCAAAGATGGTGAGGTAAGAGGTGCTCCATTTCTGAAAGTGCTGAGGAATTGCTGGGTTCAGAAGTGACAAGATAGAGTAACTAACACCTGTTAGTGTGAAAGTTCTTGTTTGTACAAGATTGTGGCAAGTTGTGTTGATGGTTTCCCATTATCTAAATCCTGCCAGCAGACCAAATGGCACATTGACCATCTGACATTGTGGATCAGATGTTCCTGCCTGACTGTTAGGATGTGATCTGAAAGCTGGATCCCTTGAGGCAGAAATGTATTACCAGTGCTGACTAAGGGAGGTAGTAGTGCATGTATTCAAGACCCGAGTGTTGTGGAGACTTGGGTTCTGCAATATGCTGACCTTGCCATCAAGGTCTTAATGCCAGAAAGCTTGTCAGGTAAAGCCTGTGTAATAAATAACATGGTGACTTAAGTCTACCTTCTTAAGGTTCAACATTGCTGTAAAAACCAAAGTTACTGCAGTCCTTTGATCTACTTCAGACTGATAAAAACATGCAACATGGTAGTAATTTGGTACATAGTTTATTTGTATAGCCTTCACCTGGAGTATTTTGATGAGTAAAAAACAATCTCCTAGTCTAAACTCTGATCACTTGTCCTGTGCTTAGTGCACTTGGAGCTTTATGAATGAAAGAGACAACAGGAGAGAGCTTTACTCTCAGGATGAAGTAAGAATCTTTCCAATTCAGGGATCTCCTGGCACTAAGTGCTTCTAAACATGTACTCAAAACCTTCTCTTTTTCACAGCTTCCAGTTGAAGATGACATTGATCTCAGTGATGTGGATCTGGATGACTGGGATAAAGATGAGCTGTGAGATCTTCAGGAAACTTCTTTTCTTGGGAAAGTCTGCGCAGCAGTTTGCAGCCTGGATCACAATCAGACAGATTTTTCAGTGGCCTTTTCATGGAGAAGTAGCACATGACACACTGTGCTATTGGATGCACTGCAGCAGTGGACTGTACGCATCTCAAGAAAACATTGCAGAAATTCTATGAATTTTCATAACCAGTAAACTTGATTGTATTCTGTGTAACAAATATTTTGGGGACAACATGGATATTTCTTCAGAACATCTTGGTTTTTATTTTGTTGATAATGTGCTGTTTGAGTGTTACTGGAGGCTGTTAGTGTAACCAATTTTAACTGTAATTTTTTTCATGGAGGTGGAACCTGCTCAGCTTCTGTTTCAATTAAAGAATAAAATATTTTTTGACACACAGTGTTAGTCTTGTATAGAGTAAGAAAGGTACACATAATACAAGCAGTCCCATTTTGGATGGCTCTTGAAAGTGAACTGTAGAATAGAGAGGCTTGTGCAGAGGGGAGTCCTAAACCACCTCCTTGCTGTGAGATCTTGACAGTTTGGCCTAAAGCCTGGTAAGATGGACAATCTTAGTTTAAATGCTCTTCAGTCTTCCTTTTCCTATTCCTTCTCAGGGGCTTTCTCTTTCTTTGTGCCAGACTTCATAACATCATTTATACATTGGAAGTGGGGTTGCTGCTGCAATGAGAGATGCTGGGAGCTGTTGGTCTTTCCCCTGGATTAGTGATGAAGCTAATCCATGTTTTAGGGCGTAAGGATTTCCAGGTGCTAACAGAAAACCACCCTGGTGCTGTCTCCAGCAAATTGTGTAATATTTCTTCACTTCCCATCTGGCATTGTTTTGATCTGAATTGCTATTTCCTTGGAAGGGGAATCAGGACTGGGAATAGGGATGTTTACTGCTGCTTTTTTAATAAAAGTACAATTATTTTATTGCTCTCCATGTCTTGTATATTGGTGTCTAGTGAAGTGACCCTGATGTGATCAGCTTGTTTATAAATAAGGAATGAAAGAGCTGAAAGATTCCCCTTCTTTCAAGGAAATAACATAATGAGGATATTTGTCATCTTGTGTCTGTAAGAGATTGCCCATAGCTCACCCCCATGAAAGGCAGTGTCGAAACCACAGGCAGCCAGCAGTAACTGCTGATTCCATGCAGGAGATGTGCTCCAGCTCTTAAGTCATCCCAGCAGATGAGCTCTAGTGGAACTGTTCTAACTGAAATACCTTTGCAAAAACTAAACTCGTGAGTACTTGGGACTGTAAGTCATATTATGATAAGTTCCACAGCACTTTTGAGGATCTTTCCTCTTAAGCTTTTGGTTTTTTTGTTAAAGGAACTTTGGGCTTTGCTCTGATGCTTTCTACTTTTTCTGTTTCGATTTTTTTAAGTTTGCTTTGTTAGAAAAAGAGGACTGTATACACCTAGTAGATCCATTAGCTGCCACACTTTAAATTGTTTTATTTCAAGTCCAATAGATATTCCATCTTTGTACTTTACCAAAAAAAAATAAATACTACCATAGTACTTCTGCCTCTGAAATATATTTTTGTAAAGCTATGAATAAGAGATGCTTATATTGTAGTCACTGTAAAAATTACTAGAAGTGATAGGAAGATTATCCTGCTACAGCATCTGCATTATAATTTGACTTTCAGCAGCTAAAGATTGTTTTACAGTAACATGAGAGGCTTGAAAAGTAATAGATGAAGCTTGAGCAATTCTTCTTTAACTGCAGTCAAGAAGACTGAGGTCAATCTTGAAATAGACGTAAGGATAGTATTCTTGATTACTCAGTTGTAGCCCAGGGATGTCCATGCCAGGCTGCAAGAGGAAGTAATGGCTTTAGTACCAGTAACCCAAGCTGCAGGGGATTGCTTTTGTGCTCCTCTCCCACAGGTGCAATGGAACTTTTTATTTGCCATGCTTAAGGTGGGGAATTCACCACTGAGAATCTGCTCTGCTTCTTGTTTCAGGTTGCCTAATGTAGTTAGCATTGAGAATGCATGCTTGTGCTATGTCATGAACTTGTAGCATTTTTGTGTGCTTCAGCTTTAGAGCAGCTCATCTCTGTCCCCCCTTCATGCAGTGGGACTCGTGCTTGCCGGTTTTAGGCTGTTTTGAAGGCCTGCTAGCTCATTGCTTTAGCCTAAATTGTTCTGAATTGTAATTCAAGATACGGGGAGGAGAACGCAAGTACTGCTGCTTGCTGAAGGCCATTATTTATGAATGACAGCCTTTTACAGGGGACAGAGGTGTCACAGTCCTAGGATTTAGTTCCAAATTAATTTTTCTTGCTTGTGTTGATCTGAATGTTTATAGTAGATTTTAAGCTTTTTATGTAGAGGAACAGCCATAATTGAGCTGACCTGTTTTGTTCTGGTAGCTGTAAACGTCAGATGCTTCAACAGAAAATGTAAGCAATCTCTATGCATCTGCCTCATAATCTGAGCCTACTCTAATCCAGTTTGTAACGAGGTGGGATTAGAGCTGCATCCAGGGCTCTTAGCATTGCAAGATGTGAGGAGATGCATGCTCTAACCCCACGACAGTGGAAGTGTTCATTTAGCTAAGTTGAGAGAAGCTACAGCCTGTGTACTTGCAGTCCAAATACATACATCCATTATACTTGCTGCTGCAACTTCATCCAGGTGTTTGAAGACCACGTTCAGGACGTCTCTCAGGCGCTTTACAGACTTCCTATTTGGCTGCAGCAGCATTGCTTGGAAATTCACAGGGAGGCCATACCTCGGAATACAACATATACGATCATCTGCTGGGAAGGGGCACAGCTGTCTGCTCCTGCCCTTCTCCCTCCTCAGCCTCCAGGCATGCCAGCTGGTGGTCTGTTGCAGAAACAATGCTGCATCCTTATTGGAAAGCATTTTCTTTTTGAAGCCAAAAGTCAACTAAACAGTCTCTTTCTGTTTTCCCCTTCCCTGTATGTGCCCCCAAAGAATAGTTTTTCATCAGATTCATATGTCACCTTTTTGGTGGACATCTGTATTGTCTCCTGTGAGCTCCTGGAGTGAAGTGTGTAAGACAAAACAAGGTGTGTAAGGGTTCCTCCCACAAAGGAACTGGACCAGGAAGAGAGCTGTACGTCTGACTTCCCCAGGAATCTCTGCCTGCACTCTGTGTTTACCCACTTACCTCAGGACAGATTCAACAAAAACTCTCAAGGCTTTCACGTGAATCCAAGCCACAAATGCTTCACTGAAGTTCACCTTCAGCCAGCGCAGTAAGGGGCCCTGTGAGAGCAGAACAGTGCTGTGATCCCCTCACTGAGTGAAGCAGCTCCACAGCCAACGCTGCCACTGAGGCCATTGTGGGCTGCTGGGATAGTTCCCAGGCAGCCTGATAGTGGCTCCCAGTCTATCAGAAACTCAAGTAACCTTGGGCAAAACATGTTATTTATCCCGTGCCTCAGTTTTATGGGCTAAATGGAGCTCGCTGGAGATTGTTGGAACCACAAAGCTTTTTCTGAGTGAGATGCTTAGGCAAATGCTGGTAGCAAAGGCCACCACTATGCGGGCCATCAGCTCATGAGGTGCTCACTTACGTATTGTTGTTTTTTGTCAGAAGCTAATTTCATCAGCTCTTCCTTTTCACATTTCAGTTCCTTCTCATCATAATAAAATTCTCGAACCATGAACCTGCAATGGAATGGCATTTGGTCTCACAAGCTGTAGTCCAGGCAATATGCACATTCATTTCTTTTTCTCCTGGAGAAGCAAGTGTGGGAAGCTGCTATCCATTTAACAAGTTAAAAGCATGTGGAGGGTGGGAGTTGAAGTCACCCTCAGAAAGCCAGCTTCCTGCTGTCAGCAGTATGAGAGCAGAAAGTACAATTCCAGGATCTGTAACTTGGAGCTTGTAGAACAGGACTACTGATTCTGCTACCAAAGCTCCTTCCCACCCTGCCTTCTCAGTGGCTTTAGGACCAACAGCAGCCCAAGCAGTCAAGAAGTCCTAAAAGCAGTGATGGATTCAGCATGCTGCACACACAGCAAGCCACACCTTACCCTCATCTCGCTAGCCTGCCATGCCCAGCAGTCAAGTGCTTCTTACCTGTTCTCCCTGGCTTTAGCCTTGAAGTCATCCATCACTTTTCTAAATAGGGTCACAGTGAAGAGTCCTCCCTCTGCATCCTCAGCAATCATTCTGTGGGAGGGAAATCCACTGCTATGATTTGACATGGCAAATCCCTCATGCCTTTTTTACCTACCTCGCCTTCCCCTTCTGCAATTCTTTTTATTTTCATTTATGATACTGAACAATACCCTGCTTTTTGGAAACTGCTGTGACTGAAACAGGGAACAATGACTTTACTTGCACTGCCTACTCTATCTCCAATGCAAAACTCAGTTAGTTTAGTTCCTGAACCCACTGTAGTATACACACATTCTGCCTGCCTGATTTTTCTGTGTTTCCTGGTAATATTCCCCCACCTTTACATGCACTTGTGGTTTTGAGACAGGCAGTAGCAAATAGTTTGTTTCTTTCTCTGTGCTTTCCACTTTCTCCATTTCAGGTAATACTCAGTTCTTGTGCCCCGGACCCAATCTCATGGTCTGTGTGAGCTGAGCAGTGGAATACTTAAGTCCTAGGAAAGATTTTTCACCCCAGGTGAAAGGAGGAGTTAATATGGCATTTACTAGTGCAAATGACAGTATGCTGAATTATTCTATCCTACAACAGGAAGCAATTAATGCAAATTTAGTGGTTGATCTTTTTATAAAATACTTTCCACAAAACTCTATGTGATTGCACATGTCTGAACTATACCTCAATTAATGTAATAAATTGCCTGTTTTACACAAAATGAAGCAACGGCCTGGTTGAAAGCAGAAAGAAACAGATTACTGGAAAAGGGAACAAGCTAATTGTAAAGAAACTGACTTTTGTTCTTTCATCCCTACTTCCCTTCAACAAACTAATTTCTATTTGAATTGCAAATATGTTAATGCAGAGCCTATGCATTAGACTAGGGATTTCCTCCAGGATCCACCAATTTAAGGGGCTGAAACATGACAGGAATCTCTGAAACAAACAGGGAGCTGAATTTTGAATTTCACTTACTTGGTGGAGCGAGGCACTACCATATCCGAGAGTGATTCATAGGTCTTCTGCCACTGTATGTAGCTTGACCTTTGAGCAACACAAAACAAAGCACAGTAAATAAATACTATATATTGGACAGCAAATGTTGACATATGTAGCTAATTAAGCTAATAACTTAGGGTAGAAGGGTTGAGCTCTTTGTGCTGGGTTATGTCATTAAGATACATTAAGCCTCTCCTATCCTTTCCTCTCCTAGTCACCAGCTGAGATGTTTCCCTCAGTGCTACACTCTCAGTCTTCAGTTTGGATCTTGGCTTGAGGAAGGGTCAACATCAGGAAGCTGATGGGGGGAAGAACGTGGCACACACTTCCAGCCTGCCACACAGTGTCCCATGCTCCAGGACTCCTGCACAAGCTGCCCTGATCCACAGGTAAGTGTGCTACATCTGCTGCGTGCAATCCCAGAGCTGATCTGGTGCTAGACTGCACTCATGGCAAGTGCCAGCACTGAGAGAAAGGGAACAGGGGGATGGTCAGAGTTTGCAAAGAGAGACATCTGTTTTTAGGGTGAATAAACTCAGACAATAAACCCAACAAACTTACCTCAGATAGCTTTTTGCAACCTGGTTTTCACAGACAGAAGAGTGAGGGTGCTGTATGTGTATATTGGGACAGGGCGATATGGAGAGGAAAAGTTTTGTGTAGGGCTCTGAGGAGAACATAGTGTAACTTCATCATTGGTGGCAGGCATCCTATGTGCAGGCACTTACAAGGGCACAGCCAGCAGAGACCGTGAGTGGGACAGCTCTAATTCCTTCTAGAAACTGGCTATGCTGCAGTAAGAATCTGTTTTTCTTTTAGCTCATACTATTCCTATCAGGAGACTGATTGAGAACCCACTTGTAACAATGAAAAACCTACATCCCAATTGTCCTGCTCCAGTTTTGGCACAGTCTTTTGTCTCCTTCTTTTGTGCCAGCACCACTCTTGGCAGAAATTGTTCTTTCTTCTTTGCTAAGGGTTTCACCTGTGTCCCAGTAAGGGCACTCATGAGCTGCCCCAACCTGACCTGCTATTGCCCAGTTCCGTGCTTCGGCCTGGGACTCAATGCCACATGGGGTGTGTGCACACACTGTTGCCTTACTTTGGCACCACAACGAGCAGCGTGATAAGATACTCGGAATTCAGAACAAAGTCTTCTTTGTGCACTATGTCTGCCAGGGTCCGGGTCAGCAGATTTCCCCTATGGTGAAGAAGAGAAAGTAAAAATAACAGCAGCAGGAACTCAGCAGCAGAACCTTGGAGGCAATGTGCTGTGGGTGGAGGTGCTAATAGTAAGTATATACTGGGGTAGAAGAAGGCCCAGAAGGAGGTGGCTAAAGGACACAGCTACACTTCTGAAATGGCTGTTTTGTCATTTTTACTGCAACTAAAAGAATCAAAAAGTAATTAACACTAAGGAAATTTTATTGGTGACTAGCACATGGCTAGTTTATGCCCTTCATGTGAAATTACACCATTCTGCTGTTATTGTTTTTACAGTAAGGGTGTAAATGCTTGGGATGTACACATCTGCTCCCAGTCATTGCCACATCTTGTGGGAAGCACCTGCTCTCTCAGGAAGCCTGTTGAGCTGCTTGTGTGACCATGCTGCAGGCAGTGACCCATGTCAGTAGGGACCTAAGCCACCACAGGAACCCTGGCATTCCTGGACTGCCGTGGACAAGCACACTGACTGAGACACCTCCTGCTGAACGGCAGCGAGAGCAGCAGTCTCGTGCACAGGTGGAACCTGCAGGAGGTCTCCACAGACTAAGCCCATCTGATCACATTAATTCCTAGGACATCTAGATGTCCAGAACTGGCTGTGTGCGGCTGGAAGGCACTAGGTGGGTAAGAGAAGAGCAGCTGCCCTCCCTGTCACTGGGTAGGAGTGAAGAAGGACCTAAACTAGTAGTTTTTGGTTTGAGGTTCACTGGGCCAGTCTAAATATTAATTAACTGGCTGGTAACTTTTTAGATCTTTTTTCAACCCTGGCAGCTATCTGGCACTGGTGGACACCAGAGTTGTCAGCATTTAAAGGTGGATGGAATGGTGAGAGGAAGATTGTCCCCTGGCCATGAGGTCGTCATTCTTCTCCCTCCTCACATTGCTGGAGCCCTGGCCAGCAGGCTGCCTCTGCCCTGTACCCTGTGGCCAATCCTGAGTAGGAAACATATGAGCATGTGTTGGGTGAGGGCTTGCACAGCACCATCTAAGTTGCTTTAAATTTACTACTTACTGGATTTTACCATTCTCCCCAGTGATATCCTAGAAAAAAACCCAGGTATCAGCACTGACATAGGCAAAGGCCATAAGCAGATGAAGACAGGAGAGAGAACATATGAGAAGCCTGAACAGTGTATTACCTGAACCAACAGAAGGAAAGAAAGAAAACAAAAATATAAGTGGGATGCTGGTGAGGTACAGGATCAAACAAGACAGAGCTGTTTCCTTCCTGGGGAGCTCTGCAAATGCCACTCAGAACATAAGTCACAGCTCCATGTGGCAAAGGAATCCACCAGTTGACACAGCTCATCTAATTTCTGACTCCCTGAAATCCCATCAGAGCAAAACTGGGCATTCGGTTTTGACTTTTTCCAAGACTGCCTGCTCACACTGTCAACAAAATCCTATTAGGAACTTCACTCTCCCTGAGCCAGTTTTGAGACATGCTGATGACACCAGCTACCCCACCACCTGTTTTCACTGGGTCTCTACATGCTCAGCATGTCCCAAAGATGGAAAACTTGTTCCCACCAGAACACATGTGGTCCACTGCACAGCAATGGGTGTGAGCACACCCTGCCATGCAGCAGCATCCCCAGTGCAAAATACTTACATGGTTTTCTTCTCCAGGCTTTGCAAATTTCCTTTAATGTTGTTGTACGCAGCTGATCGGGCCTTTAGGTCTGTTTCTATTTGAGTCACTTGCTAAACCAAAGTGAAAAAACAGAGTCAGTGCAGTATTCGAGGCCTTGTTCTCACCTGTCCCACTACTGCTGCACCTTAACACAGAGACACAGCTGCCAGTCCCCCTAAAACCACCAGCCTGGGGCCAAGAGGGAGCTGGTGTCAGAGCTCTCCTGGGGCAAAGGCCTCTGCAGAAAGTTGGGTTCAGTCAGCTGTTGCTGTTGGTGTGCTAGAGCTCTACCTAAGGGGCAAGTTCATGGTTTCATTTGTTACCTACATTGAACAACAACACATCATGCCTTTCTGAATGAACTGACAGGGTAAATAATTTATCCAGCCTGCAGGCATTTGATTTAATGTCAGACCAACAATTTCACAAAAAACACCTCCGAAGTGGAGAATAATATGGCATTATATGAAAAAAAAAAAAGAAAATTACAATGAAGGGGATTACAGTGCAGAAAACTATCAGTGTACTCTAGTGAATCTGATAAAGTGCTATATACTTACAGACTGGATAGGTTTCAATATATGCATCATTATTATTGCAGTAGAAATTAAAATAATATCAACTGCTTCAGTAAAAGTATGTGCTTCTGAGCTTGCTCCTGCCCAAACCAAAGGCAAAGCTCTCACTGACTGCCATGAGGAGGGATCACAGCCAGCCAAAAGACATGCTACCTCATGATGACATCTTAAAATCTGGAGTACAATTTACCTTTGCTAATGCTTCTGATATATTCTTCAGCGGCTGCTTTATGGGATATTTGGCCATGTCCCACTCAAACCGTGTCAAGTAGCTAATTAGGTCAACTGAAAATGCAAAGAGATGCATGAAAGCAGATAGTGTACCAGATGGTAGGTCAAGGTTTGGGGAGTAGTCCCCAGCTATAGCTTAGGCATAGTTTTGAATAACTTTAGAAAGTTAACCAGAAGCCCAACTCTGAATTCTTATAGAGATTTGATCTAGATCAAATCTGCACAGATCCTATGCCCAATCTAATCAACTTTCTAAACATCCCCAAACTTAAAAGTTAAACCAGAAATCTTTTCTGCATTACACCTAAGAGTACAGAAAATGTGTAAAACTATCTGTATCAGCAGGACACAGCAGTATACAGCTATTCTTCTTCAAAGCAGAAACAGTTTTGTGTAATCTCAATCTTCATTTCTGCAATATGACTGAATTTAATACCAGCAACAGCTATCAGGAAAATACTTTTTGCTCAGGATCAGCAGTAATACTCAGGGTTGTTGAGAGCTTGAGCAAAGGTATTAAGAGCATAGCAGATGTCACTTCTCCGTGATTCAGTCAAGTGCTCACTAGAAATCAAACAAATTCAGGTGTGATGAGGAATTCCTCATTGACCTTGCACACAGAGGTTCCTGTTTCACACAAAGCTAGAGACTATTTATATAAATGGATACATCCAGTCACAGCATCCAAGAACAGAAATTCACAGCAAGGACCTGTGCATGCAACCCCCAAAACAAGGCACACTCGGACCATGGGGAGCCATGGCTTCTTTCCAGAATCAAGGGGAAATTAACACATACAACACCCAGCTCCTAGAACAAGATTTTCCTGTTCCACTGTTTGAAGATCAAAGGTTCTTGATGTTAGAAAACATTAAGGCTTAGTACATTATGGTACCAAATAAGGAATACTCCTCCAGTAGCTCATGGAATCAAACAGCTCTTTGTCTGAGTCCTGAGAGCCTTTGGATGCTGAACACACCACCACACAGTGTTCTTGCAGATGTTTATAGGATGGGACAAAGTCATGCATCCTGCCACAACAAGGAGAGGGGCTGGGACCGCCCCCTGGAAGGTTAGGGAGACAAGGGGAAGGCAGCAGACAGGGTCTCAAGGTCTAGAAAAAGAGGCCAGAGGCACTGTCACCTAAAGGGTGGGCTTCCTTCCAGACCAGGAGGGTAAACATGGAGAATATCTAGGAAGTTGCTCTGAGGTGATGGGGAGCAAAACAAGCTCAAGGTGCCAAGTAAAAGGACATGCATGCTGGGGCCCTACAGTGCTCTTTGCTGGCTTGTCCAGGGAGTGAATTCAGTCCCACAGCAAAGCTTGAGCACAATTTCTTGTGGGCTGGACTTTGAGGACTAGGGGAAACTTTTTGAACCAAGATGCAGGAGAAGGAATGTGAAAAACTGTGTAATTGCCACACTACCAGGCTGAGGGTACTCCGCGGTCTCATGTGATACTGAATACCCTTGGCAGGAGAGCACTATCCTTTCCATGGGCTTCTCTCACCCCACAACAGAGTCAGTTTACCCTATTAGATTTCCAAAGCATGGAAAGTCTTATGTTAGGAGAAATAGGCTTCTTAGCAAGAGATAAACTGCCTGGAAGGCAGAGAGCACTTGCCATGGCAGTATTCTCCCCCTCTTTCAAAACCACAGCTGTGTCAACATCCCCCACATCCAATGAACAGGAGTCACGAGGCAAAGATCCAACCCTTCCTGCTAATATCTGATCAGGAATGAGCAATTTCTCCTGCACAGGGAGGGCGTAGAAAAGGGGGAAAACTGCAGAAGGCTGGGAGAGCTATGACACAGCTGCTGCATGCACAGTTCTCCATTGGTGCTTGCTTGTGATCTCTGTGGGGAAGGCAGAGAGGTCAAAAATACTTCAGCAACAAAGTTCACACAGCGTTTTCAGCACAGGGTACACAACACAAGGATTTCACCCTGCTGCCTCTCTTCTAAGCTCATGTGCTTAGGCTTTGCAGACACAGGCTCTTTAAAGACAGGCACTGACCTATTTATAGCTGATAAGACATAAAAGCTCCCTGAAGAACTTCACATGCTCTTTCTATCCTCACATTCCTAGAATCTCAGCAGCGTCCAAATGTTGGGCAGTTGAGCACAGCATGAGTTCTCAGCCCAGTTTTTCAAGCTCACTCTGGAGTGAGCTTGCCAGTGCTGGCTGGCACTGGTGCTGGTTAGCTAAGCAGCCTGATCTTGGGGATGGCACAAACTACTGTGAATACACTATCAGAGCTGTGTTTAAAATGCCAAGCAGTCCCAGCACCCTGATGCTCCTGGAATGGCATCCCTCATTTATGCAACCTGTCAAGTCACTTCCAGAAGGCTTCACACAGCTGCCCACTTGGGAGAGGTGATTCCTACCAGGTCACAGCTGCCCAGGGAACCCACAGCCTGAATGTCTCATAATCTAACTTACACACCCAGCTCTAAAAGGCAATGTTAAACACTTCCCCTCCAAAACACTTAATTCTTCAAAATTGTTATGCTTCCCATTTTGCTTTGTTTTGGGATCACTATAAAGAATGGAGTTATTTCACCACTTACTAAATTTTTAAATTCATTTGGGCTTAACATTTTCATAAATGGAAGAGAATTTGGTATGATTCTATGAAGAAAAGCTTTACTTACATTTCAAGAAAGCTTGTTTATGCTGTTACGATATATTAAAAGTTTCTATATTACACAAGCACACATTTCCCTCTATGAGAGAGAAATTTCCATGTGGCTGCTTTCAACTGTTGTCCACCGGAAAGCTCTATGTGTGTGTGTGTGTGTGTGGACGCATTCATGTAACTGAAAGTGCTGTATTTTTTACTACTTTGCATTTTTCTTCATAAAAATCTAGCAAAAAAACTTTTTAGACACCCAGCCACCACCAAGCTGCTATTAGAATTATATACAAGTGAGCTAATGTCAGTGTTACTTAAAACTGAGTTTGTCTTTGGATGGTCCAGTAGTATGAAACAGGACCACACAGCAAGAAATAGTATCTTATAATTTTGTTTCTGATTTCACAGCCTCGAGGAAGACTTCAACTTTAGAGTCCTTTTGCCAATCAGAAAGGGAAGGAGGAAGAATTGGTACAGTAAAGTTGCTGATGCTTATGAAGACTGACACTGGAATGTATTAGGGGAATCCTCATATACGAAAGCTGACTTCATTTTTTAAGATGATGTCAATAATCTTAGAAAGGTTAATGTCCTAATTCAATACAATTTGTTTGGATGACCAAACCCAGACAGAGGAAATTCATAACACATGCAAATAATTTCCACATCCTTCTAATACGACACATGCAGAGCTGATAGGAAAAAAAATTATGTAAAAAGGGGAAACAAAGGAAATTAATGAAACCTGTTGTTCCTCAAGTCATAGGGATATCGTGATCAAGCTACGAGGTTGTTACTTGAGAAATCCATCGTAACCTGATCACTGTATCTCTACAACGAGACCAAGACTTGTGTCTAGCACTAATATGCACAAATGCATGCATGTAACAACACCACAACCATCAGTCCTCAACATACTTTTGAGACATTTCATTTTATCCTTTAGCCCTGAAACACAGTAAGTGTGATTATTGTATTTCTCGAACAGTTGCACCCATCAAACATCAGTCTTATATCATTCAAGGACATTTCTAAAAGAACTTCCTCCCCATTCTTCACGAATACAGGTCTGAAGTACAACATTGCAGACAAAGGGAGATGGAGTGTGCACTCCTAGTTTATTCAAAAGCATCATTCTGCAAGTCTGTAATCAGCATGCATAACACATCAATTTTGTTGTATTTTTCCAGAACAGCTGGAAAATGCAAATCACTAACAGATCACTGACAGATGTCACACAGCCATATAGAATGAGATTTAGGTGCCCATAAGAAATCAAGCCCAGACAGGGCACAGAAGTGTGCTAGGTCATGTTAGGAGTGAAGAAGGATGTCTCCTACTTTCATCTTCACTCCGAAATTAACTTCTGCTAACTGAGAAAAATGGGAGCAGGCTAGATATGTTCTTATAAAATGTTGCTGATGGTTGTCCTTTCTAAAGCATGAGGGTTTTAATTACACATATTCATATTCTGAAGCAAGCAAAAGCAGCATCAATGTATTTAAGCCCCCACACTCATAGCACCTACCTCCATTGGCCAGAAGATTTTCCTGGACTTTATCTTTTGAGTCCTCCATAACTTCTCCTATGTACTGGGCGATTTTCTTTATTACACTTAAGTGTAACAAGAGAAACTTTATTAGTGAAGAAACAAAATTATTATAAAGCAGTTTTCACAATGATCTGATAAACACAGAAATGCCCAAACAAAACACTTCTGAAGCAAGGCAGGTTAATTTGCAATTCAAATGATGATAAACAATCTATGACACAATGCAGAATTAAGTGTCTTACCTCTAAATACACTGATCTCTTCAAAAACATCGGCAATGTCATTTTGCCAGTGCTCTGGACTTACAGAAGATCAAGATTCAGTCTTCTGTACACTCATTATACACACAGCAGAAACCAGAAGGCAAGAAAGGCAAGAAACTAGTTTAAAACCCCCAAGGTGACAAAAGAACAGGAGGCTACATACAGACATTGACTGCAAATCTCTTCCACAGGATTCTAAAGAAACCCCTAGGGATTGCTGAGAAAAGGTTCTCAGAAAATACTCGGGAAAATAGCAGTTTTGTCTTGCTTGATGGGGAATTTCTTTCTTACTCCTTTTCTTTGGGGGACTCTTTCTCTCTTCTCTTTTAGCATGGTGGACAAGACACTCCTTTAAGGTGTAGGAGAACTAGATTCAAACCCTTCTGCCCAATTCAGACTAGTGATTTGTACAGAGACCCTCCTGGAGAACACTGTCTCCACAGAGTCACTTTTCTTTGCTTATTTTAAGAAATGGATTCATCAAGTCCCTCTAGCAGTAGATCCCCCTGTCTCTAGTCAAAGTACCTGTCTCATACAGGCTGAGAGACTTTCTGGTTGTTCAAGTGTCCGTCTGCACTCAAAAATACTCACAGAATTTGGCCTGCAGTTCCCTCACTGTCCTAGGTTGACTACACCTTGGAAAAAACCCAGCAGCTACAAGGTTACTGACTGATTATTAAATTGGCAGAGACATGAAGTGGACATAATCCTTGGCATTGTGAAAGGGAGTATAATGGCAGGCTTCTTATCTCTTTCCTTACTGAGGGGAGACTACTACAGCTGCAGATGAGCTGGAGACTGAAAGGGCATCTACAGTGTTTGGACAATGTGTTGTGTGACATCCTAGGGTTTTCAAGAGCAGGAAAGGGACTTTGGGCCAGGATACCAGGAAAGCATCAGAGAAGAGGATTTTCTTTCATGCGCTGCAAAGCATCTATCTCTGTTCCTGTGAAGAAACAGTCTTAGGAAAGGTTTTCCAGTTCTATGACAGGCAAGAAAAATCTGAGATTGCTGATGCTTCCAAGAATGCAGTAGTTAAAATTTAAGCTGTTTAGGGTCAATTTAGTCTGAAGAACAGAAGGTATTACTGAGACCTTTCAGTATATAAAGGGTACTTATAAGAAAGTGGAGAGAGGCTTTTTACCAGTGCCTATAGTGACAGGACAAGAGGCAACAGTTTTAAACTAAGAGTAGATTTAGATAGGACATAAAGAAAGAAATTCTTTACTGTGAGTGTGATGAGGCACTAGCACAGGTTGTCCAGGGAAGCTGAGGATGCCCAATCTCTGGAAGCATTCAAGGCCAGGTTGGATGAAGTTTGGATAGGGCTTTGAGGAACCTGGTCTAGTGAAAGGCGTCCTGTCCATGGCAGGGGGTTGGAACTAGGGGATCTTCAAAGTACCCTTTCAACCCAAATCATTCTTCTCATGACCCTGGACAGGTGCAGTTCGGAGTGCCTGTAGGAGGCATCTATACCCCTATGCTCCAGTTCACATCACCTTCTCAGAGCTGCTGCAGTTTTTCACCACCTGGCTGCAGCCCCATAGGGAGCTGGCACCAGCTGAGGGTTGCTAAAGTACAGCACGTTGCCCACACTCAGGCTGTGGGGGGGTTGAGGGATCCAGACAGAGGTTCCCTTGTGGGGTACAATGCTTCTCTCACGGATCTGGAGGCCGAGGTAAGTCCATGGGCTGGAGTGCTGCACTTTGTCCTCACAGATCTCAAACCCTGCTTCTTCTATGGCTTCAATTGTCTTTTTAAGAGTTCTGTCCAAGTAAGTTTTTTCTGATGCACAGATTAGTATGTCATCCATATAGTGGTAAATGATTGCTTCCGGGAACAGGGGACAGAATGTGGGCGACATACCACTGACAGATGGTCGGGCTGTTCTTCATGCCTTGTGGGAGGACGAGCCAATGGTACCTTCTGAGTGGGGCTTCATCGTTAAGAGAGGGGATGAAGAAGGCGAACCATGGTGCGTCCTGGGGATGGAGCAGGATGTTAAAGAAACAGTCTTTAATGTCTATGATGGCCAGCAGCCAGTCTCGGGGCAGCATCGATGGTGATGGCAGGCTGGGTTGGAGGGGGCCCATGTCTTCAATGACTTCATTGATCTTTCGTGGGTCCTGGAGTAGTCTCCATTTGTCCTTGCCGGGTTTTTTCAGTACAAAGACAGGGGAATTCCAAGGGCTTGTGGTTTCAGTGATATGACCTTTGTCAAGTTGCTCTTCCACCAGGGCTTCCAGCACGCTGAGTTTTTCTTCTTCAAGGGGCCACTGCCTCACCCATTTTCGATTGTCAGTCTTCCAGGTGAGCAGGGGAGTAGATGGCAGTGCGCGTTTCTCAGTGGCCCCAGTCAGAAATCCTGGCTGGGAATGGTAAGGGTGGCACCCCACTCGGGCGCCAGTTATTACAGCTGGTGTGGAGTCAGTGGCTCTGACCCAGGAAGAGGTGACCGGCCCAGGGAGATGGTCCCGAAAGGAATCACCTTCCTGAGGCCCGGTGTCTTCCCTCAGCTGCTGGCAGAGGAGCCCTTGCAGAGACTGTCAGCTCTTTAGTGATTATCAGCTCGTGATTCCAGCTCAGCTCTGCAGGGCAGCCTCCAGGCCAAGCCAGACCAGAGAGAGACGAGAGGCTCGTGTGGCTGGTTCCACACGAAGGCAGCTTTATTGTTGGTTCCCTCCGGCAAAGGGGAAAGCCAGGGATGAGAGCTCTCTCTCACAGGGGCAGAGGCCTTTGCTTTTATAGGGATACAGGGGATGGGTGAAGGCCAATGGGTTACAAAGGATCTGCATAGGGTCTCCTAAAGGATTGTGGGTCTGTCTTTTCTCGCCATGACCAAAGAAGTGGTTGCCTTTCCAGGGAGTCCTGCTGGGCGATTGCAAAATCTCTTATCTCAGCAGAGATCTCTCCAGGGCAGGGGCTGGGCATACCCCACATTCCCTGACCTCTGCAACCTTGCCAAGCACTTCTGCATATTTCAGCTTGTAGATAGAGCTGTTTTTTGTCTCCTTCATGATGCTCAGAGAGCCCAAAGGATCTTGGAACAAGACAGCAGCTGGTAAAACCAGCATAGGATGAGGCTAAAGACATTAGGGAGAAAGCAGTTTACAGGGATGTTTTTAAACCAGGAGCTTCTCCAAGGGGCCTGAGCTGCTTTCATTACTCTTGAGTGCAGCTGGTGGCTGACCTGACAGGTGGGAGACAGCTCTGGCCTCTCTCCATAGATACAGAGGGTGGGACAGTTGTGAGCTCTCATGCACCTGACAGTCCTACCTGCCCAGGCAAGGCTTGGCTCCTTTCCAGCCCACACATCCTGTGGTCTCTGCAGCAGGATAAAGCCACAATGTGTGTAATACACTGTGCCAGAGAAATGTTCTCCAGTCCTGCCTTAGCCTCTGTGCCTTGCATCACATTCTGTGAAATGCAAGTGGGATTCACTCACCCAATACATTTCCCATGCAAAGACAGAACACATCCCCTGCACACCATGATGCCTGGGGCAAATGACAGGAATCAGACCCCTGGAGGAGCCCCACTGACTACACTGACATCCAACAATGGGCAGTTTTCACAGCCAACCATCAGATCTCTAATCAAGATGAGATTAATCTCATCTTGAGCAAATACCATGTTAACATGATGCATTATAAAAGGAGTTTCAGCAAAACTGCTTCAAGAAGTAGTAATAAAAATCTGTAAAGAGAGTAACTCCATTTAACCTACTATTATGTCTTGAGACTCTCATGTTTTGCTTCTGCAACTGCTGCAATGTCATTACCTTCAAAAAAAAAAGAAAAAAAGTCTAACACTCTTTAAGTGATACTGAGAATGAAAGGGTGCTACCTGCCAGACCTCCAAAACACTGCAGGGAGCAGAAGTCCTGCAATCTGAGGCCACTCCCAAGTATGCCACTGACCAAGGACCAGAGAGAACCCCCGGGTAAGAGTGATCCAGGAGACTGTCAGCTTTTGAGAGAGCTTCATGCTACCACAGGATGACATGGAAAAACACTCCTCCCCCCTGTGTAAATAAATAATAAAAGTATGTGGAAACAATAGCTCCTGCAAACTCTTGCCCCTTCTCTGCTGTCCTGGCAGGTGGCAGCGCTGACAGGTTTGCACTGCCTGGCTTTAATGGCAGCTGTGTTTATCCAGCAACAGTTCAGCAGGCAGCTCTTTCAGAGGACCAGGAACATAAATGCTCAGGTCATCTGAACAGGCTTGTAACCCTCTGGATGCCATTTACTTCAACCAAGTGTGAGTGCTTGGCATTTTAACTCTTGAATTACAATTTAGACATAAAACCTGAGGCATTTATTTAATGCAAAATGCTTTTGTATGTCCTTGTGGGACTCACTCTGCTAATACATTTGATTATTCTGTTGTTTTGATTAATCCTTGCTGATTATTCTCTGTTACTACTCTAATGTTACTACTCTAATGCATTTTTCTTATTTTTCAAAACATCTTTCTTATTTTTAAATCTTGTTGATCCTTCCTGGTTACCTATCTTTACAGGCAAATGAGACAAACAGGAGGAGTCCTTGCCTCAGCCGATTACAGTGGAAGGGCCTCACTGACCCCTTTGCCCAGTGCCTAGAGTCATTACTGGCATTAAAGGGACAATTAGTGGAGTAAAGTGATGTTCAGCTTGAACAAGAAGCTGTACCATGCTGGCAAGTAAAGACAAAGATAAGAGAAGGAGTCGGTAAGCCTAAGGAGCTCCTACTGACATTTCACATATAACTGCCCTCCATGATCTTACACGGATTCTGCAGTCAGCTTTTCAGAAGTCCTAATTCTTCACAAAGCTGAGAATTAGTTATGCCTTTCTGAAAAACCACTTCTGATGATTCCTGGCAGCCCTCAAACCCAGACCACACAGTTGCTTCCTATCTGCTACCCTGACTAGAGACACAGAATCACAGAATATTCTGAGCTGGAAGGGACCCACAAGGATCATTGAACTCTTTCAATTAGAACAGATAGCAGGTATTGGCACCGTCTCTCCCCAAATTTGCCCCCATTCCCACTTCCTCAAGAATCTCTGCAACTGAACAAGAAACTGGAATGTGTTACAAAGAATATGGGGCAGTATTTTTGGCAGTCACAGTGGAGATGGTTTTGTCGATAAATTAAGTTGCTCTGTCTTGCTTAAAGTCCTGAAAAAGCAGTATGGTTCAGTTTTAGGTAGTCCTGTGAGGAGCAGGGTGTTGGACTCGTTGATCGTTATGGGTCCATTTCAACTCAAGATATGAATCATATTCTATGATTCTAAAAGATCAATCTTGTGTGCCACCCAGAGTTACCAGATGCAATCATCCTAATACAGCCCTTAGGTAGCACCAGTAAAACTAGAAAAAAAAATCCTATGCAGAAATGTATTCTACCAGACCAACTTTTACTTAAACTGCCTAGCACAGATTCAAACAGTTTATATCAGGGTTTCTGTACGTCTTTGCAACTGCCACACCAAGATCTATGAAAGGATTGAGCATACTTAGACAAGAAAAAGCTTATCAGTCCAGACTGGAAGAAAAAAAGCAAAAAGACCCAGAGCTAACACCTGCCTCTGTGACCAAAACTACATGTGAGGTACACTGCCAAAGCAAAAAACAGGACAAAGCAGAAAAACCCAGCAGCTTATACTTTCATTGCCTCAAAGTCTACCTTGTGCCATGAAGTATCTTAAAACCTGGCATTTTCTCAGCTTGCTGTACTACATTATTCTTTTGTACACCCAGGTCAGTTTGTCCCAAAAGGCAAACTTGGCAATTGTCAGCAAGGAGATCATGTGAGTCTTTCCTTAAGTAGTTTTGATGCAATGTGAGTAAATATTCTGGTTTTTAAGGAGTTTAAAAGCCTGAGAGGGAGGGGCTGGACTTCATTCAAAAGAATATAATCGTTAAAACTCCTCTATCTGGTTGAAAAGGCATAGAAGGCTCAATAGAAATATTCTGTCAGAACAAGATCAGGGAGGGCTTCATATTCTCTAAATGTTTTATCAAGTTTCTGGATGGGGTGGGAGGATGTTCTTTAAAACAAAAACAAAAGCACAAAATAAAACAAAATAGCACCACAACCCACCATTTTAAGCAGTTTCCTTATGAGAAACAGCTTCCCTAGCACTGCCACTCAAATGGATTGCTGTGCTGACAAAACTACCGTGGACATAATTCAGCTAAAGTTTAAGGAGTGATCCTTTCTTTGTGGTAACTCCATGACAATCAACACAAGGGTTAAACGAAGTCTATCCACTTTAGTCCAGTTGTAGACCAGGTTGAACTAAGTCAGACCAAGGTGAACACAAGGACATACCATCCCATAAAAACAATGTCTCTCATTTGTAGGTGGTAAATAAGATCTATTTTACCTTTCAGCAAAGCTATCAAGTTTTCCCAACTCATCTGACAGACCAACAAGAGCATCCAGTGTCCCCACCTGTGCAAAAGATGAGAATTAGGTGAAAGATGCACAACTCTGTCTAAGGCTTCTGTTGGCAGAGCCTTAAGGAGACTGACTTTTCCTTAGCACATGTGAATTTAACAGTTTGGCAGAATTTTATTTACTTGGTGGAAAACAGTAGCAATTCCTTTACCCAAGAACTAGGGCATAAAAAGCCTTTTCTAATAAAGGAAAAAAGTATGTGTAGTCTCAAGATTACACGTCAGTGCCTTTCTTCCTGTTTTCACTTCATCCTCTATCATCCAGCTGCATAGAATAGTCTTTAACCTGACAAAATAGTGATAAGAAATGCACACAAATAATGCACTCATACAAGCAAGTCAGATGTACTGAGAGAACCAAGGGAAGCAGAACTTATTCAAAAGGGGGTGTCTGTCTGAGCTCTTTGCTATTACCAAAGCAAGTCTCTCGCAAAGCAGTTTCTGACCAACATCTGCTCTTTGAATGACTGTCACAGTCATAACCCCATATTTATGGTATTGCAGCATATTGCCAAACCTTTTCTTGTAATGTTGCCAGCTCAACATTATGAAGGGTCAATGTAAGGGAGAAGAAACAAATTTTATGTAGAACAAATAGAATGTGAATGGGCATCTACAGATAACCCAAATGCTTTACTTTAACATAAGCAGATTCACACCAGCAGTGGGTTAAGGTCCACAGATGGTAAAAATAAGATCCATGGGTGGTGAAAATCATATCAATCTCAGGTGTGCATACAAAAAAGCAACACTCTTTTCTCTGTCAGTAGTCTTGCTGCCATGGCTGTGGAGAGTCAGCTACTCCCTTTGCATTAGTAATCCATTATGTACCATACTGTATGACTCTCATGATTAGGAGCAAGTTGTACATGGAATGCAATAGATCAGTTATTTAACATCTCACTCATGTTCACTCCTTATACATGTACTCTTCCAATGTGAAGCTCAGCTTCAAGCACAATGACTTACTTCTCTGTGTGCAGTTGACTGAACAAAATTCAGCCCCCAAACACAATCTCCTTCTACTCTCTACATATTACCCCAAAAGATAAATCTGGTATTTATCCCAAAAGTCCTTAGCCCTGGCTAGTGCTGCTGTATTGCCCATATACAAATCCCTTCCTCACTTACCTTTAAGTCTGGAATATGGAATTTGCTGTTGCTGGACAGGTTGGATTTAGATGTCACAGTGTTCATTCTTTCCCATGCCTGCAGATTTGTTTTGTCTCCTGGGGCAGAAATCAGCCAGAACTCTGACATGATCTAATATTTTCCCTTCACTCCTGGTCAGTGTAGAAACTCAAGGCAGGTAAGCGGATAAAAGAGCACCACACAAAATGTGTTCTTCCCTAAGAACAGAAAGAGTTAGAATAGATCAGAGATTTTTCTTCTTCAGAAACACCAGGAGAGTGAGTCAGTCCTGTGTCTCAGGCTGAAATGGAACATGACCTTCTCCAGAATGTCATGGAAAGAGTGTGGTTGCTCCTTCCTTCTCAGGGTTGTTCCACCCAGTTTCTGCATGAAGGAATGAAGCTTCCTCCTCCCCTTTTCCCTCCCAGCCTGTTCCATTTGCCTTGCGCTGGAAGTTCAGTGCCTGTTGGGGAGCTTGGGGGCTTTACCAAACCACCCAAATGTAATAAAGCATTTCTGCTTGATAAATATTCTCTCTCAAATTGTTGGACATTTGCAAGGAAAAGTGAAAGCAAGACCTCTGCTGAACATAAAGTCTGCAAAAGATGCCACTGGCAAGCCAGAGTATTGCTCTCCCCTGTGTTTTTTCTTCCCAGGCTCGAGAAGAAGGAGCTGGAGGAAGGCGAGTCCTGGCGTACGGAGACGGTATCAGCAGAACCACGCAGATGGAACAGTGGCGAGAATAGAGGGGGGACAACTACCGTGGTGTGAAGCAAAGAGGGAAGGGCAGGAGAGTGAGCAGCTGGCACCACACCGCAATCCCCCGTCCCTTCCCGAGGACTCCCGCGGAGCATCCCCGCCACACGCCCTCGCTCTCAGGTGCGCGGGACAGGGCAGGTGCGGCACTCGCCCTCGGCACCCGCGCCGGGCCCCGCCGTGCCCGAGCGCTGCCAGCACGGCTGTGGGGGCTGCCGGGGCCCCGCGGGGCACTGCCCGCTGCTTGACCTGCCCGCTGCCTCACCCCCCTGCCGAACCTGCGGGCGCCGCTCCCCGTGCCCGCGCCGCTCCCAGCCCGGTGGCTCCCGGTGGCTCCCGGCGGCTCCCGGCGCGGACGTGCCCGGAGCGGCGGCCGGGCAGGGTCGGGGCGGAGCAGAGCGCAGCGGGGCGCGGGGCGGCCGCCGCATCCACGGGCGGGGGCGAGGCCGCCAGGGCTCCCTCCCGGAGCACGGGGGGCTGCTGCGCCTGGTGCCGTAAAAGCTCTGTCACAGCTCTGACTACGGCAGCTTTGCATCTTTTTGCTGTCTTTTAAACTAGCGCAAATAATGCAGAGGCCATTTGTTTTTATTAAACGCTGACTACCTTTAGCAAGTCTGAAGGTTTTGGAATAATTCAAGAAACTTCTAGGAAACTCTTGTTTCTGGAACTTCTTTGGGTGCTTTATTTAACAAATACGCGGTGCAGGAATCTGCAAGACATTGATGCTTACATTCCTGGAGATGCTTCTTGCTTCGTGTGTAGCTGTGGCTTTTAGTCCTTAAGTAAATCTTGAGCTTGTCCTACATTCCGTTAAGCTTGGTTAAGACATTGGGAGTATTTCATGGGTTGTGTGGAATTATGTTCTCCAGGCGTTTCTAATCCAGGCATGTTCTGAAGGAAGCAAGTCTAAAAACTCCGTACCTGCCTTTGAGAGGCACCTGGGCAAGAGGGAGTCGAGCACCTCACTGGGGGTTATCCAGTTCTCATCTTCCAGTTGAGTGGTCTAATTCCTGTGTTGTCATACAGCACTTAGGCAATCTCTGCTATTACTGGGGCTTATTTTTTTCAAAAGATGGTGTATTTTTAACTCATGTTTCTCTGTAACAAAGATAAATTCAGCCCCCACAAGAAATTAAGCAGAAGGATGCTCTTGGTTTTCCACACGACCTGTTGTAAATCAAGAGGGTTTGAGATGCTGGGGCCAGGCAGGTGCAGTCACGCACAGAAGCAGAGCTCTTGACACTTCCAAGAACCTTAAATGAAGGCCCCTAAAAGATTTAAGTATCTTCAGCACTAGGAAGAAGCAGCTGATGCAAGGCACCCTGAATGATGCCATGTAAAACATGCTTTAGGTAGCTAACGTGTAGGTCAAGGTCTTAGGCTCTAAATTTATAGATTCTTTAGATTAGCCAAGGATTCATCTTCCTTTGCTTCTCTTTAACATTTTTAGTGATATATAAAAAAGCAATACATGTGTGGAGGAGGAGAGTCTTTACTGAAAGCACACCAGAAAAAGACACAGAAAAGATCTGTAGCTGAAATAACCATTTTGAGGGGGCTTTTTCCTTGCTTTTTTGGGTTTTTTTTCCCTTTCTGGGCTAATTAGACATTCAGTTCCCATAAATGCTATGATTCTAATTCTTTTCAATCATAGTGTCCCCTAGGGCACAATAAAGGGTTTTCTGGAAGTTATAGAAAAAAATGAACATATTGATGTGTGAGATGGCATTCACAGTGGAAGTGATTATTGTCTACTCCTTCTTTTTTGTTTGTTTCTTTAGACTATACACTTTAATAATGAAAACATACTTAACTGAAGTTCAAGTATCTACATCATGTATATTTACCCACAGCTTACAGGTCTGAAAGGCACAGTAGACCTGATCGCCTAGGTAAGGCAGTTCCTTCCCATATCAAACCAAGTACAGTTTTCACTGGATCCCTGCTGCAGTCTCAAGCTGTGGAAATGCTTTACATGATTAATTTTAGCAATGTTACATTCTCATAATCTCTTTAAATTTAGAATTGTGTAAGTTGAAACTAGTGTTAACAGATGAGAAAAGTTCCTTGCTGCAGTGGTGCTAGATTTCAGGGATTTTTTTTCTGCACAGATGGATGTTATAACAAATAAGGTAAAATTCAAGTTGTAGGGTTGTTGGATTTCTGGATTCTACAATATACACGACTTCATTCCTACATTTTTATAACAGGAATACCATTTTTCTTTTTTTCATGTGGCTTTTTTACTGTTATTGATGTGAAAAATATCATGCTACTTAATTTATTGTTTTAAAAGAAAATTACCAAGAAAACCTGATGTTAGTGTCTAAGCAATGTCCTGTTTAATGTTTTCCATTATCATACTTTGTGGGTTTACTGCGACTTTTTAATCTTTTTTCTTTTTACCCCATTACGTATTTTTAGGCTGGATGAGGCAGTGGTGAAGGTGGAGGGGAAGGAGCAGGCAGCTGTGGGACAAGGAGCGTGCTGCAGTCTGGTTGGTAACACAGTTCTGCCAGCTCATTTCCCTGGCTGGCCCTGCATGTGGTGCCATGTGATCTCAGAGCTGTCTAATTCCCTCATGATCACCACGTGTCTTTATGCTCCCTTTGATCCATCAGAGCAATGAACTTTTCTGTGGCTTTGCCTCTCTCAGTATTTATGAGTACTTCTTCAGATGCCACACTGAGGGAGCAAAACGCTGCCTCCAAACAATCACTAAGAGTACTGAAATATCCTACTTGAAGTATCTCCCAAGACATCTTTCTCAAACAGATAACCAAAATCAATTACCTAGATAACTACAACATTGACACTAGCAGCAAAGCAGCTCTCGCCAGTGTTTTACACCTCTAGGAATTCTTTGTAGGTTCAGACCTCTGATGCTGCTGAATGCCTTTTGAGGTGCCCTGGAATATCCTGTTGGGCCTTCAAGCTGCTGTTCTAGGATAACACAGGCCTTCTGCACACCCCAAGTAACATCAACAACCCCCTGTGAATGTTTGGGATTCCTTATGATATCCTGAAGAGAGGACAAGTGAACTCAGAAATTTAGCTGTAAATATCTATGAACAGCTCATGGTGCTCTAATTATACTGTGGAACCTGATGAAACTCACTCCACGGAAGACACCCAGTGGCTGCTGCACCACACTCCTCATGCTCCATTAACTGCATTTACCAGGGATGAGATTGAGCTGCCTGAGCTTCTAGTGCCACCAGAGATGTCCCTGCACATCCTGCCTGGCCTCTAGATTACACTGCAGAAGGGTATGCATTTTCCACAGGTCTTGTGTCAGCCCCATCTAGGTGCCCTGGATACCATATAGCATCTCAAATGCCACTAGACAACCTACATTTAAGCAAGTAAAGCTTTAACTCTCTGAAATGGGAGCTTAAACACCTAGCTTAAACCTACAGGTACCTATATTTAGGTGTGCTCATCTCCCAGGAATCTCATTTCTAATGCCCTCTAACACAACCTAGAACAGAGCTCTTTCTAGTCATGTTGGTATCATCATTGTTGCGATACATCATCCAGGGAACACCATGCATAACTTATTTGAAACAGCTTCAGATTGCATTTTGTGCCAGTTACACATTGTTAAAAATTTAGTTGCTGTTTTCATTGTTTCTTCAAGATGCATATAGACTGGATAGACATTATTTCAGTCCTTGTTTTTTGTCCTGTAAATTGGAAAAGGAATGGTTGGAATTTTGGATGTTGGTTTGTTTTCTTCTTTTTTCAACAGCAATGCTACAAAGCAATAGAAACGTGTCTTTTTATGGCAGCTGGCAAGGTTCTCATCAGCAAACCCTGGACTTGCTGTTTTCCATGGCTAATGGACACGGTTTGCCACAGGGTGAGAAAATTAACGTCCTCCACCAAGGCTGCCAGAACAACTCCTGCCTTCCTGCGTTCACACGAAGACCATCCAGAATGACACCACAGTTTGCCTGACGGACACTCCTGACGGACAGACAGCGCTCGTTGTGTGCGGACACAGGACGGGCCCGGTGGAGAGGAGCACAGCTGCCCCGGCTCCTGCCCTCTCCCCACGTCCCCTCTCCTGCAGCGCCGCGCTCCGGGGCTTGGGGACCGTGGGCAGCGCACACGGAGGAGGCAGCAGCGGAGCTGCTTCGCTGTGAGCTACGGACCTTGCTGTCACTGGTTTGCTGCGCTTCCCCCGCTCTCCCCCGTGTGAGGCAGGAGCAGAGCCGCGGCCCCGGGCCGCCCGCCCCCCCGGGCCACGGACGCCGCCGGGCGCGGCCGAGCTGACGGAAGCGCCTCGCCTTCCGCTTCCCCTCTGCCCGGGAAGAGGCGGGCGCAGCCGCGGCCATGCAGGTCTCCAGCCTCAACGAGGTGAAGATCTACAGCCTGAGCGCCGGCAGGAGCCTCCCGGAGGTGAGGGCGGCGCGGGGAATGTGCCCGGCCCGGCTCGGCCCGGCCCGGGTCCCGCGGCGGAGATGGACCCGCGCGGTGCCGACGCTGGAGCCGAGCCCCGGCCCGGCCTGGCTGAGCTGCCCCGGTCCATGTGCGCTTGTGTTGGGTACCGCGAAACAGCTCTAGGTGTTCCTTAAACTAGATATGCAGTTTGAATGCGTGAACCTCTGACTGTAGGCGTGCTAGTCCACGAACCCGTAAGCAACACGGTCTTGTAAGTTTTCTTGGTGTGGAATGGTTAAACTTACCAATGGAATGGAAATTGTAACATAATCAAGGGAAAAAAAAAAGAGTTAGCGGCGTAAATGTCTTATACTTGAAATGCTTGGATAAACTTTAGGTGATTCTCGGGTTCCTGTACGAATAATGAGCTCAAGACTGATGTATACCTTTGCTTGCAGTGGCTCTCTGACAGGAAGAAAAGAGCTTTACAGAAGAAAGATGTGGGTGAGTTTTCCCCTCACAGGGTGCTCAGCAATACTCAGCTGCTCCACATACACAGCATGCAGGTCCAGAGGAGACTCCTCACTGACTGATACTAGTTATCCCTAGGTCATACTTTTAAAACTACAGAATTAAACTACAGATAGTTATTTCAACTTCCTGTATAGCTTCACGTGAACAGAATATTACCAGTGGTGTTTTAAATTTCAGACGTTAAATATTTGGGTTGTGTATTGTAGCAGAAACATGATGAATGAATTCCATGTTGTCCCTTACGTTAGTCAGACTATAAACTACTCTGTGATGCTGTGCTAATCTTAGAGAGCAGGACCACATCATTTCAGCCTAAACTTGTTGCACAGAGTAAAAATGGCTATTTGGAAACACAGGAAGTGTTATACAAGAAACTTAACCAAGAGAAAATGCATAGAGGTAATGGAGGATGGAATACCTTATACGAGGTATTGTATATTACCTTAATTGTATAAGTGTGCCATGAGTATTTCCTACTACATTATATAATAGTTTGTTACATAGTTACCTTGGACTACTAATTTATCTTGCACAGAGGTAGCCTGCTTCTCAGGGTTAGCAGGCTGTGTTAATTTGCTTATAATGTGTTAGTTATACTTAAAATATCTTTAAAAGATATTGCCTATACCAAATTAACTCAATATGCTTCTTTAGGAAACCATTACAGCTTTTTGGACTGATAGAATTGTGCTAACTCTACAATTTTTGTTTTTTCTTTACAGATATCCGTAGAAGAATTGAACTTATTCAAGACTTTGAAATGCCCACAGTTAGCACAAAGATTAAGGTATCAAGAGATGGACAGTATATTATGGCAGTTGGTGAGTTAACAAAGCCTCTCTAACAGAGGCCAAAAGTCCTAGAAAATCTTGAGTGCAGAGTGACCTAGTATTCAGGTAGAATTGGTAAGAGTTCATTTTTAACCATAGCACTGAACATAATCCTCGAAGCTTACTTTTAAGATGTGATGGAATGGCTTTCTTGGTAGTGGTGCTGTGGAATATTTCTGTTTAGAATATAGACATTCTTAGAATCATAGAATGCTTTGGGTTGTAAGGCACCTTTGAAGATCATCTAGTCCAATGCCCCTGCCATCAGGGTTTATAATACAAATAAAAAACTAATAAAACAAATCCGTCTATAATACAGTTAATTACTAAGTTCTGAATTACTTTTATTGCATGTATGTAAATTTACTTTAAAGAACTTCTGAACATCATTGTTTTGAGTATTGTTTTATAGGATGGAGGCTAATGCTGCATTTTGTAACTGTCAAAATGGGATCCAAACGTGAATACTTTAGTAGGTGTTAGTAGCATGAGCAGCCTTGGTCTTTCAGATTTACTGGCTAAAATTTTACTGGTTTACTGGAAGGTGTTATTAAATTCTGTATGATGTATGTGGTAATTAGGAGAACCTGTGTACAAGCAGGGTGCTTACAGAAACCAGGCTGTAAGGTTGTCTTACTAAGAGGTGTGTTTTTCCAGTCATGGGTCAGAAGACTTATAGTAGAAACATAGTAAAGCCTGTATATGTAAAACATTATACTTTAAAAAAATGCTTTTGTGTTATCTTTTTGTTTAACTTTTTTATGTAAGTAAACATCGAATTATTCTTTCAGGAACCTACAAGCCCAGGGTCCGCTGTTTTGATACCTATCAGTTATCCCAGAAATTTGAAAGATGCTTAGATTCCGAAGGTTAGTATAAGCTATGCCTGTTTGTACAAGATGTCTTTCATATATAGTTCAGATTGGACTCAAGCAAAAATTCTGCTGCCTGTGCTGAGGGGACAAAATGTGTTTCAGGGGAACACAAGAATCTGGAGTAAAACCATCTAGTCTTCATCTCTGTATTTTCCCCTTTTATTCCACTTTTAAAGTTCTTTTCTTGCTTGGAATGGTGTGAGGGATGTAACATTTACGTTGAGTCAGAAAGGGTGGTGGTCAGAGGATGAATGTGGCTGAAATCTGTGTTCTGTTTGGTGAATGTGACAAAGGTACAATGGCTGGGTGGTGGCAAGATCTCCCTTCTTACCTGTTCTGTGAAACAGTAAAGTAGGAGAATGCACTGTGGTTGCTCTGTTTTCTCTCTGGAGCCCAAGCCCAGTAGTTGAGTTAGAGGGTAAAGAGAATTTCCTGAGGGGGTGTTGGTTTGTTTGTTTGCTGGTTTGGTTTTCTGTTTGTTTTCTGGGAACAAGGTACTTAGGGGTAGATGGTAGCACGGCCCAGGCCCTAATTACACCTTGTTAGCTACTGATTTGGTGGGAAAACAACTGTGGTGAGAACAAGGAACCATCTAGGCAATGGGAAAGGGAGAATTGGCTGGCAGTGCAGGGGAGGAGCTGCCACAGCTCTGAGCTTTTAGGGTGCTTAAATTTGAGGAATTATGGAGTTATTTTGTTTGTTTAGGGTTCTTTTGAGGTAGGTGGGAAGGTTGTTATTTTGGTTTTTTTTTATTTGAAGACTGGGATATTAGAAGACTGATGACTGAAAGCTGGGATACAGGGGTGACCAAAGCAATGAGAAGATGAGCACATTCATTACAGAAGAATTGAAATGGTCTAACTGTGATGTATGTGAAAGTGATGTGAAAAATAAAAACTGTAATAAGAGCATGGGGGTGTTTCTTTGCTCTCTGCCTCAGGACAGCAAGGAGTCATGTAGGGTGAAGGAGCACTGTTAGGCAGGGTTTCAGAGAGGCTGGGGAGAGGAAGGTATGGCAAGACAGAAACCCTTTTTGAAAGAGTAGAAGTCATTGTAATCATAAATGCTTGCTGGTAATTAGAGCTTAAAGTAAATTTTTTTGAACTGGCAACTTAGTACACTGCAGAATTTGAAGTATAGCATAGAGTCACTTCAGGTAACTTTAAATGAGTTATTTAAATAGAGCCAATGTAGCTGAAGCAGCTACTCCCTAATGTTCCCAACTCACCTCATTTAAAACTAGGCAAAGTTCAATATGTTAGTGTTGAGTGTGAGTAGTAGCTTTCACATTTTTGATTTTTTTGAGCCTTAGAACTTCTTTTGTGGAAGTGCTGACCCCTTGGAAGGACTGCATGTGCAAGTTTATGCATATATGCCCAAACTCATGTAATTTTTTATCATCTTTGATGGATTAGCAAAGCTCTATGGACCACACACACACTGAAAACCATTTGATTAGACCTTCCCAAACCAATAAAATACATGGCTGAGTGTTGTGTTGAGGAACGTGTCAAGTATACAAGAACAATAAAAAGATTACAGGATGCTTCTTATGTTTCTAAAGCTTTAGAATACTTAACTATTTTGCAAATGAAGTTATATAATTAGAGATCCTGCTAAAGATTAATGCCTGCATTATGCATTGGCACCTGTGGGGAGCACTTACATGACTAAAGATTAGCATGAGTGTAAATGTTTTCAGGATTATGCCAATGTTTGCAAATAAGTTTGCTTGCTTAGTTGACTCAAAATTCTCTTGCTCTCTCCTCTAGTGGTTACGTTTGAGATTTTATCAGATGATTACTCAAAGGTATGTTTAATGTTTTCAGTGTATAAATGAAAAAATTGTTCAGTATGTATATTAAAATGCATTTTCATATATAGTAAGGGCAGTCAATCAACACAAGTTTTGGAACAAAAATGTTTTTTTAAAATCAGTAAACAGGATAAACATTTTTTGTACCTTTTGTTTGTTTTCTTTGTGTCTTTGTATTATAATTTGCTTTACCACTTTTAAAGTCTTTTGTCTGTTGGAGAGAAAAACTTCAAATAGTGATCTATCTGGCAAGCAAAATAATGTGAAAAATGGAATTAACTATTCTTTCTGGGCTAACATTTAGTCACAATCCCTTGTGACAAGTGATGCACACATAGACTGTTTTTGGAAGGTGGGATGTTTTTGGAAGGTGGGATAACTATGGGTTAAGTTAACAACCTGATTTGTCTGTGTTGTTGTAGACATGATGATTATAAGCATATGAGTGAGGCAAAAATTGTGGAGAGAAGTAACGTCTTTTTTTTTAGTCTTATTTTTAATTTTATTTATTTTTAAATTAAGTGCTGTACCTGAAGGAATCACCTTCAGAGTGTTTATTTTACACTTTCTTTTCTGTGAAGAGACCTTACCATTTCAGGTAAAGGTTTGTTTTAATAAATACTGCTATTTGATCAGAGATGTGATCATCTAGCCTTGTAGCTTTTTTCCATTTTTCCTGTGAGATTTCCAAGGAAGTGCATGAATTCAAGTAGCAGAAGATAATGACCAATACTTTATAGTAGCTTCCCACTTGTCTGTCTGTGGGAAAATGTTTCTGGCTGTATATACCAAATAGTTATTTGGGAGTCTGAGGAACATGCTGTGTCCCAGATATGTTTCTGACTGATTATGAACAGAAAGGCATGTGTGTTTTCAGCTGAAATGGGTACTGTATTTCAGACTGAAGCCCTGCTTTTTCAGCTTCATACAATCTTTATGTTTTCAGTTTTATTTTACTAAAACTTAATAAATCATTAGGAAACTAAACTTCAGTGTTGTTAGAAAGACATGTTAGAAAGAGGGAATGACACTTGAGAAATTACACTTGAAATTCTTAGAATCGTAGAAGTATTGATTGGAATGGGACCTTAAGATATCATTTTAATGCTTTAACGGTTCTGTCAAAATCTGCAGTGTGGTGGTTCCACAAATGTACTGAATAAATTACTGCAGTGCTGTGCTACCTTGTCATAAAGAATTTTTAGTTCCTGTCAGACCTGCCCAGGAAAATCTTAAATTTTTACTGTTCCTTCTGCAAAGAGGGATTTTTTTGTACTCCCCGTATTCTGTTCCTTGTCAGTCTTGGTAGCCCTCTTGATGCTCTCAGCATCCTTTCATTGCCAGGGAAAATAGTGTCTCTCCAGGTCTGTTCCTGCCGTCCCTGTAAGGTTGCTTTGAGGCTTACCTGCATTTTCACAGTGAGAGCACCTGTTTTCTTTCATACAGTTTGGTACCGATAAGGCCAGTTACATTTCTGTGCTTTTCTAAGTGTTGGACTTAAAAGTCTTAGCCTTGGACTAAGTTTTACACTTGGGAGAGAGTGATCTCTTTTTTCCCCAAAGCCTTTTGCCAGAAGACCTATATTTCCACATAGTATTTTTGCCACACACTGGTGCCAATGCTTTTGCTACCCTCAGGTTGTAGTTTTCTGCTGGTGACCAAAATTTATTTAGTAAGAAAAAAGACAAACACAATTTACAGTGAGCTATAGCCACTATTAATGAAAGAGAACAAGAATATATATTCAAGTCCAATATTGTAGAAATTTGTATTTAAATAGAAAATTATTAGTGGTAGGACAATTATTAGGAGAATATTTGGATGCTTTTGGCAGCTGTAAAAAACTTCCTAAAGTCTTTTTGGAGGCAGAGTGAGTGAGAAGAAAATTCACTTTTCTAATTGAAAGTAAACTGCATCTTCTGTCTTCCTTGTAACAAGTTTTGATGACTTACTGGTAGTGAACTAAGAATATGTGATACTGATATGTTTAAATTAAATATGGTTTAATTTTGTGTTCTTATAGTTTATGTGTCTTCTGTACTGCATGAAAATGCAGACATTTCTTCTTCTGTAATGACAATAGAGAAAAGATTTTGTTTGGGCATTGTTTCAAACAGTTAACTAAAGAACTTTGCTTGTTTAAAGCCTCCAGGTAAAAGCAAAAAGGCATTAGGCACACAAAGAATAAAGTGGGATGTGTATGAACAACATCACTGTGTAACATTAGCTGTGCAACTGTATCTGTAACACTGTATGAAGTTGTAGTTAGAATTCTGAGATGATACTCTGCTTAGTCTTGGACCAAGAGCAGTAAGTCCATGATTAAAAGTTGGAACACTGGGTTTTCTGATACCAGAAAAAGCACACAAGGACTTAAGGATAAATGAGCATGAAGTGCCAGCCCAGGTCAGTATTTTCTCCATGTCTCTTAAGGGAAGAATATACAGATTTATAAATAAAGGTGACAGATTTAAAGTAACTTTTGTACCTCACCTTCCCTGAGTTTCTCATCCTTATTTGCATTGCTAGAAGTGTAATTCAGCAGTAGAAAATTGTAGACCTTCATTTTTAGAAAATGCATATACTACACAGGCTAAACTAAACTAGCACTTTTCTAATCTAAGCTAAATAGGGATGAGGCTCAGAGTTTGGCTGTGATTATCATTCATGGCATGAGTTTGGGCCAGGCCAGCTCTTCCTCCATTGCACAGTTCCTGGCCATGGTTTGAGGCACAGCATGAGTGCAACAGGTGATGTGGGTGAAAATGTGTCTGGAGCAGGAAGAATCCCTTCCTGTGGTGTGTGCCATGTTAATCTGCCATCAGAAGTGTAACAGCAGGTCCTGGCCTATTTTATTTACTGAGATAGATTGAGTTCTCTAGTAATGCCTCCGTGTATGTTTTTCCAGGACTGAGATGTTTGTCTAAGTTTCAGAAAGAAACAATGTTCTTATTTAGTTGGCAAAGAACAAAAATGCAGAAAGATCATTGGTGTCATTTATTGGAACACTGCCGTGCATCAGGATGTGTAGTTCATGTGCTTAGTACATATGGACATACTGGTGTCTGCATGGCTTTGTACTTTTGTACCTGTAGTGTCTTGAAGTAAGTAGAGATGTTAGTTTTAGTGCAGCAGAACACAAGATAACTGTGCTGCTTCTGATTGCAGACTCTTCGCTGTGGCTAGTGAGAATGATGAAGCAATAGTTGATCCTGTCATTTTAGTAGAAATTGTTTGAATAAGTTGTGATAAGCCTCTGTGAGTCTGAAAAAAAATAATTAAGTTTGCATTGTAAGACAAGTTGGGGAGATCCTTGTCTGTTTCTGTATGTTTCAGTGCTTTCTATTTTATTTTCAGATTGTCTTCTTGCAGTGTGGCAGATTTGTGGAGTTTCATTCACAACATGGCCATTACTACAGGACAAGAATACCAAAATTTGGTAGAGATTTCTCTTACCACTATCCATCATGTGACCTGTATTTCGTAGGAGCAAGGTATTAAGTGGAATATTTTGTTTCATTTTTGTTAACCATGTTTTCCAAGAATAAAATAAACATTCAAATACTAGAAAAGTTAAAAAGTGGAAGAAGTGGCAATTTCTTCCAAATTAATAATGGAGACTGGGAAGAGTGGAAAATATGGGAAGATTAAAATTAATTCAGTTTCCCATGCTGTTTTTAAACCTTTTTTTTTTTTTTCTATTCTTAAACCATGTACATCATGTATTTGCAAATGTGTATTAAAAACTGCAGGTCAGTGTACTGCTTTAAAAAGTGTTTAGCATTTAAGTAAGGAAAATTAAATAACTTTTCCTGTCCTGCTTGGTGTTTCATTGCTGTAAAGCGTATGTTAAATCACATAATTGGGTCTCTGAAAAGACACAGTAAAAATAAAATTAGATGCTAGGGTTTCAAGCAAAATAAGTAGAAATTCAAGATGAACTTAAATCACAGGAAATTAAAAGATCTTGAGAAAAGAGTTAATGTATCTTTTCCCTGTAAAAATAGTAATTGGCAGGATATTGAAGTATAATAAATAAGTGGTGAACATGCACATTTTTCTCTGTATTTTGAACACTGAAGTATAGGTTTGTCTTGTAGATCATGAATTCTGAAAATTGTATATTTGGCAAAATTAGGCTGTGAATAAGAATCTTTACAATGCCTCTGAACTTACAGCAGTGTTTTTCAGTATTTGTAAGACAAGTAATTTTGGGTTTTTCTTTTGTAGTTCTGAAGTGTACAGGCTAAATCTGGAACAAGGAAGATTTCTGAACTCCCTGCAAACTGAAGCTTCGTAAGTTATGTGTGATGCATGACCTCTGTCTTCTTTCCACCAGGTGGAAGCAGACTCCAAGCATGCTCAGCACCAGTACTGTCTCTGAATGCTGCCCAAATGCTTTGCAGAGTTGAAAAGGAACATATGCTGAGTCTGAGTCTCATTTCATTTTATGTTCTGTAAATTTTTTTTGTTCTAGTTTTTATGTTTAATTGAATTTTCTTTTGTGGATGTTTTAAAATTGCTTAATGTGGACTAAATAGGTATTATATAACTTGATCATAAAAGCATTTCATTAAAACTTTGCCATTATTACTCAATTTAGCCATCATATAGAGATCTACCCACAGGGTATGTACTTTCCCAGACATGTCTTTGTCCTTCTGCTCTTGAAGTAGCCCAAAGAGAATTCTTATATCTCCAGCATGTGTCTGATTCTTTTGAAAAGCCTACCAAAGTAGGAACTGAGCTTTTTTCATGTGGGGAGAGGCAGATTAGAAGAACAGACTTCACTAGAGTGGCTTGTTGGTGGGCAACAGCTGGTGTGCACTGGGCAGGATAGCTTAATGGATGAAGGAGTATTTGGGAAGGCAAAATAAAAAAACAAGCAAAAGGAGGAAAAAAAGGGGAAATCCTAGAATGGGAGAGGTAAGGGTGTAGTGTAGAATGTGGATTAGAGAGATGAGACTTAAGTTCTGAGAAGGTTTTGACGCAAGGGAGTTGGAGGAGTTACAGAATTAGAGGTAGAGGCCTTTGAATGGAAGTAGTTGGAAAGTGCTGGGATAAGTGGTGTAGACAGAAATATTTGTACTTTGGAAGAATTGTTGTTGAAATACAGGGCTCTTGGGTGCCCTGTTGAGAAACAGGATACTTGGGTGGGAGAAGGGAGACCATTGGTCACACAAGAACATGTTGGAGATGTAAGCTTTAGAACATAAGTCATCAGAAAGATCTTTTGACATAATTAGAATCAGAAAATCATTTAGGTTGGAAAAGACCTCTAAGATCATCAAGCCCAACTATTAACCCAGGACTGCCAAGTCCACCACTAGACCCATGTCCCCAAATGCCACATCTACATGTCTTTTAAATACCTCCAGGGATGGTGATTGAACCACTTCCCTGAGCAGCCTATTCCAATCCTTGGCAACCCCTCCAGTGAAGAAATTTTTCCTGGTATCCAGTCTGAACCTCCCCTAGCACACCTTGAGGCCATTTCTTCATGTCCTGTTGAGTTGTTTAAGAATACAGTGGAGCAGAGTGATATGGCAGGTAGGTGGTGGCTATGGGCAGAAGAACACAGGATTGTCCAGGCTGGAGAGAACCTCAGAGCCCAGGCTCCTGCTCAGGGCATGGTCATATGAATTCAGATGAATTTTCTCAGGGGGGTCTTGAAAACTCCAAAGATGGAAATTTCCCTGCCTCTATCACTAACACATTCCAGTGCTTAATTATCCTTATAGCATAAAAATATTATCCTTACATAACACTGTCCCTGCTCGGCTCCGTGGGGTCCCGCATGCACCCTCAGAAGCACGGGTGGGTTCAGTGTTACAGTCGGTAGCAAAGAGTCGAGAAGGGCATTTGTGTGCGTTCCAGCAGGAGCATTTATTGCTGCTACACTGCTGAAGGTTGCAGAGGCAAATGTGAACATGATCCCGAAACTCACAGTTTTCTGTGGGAGTGGGGGGAAAAGGTGGGACTAGGGAACAGGGACCAATGGGGAACTCTGGGGGAGTGATGAGGGGTAGAGGCTGACAGCCAACCAGGGAATTCAAACTGGGATAGATTAACATAACAGAACAGGCATCCTGGGAGAAGTCTTTTTGGTCACCTTAGCATAAAGTGGTTCTTGTGGTTCTAGGAACGTGTCTTACTGAAGACTCTCTGTCCCTTGTAGTTTATGTGCACCAGTGACCACACTTACATCCAGTTGGAACCTTACCTGTTTCAAGTAATCAACACTGTCTCTGGCTCCAAACTGTTAGTAAGCTCCCTTAAGTATGGGAAGCTGTTGTTATATGGCCACCTGTCCCTCCCTCCAACTTTTGCTTTTCCAGGCTGAGCAATAGTGTACATGATTACAGAAATCTTATTAGTTGTTCATGTGTTAAATTGTTCTGAGGTCACTAAACTTGCTCCTTTTTCTGTTGTAGAGAGAGTAATGTCTGTGACATAAATCCTGTACACTTCTTGTTTGCTATGGGAACGGCTGAGGTAAATGTTTTCCTTCCTTTTATAAAAGTGGCAGTAGTGTTTGCTTCATTTTTATATTAATTTGCAGGAGGATAAGAAGAAATCATGAACATAATTAATTAAATTGGTCTCATTTGTTATGTTAGATATAGATACGTTACAGATGACTTTTTAGAGCGTAGTGCAGATAAAATACCTGAATTACTTGGTTGCTGAGTACTTGAGATTTTGCAGATGGGAGCGAAAATAATGTTCTCTTGTTCTGCAGTGTAGCCATCTGTAGAAATTACCTGGCATGTGTACCCTATTAATCTTAAGAAAATTAGTGGTTTTGATTCAGATTCCATGAAAGAAACTAGAAATGAAATGTGTGCAGCCTGTATGTCATTATTAAAACAACTCATGTCAACCTAGGAAATTTTGGTAATTATTAATTAGATTAGATAATTCATAATTTTATTTAAACATTTTCAGAATACCAGGCATCTGCTACATAAGCTTGAACCATATTTTCTAAATTGTTTAGGGTAAAGTGGAATGCTGGGACCCTAGAACTAGAAATCGAGTTGGGCTGTTGGACTGTGCACTAAGCAGTGTGACAGCAGACACAGAGTGAGTAAAGGCTGTGAGTAAAGTGTGTCGTTCTGAATTTTTCAGAAGTTTTGCTTTTAGAAATAAATCCCATTTTGCTTTAAAATGACCTGCCTGTTCTCTTCTCTTGTCATTGCTAGTGTGAATAAAGGATTTTCTTAATCATAAAGGAGTTCTCTTAGACATTGATCTGAATAGCAGTGGCTATTTTTCTATACAAATAAAAGTTCTGAATGTAAACAGCACAGCTTTTTGAAGTAGTATTTCTGAGTGATGCCTGTAAATTATTTTACAATAATAATGTAGCTATTTTTAACATTAAAAAAATTATTTGCAGACTTTATTGAAAGAATGCCTAACTATAAGCATTGTGCTTGGCAGGATAGAAGGTTTACCATCCATTTCAGCACTGAAATTTGATGGAGCTTTGAATATGGCTGTTGGAACATCTACTGGGCAGGTATATTTGACTTCATCTATCATAGTTCTTAGGAGATCCTGCTCTTGCAATTCCCAATCCCAGCCTATCATACATTGAGTGCACTATATCTCTATTACTGCAAGTAGTTATAAGACCATAAACTACATGTATAGAGTGGTAATAGTCAAACTGCAATTTAATTTTGTCAAATGCTTGTGCTCTTCAGAATTCTGTAGGTACCACTTAAAATCATCATGACTTCATAACTATATAACTTCAGATTTGCAGTTTTCTTAAGACTTGAGTCAAGTGTGTGGGGGAAGTTGCTAGTTTTTGGGACTATCAGTACCATTTCAATGCAACATATGTGCTCTCCCTTATCTTGGTGGTTAAAAAACCCAGAAATTATTGTCTTTTAACTGTTATTTTTACTGTCTTACCATAATATGAAAAATCATTTTAATTCATTTATTGTTGCCATCATATTTGTAAAGGGAAGTGTGGGGACTGTTTCCTGCCTTCATCAGTATTTTCATGGGTTTAGAAAACTGTAGCTTCTTCAAGAGCAGATATGTGTGTGAGAATTGTACTTGCTGTGCTAGTGTACAAGTCAGACAAATTTTATTGTAGACTGTGTTTCTGATTAAATAAACCGAGAATATTATTTTTCCCAAAAATTCTGGGTATTTGCACTTTACATATGAAAGATTTAAGGTCTTTCTCAAGTTCCATAGGAAATTTTGGAGATAAAAATACAGGTTTCTGGAAGATAGGGCCTGTACGCTCTACTTTCCTTAACACAAAACTTACACTCTGGGGTGTTTCATTGAGGGAATGTTGCATTCACTGAATCTGGAAGGGAGTCTGAAAATTTAAATTGTGTAAGAACAACACAAGAATCTGAAAGTGAAATGTTACTAATTATGAAATACTAAGAGTATTGAAATAAAAAGGTTCATTTTTTTCAATAGTAATTTAAAAGTCTTTAGAAAGATGGTTAGATCTTAAATTTTTTAATTTTTCTAGATGGAAGCATGCTGATGTTAAAATACATGGCTAGAATAAACTGGGCTCACCTAATAGGTTGTTTTCAGAATTTAAAATTATTTATTTTATGTAAATCCTACCTATGTATTTAAGTAAAATCTCAAGTTTAGCTAAATACTTAGTGAAGATCTGATGGGCATGACTTCTTCATGATCTTACAATGTTATAAATTGAATCTGCCTCTTATTCTTCAAGGTTCTATTATATGATCTCCGGTCTAGTAATCCATTAATAGTCAAAGATCACCACTATGGCCTGCCTATTAAATCAATTCAGTTTCAGCATCAGTTGGATTTAATTATCTCTGCGGATTCTCGAATAATAAAAATGTGGAACAAAGATACAGTAAGTAGTTTTATGTTGCTGCATTTGGATTTTTAAATTTTTACTTTATTTGGGTTGGGGGTTTTTCTAGGTTTTTTTTTTGTTTGTTTTGTTGTTTTGGGTATTTTTTTGTGCAGCTTGATTAATTAAGCTGAAATTCAGTGTAGGAAGCTGAGGTTTTAATGTCTCTTAATTTACATAGCATTTTGTCCTGTCTGACTAAATCAGAATCTGGGAAGTTATTCAGTAGGCTGTCAGGTATAAAGATACAGTCTTAGGGGTTTTCTAGCTGTTTGAACATGTCTGGCCAAGAGGCTTCTTTCAGGAGGAGGATTTAAACATAAAAAGTAGTATCTTAGCCGTTGCCTTGGTTTGTGCATTTCTCACAGTGTTCTTGAATACATCCAGTTACCTTTTTCACCAGAGAAAACATGTTCATTCCAATTCCCTGCTCAAAGTAGGGTTAATTTCAAAGGTAGGTCAGTTAGTTAAGGACCTACTAAAATCAGGTGCTGCTTATTTTCGCAGGAACGTATTTGGATACTGAAGCAGATACTGTGCGTAGAGGCAGTAACAATGTGTCTTACACTGTATTAGTGGATTATGTTGCAATGGCCAATGTCTTTATGCATACCTTTTGCACTTCTAAGTGAAATTGAAATCTCTAATTTTCATAGGACTTCTTTTCATTATATCATGCTGTCCTCTTTCTTATCTTTCTATCAGTGAAGCTTGCTATGAATCTACGGGGTAACAAAATATGTTACCCCGTAGATTCATAGTAATACTATTGTAACTTGTTTTGGTTTGAGGGACTGTCTAGTCAATTGTGTTCCTTCTAAAAAACATGCTCCATCTATGCTTTTCTAACTTTATAGTGAAACATAAAGAGGTTGTAGCAGAGGCTTTTTTTCTAGTTATTTCAGGCAGTCAGTTCAGTATTGTCGTGCTGCTTCATGAGCTTTCAACAGCCTTTTATTTTTACTGTGATCACAAGTAGTTTTTTGTATGCTCCTCTGCAGTTAATTTTTATTGTTTGAAAGAGCAAATAAATTATTGGTTATTATTTAAAACATCTGCAGTGGCCTCTCGCCATTTTTCCTAGGTGTGTATATTTCCCTCCTTGAGAATGAAGCACTGTAAGGTTTGTCAGGTGGCCTCTGGTGGGAAAAGGGAGGGTTTCTCACTGCTGGAAGGCAAAGATAGCTTTGGACTCTTTCCTAGAGTATGTTCCAGCTGGCTCCTCCTCTCCCAGATGCTGGTTCCTGACTATCTCTGGCTGGGAACCAAGTGCAGAGGCAGACTGCGGGTGGAGAGCATATGGCTTTGATACCAGAATAGCCCCATGCTGAGACGTGCCTTGGGGTGGGGAGCACCGGGCTTTTGTCTGCTGAGGCCGGGGTGGAGGAGGCCTCTTCTTAATCATCAGGGAGAGACCAGAGGTGGGTGGGGTAACTGGGAGGGAAAGGAAGGGCCCAGAAAGGTAGGTGGGATTGCTGCAGGGAAAGAAAAAAAGGGGAACAGGATCAAAATTTTCCTTGTTCCTGTCCCTCATTTAGAACTGTGTAGGCATGTAGTCTCATGCTTTAGATTATGCGGTCCAGTTGTTAGAGACTCTACTGGCTGTCTTGTGTGTTGGCTCATAAGAGCACCTGTATTTTGTCTGGGTTTTTCAGACTCTGTTCCAGTTCTTATTATTTTGAGAATGTTGTTTCCTGCTTTTACCTCTTTCTTAAGTAACCTTTATAACTTCAGTTCTGATCTAAGCTAGATACCACTGCATTCTCTTACTACTTTTATTCTATATCAAGACCTAAATAAAATGCTGAGCTATATTTAATTTCATTTCGACATTAGCAGGGTGGAAGAACCAAGATCCAGATTCAAATTTCATTCCTAATCCATTTTTTTCAGCTAATCATACTTTGCAAAGTAAAAATGATTTAAAACTACCACATTCAGAGTTGAATAAAGTGAGGGTTACACTGGCGATGTGCCAGGAACTTACAGACCTCAGGCCCCCTTTTGCATAAAATAAAGTAAATTTGACATATATTTTCAACATAGAAGTGTAAACTGAGAAATTAGAGGTGCCACTGTACATTGCTGTGTCTTCAATAGCCAGTAGGCTTCACTTCCTTGTAAGAGATTGAATCAGAGATAAAATACAATATGGAGTTCCTTGTGTTATGTTCAGAGATTTGATATTTTATTGTTCTGCAAAAGCTATTCCATCTTTATGCCATCATGTTTCTTAGCTTCTATAGTAGCTATTTATTAATGTTTAGATTTACTGAATTTAATTATATTTTTTGGAGTTCTATATGATTTATTTTCTTCCTACAATTTCAGGGAAAGATATTTACTTCAATGGAGCCAGAACATGATATAAATGATGTCTGCCTGTATCCAAATTCAGGTATGTTAAATATAGTCATATCTTGCTAAATTCAAAAGGAAAAGCTTGCTAACGCAAGCTGTGGTCTTTTTTTCTGGTTAGGTGATACAATTTAGGTCTACTTTCCTCCTTATGGCAGAGCTTGGAATAAAGGGTTATTTGTCAATTAGTGTCCTTGTTTCCTCTGCACCTGTATTACATTGGAGCCTCTTTGCAGTTAGAAGCTGCTGTGCTGTTAATTGAGTGATTGATTTCTTTTACTCTTTCAAATATCTGAAGTGACTCATTTCATAAGAATAGGAATTTTGACCTATTGTCTTGACTAAGCCCAAGATGAGTTAGAGCTTGCTTTCTAGAGGTAGGAAAAATCTCTTTACAGCAGGTTTATAGATTTTTTTTTCAAATATTTACAAAGATTTGATCTTTCCTGGACTTAAATACAGCACTTAAATTGTGCTGGTCCTTAGATTTAATACTTTGGTTTTAAGTGTAGATTCCTATGTGCACAAATTTGCATGTTTTTTGTGACTGTTTTCAGATTTGTTGCATCTCATAATATTATGTTTAGAGATCAAAACTGAGGGTCACTTCTAACCAGGACTTAATTTATGAGTAAAAATATTTTGCAAAGTGATGGTTGTATGTGCATACGTGCTTTGGTTGTATTTCAGAGTGCAACTGGACTTAATTTTCTTGCTTAATGTGAGTTGCTGTAGTTCTTCAGTACAGTGTGACACCTACTTCCTTTTTAGAAAGCAGTACTGAAAAAGATGAAGTAAGTTAGGGTCACTAGGATGGCACAGAGCAAAAGTCTTGAAGCAGACAATGCCTGTGTTGCAAACACTGCTATTATCCTAATTTTAGAGCGAGGTAGCAGTAAAGACAGAGCAGCTTGGATTTTGATTCACACTAGCAGCTCAAATTTAAGATTGTAGATAAGTGAGTTTGAGATTTCTAGCAAGTTAAAACTTATCTTTGTCTTTTCTGCCAACTTCAGTTAAGAATGTGTTGGAGGTTTTTGGTTTTTTTTTTGGTTTTTTTTTTTTTTTTGGTAAGATGAGCAATTAAATACTCTTCCCTGATAAGATGGTGGGCATTTTTGACCTTATGGAGCAGGGTACATGCCATGTGCTCTGGTTGTATGTAGGAGTTCATATGGGTGTATATGAGAATTACTGCATGGTGACAGGGTGAACTGTGCACCATGGAGGTGGATAAGCCCTCGTCCATGGTGGCTACAGAGAGAGGTTCTTGGAGTGAATCATCTTTAGCATTTCACCTGCGTTTCACCTGTGATCTTGTTGGTTTCATCTAAAAGAGAACCCTGCAGCAAATTAACGTCCACACAGCACCAATGAAGAGCTCACCACAGGGAGTGGAACAGAAAAAAGTTCTTTGACAATGTAGAATCGTAGTGTAATTTAGGTTGGAAGGTACCTCTGGGAGTTGTGTATTTCCTGCTCAAAGCAGGGGGAACTTGAAGTTAGATCCATCTTTGAAGTCAGATCACGTTGCTCAGGTCAAGTCAAGTTTGAATATGTCAAGGGTGGGCATTACTCAACTGTGGACACTCTGTAGCCTTTGTGGTATGTGGACATGCCTCATGTGCTTTTGCAGAAATGATTTTCATGAGACTCTGCAGGATGAATCTTGTAGCACAAAGAACTGAATGCACACATCTCTCTAATCTTGCTATTGACACAGCTTTTCATGTGTCTGTGATTGAGATCTAGATTATGCAGTCCAGTTCTGTGTCCCACATCTCCTGCTTAAGTCAGTTCTGCTTTTCTTATTGTCTGTAGGGGGACAGCTTGATGGTTTTGGTAAGAACTGTTGTGGGAAGAAAACTGGTTGTATTTTATGGTCACATGGAGACAGTGGGGCAAAAGCTAGAACATGTTGCAGTGGAAATTGAGAGATTTAAGGTAAGAGGTGGTGCATCACAGATTTGTCATAAATATTGTTGAACCAGAATTTAAGATGCCTAGAACCACCTCATGCTCATTCAGAATTTAAAGAATAATCGTGACTGAAGATCTGAAAATAAGTAAATATTTTCAGTAAGATGGCCTTGCCGTGGAAAGTTGGAAATATAGTATCAGTATGGGTTTGGCTCGGTGCTCTTACTGGTGCCCCAGCATTCTCAGAGCACCACTAGATGCATGGCACAGGAAACACAGGAGATTTAGTTGTATTATATAAATGAAACTTGACGGCATCTTCAGTGTATAGAAATTTGTGTCTCGTTTGTTTCAATTATTGTAAAAAAAATTAAAAGTTAAAAATTTGCATTTTCTAAAACTGCTTCTCCCACATACTATCACTTCATGTTCCCATCTTCATTCTTTTACATTTATGATACTGTACTGCAGAGCATTTTCCAAAGAGGGCCTTATTAAAACTTCTGAAAAAAGGCTCTCATTTATTTCCCTTCTACAGTAATCAAACTAGGCTGTTATGTAGTTTGTTAGGGTGTGGTCTCTCTTCCCATAAAAATTGGTTGAAACTAACAAGCTGAAGCAATAAAAGTGCATGGAATAGACTTCTCCTTTCAGAGTTGTTAACTTTCATTCTTCTATTTCCCTTGTAGTATACACCCATGTACTGTTCTGAAGTCCGTTTTTGTCCTCCTTTAATTATTGGTGGAAGACTCTCAAAGAGGAGGTTTTCCTTTACTGTCATCTTCGAAGCACCTGCAGAATTAATTTCTGTCTTTATTTCCAGTGATTCATATTCAGCCAATGGAAAAATGCTTTGTCTCTGGAGCGTGCTGCTAGGCGAGCATGTAACCTATATACTATGCTGGAGTACTCTGTGTGTGTCTGTGTGTGTGTTCATGTATATACTATAAATCCTTGCTTTTTCCTTAAATTGCCTGTAAACCTTTCCAGGCACAGTTTTTAGCCAGTTTGCTGACTAAGCTTTCACAAATACCTTGCTTTGCTGGGAAAGCAAGCCCCCTTTTTTCTGACATTTTAAGTCCAGCTGCATTGTGTATTTATAATAAAAGGATTAGGTAGGAAGGATTACTCCACCCATTTTAATTGCATTCCTCTAGTTGGGTGTAAATTATATTTCTGCCCTCTGGGTGTGTAGTAATTGACCCAATTATTCATAGTCTCAGTGGCATATGTTACAGTTCTTTCAGATCAGAATGTTATCTAATTTGATGGCACTTTTCTTCTTCATAATCAGTCTCTTGTATTACATGTTGATCAGCTACATTGGAAAGACAAAATTGAGGTAAACATAAAAGTACATAGCAAATGTTCTTATTACTCTTTTATGTAGAAGGAAATTGAAAGTGTTCTTCATTTTGAACTTGTTTGAAATCTTGTGGCAGTAGGAGATTTTCCACAGATTTTAGTATTGCTACAGTATTTTTTTTATATTCAGAGTATTTAAACCCCAAGACATTGGTTTTGTGGTGTTTCTTCAGTATATTAATAGATATTTCAAATTTTACATTTTCCCTGGTTGGCTAATAGCACTAGTATTACTCCTTTTGAAGCCACACTATCCTATATCTCATTTTGGGTTGAGTAGCTGCTGTTGTGTTGATTTCCCAAGATGAAATATGAATGAAGGTGTAAACCATGTTGTGATTAATGGCTTTGTTTAGGTGTGTGTTTAAAAATAAAACAAAAAACCATAAATATTAATACCAATGTATTAATAATGCTATTTTATATCCAAGGTAAGTTTTAACTGCAGTATTAACTGGATTTGTTCTAAACAGTATTAAGGGATGAACTTTTTACATTTGTTATGAAAATTAGCAGCCCGCACTTATCAGGGCTTGATGTTGCTTAAAGTGGTGCTGAACCATTAAGATAGAGGACAAAAGGGAATAAATATGTAGGAAATTAGGCTTTGTTAATTATGCTGGTATCAGACCTTTCTTTCCATGGTATTTGATACAACAATTTATTACAGGTCTTGGTTAGTGTATATATGTACTTTATGAGGTTTTTTTTTAAAAAAATAGTATTACCCTCTTGTGATCAATATTTTTAAATGTGGAAATCTCTTTTTAGGAATGCTAATGACTGCCAATGAAGCCCCTAAAATGAATATCTATTATATACCAGTAAGTAATACCAGTTGTTGCTGATATTGCTCTTTAAAGACACAATTGTTTGGTGCCATTCAGGTATTTCAGTTGAAATTCATGTCTACATTGTCTGAGTTGTCACAGTAAAGTAAATTTAGGTTAACTATAATTTATTAATGTAACATGTTAAATTACTTTAAAAACAGCCTTTTTTAAAATTTGCCTTTTGCTGCCAGTTTAAAAACTGATTAGTGGCGGTAGAAAATTCAGGTGGAGCTTTACTGGAAAAAGTAGGTTTTTTGATAGCTGATCAAAAAGTATTCCTAAATAGGGACTATAAGTTTCAAGATAATAACTTTGCTTTGTTGTGAAATATTTCATTCGTGTCTTTAATATGTGGTATACAGTGACATAGTCATAGCAGTAAATACTCTTCTCTGTTCTGACAAAGAAATGATATTGTGTGGCTTCAAATATGGCTCTTGACTGTAGCTTATGCTCAATGCCCTTCTGCAATTGCAGCTTTTCACTGGGTAAGCTTTCCAGTTGAAAGGCTCAACTGTAGGTTTAACTATATGTTTTATCTCTTCAGATTTGTTTTAGGGAGACTTAGCAGCAAGCCTTCTGGTGTCAGGGAGTGGTACAGAAAATTACACCTGCATTTCACTCTTGGTTTAGTTTCTACAGTGCGTTCTCTAGAGGTTTTTTTGTCCTGATAGAAGATAAATAGTAGGGATACCTATGTAAATGTTGCATGCAGAATAGCTGACCAGACTCTAAAAATTTGTGCACTTCTTAATTAATTTTATTCACATCTTGGACAAACTATAATATATATTTAACTATTTTTTTAAATCAGCCAAAAAGTCTTCATGTAGCTAATTGATTTTAAAGTAACTTAAATTTAATTTTTTTCAGTTCATTTCTGGTCATCCCCTGCTGCCATGTCCACTCTGTATGATCTTGATTTCAGGATGGAGATTTATAAGTTTATTTCTCTTTGTGGATTAGACAATACATACATGTTGTATTTGTGTGTCTAAACACAACAGTATACCCCTCTAAACAATTCTGTAGTCTGATGTATTTACTTACATTATTAGATTTTTGCATTTAAAGAGATGTGGAATTTTATACATGAATTGTATAAAAACTTTATACATTTGTATAAAGGATGTTCTTCGGATGTGAATTGCCTGTTTCCGTAACTCAGCTCTAACCAACTCGCGTTTTATTAATGGGCGCTTTCCATGCTTTGGGCAACAAGGGGCACAACAAATACTTTTCTATTTATGGCAAAATGCTAGCTGTAGTTAGAAGGTGAACACTTTTTTTCCATTTGCCTTGTCCCTTATAAGGTTGAGAGAGTAGCTCTCCAAGCACTTCTTTTTATCTATTGCCTTTTTTAATTAATGGATTAGGGAAGACAAACTCACATATTTTCAAAATCTGATGAGTTTTTAAAACTGGAGTGTACTAGTTAGTTAATTTAAGTTATCCAGATGGAAAAAGCATTCCTTCTGTCACTAAAGGTAAGGTTCAGCTTTCTGTCTGAAAATTGTGCACTGAGATTATTTTTTGTGCAGGTGTGCATGATACATGAACTTGACAGCTGTAGTACATTAGAGGTGCACATTCAACTTAGCCAGAAAGTTATTTCATTGTCTTGATTGTCACCAGAGATGGTTTGTTAGAACTTGTTCAAGCTAGTATTACTTTGAGTATTCTTGCACATATTGTAAATCAAAATGAAAAATACTTTTTGCTCTCTCAAAAATCTCACTCTCATTGAATGCCCTGTGAGTACTGAATTCGTGTTTCTGAAGTCAGACAAGTAACTTTTAGTTAGGAAATACAAGCACTCTGTATTAGATCTCAGATCATACCTAGAGAGAATATTGCAAACTTAAGTTCTGACTAATACTACCTAGAATTTTTGCAGCAGTCAGGCTATTCCAATGAAGATTAACATAAATCTTGCCCTAAACCATCTTCCTTTGTCACTATCCCCTGATTTGTGGTACCTGAATCTGCCTAAACTTGTTTGGATGATACCTTTTTATGGGTTTTACATTCATGGTGACATGAGTATACAAATGGACCCAAATGATGAATGTTAAAGCATAAATCCAAATATCAGTTCTATTTTTGAAATATTGTTGTATACAAGAAAATTGAAAATTTATTTCAAAGGCTACTGCCCAGATTAAATTTGCTTTTCAAATAAGCTAAACTTCTCCAGTTTGTGTCAATGGCTTTGAGTTTGAAAGCTGTTTAACATACCTTAAATACTGTCAGTACTTTTTTAGTTGACAATCTGTAGTTCATTTCAAAACATGTAATACTTTAGACAATAGGAAATTTAAATGTAGCAAGAAGAAGTTACTTTGAAATAGAGACAGAATTCTCCCACTCTGGTCTGACTTTTTTACCCTGTCTGCCTTTTTACAAGACTGAAGGGGCTGGCACAGACAGTGTTGTATAATTGAAGGGTGTTTTACTGCATTTCCTAAAAATCAAGTATGTAGCTCACTAAATCTGTTTTTGTTGGCTGTTTTGTTTATTTTTTAATCTGCCTTTTAAATGAAGAAAATATAAAATGGAGGACTTGTGTCAGCCTTAAAGTGCTCCAGGGCATTTTTTATTAAGAAAAATGTAATGTTATTAACACATTCATGTTACAGTTTTATTCCTTGATCTTCCAGGCTAGTTATTTGAGCTCAGAGTTGCACACCTGTCCTTTGGTTTCTCTGTCAGTACATGATTAATACATGGGTTTTTTTCATCCTTGGAAGACTTACTAATTTCCTCGCACAGGCAAAGAAGTTTAGTTACATGGGCCTTTGGAGCGAAACTTTGAAGAACTGTATTACCTGATCTCTTTTCATGGTTTCATTTTCTGTCTTTTTCTGAGAACTAGGATTCACAGTTTTTATAATGAATAACATAATTTTCTCTTTGTTTGTTTACTTTAAGGTAGACTTGAATACTACTAGAAATGTGTCCTTTGAGATGTTGACAGGAACTGAGTTACAAGCCTTGCTGAATTCTGTAACAGAATAAATTCCTGGGGGAAATGCTACTAACTGTAAAGGACAGTTATGTAAATAAAATCCATTCAATTGCCCATGCCCCTCATTGGCCCATAGTGCTAGTAATTATTCTCTTGTTTCAAATGCTCATTGGAACAGCTATATGAAATTGCCATGGCTATGATCAAGGAGGATACTTAAAATCCCAAATGTATGGTGCTATGCTCTTTGTAAGGAAAAAAAAATTCACAGCAGTGGGAGTCTCGCAGAGCAGGAGCGTGTATGTTCATGGATGGGTGCAGACAGACCCAGCATCCTCTGTCCATGATTGGAGTTGGCCAGACAGTGCAGGACTGTGCCCAACCCAGCATACCCAGCATCTCAGCAGGTTTTATTAGTGTGGGCACAGTGCTGTGCTAACACAGCTACATGACTGCTGAACTGGAGCTGGCTTGTGTCCGGCCAGCTTGGAATGTGCTCCGACTGAGCTCATGTCTGACTGAATTATCTGTGTATGTGTGCCCGTTCTCTCCATTGTTAATGCCAAAGCTAAATTTCCATTTCAAACCCAAAAAATTACTGTCTCTTGAACTTCAGGATTATAAAAGATTTGACAGTGTGTATCATAATATTGCCTGTAAATGAAATGGCACGCATCAGCTTTTCCTGCAGAAATTTCATCAGGATAGGTATGACAGTTGAGGCTAGGAATGTCTGAGAACACTGCATTTCTTATAAAAAAGTAAAAAATCACTGCAGTTTTTTCTTTTGTGTGCAAAGCTTTAAGTAGAGGAAATACAAGGTGATTTTTTGCTTTTCTAGAAAGGACAGACAGGTTTGCTTTTAAATGGCAGGGTACCTCATATAAGTACACAGTGCAGAGTGAGCAAAAACCAAATTGACCGTTGAAATGAAATGTTTGTGTTACATAGGTAACATCTTGAGTGGCTTAGCTTGGAGACTTTGTTTTTGTTTTATTTTGTTGGGCTTTAATGAGGGCAAGTGCCTCTGACTGGAAGTGGGCTGTTTGCCACTCGTTTAATAGCTAACTTGCAGTTTATGCAAACATTTGGAAGCTGCTTCTTGCCAGCTGGCTTCCTGGTACATCACTTTGATGTGTGCCTCGGGAAGGTTGAAATGAAAGTTGTGTGTGCCTTGGGATAGTTTTTAGACTACTGACTCAGAAACGTAAGTTGAGTCGATAGTGCAACCAGGTCCTGGCCAAAGAAGTGAAGAGAGGCAGAAGTTCCACTGACACATGGTGGTCCACTGGCCTGGGATCTAAGATGAGTCAGATTCTCTTTAATTGAGGCCGTCATGTTCCCTGACATACAACGTTGTCTTTGCAGGTTGTACAGAAAACCCCCTACATGTCAGCTCCTGTGTGTTCTGGGCGGAGAACAAGGGGCATAGATGTTACTCTCGGTGTTTACTTCTGGTTACACGAACCCATCTGATCTTAGCACAGATGTTGCAAATCAGTCCTGTCTCATTTATTGGACTTGAAACTTTGGGCTACACATACATACTGAAACTGAAACTTGGTCTATTCATTAGACTGTTAAAAGAAGAGAGCAATTAAGACCGTAATTAATTGAGTGTAATATTCGGTGTTCTGGATTTTTTTTTATTTTCCTGCAGTCTTGGCAGAACACTCCCTGTTGAGGCTAGAAGCAATGTACTTTTGGTGTAGTGAAGATATTAAGCTCTTTGAGAAAATATAAATCCTGGAGCACCTCTGGCTTCTTTTCAGGTAGTTTTGGAAAATAATTTGATATCCTAGCACTCTCCTAGTTCAGGGCTGTTGGAATTATAAACTGGAAATATTTCAAGAGCAAGTATTTCTTGCCTACTCAATGATTCCGTTTCTCCAGGAGTATAAGGGTTCTGGTTTCTAATACAATACCTACTTTGGACATGTGGCTCTCCTTATTGCTAGAAATATTGTGAATTTTGTCCTCTTAAAATTGGGTGGCTTTTCAGCTAAACCAACCATTGCTGATACTTCTTGCCTTTCACACATTCTTTAACTAATTTTGTTTTCAATTTTTTTTAGTCACTCCTCTAGCCTGGTTTAATTACTGTTTATCAGCATCTTTTTGTTTTGAATATTCCTCAAAAATGCTTCTCCTTAAAAAAAAGTTCTTTGGATTTAGATAAAAAAAGTTTTAGAAAACCTTAGAAAAACTAGTTTTTCCTTAGTCATTAACCCTGAAATAACATAATCACTGATTAATGCAACAAATCCTATTAGCTTACATGTTTTCATTTAATGCTCTGGGTATTTGGTGAAACATCTGTAGAGGGACCTTGTACTGAAGGAAAAACAAGTGAAAGCAGTTTTTTAATACCTTAGTTCATCCCCTTTATTTCTTTCTGGGTATTTGTTTGGAGTAGTTCTAGAATGTAAATTAGGGATGAACATGGTTTGATCTTACGCATCCAGATGAGCTGTTTCTAAATGGCTGAATTGACCAGAGTTGTGTTCAGTTCACTCACTGACAGAAAAAGCATTTATCTGAAATAGGTAGGTATTTTCTGTCAGTCTGGTGACAGAGTGCTCTCAGCAGTTCTATACAAGATGTTATGACCATCAGATACCTGTCTTTATAGTCTGTGATTTTTCACTTTAAAAGGTGTGGGAGGTTTCTCCTGTATTATACTCTCCACACTTACCTCTATGGTTATAGTTATATGGTTACTTACCTATATGGTTATATATATGGTTCATAGTTTTATGGCTCTAAGACTTACATTCTCATCCATTTGGGATCTACTGATTGGTTTTTTTCTCTCTTGGGTCTTTATATGGTGGGAACACAAACCTACCTGTCCACACCTTGTACTTCATGCCTTTAGGGACAGTGTTTTGTATAGTCAGCTGTCATTCAAATAGTTTGTGGGTGCTGTTAGAGTTACAGTGAGATCTTATGTACAGATTTTTGGCTTCTTTGTGGTAAAAGCTATGAATCAAATGATGCAATTCTTTTTATATTTGTGTCTGGCATTTTGACACTAAGAGAACAGATTAGCAGTAGAGAGTAAGATTTTGATTTCTTTTAGAATATTTTCCTGCCTTCTGATTAGCAGTATTAGGTCATTCTGCATAGTGCTGCCTAAAATGTTGTCTTAAAGATCATATGATGAGGCTGTGGGTTTTAGAAGACAGTTATTCATCTTGTTTAATATAGCCCTTCTCTAACATGTTTTTTGTGAAGTGGAAAGCAACCATGAAACTGGCTTGTGCTAAGAGATTTTTTCTATCCTGAAACAGTATATAATGTAGAAAAACATTTCATAGTCTGAGAAAAAAAAAATTGTAAAATAAAATGGTTGTTATAGAATGGAAAATGTTGGTCTTAATCTTAGTTTGTTCATTTTGAGAACTGTGAAATGACTGGAAAGAAGGGTTGTTATGAAGTAGTGTATTACAGTTGAGCTTTGAGGCTGCCAAGTGTCAAAAGAAGAAACTTTCCATTAATAAAAAGATACTGGAGTGCATCTTTGGCCTTTAAACTGAGTTTTGATATATCAATCTTGTAAAATTGTATTTTCCATCCATAACAGTCTAATCCTTTACACAAAAAAAAGTGCCTGGTGAATGATGCGTTACCTATCTCACAGTATTTATAAGCATAGGAAAAAAGTTGTTTATCTTAACAAGCAGAAATGTGAGCTTCCTACTTTTAACCTAAACACTTTCAAAGTGAAAAATAACACACTGGGCTTATTCCCAACAAAGGATATCCTCCATTTCCCATGTGCTGGCTGAGAGACACGCTACCACTTGTCACATGTATGTAGAAGGAAAACACCAATGTGTGATAATCAGGAAAAAATTTCGGATATTCCTGTAAAACTTGTTTTAGATGTTTTTTGGTGCTGATGATGTAGTAGTTTGACATCATGTGTAGATTATGAAGGTATATGAACCCTGCTTAGAGCTGTTGTGGCTGTTGGTGTACGAGGCAGCACTTCTTCAGTATTTTTGAGCAGACAGCAGCATGCTGACTGTAAAGTTATACTTCCTTATAGTTTACATCAAACCCTTCATAGAGCACAGGAGAAAATTCTTAAAAGCAAAAGTTGTATGCAATTATACCAGGTGATTGCTCTGACCATTGATACAAGAATCACATATTTTTAGTGTTGTGACTGTTTCTCAAGCGGTTGGTAGCAATGGACCTTCTGTTCTTGCGTTCTTGTTTTAAGAAACAGGTTTTGAGGAGGGGGTGTGCTCCCCTTTTTTAAGTCCTGAGTATCTGAAAGATATTTTTTATTTCTTAACTTGCACTTGTTCTTTCCTTTGGGCCATCGATTCTTCACTTGATTTCTGAAAATTTAGAGATGCAGTTGCCTAGCTTCAGTCAGTGAAGAGAGAAGCAGTCACAGATACTGAAAATATGTAATTGCTGAAAGGGAGTTTTGTACTGTGCTATGTGTCTATCAGCATGTAAAAAGAATTAGAGTGTTTTAGGTTTTGGATCAGAAAACAAAGCATGTGAGATTTTTGTCCATGTAGTAATTTCAACTAAGTCTTTATTTCATTGCACTTGAAAGTACAGGGTAATTGTATTGTCATCTTCTGCACTGCACTCAGTATTGAACCATGTGTTGTGAGTTATGACTATTTTATGCAGAAATAGTAAAAGTTATGAAGACCTAGGATTTCTATTACAGAAAACCTTAGAAGTAAATAAAACTATCACATATGTGGAAGCTTTTGAATATTTATTTGAAAGGTACTTTCTACTTAAGATTATTTCCTGAGTTATACAAAATTTCTTTAGCATTATCCTCTGCAAAGAAGTTGGTTTATTCTGAGCTTATCTTCAGTATCTCTCTGGAGGAGCTGCACATTCCCAACAGGTAGTTGCTTTTCCTTCCCTTTGTGTTGTCTGGCAATACTTGAATAAACTCACGGAGAAGTCTTCCTCCCAGTTTTGCAAAAAGCAATTAAGCTGCAGTGGTAGGGAGTTATTAGAAACTCACACATTCCTAGATTTCCAGTAGTTTGTCAGTCATGTAAGGTAGACAAAGAGCTGGATTTGCCAGTACCTTTACATCTCTAGCATTCCTTGAATTTCCCTAAAATACAGATGATCCTCCAGTATGTTTTGTTTTAATGACTGTAAAGATACTTATGCTGTAACATTCCTTGGCATCTGGTGTGTACTGTAAGAACTCTGTTGTTCCCAGCCACTTAAAAGCACGAGAGGCAAGATCCTGCACAGTGTGGCAGTTGAGGAATTTTCCTGTCCCGTCAAGAGAAACTGAGAAGGGGACTGCTGGGACTTTGTGTTTCTATTTCATTCATTGGGTGTTTCTTGTTAATTTAGATTGCCATCAGAGGCTATTGCATACATACTAAAGTCAATGCATGTGTTACTGTCATCTGTGTTAGTAGTGGGAGTTTTGACCATTGATGACCTATGCCCTTAGTATTGCAAGAAGTATCATTATGTGTTTAGAAACAGATTTCTGAACATGTTGGAACAGGTAAAAGCTGTGTAGAAGTTCTTTCCTTGTTTAAAATGAAGGCCAAGACAGTTACGAAGTTTCCCACCTACCATTCCCTTGTCTGCCTCTCCTGCAGTCACAATTGTAAATGCAAGGAAAGAACTTCGCGAGTAATTTATTCTTTCTAATGTATCCTGATAGGGTGGAGTTTTTGTTAGACCATGTAAACTATGAAGGTGGTGTCATTTGTGAGGGAGATTGTGCTGGTTCAGTGATTCTTAGTCACTGAATAGTAAATTGACTTCATGAAGGTTCTAATGAGTACCAGAAGCTATGAAAAGGAATTGCTAAGAGCACTTAGTCAGATGTGATGGGGAATGGAAGGTGTGGATGGCCAAAGTATAATGTGGTTCCTGACTTACTGTCAGCAAGGCATTAGCTCAGCTGGGCATACCTGATCTGCGTCTTTTTTTTTTTTTTTTCATGGATAAAGAAAGACCATCCGCAGATGGCCATAGGTAAATAAAACCTGTGAAGTGAGTCCCTGCTGAACTTACTGCACAGTATTAAGGCAATTTACCTACTTCCCTCTGTTTTTACAGCAGATATGCTATAGATGCTGCTGTATTAGAATAAGGACAGACTTTTGGTAACTTTTGGTTTATTTTCAGCTAATAGTTTTGGGAAGGTGCTTGAAGCAGGTCATGGTTGTAACACACTCTTTGAGAAGCCGCTCTCCTTTTTCCTTTTGAGCTTCATTTGATTAGTTGACTTCATGTGAAAGTAATATGTTCTTGTACTTCAAGTTTCAGTGTATCTTTCTGACTTCAACATTGTCTCAACATTTAAAAAATGTAGGGAGTCTGATAAATAAAAGATCCATAGCAGTACTGATGAAGTGTTTGTTTTATGTGTGTCAGAACATGATAGGGATGTTGGTGCAAACATCAGACTCTACTCTTAATGCCGTGGCTGGTAAGTCACAGATGACTTGAGAAGTGTCCCGTTCTTGTTCTGTTGTGTGAAGAAAAGAGCTATTCTGGGAATTTCATTTACAATTTTAAGGAGTAACTTTATTTGCTTGAGGGCGTCTTTTCCCAACATTATGAGCAACTGGACCATTGTCTCCTTCAAAAGATGGAGGCTTCACTAAGGACACTCACAAGTGAGAGCACACCCATGACTGGTTAACTGACTGTAATACTTGTCAGACCAGAGAATATGAGATTTAAAAAAAAAACCAAACCATCATTACATAGCCGAACTGCTTAGAATTATAAAAATAAGTACTCACTATCTGATAACTACCAGGGCGGAAAGATTTAGTTTCTCATTCCTAGAAGATGTGTGCAAGTTCCTGCAGCAGTTTTTGTTTAACACTGGGAAGATCTTGAAAGCAATTTTCCTTTAACATGTTCTCTAAGGAGTAAAACCTCCAAATAGTTGATTTGGCAGCTTCCATAGCATAGTGAAAGGTAGGAAAACCAACTATTCAACCTCTCTGATTAATGAATCTGCCAAAAATGTCTGGATGTGCTGGAGTTAGGATGAGAGAAAGAGCCAATTCATTGTTTAATTCAGTGAAATTTATGAGTGTGTGGGCTTAAAACCAACTGCAGTGCTGTTGTCAGTAGTATGCCAGAAAGGTGCTATTCAGTCTCTCATCGTCATGTCTGTAGTCCACTGAGCTACTTGATATCTTTAAAAGCACCAAATCTACACCATATGATGTAGAGTGAATGAAAGCATGAAATTTTGAAAACTATATGGGAGATTTGTTTGGAGTTTATTCCCCAAACCAATTTAATTTAGAGAATCAAAGAATTGTATTCAGTCCAATCAATAGAATTGCTCAAGAGATTAACAGGGCATATTTGGAGTTGATCAGAGAGCATTCATAGGAAGAAAGAAGATTACAGAAGAATGGCAGAATTCAAAATGACAAATTGTTTGGAGCACATTGGTTGCTAAGGGAAACGCTGTGTATGGAAACGTAGTTGATAGAAACATAACAAGATCACGTGATCCCAAGGCTCCTTCCTAACACGAGCTGATCTCTTGGGCTGGCTATGACTGAAGGCCAAAAGCATAGTAACAAGAACAGAGAGCTGCAGATTTTCATATCTACAAGCTAGAAATAATCCATCTGGGTGTTTAGAGTTAGCAATTACAATTGATTTAATGTTAAGTGTTAACAAGGTGCAGCAAGGTGTTCTTCTCTTGACTTTTCAGTGCATCTAGATGGAAACTTTTCAAAGTTATTCCATACTGAGATCTGTCTAATTCTTAAAATTAGAGAACAAAACATTGAAAACAATACACTTAAAATGAATAGTAATTAATATTTCATGTAATTGCATTAATTAAACTTGGCTATACAATTAGGGAGCTAATTATGTTTAAAATGCAATTGCACATTTCAATCACTGCCCACACCCTGGGGATCACCATTTTTTTTACCACCCTCATTAGACCTTCTGTAATCTCTTCCTCCTGTTAAATGGTGTGATAGAAGCTGAGAATATGCATGCATAGATGTGCATCTGCTTTCTCCAGCAAATATATCCTGTTAAAGGTTTAAGGTGCTTTATCTTGTGCCGTTTCATTAAAAACAAACAAAATTAAGATTTTATTGTTATTATTTGTCTTCTCCAAAGAATTATTTTTGTCTCCTATAGGTAAATATGTATGTGAAGTCATCAAATCAGATACATAACATATATTTCATTTCAAGAAATAATAGTCTAGAAAATAATGTCTGTTGAAGTGCTTTAAGTTTCATTTTTGGTTTTGTTTTTTAATGGGAATGGTGGAATGGAGGAGCCTTCTTGGATTGTGAAGTCAAGTCCCATCTTATCACAAACAATCAGATTGTATAATCTTTTCCTTAAATATTTCAGATTTCATCTGAAAATTAGTTGTTAGTTGTTCCCCACTATCTCCACTTAAAAGGCTGTTAAGAGTCACACTCCTCTGGTGCTTAGGTCAGCTCTAGTTTACAGTGTCTCTGTGATGTATTTATTCTTGTGCAAGCATTACTGTTTCAGAAATCCTCCTTGCTGCCTTTCAGAGTCCTTGCTACAGTTCACATTCACATATACTGGAGTTGTACAAAATGTCTCCACCAACTCATTAATAATTTTACACAATGCACTGTACATAGAGGTCTGATGAAGATCTGAAAAATATGCTATTTTCGTTGTAATCACCATTATTCAAATAATATGGCAGTGAATGATTAAGTTAGTAGAGTTTTGCTACTTAGTAATGGTCTTAGTCAAAATGCATAGAAGGTACCACAACACACAACTGGAAGATTTTTGACAGAAGGTTTTACTTTGAAAATACAAAAGAACTGTGATAGGATATATTTTCTTGCTCTTTTGTTACTAACTGTATCACTATGGTGTGGCATGATATGGCCTTACACAGTTAATTTTTGTGAAACTGAAGTTTCTTTGAATCTGTGTATTGCTGTCTCATGCAGTCACAGCAGATAACACCTCTGCTTTCCAAAGCCTCTGGAACTGTGTGCTTGAATGATGTCCACATACATTAAGTTAGTCTTCTAGAGGGAATCAGACAGTCTAAACCTTCCAAACTCTAGTGAATGATTTTCAAACCAGATTAATGCCGTCTGTGAACATTTTGCATATTTTTGATTGCAAAATACATCAGTGAAGATTGAGGGGTTTTTTGCTGGTTGATTCTTACTACATTTTGAGATCTTGTTTACTGCTAAAAGAATTTATCACTGCTTTGTATGACATCTTCCAGGAAGTTATTGTTTAACATACAGAAAAACAGATTTTGGAACCTGTTTTTACTCCCTGAGAAGGAAGGAGCAACTGTTCAGTCACTTCTGTAGAATTGGTCTCAGAAACCTTCTAACAGATACTTAACAATACTTGTCTGGATGTGCATTCAAAGTAGTTTAATTTAAATCTCTTGACATCTGACTGTGGAAGCTTCTGTACATCCTGGGCTTCTTTTAAGTTGTTGAACATGTTTAATACTAGTTAGGATTCGGGCAGTTTTTCTGTGGCTCTAAGGGCTCTGCAGAGCTGGCTGTCAAACTGTTGAGTGGCGTTTAAAAGTGTACAAGTGCTGTCTGGTGTTCCAAATTGAAGATAAGGAACATCTGTTGTGGGCTGGGAATAATAACTATGCTGTCCTAGGGTTTATTAATTTTAGGAGAATTACAGACCAATGACAGGATGATATTTTCTACAGAAATGCTCAGGAATTAGGCATGGCCATAAGAACATTGCTGTACCATGTAAGACTTCTGATGCTACAAGACTATGAAGTCAAACATCTTGTAGGATAGAATACAAAGAACTGTGATGTTTGAAGTTATTTTAAAATAATATTTAAAAAACATTTTTCTGTGAACATTTTTCTCTTCTGTTTCTAGAACAGTTTGATCTTAGACTTGTTTCTCTGCTCAGTTGCATGCTAGACCATTCATCATACATTGTGTTTTCTGTGTGTAAAGTTAAGAAATATTCTAATGTGTATAAGAAAAATTTGATATTAGGTGGCACAGTACTAATAATTATTAAGTCCACATTTTTTACCTCCTGTGGCTCAGAACAAGGTAAAAGGCAATGGTGAGGTGTCTGCATTACTGGTGTATCGTAGTGGTAAGTTTTGCTGTGGGGAGGAGGGGACTGGTGTGACCCATCTGTCACTCTGCCTTGCAGTGTGGTGGTGGGACACTGTGGGACATCTGTGCTTTGGTCACCTCATGGGTGCTGTTTCCAGTTGGTGAAGGAGGAAGGCACTGGGAGGGGAGCAGAGCACAGAGCACCCCCCACTTGCTGCTGGCTGGGCCCTGCTGGTGGGTGAGGCTCCTCTGTTCATGGGCAAAAACATTTTCAAAGCAATCTTACTAACTTCAGCAGAAATTGGCAGAAATTGTCTCAAGAAGTGGTTATCCTACAGAAAGCAGAATAATAATGAAAAAAGCAAAAGATACTTATTTGATCACTGTTGGTGCTCATGTCTAGTTTTCCTGTCCTAAAAAGAATTTGGATAAAAGCTGAGCCTAGATGTGCACTCATTTAATAATGATTTTTCCATTGGCTGAGTGCAACTTTTCTAAAACTTGCGGAGAAATCTATTTGGTATGTCATAAATATTGTAAAAATTGTATCTGTCACTTAAGTTACATGCAGTTACCTACCTCATAACATTTTCTTATTCTTGCTGTGAATTTCAGTGCATTTTTCTCCGTTAGGTGTGGTAGATTTGTACCTTTCCAATCCAAATTGGCAAGTATATTGATTGACCTACACAAACTCCAGTGCTTTGTTTTGTTATGGTGGCTTTAACAGGGACTGCAGGCCAGGCTGAGGTGGTGCCAATGCTGGATGACAGCAGCTCCAAGGGGTCCCACTTGTGTTGGAATGTGGCCACTGTATGGAAACACACGAGCTGGGGGAAGACAGGCCAGTTTCACTTCTCCCACCTTGTCCCTGGAGGCCCAGTGCAGACCAACCCTCTCAATTGTTGCTTTTGTACCTGGGCACAGGAATGGTGGAACCTTGGAGCCTGCCATTCTGGAGTGCTTTCAGCATCATCCTGGGATGGCTGTTGCTTGACCGTGGAGCATTAAATTCTGCAGTTAAAATGCAATAGCAGTTAAATTCTGTGAAGGATTTCTATTGCGAAAGAAGGGCATTTCTTGTTTATGTTTTTATCATTGTGGCTGATATTGTTTGCCTTTTCTATTTTTAAATTTCTTCCTAAGCTTTAAAAAATGTTTCATATTAATGCACAAAGCAGAGCTCCTAAGATGCCCTAGAATAGGTGGGCAAGTGGTTTTAGTGGGGTGGAAGAGGGGGAAATAAGGTAATAAAATGTACACAGACATTTCTGTAGGGTTTTCCTTTCTGTCAGTTTACATGTGAAATTTGAATAATGGCTGGACTTTCTATTTTTTCCGGGTATTCTGCCACTTCTTTTTTCCATCAATTATCTCATTTCCCCCACTTCGTTTTCTGTGATCTGATCATCCAACCCACTCCAGAGATTATAATGAATAATCATGTTATGTGTTTCATGGCACAGATTACACCCATGAAAGGTTTTACTCTCAGTATCAGATTTTGAATATAGGAATACTTGGAACTGTGAGTGGCGCTACAGCTGAAGAGTAGATAAACAGTTTTCCCTTATTTGTGAGACTTTTGCTTTAGTTACTCATTCAAAGGTTTATCCCAATCAAGATCCCATTGGGGGGTTGCCCTAAGTGGTTGTAGGGGCTTGGTTTCTTTGTGTTTTGTAGGGCTTGAGCAGATGAAAAACTTTATTGAAGTGATAGAGGTCTTCACTGATGTGCAGCAAGATAAAATGAAGGGGAACTTTTTATTTAATGGGAATGGATGTGAGTCAAGGATTCTCTAATTTCTAATAATCTTAGGAGAGAACGTTGTCCTTAAATTTTATTACAAGAGAAGTTTTGTTTAGTTAGTAAGTAGCTTGCTGGTTTTTTTAATAAGAAGGACAAACTGCTTCATCTGAAACAAAATTATAGTAAACTTAAGGTTCTTCCACACCAGTCATGCTTTGATCGTCTGGTAATGAGGCACGGATAACTGATTCCTCAAGTGGCATGCAGACATTCAATAGATCTAGCCTGCTTCCTTTTTAATATAAAAGCTTGGCATTTTAATAAGTGGGTTTGGGGGAAGTAAATTAAAAAATTAAAATCTGGATGGAGACAAAAGCTTCTGGAATGTTGGCAAGAAATCAATCTGAATGTTATATATATCATTTATTCCTGGAGCAGACATGGGGAAAACATAGGTAAAGTGTTTCTTGTTAGTGACATCTTGGGTATTTCCTTGGAAGCTTTTGGTAATTGGAATGAAATATACAGCATGGTAAAAAAAGTGCACTTTCTCCTTTGGCATGGAATGGTTCTCAGCTAGGGCTGAAATCTTAGGAAGATAATTCATATTTAATACAGAGAGAATAGTGGGCTAGAATAAAATATTCTCTGGAGTGTTACAGGCAAAAATATGTTAGATAGAATATTATGGTCTAGAACACAATTTTACAGTTTCTTTGTGTGTAGTTGTCTTCAGAAGAAGACTTTTGAATTAGAAGAAACACTTAAATGAATGACATTATCTCATACTGTTATCATACGGTCATGTTAAAACAAACTATGTATATTTTAAATAAATAAATCACTTGTAGTTGTTTCCATAATTGAATAGGATCTTAAAATGTTGTTGTATCACAAGCATTCCTATGGTTGACTGCAGTGTTGTTAACATGAATTTTTAGCAAACAAATCAGAAACCCCGTTAAAAGTCCCACTGTAGGATTTAACTGGTCACTTAGCATTCTAAAATGTTGGCTGATTTGCTCTAGAGAGAGAAATGCAGTGTTAGATTTTTCCATGCAGCTAACTCACCTACTAAAATAAGACTGCTGGAACAGCTGAGTGTGACTGCATGAGTCAAGATGGAGAGGAATTTCAATCAGAACAGCAGGAGGGAAAAGTGAAGGGAGCTGATTTTTAACTTGGGAAGTTGGAGGAAGCTTATATGGAAAAATACATCGATAGTGTTACCTAATATTGTGCAAATAAATCCTTTGCCTCTTCATGGAAATATGCAAGTATTGTTAATATTTCCCATTATCTGCTCATACAGTTTGGGTTTATCCTTGAATAAAATACGTGAAATATATCCGTGGTGTTTTAATTAAAATAAATAGGGCAGAGTAGGATTTAACATGATTGCGTAGTGAACCTAATGAGTCCAAGATCCAGCAGCACTTTTACAAATTAGTTGCTATCTAGTGCCATTAGTTTGTAATTTCTTCTATAATGTTTGGCTCTAAGCTTTTAATAAATTAATCAGACAGGGACCACTTGAAACAGTTAAACTTGAAACCTCCAGACTGGCTGGTCTCAAATGACCTAAATTAAAACAACGCTTACATAATCTATAGTACTCTTTATTGATAATGCAAGCAATAGGTTTAATTCTGTTCTCTAAGTGCTGCTCTTGAGGTCTGCAGTGGGATTAATTTGTTGTTCCATTACAGCACAGTAGCCAAGAGCCTAACTGTAGACTTTTTCTGTAAGAAAATGCAATGTTATAACTTTCCATAATATCCACAGGTTTTAGGACCTGCCCCAAAATGGTGTTCCTTCTTGGACAACTTGACTGAAGAACTGGAAGAGAATCCAGAGAGCACAGTTTATGACGATTACAAATTTGTTACCAGAAAAGACCTTGAAAATTTAGGTAAAACAGTTGTATGTGCTCTTTGGCTGACTTCTTTGTTCAGTTTTTGAACATTTACACATCTGATTTTTCTAATTTCAGTGTGATGTATGAGGACTGTTATGAAATTCACTGACAGTAGTTTCCTCTTGTCTTCTTGGTTATTAATATTCCAGACTGATGGCTCTTAAGTTCTTTGGTTCCCTACCAGTTCAACACTAGACACTTGTGTTTCTCAGATTTTTATCACAAGAAGGGGATTGATATTTGCTGATATAATGTGTCTGAGAATCTGTTGTGTGTGCTTTCATATGCTACATGGAAGGCAGAGGAAGAGAAATTGGTTTAGTTTTCAAAATATTTTTGAGGTGCTCTAATAGAATTTGGAACTCGCAGCCAAAGGCTACCCTACTTGAATGTAATAATTTTCAGAAAATACAAATCATTCTAGGGCTAATAGTTTCAAGGAATTGGAACACTGAAAATTATATAGCAGAGAAGGCAAGCAAGCTACTTCTGAGACTTGCTAGTCCTTTTTCTGTCCATTACATGGTTTGATTGCAATGTTTTGCTCCAGTTTACTTAATTTACTTCTGACTGTTTAGAGTTGGGTTTGACCCAAACTCTTTAGCTAAAAACATCTCTATATCACACTAAAAAGGGGATTATCACACACCTATGGACTTTGAAAAAATCCTCTGGAATTTTTTGTGAACTTCTATAGAGTATAGTGCATGCAGGCATTTTTTAAAAGTGCTCAGTAGCATGCATTATTATAAGAAAAGTGGATTTGGTTGCTCTGAAGAAGCTTAAAATTTTTTGCTGGCCAGAATGATTTTTTATTCCCAGTTTTACTTAGTCTTGATGTCATGATTGTGACTGTTAGATTGATGTTTTGCATTGGCAGTGCGTGTTTGTCTTAGGGAAGTGAACTGGCTAGCTTGGAATAGAAGTTCTTTATATATGAAAGCTCTTTGAAATTTGGAACTTTTTTCCCAGGCCTTGCTCATCTCATTGGATCATCATTGCTCAGAGCATATATGCATGGCTTCTTCATGGACATAAGACTTTATCATAAGGTAAATAAGGCTGCATCTTGTCAATTTTTATTCTTAGCAATAAAATATATGTGTTGGGGTTTTCTTTCTCTTTCTGTGTTTTTTTTTTTTTTTTTTTTTTATTTTGTTCTGGGTTTTTTTTTTCCATCCAGATAATGGACTGTGTCCTGTATTAATGGTATTTTGTTTTTACTCCCTCCTGCTTGTTGAAAGGCAAAAATGATGGCCAACCCCTTTGCTTATGAGGAATATAGAAGAGAGAAAATAAGACAGAAGATAGAAGAAACACGTGCACAGAGAGTTCAACTGAAGGTAAGTCCTATAAACAAATAATATACTTTGGGGAAAACTATTCATAAAGAGTAATATATTCCTAAGTGTATCTTAGAGATGTAGCGACTTAGGATTTGATTCTGTTTATCATTGGACACACAAAGTAATTTATAGAACTTCTTGAATGGAAACATAAGATTCCCTTGCATGTGATTTTGAAAGGCTGATACCAAACTAAAAGAGAGCTCTCATCTCATTTGCCACTTGAGCAGATAATCCACTGGTAAAACTTTACAATTTCTACTTCTGACATTAAATTACTTAAGCCATTGAAACATGATACTCTGGAAAGAGATACATGATAATTGTATTGTGTTTATAACTAGTAGCTTTCTAGATTGGATTTGTTCAACATAAAAGGAGAAAGAGTTGCTTTTAAAGTTCTAAAGCTGATGCATTAGAAGTTAAAAATAATACACAAGTTCTTAAATCTTCTCTAAGTGCAGTTGCTTTCCTAGTACCTAGAGATATTTGGAACCAGTCAAGGAGCTTTTCTGCAAGAGTAAGAATGTAAAGCATGTAGGTTGCATGTCTAAAAGTCTAATTTATTGATTAATTGCTTTCCTCTTTTTAGAAACTTCCAAAAGTTAATAAAGAGCTTGCACTCAAACTGATTGAAGAAGAAGGGGAAGAGCAACAGATTAGCAAAAAACGGAAACAAAAGGTGACCTCTTGCTTTGGTGACTTCTCTAACTGGGAGCACAGAACTAGCAATGCTTACAGGATTCATTTTTTTTGTTGTTGCCATTTAGCCAAACAGATTCAAAAGAACCATTGCTTCTGTTTCTTATAAATAACTTATTCTGGTAGGTGGCTTTAAAATGCATTTGACTATAGCTGCAGCACAAAAAAGACCATATAGTAACTTGAAGCTAAAAATGATGAAATACTGTGAAGGTGATATGGGTTTTACAGGACTCTAAAAGCTGGTTAATGCAGCCTCAATACCACAGCTGTTCAAACAAGACCTGTTGTTTGCATTTGGTTTTGGTTATCTTAGTGGTGACCATGAAAGAATAGAAGTTATCTGTAAAATTTAAGTTACAATTGCCTTTCTTTGTATGTACAGTTAAATATATTTTATAGAATAGTGAAAATGGTTTGCTTTTACACAACAGAAGTTCTTCTGGATGTTAAAAATAATCCATTTCTCTCCTAAGAGAAGTTTTAATTGAAGAAATGGGTAAATGTTTAATATCTAATAGGAGGGGAGGCTTTTTATAGGTAGCACTTCATAGGTGCTCATTCTCACAGGAGTATAGCATTCATGAAAAGCAGACATTAGCTGCATGTGTCAATATATGTCAATAATGAGATCTTGTGTGTTAAGGTTAGTAGGAAGGATGAACTACTAAAAAGATAGGTGGTGGGGGTGAAACTTAAATGCAGACTGAAGCAAATGGTACAATGAAAATGAGAGTTCAGTAGATGGGGACTGATTTGTCTTGGAGCCCATAGAGACTGTGTAATTAAGTAGACTAAACAGAGTATATATAAAAATGTATGTTCAGGTGATTTTTCTGAAACAGTATTACAGTCCTATGACAAGCAATTTATTTTTGGCTTTAGGATTTAATTTTTGGCTGTGATTGAAAGTTCATTTGCAGCATTTTTGTGTTTGAAATTTACTCTTGTTTTCTGTATCATTAGTTCCACCCTCCTTTTCTTAAGTAACAATGAAAACCTAATGCTGTGGTGGGATTGATACGCTGGTATAAATTGAGCAATGTTAAAAAATTAGCACTTTATAATAAAAAGCTATGTATGTAATGATTTTAAAATTACAATAACTGGTCTTCTCTTAAGCTGAATTAGTAGGTTGAACTGTTCTGAATTCACCAGTAGCATAATTTACACTGAGTTCATTTTACTTTGACATGAATAAAACTGCCTTTTCCATTCTGTATGTGAAAGTAGTGAAAAAAAAAAAGTGTTATAATATGTATAAAAACACTTCCTGTTAAGTATTTACAGTAAAATAATAGTAGCATTGCATAAAGGCATGTACCCTTATAATTTGTTTTACATGTTGTAGAATCATCCCCATCAGGCAGTATATTTGCCTTGGAGGTACTGCTGATTAGTCAGTAGATACCAACATGTCTCCAGACTAGCTGGCTGAATGCATGAGAAACATTTATTTGAAAATATTAGTAATTGTGTATTTAAAGTGTCTATACTGTGCATTTAAAAAAAAAAACAAACTCTTGCTTACAGGTGGCTTTGAACAATCTTTGTAAAAATACAGTAAACATAAATCTTGATTTTTATTTGACCTGGAAGGATAAAGCAACTGGCATTTCATATGCTGGTTATTAATTTTGTTTAATTAAAAAAAAGTGTTACTTATTTTGTTAATGTCTGTTTCAGAATTGCCTAACTTGCTCATGCTTTACTTCTGTTCCAGAATCTGCCAAGTCTTCTCAAAGATGATCGTTTTAAGGTCATGTTTGAGAATCCAGATTTCCAGGTAGATGAGCAGAGTGAAGAATTTAGGTTACTTAACCCACTTGTTTCTAAAATAAGTGAGAAAAGAAAGAGGAAGCTAAAGATCTTAGAAGAACTGGAAGCACAAGGACAGGTAAAATATTTTCCATTCAGAAGACTCCATAGGCTTTTTTTTCCCCTCTGTTTCAAGCATTCAGACTTTTCATCCCAGAGAGATGGAGGCAATGCAAGAATGTCTTATCAGCTACAATAATTAAGTGTAATTTATAATTTTAATCTAGTTTTTAGATGTGAATTATATTGTTTCTGCACAAATATAGATTTGAAAAACATAAAGGTAACAACTTTGAAATATATTTTCAGCTTCATTTGCTGTTACTGCTTTTGTTTAAAGATTGTAGTTCTCTTCAGCTGTATCTAAAACAGCTGTGTGTAAAAGCTGTCCCGTACTCTTAATTGCAGGAAGGGTTTGAAAAGAAAATTAGTTGATGATTTCTTACTTTATACTATTTTTGTCTGCAGGAAGAGGAGGAAGAACCAGAAGGAAAAGCAAGTGATGCCGAAAGTTCTGAGAGTTCAGATGATGAAAAAGGCTGGGTTGAAGAGGTCAGGAAACAGCGCAAGCTTTTACGCCAAGAGGAAAAACTAAAGCGGCAGGAAAGGCTCAAGGAAGATCAGCAAACATTACTGAAACCTCAGTTTTTCGAGATTAAAGAAGGAGAGGAATTCAGAAGCTTCAAAGACTCTGCCAAAAAACAAAAATTAATGAAGTAAGACTAATGTTCCTATTTTAATAGCTGGGGGTGGATGATTCTCAAGTGTTTCCCTACAGTGCAGTCCAGTGATGCTTTGGCTCGGAAGCTCTTGCTAGTAAAGCCACATCTGGTGATCCAAGGATATAACTTAAAGTGACATAGTCGTTGAAAGCTTTGTTTACAGATAAACAAATGCACTACATAAATGAGATTAGTAAGATATGGGGGATCCATTACTCAGTGTTGGCAAAGTGCTGTTGTCACAGATAACAGTCATGTCTTGTGAGACTGGTTATATTTCTCCACCAGTGTCAGTATGAGGTTAACAGACTGGAGGTTTTTCATCTGACCACCCAAAAGGATGTAGAATGCTACATGAATAGTTTTGGGAGTAGGATCAAGGTGGGTCAAGACAGTAAAAGAAAAATTGTTTTGTCTGGGTATTTTTATGACATCTAAAAATTTTCAAAACCTACACTGTCCTTGTAATGTCAGAATTTACTATTTCTGCTTTTTTTTTTTTTTTTTTTTTTTTGCAATACAGAGTACTACACTGGGAGGGTGTTTGTTAAGTGTAGTTGGTTTGGTTTGGTTTTTTCATTTCCTTAAACTGATGATCATCTGAAATAACAGGTACATGGATAAGCATGTCAAACTAAAGAAAGAGCACATTAAAGTAAAAGACTTGGCTTTGAGGTGCTCAGTGCCTGCAAATCTCATTGATTTAGTTTTTTTCAGAGGCGAGTTGAGCCCTTCAGAAGATGAGATTTAATAGCCTTTTATTGTTTGGAGCACAAACATTTATTAAACCTTTCAAGACAGTAGCTTCAAAGTTCTTGCAGCACAGTTGGTGCAGAGCAGAATTTTGACTAGTGTTGGAAACTGCTTGTTGGGCTAGATGGATCTCATAATAAACATTTTGGTTTTACTTAGAATGAAATTATACAGTCAAAGAAAAGAAAGTGAATAATATAATGGAGCTGTTTCTTTATGTCACTAATGACTACAGTCTAGTTGTTTTATAATTGAAATTTTCTGAAGGCACAAACATTTGATAAAAATTCAGCCTTTTAACTAGAATGATCATGTAAAAGGGATTTTTAAGTATTAGCAAGATAATGTTCCTATGGTAGTCAGATAGTCTATGATTTCCATGTTGTAAGACTTCTCTTAAGTAGAAATAGTGGTATTTTATAAATTGGGATTTATAGCAGTTCTGCAGAACTGATTCCCATGTTTTCCTTAGCTGTTTTTTATCAGCAGGTAATTTCACACAGGGATTTCTCTTTTTTTTTTTTTAATTGAATATACCCACTTATTCTGGACTGTTAACTTCCTTAGATATTTCCATTAACTTTCTTCTGATTGTTTTTCTTTTTTTCTTTGTTCCAGAAGATGAAGCAACTTTTTAATTTTGTCAATTTTTCTTCTTTGTCAGGAGAAAATCCACTCTGGACACTCTGACAAAGTATTGTAGATTAAAAATACTTTTTTTTACATTGTAATTTGGTTTATGGTCATATTAGCTGTAACTTGGAAGGAGCCTGACAGACTGGTCAAATGACACTGTATTCTCAGTGCGAGTGAAATACGTCATTAAAAGGCTCTATGGCTGCAGCCTACTCATATACTGCTCCTTTGCACAAATTCAGCTGCTAAAGCTCTAAAGCAAATTCTCAAGGACACTCAGTTTGAAGTGTAAAGATTTCATTTTATTCAAAACATTGAAGGCTTAAATGTGAACAAGAGTGTGGAAATTCAAGTAAATAAGCCAAGACAGTTGTAAGGAAGAGAAGAAACATTTAGAAAAAAAAATAATGCAGGGTAACACAGGATAAAGTAAATTTTTTCTTTTGGTTTTAAGGGAGCAAAATAATTTCTTCAGCCCAGGAAAAACAAAAGCAAATATCACAGATGTGTCCAGTAGATGAAGGAATGTCTGTGATGACATAAGCTGTGAAAAGACTTTTAAAAGACTGCTTTTAAAGAAAGGAGAGTCTGCTTTAAGATTCGCTGCTAATGGATACCCTCTGTGGTAGGTGCACAGATAGGATATAGTATAAAATGTAAAAAAAAAGGAGAAGAAATGTAAAAAAAAAGGAGGACAGAATAGAATGACCAAAAATATTAATGTGGTAGCATCACTTCCTTTGTTTTCTGAGTTGCTGTTTTTGAATTTACTTACATGGGGGTTTTTTTATCTTCGTCTAAGCAATTAGCTCTATACTCACTGATCCCCTTTGTGCTCATCCAAGCATTGTTCTCAGTATGGAGTTTGGTGTTCCTCAAATTCTTAGAAGAAATTTGAAAATCAACAGCTGATGTCTGTTTCATATAATGCATATCTGATATGATTTTGTAATCATAATTGTTGTGAGCTAAATTGTTGGGTTCATAAGCATTTTTACATATTAGAATTTTATGAAGAAAAACATGTTTTGTGCTGGCCTTATTCAGTGATAAGTAGTCAGCATAAAAGTAATTAAATCAAGTAGCATACTGAAAACTGGAAAGACTGTAGTGGCATGTACAATCTGGTGAGGCTGGCATGTTTGTCTTTGATTTGATATATCCAAGTTATGGAATGATGGTCTGTGACCAATATAATTAAGTACCTTAATACCTTCACTACGCATTTAATGGCTAGATGTTCTTTTTTTCTCTAATCATATAATGTTCTACCTGAGGAAACAGTTTATGACTTATATAAAACTGGGTGTTTCTTTTGACATGTTCCTGACTCAGCACGGCTCCAAGCCCAACTTCTAAAGCAGTAGTGCGTACTATAAATTCCTTCCTAGACCCACAGTCTACTCATTTCTCTGTGCAGGAAAGCTGCAAGATTTACTCATGGTTCTATAAAACACCTTGTCTCAAATCCATCTACATTTAATTTTCCCCTTTTGTACTCTTACACTTTCACAAAAAACCTCCAAATCCTTGCTTTGTTTCCCTACAACATAGGTTTCCTACCTAGTAACTTGAAAGAGAACCATAAAAGGAAAGGATTTTTATCTGTGTGCTAAGAGTTCTTTTTATTTACTTGATGTCCCTTTAAAGAGTATGTTACTGAAGTTAAAGCATGTCAGAATTAAAAACTATAGCAGTCATATTTTATGAAAAGTATGACAGTCAATGTATGTGTCTCCAGAGGTGGCCAAGAAAGCCAACAAAACATAGTTGATAGTCCAAGGTGTTGTTAAAGAGGTATTCTTGTTTCACAGCAGGAAAAGTCCTGAAAAACTCTTCTCCTTATAATGAGGGGAAAAAAAGGGTAATTTTTGTTTGATTTTTACATTAGAACAGGGGAATTTGCTTCTCATAACGCTGTAAATTTATCCCTTGAATTAATTTGTTGAGGAAGACATGAAAAAAACCCAGCCAAAACAAAAAACCCAGCTGTTGTTTGTGTATCAGTATGTACAATTCACTATCACTTGAGGTCTGCACGTTTTCAGATAAATAGAACCATACCTACATTTTTTCAGTAAGATTACAACCCCACAGCATGTTGCTAGTATCTACTCATTTTAATTTTTCTCCTGACTGAAGCAGTGTCTAGGCAGTCATGCTAAATAATTGCTGGGTAGTAGCCATATTTCTCCAGTTCACTTTCAAAGGGGAGAAAAATGAGACTTCACTTGAATGTAGAAATCCCACCACAATGGTGGTGACTGATCTCCTGCCACAGTTAGCTCTAAGGCTTAGCTTGTCTTTCCGATTCGCACAGATGGAACAAGTTTTCACATGTACTCAATAAAAATACACTACAGAAAAAAATACAATCAAAGTACCTAGTCATGAGAAATAAAGTAGTTCTTGACAGTAATTTTTCATTGTTAATCTGAAAAGTCTTTGTTACATAAAATGGCTCATTAACCAAAATTCAGTGGACTTCAGAGACTTCATGCATAGGCCGCCACAGCCATGAGTTCTTCATACACAGTAAATGCCATTGACTCTGGTGGCTGCCAATCATCTCTATTTTTATGATGATTTATTTCCACTTCAGAAGTAGTACAAAAAGCATCTCTTGGCCCTCTTCAGAGAGAGCTAATGAGGCACTAATAGCATCTCAATTTGCAGAAACTAATTTTGTTTACAGTTAGGAGAATGTTTTCTAAGCACATGCAGAGTGAGTTTGATTGTACAAGCCATGTCATATCCTCAGAGGGTGCTACTTACTCGTAGGACCTACATTATAGGAGAAGGATGAGCCATGTTTGGACTCACAGGTGCCTTTAGGGAGGCTGGCTGAAGCCAGCACTGTCCCTGCCTGCCTGCCTTCCCCCTGAGCTGGAGGCTTATGTGGGAACAAGGCATTTTTCCACTCCTCAGCTGTTCTGGTTTACAGCCCAACTTAACTGAAGTCAGCAACCATGATATTAAATACCAGCTCACAACCTGGAGCAGCTGGGGCGTGTCCTTATGTCTTGCTTTTGCAGGGCATTAACTTCCGGTGGAGGAGAGCTGAAAACAGTATGAGTTTTGGCCACACCACCTACCTCCTTCTCCACAGAAAAGCTGGAGTCTGGAGCCTGAGGGAGAGGCTCTACACCAGTTTGCTTACAGAAACTCAGTGATAAGCACTGTGCTTGAAGGCATATGCTTCTGTGGAGCTCCTCTCTGGGCCCAGGATCTGTCTTTATCACATTCACTTGTTTATATTGTTCTTTTATTCAGAAAACTACTTAGACTGTTGCATGCACAGTGTCCGAACAGGCATTTGTGTTTGGATTAAGTAGTGAAATGATTAATTTGGTGATTAATTCATTCTGGTGTATAGTCAAGCTTACTTCCTTCCTTCAAAAGTGTTTCCAATTCAGAAATTATAAGATTTCAAAAAAACTGAATATCTGGCCTTACTTTTTTTATTTGTGCAGTTTAATATCCCCAACTTTATTGGACGTTTCATAGAAAACTATAGCAATAGAAGGGTGTGGTTTCTTTCTCAACTAGAGTCATGTTACTTTTTAGCAGCAAAAACAATGAACTTTACATAAATTTTAAAAGTGTTTCTACTAAAAGCAATATCTGGAGGGAATTATTTGAATTTGTCTTTCTGTTTCCTGAATGTTTATTTTTTTAGTTATGACATTTCAGGGTTTCAGAGAAATTGAGGTTTGTTTTGACTGCATTATCAACTTTTATTACAGTAAAAAGATGGCAAAAATAGGGGCTAATGTTAGTTTTTCTCTGCAGGAAAACTCTTGAAGATCGTTTAAAGCTTGAAGAAAAGCTTGGCACACTCAATGTGTCTGATACCACAGTAGGCAGCAAACAGGCGACATTCAAATTAAAGAAGGTGAGCTATATATACATATATATAATTTTTAAGATAATGCACAGGTAACTTTAGTTTTTGCATGAAAGAACAGGAACTTTAAAACCATCAAGCAAATGTCCCTCTTCATTTCTTTATAAGCTGCCAACTCTTCAGGTCCTTGCCAAGAGAATGAAAGTCTCCAGTAGTACTCTGTGTGTTTATCCCATATAACTCAGGCAACACTCATAAAATCTTACATTCTGGTGGAAAATAATGGCTTGCATCTTTTAATAGTTTATTTGCAGAGGTACCACCAGAAGCTTGTGACCTTCCCTGACTTCAGTGCCAGCACTGATCAGATCTCAGTCTGCAGGTCCAAACACAAGTGAGGGTGCTGCAGGGGACAGGCTTTCTCTTGGTTTGGCATGGTGAGAGGTCTCAGCAGGATAGAAACAGAGCTCCAAACCACCTTTGTTGTTGACCTTATGTAACACAGGTCACAGGAATGAGCTGGTCCTATACAACCTATATATGGTTGTCATATTCCATATGGAGTTAACTGCTGTCTATTTACCCTTTCCAAGGGTTTTGATTTTCCATTCTAAAGAATTTTGTAGATTGCATACAGGTGATTGCTTTATAACGTGGGGACAGCTAAATAAATGCTTCTGTGCATCTGCTACTGCTGCAGAACATTTAGGGATTTTTTTAACCAGAAAATTGCTTTAGAACTGAGGAGAGGATTCAGTTTAAAAGCTGAAGACCCATATGAATTAATACTTGACCTGACAAAATTTACTTTGGTTAAAATTTGTTTTCCTCAGGTAAGCATCTTTGCTGTAACACATTTCTCCTTACCACTGGTCAAATACTGTTCTCACTGGTAAAACACTGTCACAAAAATGGCTAAGTAGTTACTTGATTGTCACATTGGATATGCCTGAAGGAAAAAAAAAAAGTCAGATTTATTGACTGTTTCTACCTTACTTTACTGATTATTATCTGTTTGCAGATGTCCTTTTTCATCTGGTTTTGATTCCTATATTGCTGGAATTTAATATGTGACTGTGGAGTAAGTCACAAATTCCTCTGCAGTGCCCTGTAGGGTAACCTTTCTGGTGATTTTATCAACTCTGTAACTGATACGTTGGTGTCTTACAGCTTAATAAATGGGCTTTGTAGGGCTTCAAAGCACAGATTTTTTTACAGTAGCTTTAACTGAAGAAGTGTAAAGCCACAAGGTTTTGTGCAGTTGGTGCACACTGAACTGTCACTTTTTACTGACAGTTTTGTAAAGACTTGGGAGCAAGGTAGACAGATCCTGCAGGAAGAAGACAGACACAGCAGTGGTTCAGAATGCCAATTTTACTTGATTGCATCAGATAAGATACACCTTTGAGGGGTTTTTAAAATTATGGTGCTTCTAACATATATGGATTTTCTTTTCCTGACTATTTACTGATAATTGCTTTATTAAAATATGTACACTGTAGTCATCTGAATTAAAAAGATTTTTTAAAATCTAATTTAAACAAAAATAATGCATCTACAGTGGAGATATTTTCTCCTATCAGCAGAACAACAAAGTAAGACTTACAAGTCTTCTCTCAAATAAGCAGACTCTTGTTTATATCTTCTGAAGTCCCAAGGAATGGAGAAGGGAGAGCTAGGAGAAAGTCATGCTATGCGGTTATGGCACTCCTTTTCAGAGGATGAAGAGTTGGAGCTGACGAGCCAAAAAAGGGGTTTTAGTGTTACTTGAAACATCAACTTAGGCTTTGTGATGCCCTTTCCTCAAAGGGCAGGTGTATTTAGGAGTAGGTGGAAAGATTTAGCAGGGGAGAGAATTGTCCTTCCTTAGGGTTGGTATCACTTCAACTCCTAAGTTAGAGGAATCGAGGCTGAACTTGGCTCCTGCAGGTGTGGTATGTTGGCTGCCTCCTGATGCCCAGCTACCACTGACAGATCCAGTGATGAAACTGTTTATCGTTGATATTTCACAGTTTAGTTTTCGGGGGATTTGCATATGGTTCCTACAGTGTGGCAACTTATTTTTCAATTTCAATATGCTTTATCATAGCAAATAGATCTAACAAAATAGCAGGATTTCTAAAATGTCAAAGTACTTATACTTTTAGGACAGTATGGAAGACATTTAAAAAACCCAAACCATAAAATTTCTAATGCAGATCAAGGTCATTCAGTTTCAGTACACTATGAGTAGCTGTCAACATGAACTTAAGTAGATTCATCAAGATTGTTTCAGAAGAGGTCTGGAAACAGAGAGAAACTACTTGTATTTTCAAATAGTGGGTTTCTTGTTGCTCTACTTGCAATGAAAACAGGAATTAATAAATTCCATCAAAGTCGGAAGACCAGTAGTTTTTTCGGCCTTGATACCAGTATGGGCTGATTGCTACATTTGGTAAACTGGTTTGTATCTCACCTCAGCCAAAATGCTGTCCATGAAAGCAGATCTCTAGTTCAGCTTAAATGGTAGGTGAATGGGAGACTGGGGAAGAGATGAGCTGACACGAATTCTGTTGGTTACAGAATGAGATGCAGTGGGGATGCAGCTGCATCTACAGCGGTAATTCTGTCACACTGTCAGTACAGTTATCCTGGGCTGCTTGAGATTGCTCGAATTGCTGGAGTACTTTTAGCATGGACAGTTGCCTGAGCTTGGCTAGTTCAAGTCTGCTAGTTCCAGTTTCTGCCTAGGTGAAAGAAAAACTTTAGTCTTCCAAAGAAAATAGTAGTTCATGGCTGTAAGAACCATTTCATCTACATGGTACATAAATTAAACCCTTCCAGCATGTTTTTGATTAAGAGAAGAAACATTAATAGAGCATGTGCCACAGGAGCAGAGATTTAGAATTACTTTCATGTAGAAAGTTTTTCTATAACTGCATACAGCATATCAAACACTTCCAAGAACTCCTAAGAACACATTTTAGGAAATGTGTATGCTTCAGCAAATTTAACTAATTGTTCTGTCTTTTTAAAATTAAATTGTGCAATATTAAGCCTGACAGATTTCAAGAAGCATTTGGACAGTAGTCTTGAGCACATAGTGTGATTCTGCCCAGGGAGACTCCTGTAGGGCCAGGGTTTAGACTCGATACTTGTGGGTCCCTTCCAACTCAGCTTATTCTATTCTGTGATTCTGTTGTTAAACTTGAAAACACTAGTTAACCAAAGTAGATACTAAGTAGCCACAAATTGGGATCTAAATTCTTAAGGGTATTTAAACATAAATTCTGGAGTGTATTCTTAAGCTTTGTTTTTTATCTGAAATACATTGTTCACTGTTTTTTGATATCTTTATGTTAAACATTTGCTCTGAAAAACTTGGAATGATAATGCCTAAGGATGTCCAGAATTAACAGGTAGAGTCTGACACAAGATAGCATGGGGCAACTAATGGTAACACTTCCAGATTTGCTTAATGGTATTCTGACTTGATATATTGATATTGGAGCAATGAGGTGATGTGTAAATTTACAAGAACCTGAGTCTATTTTTGTTTTAATATTCCAGTCAGAGCAGCAAAGGAAACAGCAGGAAGCTGAGAAACTGCATCGTCAAGAGAGGAAAAGTCTTCGGCGCTCTGCCAGTCAACTCAAGAGCAGACGTGGAAGAGGACGACTATTTCATTGATTTATGGTTGTTTTTTTTTTAAGAAACTTTTTACCTCATTTTTCATTTGAAAAAGGGGCTTTTTCAAATTGGGACACAGTACCAATGGATTTGTGTTTTGATTCATTGGTGAAAAAAAAACCAGAACTTCCTAAACGCTGTGTTAATTATTGAGAAGTTTATGAAAGTTAAAGTACTGACCAAAGGACACTATGGATATTGTCCAGTGTGAACTGTATTTGTTCATAAATCACCAGCAATCAGTTATTGTGTTACCCTGGATGTTTCTATATAAGAATTTATGTATACAATGAGGCTCCCTGTCTTTTGTTTAACTGAAGAGCTGTGAGTTTTTGTTTCTGAAATCTTTGTGACTGCTTAGGTAGAAGATCAAGGGTAAGTTATTTTGTCTAAAAGCTTATCTTTACAAGGACACAACAAATTTTTCATCTTGAAGGATGACACGCAATTGTATTTTTCAAAAACTGACTTTGGCTTTATATTCTTGGGTTGCCTTTAGTAGCAAATGGTACAAATGGTTGTCAGAAGGGCAACTGAGAATGCCTGATTTGGGTTCCTTTGAGTCATTGTATAAGGAAACCTCTCTTGCCACACCAGGTACAAAGAGGAAGCTCAGAAGCATCCCCTATTAATAAGTCCTATTAACTTAGATTTTGTAAATACTACCTTAACTCATGTAAAACCTGCTCCTGATGTTTCTGTTTTGGAAAGCCAGCCATGGTTCAGCATAGATCAAGTGGTATATGTTCACATAACAAGCATTTTAAGGCCATGCCAGTAGTCTCCTATGCTTCAGAAAAAGAGTTTTAAAAACCTAGAACCTAAATAGGTCAGTACTTCAGCAAATAAATTAACTTTTATCTTTGATCCTAAAAGAACCTTTTTATTGCTTTTTAAAAGCTTTTATAGACTGCCTTTTTGCTAGATCAAAAAAACCTCTGAACTTTGGATCCAACAAGAATCAGTGAATCCTTCTGTCACTGTAAATCTTTTTAAGAGACTCATAGGTTCTTAAGTGTTTTGCTTTATAAACCAGAGGGGTATTAATCTGGTCAAGTCTCTTGGACAGTATGTATAGAATCTTTGCAGTTACTTCAGTAAAAGCCTTCATTCCTCATAGCCTGATATTTTTTGTTGTTGTTGTTAAATAATAATTTAACATAGTTAAATTTTTTTTCTCCCTGACATAATTTTACCTGCTTTAATTCTTGTTTTAATTATATTGCCGCCTTCAGTTTAAAAAGGCATTTTTACCTGATATTTTTATCTTTAAAAACTTACACTGCAGTTATCACCTCTGCCCTTGCATTCAACTAAAGGATGAGTCTCTCAATACTTAGTTTTTTACCTCTAACTGTCAAATTACTGCATTGTCCATAAGGGTCTCATGCTTTTTATTTAGCGCAGAACTATTCAGTATTCCAATGTCAGTCTCACCCATGCTGTAAGTACCATTATTACTTCTCCTTAGGCACTGAGAAATGTGAATGCAGTTGTGGTTGCTTCAGGGTATGTCCCTCTTTTTGGAGTCTTGTCTTCTGACATGCAAGCCTCTGAAATCCAAATGCAGTGACAAGTTAAAATTTGTACTAGTGCAACATCTTCCCTCTGGAGCATTATGTTATCTCTTAGAAACTATCTCTGTGCGATTCTGGTGTGCTCAAGTCGTACACAGGGCTGTATGAAATTGGAAAGATTAACAGGGGAAACTGGCCTCCATTGTGGTTGAAACAGGGCACTGAGTGGACAGAAGTGGCGCTGTAAGAGCAGGAATTTGGCAGAGTTTGTTCCTTCTCATGGTGGGCCTAAATCGCCATTATGTTTGCTCTAGAGCTGCATTTACAGTATAAGGCATCTGTATTTCAGCATTGATTTTGTGGGCTGTCAAGAGCAGTAAAAAACTAAATATGGTTGATTTGCAGGGTGGTAATGAATTGAGTATGAAATGGTTAACCTTCAGCTTAAAATGAGAGTATTTCTTCTGGTTTTGAGATTCTTCTGACTGACTGGTTTAAGTCAGTGTTTTGCTTTTCTTGCACTTACATTCATAATGTAAGTATTGTGATAGTATTGATCACATGTTTAGGTTGAAGCCTCTATGATAAAATGAATATGGTTTGTACTGTTAGATAGAAGGCACATGCATGCTGCCCTTAGCATGCCATTTATTTCACCTCAAAGATAGTTGGGGTACATTTTAAACACCTCCTTCAACCTGCTGGCAATGCTCTTCCTAATGCCCCTCAGGACGCCATTGGCCACAAGGACACGTCATGGACAGCTTGTTTTTCACCAGCACTTCCAGGTCCTTCTCCACAGAGCTGCTTCCCAGAAGGTCACCCCAGCCTGTACCAGTGCCTGGGGTTATTCCTCCCCAGGTGCAGGACCCTGCATTTGCCTTTGTTAATTTCAAACTGTTCCTCTCTGCCCATCTCTCCAACCTGTTGAGGTCCCTCTGAAGGGCTGCAGAGCCCTCTGGGGTATCGGCCACTCCTCCCAGCCTTGTGTCATCAGGGAACTTCCTGAGGAGACCTCTGCTCCTTCATCCAGGTCACTGATGAGTGAGTTAAACAATACTGAACCTTGGGGGACACCACTAGTGACAAGCCTCCAACTAGACCCTGTGACACTGGTTATGACCCTCTGGGATCTGCCATTCAGCCAGATCTCAATCCACATCACTGTCCACATAGGGACCTGGCATGAAGCATGTTTAGATAGTTGAGATTGATTAAGTAGATTAACAGCAGGTTGAAGTTGTTCTTGAGCAGCTATCTGGGGAAGATTGAAAGTTTCAGTAGAAGCTGGAGTATCAATGCAACATCATTGCAAATGAATTAGCTTCATCATGCAACCAAAGCAGGCGTTTCTTAAGTCTCAGCCTGGTTCCATTAATGTTTTTCAGTCAGCAGCCACTTCATTTTCCATGCTGCAGGAATCAGTATTCGTCCAGAATTGCAATTCCTGGAAGCTGAGCTGCTGCTGGGATCCTTTGTGACATTTAAGGTTCATCCTCTTAAGGTAAGTGTGATCAGCTGCTGTAGCCTCATGGAAACCCTGATTGTTTCATACATTTGAGAACTTACGGTGAGCATCAGTTTAAAAACCCACTATAAATAAATGTACAGGTGGTGGTTAAATGTGAGTGAAATGCTGGTGAGATAAAGGAGTGGCCTGGGTCTGATGTGTCACCTGTACTTCAGTATTTTTTACTCCACAAGTAATATGATTTATATTGGTTAGACTGTTAATCATTCAACTAGCATTGAACCAAAACTAATTGTCTCATGTTCTTTCCAAAATTCTGTTACCAGGCCAAGAATCATTCTGTGTTCCTGTGGCTGGTATAATTGTCTGAAATTAGGAGCACCTACCAGTTTAAACAAAACAGTGAAAAAATTTACTGTACCCCACGCTGCTGGTTTTTAATATCTGAACAAAAGAAATGTGATTTCAAAATATTACCCTGCATATGTAGCAAGTGTGTGTAAAATATATATGCACATTTTTATACTCATGGGGTTTATGTATGGAGCTTAAAACAGGTTTGAGATGTCAAGCTTCAGGAAGAGTTGTGAGAGGGAATGGAACAGTTTTCAGATTACTCCATCTTGCTTTGCAGCAGCCTTTTATATTTGTGTTCTTCATGTTTCCAGATGTGGAAGTGGGGAATATAATTTAATTCCAGGAAGACAGGACCATGTTTCAGATGCAGGAGTACAGTGAAGCAGTACAGCTCCCTGCCTGGGGAGGTTGTGCAATGTCCATGAAAAGACTTGTTGGATTAAACATCTGCAGGTATAGATATCTATGTATCTTCAGGTGTAGTGGAGCCTTCCCTGAGGAAGAAGAATGGTTTAATGAACTTTAGAGGACCTCTCCAGCCTGATTACTCTATGGATGTTGTAGGGCATAAGGAGGAAGCATGTATCATTAATTGACTGGAGTAATTTTCCCCCTTTGTCTCATCCTTCCACTGAATCACTCACTAGTTTTATCTTTTTATCTCTTTCTTAAAGATAATATACTTCTTTTGGCATGTTTCCATAGCTAATATATTTTGTCTGATCTTGAGAAGTATGGGGATTTTAAACTGAATGAAAGCACATAAATCTATTAATAAATTTTACCTCTTGATCATTATCTCTGTATTTCAAAGCCCATTTTACTCAACAGCTGACTCTTTGTGTTGAACATGAAATAGTCCTGTCACCAAAATGAACAATTTATAGTAAAGCCTACAGAAAATAATCATATTTAGCACCACTTGTAGTTTACATAACTGGAAGAAAAGGAATTCCTGCATTTTAAAGGCTCTCTAGGTCATAGAATCATAGTTTCGTTTGGGGTGGAAGGGACCTTAAAGATCATCTAGTTCCAAGCCCCTGCCATGGGCAGGGAACTTTCCACTCGACCACGTTGCTCAGAGCCCCATCCAACCTGGCCTTGAGCACTGCCAGGGATGGGGAGTCCACATATGCTCTGGGCAACTTGTGCCAGTGCCTCACCACCCTTACAGCAAAGAATTTCTTCCTAATATCTGACCTAAACCCACCCCCTTTCAGCTTAAGGCCATTCTCCCTTGTGCTATCTCTACACTCACTATGTGCCCACATGGAAAGTCCCTCTGCAGCTCTCTTGAAGGCCCCCTTTAGCTACTGGGAGGTGCTTTAAAGTCACCCCAAACCTTTCTCTTCTCCAGGCTGAACAACCGCAATTCTCAGCTTACCTTCATGAGAGATGTTCCAGCCCTGTGATCAAATTAGTGTCTCTCCTTTGTTTTTAATTTTACCCAGATCTTAATCCACGTGGGGCCTAGTGGCAAATGTCTGTTGATAAAGTGACATGTTACTGTGTGTTTGTCCTGTAAGTGGCATTTCCATAGGAAATACTTGGGAGTATCCCGTGGTACAGACTGATTTGCACTCATGAGCAGAGGTAAAGTAAGTGAGTTTCTGTATAAGTGAATGAAAACTACAATGACCAAACCATCCATACTAGTGTAAATTCAGAAATGTGTCTGTCTGTTGCTGACTGTTCTTCAGGATCTCCATCTTCTGTTCTTTGCTTAGTGTTTTAGACTATGGAGCATATCCAAGAAATGAAGATCTACCCTGAGCATGTTCAGAAAGGAGTAATTTTTATCTTACTCATGAAAAGGATTGAGTGCTGCATTTCCTTTGATAGCTGTATTAGAGTTTAAGTACAATACTTTTGCAGCAAGATCAGGCAGGAGTTGAAAATGCTGTCATTCCCGGTGGGGTTATGCTGAGATTTGGGTCAGCTTACCTATGAAGGCAAGTCCTTGTTCCCATTTAATTCTTCATTGAGTGGGGGCAAAAGTAAAAATTCCATTTCCTCATTAAAGAGAAAACTAGGCAGTTGAAGTGGGAAATACCAGCCCAGCCCTAATCAGAATTTATACTCCCAATTCCTGGAACCACCCTTCCCTTCCCTTCCCTACAGCAGTTTCTGCCAAAGCTGCTCTGTCTCCCCTACTTATCTCATTTGAACATCTGGCTCTTTCTTCTGGGGTGCCTCTCTCTACACTCCACTTTCTTCTGTTAATATCAGGATCTCTAGTACAAATTTGTACAGATACAGCACAGATTTGAGAATGAGCACTGAAATGGTAATAATAGACTGGTTGTGTATGGGCACATCTTGAGCAGAAAGGATTTATATGAGCCTGGAGATACAGAAAGCTGTGGCGCCAGAGAGGATTCAGAGAGCTGGTTCACACTCCTGTGCATGTTGGTGGCAATAGGCAGGGAAACGTTGCTTTAAAGCCCCTAAAATCCACTTCTGCTCTGTGTGTATCTGTACTGCTGTGCTAGCTCTCCTTCAGTAAGGTCTGGGTGTTTTGGCTGGGATTGGTGTGTTTTATAATTTTTTCAAGAATTTTACCTACTACATTAGTATAATTGCAATGTACAGTTATATACATGCTCAGTTACATTATGTACACTTACACAAAAAGTTTAGCATTCAAAAGCATTAAAATTATACATTATCTCATTTCAATCATGAATATTATGTCCTTTTCATTTACCAGCATTTCTTCTGTAAATGCATTTTCTTCTGGTTTTTAACCTTTATAATACTGCCACAAGTGGAGTGCATACAGCAGGGGTCATAAAAGACCACGTGCTTACCTGTGAGGATTTAATCATCTTATGCAAATGACAGTGTTGTGAAAAGTAATTATGTTGTCTGTTGGGGTTCAGGTTATATTCCTGTAAACTGAATCAAAAGGGAAGTTTCATCATAGCTACTGTGTGTTTCTCCTTTCCCGGAGGTAAATTGTACGTTGCCGAATGGGACTAAGACACTGTTGCACTGAAAATGAGGCAATATTTTAAACAGATCTCCACAGCAAATAAATATCCTCTATCAAAGATATTTTAGACAGGTTTCAACAAATCACTTTTGCACAATGTCATGGTAACTGCATTGCTGCAATTTAAGTATCACTAGAAGAGTGTGGATGATCATTCTCCAGTTCTTAGGAGAGGGCCTGACGCCATTCAGTTTACAAGTACAGACACAACCAGGAGCATTGTGTGTAACATCTCACATGAGCCTGTAGCTGTGGGCTGGTGTCACTAATCTGCAACGTAGCCAGTAAGGGAAGACATTAGAATGATTGGTAACTTTAGAGTTATTCCAGTTATTCCAGGAGAATTCAAAAGTGACAATCCTTTATTTCCGTAATCAGTCTCCCAAACCATGAAATGTTCCAGGTAAAAACTGGAAGAAGATGGACATTTCTCCAGAGCAGAGGGAAGGCACAAGGCTATGTCAGGTATTCCAGAAATGCTTGTCATCCCTGGAGTGGTGGGAACAAAAGCTTGCTTCAGTGATGGCATTTGGGATAGATGTGAGGGCAGAGCTGCTGTATATGTGTGCTGGTTTACCAAAACTTGGTTTGTGGGGGCAGGAGAACTCGAATGTGTCCAAAGCAAAGAGGATTTACTCCCCAAGTGGAGAGAACACTGTGCCTCAGGGTGCTGCAGGGTGAAATGACCAAGGTCAAGGCAGGTGGCTCCTTCCCTCCAAAAGTTTTCTCTTTCCCTTCTTAAGTGATGCGTACACGATGTCTACTGCAACAATTTCTAGAAAGTAATGCCCAACAATGGACGGCTGCTTTGGCTTCTAGTGATGCCTTAATGCTTCCTCTTAATCACGGAAAAGTAATTAACCTGTAGTGTCAGTTAAGACATACTGTTTTCCCTTGCCTCTGAAGATCTGGGGAATCAGAGCTCTTTCCTTCAAAGAGGCCACCACTTCCTGTGAAATTGAAGGAATTCTCATAGAAGGAAATAACTTGGAAAAAGTCACTGTTTAATAAGGCACTCAGTAAAGCAGCTGGAAAGAAAGGGAGAGAGGAGGTGTGGGAAATCATTTCAGATCTGGTAAAATGTTTCTCTTAAAATTTTTGCAATTAAAAAGCTTATCAATGTAAATGTCAAATTTTCAAGAGCTGAAATTAATCTGTTCTCGTTTGGGGTTTTCTGTGAAAACTTCCGGTGTTTAATTTTATTGCCATTTTCTCCTAGAAGGTCCAATGCTGTCCTGACCTGCTGTGGTTTCTGGCACTTCAGGATCTTTTAAAAACTGGATTCCTCCAGCCAGCATGCCAAGGCTGGTACAGCTGGTCAGGTAGAAACAGTAATATAAACTTTCAAACATTTTTCTGATTCTGCTGCTCCCCCTCAACATCTGGAATTACTGGGAGTTAGATATTTGGGCACTGTCTAATCACAAGGGCTGAAGTGCTGGGCTGTCTGAACCAGTTTTGTCTTCCTTCTGCCTGGATAGACATGTTTTTGACACCTTGTTAAATTTTCTCCCTCCTGTCCAGCTGAAGAGGGCAGTGATAGAAGAGTCTTGGGGGCACCTGGTGTCCAGCCAGGGTCAACCTGCCACAGACAGACAACTTCTTCGTTTTTTCAGTCTGTCTTTAGCTGGTAAGTTAGCAAAACAATTTCTGCACTAAGTAGGAATAGTAGTAATGAAAATTATTAGCAATGCTGGGTTTTTTTTCTCTAGTGTCATTGGAATTTGGTGACAACTAACTGATAGGAGCTAAGTGCAAATAATTTCTTGATCACAGGAAGCCTTGGAGCTTCTGACTTTGGGACACCCCTACTTCTTCATGTATCACTTCATCTAGCTCACCATACTGAGTAATGCATTTTAGGGCATCTATATGACTAACTTCAAGATACAAACCAGGCTGAAGAACTAGATGGGCTAAGGATCTGTTATTGTGTAAGGTACTTGTACAGCCAACCAACTTCTACTGTATGAGCTTGTGTTATTCCCACTGGTCAAATTTTCTGCTCCTTGGCTAAGGCAAGAATTGGGACCAGCCTCCAGGCTTGCTCAGAGTTCAAGTGTGCTTGAATCTCTGAACACAGCTCAGAAATCCCCAGGACACGGCTATCCTAAGAGTTTGGCAGCAGCCATGTCTCCAGCCTTCCCTCTGAACAATCTTCCTGGTCTTTTCTGAAAGCCTTCTGTATGTCAGGGCATTTTAAAGCTGCTGTATCTAGAAATATCCTCCATATTTCAGCAAGGTACCACAGTCTCCCAGTGGAGCCTAGGCAGTGTTCCCTCACCACCAAGCTGAAAAGCAATAGAACCAAAAAACTTTCCATAGGAGATTTTACTTTTTTCCATAAATATGAAGGGTCTATGAAAGTAAAGTTGGCCACTGGATTCAGAGAAAGGAGTATTAAGCCCTAAGGCAGAAGGACATAAATACACAAGGTACAGTAACTATCCTGAGGCACTTCAGTCAGATTCTAAATCAGATGATGTAAATGCCTCAAAGCAAGAAATTTGAAAGCTATTCAGACAGTTTTCTTTTAACACTGTTTTGCATGTGGATTTGAAGCATTGAAAGAGGGAAATTCTGTTATGTCAATGGGATCTCATGTGTTTTAACTGGAGAAGCAATGGTAATGTGAGTGAGCTGTGGTGCCATGCTCCAAATCCCTCGACAACAGACCTGTAGCTCAGGTGAACTAAACTAGCATGTGATCATTGAGAGAGACTTTTCTTTCAATTGAAAGTTCTTACTTGGGTGCATAACTACCCAGAGGCAGAGAAAGCTAATCAGAATGTCTGGTATGTAATTTGTATTGGTTCTCATGGATGCTGCTTGCATTAATTACAGAGAACCCATTGCACAGGATAAACTATTACTGAATAATTTCTTGGAATTTTCAAGCATAAGACAGCTTTCATTCCACATGCAGGCTTTGAACTGTTACTGAATAATTTTCTCAATTCATTTTCTTTGGGCTTTTGTTCCAGCTTCAGATCTTTTCCATCTACACAGCTTCCAAAACAACAGGGTCAACCATGCTGCTTTGGTGCAAGACACACTCTTGCTGGCATTGGAGGAGTTTTACCTGTGTTGAGATGATGTTGGCTGTGTATTTACTGTGGCAAAGACAAGGTACTGCCTGGCTTACTGTTTGCCTGTCAGTTTGGGCGCCATTGAGGGAAAGGAGTCTGCCATGCTGGGGTAAGGGGACGTGGCTGTGTAGGTGTTAGAACTCCCTGGCTCTCAGAGCTGCTGCCCTGGCCCCTAGTGGTGGCTGGGCAGAGCAGACCAACCATAGTTTCTGTTCTGACTCAGAGGCCAAAGTCTAGCAGGGTGCTCCACTTCGGAAATGAGATCTGCTGTATGCTTTTCACAAACCCAGTTCCTGATTGCCAGATATTTCCCAAAGTGGAGTGAGGATGCAGGAAAACACTGAAAGCTGTGTAAGATTTCTGCTGTTCCATCATTTCACACACGTTTACAGTGTGTGTGCTGTGGTGGGTCCCAAAATCCGAAGAGATGAGAGGAGGACAATGTCTCAGAAGAAGAAGGTGGGACAGAGGCGGAAAGATGGGGACAAGCATTTTAGCGGGACCTGTGGAAATAGGGGTGATGGTTTTAAACAGAAAGAGGGTTGATTTAGATTATATATAAGGAAGTTATTTACAATGAGTGTGATAAAACGCTGGCACAGGTTGCCCAGAGAGGTGGTGGATGCCCCATCCCTGGAAACATTCAAGGTCAGTTTGGATGGGGCTCTGAACAATCTCATCTAGTTGAAGATGTCCCAGGCTTGTGGCAGGGGATTGGAGTAGGTGACCTTTAAAGGACCCTTTCAACCCAATCTATTCCATGATTCAGTGATTCTAGAATGTGAAAGTTTCCAAATCCACTGAGTGTTTCTGTCAGAGCACTGTCTTAAGTGCTGTGGGAAGGAGCTGGAATTTTGGTCTGCTCTGATGGACAAGACTGTTTACATCTTTGATTTCCTGACAGTATGGCACACCATACAACAGGAAGGTGGCTAAATGCAAATAAATTCTGCCTTAAACAGAAGGTAGGGGAAAAAAGGTGCATTCCCTGCTCTGAAATTGGAGATGTAATTAGAGACCGTATTTGTCAAAACATCCCTGTCCCCATTTTTTATTGCTAATGATTTAAACCAAAGACATCCTTTTCTGTGGAAGATACAATTAGTGAGGAATAAAAGAGGATCTTTAAAATATATTTATAGAGAATCAGAACAATACAGGGTTTTTTTTCTTCTATTTTACTTCCAAGCTAAAGACCAGCAGAGTCTACTTTTGTGTGGTTTGTGCCCTTGAAACTCTATGGATCCTGCTCACAAAGATGACTGGAGCCACAGTCAGGAACAACTGAGGTCTTAAATGCCATTTTTAGTTGGACTTTATATGTAGAAGGCTTTATAGCTTCCCCCAGAGAACAGCTTCAGCATCTGTAGGTGACTGTATAGGTTTCTTCCATGGCTGTAGGATTAGTTGAGGGCAATGAGATTGCAAACTGACAGAGCTCCTGGGGAGAGGCAAAAATGCTGTGAACATTTGCAACCTCAGAAAAGTTGATTTTTCATTCATGTGACTTTTCTTTGAGCAGTGCATAGTTTTGGTGTAGCCCATGGTGACTTGGAGATGTCATTTGTTCCTACAGCAGCAGCTTCTACCTATTACTCATCCAGCTCCCAGCACCATTTAGCTTGGGAGCAGCCTTAGCTGGAAATGGCTTCTGTGTACTCTTCCAGCTTCCCCTTGAAGCCTGCAGATTTTTGCTTCCACAACATCTACTGCTACTGCATGGTGTGACACTTCCTACTGTTAATGCTGTGCCTGGCTCTGTGGCTTCACCTGAGCTTCATTCCAGCTGTTGGCTTTGAGGAAACAGTGAGGCAGCTGTTCCCTTCTCATCCCCTTTGTGACAATACTCTTGATTTTGCAGACTTCTTTCATAACCCTTTTCAGTTGTCTCTTTTTCAGACTAAGTCCTGAACTATTCAGTAACTCCTTGTACAGAAGGTGTCCCATGTTTGTGATATCTGTAAATACGCCAACAATTCAAAGCACTTGGCTTTCTAAAAAGCTCCTAATAATATATCTTGCCTTTTGCTTGGAAAATAGGCTTGCTTTCTGTCAGTTCTCAGGGGGTAAGAGGAGAGGTCCTCCTGTAGGTTCATAAATTGTTATAGACAGGAAAGAAATGGTGGCAGTCAGTAGGCAGTTTCTCTGACAGGAAAAGGAGAGTGTGGGTGTTCCCAGGGACCCTGTGCAGTTCCATGTATTTGTAACTGATTTGGAAAGATAGTTCATCACCCAGGAAAGTAAGAAATAAAGAAGGCTGCACAGAGCTGTAGGAAAATTCAGTAAACCTGAGTAGAAAACAAAGTGGCATCTGTCAGCATGACATGATGTGACACAGCTGTAGCACATCAGCTGTGCAAAGTGATAGGGACAGGCAGGAAAATCCAGTCAGCTGCAGGGTCACAAGAGTGCACTCTCAGCTCATTACTGGTATTCAGAAAAGATATTGGAAAAAGTTGTCTGAAACCATTGATTCAGTGTTCAGCAATAGTCCAAAGTTATTGGCAATGAGAGGAGAAGAATATAAAAAAAAGTAATTAGTATCTGCACTATACATAAGGCTCAAGAGCTCCTGTACTGTGGATGTTAGGTTGAGTTCTGGTCAGCTCACTGTGAGAAAGGTTGTGGTATAACTATGCACTGAAGAGAAACAGCCTTTTTTATAAGAGACATGGGGAGCTTCCTTGCAAATAAAGATCTAATAGTGGGGAACACTTCAGCTTGGAAATAGAGACAACTGAGCAGTTATATCATAGAAGCCTATAAAATAGTTGGAATGGTGTGTAAAGGAAGTTTGAAAAACTACTATTAAGTATTCTTCATGATGTAAGACCCACATACTATCAAATAAAATTATCAGGTAGCAGGTTTAAGGCAAACATGTAGAGTTAGGTGTATGATAAACATGTACATTGTGAGACCAGTTATCTTAGGCTATTATGGAGGCCGAACGTAGGTATTAGTCCTAGAAGGGGTGAGATATCTACTGAGCTTTACTGTGCCTCAGAACCTGGATGCCATCTCCAGCTCAAGAAACATTCAGTGATTGCCTGAAGCTGGAAGCATTTGTTGAGAAGCTTGCTCTGTACTTGACCAGTTCCTTATACCTTTCCTTACATATCTGCAGGGAGCAGGGAACTTTGCTCTGCCTATAGTTGTCTGTGAGTGGGCTGAAGGCTGTGAGATTTCCATCACAGGAGCTTAAGAGCAGATTAGCTAAACACCTCACTGATGCAGGGTAGGTAGAGCTTATCCCCCTCCAGAAGTGAAGCTATGAACAGGGTCCCACAAATGTCACCTTGTCCCATTTCCTGCAATTCTACAGAAACAGTGAGTGAAAGTGTCCACCTCTCCACTTCCCACCTCTGGGTTGTCATCAGGACATGGCAGAGAGGGGTCCTGGGTGCTAAAGGGCAAGAAAGGCTGAAACCAGGACAGAGTCAACAGCAGGTGTGCAGTCCCCTCACCACTGGAATCACAGTGGAGGTGGAGGGTAAGTCACAGCTCTGAAGTGCACCGGCACAGACACACCAGGATGTGCCTCCAAGGTCAGGCTCAGCCAGAAGAGGGGTCTGTGGGTGCTGGAGCCAACATTGTGTCACTCTGGTGTGTTACTGGCCTGCCCACGACAGAGTGCAAGGGGCACAACGAGGTTGTTCCAAGCTCCAGGGGAAAGGAATTGCAACCACTGAGCCTGTAGGAATGAGCTGCTGTTGTAACATCACAGCAGAAGTGATGACAATCCAGATGAAACACCTAAGGAGCAGTTTCACAACACATTTGGCCCATGAGCTTTCCATGAGAAAAAGGGCAGAACACAAATGGGCTTACAGGACAGATACCAGTCTCATCCCTGCTCCTTTTGGTTAGATTGTGGTTCTGAACTGTAAGCCAACCTGCAGGGCCCTGTTGCGAGATGCAGGGTGTAGATGCTGATTCTTGTGCATTTCAAAATGCACATTCTTCAAGACAGTGCATTGGGGAAGTTACCACTGGCTTGAGGCTTCTTCTGCTCTCACTGCCCCAACAATACCAATCCTTGTAGATACCACTGAAAATGGACAGTGAAGGACTTGAAGAGCTGGGAACAAAACATGAAGAAAAAAAATCAATTATATACTTGCAGTTGCAGAGCTCACAAGGAATTAGAGCGTAGCAAAAACTAGCATTTGCAAATCACAGCATTCAAAGAAAGGTATAAGCAAGCAGTGCATTAGTGCATTATGCCCTCTTTAAAAGTACCTGAAGATTTATGTGAACTATAAGCTTTTTTTTCTCCCAGGGTCTTACTTTGAGGTCTTCTGTTATTAACAGACAAGTACTATTGCCGGGAAGGTAGATAAACCTCTAACTTTCAATCCCAGTCTTTGGCCTTCTGTCCAAGAGACTGGAGCTGCATCTAACTGCAAATACCCAAGCCTGGAAATCCCTCCTCAGAGGCAAAACAGCTTCCAGCCTCCAACTAAGTATTATGAAGAAACCTGAAGATGCTTTCCATGGCCATATCATGCATGTTACAAGGCTGAGCAGTCTGAAGTGTTTGATGGCTCCTGCCCAAGTCAACCTCATGTTGTCTACCACATATGAGTAACAGTTTGTGAACCTCAAGTAAAGCCACTTCAGTGTAGTTCCATTAAGGTATGTTATACAAATAAAAATTGTGAACAGCTCCCTGCAGTCCACAAATGCCTTCTGCTGCCACAAATCCTCTCCTCTTCCTAGGCAAGATCTTTCCCAGATCAACTAATGAAACCAGAGCAACTAATGAAAATATGTCCAGCTTCTTTTAAACTGTTGCTGATAACATCTGAAGTGATTAGAGAGTATGTTTCTTTCATTTGTCCGTTCATTTGTTCATTTGTTTTGTTTAATTTGTTATTTTTGTTATTTTTCATTCCTTAAATGGATGGGGCTTAAGCAACCTGGTCTAATGGAAGATGTCCATTGGAACTAGATGACCCAGAGGTTCTTTCCAACCCAAACTATTCTATAATTCTATGAAATTCAGGGATAGAGCAATAAATTAGACCATAAGGGTTGTGTCTGTGGAATAAAATTTGGTTGGAAGAATGCCAGTCTTACTGCTAGTAGTCTTGAAGTTGGTATTTCTATCATCCTGCTGGAAAATAGAGCCTGACAGGACATAATCCCTGTTGTTCCCAAAGTACTTCTGATTTTTTCTGTTTAAAAGTGTAGTTTTGACCTGTTTAAATTCTGACCTGAATTTTAAACTCTGACCTGATTTTTTAGGCAGGACTCTTGAAGGATTCAGGCACCACTCACAACAGGGGCAAGAAAACTTTTGTCTCTTGCACAAGCTGGCTAGAGAAGTCTTCACATCTGCACCTCTGAACAACGAGACATTTTGAGGATAGGGCTCACCTTGCTCAACAAGCAGGACAGGTGTCCTTTACAAAAAATTTCAGCTTGGACTGCAGAAGAAAATATGGTTAAAACATCCTATGGTTAAAACATCCCACTATGAAACATTACTCGTTTGTACCCATACATACAGCAGAGGAGACTTCCACAATCAATTCTCTGTCATGTCTCTTCTTTCTCTCTGCCCTAGCTATGACAAACCTTTTGGATAGGTTTGTCAGCTGCACCTGTGAACCAGCCTTTGGCTTTTGCTGCAGACAGAACAGGGAAAAACTGAATTTTCCATTTTCTTGAAATCAATTAAAATCAAGCATTTTCAGTTCCCAGCCCACCTACAATAATTTTTTATTCATTTTTCTGTTCAGCACTACAAGTTACTTCTCTCTTCCCTCCCCCAGTAAAATTTGCATGTTCCTAATCCTAGGATTTACTTAAGCAACTACAGAGGATCCTGAAATGGCTTCTTCTCCAACTGCTTTGTCTCCAGCTGGAGACAATTACTGATTTGTCCAATTCTCACCACATACATTATTAAGATCAAAGGCAGACCTCAAAACATTAGTAACTAATTTCAGTGTTATAGTTCTAATAAAATAAAAGCGGGCCGCTATTAGGCAACGTCTTTTGTATGTGGTAACTTCTTCATTGAATTCTGAGGTTTTCTTCCTTCTCAGATAGAATTAATCATAATTGCAAGGATCTATGGATTACTGCTGCTTTTAAATTCGAAGCAGGGTGGCAGATGGGAGTAATTTGGGCATGTCCCCAGCAGGAGCATGGAGAGAAGCAGAATAGTGTCAATAATTTGTTTTTTCTTATTCTAATAAAACTCTGCATCCAGTGACAGAAACTCTTATTGCAAGGGTCTCCTTTTATCACAAAGCTTGCTAGCAGATGTTGATCTATTCTATACCAGTGCAAGCAGGAAGAAAAGAAAGAGCCACAGTTCAGTCTTCTGGAGAGCAGATTTGGGCAAGTGTGGAAGGAGGTAGAAGCTGGATTTACTGTGATGCTCTGCTGTGGGGATGCAGAAGTCCAAAGCAGAGGCTGCTGAAAGGGTCTGGAGAGGAAAAGGTGAGCACTGATTGCCCCTGTGGTGCAGGTCATCTAAGCTTGAGACTTGCCACCAGTGAGCGCAAGCAGACAGGCAAATCAGTGATGATGACAGGATTATGACTGAAACCACCTTACCTGACTTGTGTCCCAGTGCTCAGATCAAGGCTGGAGTAGCACCACTCTTGCCAGCAAGATTCACAGCCTAAGAGGAGCTTGTCCTTGGGGCAGTTGGATAGGGCTACCCAGAAAAGAGGCGTTGAAGATAAAAGACACGGGCATTGGAGCAAGGTCTAGAAAAACTGTGAGAGCCTAAGATCTACTTTTCCATCTCTCCTAAGGTGTGAACTAGCCTCTGGATGCTGCGCTGGAGATGCTCACTGACATTTCCTGTGGCTGCTTCTCCTCGTTCATAGTGAATGTGGCTGCTGCTTCTTGGGCTGTCAGTGACCTCTGTTGTGGGTAACCCCTTCCCCGTGTGCCCCTCCAGGAGCTGGGGGCACTACCAACACCATGTGGCCGTACCTCCATCAGCAAGCGGTGTGCACTGCAGCTCTTGGCGTGGCCAGGGTGATTTTTGTCACTGAATCATTTTGCAGCACCATTCTCCCCATTGTCACCCCCCAGACTGTCAGGCAATGGATGAGGTGACACAATGGCAGAGTGTGTGGGTGCCTTTAGCTGGCTTCAGTGCCTGTGTGTGACAGGCTAATCCCCTGTGCATGGGCTGGGTAGCTGGGGTGCTCTTGTGAGCCCCATCTGTCGGGATGTGCTACAAGATAAAGGGGATGTCTTAAACCACTGTGGCAAAATTTGTTAGAGCTGTTCTGCCAGAGCCTGGAGTTAAAAGAGACCTTTTCCCATGTAGCAATGCCAGAAGAGATGATCACAGACAACTGGCTGTCACGGGTCTGCTCTGAAGTCCCAGTTTTTGCAACACCCCTATTTAAGCATTTCCATCCCCCAGCAACTCCAAGAATACCAATCAACTGGGAAAGTGTCCTGCTCACAGGGAAAGCTTTGCAGGAGGAATTTATGTCTTGGACCTGCAGCTGCTCTGTCAGGGCAGCATGGAACAGGGCAGCCACTGCCAGAATCTCTGCCCTGGCTGTCTGCATCACCTGGGGTGGCCCTTCTGCCCCTTCAGGGTCGGCCATGAAGCAAATTGTTCTCTTGAGATTTTTACTTGGAGGTTTGACATCACCTCTGTTTGACCTTTAATCTTCAAACAAGCTTTTTTTTTTTTTTAAGATTAGATAATATGGGCTAATAATTCTGCAAAAATGGTGGGTCTGGATTTCCTCTCTTTTTCACATGTGCAGCATTACAGATTGGCTATGACCTACCACAGCCGTGTTGTGTGTGTGGCATCTTGCGTCATTACCGCCCCAGAGGGCTTCTCAAAGGCTAATCTGAATGGCAGTCCACCTCGACCCACATGAGCCATTAGCTCACTTCTGACCCTTCGCTAGGCTCCCTGACTTTCTGCCTGGTGTATTTCAGAAGCAGAAGGGAAAGATGGGATTTCTGCTGAATATAGGCCAGCTCTTCAGCCAGTTGCTGGAGCTTTGCCAGTTCTTGTCAGATGGAGATTGGGCACTGGCTTTGTCAGATGAAATGTTACCCAGACAAGATTCAGTGGCATCTGGCTAGATATTCTTTGCTTTCTAAGAGATTTTCTGTTACTTATCCCAAATACTTTGGTTGTGGATCTGGTACTATCTGACTATAGCTTTTCCTCTAGCTACTTGCAGTGAGGCATTTATGTACACACAATCACAGCAAATAAATCTCTTAGAAAGAGATAATCTCTTTAATCAGCACATTGTAGTAATCCCTCATAAACAGACTGGCTTCAGCAAACCTTTTACTAGGTCAGTGTCCTCACTGATCTTTTCCCTCTTTGGTTTTGTTCTGTGTCAGCCATGTAGCAGAAGGTGTTTCAGAGAGATCAGGAAATTAAATGATTGTATGTTCAATCAGGAGCTGATGATATGCTGGTGATATGATGAAAATATTGTATGCATAAGCTATTTGGTGATAACAAATCTAAGAATAGCAATCAAAGATATGTAGGAAGAATGCAAACACATATTCACTGTGGTTTAATACATGGCAAATTCCAGTGGCTCCTGTCTTGGGGCATTCCCTGCTTAACCAGCATTTACAACATGCTTTTGTTTGTTCCTCATTCACGGTTGGTGCTGCTGACGCTGCAGAAGTTACAGTTGTGTTTCTGTCCACACACAATGCTCATATGTTACTGTAAGTGTACCTGTGGGAATGAATTATTGAAAGAGCAGGGAAGGTGAATTACACACCTGCCTCTCCTTCTCTGCATTTATTCAGTTGCTGTAGAATCAGTGAAAACATTTCTAAAGGAAAAGTGATTCATCCAAGGAGCTCTGACAAGAGGTCAGCTCTCACTCCAGAAATGGAGAGGAATATCTGAACAGAGAGAGGAAAGCCAGTGGTGGTGCCTGCGGGCAGCCCCTGCTCTGGCCCTTCTCACCATGCTGGCGTTAACACTTTTGCATGCATTTTTTGAAGGAGAGTGTTTCTAAGTACATGCTAGGGCTTTAGCATGCTGAGTACTGCACTGGAGGGACTCCAGGCAGAGCCAGGAGAGAAAGCGGTGTTTGTGAAATTGGTGGGGCTCTTCTAAATTGTCAAATTATATTCCCATTTCAGTCAAGGGACACAAACTCCAAATTTATGGCTGCCTGGAGAAACCAAGGAAGTTTGATGGAAAAGAGGAGTGCCTCAGGCATCCCGGGATTTGCCTCAGAAGAGAGGACAGTGTACCCATTAATGATTGCGTTCTTTCCCAATTTATAGGTCAGCTTTATCAGGCCTGCATGCACTTGAAAAATGAATGACAAGCTGCGTCCAGTCCCATGGGTCTTACTCATGGGACTAGTCCTTACTCATCGGATCGGCCCCCGCAAGGCCGATGAGACTGCTCCTATGATTGAGCCTTTTGGCAGAAAGGCCTCTTCATTCCAATGGGGATCTGCTTGTTTTGCATGCTGTAAAAATTCAGACACCACTGGAAGGCAGCAGGAATTTTACCTGTGTGAGCTCAAATGTGCAAAGGGTCACAAGCACACCTGGGAGAGTCCTGGAGGCCAGGGCAGTCCTGGCACCCCAGTGAAGGTCTTCAAAAAAACGCTCTGAATGTGCATCCAGGCACAGAATTTTTTAGTGTTTTTGCTTCTCATCCTGGAGTCTTCAGAGCATTCCTCTTCCTAGGGCTATGGCAGCAGATAGGGCCCTTATGTATTTTTAGTTGCTGTAGAATGTATGTCATTTAAGTCAATTGAGGAAGGTGGGAATGGAGGCAGAGAGTGCCCATTCATGTGATGTGCTGCAAAGGACATTTCTCTGTGTCTCTGTTTTACCCCCCACAAGCAAAAATTTTGCCACACTCAACTACAGAGCAGCTGGGATCCAGGAATGGGAGTAAGCCCCAATGTGGGCAGCTGAAGACTGTAAAGTCTGCATTAGACTGGTTCCAGGTGCAGACATCCACAACCCTGCAGATCACAAACATCCCAGGCATCTGTTTCAATGTGGCATCTCATCAGCAGTGTCCTTGGCTGCAGGTGCTGATGCTCACTGTGTTTTCACTGCAGAGATGGATGCGTGGGCACTGCCCAGTGCACAGTAACAGTGGTGCTTCCTGCCTTGCGGAGCAGACAGCAGTGGGACACAGCAGCACTGGAAACCTCTTCATTATCCCAGCTTCCCATTAAAGCAGAGTGTCTGGAAGGAAGGAAGGTCTTACACTTAGACCACTGGACTAGTAGGACTGAACCACAGTTGTAGCTTCTACCTGCACTTTCTTGTGTGATTTTGAAAGTCACTTAAAATCTGCTTCATTTTGTTTGATGTTAGGAACAGGAGCAATTCCCTATTTCAGAAGAGAAAATGTCTTTTATTGTGGCTTAGTTGTGAAGAAAATGTTTGTGAGAATTTAACAAGTAACAAATGTGAGAAGCTGATAGGCTGTGGCACTTGCGGATCCTGTTTGATGGTGGTAAAGGTGTCACAGCAGCAGAAGTCCTCCAAGTTTGATGTGGGTTCTTGTTTTTCTTGAGGTGTCTCTTACAGACACACAAAGTTCAGCTTTTTGTAGTTAGAGTGATTTTTGAAGTATTCAGCCTAAAAACAAGGAGAGACTTCACCCTAACTTTCAGTGATCTACATGTAGGCAAATTTGGCCATGAAGAAAAGTCCTTTCTCGTGGTGATCACAAGGCTGCCGTGGCAGTACAGTCCTGCAACACAGCCATCACCGACAGACAGGCACAGCACTTGGTAATCTGTTAAAAACCACCTATTTATGGTCAGATTGCTCCCAGGAACAGACATCCAGAAGCGCCAAGCCATCAACCTGGAGAGCAGTTGGCTGGTTTGTCTCCACTGTCTTTGCTCCACCACCAAGGACATGGAGAGAAGGTGAGGACACCTCAGAGAATTACCTGGTAGCCTCAGATGGCATTGGAATTTCACAGTTAGTGGTATTGATTGGGATTTTCTCATCCATGTTTTTCACTCGGTGGAAGGTGTTTTTAAGCAAGGATCTCTGTCCCATTCAGTAAAAGAGTGCTGACCAAATTGGGGTGGGGAAAGAGACATGGCTGGATCTTGGAACAAAAAGCCAGAAGGGAAGGTGCATAAGCAACTTTGGCTGAGTGATCACAGGATCCTTGAGACCAGCACTGGACTTCTACAAAGGCCATATTCTCAGCCAGTCAAAGCTGTTGGTGCTCTTTTCAAGACAGCTGTTCTGCAGAGTGTAAGCCATCAGCTTATAAACTTGAGTTTCTTCTGAAACTTCCTAGGAACTGATTAAATAAGCTAAGAGGGCTCCATAAATGTGAGCGTCTTAACGGAGGAGCTGGACTTGGCCTGCCCATTTGAATGAAGTGGTGGGTGTATTTCACTGACTCTTGACTGAGATTTTCAGGGTGCTTTAGCTGCCCAGTCATCAGCCCCATCCAGCATTACGGGTTACTCCCCTTAGCTGCTCCAGCAGGCAGTTTAATGTCCCAGCTAGCCAGCCCATGTGCAGCAGGCTCTGCTACTCTTTGAGGAACACGAGTGGGACAAATGTGCCAACACAGCTACTCTCTAGGAGAGAGACAGCCAGCTGGGAAAGGCCATCTCTTCTGAAAATGCTCCTCCTCTTTCTAAAGGGAACTGGTTTTGCAGTTAGTAGTTAAAATTAGGGAGTGACTCTAAACTTGGCTGGTGACAGTTCTGCTTTGGCTTGCTTAAACCCACATTTTCAAGGGCTCTTCTATGTGCACGTCAGAAGTTTGCTGATGAACCAGAGATGTTTTTTATAGGAGCTCTGAAGCATCTTCCACAGGCAGCTTCACGCTGATTTAACTACCACAGTTAAGCTTGAAAATATTGTCAAATTGATTGGGTTGTTGAAATCAATTTGAACATGGTTTTGCTTAAGTCATTTTCTAAACCAGTCTTCAAAGCATGGCACTACATTGGTGAAGAAATTTGAGAATTGACATGGTTTTTCTCCTTTCTTTGCACTGTGTTTGACCAACTTTTACTTGTACAATGGTTGTGGTTCATATCAGAGGATAAAATACTTACTGGACACTTTGAAAGAGAATTTGGTAAAATCTCAGATCTTGTCCTTTCTATTTAAGAATGTGCCAAATAAAACTGGGGAATATGAGCTTTAAGAAAGACAGGAAGCCAAACCAAAAAAGTATACATCTTGGTTCGTATGCTATAAAGCAGCAGAAAGACGTCAGAAATTAAAGATACTTTCGCAACATCATTAAATCTATTTATCTTTTCAAGGTCAAGTATTTCCTTTTTGTTATTGCACTTTGATTATGCTCTTTTACGATCTCTTTTCCACTGCCAGTCCACAAGACTAAACATGCTTTATATTTTTCACAGTACATTTCCTTACTTCCTGTTCTTGCCTCCTCACGCTCACCCCCAGAGATGGTCTGAAGGCAAGACAGAGCTCCTGCTATATTTAAAGACAGCTTCTGGTCTGGATGGGTAGTTTACTGTCTGGGTTGCTAATTTGGCTATGAATTGGATTCACAGGCCTCTAGGAAATAGAAATAGGCTGCTCTTCAGTAGCTTCCTAGTTGGTTTGATATTATTTATTCATGTTCATATCAATCCAATCCCATTTGCCACCCAACTGAGTTTAACCTGCTCTCAACCTGATCTCTACCAAGATGCTCCGAGCCTTTGGATATATCTACCCTGCTCCGAGCCTTTGGATATATCTACCCTGCCTGGATTTTCTCCTTGTAATGTTGTTTCCTGTGTTGTTGTTGCTGCAACAGTTCTTTTTACAAAAAGTTTACTCAGTGCTTTTAATTAACCAGGAAAGACAAATCAGTGCCCCAGCACTGAGGGCACAAGCAAACCCTCCCTTTGCTGTCAGCTACGCTATTTGAACATGTCACTGACTCCTCAGGGTGCAGGTGACTGGCAGCTTTCTGGAGCTGACCATTTCCAAAGCTCTGATGCCGGACAAGACCATACAAAAAACCTCTGATCATCTTCAGTGAGCCATAAGGATTTGAAGAGTCAGCACTGCTATGTTATAATCTGGGTGACTTTGGGAATAGCAGGCTGGGGAGCCCTGGTGTAGAGGGTCCCTTCTGCTGGGGGATCACAGGTGTGGCCACTGTAAGAGGGTGCTGTTGTGCGACACCGTGGCAATGAAAATGCCTTTTGCAGGCAGAGACAACCCTAAAAGTCTGATCTCAGCCTGTGTGCACTCAGAGGTGGACTAGACACCCTCTCCACTGATGAAGAAGGTTTGCTGCTGCAGCTCGTGTGGTGTCTGTGGAGTCTTCTTGACCTGCTGCTGTGCCTAGCATGGTTTGGACCTAAATAGGTTTGGACCTAAGACAGCTTGGACTTTCAGGCAGTGTTCATCCCACAGCTGGGGAATCAGCTTGGACTCAGTCTCACTAAGTGGTTTGGGTGTTGCCACCCTGCTGCAAAAAGCTAAACTACACAGATCTGTTCTGGCAGGTCATTGTCTTCAGGATCAGAGAATGGGTCTGGGCCCCTTTTATTTTCTGGTATTACTGTCCCCTTTGTGCCTCACTCTATGTCCAGAGTCTGCATGCAGTTTTCTAAATCCTAAAGATGGCACTGTAATACAAAGGCATAACCTGAGATAGGACTGATCATTCAATACCCAGGGAGACAACTCCTAGGATTTTCTGCACCCCCAAGGTCACCCTGTGCATTCCAGTGCTCTCAAGGGACACAGGAGATGGACTTGATTAGACAGGCAGGACTGGAGCAATGTGGTGTCCAAGTCATATTTCCTAGTAGCTTCACAGGAGTCCTTGCTCTCAGTGCACCAAGAAGTGGTAAGACCAAAGGAGGAAAACATGGAAAACAACGAATAGGAGCTGAAAGTTCGAAGTTCTTTTCTGGCAAGGCAGATTTGCTCTGTGGCTTTCACCAAGTTTCTGTAAGCTTTAGTGTCTTGACATTAAAATGGAGAAAATATGTTACTCCCGTGGTGTAGAGCCAAACAAGAAAACTCATTGAGGATCCATCAGCAGAGTTCATTGGATCATGAGATGGGAGCATTTGTGTGGCATTCGTTACTTGCATCACAGACCTCCCATTTTTATCCGATCAGGAGGTTTTCTTGCCAGGGTGTCTTGTTGGAACTGCCACTGGCATCTTAGTTCTGGGCATGGACTGTGCATTTTACCTGCTCTCTGAACATTGATCAAAGCCTCTGGGAGGAGAAGTCGGCAACATACTAAATACATGTCAGCTCAGCTGTTCTCACATGCAGAGCTTTGCTTAGCCTGCAAAAGCTCCTTGTCTCCAAGCCAAGTAACTTAAGGAGTCAAGGCCCTGTTTAACCTTTCAGGAAGAGCTGATGCTTTGACATCCACAAAGAGCTGCTTTGTTTGGGGAGCTAAAGGTTCTTTGTGAGATTAGGCTCAGGTATTACAGCCCAGCACATGGCTGCTGGCTGTAATGAGTAGGTAGGTGGTTGGGGCTGGGGTGTGGGAGTCCTGGGACTTGACTGACTCCTTTGCCTGAGGGAAACTGCACATCTCCCCAAGGACATTGCCCACCAGGAATGAAGTAGAATACTCTTGAGGGAGCTGAAGAAAGATGTTGCAAGCACTCTGTCCCTCATGTTGGATACTTTGCTTTTTATAAAGTAATGATTAATGCACAGGATAAAAATCTATCTTCTAGCCCTTGAACTGGTTCCTGTTTCTGTAAATAGGAGAGAACTGTGGGTTACCCACACCAGGGTACCTTAGTATTCATTTTATGATGGCAGATCCTCACCTTAAAGTCTTGTGCTGAGACAGCAAATTTGAACCAGGAATGTTCTGAACTCTGGGTTAAAAAGACAGCAGTTGTTTTCCTCAGTGTTTGAGCCTGGGCTGTCTGGTGAATGGGGTGAAAAATTCAGGGCAGAGCAACCCAAGTTTTTCCAGGAAATGTTCTACCTGAGATCCCAGTCCCCATCTCCCAGTCAGTCTACCTGTGTAAGGCAGTCAGGGGACAAGGCAATATGAATTTTACCCTACAACTGTCCAGCATTCAGTACAGCTGCTGCTTTATATGTCATGTTCCATTCTGTTGCAAAAATGTCTGTAACGAGCAAACCTGTAATGCTTTTCTTTATTATGTAAGCTACACACATACAGCAGTTCTTTTGGCTCTTTTTTTTTCTCTTAGTTGTCACCAGTGCTGTTTTCAATCCTTCTGCCTGTATTAGAAGTGAATCTGGACCAACAGACTAAAGAATTGTCATTCCTTATCTAGTAGCAATCATATCCAGCAATTCTGTGTTAAAGTAATAGAGTTAGCAAGAGGAAAAATTATTTTCACCATTTTTGTTTAACTTTATTTCCTTTGTCCCCTTTGGGATTGTTACCCTGGCAACTCAAGTCACCCTCTAATTGATCTCCATCATTCCACAAACTGGAAAACAGGTTTCTGTTTCTGGTTGCTGAAACAGGCAACACGTGAGGTGTTTCTCCAGTGTCGTGCCTGGTATTAGCAAGGTACTCCACAAGCTACTTTGGCATCTTCACCTCTATTAATCTGTCCAGTCTAATGAGGATCATGGGTTATTTTAGGTGGTGGGCTGTTAGCTACATTGTTAAAGACCAGTCTTTCATCTACATCCTTGTGTAAGCAATTCCTCATGTTTGCTGTCCATATGGATATTTCAAGAACAGAGGAATCTTGTAAGAGCATTTAATGTACATCAGAAACCCATTTGACTTGCTAAATTCTGCAATAATCACATTTTTTATTTAATTGAAAATGAACAACAGAATCATCCAGGTCCCATGTAGTGTAATGAATACATAGATTGTAGGTAATTAATAACACTCCTTTTTATTCCAGAGCATGGTCAGAAAGCCAAGTATATCATTAGCACCTACTGAGGGAGTAAGCTTCAGCTGGGTTCTGTCCAAAGAGAAACAGTAATTTTTTGGTGTGTTTGAGCTGTGGACAGGGACTAATATATATCCTCACACTCTTATAAAACACTATTTTTTGCTGCACATGGAGGGGTGATTCTTGCTGTCCAAGCCCTGGCATAAACCATAGAAATCTACAAATTGCTGGGCCAGCGCTTTGCAATTACACTTAACTCATCCCCTGTTGATGCCTTGGCAGTGAGCCTGGTGTAATGTGAGGCACTGTCTCATGACCCTGAACCCAGACACTGAGAATACTTAAAGGGCTCTGGACCACAGCTGTTTTTCAAGAACAGTCTTCCTTGAACATCAATTACCAGAAGGTAAATGATTTGATAAGCTGAGATGATTGCAGGATGGATGCTGCTGCATTCCTGCATTTCTTGAGGAAGCTCCCTGCTTCCTTCTGCCTCCTGTTCTGTCTGTGGCTGGTGCAATGTTACCAGCATGCAGGAAGCTCAGGACACACTGTGATGGAAAAGGTAGGCAGTCTCCAAGTCACCTGTACCTTGCTCATATGTTTTCCATCAGGTTTTTGAAGCTGGGCATGGAGCTGTTTGCAATTCTTTTTACTGGCTTTATAATGCAGTTCTTGTGCTCGAGGCACGAGCTCTGGCGAGCCCCTGGTCAGAGCGAGTCCAGCTGCGTTACTCCTGTGCGTCGCTGGAGCGACTTCGGCATCAGGAAGGGAGCTGCTGGCTGGGCTCGCTGGCTCCTCGGCAGAGGGAACACGGCAGGAGCCGATGGTACCGGCTCACGTGAGCTCGGACACAAAGGAAGAGAGAGGCTGTTCTGGTCTGGCTCCTAACAGGTTTATTGTGAGAAGTTTCGCAACCCGAACGAGCTCGGAAGGGATGGAATGTGATGGGATCCTTCCCCGAGGCTTGTCCTCAGTTTTATAGGGAATTTGAAAACGGCGGTGAAAGGGGAAAACAACCAATGAGGTACAAGCCAGGGGGAGGATACAATTTAACAAGAACCACTGGAGGAAACCGAGAGGCGGGAGCTATAACAGAGAACCAGTGAACAACCGAGTAACCGGGAATTTTCCAGAACCGGGGGAGGCGGCTTGGACCCGGGCACCGCCCAGGGGGTGCGGCTTAGGCTTCTGAGCCGCCCCTCGACCCACCCTCTGAGTCTGCCTCTTCGGGAAACTCCATCCAGGGGCGGGGCTGGGATTGACTGGCATCTCGCTGCCCCAGCCCCGCAGTGGGCTGGGTCACCCCAACAGCTTTAAGTCTGCTTCCTGTCTGCTCTGTTCTGAAAGGTCTTACGTGCTTACAGTAAGGTTAAAAAAATCCAGGTGCTTCTGCCCAATGAGTGGTACACAGCCAGCCTGGAGTGTATTTATGCACTGAGCCACAGGACAGAGGTTCTGGTGTCCCATTCTGGAAGTGGACACACAAACGTTGCTTCTTGGTGAACACCTGTATTTTCACCACATGGTGGATCTGCACCCAACTGTATGAAGAGGACAGAGCTAGATACCTGTCTTTTTTTTTTTTTTTTTGTCTCTGTAAGCAGTTACAGAAACCTTCTAAGGAGAAAAAAAAAAAAAGATACTATGAGAAAAAGAAAACAAAAACAAAGAAAAAATGTCCTATCTCCTCCAAAAAGGTACTGGAATGTGAGGCAAAAGCATAATTTGACTTTTAGGTACTAGGCAGGGCTTTGTGGTTGACCACTGCCATTGATGGTGCACAAAGCCAGGACTTTTGAGGCTTGAAAGCAGTGTGGTGCTGGGAAATCTCTGCCCCACCAACCACGTACTGTTTGGCCTTGGGGTAGTCATGTCATCTGTCTCTGCATCTCTGCTTCCTTCTTAGAATATGCCTTGTCTGTGTACATTGGGTTCTCTGGGGTAAGGACCAGCCCATGACATTCATTAATATAGTGCTTGGCATGCTGGAGCATGACTCCACTGAGGTTTCCAGTTGCTACTGAACTGCAAAATAATTAAAAGAGTATGTTGAGGCTTCTTTTATGTAATGCTGTCATCTAGACAGTTGATGCTTATAGGCTTCTGGGTTGAATTTGATTTAGACCTCAAAATTATGTGTCTTGCTTATAAGATTATTTGCTTACTGTGTGCTGTACTGTCATGGTTACAACCACTGGAGAACCCTGCTGCATGTGGAAGTGTAGCTGAGCATTTTTCCTGCAGGGCCCTTAGACTGGGACTTGTCCCTGCTTACCCCAAAAGAGCACTCAGCAGAAAATACCCTTGCAAGCATTTTAGAAAGCGGTCTCTGAATTTGCAAACTCATAAAGAGATGCCTTTGTCTCAGAGGTCTGAACAGCCACAAACCAAAGTGCTTGGCAGATCAGAAAACCCTCCACTAGGCACATGATCCTGGCTCTCTGAGGATCTGAGTCCAAGGGAATATCAGTTTTTTGCAGATTGATGTGACATGGAAAAGTCTCCTGCCACCAGCCAAACCAATGCCTAATGAGAAGCCAAGTCACTGCAGTCGCAGTGTTCCTGAGCTTTCTGCCGCTGCATAGCCCCTGGCTGCACCTGGTTTGCTTTGGCTCCACTGAAAGCAGGCACAGAAGTCACATATGTCTGGTGTGAAAGGCTGCAAAGGAATACTCCCCATATATTCTCATATAACACCAAGTCAGCAGCACCCATAACAGGAGAGCCCAGAAATACTGGGCCAGACTATGTAACCTTTGCCAAATGGGAGCAATGAGACCATTGACAAGAGCTGGGACACTTACTAAGAGCAGGCTTTTAGCTCTTGTGCCACATTATTCCCAGACCTTTCACCTCTTCAGCAGGCTGCAGTCTTTTACATGGTGCTGTTAGCTGTGGAGGCCCTGGTGTGACCCAGAAGGGGGAATGCAGGGCTGCTGTGGCTCCAGGCAGGACTAAACATGTAAACTATCAGTAAGCTTGACTCTGAACTTCCAAGTTGCCTCTTTGGTGCAGACGGTGTAGCCCTGAAAGGTGTGCTCTGCCACATCACATATGCAGGCAGGCAGTGCAAAATGCGGCAATGAGATGATAATCCCCTGAGAAGGAGCACAAATTAGAGAGGAAATACTCATTTTCAGTAAATGGCTTTCAAATAAAACAACTGTGATGGGACAGCTTTAAAAAGACTTTTAATTAGTCCATTTTACTTCTGCTGCATAGTGCCTTATAACTACTAAGCTTTTTACTGCTTTATATTTCTTTGCCAGCTTGTATGGTAACCCAGTATCCTACATCAGGCTCCAGTAGCAGCGAGATCTGTTGTAGCAGAAGCAGATGGCAGCTTCTTAAAAGCCACCTTAGGTTTTGCAAAACAAAAGTGCAGTAACTTCTGACAAAGGATTGGTCAGTACAGTGTTATTTCTTTCCCTGTACTCCAGTTTTACCTGACACAGCAAGAGGTAACCTTAATTTGAGGAGGGTAACATTGGAAGAATACTACTAGCAAAGCCCAGTCCCACACTGCTGCTGGCATTACCTCAGGCACCTGTCAGAAACACAATGAATTAGAACAATCCGTGCCTTAGGTTTAGTGTTGGGGTAACAGGCAAGGCACATGACTTTAGGGTGGGAAGTGGTGCCGTGACCACATATCCATCTGGAAACAATGGAGCTCCCTGAGACCAGGTAAATCAATGAAGAACAAGTGGATGGTAAACTTACCTGATAAATGATTCCACTGAATTGATCCTGTGCCGCTAATGGGAATGACTAATCTGTTCTGCACTAATGCAAGCTCAGGAGAGATCACTTCCTGTGCTGTGCTTTGTGACTCCTAGGGCTGCTGTTCAGAGGTTGATGTTGCCGTGGCCAGGAGCCTGTGTTGGCTCTGAACATTTTGCTGAGGTAAACTGCTCAGTGATGAGCATTTTTTGGTTGGATTATTTCCTCCTGGCACCAGAAAAACGGAGCAAATCCAAAAGAGGGGTGGGATGGATCAGGCAGGTGTCTGGCTCACATCCCTTTGCTGCTACAATCTCACCACAGCCTGGGAAAGGCAGCTTGGTGCATATATCCAGCCCCATACAGTCCACAGCAGTGGTCAGTACTGCTGGACAGAGATGCAGAAAGCCCCTAGGCTGTGCTGGAGGCTTCCAAAGCCAGCCAAAATGAAATGCTGGACATGGGGCTCTCTGAGTTGCTGCCTCTCCAGAGGATGGGCGCATACCCAGGGTCTGCTGCCTAGGACTGGGTACTAGCACTTCATCTCCCAGTGTTGCTGGGGTAGAGGCCTAGAAAATCTCTTTTAGGTTGATGGGTTTGGGGCCCTTGTATTTGGATTCTCTGTGCTGGACCTTTCTGTTTTCCTTGTTCTAAGGAAGCTGCAAGAAAATCTTTTTCTTCACCCACTTTAGCACTGGGACTAAACATAAGATTTCCTACTCACTACAACTCTTTCCAAGGAAAGGGCCCAGCTGCCTCAGGCTAGTGAGGGTTTGGATACAGCCCTGGGTTTGGATTTCATATGTTCAGGGATGTGTGAAAGAGACATAACAAGCATTGTAAAGATGGTAGGCAGACATTTAGTGTATACTGAGATATGAAAAAAGCACACAGGACATGGATGCAGACAAGACACAGACACACGCATATATGTGGGTGTATATATATATGTATATATAGTTACATATCTGTATGCCTGTGTGTGGTTCTGTGTTCAGTTTCCCCCTGGGTATTCACTGAGCTAAGGGCAGTGTCCCCTGACTCATGAAATCTTTCATCTTGAAGAGACTGCAGTGATGTGGCTGGACTGCTGCTATTATGTTGTCCCTTCCCCTTTTACCAGGGCTGGTGTCTCCTCAGATCTCCCAGAGCTGCTTGGGAGCTACAGTATTGAAGAAGCAGAACTAATTCTGCTGTTTTATTCTTTGTTGGAATTACTGGCCAGTCCTCATCCTTCTGTAGCAACATCAAGAAAATAAAACACTTGATATACTATGTTGGTATGTTTCAGTCCAAAGCTGAAAAGTTGGCTTTAACTTGCAAAGATCATCTTTGGTCTAGGAGATATGGGTGACAGAGCCTTGGCAGTGCCACAGAGGCATCTGACCAGCCTGAGTTCATGAGCTCTGCAAGGAGAAATCCCTGGGGCAATCACAGGGAGTGCACCAGGTGACAACTTGGAATGCTGGATCCATTTACAGGTAACTCTCACAGATATATAAATGCTGCTGCTTTGTCCAAAGCCCATTTTTAGTTCAGTAGCCTCTCATAAAAATGTTGCAGTAGACAAAATATTCTGGACAGAAATCTGCTGAGCAGAAGAAATCCTTAGTTGGAAAGTACCCTTTCTTCAGTCTTACCCAACCCAAAACACTGGCTTACAAGTTTGAAATTGTATCACTGTTAATTAAGTACTGACTGACGTTACCTTTAGAATCACGGGCTGGAGACACAGGGTGTTAATGATTAAATAGCTTTATCCCTATCCCCCAAATCTAATGTTTTGCCAGTTGGCTATCAAAGTATGTCCGGAGCAGAGCAAGCGCTTGGCAACTTCACAGCCTTCAGTAATTTAAGAAAAACCCTGAATGACTCCCTAGATTATGTTCCTATTTTAATCTATATGCAGTACCTACAGTTGCTGAAAAAAGGGTGTTCAGCATTTCCTAGGTTTCACAAGCTTTGAGGAACAGTCACAGTGAACTCTTTTTCCCAACTGCAAAGAGCTTGGTAATTCAATAGCAGGCTTTGGACAGGAAGATAAAATGTTTCTCCAGGGAGTGACAGCAGGATTCCCTGCAATAAAAAGACCTTAGTCATGTGTGCCAGGCTGAAAAGGCACACTCCTGGCTGCATCCCTCCCTTAGAGTGAGTTTGTCTGGTGAACACAATTGGAATATCCTTTGCCATGGTCCATCCCCCTCAATGATAGGCTTACAGTTTTGTCCTGAACTGTGTGAAGTTTCTTCAGCTTGTTTGGGTGGTTATTTAACCCCTTCAGAATCTATAGAGTATTTGGGTTAAAATCTGGGCTGTGTTTTTCAGACACTTACCCAATACTGCCACAGTGCCAGGTCTGGCCAGAGGGCTGTCCAGCAGCCAGCAAATGACTTAAGGAGTAATTCCTTTTCTGACAGGCAAGTTTTAATGGTATCACATTCAGCAAAATGGAACCAGACGGGGTAGGTAGTCCTTCCTAGCAGGAGCTCACCCATCTGTGGCCAGACACACTGGGAGCTGGGGCAAACTGGAGACGGAAATCTGTCTGCAGGAGTGGCTTTGGCTTTTGTGATGAACATTTTTGTAACTTTTCCAGAGATGGATAACCCCTCCATTTGCTTCAGTGGTTGCTGTTCCTACCACTTTCTTTCCTTCGGTTTGATTTAAAGAGGCTTAAAACCAGTGATGCAGCTATTCTCATTATTTGGTTTTGGTTTAGCCACAGATTACTTACTCTAACGTTGCTCTTACCGATACAGACCGCTTGATGGGAAAGGCTTTATTTTCCTGAATACCCTACAGTACTCCAGCCAAAGTTTCAAAACAGATTTGTAGTCGCCTGCGTTTAGCTCACTTTTCCAGCAGATGTGAATCCAATTGTTTCAGAATAAGCAACTGCTCCAACAGCTTGTCTCTGTTAGAGGCTGTGCCCTACTCCCCTGCTACAGGTACAGTATTTGTTTCATTCCTACCCACTTCATGTATTTCCCTGATCCTATTTCTCCAGAAGATTGCTGAATTGAGAGCATTTTCCATTTGGTGACTTTTAAAAGGCAATTTCCTGCAATGATGCCACATCCTCTCCTCTTCCTTGTTCTGGTTTTCAGGGCCCTTTGGGCTCTCCCCACATGTCTTGGGTGGGTGGGTGGGTAAAGTTAAATAACTGTGAGGAGTGTAACTCAGTGATTTTCACCATATTGAAGAATGCAAATTCTTTCATGATGAAAAAAGATGTGAAAAACTGTTTTCTGTGAGATTTCATTGCACTAATTTTCTAAAAAATAAAAAAGGTGTGAAATACGCATTTCATCTTAGAGCTCCATGTGTTTTGTTGCTGTTAGCACACTGAGTCTGGCGCTGGGAATCACACCCCAGCTGTTAATAAGGTATTTAAGGGTACTTAACATGCATTCATTACTAAACCAACAATTCTGCTGCAGTTGCTCTAGTGTTTCCCAGACACCATTATCTGATCTTCTAATTATCACAATTTTATTCTTGTGTGGGTAATTAACAGGCTGTATTAGGGTTCTCTGTCTGAAATGCTGTGTTCAGTTTTTAACTTCAGAACTTATTTAAGACCACTTCATTGAGGGCCTGTAGCAGTGTAGTAGTGTGGTGGCTGAGAAAGTACAGGCATGATCTGTGGGGTAGTCAGCTGGGCACTGGCCAGAGGTCACCATCCAACAGGCACTGATGCTTGTTTAAATTTAGGGTACCTGACTGCAAACTGTCCCCTGAAGAGTCACTGTGATTTGGCTAGGGTAGCAAGGTGACATCTGCTAGGTAATAGTAAATGGCAGAAATTTCTTGTATCAGCCCATTATGAGTTTATCTACAGGAGCACCTGCCCTGTTTATTCTATGTTTTCCTTAACCCAGCTCAATGTCAGAATCCAATGAGCCAGAATTAGCCCCCTGAGAAAAGGTGATCTTCTCCATTCACCTCAGAGGGGGCAGCATAAAGCAAAGGAGGTACCCGTACACTGACCAGGCAGAGGGAAAGGAGGACAGCTGGAATGGAAATCTTGGATTTTTTTTTTCAAATTCAGCAGCCCTTTTGGGTGGATTTTTAGGGTCAAAACTTCAAGGGGTGTAAAGTTGCCACATCACTGCACAGCTTTGCACTGGGAGAGAGAATGAGTCTGCAGAAGCAGAAAATGCAGCAGAGATGTAATATCAGAGAAGGGGTCAAATGTCTACAGTGTGAGACAGACTTTAAAGAGGACAGCAAACTGCTTTGATAGCATCATGCCAAAGTGAGGCAAGTGCAGGGAGGACCAAATGAGATTATATTAATGGAGAAAGCTGTAAACCTAAGCAAAAAACGAAGTACCTGCACAACCTGTGCTCTTCCCAATGTATGATATGGATTTTCACTGTGGTACTGGGTACAAAGTGCCCCTTGTATGACAGCTGTGGGGAACATCAAGAGCAAGGATCTTTACTCTTCATCACTATCCTGTGAAGGCAGAAGAGTTTTTCTGCCCTCCTTCATTCACTTGCTGCCACCTTGAAGGAGTAACCAGTGTGGGATGATGAGGGCCTAGGAAACCTGGGGGTTTTTATATGGAAAGCAGGTCCATTGCAGAGGGGAAGGCAGGCTGGGAAGCACAGCAATGCTCTGCTGCCTGGCCCCTCTCTGCCTGCAGTTTTGGAGTCTCACCACTCATGAGTCTCTGCTAACTTTCATCACTGATCCATTTTCCCATCCCTTGTACCTGATTGGCTTTATTGAGATTTATTCACCTTAGGAAGGTGATGACAAAAAAAAGTAATCATTCAGGAGAGGTAGGATAGTATCTCCTGCAAGAGGGTGCACATTGAGTTGTCAGCTTCACGGGAAAAGCAGGTAAGACCTTTCTGTTCCTAAAAATCAGCCTCTGAAAACCTTTACTTGATGGTTCTGTCCCCATTGTCTCCATGCTCCACACCATAGATACTGTCCCTGTGCACTTCTTTTAAGTTCCTGCATGCATTCTTTCCACCCTCAGTATATTAATTCTGATGGGAAAAATTACATCCTTGTCCATTGCATCTCTAACCACAATGTTTTCCAGCACCGTGAGTGGTGAGCAGGACATGACACTTATTTTTCCCCCATGCTTTTGACGTGCACTCCCCGCTTCACCATTTGCAAGTCTTGACTGGTCCCAGAGCCACTGCATCCCGAATTCTCCCTTCCAGACCCCCCACACCTCCCCTCTTTTAGCCTTGTGTTTTCCACAGCCGGGAGATGTGAACCCTTTTCCAAACACAGAGCTGGGCCACAGCAATGCCTTGCTTGCAAGAGGAAGCTACCAAACATGACTACATCAGAGGTCATCCAGAGGAGTATTCCAAGCCTCGTTCCCCAACTGCACGGGATGGAAAGTGAGATAAGGAGAGGGAGAGCTTGCCTGCCCTGCTCACACAGCATGAATTCAACATGGAGCTGTGGTCTGTCTGGCTGATGTCGAGCTGCATTACTCCTCCCCTAAGTGCTTCCCCCTGTGGGCTGTGGCCAGTGGTGACATTGGAAAGCAGATGTGAATCCTGGATTGTGTTTACATTCCCAGCAGATATGCAATGTGGAAATGTCTTGAAATAGGAAACAGTGTCCCGGATGAACAAGTAAAAGGCATGAGATGAAAAAATATCACTATCATCATTTCCTGAGAGACTTGCCAAATTCCTTGTTTCTGTGCTTGATTTGCACATCCTGCAGATGTGTCTGCTCAAGTTTCCCTTCTGGTATTTTCCTCTTACACGGTATGTCAAACACAGATGCACATTCACATGAATGAGGAGCTGGTACCCTTAATGGTAAGTGAAATACCGACTGTCAGGGATGTGACCCAGCGCACACACGCACCCACAGCCAGTGGTGGGTGAGCACTGTCACGTGCTGTCACTTTTCTTGGCAACCCAAATGGATCAGTGCTGAGGACTGCAGGTGAGAAACATCATCTGCACAGTCCTGAGTGCTGCGATGTGTTCCCCGTGGGATGTTAAGAGACACCTTTATTAACACTGAGATGTACATTTGTGCCTTGTGAGATTTGGGGACCATCTTGCAGAAACTTTGCAAATTGATTTCCAAATCTTGTTTAAATGGAAAATATTTCTTCTTGTCTCTCAGAAGATACTGTCTGCACATTTAGTTTTGGGTACTGTTGGGAAATATTGCAAAGGAACTGAGGCAGGAAAAGCAAGGGGTTTGCATAAATACAGACTGATTTAAGATTATGGTTCTGATTATTACTTTTTTGTAATAAGCTGGGCTCAGAAGACCTGGTCATGAGCCTCCATGATAGCAGATTCTATAAAACACAACTGCTACCTCCCACTAGACAAGTCTGACTCCAGCCAGATGCTGACTCCCACTTGCTGTCTCCTATGGTTTATCCATGCTGAGGTCAGAGCAGGGCACAGCTAAGTGGTCACCTGGAATGATACCTCCAACAGGACCCTGACCTCATTTTAATACAGAGTCATCTGCTCAAGCAAATGTGGCCAATCAACAGGCTTGGGAGCATAGGACCTCAATACCAGCTTCTTCTTGCAGCAATTTCCCCCAGTCAAGGGACACCAGAAGGTCAGTGCTCCCAAAACACTGTTTCTGGGCTCCTCTTTCTTGCAGGGTCTATTCGTTTCTCTTTTTTTCTCTGCACTGTGTTCTATTTCAAGGGGCTAGAGTGCTGTGAGGAGCTGCAGAGGTGAAGGTTGGGTTGGAGTGGGAGCTCACTGGTTTGCAGGGGACAGCAAGGGTCTGGCTGGAGTGAGCAATTGTAAGGAAAAAGGGAAAACTAAGCCGGTCCTTGCTTGGCATGGCACAATATTATGTGCACAAGCAGTTGTGGGTTCATCATGAAGGACAGAGCTGCCCAGTGCAGCAGATCTATGTGGGAACCATGCAGATGCTCTCAGCAGCAAGCAGGCAGTGCTGGGCAGGCAATACAGCACCAATGACTCTCTAACAGACTGGTGATGGGATGGGATTCCCCACATTTCTCTAAAAATGGGATTGCAGGGCCTGTCAAAGGCAGGAGATGCAATCTGACAGACCCACAGTGTGATGTGGTGTACCAAACTTCATCGTGCCTGCTACAGCTGGATAAGGGAGGACTTTGTCAAAAGTGGTTGTCATGACAAAGAAATCACCAAGGAACATGGGGAAGATAGTATCAAGGGAAGGAGATAAATTAAGGAGATGCATTTTGAATGTTTAATGGGCTGGAAACGTCGGAACAAATACTGCCTGAGGGAGCTGGAGTGCAAGTCCAACGCCAGCCACAAGTGGAAATGAATTCACAGGGTAGTTCCCAGCTCATCCCCAGGAAGCTGAGCACCTCAGTGCTCTGGGCTGTCGAGAGGCCCAGGCCAGGAGGAACAATAGCAGGAACAGATTAAATGGAGAGATTAGGGTCTTGTCTATACAAGAAAAGTTGTATCAGTTTATTTAGGTGGATTTGGAGTGATGTAGTTAAACTGCAGAAAACCCCAAGTGTAGGGGCACTTCAGCTCCAGCTGCAGTGCAGCACAGCCTCAGCACCTTTGAAGATTGGGGACCGACCAGATGCCTGAGTGTCTGAATGCTGCTGGAAATGCCTTCCCCTCAGCCTTGTGAAGTGGGGCTATACCTGCAAAGGTGGGGCGAGGAGAGATTCATGAAAAACTGTGAGACACCAAGGGGCTGTGGCTTCAGGTGCTGGGGGCCAGGGCCCCCGGGATGCTCCAGGACACCTCCCTGTCCTCCTATCCAGGCATGAGGACTATGGGGCAGGTGATGAAACTTGGGATAGACACCTGTGATGGTGCATGGGGAATTTCCATGATGAGTGCTTTTATGCTGTCTAGTCCAGGTGCTAGAGGAAAATGCCGTCAGAGCAGTAGAGGATCAGGACTTTGCTGCGATGCAGTCTGAACTTACATTGCCCTGTTCAGTGAATTTTCCTCACATTTATGCAGGCTTTGTTTCTCATCCTGTGTGCTAATCTACTGAAGGTGATTAGGATTTTATTTTGCTTTTCAGGCTGCCTAATTAATGAGTTATCCTCTCAATGTCTGCCAAAAAGGACAGTAATTTTTCCTTTAAAAATCATGCACCAGCCGTTCATTGGCAGCAGCAGAGCCCTGATATGCCATTACAGTTGTGTTACCTGAATGCAGTGTGGAACCTGCAGCAGAAAAACGGGACAGCACAAGTCATTGAGGCCTCACCAGCAGCTCTGCATCAATCTGAGAAAACAAATTGCTCTTTTTCTCAGCCTGTAGGAAAAAAAAAGACTATTTTTGATGTGTTGATCCTGTCAGATGCTGCACACACATTTTCACGCATGGTGCACCTCTACTGACAGAAATATGAAACTAATATTGATGAGAACATTGGTTTGTTGGTAAATCACTAGCAGAACCCAGCTCTGTGCTGTGGCCAGCACCCACTCCACTTGCATGCACATACAGAGCTTGCATAACTCCACAGTGAAAGCAAATGCTATTATTAGTTTATAAAGCAAGTTTTGTTGAATTTGGCAGACAATGTACATGTGTAAATTCCCCCAAATTAATTAAAACGTTTAGAGAGATGGTGGAGATAGCAGCACTGCTCATCTAACAGATTTAACAGGTTCACAAATGCTTTTATGTAATTAATTAATGCTTGGCTACCTCAGGTGAAATGATCTGGGCATGCATGCTTCCTTAAATCAGAGCAAAGGTAGAGGGGCAAATTCTTGCTCTGTTTAAGCAGCTTTTCATCAAATTTGGTCTGAAGCCCATTGTGGGCTTTAATTTATCTCTGGAAGACAAAAGTGATCTGAACTGACTGTATGAGCAGAAGATAGAAAATGCATGAAATAATAAATAATGCCATGGTGCTTGCCAGCACTGAGTGCCAGAATTTTCTTCTTGCCTGGTTTAGCTCTTCTTTTGTAGATGCAGAGTGAAACCAGGCTCAGGCCCAGCCAGCTGGTCTGGTGCCAACCCTGTCACTGGTGTAGTGGCATCGTGGTGACATTGTGAGAGTTCAGGTGCTTAGCATTGGTTGCCTCCTGCAAGAGAAAGTATAGGATGTTTTGGTGCATGAGCCACCACCATCTGTTTGGTGAATGAGCTGCACAAATTTAATGGGATATATCAAAAGTGCTTCTGCCAAACAAGGACAGCTAATGACATTAATGTGAATGTGCTTAGGAACACTGCAAAAAAGAACATGGCTGTGTATAGCTGCTGTGGCTCAAACATAGCTTCTTTGCCACCTAACCATGTTCCAGGGCTTGGGACTTCAGATCTGGACTCAGCCTTCCATGTGTTTTGTGCATGGGGACACAGACACATGCAAAGTGTGAAATACTGCAAGGAGACAAACAAAGACCTCCTGGAAAAGAAAACTCACAGCTTAATCTGAAGATTTTCTGAAGTTACTGTTTAATTCCAGTGTGCCTGGGAACATGGCTGAGAAAAATAACCTTTTTTTCATCAAATCCCGTGTATGTAGAGAATGCTAACTGCTGATCACTGTACCATATCAGTATATACTTACTCACTTTTTGTTAATGCTCACCCTGGTGTATTGCCCCTGCTCTGTAAGATAGAAAGCTGAATTTTAGTCCTTTACTGCATTATCAGAATAATTCTTTAATAAATGGTTGGTTTTTTTCCCTGGGAAAAATCAGATGGAATTAATGACTACAAAATAAAACAACCAATCTGACTACAGATGAAGGTAAGTGGAGAACCTTCCCCTCATTTTCCTCTGCAAGGAGGATGTATCTGATCTGTCATCAAGAGAATCAACTTGAAGACCTACCATCCCATTTTCCTCTCCTTGCTTTTCAGAACAGCATCACACTTAAAAAACTCTTACTTACATAAAGCCCATCCATGTGGGCTATATTCCTTTCAGGGAGGTACTCAGCTGACTCAAATTCACTTCTCTTCTTTCATGGAGACCAGCTGAGCACAGCTCAGAAAGAGATCCAGCTTACTATCTAGTGTTTTCCAGTTCAGTGTAATCAGTCTCTGGGTATAGCCCAGTCTGTTTCAGTCCTCTGATGATGAGGCTGCTTCTCACTCATTCATCTTCTAACCTTATTAGACTTGCAGCCCAGGCTGCATGTGGCCCAGCTTTAATATATAAATATAAATAAATACATATACCTCTTTCCTGCCCCCTGAATGCCAGGGACACAATGTAGCCCCATGGCCAGGATATTCTTCTCTGTGTGCAAGAGAAGAGTTCATACTCACGCAGCCCAGTGATACTGGAAGCCAGGTCTCACTGGAAGCAGGCACTGTTCTAGGCATAGAGGTATTTCCCAGAAGTGGATAAAGCAAGCTAAGATGTGCTCTGGACTGATTTTAATGCTCTTGTTATGGGTAGGCTTCCCCTGAGCACACCTGTCAAATCAGACCCATTAAAAGTTTTGGATTTTTAGTGCATAAACTTGTCCCTATCCCACACTCTTTGTCCAGATCAGGACTTTTTTGGGAATCATCTTAGGAACTTCAAAGTTCTTAAGGAATGATCCCAGATTAAGTGCTGCTGCAGAGTAACTTCAGGTGGTCTGCATTTTATCTTGAGTAGCTCATTACAAAAGTCAACGGGACCACTGCCAGAAGGCTGATGGCACTTTCCCTGGGTCAAAATATCTGGAACGCATCTCATTGTCATATAGGTAGTCACCTAGGGATATCTTGTCCAACTCTGGTGTTGAATGGATGCTAAATGAGAAAGCCAGCAATGTTGCTTCCTGCATCACATTTGGTGTTTTCTTTTCCATGACTGTGATGCCTAACGGACGAGCTCCCACCCTGGAAAAATGGCTTGTGAACTAGATATCCTGCACAGCTGTATGTGAGAGTACTTCCTATTTATTGTTTTAAGAAAATCTCTGGAGTAAATTGTGGAAGAAAAACATGGGTATAAATGTGGACTAGGTTACTCCCTTGTAAAAGACACAACTCTTCAAAGAGTGTGAAGAAAAATGCTCGCATTCTTCCTTTGTTTTTGCTTTGCTTCCTTTGACCAAATCCTTCTCTAGGATTACTTAAATCCTCAGAAGATTTTATCTCTGTTTGCACTGGTACAGTTCTGAAGTAACTTCACTGGCTCCAGCAAGGCTGTTCCAGATCTAGGGTTGTGCCAAAGAGAGCAGTCCAGTACCCATTCTCAGTCACTGCATTTGAGCATTGCTATATGACCTTGCAGATCTGTATCTGAATCAGGGCCTTGTAGTGCTCAACACTGTTCCCTCTGTTTCCTTCTGTGATGGAAAAGGCATCCTGGCCAAATGGGATGTATGATGTAAGTCACATTTACAACTTCAATTACTCCATGGATTTCTTGCCTGTTTCTTACCATTCTTTGTTTTGCCTCTTTCTTGATTTTCCTCATGTTCTTTTCTATCTTTTATTCTCTCTCTATTTATTTATCCAGGTTAGCATATTTGTACATTCATAAGTATGTGCACAGATATAGGTACACTTTTTCTGGCCTCTCATGTCTTACAAGTTTATCACATTCTAGCCCAGTATGTATGCATGCATTTGAATATATAATCATGTAAACAAATAAATAAATAAATACTTTCCTGACATCATTCTTGCAACGGGAACTGGATTTCTGAAATGTTCTGGCCTTGCTTGACTTGCATGTTAAAGCTTCTCTCAAGAAAGAAGCAAACACCATCTCATTGTGAATAAACTGAATCCAGCCTTTTATTTGCCTGAATATGCTTCTGTGTCCATCTGTGCTCACTGTAAAGGGGTGTCATTAGCAGGCACAAACTCTGCTGCTGACCTTCTCTTCTGTGGGGTCTAGCACCCCATTCAGCAGAGTTTGGTTTCCTTCCCAAGGAGAATAGATCTCTATAGCAGAGCTGAGAAGTTCAGCATGGTGGAGCAATTTGGAGGAACAGAGGTCTGACTGTCAGGCTCAGGGATAGCATACAGTCATAATGACCCTCCTACAGCTAAAGAGTAGGATTATTGATTTTTGATGGTTGGGAATCACTTGCACCATAGTTACAGTTTATATGGTAATGGCCAGGCCGGATGTGCCTGCTACTCAAACCCCACCAGTCTGGCTGCATGGGGAGGGATGCAAATCACGTCATCTTTTTAGAGAAGCCCATTAGCATTAAGGGCACTTAAAAAAAAAATTCCTCAACCATGGTTTTGATCTTAAAGTTTGACAGTGAAAAAGCCATCCTCAGAACAGCCTATGCTTCCTGAAGGGGTTAAGAGGAGAGTCTGTACTACTTCTGGATTCTCTTCTCTGTGGCATCGATTGAATTTGGCCCAAAATTATGGTAGTCTGCAATTAGTGGAGGAAGCAGATCTTTAGATTTCTTTTTCTAAAGAAATCTATGGGACTGTCATTCAGATAGCAAAATCATCCATGGGCAAGGGGGAGTCTGTACAAAAGGCTGTGTTTTAACCTTATGCAGAAAACCAAGGCTGTCCTGAACATGGGGAGGCAGCCATTTCACTCTCTCCACTGAAATCCTTCCAGGAGAGAGAAAAACTGTGTCCGTGTCCTGGAGGAAGACCTTACTTTTGTTCTTTCTTGTTTTGTTTCTTCATATAAACTTATCCAAGACTGAAGTATTTGGCTGTTCTTCCTGTCTGGAAACATAACGGGAGTCAGGATGATTAGGTAAGTTAGCTGTGGGGTGAAGCATCTCACTGTCTTAACCACCTGGAAATTAGGTGTCTTGGCTCTATGAATTCTTCTGGCTCTATGAGCCAGGAAGGAAAAAAACGCACCATTGCTGGGCAGTTCAGCAACTGCCTTAAGCACCTGTCTTAGGACAGGATGACTTACCCTCTGGAGGTGTTTGCCTCTCTGCCTCACCTACAGAGGGAATGTGTACAACCAGTTCAGACTGAATGCATGACTTTTAGGAGCATGAAGTTAGCTGTCCTTGTATGTCTAATTTTGTAGTCCGTGCTCCCGCAGTCCTGTTGCTGTGAATGCTGCTGCTTCACAACCAAATTCAGCTGCCACTGTCATCATCTCTGTGTCCAGAAGACTGCTGAAATTAAATGTCCCATCTAACAAGGACACACTTTGCAGGCAGATTTTCCATACCTCTTATTTTGCACAGACTAGTATGTCTCTCATTTTTTAACATGAGTACTTTATGTAGAGAAGTCTAGAAACCTCTCAGACAAGGGTAAGGATTCAGTCTGAGTTGTGTCCTAGCAGCTCTGTGTCAAAACACCCCCATATGTAGTTTTATCAGCTGTTTCAGGGCTGTTGGTTTATATCTAACATTGTTATGCTTTGGGACAAAGATACAATGGTGCCTCCTGGACAAGTATTTTTATGCTATTAAAAACAGAACTCCTTCTTTCCTTCCCTAAAAAACAGCATCAGTGGAAGTCTCTTTAAAAAGTAGATAATTTGCTACTTCTGGTTAATGCTTGATTTACATTGTTGTTACTGGGCCTTGTAAAAAAGGGCTGCTCCTATCACAACATTTCTAGATACAAAAACAGTCAAAACCAGCCGTTTGAAAGTCCTCTGCTCTGTAACCCAATATTATTTAGCTATGACTTTGATCTTGCGCCTGGAAAAAATCTTTTCCTTGAAACACTGAAAGTTTTCACAATTCTAATAATGCATCAAAGCTGATACAGTGTGTAGTTCAGTCCATCTCCAGTGTTAGTCCACTTCATGAACCCAAATAAATATCTTTTTCCCCTTCTTTCAGCTTTAATTTCATGTTTTCTTTGGAGTGGTTCTGGGGAGTGTTGCTGATGCTTGGGGAAGCGGGAGGGTGAGAGCACTGAGTAACTCCAGGCACAGCACAGCCAGATGCTTCCTCCCACGGGACTGCCAATGCCCTGAGCACCTCTAGACGTCTCGTGAGCACAGACTGCTGCTCCTGCCAAATTGCATGATGGTTTTGGGGATGGAGGCGAATATCCATTGAGTATTTACTTGATGCTATCAAACTCATTTGTCTCCTAACCAAAGTCAGAGTCCCTAGAGGTGAAATCCAGTGCATCAATCCACTGCTGCATCTTTTGAAAGGAACATCATTAACATGCCTTACACATGAACAAATGTGGCTTTGTTCCATGTTACTTCATTAATGCATTACTTAGGGTGATAGATTTGAAAGCCAGAAGGCACCTTCATGATGACCTAGTCTGATCTCATGAGTACCACAAACTAGTAATCGAGGCAGTAACCTGTGGTTGATCTGTATCATGTATTTTAGAAAAATAGCCAGTTTCCCATGGCAGTTTGGACTGATCTCCCTAGATGTGCTGATTTCCAGCAAGTGATTTGCCAAAGGGAGAGCAGAGAACACAATAGCAGAGCTGATGTTTGTTGTGCAAATCTGGAAGAGGAGTTTCACCCTAGGAAGCCAGACAAGCCCAAATACAAACAAAGATGGAAACAGCACCATTCTGTAGATCTGAATTTAGATCTAACCTTTGGCTTAGGGCCTATTTCCCCTTTTAAACTGAAGTGGAAAGCAGTCTAATTCAGGAAAAGAATTCACTAATTGAATACCATGGGTGAATTCTTAAAAAATACAGCATTTTGGACTCCTGTGGAGACAAAGAGTTGTTATTCTGGAGGAAAATAAATATCCTGAGAAATGTTTGGAATTTTATGTTTTCCTTTTCAGTTGAGAAATCTGTTCTTAGGTTTGAATATACAGTCAAAAAAGGCTGAGCTATGGAAATGCATTTGTTTCTGTGAGCTGAAGTCCATGAACCTATGCTTTCTTTGGTCGGTTGTTTTGTGAGCTGCTGGACATACAGGATTTTTTGAAGAGGAAGACTGGGGAAGACTGAAGGAGCCAGTGTCCCTCCCTGGAAAGAGCCTCCAGGAGGTGGCTGCTCCTGCAAGGCTCTGCTCTCACCATGAGATATAACAGAAGATCTGATAACCAGCATGTCACCCTTTGAGCTGGACAGAAGAACACACAGTCTACCTGGTCCCAGACCTGACTTTGCAAGCCTGCCTGGAAGAAGAAAGAGATGAACTGACTGCAACACAAGTGGGTTTTGTCAAGTTAAATGGCTGGGTTAGGGACTGAGCAGAAGCACCCCATGAACTGATGCTCTGTTTAATCCGTATTTGAGAGCAATGCAGTAACCATGTATTTCAGCAAAATTCCAGGCAAGCTGTTGCTGAAGTGCTGTGGAAAATAAGTGCTGGAACAATAGGCAGGGGCATTCAGGGGAGGCTGTGATGAAGTTCTGGGACGATTATTGATTTATTGAATGAAGGTCAAAACTACTCAGCAAAAAGGCAGGAAATCTTAGCACAAATAGGCTCAATGTGGAAACAAGGAACTCCAACACTGAGCAGGAAAAAACAGTGCACACAAATGTAAATGAAGCATTTAGCAAAGCCAAATAAGGAAGGTCAAGGCTTTCCATGACACACATCGGTTGATACAGTGCAGCAATAAGCAAACACACCTCAACAGGCATGACTGGCACCGTTGGCCCTTGCATGATGGAGGAGAGGCAAAAATGGAGTGACGCATGATGAATTAGCTCGAGTGCCAAAGGAGTCCGGAGCTCCTGGGCTAAATCTACTTGAAGAATTTCTTTGGGCAAGGTCTGACCTCTACCCCTGGAGCTGGCTGGCATGACCATACCGAAGCCTCCCTGCTAAGCTCTCTTAGCTTCCAAACCACGATGGCCACATCCTAACTACCTGTGGGGAATGATCTCTCCCCCACGCAAACTCCCAGCCTGTGCCTAAGAAGCTCTTGGGCAAGCGCTAGCTGGCCTGGGTTAAAATCCCGCCAGGGATCATGTTAATGATTCTACCCAGTTATTAGTGTGGGCATAAGGAATAAAGAAATCCAGTATAAGCCCTCTGCCTGCAGCATGCTCATTTGAGGTATCACCAAAGTCGCTTTCCTTCTGTGCAATTCATGGTGTTTCCTCATTGCCCAGTGTGACTGTGTCACTTGCAAACCTAGATGAATCCATATATCCACTCAAAATCCAGCCAGGAGAACACCAGTACATTGCCTCAGTGCTTCAAAATGGCAGAATTTGCAAGTGCCAAAATCCTCTCACAGTGTCCTTTCTGCCACATGGGGTTTCACAAGGTGTGATTTTCCCAAAGTGAAGGTGTGGGACAAGCTGGCTCAAGAGGGTGGTGTGGAAGGGCAGCACCATCGGGCTGGGGTTATGCTGGAGCAAGCAGACTGTTGCAGTGTTCTGGCACATGGCTCCTCGTACACCTCTTCCCTGTTCTCCAAAAGAGAGACAGACAGTGTTCAAACCTCTGTGGCTGCTCCCCAAAGCAGTTCTTGAGACAGGAGCTCAAGGCTCCTGCTGTCTCCCTGCAGTTTTCAGACTTCTGCTCCACCCTACCCTGCCTTCCTCTCAGCTGTCTGGTTATGAGTGTGGCTTTCCTGGCCACAGACCTGTCTGTGTATATGCAATCATTCATTTGTTTGTGTGCATTCATGAAAAGGCAACACAGAAACCAGCACTGGCACATGCAGCTCACGCTGGCTTTGGAGAAAAGCTGTGTGCATTTGTTTGCTTGTGTTTTTCATTATGCAGCCAAAGTTGTACTGGCAAGGCTGAGACGATTGCCTGTGTGGAGTGGTTTGCCTGAAGATCCTTGGTGCAAGACAAGAAAGAGCAAAGCTCTACAGAAAAATGTCTTTGCAGTGCTTTTTACTAGAGTTAGTAAAGGATTTGTTAAAATGCTGCTTTGTTGAACGCAAAGTGACCCATAGGAGTGTAAGAACTACCTTTGGCCATCAAAGCTGAGAGCTGCCTAATCACAAGTGAATGCTGAGGTGAAGAGTTCACATGGACACATACATGGGACATCTCGTTTCTTGGAAAGCACTCAGTGCTTTCCAAGTCTCACTCTTGTGGAGCTTGAGACAATTGATCCATTGGGATGGGTGTATCCGTTCACCACGAACTTGTCTCTCAGTCATTTAGGAACTGCAAATTTTAAAACCCTGCATTGAACCCCACTCTGGGCTCTACAGAAGCCTGTAGTAATGAATTCCATAATGCAATTAGTCAATGGCTAATAACATGCTTTTGTTTGATCCAAATCTGCTGCACAATGATTTCTCCAGCTGGCCCTTGGTTCTCACCTTATGATAATACTTGCTCAATATTTTCTCTTAATCCATCTCCTTCACAGGATCATTCTTTTAGAAATTTAACTCTGTTTTCCAATATTGTTTACCCTTTCCTCATGGCAAAGCTGTTCCATACTTGTGTTCATGCTTATTATGTTCCTGGAAAAGCTTCATGGACCTGCACAATCTCTTCACTGCTGGTGACAATAACTGCAGGCATATCACACACCAAGGTCACATTTCAGAGAGACATGACTCCAAGTTATGTTTTCTCCATGGTAAAGCCAAGCCTCTTGCTGCTTGTATGTTTTTAGAGCTGACATTCCTATGTGTGCCACTTTCCATGTGTGGACCCTGAATTTTGCTGGCCAGCCCATCGTTCAGCCTCCTGACACTGCAGAGTTCTTTGGGTTTTCTTCATCAGGAGCTTTATGTTGACTGACCTCAGTTCTTCCCTCTGAAAATGTTATCACTGCACTGTCCAAAATACTGCATTCAGATTATCATGTGTTCAATGATTTTTCATGAATCTCAGACCAGTGCCTGAGGAGAAACTGCCTGGGACCTGTTGGTGTTGGTCCAGGGCTTGGGCAGGTGGGAGCACCAGGGTTCCTGGTGCCAGTGAGAGTCTGTTCACCAGCCAGAGGTGCTGCAGCATTCCCAGAGAAGTTGTCCTTGTTGGTGCCAGTCCAGACAGAATGAATTCCACATGGTGGAGGTTGTCCTTCTTATGAAGCTGTTTGGAGAATGAGATGGGGCACCCCCTGCATCTGTGGTTCTGAGCATCAGCCTCTGGTCTTCCCACAGCAGCCACATGCCTGACATGGCTGCGCAGCAGGACACGGACCAAGCCAGGGACAGGCATCTCATGGGTGAGGACACAGAGAGAAAGGTGCCATGGCAGCGCTCTGCCAAAGAGTGAAATACGAGTCTGGGTAAGCAGGGGACAGGGCCAGGAGTCAAGTGTGGGATTGTCCCTCAGCATGAAGAGTGGGACCATTCTGTTTGCTCCTCTAGATCCTCTAGCTGTCCATAGCTGGGCACGCTTTCTAATTTGTGAGGTTTTTCTAAAGTTCCTGCATGGATAGCAGTGCTGAAAAAGTACAGAAAAGACCAGAGGGCTGATAAAAGGTAAAGAATGGGTCCTGTCCAGGGGGTGGAATTGACTGGGAAGAGAGATGGCTGGAGGAGGATGCAATACAAATCCACAAATTCATGACTGCTAGGAAGAAAGTACCTAGGGGATCACTGTATCTTCCAGTAACAGAATCAGGGGATGCCAAATGAAACTCCCAGATGGCAAGGTCAGTGCAAAGGAAAAGAGGCAGTTGTGCTCCCAGGGAGGAGGCGAAGGTGTGGGACCTAGTGCTGCCAGGGGTGGTAGGTGCTCAGTGTTTACATGAGCTCAAATTCATGGAAGAATTATCCATTGATAGTTATTAAATATAAACCGCAACCTCTGCTCCAGGATATCCATGAAGGGCGGAAGAACATCCTGGAGCAGCAGTATTATAAGCTTGTCCTTTTATACTCTTTCCTGGCATCTCTTTTTTGCCAGGAAAGGAAAAGATCCTGAGATAGATGGATCCTTGATCTGGCACACATGGGCATTCTTAAGAATGCAGGTGTGTTCTTCACATGAAGACAAAAGAGGGTTTTTTTGGCATTTAGACAATTTTGATCCCACTAATTATACAAACTCAGTGAAACAAGGTTATGGTTAAGACAGCTCCATAGGACACCAGTGCCCAAATCCTTTTGCTGTTCTTGGCCCAAAATGGCTGCTAACTTCCCTATGTATAAGTCAGATCCAGAAAAGAGGAGCAACGTTTCTCTGTGAAGGAAAGAGCGCAGACAGAAGAGCTAGTTGAGTTTATTTAATATTAGCCAGATGTGTTGGGTGGCCTGGGTTTGGTGTCCCCTGTTCAGTGTTCAGGCTGATCCAGCTGTATTAAGTCATTCAACTTGGCAAATCACAGAGTGTTGAGCTGTGTCAGTAGTCAAATCATAGCCTTATATGCCAAAAATGTGTATATGAGAGGTGCAGCAACAGAGCTGGGTGCTCAGTGATGTCAGGTGGAGCAGCACTTTTTTCATAATGGAGATTTGTTTGGAACTGAATGCTGGATGAGATGACATAGTTTTTGGGACTGCTGAGGTACTTTGTGTGTTTGAAACCAAGTGGATGCAGCATATGAAAGAATCAAGGTCACCCTTGAGATGTGGGCCACCCAGCCTGAGAGCTTGGCTCAGCCACACGAGAATCATTTCCTCAGCCTGCCAAAGCATGAACCAGGGGTTAGCCTATGCTCGTGTATGTCATGGTGTTCATCTGATAACACTGCCTGATGATTAATCTCTACAATTAATTGCACATTAATATAGTTCACTGCAGCATATTGAAATGGCAACGGAGATTCTCTTCTCAGCAAAACAAAGGAGTTTTATGGCTCATAACACAACAGGTAGAAGAAAGAACCTTATTTTAGACTTGTGTGATGCAACACGTTGAATCCATGTGTCACTTGTGTTGTGATATCCAGCCATCCCTCTCTCCCCTCCCTTTTGACACCTCACATGCAGCATTGCTTGTTACTACTCTGGCAACCATGGACATGGAGATATTGTGGTTATCTTGGGTGGTCTTCTGCTGAAAGAAGGAGACTGAATATCTGCACCAAGTCTCCTCTGCCGCCCTGGGCTGTATTTCTGTTGGGAGAGCAGTATCATGGAGCTGCCGTTGGGTGGGATGCTGTCCTGGTTGTAGGCAGATAAGGGAGTATGCTGAGCTCTCCAAAAGGCTGTGGAGCTGCTCTGAGGGTGTGTATCTCACCCCTCCCCTGGCTGTCTAGGAGCTTCTCCAGGAGACTAAAGCCATGATTCAGTAACTTCTTCCTCCTGAGCTTTCACAGTGGCAGGCAGTCTTCACTTTGGGTGTGAAGTTCAGATGGCCTCTGGTCTAGGAGAAGGAAAAACCTTCCTAGGTTACACCTATTTCACCTACAAATGAAACAGTGAAACAGTGAATGGGACAAAGTGCAGTTCCTTCCTACAGGCGACCAACCTGTGCCACGGATGCATCATGACAGCACTCTTGGACCAACATGTCATTGATAAAAAGGGATGGACCCAGAATGGACTAGGTCTGTGAAGAAACCAGCCATGGTACTGTGGTCCTCAAAGTGGAGACTCCCAGCAAGGTAACACAAGAGTGACAAGAGCATGTGAATGTCAACAAAAATGAATCACCTCAGAGCATGTGCAGAAATGCATAGGTTAAGTTGATCAATGAACGAGTTTTGTGAAATTTCTTCTTTGTTGTAAGTTCTATAAAAGCCCATAAACTGTCCAAAAAAGCAGCTTTGCAAACTATCACCTAGCACCCTTTTCTGCTGAGTATGGCATCAAAGGTTAGAAGGTGGATCTTGGCTCCATGTGCTCATTGGGTCTGGCTCTCTGGGCAAGGACCTAAACCCTGAACTGAGGGACAACAGTGCAATGGCTGGATGAGAATCATTCCAGCTGATGGGAAAAAAATACAACAAGGCAAAGTTAAAGTTTGTAGGAACAGCCCAGTAGTACTGAGCAGGTTCTGCTCTGCTTCTTAGCCTTCTTAACCCATTAGGCCCCAAATGTTGTAAATTCTGCACACTCCTTGGCTCTGAGTTATTTGTGGAAGGAAGAAAGGAAACCAGATGGAAAAATAGGAAATCTAAAGCACAGCTCTAGGAGCAGAGAGAAGTTAACCCATATTTGTTTGCATATAGTCAATCGATGGGTGCCAGGAGGGAAGCAGGCAAAACCCACTCACGTTTCTGGCAGTAAAACTGTGTCTGCAGCACTGCACTGTGGTTTTCATTCTATCAGGTGGGGGATGCTCTCAGGGGTTCTCATCTGACAGAGCACTAAACTGAGAGATGCTGAGAGCAACATGAAAATAGAGCTTATGAGCAATAGGGTGATAAACAGAGCAAGAAGAGCACACCTGAAAATTTGCAGTTGACGTGAGGCCATAGCTTCTAATGTGGCTGGCCACCACCACACTGTCCTTGTCCCCATGGAGTTTCCCGGTGTGTAGGGCTGGGGCTGACCCAGTACCTTGCTCCTTGCTGGGGGTGAGATGGGTCCTGGCTACTAAGTCCTCCATGACAGACCTTCATGGGGAGTCCCCACAGTCCCAGCACTAGGAAGCCACCAGCCCACATGCTCTTCTGACACTGGAATGGGGCAGAGGAACTGAATCTCCCTAAAACTAATGTGACAGGAGTGAGATGGACAAGGTCTCCTTATGGAACTCCCCACATCATCTTCTGATGAACTAACTGAATTTTACTAAGCAGAAGTCACCACAACCTCCAGATGAGAATGTGGACAGTCTTCTGAAAGGTGGGGCCCTAGATGCTGCAAGGCAATGCAATTCATGTTGGTAACTCAGCAGATCCACTATGACTTTAAGGAAAGTTTCTCAAGGCTAGGTGACATTTTATTGACTGCACTGAGATGGACATTTCTTAAGTCGTTGTGAAAGACTTATAAAACACATGTATGAAAATCATGTGAGAACAGGAAAGGCCTCAGGTGGTTTATGCTAACCCTGAAAGAAGAGCAAATGGAAGTGTTGAGAGAAGTTCCCGTTGTCAAAAGCATAGATCTGTTGAATGACAAGGCTCATGTTAGAAGATGGAGCCTCTGTAACAAGGTGTTATTAGAAACTTCTGTCCTTCAGCTAAAGAAGTCATGCATTTGGCGAGGGAATCCTGCATATCAAATCTAATAATTTTGCTGTGGTATCTGCTGTTTAAGCACATTGCTGTCAAATACAGGCTTTGACATGAAACCATCCAGTACAATTATCCCCAGTCCAACAACTGGTGGAAAATCTATCAAATTCACAGGAAACAGCCGTGGCAAGACAAAGAGAAGTGATCAGAAGGCAGACAAATGGAGAATAAACATGGGAATGCTCAAGAGTTAGGAAATGGAATTTGTCATTTTGAAAGGAAACACAAGTACACATTAGCTAAACTGTCTGTAATAGCCTTCATCACATGGGGAAAGAGCTGAAGAACTGATGGGAATATAGAAATTTGGTTGTGTGGAAGTAGGGGATATGTTTTAGAGAGATATATATTGAGGAGTCCAATGTAGGTCTGGGAATTCAAGTCAGGGATAGCTTTGCCTCAGAGGGACAAGTGTAGGGAGTTGCTCTTTGAACACTTATTTCTCATTTGTGAGCACTTGCTATGAGTAGTAATGAGTGGTTTACCTTCATGGTAAAAAAACCCAAGCTGTTTGTCCCAGTGAAGGATTTTCTTCCAGTTCTCATCTACGATATTTTGCACAACTAAAGCTGGGAACAACGGTGCGTGGCCTGCCAGAAGCTGAGAGTAAGGTCACTGTGCAGAGAGCCAAGACAAAAGAAGCCCCAGGAGAGCTGGGATCTGTGGGATTGCCACTTCTCTGTGGGGAGGAAGCTGCCTTTTTGGGTGGTACTAAACAATTGCCACAAGCAGCTGTGGGGAGCCTTATGGGGGAGGTTATCCCAGAGGACACATGGGAAATAGACAGCATCTCCCCCAAAGCCAGAACAGAGAGCCTTGAGCTGGCTGCTCTGCCCAAGAAAGCCTCAGATGAGCCCCAGCCACAGTGGGCTGAGACAGCTGAGCCCCAGGGCATGGCACAGCCAGAACAAGGAGCCTTCTGGTGCTTTGTAAGAGTGTGCTGATGTCTGGCTGGAGACACCTTCCATTAGAGCTCGGCACATGCACAAACTACACATGCACTCACTCTCTGGTCTCTCCTTTCTGGAGGAGATGTACGTGGTACATCGGCCTCAGAGGTCACCCCTTATATAAACTGCTGGGAAATAAGAACAAATGCTTCAAAAGATTGTATTTTTATAGAAGAGGTTGGAGTGGGTGGGGATTTCGTTCAGAATTCAGTCACCAAAAGAAGGGAAGAGCCTCTCAGCTCTTCTGGTTCAGATGCTGAGTCTCTCTAGAGTATGGCATAATTAAGTTAACTGTTCTGCCTCTTCTCCCCTGCTGTGAAAAACAGACAGTGAATTCTCAATGCCAGGCAACTTTATTTAGAGTTTAGATTATTTAAACAAATGATAAATGCAGTGTCAGGACTATCCACGACTGTGGAATGGCCTTTCTCCCAGTGTGAGCACCAGCTCTAAATAATTAATGCTTCTGAGACTTCTCTAAGCCCCCAAATTCACATGGGACCAGGGAAACAGGAATGCTAGTTGTAGAATCATTAGCAACTTTGCTGGACAAAGCACTGAACTCCTCTTCTTCAGCTCTTCTATCTCTAAAACTGGGATGTCTGTTGGTTTTACAGTCATGTAGTGAAGATTGATTTATTGTTTAATTTGTGTAAAGAATTAAATAAATGCTAAGTATTGTTATTATCAAGCCAGAAGGGTGAGTCAATGACCCATTTCCTATCTGAGCTTGCCTTCAAGGTTTGATGTTTCTGGCAGATTACAAGAACTGAGTATCTGCCATAGGTTGTATTCATATAGAGATGCAAATAAAGCACTTTTTTTGGGCATTGTGTTGCTTCATGCCTTGTGATTACAGAATAAAGGTGCATAGATTAAAACTGCTTTGGGATGCACAGCATCTCCACAGGCTTTGCCATTCTGGGAGTCACAGCAGTAGGTTCCTACAGACACATGAAGAGATGGGTGCATGGGGCAGATGCTTAGAGAGGAAAGGATGTTTGGTTCTGCTCTTCTGCAGATTTCCTGTATGTCTTCTGCAGATCAGCTGGGAAAATCCTCACAGACTACTTTGGAAAAGCTCTGATGTCACCCATCTGCTATGGCTGTTGGTAAGGCCATGTGTCATTTGGGCTGTGCAGAACCGGTGACTTCTTATTCCTCGACCATGACATCAAACAGGGAGCTCACCTATCTCTGCCATATAGTCACTGAAGTACAGGGGTAGTGTCAAGACCATTTCTGGTAATTATTCACTGAGAATCATTGTTCTGATATCTATCATCAATTTTGCTGAAACTTATGGGATGTATGCCAACCCCCATGCTCTCCTGAATTGATCCCAAAGTGCAAAGTCAAAGTTTGCATTAATTACTCAACCATTCCCTGGCCTTTCCCTGTTTTCCCTTGTCCCCTGCAGCCATGTTCATTCCAGTGGAAGTGCTTATGATGGCCCAATCTTGTCCCCATTAAAAACAATGGGATAACTGCCACTGCCTTAGAAATTAATATCCTAAAAGTCATACTGAAGAGGGAGTTTATCTGGATTAAGGTAGACTGTGATATTCAAAGCAAAATAGCATCTTTCCAGAAGGAAAATGCCCTGTCTGAGCCCTTTTATCCAGAGGCAACTGGGAAAGAATGTTTAATTGAGTTTTACTTTTTGGGAGTAGGACCTCACTGAAGCTTCTTCTCAGATACTGCTGGGATATTATTTCACAACCCAAAAAACTCCTCATTTGTTAGTGAAATAAATCTCAAGGAATTTTTCAGTATTTCTTTTTTCAGTTGTGAGTGTCTAAAATGAAGTCCTGAAGCCATTTCCCAGTTATTTAGGTAGCTAAGAAATAGATTGCTGAATACTGACCTTTTGTAACCTTCTACTGAGGTTAGGCTGCTGGTTTTGAAACTATCATTAGTTTTCCACTTGCACCTTTTGGTGCTAAAGTACCTGTGCAAATCTGGCCCACAGTTCCCAAGGACAAAAGGCAAGTGGAAATGGAAAGAGCACCTGCAACTTCTGTAACAATTCTTCATGCATCCTTGGTGCTGTGAGCGCTTCATTTCATCCACAAACACATTCTGTTCGGAAAAATACAAAATCAGGTGCTTCAGAACTGACTTTTTGCTCCACTTCTTTTCAAGTCTGAATGTAAGGAGTCAGTCAAGTACTGAATTCTGAGTCAACCATCAGTCCTTGTCAAGGGGATCAGCACTGGCACACGATCTTGCCTGATCCTGTTTCCTCACACTCACCTGTTCCTCGTGTTTGCTTTAACCGCTCCCTTGGCTTTTTGTCTCACTGCTGACTTGGCACCATGCTTCATCTTGCCTTTTTTCCTAGAGCAGCCTCCCACTCATGCCTGTCAAGTGCCCACCATCCCCCATCAAAAATACCTTTATCCCAAAGGAAGTTCCTTTGCAATCTTCCCTCAGTGTCTCAGGGTGTGATCCTTGCCTAGTGAGATGGTATCTGCCTCAATAAACTGGTGTTTGTCTGTGCACTGAAGTCAGCAGAAGGTCAGCAGGGGTGATGCCTGCTAACCTTTGTTGTAACTGGGTCTGTAATGGTCTTGCACTCCTATAGGCCTGGTGCTGACAGCCTAATTAAAAGCAGCAATTTGCTGTAGTGTGCTGGGATTTCCACTGATGTCATTGCTCTGTTATTCCTGTTTGAAAGTCTGCTGAATTCTGGTGTTGTCTCTTTCCTGCTAGGAATCACCCTAAACCGGGATGTTTCCACCATTACATAGAAGACACATTTATGTCCCACAAATGCTTTTTGCATAGTACAGTGGAGCTTTACATACCTTTTTCTTGTATTGAATATGTTATCATAGCCATTAGGATGAGCAATACAAAAAATAAAGGGGACAACCATCTCATTCAGTAAAAATTGATGGCAACTACTGAGGCAGTCTTAAAAGGGACCCTAGAAAGACAGAAAACAATGAAGTTGGCTAGATACAGAACCTTCTCTCTGCATATTGTGCTTAAACAAGCAAAACTGTCTAGATACTGCTTGATAAAGTCAGTGGAAGAGGAGACCTTTTGGATACATGGACACTTGCAGACAAGGACGGAATTGGGACAAGAATCTGAAGATGTGATTTTCATCTTGATCACCTTGCTTTCTTGGTCCATTTCTAAATCTACCTCAGTAGTTGTCTTTCATCCTAAAGAGATCTTTCACACAAGATAGATTTTTCCATATGTGGTGGTGTTGCATATATCCTCCTTGTCCAGGTCCAACTCTTTGACAAGGACATGTGAATAATAAAGGCAAGAAAAAGACACCAGGCAGTAAAAGAGGAAAAGAGTTGAGAAAAATGTACTAACACCAGCATAACAGACAAAGGAATTACGAGTCATCCGTAGATAGAAGGAAGAATAAAAAGATATCAAAAACCTAGGACTTATGTGGGCAGGCAAAAGGAAGGTCTGTACAAATGGGCATTGCTGATCAAGAAGAATCTCTGTTCTGATTGTCCTCATGTTTGCAGAGAACAACAAAGTATCCTGGCTTGCCACATAAATTGTTCTGGGAGTCAATTTGACAACCACTTTTAACAGATGGCCAGAGTAAACTGCAGACCTGTCAAGCGTAATGCCAGACTAGATGAGATACATGGTGGTAGGAGTTAGCAGTAAGCCTGCAAAGCATGGAAGAAAGCATGGATTAGCAAGGAAAATGGTGTCTGGACAACTGCCAAAACCCAACCAATTTCAGCCTTGTAAAACGGATCATAACAAATGGCAGACTTCTTTGCTCTATAAATTAAAGGAGAAAAGGAAGAGGAAGTGGTTCTGCTTTGCAGTGAAAAGCAGCAGAGATTAAAGATAATATAGGTTTGGCTCCAAAACTGAGTGAGTACTTCACTAGAGATTGTCATTAGGACACCATGGTAAAACCTGTATGCAAAAACACCTTGTCTATTGAGAGAGTCTCTATGTAAATGAAAACTACAGCAGTTGTGGTGGAAGCAAAACCCAGAGGGTTCACTGTGTACACACCAAAGGAAGCTGACTGTATTTTTCTGTCAATATTAAAGAGCTTCTAGGTGAAATTGCAGTTACAGCAAGGAGTCAGGCTACCAAATCCAGCTTGGTATGTTCTGGCTGTAGGGTTGCAGTCATAGTGCTTTGACAGGTAGATGAAAAGCCATGTGGAAACCTTGAGCCATTAGTCTGACACTGAAATAAATACTTTTTTTAAAAAAAGTGTGGCTGAAAAGCTAATTAAAGTCATGTAGGTAAATGGAAATGAAAAAATGCTATAGAGATTTATCTAAAGATGAAGATCATAGAATTAACACATTTCTAGACAAATGATACCTTAGGAAACTGCAACAGATCTAGTCTACTTGGACTTCAATAAGGTCTTTGTTATTGTACCAAATGAGATAGATACAATAGGATGAGAAAGAGCTGGTTAAAAAGAGGATGGCAGATAGATGTGTCCAGTGGGAAGCTGATGGGCTTGAAGGAGAAGTTCCTCTGCAGAGGATGAGAATTCAGATGGGAAATACTTAATATCCTTATCAATGACTGCAGCAGGAATGGCAAAAATCCAGTGTATTAGTAAAACACGATGGTTATCCTAGGTGCAGAAAAGTACACACCCAAGACCAAGTTTAATTTGCAAATTTGCAAATGTAATAAAAAAGCACTTTTCCCTTCAGCCATTTCTGCAAGCTGGTTAGATTCGCATTTCTAAAGAGTCTCTCTTTGTCTCTAGTGACAAAGGAACAAGTGATTCTTCAAGAGCTAAATCCACTTACTCTGTCTTGACTATGTTGGATTTGCCACATTACCCAGATGAAAAGCGATGTAAACATTTATTTTGGCTTGAGAATGGCCCTTGTAGAGAAGACCTGATGAACAGGATGATGTCAGTTTTCATTTTCTGATCTCAGCCTCGGTTTAAAGATAAGAGATAGATAAACAGCCCCTGGGCAGGTCTGTCACTCTTTGCAGTGAGATTATGGAAACCAAGGAAAGTGGAAAGAAATGGAGAAGAAAATTGCAGTTGAAACACCCCTGAGATGACTTGACCGTGGGAATGGTCACTGTGGGGTGGCTGGAAGAGGAGTTTAAGACAAGGCTGCCCTGGGTCTAGCTTGGGAGGTAGCACCAGAGGGGGAGTAGACTTCAGAGAAGTGGTATACAAATGTCTGTGATCCTCCTTGGCTTGTATCAGGGTACTTAGCAGCAAGGGACAGGTGAGCCCCATGGCTCTCTTTGGCCAGGACCTTCACTGGGCCTTCCTGTGCCATGGCCAGAGCAGCCAAACCCTGAGACTTCATCCACAGGGACATAGAGTTCAGTTTTACCTTGACTGGTGGAAAGTCTCAGATCAGCTCCAGTCCAGAGAAGTCTATACTGAATGTGTCATTATGATTAATAATGTTACAATCAAGGCCATTTGCAGTCTCAGACCTGTTTAACACCACTTCCAATGCCAAGCAGACTTCTTTAAGGATGGGTCAAAGGAGCACAGCACAGAACACACTGTATCAATAAAAGGCACAGCCTGAAGCACAGCAGTGCCTGGGCGGAGCTCAGCCAGAAACCGGGGAGGGTGGCAAAACACAGTTGGCGCAAAGTGCCCAGAGTTCAGGGGTGAACAGCAAGGCCTTGCAGAGCAGGAAGCGGAGCTTCTTGGGCCACAGAGCTTGGGGGATTCAACACTTGTCATCTTCCCCCCTGCTGTGCTCAAGGAGAGGACACTTTATGAACATTTTAGAAATCTATTAGAATTGCATCAAGTACTTTTCAAGTCCTTCTCCCACCATGCTCCCTACCTACATTATCACAGGAGCCATTTGCTCTGTTTCTTGGAGTCAGCCTGCAGCAATCAGGTGTTCCATTTTTTAACCTCTGCTGGCACTGTGCAGCAGATAAACTGAGCAGCACCAGAGAGGCTGGCAAGCTGTACACTTAGCAGCTCTATATAGGCATGTCAAAGAATGAGTCATTGACGAGCCTGCAAGAGACAAAAAGATTGATTACAGAAGAGCTGAGAAATAGATTTGATGATGACTCACACTATTCCACCCTTTTTGCATTCACAGACCTGCCAGCTGATTCATAACTGCATTCTGCCTTGCTTCTCCTCCCTGTCAAGGTGATCCATCAAACAAGGGTCCATCAATTAAAATTTCCACTTGAAAGGGGAGGTGTGTGAGGGAGCACCCATCCCTTTCTTCATTCATACCTGGTAAGCCTCTTGTTCTGCCCTTTAGCCTTCTGCAAAGCCCATAATTTAGGATTTAGGATACCACAAAAACTGAGTGATGCAGGTAAGGCCGATTCCTTGCTGAATGTCTGGTTTTATAAAGTGAGATTTACTGTGTTCCCTAGCTTCACCATTATTCTGAGGTCTGGAGACTTTTGGAGGAGTTTATGCATGGTGGCTCACTGTCTGTTTGCTTCTGAAATCAGGTGAGACATAAGGAATCACAAGCAGAAAGCAAAAAAACTCAAGTAGATGTCATTGGTTGGAACTCGACAAGCAGTTCAGAACATTTCTGAAAATCCCACTCTGTGTTTTTAGTATTTTCCAGGGCACCTAGAATTAGGGATAGATATCTTTTAAGAAGAAAAGAAAAAAAAAAAAGTCAAATTTATTTTATTTTGCAAGGCGTAGCCTTTTTGGTCTTTTGCCTACTTGCCTGAAGAGTGTCAGGAAAAGAAGGTGAAATAGAATTATCTTAGGGAAGGGTAAATACATGTCTATAGCAAGAACCAGTCAAACACATACAGCTCTTATCTAGGTACAGCCCTAAAAAGCTGGAGGGTTTCAGGAGTGTTCACTCAAGAGGTCTCAATGACTTCACCAGTTTGCTTGGGTTTACGTTTACAAGTGGTGTTATCTGCTAGAACCTTCCCAGCGCACCCGACTTAGCTTCCTATAGCTCAGCTGGGTTGTCATTGCCAAATACATCATCACCAGTAACACGATTGGGGGTGTCTGTCTAAGAGAGGGCTGCTTTTCCTGAACACTGCCACTATACAATCACCTTTCCTGCACCGTGATCCCCTGAAGAGACACCATGGACTGGACCCTGGCAGAAAATGGTGGTCTGGCCACTTGTTCACCACAGACCTGCTCATGTTGTTGCAAACAGAATTTTTAGGAGAGTTGGTGCTGTGTCAAAACTCAGTGACAAGAGAATGGTCATTGCTGTTCCAAGGGACATTTGGGGTGTGAAGCCCTTTGACCAGGTCAAAACCTCCTCCTGGTCTGCTTGCCAACCCCAGTGTGGAGCAAAGGGGCACTCACTGACCCGGCACACAAGAAGAAATTTCATCCTGTATTTCAACCTTTATTACTTAATACCTCAATTGTACTTAATGATGTGTTTTATTTTATAAGCCATTTGAGTTTATGACTGTTCTCTTGGGTGGATTAATCTCTTATTAGTGCATCATGTTTGAAAGGCTTTTGTTTCCCCCGTTAAACAGTTTAATGGGCTCGGCGAGACACTGCTGGGTGTGTGCTGTGCCGTCTGCCTGTGCACGGTGCGGGCGCAGCCAGGAGCCTGCACGCACCCCAGGTGCCTCGGGGGCCAGCTGGGGCTCATTTCCTGCTAGCGAATGCACCCTATGCCACTGCGTAACCTGCACTGTGGAGGACCCAGCAGCAAGGCTACAGACCTGTAGGAGAGGCTGAGGGAGATGGGGTCATCCAGTTTGGAGGAAAGAGGGCTCAGGGGGGACCTTATCACTCCCTAGAATTACCTGAAAAGAGACTGTAGCCAGGTGAGGGTCAGTTCTCTTTCACAGGGAACAAGTGTTAGACAAGAGGAAATGGCCTCAAGTTGCACAAGGGGAGGTTTAGATTGGATATTAAGAAAAATTTCTTCATGGAAAAGGTGGCCAAGCTTTAGAACCAGCTACCCAGGGAAGTGGTGGAATCATCATCTCTGCAGGTATTATTTAAAAGTTGCACAGATGTGGTGCTTGGGGACATGGTTTAGTGGTGGACCTGTCAGTGTGAGGTTAATGGTTGGACTTGATGATCTTGGAGGTCTTTTCCAACCTTAATGATTCTATCACTCTATTCACTTGTACCTACTACCTCTTGTCACTGCCAGAGTGTCCTGCCCCTGTGAATCCTGTCTGTTCACAGGCAGAGCTGCAAACCTAGGGTAGGGTAGCATGGCCTGCATGTAGGGAAAAAGCTTAGTTCCCCCACAGCCCTGAGCAGAGTTGGGCACAAGGGGGGAGCAAGGATCCTGTGCATGCTCAGGTAGCATAAAGTCAGGCTACGGCCGAAGTGGGAGGCAAATCCAGGCTCCAGAAGTGATTCTGCCTTATACACACAAATAAATACATAAATAAATATTAAAAATATATTTATAGCCTGTGGTAAATAAAACAAGTGAATTATCCCTGCTCAAGTCATACACAGAAGCAGAATTAAGAAGTGGTAGGATTTCAACTTACTGATTGTGTTTGCTTTCAGCTACAGACATCTGTGTAAGAAGATAGATGATATTTGTGCTTTTTTTACATGGAATATGAAAAATAAGTATGAAGAGATGTCTAATTTACACAATTAGGAGTCAATATAATAGAAACACTGTGATTACTTAACCTACCATGAGATCAGATTTGCCCATGGTCTTTTCAGAGAATTTAAAGGCTGGAGAAACCCCAGAAGATCACCTAGTCCCTTTTCAATGATGCTGCCCAGCAGAATGATTTGCTGGGGCTGACAACGTGCACACATAGAAAGCTCTTTTCTTATCCATCTAAATAATAAGACTATGAATGAAAAGCTTACAATGAATACAATTTTATATTCACTTTAAGCACATATGTGAATAGAAGATGGTGAAACCAGCCATCTGCCAAGGGATAATTAATATATCTGCAAACATGAGAGTCCACAAAAGTGCTGACAGGCACAGAACACAGTGCAGCAGCATGAGCTCATTTCAAGACAGGCATTTCCCTTTGGTGAGTGCATAGTTCACAACAGTAGGTGCAATTTGAGTTGGGCACAGCCCTGCAAGCAACACCACACAGAACCAGATCCTAATCTCCCCTGCACTTTAGGGGCCCTGATCCTGTAGATGTTTGAGGGGGAAACAGAATTCCCCAATAACAAGGTCACTGCACCTTGCAATGTATAGTCCAGATTAGGCACCTGGCTTTGTGCATGTGTACAGTCATGCTCTGGGGAGATCCCCTGGCCGTGTGAAGGGACTTGCACAGATGCAGAACCTTTCCTGAACTTCTGGCTGCCAGACCAAGGAGGATTTAGATCTCCTGTAAAGCAAAGCTGTCAGACAGCTGTCAGGAGGAGGTGGAAAGAAGGTAGTACTGATGTCCATCCAGAGATCCAACTCAGACAGCCTCACTGGTGCATGCTTACTCTGGCTCCCCTGAAGGATCAGCTTTGATTAATTTGACTCTGCCAGCAGACTGGGCAGCAAGGAAGGTTTCAAAGATTGATGAAGCCATCATGAAGGTAACCTTCTCCAATGTCTCCTAGGCTCAGATCTCAGGCCCCAGTTCAAACCAGCATTCAGAAGTGTGCTAAAGGACTGTAGATTGCAGGACTTGAACTCAAGGTTAAATTTGAACATGTGATGAAGTCCTTTTCTGTACCAAGACTATGGCTTTACAGATGGTGCCCAAATATTTGGGCAGGACGGATCTCAGTGAAAGCCTTTATGTCCAAAGAAGGGCAATGAAGCTGGTGAAGGGTCCAGAAATAAAGTCCTATGGGGAGCAGCTGAGAAAACTGGGGTTGTTTATTCTGCAGAGGAGGAGACTCAGGGTGGACCTTACTGCTTTCTACAACTGCTTGAAAGGAGGTTGGTGAGGTGGGGATTGGTTTCTTCTGCCACATCTGAAGTGAAAGGATGAGAGGAAATTGCCTTAAATCATGCCTGGAGAAGTTCAGATTAGATATTAGGAATTTTTTTTTTCCACTGAAATAGGGGTCAGGCATCGGAATAAGTTGCCCAGGGCAGTGGTTGAGTCACCATCTCTGGAAGTGTTCAAGTGGTGTCTGGATTTGGCACTTGGGGACATGGTTTAAGGATGATTATGGTGGTGCTGGGTTTATGGTACTAGATGATCTAGAAGGTTTCAACCAACCCTGGTGATTCTGTTATTTTGAGGTGAAAATCATGGGTGGGTGTCAGGAGGCTACTGCTTTTATAGTCACTGATATCAGTGGTGCTCACATGAGCTGCACTGAAATGAGTTACCAGCTACTGATATCATACCAAAAGCTCTTGGGGACACAGTAAGACTAAAAGATGAAATTATTTATTAGATAATTTCTAGAAATTGAGGATTAATTTGTACATGGCAGATACTGCGCTGTGATCTTCAAAGAGGTAGAAAAAATGAAAGATTGTTTCAACCAGCTGCCTCTTTTTCTCCAAAGAAAGAAAGGTTGCTTTCTTTCTTCCAATCCCTGTGGATCACCTGAGAGACATTTACGGTGGCTCATCTGAAAAGGCAGAAAGCAGCAGTGCTGGAGCACAACAGAGCCATGACTTTAACGAGGACAACATTTCCCAGGGAAGCTTCGCAGCCAGAAATTCTGTAACGTGGAGCAGCACCCGCAGATCCAAACCTCCCTCCAGCAGCCTCGTAGTGGCTCGAACTTGTGCTCAGGATTCCCGAAGCTTTGGGGATGAGTCACTGCAAAGGCATTTTCGTCAGCTGAGTGGCTAGCCCAGCAGGAAGAAGACTTTAGGAAGAAGCAAAACTGCCAGTATCCTTTTGTTTCTCCTTTTCCCCACAAACCCTCTCACGAGCAGCTGAGCACTGAGAGGTGAGCTATGGGAGGGTCAACTGTTTTACCTGAGTCACGCTGAAACAGCTATCAAGAATCTGTCTGTCCATATATATTTCCTTTCCACGGGACTCCTGGTTTGGTATATGCGTGTTGCAGTATCCCCACTGCAACAAATGGTGGAGAATTGAGAGCAGAACGATCCCCGATCCCTAAGCGACTGATTTGTGTGAGTAAACCCTGGAAACTTTGGATTCCTCTTCTTGGTTTTGCTTTGCTATTCCGTATCTAAACTATGGAGGAACGGTGGGAAGACTCTTGGCTCTCAGAGCCGCATATGGACATTTATCTTAAACTTAAAATGATTCTTGAACAACGATTTGTAAATTTTAGCTTGATTCAAGCTCAAAAAGAACTGAAACACTTCCTGGCATGGTTGTTTAAGAACTTTTTCTATGTTTCTTGGGATTTAATTCTTACCAAGGGCTTTTGGAAAACCGTTTGGACACAGTTAATACTGGAGTCAAAATATATGCCGATGGAAGAATATTTTCGTGAATATTATTTAGTTACCGAGACTGTTGAGCAATGTCAGCTGTGTGCTGGCGAAGGGAAGCCTGGCGCAGGGACCGTGCAGCCCAGGCCACGTGCACCGAGCGCTCTGCGAGCAGCAGCGAGGCAGTTCCCGCGTGCGGGCGGAGCCACGCGAGCCGCAGTGTCGGTGGCGGAGCGAGGCGCGGCGGGAGCGGCGGGACCCGGCGGTGCCCGCACGGCGCAGCACAGAGCGTGGTGGAGCGAGCCCTGTGAACACCCGACCGAGAGGGGCGGCGCGCTGGCGGCGGCGGGCGGCGATGGCGGTGGAGCGGAGCCGCGCCCAGCCGAGACGCGCGCTGGAGCAGAGCGCGGGGGAGTCATCGCTCGGGGGCGCGGCCTGGCCCGGCCCGCGCGGCCCCAAACGCGACCCTGGGAAGAGCGCGCAGGCACCAGCAGCCCCGACAATTCCAACACGGGAGCGACCGAAGGAGAGAGCAAAGACGCAGCGAGACAGAAAACAGCAGCCACTCGGAAAAAGGAAAAGATCATAGTAACTAAGACCTTAGGGATAGTAAAATGGTATAATGTTAAGCAAAATTATGGTTTTATAACAAGGTGTGACAACCAGCAAGACATATTCGTGCATAGAACTGCTATTAAAAAGAATAACCCTGAAAAATGCATCCCAAGCTTGGGAGATGGAGAAGTCGTGGAATTCAAAATTGTTCTAGGGAGAAAAGGGTTACAAGCATCGCAGGTCACTGGGCCTGATGGTGTTCCTGTAAAAGGCAGTATATATGCAAAAAATCGTAGTCATGTTAGACAATATCTCCATTGTAAGCCCCCCCTACAGTCTCCCTTTCCTAATCCCACCTTTCCCTTTTACCCTATGTCCTATTACCCCCAGTGTATTCCCAATCCGTTTTTTCATCCATGGTTTCCCTCACAAAACCATGCTTTTGCCAACTGTTTCCCCAAAAATCCCTTTCCAATGCCAAGTGGAGGATGAAAAGGGGGAGGGAAGAAGTTAAACCCTCTCCTGCCTCAGTTTCCCCACAAAGCATGCTCAGAGAGTCCTGTCTCCCTTCTGTCAGCCCTAAGATGTTTCACAGAATCTGATTGGACATTTAAAGACTCAGGAGGGTGGTTTGTTTTGTTTTGAAATGGTTCTTGTTATGTTTATCCAGTTGTTTTCATTCTCCTTTTATTAAAATAAAACGGGTGAGGTGTTGGGGTCCCTCCCCTGCCGTGTAGCCCTGGGAGAGGGGCCCTGAGGGCACAGACACGGGGTTTCTCTGCCCCTGCTCAGCCTCGTTCCCATTGGCTGGTTTGTGTTCCCTGCGCGGGCAGAAGGACCCTTGGTCCCATGACTGGAACAGTTCCGGGGCAGAGCTCCGGCCATGCGGCTGGAGAAATAAACATCTCTCTGAAACAGCTATCAAGAATCTGTCTGTCCATATATATTTCCTTTCCACGGGACTCCTGGTTTGATATATGCGTGTTGCAGTATCCCCACTGCAACATCACGCCTGTCAGCTGCAGTTGCCCTCTTGTTCTGCCCCATTGTAGCTCCTCCAAAGGCCATCCCTTGAGGCAGGAATGTTCCCAAACGGTGGGAAAGATGTCACAATTATCTCAGGAAAGGGAACAGAAGCAGGGGACAGGTCTGGGCTTTGGCATAGGATTGCTGATGCAGTTGGCACAGTCCCTGGAGTGGTTTTGGTAGAGACTCAAGTAATGTCCCAAACAGTGGCCCAGAGGATAGTGTGGGTCAAGGGCTACCAACAGCAGATCTCTCAAGGTCAACCTGACCCTCAGTTTCAGAGATTTGAGTTGTTTTGCCCTCTGTTGGCCTCACGACCAAAAAACCCACAACCCAATTTGTTTGCCAGTGCAGGTGTTGCGGATGCTTCTGCAGAGGAAAGGTTCATTCCTTTGTGCTCCCCCTACCCTAGTTCTTGACTGTCTGGTTCCATGAGTGGAGAAGTTTTAGTATGGTTTTCAGAATGTCTGGTGGTGAAGTGCTTTTTTGCCAAACCTTTGGAATATTTCATTCTATAGAGCAGTGGGCTGCCTCTTTCCAAGTCTTGCTATGGCTGGAAGTGGGCCAGATACATAAATCCAAACACAGATTAGGTTAAGGCTAGGACTCAGTGATTAAGCCAGGGGATAAATCAAAGTTTTTCTTAGCTTGAGGACAATGATTTTCATGCAAGCTTTTCTTGCAATATTTAGCCTCAAAACTCTTTCTGATTCATTCTGACAGTGTTCACCCCAAAGGTCAGTGAGTATTACTGAGCCTTTTACATGAATTTTAAACTTTGTATTTAGTTCATCCAGTGGTCTTCCTCTGTCTTCTATTTCCTGGAAGCTTCTGCCAAATAGTCTTGGGGAAAGAAGATTTTTATTCCATTTTATTATTAAATGGGGATGTGTCATAGTTGTAGTCACTTCTCTCCAGCCACAGAATTGGTGGCCATGTACAACATTCAACCTCATTAGTGGAGTCAGTTGCAAGGGATCTCAAGATCTGATTACATCATGGTTCACTTTACCACTTCAATCAGCCTGGCTAAGCTTGCTCTGAAAAATGAGGGAGTGAAGACAGCCAATAAAAACTCCTAGGAAAGGAATGAAAACTGAAACCTTATTATTAGTAGCCATGGACCAATAATAGAATCACAGAATGGTTTGGGTTGGAAGAGGCCTTTAAAGGTCATCTAATCCAATCCCTTTGCAATAAGCAGGGAGAGTAACTAGATCAGGTTGCTCAGAGCCCCACCCAACCTGACCTTGAATGTTTCCAGAGATGGGACACCCACCACCTCTCTGGGAAACCTGTGCCAGGGTTTTACCATGTTTAATCCACAGACTCACTTCTTGTGCTGTCATAGGGAGCTGTAGAGATAGTGGCCACAGGGTCAAAATGGGAGTTGATGAACTCATGGTGAGATGTCCATAGATGGACCTAAAAATGGACTAAAACGGCTGGATGGGGTTGCAGGCTTGAATGTCGCAGTTGACCAAGAAGGTGACCATGCTCATATGCTCTCCTTAAATAGCATCTCCTGCTGCTGTCCTCAGACCCTGGCTACTGCCTGTGTGGTTCACTGGTCTAACACTTCAGGTCCTCTCTAAAGTCCTTTCACCCCTTCTGTCAGTGTCTGCTTCATGTGCATATGGGAAGGAGACACAAGGCAAAGCAGAGCCCAGGCTGTTCCTGAGAGGCCTCTGCTGTGCCCAACCTACTCAAAGGCAGATTGCAAAATATCACACCTGGAGTCAAGAACGAGCATCCCCTACAGCTGAGCACAGTTCTCATGCCCAGATCCTGCAGGAGGGTCAGCTTCAGGAAAGTCAGTGTTCTTACCAGTGTAATAACAGTGCCATCCACAGAGATCAACAATTCCATTTTCAAATACATGATTCTAAAATAGCTTCATTTGTGTATTTTCTCTAAAGCCTGAAAGAGTTCCGTATTCATTCAATTCAGCAGAGTTTTGATTTTAGCAGGATTTGCAAGAGGTGTCTTCTAATGTTCTTTCTTCTTTTTCTTTTCTACATAAAATGCATAGGAAAAGAAATAAGCCAAATGATTACTGCCAAATACCACAACTAAGCATACTTTGACCATCACACATATCATTATCTTTATTATGGCAGCATTTCATGTGGATTATAAAATGTCATAGAAACGTCATTGCTCCCTCTGTCCAAAGATATATAACAATAATAATAATAATCCCTTACAAGTTTAATTTTTTCATCTCTGGATGTCAGAAGCTCTTTAAAAAGGTCATCATCATTATCCTCCCTTTATGGCAGGGGAAAAGAGACAAAGGCCAAGCTGTTCCTTCTAGCTTTAGGCGTCTAGGATCCTTCTGCCGTCAATGAAGGAAGACAGCAAGATAGACATATGCAAGGAGATCTGAGTTGCTTTTTGAAAAGGACAAGTCCTCTCTGTGACTCCCTCCTACCCAGGAGTCACCTGATGTCTTGCTGTCAGAAAACTAAAGTCTGGGGGGTGAATTAGAGCCTGACCATTTGTGTCTGGTTTCTACTCATTCAACAACAGAGAATGAAACAGAGCCCAGCTCCTGATTCCCACCCTCATTCTCTGTCCCCCCTCTCCCTTTCTGAAATAATGACAACGGTGTGCTTCCAGCATTACCCCTGCTGCCAGGCTAGCATGCTGTGCTGCTTTTGGCTTGGGTAGAGTTAATTTTCTTTGCAGTGGCTGGTATGGGGCTGTGTTTTGGATTTGTGCTGAACACAAGGTTGATAATATAGAGATTATTTTTTTTTTTCTCCCTGAGCAGGGCTTGCACAAAGGCAAGCTCTTTTCTGCTTTTCATACTGCCGCACTGGCAAGGAGACTGGGGGTGCATGAGAAGTTAGTCAGAAAGACAGCCAGGACAGGTGACCCAAACTGACCAAAGGGAGATTCCATACTATAGGACATCATGCTCAGTATATAAAGGGGGGGGAGAAGAAGGAGGAAGGGGGAGATCTGTGAAGTGATGGTGTTTGTCTTCCCAAGTCACTGTTATGTGTGATGGGGCCCTGCTCTCCTGGAGATGGCTGAACATCTGCCAGACCTTAGGAAGAGGTGATTCAATTCCTTGTTGCTTTGCTTGTGTGCATAGCTTTCCCAACTTAACTGCCTTTATCTCAATGCATGGGTTTTCCAGTTTCTACCTTTCTGATTCCCTCCCCAGTCCTGCTGGTGGGGAAGTGAGCAAGGAGCTGCGTGGACCTTGGCTGCTGTTGGGGGTTAAACCACAACACACAGGTCCTTGTGTAGACGAGATTTAATGCTGGATTTGTGGTAGAGCAATTTTTGTCTGCCCATGCCTGATGATATAGTAGATAAATTACTGAAAGAAATGTGCACTCAACGTACTCTGCAGCCCTGCTTTCCTGAACATCCAAACTGTGTGAAGTAGTTTATCTGAGAAACCTGATCTTCCCACAGCTGTCTTACGTCTGGCCATGGCTCTGTGGGGGAAGTAAGGTGGAAGAAGAACTAACCAGCATGCTCCTGTTGCAGATCCACAGCTGTTGGGGCCCTCCCCTGCCATGTGGTCCTGGGAGAGGGGCCCTGGGGGGGAGGCACGGGGTTTCCCTGCCCCTGCTCAGCCTCGTTCCCCATTGGTTGGTTTGTGTTCCCCTGCGCGGGCAGAAGGACCCTCGGGTCCCGGGATTGAGCAGTTCCTCGGCAGAGCCCCGGCCATGTGGCTGGAGAAATAAACATCTCTCTGAAACATCTATCAAGAATCGGTCCATATATGTATTTCTTTTCCACAGGCCTTGTTGTCTGATACGTGTGTTACAGTATCCTCACTGTAACAAATGGTAGAGAATTGTGAGCAGAACGATCCCCGATCCCTAAGGACAGCGACTGATTTGTGAGTAAACTCTGGAAACTCTGGATTTCTCTTCTTGCTTTTGTTTTGCTATTCCGTATCTAAACTATGGAGGAACTGTAGAAAGACTCTTGGCTTGAACAACGATTTGTAAATTTTAGCTTAATTCAAGCTCAAAAGGAACTGAAACACTTCCTGGCATGGTTGTTTAAGAACTTTTTCTACACTTCTTGGGATCTGATTCTTACCAAAGACTTTTGGAACACCATTTGGACACAGTTAATTTCTGAGTCAAAATATGTGCTGATGGAAGAATATTTTCATGAATATTATTTAATTACCGAGACTGTTGAGCAATGTCAGCTGTGTCCTGGCGAGGGGAAGCGTGCCTCAGAGTCCGTGCGACCCAGGCCACGTGGACCGAACCCTCTTCCAGCAGCAGCAAGGCGATTCCCATGCGTGGGCGGAGCAGCGCAAGCTGCAGTGTTGGCAGCAGAGCCAGGCGTGGCGGGAGCGGGGCAACACAGCGGTGCCCGCCTGGCCCCGCACAGTGTGTGGTGGAGCGAGCCCCGTGAACGCCCGACCGAGAGGGGCGGTGAGCGGGCGGTGGCTGGCGGCAGTGGTGGTAGAGCGGAACTGCGCCCAGCCGAGATGCGTGCTGGAGCAGGACATGGCGGGGGTCATAGCTCGGGGACCCGGCCAAGACATGGGTGCGGCCCCAGGCAGTGGCAGCACAGCTGAGAGCAGAGGCAGCAGAGCACAGAAAGCTGAGCGGTGCAGCCCGGCCCGGCCCGCATGGCCCCAAATGCGACCCCGGGAAGAGTGCGCAGGCACGAGCAGCCCTGACGGCTCCAATGTGGGAGCAAGCGAAAGAGAAAGCAAAAACGCAGCGAGACAGAAAACAGCAGCCACTCGGAAAAAGGAAAAAAATCACCGTAGCTAAGGTTTTAGGAATAGTAAAATGGTATAATGTTAAACAAAATTATGGTTTTATAACAAGATGTGACAACCAAGAAGACATATTCATTCATAGAACTGCTATTAAAAAGAATAACCCTGAAAAATGCATCCCAAGCTTGGGAGACGGAGAGGTGGTGGAATTCAAAATTGTGCAAGTTAAAAAAGGGTTACAAGCAGCAAATGTTACTGGGCCTGATGGTGTTCCTGTAAAAGGCAGTATATATGCTAAAAAGCGTAGTCATGTTAGACAATATCTCCATTATAAGCGCCCCCTACAGTCTCCCTTTCCTAATCCCACCTTTCCCCTCTTACCCTATACCCAATATGATCCCTTTCCTAAGTTTACCCCATCCCCAGTTTATTCCTAATCCATTTTTCACCCCATGGCTTCCCTATACAATTCCATTTCCCTACAATTCCTCTCCGATGCCAAGGGGGGGGATGAAAAGGGGGAGGGAAGAAATTAAACCCTCTCCTGCCTCAGTTTCCCCACAAAGCATGCTCAGAGAGTTCTGTCGCCCTTCTGTCAGCCTTAAGATGTTCCAGAGAATCTGTTTGGACATTTAAAGACTCAGGAGGGTGGCTTTTGTTTTGAAACTGTTCTTGTTATGTTTATCCAGTTGTTTTCAATGTTAAGTTTTAAATCTCTTTTTGTTAAAAATAAACAGGTGAAATGTTGGGGCCCTCCCCCTGCCATGTAGCCCTTGGAGATGGGCCCTGGGGGGAGGCACGGGGTTTCCCTGTCCCTGCTCAGCCTCGTTCCCCATTGGTTGGTTTGTGTTCCCCTGAGCGGGCAGAAGGACCCTCGGGTCCTGTGATTGAGCAGTTCCTCGGCAGAGCCCCGGCCATGTGGCTGGAGAAATAAACATCTCTCTGAAACATCTATCAAGAATCGGTCCATATATATTTCTTTTCCACAGGCCTCGTTGTTTCATACACGTGTTACAGTATCCCTGCTGTAACACACAGCAGCCAGTCATGACAAAAAAATCACCCAGCTGATAGCCTGCTCTGCTTCCACCAAGAACACTGCGAATCAGCTGCTGGTCATGAATCATGAAGTGTGACTGTCTTTGGCTGTGGAAATGTCCTTGAATTAATGTCTTCCATTGTGAAAGTAATCCTAACATCACCACAGTTTCTCCAATTGCCTTTTTTTTTTCTTTCACAGTGGATGGTGTCAGCATTATTACCATTGATTTCACCCACAGCACAGGCTGATCTGGTGGTTTTCCCTGTGTGTTTCTGATATGCTTTTCCTTCCTGGGCCTTCATTACACTGTAATTCTCCTGATAAAATCTATCACAAGTACCTTTTAAATACTGCAACTTCCACACAGGAAATATTTAAGAAACATGATACTTACAATAGAGAAAACAGTGAAGTTATTAATATAATTCCACACACACATACTAGCATTAGTGTCAATGTGTTAATACAAATGGTAATGTAGGCAACTAAAATACACAAACGATTCTCACAACCCACCTGCAGAGAGGTGCTGTGCGTTGAAGCTGCTGTGCATTTATGCACACTGAAGGGCATCCAACCTGATAAGATGCCCCCAAAGTTGGGACTTGTGTTGTGAAACCCACTTGCCTTGTAGACAGTAAGACTCTCTGTCTGGTTTCTGGACTGGGTAACCCTATAGACAGGTAAATTCACTGGGCACATCCATGCTTGGTCTGACAGCTGTCTGGATGTCCATATCTGGTTTGGAGAGCTCTCACTTTTTGATAGTGCTGAGTCCATCTGTGCATGTGACCTGAATCCAAGATGAGTTAATTTGGGAGACTCCTCAGAAGCCAGATGGGTAGTGACAGCACAGTGTTCTCCAGCACACCAGCCAAGTGGAGCAGAAGTTGTGAAGGAGGACTCTGATGCTGTGCCATAAGAGAGCGCTGCTGTTGCTATCTCACCTGGGAACACCCATGTGCTGGATGAGGCGGAGTCACTGTGCAACCAAATGTGAGAGCAGGGAAAGCAGGAAGGAAAGCCTGACTCTGGCTTGTGATCAGGGCATTCATCTCATGGTTTGGGGACAGGGAAAACCAAACCTCTAACAAAATACCACTATCACTCAGCCTACTTTGAGCAGGAGGTTGGATTGGGAAGCAAACTCTCAAAACGCTCTCAAATTAAAGAAAAAATTGAAGGTAAATCCAAGACTTTACCACAGTAGTCAATTTAATTTGCTGTCACCCATGGAAAGACTCAAGAAAATAACAGCAACTAGATAACTGCAGTATGGTTTACCGGTACAGAGCAAGCTGCTTATACTGATCAATTCTTTCATACTTCTTGCTTCAATAGGTTGGTACTCATGGATTAAAACTCAAGGCATTTCTCCTGTGCCACTCTCTATCTGAGGCTGTATTCAGAGCACTTGTTAACAACAGCATGCAGTGAAGGCCACTGCCCAGGGCCAGATGTGTGCAGCTTTGCAGAGGACTGCAATACTGACCAGAAGGGCTACTAGAGAATAAACCACGTTTCATTTTTATTCTGTTTTTTGTTCACTCCATGCCCTTTTGTGTGAAATAGCACATGCATATGAAAAATTAAGCAACTGTTGAAGGATATTTAAATTTCATTAAGATTAAATATTTAGATTATCTTCTCATCCTTTTGAAACCCAGAAGGTTGTCTGAAGAGCAAGATACAATTTGATATGGGTAAGAGAAGGGGAATCAAGGTCTTCATTCCTCAGGATACAAAATACTTTGGTCTCATAGTGAAGTGCAGTTCTGCTCTCTCTTGATAACAGCATTGTAACAAGGCTGATAACAACAGGCCATGTGCTGTACCTGTTGCGCAGCTATGAATGCAGTGAAAACAAAGGCCAAATGTTACCTACCTACGCAAGGACAAGGTCATTTGATCACAGTTAGTAGAAGAAAACATGCCAAGAGTTTGGCTAAATGAGTGGCCTGATAACAGCCAAGTCCTGGCATTGGACTATGAACTGCTACAAAACAAATGCCATTGGTCTATTGTGTTTAGTCATAAATAATTATTATCTCTGCACCTCCAGAGCTCTTCTTGATATCAATTAGTTGATCTGTGCAATCTGCCAGTGGTGAAAGGGAGGCAGTGCTGATCTGGGGTGCCCCAGGCTGACCCTGGCCTGGCACCCAGGCTCTGCTTTGGCAGCGGCCACTGCTGCTGGCATTGCTGAGGACTGCCTGCATGGCCCCTGCAGTGCTCCAGGTCTGCTTGGGCCACGGGACCCACCTGCCTGCAAAAGGCAGACTGTACTTTCTTTTCCACCTCTCTCTCCCTTCTTGGATGGCTTTTGCAAAGAGGATTCTTCCTCTTATCTATATCCAAAAGACTATACTAGGAGCAGAGTCTGTCTGGCTCCCCATTTTGAGTAAAATCTCATTTTTTTAATAAAAAATTACCACTGGATCTCCTTGATGGCTCTACATCAAATGCTTTAAACATTACAGGTACTATCTGCCATACATTCCAACCACACACTCTTGAAAAATGCTCCAACAACCAGTTCATCACAGATTTTACAAAACCTGAGTTATTTTCAGACTTTGCTTTATTTTTCTGAAGTGCAGCTTAAGAAGAGTCACCAAAACACAGCACCTGCTGAGCCAGGCAGTTGTGCACAGCGGGCCAAGGCACGGGATCCCAGCCGAGGGCGGCGGCATGGCATGGCGTGGGTACAAGTGAGTGACACGGGGCGTCTGAGTCATTCCTGCATGCCCGAAGGCGGGGGGAAAGGTGTAGCCGGGAAGGAGTACAAGGCACAGTGCTGCACCGATTGCTCCGTGGGGACGAGGTGCTGAGTGGAGCCCCAGAGCAAGCGTGGGGGCACCCTGGCTGAGGAAGCATCCCTGGAGGCTGTACCACCCTACAAACACCTGAGTCATAATCCCCTGTCCTCCTCCTTCCTCCTGGGAGTGGCAGCAATTTGCTATCCGTGTAATCCTGCCAGAGCAAACCCCAATCAGAGGCCAAGGGACAAGGCTCCACCCTATTGTCCACCTACACCTCACGCTCCTGTTTTGGAAGGAAGGGAACAGGAAAGGCTTTGGCCCTCTCCTCCACGCCTGAGCCCCAGGTCTGAGCAGCTCTGAGTTGTCAGAGGTGTTTTTCCCAGGATGGTTTTCTTCCTCCTATTTAGGTTGTTTGGGATTTTTTTTTTGCGTTCAGAAGGAAGAATTTGTTCTTGTTCTCCATCCATGTGTGGGCGTGCTGCCAGACACTGGCTCTCAAGCTGGTTTTGGCATCTTCTCCTTAAAGGTAATATTCCATCTGCAACACCAGACCATTGCTAGGTCTGCTCACCCAGCCTTTTCCCAGAGGTTTTACAGAATAACTCTCCAAAGGAGGCTCCAAAGTGGTTCCCAGTGATTTCCTCTTCATAGCTGGGGATGAGTGAAGCTCCTGGTGAAGGATTCTTCCATTTAAAAAAGCAGGTCACTTCCTGAACTTGTCTAGTTCACCAGTTTAATAAATAATAGAGTGAATAATCAATAATCATTTATCACCCTGGAATCTCGATTCCAGCAAGTTATGGAGAAGTGTGTGTCCCAAATTCTGCATGTCCCTCCACTCTGGACTGATGGAGTATGTGCATTAGTTCATTCACAGATGTCTTTCTGGTTTCCCCATTTAACCTACTTATCTTAAACTATCTTATCCTATTTGCCCCACAATTTCTAAAAAGATCCTACTCCAGGACAAGATCATTCTTGTGAAATTTTTGTGTGTATTGGTTTAGTTTTGGCAAAGTTAGGAGGTAGTTAAAATGAGTCTTATAATGGAAAGCTAGCTGCTAGCAACTCTCCATAATACATGTCTACCTTGCAGGAGAGTTGTGAGGATTAATTAATTTGTGTTTGTTAAGCACTTTGAGATCCTAAGATTAAAGGTTCTATAGAAATGCAAATTGTTATTATAATGATAAATTCTTTATATGAGCTCATATGTTTTGCCTTAGAGGCACAGTCTCACCCTGAGTTGCGTAGTTATACACGTAAATCTTCAAACATTATGATGAAAATGTACCTCTAAAGGCCTGATCCTTCCTACTGCTCTATCACTTCATGCATAGAGCTGCCCTTGACTTCAGGCAGGTCCCATCCATGGGACAATTGCAGGATTCAATTTGTTTAGGAAAAGACCATTGTGTGCCTCCGGGCTTTGCATTGAGACACATAACTTTCTGTCTCACTCCATAAAACCACTACTGCTGTCAGTAGTTATTCCATCTTATTAATGAAAGGACTGAACAGATGACAAAATCTGGATCTGAATTTTGACTGTCTCAGAATTCGGATTTTCAGAGCTTTATTTGACCTGTTAGAGAATAAGGGAGGTAAAAGCCCACTAATGGATATAGGATCCCATCAGCGTGGCCGAATGTCATTCCTGACACATAAGACGTGCCTGTTTGGCCCGTCCCACTGTGTGCGTTGGCAGGCAAACATTTTCAGGCATAAGTTGCCAAAGGACAACCCCTTGCAGGGAGCAAGGCCACAGCTGCACAAGCTTGGCAGACCCATGTCCCCCTCCCAAAGGCCTCTCTCTGCTTTTCCTTCCCCCTTGCACAGGCTTGGAGCACCACGCTGCCCATCCCCTGCCTGCAAGGGCCATTTGACCATCCTGGTCAATGTCCTTGTCTGAAGCACTGGTCCAACACAGGGGCTGTGCAACAGACTGGAAGCAGGTTCCTGGGAGAAGTGGTCACCCATCTTCCACCACAACATGCTTCTGTGCCTTCCTTGCCACATCTCTGGCACACAGACACCTCAACTCACACCATTAAAGGGCTGGGTCAGAAAAATGTCATGAGGGTTGTCTGCATCACCCATGGGTTTATCTGAATGCAGAACACAGTCCCAGAAATACCAGCTGAAAAAGAAGTCTCCTACCCAACCTCACACCCCAAGTAGGACTATCAGCAGGCACCAGATCAGATCAGCCATGGCTTTGTTTCGCTTAAGCTTGAAAACCTCCAAGGGTGGCCACTCCACCTCTGTCTCAGGGTTGCACCACTCTCCTGGAGAAGAAGTTTCTCCTGATATCCAACCAGAACTGCCAAGGCACAACTTATGGCCATTGCTCCTCCCTACAATATCTGACAACACTGAGAATTTTGCACCATCTTTGTAGCTATCCTTCAGACAATCACCTCTTAAACTGCTCTTCACCAGATTAAACTAGTCCCAAATTAAACTCCAATCTTAATCCAAAATGTGAGGCTTTCAGTATGAGATGTTACCTCATGTTTGCACTGGCTAGTGTGTAGGTAATGTTATAACTCGTACATTCCCTGAATATGAAATAAAAGTAAGGAACTCTACCCCTTCAAAGTCTTGTATCATTCATTGTATAGTCTCAAAAGATTTCTGTTGAGAGCCTTTTCAGGAGTGGAAGGTATGATAAAGAAATGTATTATTCCCTTCCCCTGACATGAAAACCTTCAGCAGTTCTGAGTATGGGAAGCTGTCTGCTACATGATATACACCTAGAATTATCACAAAAGAGAATGAATACTTGTTATGTTTAACATATCCAGAATTTATAATCTCCTGAATTTTACACTTGTCTCTTTTTTCCCCCCAAATGTTCAGAGCCCTGTCACAGGTTTGATGCACTATTCAGTATATTCACTTCTACCATTCACATCATCAATTCTTCCTATCAAAGGTGATAACCAAAGACTAATATTGCCACAAACCCAGGAAACCATGCTGACTTCTGATGGGCTTCTTAAATTTTCCACTGCCCGAAGAGAAAAAATGTGTCCTACACCTATCTGAAGACAGCTAAAATCAGAGGAAGGCTGTGGGGAAAACCAAGACACTAAGCTTTACAGCTGTCCTTACTTTTACTGCAAATCACTGGTGTGTACTCAGAGCTCTGCACTGGGACATACATTATGCAGAAGACAAACCTTCGTGAGCAAAGGTCAGTATGAGCAACATGCACACACGAAGCCCAACAGGGCTGGGCTCTGCTCACCAATACATACCATGGGCCACCGTTGTTCCCTGTCTCTTCACACCATGCAGTGAGTTCCCCACCAGCAACTGTAGTTTGCTGGAGCAGTCTGTAATCTCACTGCGTTTGCACAACACCTGAAGATTTAATCCATGGGAGAGATTTTAAGATTTAAATCTGCAAAGTGTTAATTTCCACAAATTGTGGCATATTCAGATCCTGCTGCTGCTCTCATCTGACAGCATTCTCCTTTCTGAGTGGCCATTGCAGTACGTGCCAAAGAAGACACATACCGGGGTCAGATCCCACACTGACACATCAATGGTCATCATTTGATTGTGATACTCAATGGGCGTACAAGCACCAAGTGTTTCTTCTCTCAAAACTGCTCAAACTTCCAGGCTGTTTCTGGAGTAAGTCAGCTGGAGCAGGGTTGGCTCAGAAGCTGGCTGTGAGTTATGTGTGACAGCAATGCCCTGTGGCCCCAGCAATGTCTTCACTGTGGCAGCAGACAGTTCTTTACATGAGAGAGAGATGCAGTGTACGGGCTGAGCACTGCAGTGCTGTGCCAACAGGACTGGCTGTTGCCTCCCCGCTTGCTGGCTGCACTCACAGCATCTGCCTGTCACTTCCATGACTCCCTTTCCATTGATCCCACAGAACAGGGTGACCTCTGCTTTTCAAGCTAATGTTCAACAGCTTGCAAGTGCTCTTCTGTTTCTTCCTGACTCTCAGAGAATTTTGACATTGTCTTTGCTGAGAGCAAGATGAGAAGTCTATTAAAATACAAAGTGTTCAAAAACTCTGCTAAACCATCATATATTGCCTACAGAATCCATGTATTAACTATAACAATGCTAGAGTCAAATCTCATTATTTGGCTCACTTCTGGTGGGTGCTGAGCTCTTACAGAGGATGATGATACTCAAACACCTTGATGTATCAAGTATATCTAGCAACATGCATATGAGAGCACTGACTTGTAATTTTATATCTATATATATATCTCAAATATGTAACTATGAAGGATTAGACATGGCTCAGGCACAGAACTGGTGCTGTAATGTCAGAGTTATGTGCTTCACCTCATGGCATGTGAGGTTTTGAACTAATTTTTAACCATACTGTGCTACTAAGCCCAAAAAAGGCAAGTCAGAAAACAGATCCATAAGCATTTCTGGAGCTGAGCTGCAAAGCAAAGCTTTTCAGTCACTTCACAAGAATATTGGTTACTCTATCTCCTCTGGTTTAGCCACTGCAATAGTTATTTTAGTTTGTGCTCTGACTCAAAATGATGCAACATCAGATTTGTAGCACTAAGTGGCAAGAAACTGTATTCAAATGCCTAGAACATGTGTAATAAAAGATGACAAAAATGGATCCTGGAAACACTGTTTTCTTTAGTGGTGTTTGCTGGATGACAAGGATAATTGGTAGGTTTTCTTTTCTCTGTGCAATGGTCAATGAACTGAAAGGGAACAAAGAGCTGCTGCCCCAGGTGAGCTGGAGGCAGCCCCATGAGATTCCCCCATGCACATATCCTGCATCCCACAGCCCACAGAGGACCTCCACCTTGCACAGGCCCACAGCTCAGCATACCCCTATCTGGAATTTACTCTCTGCAATCCTTGGTAAGTCACTGAATCTTCCTCTGAGTCACTTTTTCATCCATAAAGTGGAAGTACTATTTACCAGCCTCCATGAGCTGTCACAGGGCTTAATTTCTTAAGCGCCAAGTCCTTGGATAGAGGGAAGGAAAGCAGTTGAGAAATGCCAGGCATTACCTTGAGGTTTCCTCCAGCTGCTGTGGTGATGCTGGCCAGCTCATCCCTCTCCCATTGGGCAGCTCTCCCCACCTGGCCAAAGCTGAAGGAACCTGGGGTTTGGCTCCAGCTCCTCCCAAATTTGGGGGTCCGTAAGAGCTAGGACACCCATCATTCAGCAGGGTGAGGGACCACCAGGCTGCTGCTGCTGTGCTGCAAGATATAGGAGACACTGACAGCTATGGGGAAGTCAGACAGCCCTCTCCATCCCCTGTCCCTCCACAGCAGCAAGGGAGAGAAAATGAGGAGGGGAAACATCAGGAAGATATGGCCACAGTCTCCTACCAACAAATGCTTTTCCAGTGCCCTCTTCTGGAAAACATTTTTGGCCCAAGCAACTGCTTCATAAAAGGTAGTCTGAGACTGGTGGTGGCTTGCCAAGAGCTGTAGGAGCATCCCGCAGCTCTTCACACTCAGGATCTGCTCTGCCCCTGGGACTGGTGGACCTGTGCAGCTGCTCATGCCCTTCAGAACAGCTTGGCCAGACCCTCAGGGCACTAGCCAAAATACAGAAAGCAAAGGAATGCTTCCTTTTTTGTACCTGATATGCCTGAAAGCTGCCCCTGATTGACCCTGGGGTCCTGAACTGGAGCACCTCCTGTAAACACTATGCTCCTCAAAGCCAGCCCTTGTCACCAGCAGCTCTCAAGGATTCTCCAGAGACAAGAACTGGGAGGAGAATGAAATATTTTGGTAATCCCATCCTTTTGAGGAGCTGATAAAACATTGCTATTAAGCATCTGCAAACAGCTAACAAATGCATCAGTTCCTCAGGTAATTGCATCCTCTGGTCATTTTTGTTACCCGTTCCCTTGGAGCAGTCCAGCCTTTGCTCCCCACCCTCAAGTATTGTTCCATGTTGTCTCACACCAGAGCAGTGCCTACCCACTGGCCCCTGCCCTCCTGCCCCAGCCAAGGTCAGTCAGCCTGGACACTGCTGGGGACAGCTGCAGGCTCTTCTCCAGCCCCAGCCAGAGGGGAGGAGGTGAAGAGGGAACAGCTGGTACCAGGGATGTATTGGAGTGCTGGGGCCAGGTGATGGCCATTGTCCCTATCCAGACCACAGCCCTTGCTTTTGAGCCAGCTCAGTGAGCAGCTGGCTCCTGCGGTGGTGGCACAGCCCTTCCCTTCCCTCTCCGTCTGCTTTTCCAGTGCCTAATTCCAACACAGACTATTCTGTGATTCTGTGATCCCTGTTTGTTCATAGTCAGCAGAAGAAAAATGAAATTAAATTATATCTGCTGCCCACAGAGCCAAATATAGAGGCATGTGAACCCCATTATTTGCCCTGTTAACTGGCAGGGGAGGTGGTGTGAAATTCCTCAGGGATTTTGATGAGTTGTCTTAGCAAAGACAATGCTTGTGCAGTGACAGGTATTGCTGTTGAGGGCAGGTAGTGTCCTGAGGACCAGCTGATGTGGGTGCTACACACTGGGACAGTTTTCCCCACTGACTGCTTGCTGTTATTTAGAAAACCTTCTGTAATTCATGCCTGGATATGTGATGACATACACACACCCCAAATATATATATATATTTAAAATATTTTAGGATATTTTTTTCCTTCTTTCATTAAATTATTTTAGCCAAAACCAGCAGCTCTATCCCCTGATATTTCTTTTGGCTGTGTCCCAATTCAGCTTTTGTTTATTATCTGCTTGATCCTGCTGTTTTCCTTTATTTCAAGGGATCCTTCAAGGGATTCTTTTGCAGCCCCAGCCTGGCGCCCTCCACCCCCAACCCATCTCCAGAAGCCAGGGGCTGTGGGGTGAACAAGGACATCCCATTGATCTGCTTTTGCCTGAAATACAGTGGATTTTCCACCTGAGCTTGGTGGAAGAGCTGGGAGGATGGGACCTCTGAGCCCAGTGAGCACAGCCTTTTGCTTTGGGTACCTCAATGAGAGCACCCCACATCCCACAGCAGCCAGCATTTCCCATCACTTTTCCCCATGCAGGACAGAGTGTTTTCTCCATGTTGCACTGCTCACTCGCCAGCTCTGCAGGAGGGCAGGGGCTGCCCAGATGTCTACCTTCAGATAGCCATTAAAATAGCCTTCGGTGGCTTGGACATGGGGAGCAGGAGCACCCTGAGCTCTGTCCTGGAGCTTGGGCTGCAGAAAGGTTCCTTGCCGCTCTTATAAATGCTCCAGAGGCGGCAGAGTGTAAAAATCCCCTTTTCAGCATGGCAAGGGCAAGCTCCATCCTCCCACAACATTGACAGGGCAGGGACTCAGACCGTAGGGGATTGCATCTACCATGGGTGAGGCTCGAAGTGTTGAAAGAGAGGGGGAGAGGGGCAGGAAGCCCAGTCGTTCCAGGGCTAAACTAAATGTGGATTGAAAGGATCAATTGATTGTGCTTCTTACACCTTCCATCAAAGCCCATTTTTAAAACAAGCCAGCAATACAAAATAACCTTACAGTGGAAACGGCGACCAGTGTCAGAGCAAGAGCGGATGGAAAAACGGTGGTCAGTGTTACGGGAAGTGTTTTGGGTAACAACCTCGGTGGTCAGGGATGGAGGCAGGAGCAGCACCGCTGCGGACAGCAGCCAGTGCCGGCGCGCCGAGCACAGCGGCTGCGAGGGCCGCGCAAACTGGATGGCTCTGGGCGGAACAAATGCTTCCAGAGTGTCACCCCACCGACACGCCGGGTGCGACACACTCCAGCTCCCCTGGCTCAGTAGTGCTTTCCTCCAGCATCTGCCAAAGGCATCGCTTGCAGCCGCAGCCTTCCGGCCTCCTGCGGCCGCTTTTTCACGCTAAGGCTGTGGTACCGACCCGGGGGTACCGACCCGGCGGCGGGGGCGGCGCGGGCCGTGCACCTGCTGGCAGCGGGCAGCGCTGGGGGCGCGCACATCACCCCGCAGGTGGATCCCGTCCCGGGCGGCCGCACGAGGAAACGGGCTCCAGGGGGACACAGCCCGCGCAGAGGCTCGGCATGCCCGGCGCACAGCAGGGGCCGGGCAGGGGCAGGGCCGGGTCGGGCCGGGCCGCGCCAGGCGGGGGGGCGCGCCGCGCCGTGCGCATGTTCAGCCGTACGTCACAATAGCGGCGGTGGGAGCGCGCCCGGTCCCAGCCGATCGCGGCTGGTTTGAGCTGGTGCGTTGCCACAGCGACGCCGCGGCGCTATAAATAGGAGCGCGGCGGCCGTGGCGAAGCTTTGTCAGCCGCGGCGCCCTGCCTGCCCCGCCGGCCCCGCTCCTCCTCAGCCGGCCCGGTGCTCCCGCCCGGCTCCGCGCACCGCGCCCGGCTCGCAGGAGGAGGGGGAGGCGGCTCGGAGCGAGGGGATCGGCTGCCACCGGGGCTTGACATCAGGTCCGCCACCGCTGCCCGAGGCGAGGTGAGGCGGGCGGTGGGATGTGCCGGGCTGTGCCGGGAGCGGACCGGGGCGGGCGGCGGGGCCGCGGCGGAAGCGGCCGGCGCAGAGCCACGTGTCTGCGGGGCCGCTGCCAAGCGGCGCGGCCTGGGCTGGGCGCCGGTGCTGCCGCCGGGCACGGGGAATCCCCGGCCCCGGCGGGAAGCCGGGAGGCTCCGGGCGGCTGCGAGCGGGCCAGATCAACTCGCCGGCTCGCTTGGGGAATGTTGGCTGCGCGTCTCGGCAGCGGGGGAAGGGACGGCCCCGACGTGGCCGCCGGGCTGTTTCCGGGGTGGGGAAAGGCAGGTGCGTGGCAGGAACAGGGCTCGGGGCGCCCGGGCTCGCCCTTGGGCCGAGCGGCGCCGGGGCGCGGGGCCCTGCCCTCCTGCACACCCGGCGGGCACTGGCCTGGGGCAGGAGCGAATCAGAGAATCACAGAGTAGTTTGGGTTGGAAGGGACACTAAAGACCATCTAGTTCCAGCTCTGCCTACGACAGGCACACCTTCACTAGACCGGACTGCAGGGTGATGTGAGCTGTAATAAAGGTGCGCCCGGGGCTGACAGGCGCCTCCTCGGGAAGCCGCAGTGTGAGGCTGGGCGTGCAGTGCCCCGCTGCCGAGTCGGGCAGCGCAGCCCCAGCCGGGCGAAGAAGGGCGTCGGTGAGCGCAGGGCAGCCGGCCCCGTCCGGGCGCACCGCAGCCCGCACCGCTCGGCAGGCTCCGGAGTCAGGGGCGCCTCGGTCACCTTTTCTAGACGCAGCTTGGCTGTTTGAGTACGGAGCCTGCAGGCTGAGCCTGTGACTCAGCTTTGTCTAAATACAGCTGCTTTCTTTGGGGAGCTGCAGACACTTTGCACACAGTCCAAATAGAAACATAGATGTAAAGCTTGCAAGAACTGCTTAAGAAAATCTGTTGTGGCTAGTAAAAGTAATTTCCCTTTTACATGTTAATAGGAAAAGTGATTTTCACGCAGTGCTCTGCAGAGGAGAGGTTAAACTAAATTCTTTCTGATTGTGTTCACTTCTCTTAACCACAGCTGAAGTCGCTGAACTGCTTTCTGCAAAGCTGCAAGTCAGTGATGAGATGCAACTTCTCCTTAGTAACAAACACCTTCCTGAGAAGTGTTTAATTTGCTGCTTCTTATGGTCCTTTCAAAGAGGCTTTTTAAGAGAAGACTTTAATCCAGATTGTGGGAGAATTATCCTGCACGTGAATGAGAGCAGGGGGAGAATGAGGTTCAATGGATTTTCGGGTTTATTAGAATCAAAGCTTAATCTGTAACAGCTATAAAACATCCTTTTAAAATTGGCTTATAGCCAGACACTCTGCTTAACAGCTTGATGGAGAATGCTGTCATTCTGTACTTGGTCAGTAAAAGAATGCTGTATTCTGTATTTACTCAGTAAAAGGATGGCCCTTGGACTTCATGGGTCATGGATGGTAGAGTAGTGTGCTCTTTAGTTCGGGTTCTCAAGGGACTTTCTACTTGGCAGGTAGATTTCTGTTAGCAGTGAAGATTTGTAATGGACTGCTGTAAAATCCTGTTCTAAAATGCTAATTGGGATCACTGTTAAGACTTTGTCTGCATGTTGTTACTACTCAGAAGTCAGTAACAGTCTTGGATTCTGTTGGTAATAACAAGTAGACCCTTTCTTCTGAAACTGATGAGCTAAAATAGTGCTTAAGAGTTTTCTTAAAAAAAAAAAGTGGTAAGTAGACACTAGCCATAATATTAATAGCTTTGATATGGAGGTGAAGGAAAAGACAGCAGAAACTTCCAGGGAGCCAAACTGACTTCCAGGGAGTCTACTGACTATATGAATCCAAGTGAAGTATTGAATGTCAACTATATGAATTCAAATTAAATAATTAACTTTTTTTTTTTTTCAGCAGTTCATACTCGAGTCCTTTTACATAAACCTGACATCTTGGAAGTCATGAGCAACTTCAGCAAAGAAGAATTTGAGTTGACCTTCCTTGATGAAGGCTTTACTGCCAAGGATATCCTTGACCAAAAAATAAATGAAGTGTCATCTTCTGTAAGTATGAAGGGAAAACCAGTACGTTTCATGATGCTACAAACTTGTAAACTAATAGAACAAGTTGTCCTTGCAAATGATCTGCAAGACAGCCCCCTTGAATGCTGACCTCTAGGCTTATCCTGTTATCTGTTGTTTGTAATGTTAAGATGTATGTTTGCTCTAGGATGATAAAGATGCCTTCTATGTTGCTGACCTTGGGGACATTGTGAAGAAGCACATGCGGTGGCATAAGGCCCTTCCTCGGGTGACGCCCTTCTATGCTGTAAAATGTAACGACAGCAAAGCTGTTGTGAAGACTCTTGCTGTTCTTGGGGCAGGATTTGATTGCGCCAGTAAGGTGAGATCTTGACCATCTTCTGGTCTGTGACATTAGTATCTGTTCAGCTTTACAAGACATGTATATATAAAATTAAGCATTTTCTGTTGTTCTGATTACATTAATCATCCATCTAGAAATATCTTTTACAAGTGTAGTCTTTTCTTTCTTCAGACGGAAATACAGCTGGTACAGAGCATTGGTGTGCCTCCTGAGCGAATAATATATGCAAATCCCTGCAAACAAGTATCTCAAATCAAACATGCTGCCAGCAGTGGTGTACAGATGATGACATTTGATAGTGAAGTAGAGCTAATGAAAGTTGCAAGGGCCCATCCGAAAGCCAAGTAAGTAATGCTAATTGTTCTATAATTCTTCCTTGGGTTCCCAAGATACAGAAATACCTGCTTTATCTGAAACTTGTTCTTCATTAGATTAAGATACTCTGCAAATTTGTGAAGTAATAAACATACTTTTATCCAGTGAAATCTAATCTTGTAGAGCTTACTGGCACTTTAGGAAGAAATACACAGAGGAACTTGTATCTTTAAGCTCAGTCTCATTCTGAGGTCATACCTGCCTGATGATGATGTCTGTTATACTGAACTTAACTCCTCATTTTTTCCTGTTTCTAGGTTAGTCTTGCGCATTACCACTGATGACTCCAAAGCAGTCTGTCGTCTGAGTGTTAAATTTGGAGCTACACTTAAGACTAGCAGGCTTCTTCTGGAGCGTGCAAAAGAACTTGACCTTGCCATTGTTGGAGTTAGGTGAGCTGACAGTATCAAAACACAGTCATATTAAATAAGTTTTAACAATAGAGATGCCTTTGCTTGTGGTGGCATGAGTTTATACAAGACTTCTTGACTAATTTGCCAAATAGCAACTGATAATTTGTGTCTTTTTGTAGTTTCCATGTTGGAAGTGGATGTACAGACCCAGAGACCTTTGTTCAAGCTATTTCTGATGCCCGCTGTGTGTTCGATATGGGAGTAAGTCTAGTTCTACTTTTGCACTAAAATTGGCAACTCAAATGACTGTTAATTGAACATGAGTTAGCTCTGTTTCAAGTGTTAACAAAATGACTTAACATTACTTTTTAAGCTAAAATGATAAATTATAAACTGATTTTTTGACAGTATTGTTGCTAATCTCATTTTAGGCTGAACTTGGCTTCAGTATGTATCTGCTTGATATTGGTGGTGGCTTCCCTGGCTCTGAAGATGTCAAGCTTAAATTTGAAGAGGTATAGGTTTGCTAAGAACTTGTCAGGTTGTAGCATCTGTTTGAGTGTTGATCTGTATTGAATAAAATCTCGCTTTTTCTGTTTATATGCAGACACATTTGCAAAAATGTGTCTGCTTGGTCAGAAATGTAATTAAGAGGAAAAGAGGAATTAATCAGAAAACTAAAAATTAGATGAGCTCATTAGATACGTAGCTAAATGACTGCACAAGCATGCAGCGGTCTCAAACAAGTAAAGCAGGTTTAAACTAGAGGCTTGATTCTTACTGGCATGGATGTCTTCCATTGATGCTGTTCTTCAGACTGAGTGGATTGGCGCTGCTCCCAAATAGGGTGAAAGGGTAGTCCTGAACCCATACTGTCCTTAGGGGTGGCAGCATACTAGGTCAGTGTTTGATTTGATTTAGAACTAGCTTTTGGGTGATTTTTTAAGTAGCTCTGCTTTCAGAAGAGACAAGGGGGCTGGATATTTATAGGACTTCTACTTAAAGCAGTGCTGTCAGAGCACCTTGTCTTCTAGTCCAAGGAGGTGTTGAATGTTGTTACATATTAACACGAGGAGACAGTAAGTTACATAAAGAGTTTTCTTGTAATAGTGTGAGCTAACATTGTAGCACTTCTGGTACCTCCTAATGAAGTGTGTCTTCTCATAGTGCAGTATGGGGGCATAGGTGAGGCATCAAGAGCAAATGATGTCATTGGGCTCCATGGCATGATACAGTCATATTGCAGTAGGAGGCAGCTTAATGATAACTTCAGAACTTGTAAATAGCTGTTCATTAAGGCAACTGAATTTTAAGTATGATAGTAAAGCCCTCTGTATTCTTATGATCCCATAAGATGACATCTTTAGGATTCAGTAAGCTGTGGAATAGTGCATGAGTAGCAGCACTACAAGTGGACCACAAATCAAATTTGAAGTGTGGTGACTTGCAGGGCATTAATATTGCTTTAATGAGCCTAGGAGTGGTGATTTCCTACAGCCTCAAACATGACCTGTTTTGTTACTTAAACTTTAAGGTGCAAGCGATGTCTGCTTTTGTTGCTTTGTATAAATTTAATTGCACACAAGACTTTGAATGAGGAAAAAAAGAGCAGTCAATAGAAATTACAATAGATGTTAATAGATGTTATGTGTTTCACTAGTATATAATTTTGAACTTGAGGGTCTTACCTCATCTCAGACTTCTAAAGTAGCACTTGAGTAGCTGCTGAAATTACAACACTGGCATCTAATTTTTCCTTAGATCACAAGTGTAATCAACCCAGCACTGGATAAATACTTCCCTTCAGATTCTGGAATAAATATTATTGCAGAGCCAGGAAGGTACTATGTTGCATCAGCGTTCACACTGGCAGTCAACATCATTGCAAAGAAAATTGTGTTAAAGGAGCAAACAGGTTCTGATGGTATGTAAATCTAGACTTAGTCTTAGTTCTAGCCAACTGTGTGTTTCTTTCCAAGCATTTTCTCACTGGTGTCTCAACTTCTTCCAGATGAAGATGATGCAAATGACAAAACTCTTATGTACTATGTGAATGATGGAGTCTATGGATCATTCAACTGCATCTTGTATGATCATGCACATGTTAAGCCAGTCCTGCAAAAGGTAAGCCTGTTCAGGAGTACCACATACTGGTCATGTATCATGGATGTAGGAGAATTCTTGTCACAACAGTCACTTCTCAGTTCACTGCTCCCTTCATGTTGCTGGACTTATTTAATTTAATTTATGAAGCATGCAGTGGAATTAACTCAAAGCCAGAAGTGAAGAAGAACCTGCAAGCAGCTCTTCCTTCTCTTCAGAGGTGGAATGTTACACCAACTATGATACTACTTCTGGAAGTTCTGTTTTGATAGTCAAATAATTATACCTCACTCTTTTCTTTAGCGGCCTAAGCCAGATGACAGCTGCTACTTCTGCAGCATTTGGGGACCAACCTGTGATGGCTTAGATCGGATTGTTGAGCGTTTTAATATGCCAGAGTTGCAAGTTGGTGACTGGATCCTGTTTGAAAACATGGGTGCCTATACTGTTGCAGCGGCTTCTACTTTCAATGGATTCCAGAGGCCAACAATACACTATGTGATGTCAAGACCAGCATGGTTAGTAACTAAATATCTTGATCCATCAGTACATTTGAGATCACTGTAATGAATAGCTCATATCAGTTGGCTACCCCTTGACAAGCAGGGCTATAGCTTTCATGCCACAGCTCTTGTAAAAACTTCTTGTATGGAAGAAGGCAGTGCCTCTGAAGGTTTTTGCTGTGTGCTTAGAACAATGCTGATGCTACTAATTACTTTCCTGTTGTACACACTTACAGGAGAGGCCCTTTTTAAGGGGTAATGTTGGGAGTCTTCATTAATCTGGATTCTAGCTAGTGTTTTTACTTCTGTACAACATTACAGAATCATTATGAATTCTTTACGTTTAGCTTCTGTGCCTAGTAATCAGAGACCAGTCAATCACAGTTCTATTAATATGTTGTCTTCTAAACTAGTAGCTTACTAAATCCTGACTGTAGGATGCAGGGACTTTCAACAGTGTTGCTTCACAGTATGTTCTCTGTTTGTTTGAGAGCTATTCCTTGGTTTAGGTTGAGCTCTGGCTCAGTGCTCAGTGCAGAGTGCTAGATCTCCATGGGAAGTTATTAAACAGGTAAGCAAAGAAAGCAGGACAACATTTTAAGTGCAAGGATGCTGTGAAACTACAACTTGAACAGCAGTTTGAAGTTACCTGGGTGCTCTTCAGTGCAACACATGTTAATGGATTGTACCTTCTATAAAAGTGGGGTTTCCTGTAAGAGCAAGCCCTTACCTCTCTACTGACATCTGCCTACTGAACTGGCAAAGGGTTTTTGGGCAGAAGTGTTACCCTAAAGCATTATTAGCTCTGCTGTTGGGCTGTTTTCAAATTTTTTGAAAATCTTTAAGTTCAGGGGAGTTCCTGCCATAAAAGTAAGAGGAAGCTTCCTCCATTCTTTTACTAACTCTGCTGGTGTAAGCAAGGCTTGTATTGTTTCTTCCCCTTAGTGAAACCTGTCAATTGACGCATTTCTCAAACCACATGAAGCTTATAGACTTCCCTTAAGACATCAAAACTGTGTCTAATTGAACTAAAAATGGCTCTGCAGGAGAATAATTAGCTTTTTCACTGTATCACTAGGTTGCTGTTAAAATTTAATACTTGGTCTGAGGCATGCTGAGCTTAATTATGCAGACACAACTGTTGTCCAAGGCCACAGCACAGCCCTCTTTCAGCCCTATGTCTGTTTTCTGTTTTTGGCAAGAGAATACTGTGATAATTGCTGGCCCTTAACTGAGAGGGATATATCAATGACATTATGGTGCAGATCTTCTTAGGACAGGCAAAAGTCTTTTGGAATGTCGTCTACATATTACAAAGGTGTACAACTAAATTTGTGGCTAGAAACTGAAAGGTAAAAGACAAGACAATTACATGTGTCTAAGTAAACACTAGTAATACAGGAGGAGCCATGTAGTGGTACAACTGTTTGCCTTGCATACCTAAGATAACTAGGAACTATAAGAGGGACACCAAGCTGAGTCTTGCTGTTGGCACACCTGAGGGATGGGACGCCATCCAGAGGGACCTGGACAGGCTCAAGAAGTGGCCCTCATGGGAATCTCATGAGGTTTAACTTGTGCAAGGTGCTGCACCTGGGTCAGGGCAATCCCTCGTATCAATCCAGGCTGGGGGATGAACAGATCCTGAGCAGCCTTGCCCAGAAGGACTTGGGGGTGCTGTTGGGTGAGAGCCTGGACATGATCCAGCCATGTGCCCTTGCAGCCTAGAAAGCAAAATGTGTCCTGGGCTGCATCCAAAGCAGCATGGGCAGCAGGTGAGGGAGGGGATTCTGCCTCTCTGGTCTGGTGAGACCCCACGTGCAGTGCTGCATCCAGCTCTGGGGTCCCCAGCACAGGAAGGACATGGACCTATTGGAGCAAGTCCAGAGAAGGTCGCTGAGTTGATCAGAGGAATGAAGCACCTCTGCTGTGAGGAAAAGCTGAGAGAACTGGGATTGTTCAGCCTGGAGAAGAGAAGGCCTTGGGGTGACCTTATTGCAGCCTTCCAGTACCTGAGGAGGACTTACAGGAAAGATGGGACAAGACTGTTAACAAAAGCACGTAGTAACAGGATAAGGAGTAATGGCTTCAAATTAAAAGAGATGCCCCATCCCTGGAAGTGTTCAAGGCCAGGTTGGATGTGCCTCTGAGCAACCTGGTCTAGTTGAAGGTGTCCCTGCCCCTGTCAGGGGGGGTTAGAACTAAGACTTGAAGGTCTCCTGCCAACCCAAACCATTCTATGAATCCATGAACTAAGTCCAAAAACACAGTCAACTGAAGTTCTTCTGAGGTTGTTTTAGTACAACTCCTGTCTGAGTATGGAAGGAGTTGCATGTTTCTCACTGGTCTGGTCAGCTCCTTTATACTCCTAGTCTGTCATCCATACTTTTTCTTAATTCAAGTTACCCAGGAATGTGAGAGTGTGGGATAAGTGACAGTCAAGTTGTCAGGGATTTTCACATCTGAAATTCTGAACTATTGAGTACTAAGTCAGTAAATCTGTATAGGATGAGGTGTACAGATGTAGCTACACGTATATAGGTGCATCTTTGCAGATCTAAATCCTACACAGAATGGTAAAACCAGCTTTGTATTGGCACTTACCCTAAAGCCTAGCCAGCCACAGGTGACCTGCATGGATTCTGCTTTTACTATTTTTACTTTTCCCCCCTATGATAATAATGTCTGGATTGCAGTTATGCGTAAAGAGTTTATTTTATATTCACTGGCAATTAAAAAAATTGTACCTTACTTACATTTTTAGGTAGATTGCAGTGAAACAGTTTTTGACTTACTTTTTTTTTTTTTCTAGGCAACTAATGCAGCAGATCAAGGAGCAAGGGTTCCTAGCTGAAGTGGAGGAGCAGGATGTTGCTAGTCTGCCAGTCTCTTGTGCCTGGGAAAGCGGAATTGAATATCCAGCAACTTGTGCTTCAGCTAGTATTAATGTATAGGTAATATTTAGTAACTAAGTGCAAGGTTAGTCATTGAATTTAGGGCATTTGGGGGACTGTTAACTTAATTCTTGGTAGAATTTTTAAGTGGTTTTTTTAACATTTAGGTTTGGCATAAATGCAAGAAAAATGACTAGGAGATGGGTCACAATTATCTGTGTTCCTATGGAAACTATTTGAATATTGTTTTATATGGATTTTTATTCACTTTTCATGTATGCTACTAAAGACTGACCCTCAACTGTCAAACAAGTATTTGTAGCTTGTGTATGGCAGAACGGGCTAAGCTTAGTGCTTTGTGACCTACCTGTTTTAAAATAAAGTATATTGAAATAACTGGTCCTGTGTTTGGTTAATATGTAGAAATTTAATGTGTTGTGGATGGCTCTTACAGCATATACGAGGGCAGACCAGAGGCTGCAAGCCCAGAACTTATTAATAAATGCCATCTCCCCTACCCTTGCCCTCCCAACTGAAAGAAACCCTCAATGGGTAGGGAAACTGAATTGCCTTTTTTCATATGTGATTAGAAAAGGGTTGACTGTAAACAAATTGAATACTGTGTGAATTCTTGTGAATTCCCATTTGTTTTTCACTACTGAACATGAGCTTGACAAGTTGTATATTGCAAGTTCAATGCAGTGCTGGTTTTCTGCAAGTTAGTCTATTGGTGCTGTGGCCAGGACTGAAGGCTGTTTATAAACACATCTAGTGGTACATGAGAGAATACAGCACAGGCTCCATGGCTGCCACACTGCTTGTTATGTGTGTGAGAACTAAAATATGTTGTGGGAAAACCCAGGAAGCTGAAACTATGTGTCTGACAGGCTCTCTGACCTGTGCTGCCCAGGCCTTTGATATAAAAGAGATAAGAAATGGGACTTGACATCTTTTTCTTTGCGATATGACTAGAGGCCCTTAATATTATGAAAAGACGTGCTACCCTTCTGGCTTTGGATTAAATGTGATAGATGACACTAAGTAGTAAATACTAGGAGCTAATACAGGGGTGTTGGTGATAAAATAGTCTGCTTATTGAATCAAAGCATTCTGACTTACGTTTAACCTGATGCTAGTTTGCTGCCACTTACTGCACTAAAATTGGAAAATGTTTCTGATAAACTAATTGGTCCTAGAGCTGGATTTGATCTGTTTGCCAGAAGGTCCTGGACTGTGGGCATGCCATAGCAAATGCCTGAGAGAGCTGAGAAAGATAAAGATCTTAATGTATCAAATAAAAATGTAAAGCTTAAGCTAACTTGGAGTAAGTGTTAAAATTTAAAGGGTTGTCCAAAGGTTGGCATTGCTGATAGAAACAGTGGCTCTAGCAAGATGAGAAATAAAGCAGTTTTCCTATAAGCAGCTCTGAAAGGTAATGTTTAACCTCCATTCTGTGCCTTCAGCAGAAATTGTCCATTAGATGAACTAGTAGGGTAAACAAGAGTGATGGTATCTCATTCCTGACTCTCTTGAAGCATCCCAAGTGATGTTTTTACTTGTTTTATTCCCAGCTTCAAGCTTGTGATTGAAATAGCACTTGCCTTTATTCTTATGCATGTGGCGAACTTCAGTACATACACATAGTGGAGCCATAGTCTTAATCTCATAGAAACTCTCTGCATCCAAACCAGGGTTTCATTTAGCTTCTCCAACTTCATCTGGAAACTAAATGGTTCTTAAATGAAAGCAGAGATAGTGAATAGTAACCAAATATTAATACTGTAACAATTCCACATCTAAATCTTACTCTTAACATTTGAACAGGTATGCAGAAGAAAGTCTCTGAGAAGCTGCAGTTGACTAAAGGAGATGATGTAGCTACTTTTTCAAAGTGCCTGTTTGAAGGCTGGAGCTGTTTGAGTGAGAAGGCAGTTCAGCTTAGTGAGACCTTACGTGATACCTGCACTAACACCTCGTGCCCTGCTGGGCAAGTGGCACAGTATGCCTTCCTCTACTCACAGCCCGTGGAGACCATCTCCAGCAGGTACTTTGAAGGCAATCACTTATGGAAATGAATTAGTGAGCTTCACTGAGAGGAAGTTGGCAGGTTGCCAATTAATTTCTTCATCTAAATTTACCTTGATTGGTTATTTTGGCTATTTCACTGGGTTTTGTCTCCAAAATCCAAAATTTACATCTCTGCTGGAGGCCAGGACTGTGGAAACACGCGAACCAGCGTTTGATCAACGTGGTGCTCCCCAAAGGAGATGTGGCTGACTGTAGTTCTTTACCTTTCTCTCCTATGGCAGGTATGTCATAGACTTGGCTGGTGCTCTCTAAGCCATGTCTAACAAGTGTGTCAGGTGCTTAAAAACTGCTAATCTGAAGCATCTTCTGTGTAAAAAAAACCCAGTGGATTTTGCTAAGGGTCTTTTAGTACTTTCTGGGAGTAATAAGTGTTTACAGTAGTGCTGGTGTGTCTTTAAGCAAGACTTGACTTTCTCAAGTTGGGTTATGCTGAACAGATGTTCTGGGTTTTGGGATACTTCATCTCACAGATGCCTGGCTCCTGGCTTCCACAGTTGCCCATTTGTTAATTGATTTTAAAACACCCCAAGTGACAGCATTTGGTCATAGGGTGATATTACCGCCGGCCTGGTTCCTACGGTATATCACTGTGTCCCCCAGCCATAGGGAGGAGGAGGAGGAGAAGATCCAGCAGGCAAGAATTGTGCAGCAAGCTTGATTTATTTAATTATTTTACAAACTCTTTTATAGACTTTTTTCTTCATAGTCTAATTGGACCAAGGATCAGCCACCCCTTGGGGGTGATTGGCCAAAATCCTAAAACATCCATTGTCAAAATATTTTCTACTATACCATAAACAAGACCTTCCAAGGTTGCAGGTGGCTTGGTTGTTTACATTCCCTGCTGCCTCTTCTGTGACAGAGAAGAGTCTCTCACGGACTTAGAAAATAACAAGAAAATCCTTGCTCACAGCATTTTTGTACCTACAGGGTGACTGTGGGGATTCCCTAGAATCCACACTAGGGAAATATGTTTTCTACTGGAAGCTGGAGTGAAGATCATGTAGGACAGCAAAAGTGTAACAAAATAAGCAGTGAGCTCATATGGTTTAGTTTGACCTCTCCTTGATGGCCTTTTGGGACATTAAAGCCTTTGCTCTGTTGTGCCACGTTTATTGATCAAATACAGTTGTTCTAACTGCACATCTTAATTATTCCTCCCTGGGGCAAGTTTGTCTGATACAGGAAGAAGGGAGGAGCTGCAGAAAAATTAAGATCAGCTGCATCTGTCTGATGTAATTAGCTCAACAAATATTGAAGTTGGAGCCAAGAATAGCCTATACCTTTCAGCTTGCTCCTTGCTAGCCTTGCTCTGTATGGTGCTCTGTCTGTCCCACTGTGGGCTTTGCTGGCACATTAGCAGGGGCTGTGGCATCCCTGCTATAAATGGTCCTGGTGCTCACTCCACTCGCTGGCACCGGTGATGGTGATGTTGATTCTCTTGAGATCACACTTGTAAAAAGAAAGTAATATCTGAGGCAAATACCAGGACATCTGCCTGTGATGCTTTCTCATCATGCCATTTCTCTTTTCTGAACAGTGAAGCCACTTTGAGATCCAGTTTGAGGTCTAGCTGAGACCTTATTTTTAGTCCCCATGTGGCCATACGTGGCCTGTCCTGGAATTCAGCTGACATTCTTTGGTGCAAAGGTAGTATACCAAAATCAGCTGAGAAACACATCCTCTGGAACTACATCAGATGGAAAATCAAAGGTGGAAATGTTTTAGGAGAGGTTGGAGAATACTGAGGCTGAGTGGGAGGAAGTAAGGGACGAGGGGAAGTTGCTGATGACAACATACCCTGGGGCAGATAGCCCTTGTCTTACCACATGACTGTTTAACTCATGTTTTCATTTTTAGGCTGCTGACTTCTAGGCTACCACATAGGTCTTGCAGACAAAGTGTCAGTGCTCAATTCCAGGTGGAAGAGTCAATTCTGCCACTTCACCAGCAGAGAAACCCAGAGCTGGGAGCAGCACTTAGCAGGGACCCCATGACTCCACCTGCAGGAGCAGGAACAAACCTGGAGCTAGAAGGAGCTCTTCTGCCACAGACCTCATCCCCAGCAACTACTATCCTTTAAATAGGTATTTTATAGCTAAACACAGCATCAATTTGCAGAAAAAAGATTGGACAGCTTGCTTTCCAAATCAAAACCAACCATCTTCCACAAAAAAAGTAAAAAAAATCATTATCCACAAGTATTGCAAGAGGAGCTTAGATGCATATTATTTAATTGGCAAAAAGTAAAAGATCAGCATTCATTGCAACAATTATTATTTTTTATTTTCTCTTGAAAGAGGCACTGATCGGTACCAAAAAGAAGTAACTTGCTTTGGAGAAGTGTCCCTGGTTTTGATATGCATCACCTGATTTTCTATACAGTTTGAAGGCATGGCCTTGGTCTGGTTTCAGTACCCATGTCACAAATGCCTCCAATTCAAATTTGTCTTTAGCTCATTAAAACACTGTATTTGACCACCCCAAAAATACACTGAGAGTAGGGAGCATATATGGGGCTGGGACTGGTTTTGTCAAGCCTTGCTCTTGCTCTTCAGTTGGTTTTGTAGTTCTCAGTACAGGAGGTGTTTAGACCAACTCAGCCACAGTGGTGCCACTTTTGGAAAGCTGATGATGAGCACCCAGAGGGGCACAGCCACCAAGATGATGTTGTCCTTCACATGGTGAGTCTGAGGGTGAAGGTGACTGCTTTGGGCATGAACAACACTGGCGCCTTGAGTCCCCTCCACTTTGGCATGGGGAAGCCACAAGCGTTACAGGGAAACCACTGGCAAATGAAGGGAGCGCCCTCAAGGGAGCACACTGCAGTCCTGTGTGTCCATGTAGACTTGCAAGTATTGTTACAGTCCCATAAATATTAGACCCTTATTTGCATGTGTTTCTTGATGCTTACACTGTAGCAACAATTTTCCTCCATCTGTTAGTCTTTGCCTGAAGACAAAAGCATTAGCATGCTGAATCCAACCCTTCTTTTTCTCACTCATTTTAGGGAGCTGGTCCCAGTCTTACCCACAGTATTCCCACAAAAAAGAAGTGCCTTCCAGTTATAGTCTCCTCAGTTCATGCTCTTGGAGTGCTTTGCAAAGGACTAATTGGTTCACCCTGCTTTCCTGGTACAAAGCCAACTGCCATGTTCCAGTCCAGAAAGCAGCCGGAAGACAGCAAGGCTGTGCGGTGATTCAGGGAGGGAGAGAAAGGCAGAGACTTTCAGAGCAGCGATGCAGAGACCAGTGCTCCCAGCTGGGTTGTTACCAACACCTTATCACTGCTAGGGATGTGGAGGCTCAGAGTACCTTGAGAACTCAGCAAGTAGTGCATAGGAGCTGAGAAAGGGCAACTGCAGCAGCTCAGTACAAAGAATTCCCAAAGTATTTTACAGGTATTATTTAATCCACCCTGAGATAGCAGTTGCCTACAGTGTGAGTACAGGATTTGGACATTCAGTTGTCTTAAGCATCACCCTTTTATATCTGGCTACTAAGCTCACTAGCTGGCAATCTTGCAAAGCACAGGGTTGCAGTGCTTGAACAGGATAACATGGATGCATTTTTCAGTAAGAACAGAGGTGCTGCTGCCCTTACTGTGAGGGTAAGAAGAAAATCATCTACCACATTTTTAGATTTAAAAAATCCTGCTTAAGAACTCCATTTACTTGCTGTTAACTACAGTTCATCAGTAGCAACAGCATTGCACTGTAACAGCTCAATAAACATTTCTCAGCGATGGTTGTCCCATTTTTCTGCAGTCAAAACACACATTAAACAATTACAGCATCTGACTGAAAAGCAAAAGAAAATCCAACTCGCCAGAGACTGCTGATTTAGGGAAGAGAGATTCCTCCTGCACCCCATGGGATGGTTCCCAAACTCCCCAGCAGTTAGGTGCTATGGGACTCACCTGCTTCTGCCATCTGGGTTTCATTCCTCAGTGGGTTATTTGGGCAGCTTGGTCTAGTGGAAGGTGTCTTTCCAGGGGCAGGATGTTGGAACTAGTTGTCTTTAAGGGTCCCAAGCCATTCTGTCTCTGTGATTGATTCTATGATTATACCTGACTGCAAGCAAAGTGGGGCGTGTTCCTCTGACCGGGTCCAAGGGAGATCCTCCCAGAGATAAGGATGTGGTGACTAATTAGCCGCGCAAAAGCCCACAAGATGGAGCTCAGCTCAAAAAAAATGCATCCAAGAAACCGTGTCGGTCAGAGCCAGGGCAGGAGGAGGAAAGGAGTGAAACGGAAAGCTTTCAAATGAATCCCACATTCCCGATGTTAGACCATAGCATAAGTGAGATGTTATTAGAGAGAACAAATGCAAATAAGAAACTACAAGGAAAAAGTATGTACAAAGTAATAATTAAGATATTGCACAGCTCAAAAAAACCCCAACCAAACAATGCTCTCATCCCATCCATTCACAGACATGGGAAACAGAGGATGTGAGGGTTTTAATACTAGGAAAGCTTCAAAAAGAGCTGGGGTTTTCTTTAATTATTTATTAAGGCTGTTACCTCAAATGTCCTGTCAGCTTCCAGTTTCCTGCTTGGTGCCCAGTCTGAGGCTTGGCTCTTTCAGTAGCTATTACTGTGATGTTTTTTATTCTTCTCTCTTGCTCCTGGGGTTAATTTAAGTTTGCCATTGCCAGAGTTTTTGGGGGGTTTTTTGAGTAACTGCATGGAACTGATTTATGCTGCCTTCTGTAGAGCAGATTTGCAGGATTGCTGATGTCAAATGTCAGTGGACACAAGCTGAAACCGGGGAGTCAGTCTGGATGCAAGGAGCAACTTGCTTCGTGGGGACAGCCAGGACTAGTGGGATTGGCCAGGCTCCATCTCCAGAGGCTTTTGAGACCTGACAGGTCAAGGTCTTGAGCAGCCGTGAACTGATCTTGCAATTGATCCTGCTTGGAGCAGAAGCCTCGGCTAGAGACCTCCTGAAGTCCCTTCCAATCCTAGTGTGTCTGTCATCACCCTGCTCCCTAGTGGGTCCGGCAGTGCCATGGGTCTGAGCCCTGCAGCACAGTTCCCTCAGTTCAGCAATGGGGTTTTCCAACACTACCACTTCCTTGGCTGCCTTCCCCTCTATGGGGCTCTGCATGGTGAGGGCTCATGCTCCAGTGCTAAAATGGATCTAAAGGGGCAGCAGCCTCTGAGGAGCTGCTGAAGGGAGAGGACCCACTCCTGCCTCAAAAAAGTTAAAAAGTAGTGGGGAAGAACTGGTAATAGATGCTAAACCAAAGCCACAGTCCGGCTGTTGGAACAAAGGTAAGAGCCTCATCTTGCTCCGTGGCATGAAGAAGATTCCTCACCCAGGAGAGCCCTGAGTGGCTTCTCACCTTCATGAAGCAGTTTTCCTGTTCACCGGCTGAATATGCTGATTTCTGTTTGCTTCTCCTCCTGGGAGAGCGACAGACACTGGAGGGAGCAAATGGCTTCAAAAGCAGAGACCCATTGCCAGCCTCAGGTTTAGGACACTGGTGTTGTCCTTAGGACAGGGTGGTGGGAGGGCCGCTGGATCCAATAACCATGCCAACACCAGGAGACGCGGAGTGTCCTCCTCCAGGAGAGATGGCTCTCATGAGAAAGGATGCGGTGCAGCAGCCCGCGGGGAGCAGGGCAGAGTGAGCGGCACGGCTGTGACCCCCGAGCTGCCGCCCGGCCGGCCCTGCAGCCGCTATGGCAGCAGCCTTGGAAAGCGCGGGCTAAACGAAGAGACCTTAAAAGATACCTTCTTCTTTGTGGCTCAGAAGAGGAAAGCCACAGAAAAGCAGCGATGTAGACAGAACATAGCCGGAGAAGGTGGCGTGGGTGAGGGCTGAGCGGCGGCGGGCATGGCTAGATGGCAGCAGCAGCCCGCGCTAGGGCCCCGCTTCTCCCGCACCCTGCTGCATCCATCCCCGAACTGCGAGTCTGTCTGCTGCCACCTGCTCCTCAGCAGCTCCGGGACCTTCCCAAGGCTGTGGTTACTGCCCGCACACTACATTTTTGGGAGGAGAGAGGAAATTTCTCTATAACCAGCAAATAAATTGACTGGCCCTGAGGCAAGCTGAGAGGGAAACGGCTTGCTAATATAATTCCTTAAATGTTTGGCTTTTGAGCTTGAGGAAGGATGGTGGGGAGGGAAGATGGTGAGAAGAGGTCAGAGCAGAGAGGCACAGTATACACTGCCCAGGGTGCGTCCCTCCAGGTGGGTTGCCAGCAGCTCCTGGCATCCTTCTGCCCGATGCCACCAAGTCCAGGGGTTTGTGGGACACAACAGAGACTCCCTGAAGTGTCTGCAGCTGATGAGAGATAAGGGCAGGCTGGTAGAGTGAGGGTTCCCTAAAAAAACCTCTGCAGGAGATGAGCCCAGCTGTACCCAGCTCCCTGCACTCCTGACCAGACAAGCGTCCCATGGCTCAAGGAGGACTGGAGACAGGTGTCTTACAGTGCCTATTGCATGTGGGAGGTAGAGGTCACCCCTTACCCAGGGCTGGGCAGATTTATCTGGGTGTGTCCTTAGATCCACCCCAAGACATGCCCTGGGAGAGGCCCTGAGTTTCTTGCACTGCTTGTTGTCTCCTGCAGAAACCACCCTGCTTGGGCAGAGGATACCAGTGGGACTGCAGCAAGGCAGAGCACGTCTCTGCTGCCCTGGCTTCCTGATTCTGTCCCCAGAAATGCACAGGGACACTCTGCAACCATCCTCTGCCATCCTGCCAGCCCCTCTCTGCTTTCTGAGAGCCTGTGCATAGGCAGAAAGGGGAAAAGGAAAGATGAAATGAAAAGGGGAAAAAAGCTACCCTGGTCAAGTTATTTATTACTATGAGCATTAAGTGCTGAATTGCTGGTGCCTAATGAGAGTTTTTTTCTGTGCTGAGCAATACCATGCAATAAAGTACAATTTATCTTTGGGAGAGATGGATGCAGCTGAGCCAGTACGAGACTTGGGACAAAAGAGTATTGACGTCACTCTCAGGAGTCCAGCGGCAGATGTTTAGCATCGTCTCCAGCCTCAGGCCAAAGGTACAATTTTGTGCCTGGTGCACAAATTGCCAAGGCAAATTCGCTGGCCTGCATTAGCTGTGGGGTCAAGAGGGGCTGATCAAAATGTTCCCTGCCCTCATTAGACAGCTGGGAAGCCACTTGCCACTGCTCAGCATGGGTATGGCTGACACTGTACATGATTTAACCAGGTACCAGCTGCCAAGTAGAGAGTTTAAATTGTCAGGCAAGGAGCTAAGGGCACAGAAACATGGGCACGGAGGCTGCACAGGGGGGACATGCTGTGCCAGAGCAGAGGTGGCAGGTTCTGGAGGCCAGTGTAACCCCACATGACGAGTGTGATGCCCAAGGAACCATTTTACCCAGGTCACTAACATCCTAAACTGTAAGGCTCCCCAAAAGCTGCTTTGTCTTTTAAGGTGAGCACTGAGCTGATATTTTCAGACCTCTATCCAAAGTGATACAAATACCTTTTAAATTCGGACCTCAAAGTCTTTGAATGGTTAGAACTACTGTTTTTTAGACTCCTTGTTCTCTTTTAGTTAATATTAGGTAACTAAACTAAGTTTTAATTAATGGGTAATTTTGCTGCCTCAAAATCAATACAGAGAAAAAATTCTGCAATATTTTGCCTAATCTCTAATGATCCTAAACAATCCTGTACCACCAGCAAACTTCTTTATATCTATCTATCTATCTATCCATCCATCCATCCACACATCCACCCCTTTTCAGACCATTTAAGAATGTGTTACCTCTTCATTCCTGCAGAGATCACAGATTTATCAGGCACAACTTCCATTTGTAAGAGCTCATTTTATCTCTTCCCTTTATGCATCACATTTATCCTAGCATCTTCAATGTCTGTACTTTGCTGTATAAAAGCTGTTTCTACAGATTTTTTTCTGGTTCAGACATGAGGCTTACTGATTTGGAGTTCCTTAGACCATGCCCTGGAATCATTAAAAAAAAACCCCAGCTAATAATTTGGTATCGTGTTTGCCTGAGGCTGATTTAAGGAACATTTATCTGTTCTTTGGGTGCACTCAGGTGGCTACCACCTGATCCAAGCAATTTCTTTCTGTTCATTTTAGCAGGCTGTTGGAAAGCCTCTTCTGTGGCATTTCAGGTGGCAGCAGCTCCTCAGCCTGGGTTGCGGTCACCAGTAGCAGCGGTTGCAGCTTTTGATTAAGGAAAAGAAATTAAATAGCTTGGTTCTCACTGCCATGCTTGTGGCATAAACAGTAAAATATCGCTATTCTGGGATGAATAAAAAAAATGCTTGCTACTTTAATATACATGGATAAAGGTAAAAACAAGCCTGAGTCAAATACATTCATTTCAGCTCTTCTCATCTGTATGAAACCCCAGCTTACCCAGGTACTCACTGTGCAACTCCATCCTCTCTTCCAGGACACAACAGGGGGTGCCTGTGGGCTCCAACTCGTTGTAAATCACTAATCAGTCATCCAAGTGACCAGCCAGCCTGGTAAGGCTGTATCAATTCTCTGAAGTACCAACAATCCTCTCAATCCCATGGGCAGAACATGTGAACTTTGAGCTTTATTTCCAGAGGCAAGCCCACCATGCCAACCCCTGCAGCTGGGTCTTAACACCTCCCAACATCACTCTTTTTCACGTTAAAAATAACTTTCTTATTTTTAAGGAAAAGGCATGACCTGGAGGCAAGCTGGAGGGTAAATCTCACTGCTGTTCAACAATACGGATGGCTACATACCATCAGCAGGACAGACTCCCTCACCCTTCAGGGCTACCTTTCAATTAAGCACTGAAATCTCTGAGTTCCAGAAGGTGCTGGGCCATCCAGAAAAATCTACCCATTGTGGCCATGAGCTTCTGGTGCAGGTGAAGAGAGGATGCAGGTGGAGATGACTACAGTGCTCTGGTAATGGCCCCCTACAGCACTCAGAAACTCTTTCCTTCTGTATCATTGTCATGCACAACATGACAACTTTTTCCTGTTTGTGCCCTTTTCCTTCCTACACCCACAGCAGAGAAACCAGCTGATCCAAGCTTGGCAGCCACTTCTCAAAAACCCACTAGAAATTAAACCCATTTCCTAGAAGCATGTTTCTCTTATTTAAGGTGCTAATTTGTCCTTATTGCCACAAGGTGAGGAAATGACTAGTGATTGAAGGGTGATTTAAATCACATTACTGAGGAGGGAATCAACTTCAGCAGTGTAGCTTCAGCAAAAGCCTTTAAGACAGAGCTGTGCTGCTGATTGAGGTGAAAATTTTGATTTGACTCAGACTTCAGGACAGAGATGGGAATTGCTCATCCTAGGGAAGAACAAGGCAAACCCAGAGGCAGGACATTTAGCTTTATTCTTAGGAAATGCTTGTGAGTATAAAGCAATGCAGCAAGGAACCACACTACCAGTGCCATCAGCTTTGTGCACCGCTGGCGGCATCAGCCAAGAGGTGGACATTTGCAAGAAAATCCCCTTGCTACCAGTGGCTGCTGCCTGCCCACATGTGCAGCTGCAAGGAGGCTTGCTGAGATTTGTGGGCATGCAAAGCAACCAAGCATGGGCTGCTTTGTCAATTGGTGCTGGCTCAAGCGTGAAAACGAAGTTTAGAAACACATGCCACATAAAAGCACTGAAACTTGTAGCTGGGTGGAAGAGCCTAACAAAGGCAGCTGGCACAGAAGAAACTACAACTAGAAAAATGATGGTGTAAATGCAAGAAACAGCACAAACCTTGCTGGTTGATCACAGAATCACAGAATATCCTGAGCTGCAAGGGACCCACAAGGATCCTCAAGTCCCACTCCCAGTCTTGTACAGGACCATTCCCAAGAGTCACACCATGTGCTCAACTGCATTGTCCAAATGCTTCTTGAACTCTGTCAGGCTTGGTGGTGTGAGCTTTGCTTTGGGAATCAGCTACCAGAATATGGAAATTCATCATAATTGTCCTTCACAGTCCACTCTGTCCCTTTCCCCATATTCTAGGCGATGCCAGATTCCACCAAAAAATGCAGGGGAGAGCAAAGCATAAGTGCCTTGAGTGTAACTTTGCTAGACAACTGCTAGAACGGAGCAGAGAAAGAGAAGACTTGGGTCCCTTCCACTGCCTCCTCACCAGACCATCCCGTGGTTGCACTCATGCTGCTGGGCAAGGATATTGTTCCTTTCAAGCATCCTGCCCAGTGTGGGTGCTGTGAACTGTGCAGAGAAGGTGAACATGGGGGGGCTGCAAAATCACCCAAAATGGAAGGTGAGGTTTCAAGCAAGTGGCTTTACTTTGGAAGAAAAAAAAAATTAAACTCCTGGCTCCTTTTTTTTGTGTTGCCATGGCAACTGAGGTGGCCCTGGCCTCTGGTGTGTGGAAAGCATCAGCTGGGTACAATGTGGTGGGCACAGGAGGGGCCACATGGAGGTGCAGCCAGGGTGGCCAGCATCTCCCTCACAGGCACCACAGGAAAGCATCACACTCAAAGGAAAAAAGGGAAAAGACCTTTTTCCCACAGCTTCTAGCAGCAGTGCTGGCAGTTACTAAAGGTCTGAGCAGACTTGGAGTTGGTGATTTTCATCAGTTGAGCAGTCCTGGAGGCTTCACCAATGTGGCTCATGATGCCTTAGTCCCAAAAGACATTGGGATCCTCATGGGAGAGCTGGAGCTCCACAGGGGCCTGCTGGGGGAGCCTTGCTATACACTGCAGCTGTCAGCAGGTCCCACAGGGGACTGGTGGTGACATGCCTGAAAGGTGGCAGATAGCACGAGCAGCTCAATGAGAAGTGGATGTGGAATTCCCTGCCAAGTAGTTCAGAAGGATTCAGCAGCTGCTTTTAAAGCTGACTTAAGCCACTCCCGCATAAAAGTGAAGTTCTTTTCTTACACACGATTATCTTTAGTCCCCAGGGCTCCCCAGGTGGGGCATGGCAGGGCTACGAAAGCCAGTTTCCACAAAGACCACATTTCTCCAGTGTGGTCAGGGTGTCTGGCAGCAGCAGCTCCCTCAGGCATCACTGCACACGATGCTGGTGAGATGGAGGATGGCGCAGTGTGGGGTAAACCCTGGCACCTGAAACCCACTTCGAGCACTGGCACTGTCTGCAGCATGCAGGCAGCCCTGCTCCTCGGTGCCACCACACACATGCAATGGCACTACCTGTGTCCTTTAGCAGGCATCAAACCTGCCTGTCGTGAGCCTCACATGTATTAATAATTCATAAGGAAAGCAGCAAAGGAATAACCATGACTGTGCAACACCAACATCTGAATTAGCTGAGTTTATTTTATTTTCTCCAAGGAAAGTGTCCGTAATGTTTGTGTTTTGTTCCTGATCATTAATGGTGTATTAAGGCATAGTCGGTGCACTCACGTTTTCCTTGAGGAACCAGCTGCCAGCACTGCGCCTGCTGCCCATGGCATCCGCTCAGCAGTGGAATTTGTCCTGAAAAGGGTCCAGGAAATTATTAAAAAAAAGAATAAAGGGGAAAAATATATGTGTTCAGTTATTGCTGCAGCCGCAAGAGTGGGGTGTTTGCTCACACCAGCTGGGTCTGGTGGGAGGAGGAGAGGTCTCTTCTCCCACTCCCGTTTGGCCACTGCACCTTTGCACTAGACCAGGGGGCATGATGGTCCCACAGCACAACCCAGAGGGAGCTGGAGACAGGAAGCTTGCTGCTCCTGCCAGCTGCAGGAAATGAGGGCTCAGTGTCCCCAAGAGGATGATGCTCCCCAGCTCCATGTTGTGATGCTCAACACTCACCATTTCCCCTGGCTGCTCCCAAAACAATTTAAAAACCATTCACAACGACATCTTGCTCCTGAATGACTCCAGTGGAAGACAAATTCCAGCTTCAGGCAGAGAATTATCTGTACCTGTTTTGTTTCTCCCTAACCCAGTTCTGTTTCTCCACAAGAGGAGATGGGCCAATATCCTAGTGAGTTAGCTGGCACTCTCCTCTGAGCCTGGGCTTCTCCGTGTTTCTTCAAACAAGCCTGATTTCTCTTATCAGAGAAAGAGGTTGCCTGCCAGATACCTCCTTTGGAGTTCACGACCACTGGTGCAGGCTCAGCACAGTACTGGTTACAACCCAAACCTCACATGGGAGGAACAAGGTGTTTCTTCTTACACGTACCCACAACGGAGACACCAGTGAGACATGGCAGTTTGCATCTTCTTCTTGTGCAAACAAGTCAAGGAAGAATTAGAGGTGCTTTAGTACATAGAAGAAATACACGGCTGCTGTAGGTTTCGGGGGTTCTGGGGTCCAGTCGGGACGGCCGGACGTAGACGGTAATGGATGGAGACGAGAGATCTCTATAGGCAGGTCTCGGGACACAGCCAGTTTATTGTAAAGGGCGTGGGTATTGGGGCACTGCTCAGAGCTGGTAGACTCAGCTCTGAGCAGGCCCAAGAGAGCAAGAGAGTGAACGGGTGAGAGTGTAAGAGCAAGAGTAAGAGCAAGAGTAGAAGTGGAAGAGAGAAGTATGAGAAAGTCTGAAGTAGAAGTGAAGAGAGAATGAGAATGTCTGAAGTCCTGGTTACAATACAATAAATCATCTTCTGTACTGAATATTCTAATTGTCACTAACCAATCTAATACAAGATACAAATCCTATAGCATTTACATACAGCCTATAAGAGTTCTTATATTACCATAGAGTGTTACATCTTAACTTCTAAAAACTACTCTTTGGACCCCTTCTGCTGAGCTAGTAGGGTCTGCTCTGACCCTTGGACCTGCCTGCTAGCAGAGGGTATTGTTCAATCAAAAGGGGATTACTTCAGTTGGCCATACCATTGTTTTCTAGTTGTTCAGTAACTAAGACCTGGTATTTCAAAAGTGGCTTTCATTTCGATGTTGCCTGTAGTTTTCATATTCCCAAAATCTTTTGTCAGGCAATCATATTTCCAAGGCTTTCCTGTTTCATCTTCCCCAACAGGAAGGAACGTGGCCTGCTGGCTGCTCTTGTCAGTAAGGACAGGCCTGAGCAGAACCACACACAGCCATAGCATAGTCACAGAATTATGCAATCATTTAGGTTGGAAAAGACCTGTAAGATCGTAGAGTCCACCACTAAACATAGCCACATCTACATTTTGTTTTAATACCTCCAGGGATGATGACTCAACCATTTCCCTGGGCAGCCTGTTCCAATGCTTGATAACCTTTTCAGCGAAGAAATTTTTCCTAATACTCTATCTAAGCCTCCCCTGGTGCAACTTGAGGCCATTTCCTCTCATCCCGTCACTTGTTACTCCTCCCCACCTGGCTACAACCTCCTTTCAGGTAGTTGTAGAGAGCAATAAAATCTCCTCTCAGGCTACTTTTCTCCAGATGTTGCTGAAGAAAATCTGGATTCAATCCTGTGTCGATGTATATATAACCACATTAGGCTTTAAGGATAATATTTATTTCACTTGGAAACTAAAAAGCAAAATGGAAATAGTGACTGGAAAGAACGCTGTGTCCTGACCTGGGAAAAACAAAGTCACGCTGTGGGTGACTTTGACATGGCAGGGCCCTTAGGGCAGGACTTGTCCCTGCTCCTGTTCTCTGCTGCAGTGCAACCCCATCCCCAGGGCTGGGAAAGAGCAGGCACAGCCAAGTGCCAAGGAAAAACAGGCTCCCTTGCTCACACCTCATTTCCTGCAGAACGGCCTGGGTGACACTGCAGAGGCAAATTTCACCCAGGGTGTAATTTGTCATCTTTGCTGTAATATATCTGTGACCAACTTGGATTTTAGAGTGTGACCTGCCTTCTGCACTAAGTTCCCATATTGCTGCATGGAACAGTTTATGCAAAGGAAAAAAGAAGTTAAGGCAAAGGAAGCAAAACAGTTGCTCTGTTTTGGAAAGGTAAAAAAATGGTGGGGTGAGAGCCCTGGTAGCACAGCTGTGAGCAGAGGTTTAGTGATGCAGCTCCCAGTGCCAGGTACAAGGTAGAGAAGACACTAAAGATGTGTTCAAAGCTACAGTCCCACAGGCAGGGAGGGTTTGAGGGAGCTGACCGTTATCCATGGTGTCAGTCCCAACCCGCCCAAGCACCAGCAGCTCCAAACACAAAGGTGTGGGAATATGCGTGGAGAGGAGCAAGGAGGGGATCCTGCTTCTTACCTTCACGTGAGAGACAATTCCCTCTAGTGACAGCCCAATCGATACAGATTTTGTTTATGATAAATTGTTCCTCCATCAGGAAGAGCCAGCTTGCTCTTAAAATAACCCACCCAACTGGCGGTCGTGACCTTGCCCGTCTGTCCTCGAAGACATCAAGCAGCTGCCATGACAGCTCCTTGCCTCCTTCTGGCAGTGGCTTCTGACTCGTGTGACATGGTTGAAAGCCTGGGATTAACCCAACCCTCTGGTGATGCACTGGTTGCCCTTTAGCCACAGTGAACACGAGAGTGTTTGGAAGTGTGTCTGCCTCCAAACCATCACACTGGGTACAGGTGGGCAACAGCTAAGGTCTGCTTGCAGGCACACTGCTCCCAGCGATACAGGCACGTCTCCAAAGCTCCTACAAAGAGATGCTCTGCTCTCCTCTCCCACCCTTTTCCTTCTTTTCAATAAAGCATCTCTCCTCCCAAAAGAGATAACAGCAATTATCAGGTTCATCAGCACTGTATCTGCCATGGTGCAGCCTGGGGAGCTCAAAATGCCAGTCTGCCCACTGGACCATTAAAGTCAACGGCTGTTCCTAACCTTTAAATATGAATAGAGGGTGCCCTGCATAATGGATCGAGGACTATCCATGGAGACCATCTGCCCCGTGCTTGCAGAAATGCTCACGTTGTTCTTCACAAGAGTTTATTACTCAGAGGCCAATGCTAAAAATATATTGCAAAGGACCTGTTTTAAAAACAAATGGCCAATTCAAACTTGGCAAGGGAGACACAAAAGACTGAACCCAAGCACCTCCATCACCCACACTGGAGTTAGGCTGCAACCAGACAGCTTTTAACTTAATCTGAAAGGCAGTGACATAATTTTGAATTAGTTTAACAAGACCTGCAATTCATACAGAAAAACCTGAATTTATGTAGCAATTAGCCAGAGCTTTCAGAGCATTAGATATCTCCATGGCAAGAAAATAATCACATAGGTTATTAAAGTGAGGTAAAAATGGACACAGTGGTGAGTTTTTTTTGTGTTAAATTACTTTTGCTAAGTTAGACTCCATTTTTGACTAAAAATACAATTCACAAAAACACTTAAGTCACTTAATGAGTTGAAATTTTCTATTAATCACTTGGACTTCATTTCCCAAGTGATTAACCCCTCTACACAACAGTCCCTCTACGAAAGACATTCCTGGGAGCCCAACAAGCAGTAAAGCTCTCTTAGCTTTTCATTGATTACTGCATCAGTTTTGAACTCTGCCTGTATCAATATTCAAATGACATTCTGGAGAAGGAGCCTGGAAATTGCTCTCCCCTCTGAGTCCTCGTTACCGGTAAGGAAAGCAGAGACATCCTTCAAGCCAAGATGATCAAAGTTACCCAGTGACTGTGGATGCACAACCTCAGCCTCTGAAGCAGGTCTGATTTTAAGAGAGCTGCTTGGCAGCAGCAGATAAAATCCTTTCCAGTACTTAGATGGCCTTTTAATTAAAAGATTCCCCATATCAGAAGCCGCCTTTAAAAAGCTCAGCCTGGTTGGGCTTCAGAGCATCTCTCATTTTCCCCGGAATGCCATGCATGACCACCTTTCCTGGGCATCTTCCTTCACTTCTTCCTGAAAGGCAAGCTGGGAGCATCTTACTCACATAATTTGTGCCAGTCCCAGTGTGAAATAATATCATCCTCCCCTGAAGAGAAGAAACTCCCTAAAAGCTATGAAAACAGTGAGGATAACAAAAAAAAAACCAAACAAACAAACAAAAAAACAAACCAAAACCCACAAATCTGGGATTGGAAAATTTAAAGAGGCAAAGATGGAAGAAATTGGGTCCGATGAAGCAGGACACAATCCTGGTGTCTGCACAGGGCTGTGCAGGGGCTTGTCAGACCATGGTAGGCAGCAAACTGCATCATGGATACCCTGGCCCATTTCAGAGAAAAAATTATAACATCAAAGAAAGGGGAACTTTCTGTCCTCTAAAATTCAGATTCTTTCACTTTCTTTCTGCAAAAACAAGGTCAAAATAAGCTTCTGTAAGGAGATTTTTTTTCACCCCAAATGAGAAGACTTTGGGCTTTGTTAATCAGCTACTTAAACATGCTATTCACTACAGACAGCAGTGGAAACCAGAAGAAGTGAGATGCCAGGAAAAGGCAGTAATATTTCCACTTAGAGGAGCAAATGAATGATGACAGAGGAAGTGCTGCATTTATGAATGCTACAGCAAAAGAGTTTTTACATCTTTGGTACCCAGGATATCATGCAATGCTTGACTGGAAATATGCCTGACTCATTTAAGATTGCACAAACAAGATTCAAATGTTGTGGTCCACCTCAGAGGTACCATCCCGGGACAAGGTCAGACACATTTTTTCACACTCTCCTGAATACAGAAATGATAAAGCCCATGGTGGCCAATTCACATCTGAACAGCTGCTTTTGGACCCAGCCCATGCAAGAAGAGTCACTAGCGTAAGAACATCTGCAGCATCTCTAACACCACAGCATCTTCTGGCAGACAGACTGACAGCATGAACACAAACAGGCTGGATACAGGCTATCAGCAACCATGGAATTACATTTTTTTCAATAGCTGGGCTCGCCCTGAGAAAGCAGGCAAGCTTCTGATTAACATCCCTCTTAGGGTGTTTTGGTTGAAAGGACTGTTGGTTTAATTGCTCAAATTTTAATTTCCAGGGGGAAAAAAAAGAACACACTCTTTTGCTTGGCAGCACTGACACAAGTTTGTTTAGTAGAACCAAGTCCGACTAAATGTATTTCCACTTGGATATTGCAACCATTCCTGTCTCTTAATATTTTAATCATGTAACCACTACTAGAACATTCTACACAGCAAAAATCCCTTCATTACATGCTCAGCATTAACCTCAGGCCAAATAATTTGTTGATACTTCATTTTGCAGAGAGGGCAGGCTTATGCAGCTGCTTGCAGACCTGATCAAAGTGGAGAAAACTGCTTCCCGTGCTACCAGTGTCAAACGTTAGTCCAACAGCAAGTACCTGGTACCTGTCAGGAGTTTTATTTTGTAAAGCTGTGGTCACAGTAGCCCAGCCAACAGGGTCAGCAGTTTTTCCTTCATTGCCTTGAGCTGCTCCACATCCAGCAGAAATTGAGCTGTCTTTACCCTGGATTCAGCTGGGATGGAGCTGGATCCCACAGGCACTAACACCACAGCATTAACCCAGCCACAACAGTCGGTTCCCAAAATCCCTACATACTTACTAGGCAACATGTCTTGGACAAGACTGGGAGACGCTGGGCAGAGAGCCATCCATGCCCTTCCCCAAATACCTGACACTAGGAACTTGGTGCATGGTTTAGACCAAGACAGGCAGTGACAAGAAAAGTAGTCTTTTATTTCAATTAATATTTCTTGGCATTAGGCAGATATTAAATAACACTGGAATGCACAAGACTATTAACATATCGACAGCAAAAGGGAGGAGGTGTAGCCAAGTCGAGAACAGCAGTGCCAGTCACGTCACCTCGGGGCACTCAAAAGCCATTTAATGCAGCAACCACCATAAAGTAGGACTCCACTGAGAAATACAAAATGAGGATGAACTCCTTTCAGGTCTTTTGTTAAGACAGTAATGCTGGAATGACTGACAGTAAAAATGAACAAATATTTCCATTCAGGAATTAAACAGAGTGAAATATCCACAAACTGCTAGTCATGCATTTCTTTTGGAACAGCAATTTGCTAATGCATAAATATCACAAAAAAACAATCTCCAAGATTTGAATAAATCACAGACGACTAGAAGAAACAAAGCTTGAATTCTATTTTATGCCTTAAATAGATGACCTAAATATTTAAAATTTTACTTCACCATATATATATAATTTATATATATATTAAAAGAAAGTAAAGACCATTAGATAAGTGCAAGCAATTTTCCTCAAAAAGAAAATTGGAACCATGCCCAGGAAAGCTGCTTTTTTTTTTTTTTTCTTTTTTCTTTTTCTTGTTTTTTTTTTTTTTTTTTTAAACTTTCTGCTCCATTCAGTCCACTTTTTTTCCTTTTTTTTTTTTTCATCATAGTAATTTCTGAAGCAAAATAAATTATCTACCGTCTGCTATTTTGGGTAAAAGTCCTACCTAGCATCTTCTTGGGAACTACGGGAACATCACCTTTCTTATGGACTAAGTGAAGTGGTATCTCACCAGCCATCGAACTCTCTCGTAGCTGCATGTAAACATACCTTTCAATTAATGTTTAAAATGTGCAGAGTGAATTGTAACATTACGGGGAAGCAGAAACGGAGCTGCCGCAGGAGAACTGCACTGGTGTCAGTGGGGGGAGCGAGGGCTGGTTCGCTCGGACACACACACACACACACAATCTGGCAACGGGATCTTATCCGCAAAGTGTGGAGGGATGGTTGAGAAGGCATCCGTTTGCGAGCAAAGCTTGAAGGACACAAGCCGAGATTCTCTGAGCACACTGTCCACTTTCATCAGAATTGACTCGCGCTACTGGGGTCGCACTGTAACAACCGCACGATGGAGGGATCGCTCTTGGCACCTTTGATGAACTCTTCCAGCGACAGCTTACCTGGCGGGGAGGAAAACCAAAATGGAAGCAATTTTTTAAAGTCAGTTGTTGCTGCCACTATTGCTGTAGCAAAGAACCCCTCCTCACAGAGGCAATATAACATCTATTTAATCTATCGCAAAGGCATTGAGGGGAATTTAGTGCAATGCACAGCAGCTAAATCCTACTCAAGCCTTTAAGCCCAAATGCATTTTTCTTCTGCAAAACAATCCAGCATAATAATTGCTATTTCTTTATTTAAAAAGACAGTCCCAAATCGAAAAATAACTGTTCTGGTATCATTTGGCAGCTTTTTGCTCAGAACCAGACTATACAAATGACATGACACACAAACACAATTATGGTACCTGAACACATGTATGCTTTGAAATGATGCTTGTATTACTACAACATTTTAAACCTAAATATTCCAAATATCCCTACTTTGTCCTCTTGTTTCTTGTGACACATAGGGCTGAGCAGTGATGGCTTCTCTGGCACCTACAAGGTTGGACGGGGTTCTGAGCAACCTGATCTAGTTCAACATCTCCCTGCTCATTGCAGGGGTGTTGGGCCAGATGACCTTTGACGGGCCCTTCCAACCCTAACTATTCCATGATTCCATGACTCTGCAAGTCAGTTGCTGTGCCCTGCTGGGTGTACAGGAACAGGACAGGTTTTGTTTTTTCTTTTTTTTTTCAAGAAAAGCTAGCCCTGGGGGGGCTTGCCACCTACTGCTATGTGTTCCTCCTGGGCACTTCTGGTTTATACATCTTCAGTTTAGGCCAGAGGAGCCAACTTGCATGGACCCTGTAACAGTCTGAGGGTCTGAAAAATGACCTCTGGAGGAGCAACCACCCCAGCGTCCCCTGCCTCCAACAGTCCCATGGAATGGCATGACACAGCGTGGTACAGCAAGGAGGAAATATTCCATCTGGTCTTTCAGACCTCATCCTCGGGTCACCCTGGCAGATTTTTCCCAAGCTCAGGACCACTCCCCTGCACAAATACCATCAGGAGCCCATGAGCAGCCTCTGTCTTGCCTGCTACCACCAATACCCTCCAGCTCCAGCACTCTGAACCATGGCAGAAATAGGACATGGCAATATTAGTGAAAAATGAAACAATTTTCCCTATGAAGAGGAGGACACAGGCATTCTGTATCCCTGACATCACGTCTAGTGATCTCCCATGTAGCTTGTGCATTCAGCACAACGTACCCTACCCTCACACAACACCCCAGGGCCATCCTTACCCACCCCAACCTGCCGTGCTTGAGACAGGACCCACATCTTGCACTTGGGAGGTGCCTGCTGCCACTTTCGGCCACATGCATCCAAAGAGAGAGAGGCACCAGCTCACTGCGCCAGTTTTCACCAGCCCCAGGATGCTACCAGCTTGTTGTGGGGACAGAAGAGGAATGACCGTGGTGGCCAGCACCCAAAACGGGTTGAACACGGAGGAACTCCTTTCCCAAGTAAGCAAGAGGGTGAGAGGAAATGGCCTCAAGTTGCACCAAGGAAGGTTTAGATTGGATATTAGGAAAAACTTCTTTACCAAAAGGGTTCTCAAGTATTGGAACAGACTGCCCAGGGCATTTAAAAGACATGTAGATGTGGCACTTAGGGACATGGTTTAGTGGTGGGTTTGGCCATTTTGGGTTAACAACTTGACTAGATGATCGTAGAGGTCTTTTCCAACCCAAAAGATTCTGTGATTCCATGAATGAGCAAGCCTTCCTCTTGCAGAAATTACAGGAGCTCGAAAACCTGTGGCACACTAATTTCTGGCTTTTGAGCTAATGTTCCCAAACCAAGAGTCTTTAACAAAAAAGAGCTCTCCTAACTATCAGGATATTTATTAGTTTGTCCCTTTCCTTGCATTATTTAAAAGCAAAGCCCAAATCATAATCCATCTGCAATGCTCAACAGTCAGGGAAGAAAATTTTTCTAGCCACCAGACACACATGTGCAGATGTTATTCCTTGGCACTGCATGTCTTGCAGGGCTGGTATTTTACTGGGAATAGGATGATTTTATTTCAGCAACAAAGTGCAACAGATGGAGGATGTATAGATATATAGCAGATTTTGTGTCCACTACTCTGTTATGCATCTGCACACACTGCTACTTTCCGCAGACCAAAAATATTTTAATCATGTTATTTTAGGGCCCTCCACACGTCAAGCCAGGGGATGAAGTGCTAGTTTGGATGAAGTCAAAGGTAAAATACTTGAGGATTTCAGCAAGGCCAGGAATTTGCCCTGGGGACTGCAGCAACAGACACCAAAATGCAGCCATAAAAGTCTCTTAAATAAAAATCCTTCTGAACATAAGATAGCATTTTTTAGGTCTCCATATCTCAGTGCTAGAACCAAATCTTTGCTCTCACAGAGCATATCATTAGGACACAGCTCCTGATTTTGATGTGAGCAGTTGCCACCTCAGCCGCTGACAGGGTAATTCCCAGGGAAAACTCCACCTCAACTGGGAATAGAGGAAACATGTCATCAGGCTGATGAGCAGAGGAAATTGATCATTTTTTGCCAGTATTTTTCAAGCCCAAGGAAATGAGCCAGCTCAGGTGGAGGGGTTGTGACAGGTACACTGTCAGTAATTTATCAAGGAGCTCCACAACCTGTCTTGGGAGCTGCTACATCCCCCTGACGCTCATAGTGCAACAGAGGTGTGTGAACATATACATATGTATATATGCCATAAACATGCAGAGAAAATAAGTATTATGGACCCATGGGAATTTTTGTTTTCAGGTGCCCACATTCAGGAGCCGTGTTACTGATGACAGGCCCAGGAGTGCAACTCTATCAAGGGCAATGGGAGCAAAACCTTGCGCCAAGTTTGTGCTATGCCCAAAGAAAATAACCCAAAGACAATGGACTAGGGAATTTCAGAGGAGCCTTTGCAGAAGGGGATTCACCCATAAAATGTTAGGGAAGGACTGGTCCCCTCCCAGCCCCCCAGCAGGAAAAGTCACCCTGTGCTCATTGCTCAGTTATTCACCCTATTTGCCATGGACCAAAGATGCTCAACGAGGTCAGGCAGAGACCAAAGGCACCAGTGGGGACATCCCTGCCCTCTCTCCCCTCTCCCCAAATTCTGCCATCTACCAAGGCTGGGCTAGAAAACCTCTGTTTCTAGAGCCTAGGGAGGGGTGCCAGTGGCAATCCTACCGTCATTGTTTGTGTCCATCTGTCTGAAGATCTTGTCTGTTCGCTTCTCAGGAGTGGATTCATCCTCTGGCATTTTCATTACTGATGAAACCATTTTGTAAATTGCCTGAGTATTAAAAAAAATGTTAAAAGAAAAGAGATATAAGAAAAACACAACCCAAATGATAAAGCATGGGACAGAGAAAAAGAATTTAAGCCTGTAGCAGTAAAAAAAGACAGCTGACCCTGGCAGGCAGCTGCAGAACCTTATAAACCAAAATGAATGGGAATTTCTGACTGCAGCTTTTTATTCTCCTTTCTTGTACTCATTCATACTTCAAAAGAAGCGCTGGGTCAGTTTAACTGAAAGTCAGGGTCTAGATTAATGTATGAGCAAGACTGGGCTAAAATACAAGAGGCAATGGTGTGCAACCCTCTCTTCTGCAGCTGGGCTGAGCCATCACCATCCACCCAGTTACAGGTATGCATGTGGGGTGTTACATGGATTATGGTGAATATGAATATAGAGCAATAGATGTGTTTTTTCTTCATGGATGGGTAAGGAAATGCATCTTCAGATTTACAAGAACATGAATAATGATGAGACCTCTTTAGAGTGTCTGCAGTCCTACCCTTCCACCTAAATTATCCCACCTCAGCCAGGAGGACCAAGTGTCAGGGCACTGGCTGATGCATGACTCCCTTGCACTGCACAGGACACACATCTCAGCTGCACAGTGTGTCCTCTGCCTTCAGGAGACAGACACACTACAGCCTTTCATCCAGAGTTCACATTGACTCAGATTTGAAGATTAAAAGCACTAATTTTGAGATTAATCAGGTCAGTAGAATTGGCATTTAGGGTTTTTTGATCCCATGAACATCACACTAAGAAACCCCCAGGGAGAGCTGCAGAATTTTGGCTGCAGGCCAGCTGCACAAGTGCTTTGTTCATGTCTCAGGCCCTTTCCTCATCTGCATCTTGTAGGTCCCACCATCTGTCTCTTTGGGTACAATGGGCTCAGGAACCTGCCTGGGGCAGGAGTGAGCCAGCTCAGCAGATCCCTCATCTCCAGCTCCAGCTGTCTGACGGCGAAGCGGTTACAGCAACACAAATAAGATGTCCAATAGAGATAATGCCTCACCTGCACTATTTCTAGCATTTCCCCACGGCTGATGTACCCATTGCCATCCAGGTCATACATACTGAACGCCCACTTCAGCTTCTGTTCCAGCTTGCCCCGGGAGGTGACGCTCAGGGCGATGATGAATTCCCTAAAGTCAATTGTCCCGTCGCCGTTAGTGTCAAAGGTGCGGAAGACGTGCTCCGCAAACTTCGACGCATCGCCATAGGGAAAAAAATTTGCATATATTTTTTTAAACTCTTCAACAGTCAAATGGCCCGTGGGGCAATCTTTTAGGAAGCCCTTGTACCACTCCTGCAGCTCATGGTCTGTGAACTCAGTGTTCTCACGCAGGTCCTGGAGCACCTCGGGGCGCAGCTTGCTGTTCTGCTTCCCCATCCTCTTCTGGGTCCGGGTTCAGCAGCTGCAAAGCAAGAGAAAATCTGCCTGAACTCCAGCCCCACTGGGCAGAGAGGGGCTGGGGAGAGGTAGAACCCTGTGAGAAACACAGACCCCCTGGGGAAAGGGGGAAAGAGGAGAAAAAGGATGCTATAAATCACCAGGGAAAACCTCATTTAATTTGGCTTCCTTTCCTCTCCTCTAGGCTCTCCCAGTGATTAATATGCTGTGGAAGGGAGGGTAGTTTGGGAGGAACTATTTGAGAAATATTAATTTTTATTATTAATCCTTTTTATATGGGAAATAATAAAGATCTGTATTTTATTTCTCTGCTACAACCCCACCCCTCCATCACATGGCTTGCGATGCCCAGCTCTGGATTCCTCCACAGGCTGATCTGCTGCGATGACTGAGCGGGAGCAGGCAGGGACAGCAGCAGACAGCAGCAGCAAAGAAAAATTCATCTATTCAAAAGTGAAAGTAAATGCAGCTGAACAAGAAGCAGGAAGGGCAGGTGGCTCCGTGCCAGTCACGTTTGCATTGTCCGGATGTTCTTTGAAACTCTTTGGCTTACACAGCTTCTCCTCCCTCCCTGTATCCCTTGCCCCACAGCAGTGGGGGCTTGCCCCTGTGTGGTGGGGCTTGGCTGGTGCTCCTTGTGGCACCTGAGGGTCACAGAAGGGTGCAGCAAGGGTAAGCTCAGCACAGCCCATGCTCAACAGCGGCACCCCAAAAGACTTCTCCCTCTTTGTTCCAACTGTGGAGGCAGCATGAGCAGATGGATCACTGTGACAGCAGCACCAGCACAAGGTGCTTTCCAGCCTTCCCAGACAATCAGAGAGCAGGGCTTTCTAAAGAAAAATGTTTAGCAGAACAACTCTTGTCAGGTTTACTGGGGTTTATGCTTTTAGAGAAGCTTATTCAGTAGGTTCAATATTCTGCCACAAGGGCGAAAATGCATTTAAATTCAGGATTTCATCAGGATGTCAGGAGAAGGCTGGGTCTGTCCTCTCCCTTGACAATACCCACGTTGTGCCACTCAAGGTGAGACTGCCCAGCAACAGGAGAGCTCCTTCGGCAAAATGAAAGATGGTCAGTCCGCACTTAAGCAACAACAGGAAAAAACCAAAACCTTGGTAATTTCTGGCTTTTATCCCTTGCAGTCTTTCATGGCTACCTAGCAATATCAAACTGTGCTGCCAAGCTAGAGGCTGAGCTGCTTGTCCTTCCCCAAATTCAAGAAGTTTATTCACAAGTGTGCACAAAGTCACATCCAAACCTCTGTGACTGGTTTGCATAAATGATATTACTCTGCACAGACTGTTGTGCCTGTTGGGTTCGCTCAGAAGACAGGTTAGTAACAGGCCAGCACTGCAGACTACCTGGAAACTGCAAGAGCTGAGCAGCAAAGCATGCAGAGACCAGGAAAAATGGGCTAAGCACTTCCCAGAGAGTAAAAATTCCAGGCATGCATAAGAACCCAAAAAAAATTTAAAATGCTAAAGGTCAGCAAAAAATAAGTTGCTCTACAGCAGAATGTAAGCTTGTTTTATTTGTATTCCACTTAGTCTGTGCACTGCCTCAGCAATGTAAAAAATCCACATCCTGCTCTGTGGCTTAATGCTCGGAGACAAAACCCAGCCAGCTGCTCGTTAGTTCAGTGCATTGGGCTTAACGGAAAACTCTGCTATCATTAGCACTTCTGTTTGCAAGAAAAGCTGCCAATATTTCAACTCCAAAGCTTTCTTTTTGTCCATTATACTGCAGAGTTTTCTCGACATACCTGACATACCTCTGCTTGCCCCCAACACGCAGGGATGCTACAGCTCCTGGTCCCTGCCAGCATCACCCCTAGGAGAACATCAGGCTGCCCTCCAGTTAAACCACTAACTCTAAGCTACTGCCACAGCCTTTCCATCTTTGAATCTTCTCTGCTCCAGATAGTCATCCATGCAGTAGTGCTGAGGGTGGAAAACACAATATTCTACTCTGCTGAAGTCAATTTGCAGAAAAGAGCAGCTTGGAGCAAATAATGGATCAGATGTGGTCCTTCTTTTTAAAGAGCAGAAATCATAACAGTATGTTCCTGCCCTTGGGTGAGGAGGTGCCTTCAGTTTCCACTGAACTCCTTCAGTAAACCCCTTCACTCCATGATTCCCAGGTGCTTTGTAAGAACTAGTGTCTGGGTCGAAAAGCAGTCCCTGCCTCACCAACCACTGCCACAGAATTCCCTGAGAGAGGGACAGGAGGAACAGTAGAGCCCACTTAATGCAGGAGCTGGGCTTTAAGCAGAAATTACCTCAGCTTTACTGACGTGCAGGGTTAAGGACTGCAAAACTTTCAACTGGTAGTTAAAAGAGGTTTGAGAAGGTTTAATGTAATTTCTCCCTGTTCCTGTAATACCTTTATTATTTCTGTTGCCTTAAAAGTAGAGACCCCTAGACAACAAAGAGATAAGGTGATAATTCCACTTACTACATTTCACTGCTTCTCCTAGTGGTAGATTCATCCTGTTTGAAGAGATGCTCATTAAATATCAGCTTCAAAAGCTTTATACTCAAGCAACCTTTGCATTCAAAAGATTACTGGCTATTTCAACCCTTCCTCCTCTTTCACATCGTGTTGTAGCAGAAAATGTACAATGCTCTGAACACAACCTTTTTTTGCATATGAGCTTTCTGAAAGGCTTCATAACTTGCTCAGCCCAAATGCAATCCTCCAGTTGTAACCAATTTGATGTGAATAATTAAATAACCAACATTAACATTAATTTATTAAAGCCCATCTAAAAAAACAGCTTTGATGTAAATTGTCTTGCAGGTAGCTCCTTCAAAATGAAATGCCTAAATATCTCATTAATCATGACAGCAACCCCTGCTGCTGGCATCCAACTGACATTTCATTCGATTGCTATAAAATGCTTTCATCAAATCACTTTCCAGAGGCTCAGCAGCTGATTTAGCCACAAGACCACTCAGAGGATGGCTGCTAATGGAAATCACAGGGAGCAGGGCTGGGATGGTCTGGTCAGTCCTGTGATTAGGGCTGTGTTTTGTTGGTTTTTTTTTTTTTTTAACCGGCTAAGTCACTTGTTGCAGTGGGTGTAGAAGGCAAGACAGGAGAGACATCCTTGCACCCAACGTTGCCCTGGGCAGTTAGCAGAGACCTAATTCTGGCACAGCCTGCCTTTCCCTCATTTTCCATCACACCAGGGTGAAATCCAAGGAAGCAATGCCACGTACACCGCAGCAAGGTCTGTCCCTGCTTACCTTGATGAGCAAAAGCCCTCAGAGCATCTGGCGCTATCACAGCAGTAAGAAAAACAATCACAGGAATGCCCTTGAGGTGATCAGATAAGGAAAAGCTTGGTAGTCTAAATGCAGAGCTGAGGACTTTGCAAGTCAATAACTGCTCATGAAAGAGATGCTCAGCCATGTAAGGCTTAAACAGCAGAAAATGCAGATGCACTTTTGTTCCAGTTTCACACCAAAATTTTTGTTAAAATTATGTGGTGCTGCTGCCTGCCTTTAATTCTAGCCAGGCTCAAAACTGAGCTGCCAGAGAACTCCCACCTGAAAGTAACCTCTGTCCTTCTAGGCTTACAAAAAATCAGCAATAATCTCACGGCAAAAGCCTAGCAATGAGCAAAAAGGTCTTTTACGGAGGCCAAGACACACACTGGTGTCCTGGTTTCAGCTGGGGCAGTGTTCATTTTCTTCCTAGTAGCTGGCACAGTGCTGTGCTTTGGATTTAATGGGAATAATGTTGATAACACACTGAAGTTTAAGCTGTTGCTGAGCAGTGCTCACCCCAAGTCAAAGACTTTTCAGCTTCCCATGCTCTACCAGTGAGGAGGTGCACAAGACATTTGGAGGGAGCACAGCCAGGGCAGGTGACCTGAACTGAACAAAGAGATACTCCATACTATCAGACTATAAACTGGGGGGGATTGTCTGGGGAGGGGGCTGATCACCACTCAGGGATGCACTGGGCTCTGGTCAGCAGCTGGTGAGCAATTGTACTGTGCTTCCCTTGTTTCTCTTGGGCGTTATATCTCTCTCTCTTTTTATTATCTCTCTTTTCATTACAATTATTAGCATCATTATTACAATAAAATTCTATTTTATTTCAGTTATTAAACTGTTCTTATCTCAACCCACGGATTTCACCTTTTTTTCCCCCCAGTTCTCCTCCTCATCCCACTGGGGGCTGGAGTTAAACCACAACTCAGGGTTATGCATCACTGGGGTGAGTAACTAGAAAAGTCTGAAACAGCTAAAGTAGCAATTCTGTGTTTTTACCAACAGATGGACTGGCCATCAGCATCCACGCACTGAAGTATTTGAAGTGCTCGTAACAAAGCTCAGTGCATCCCACTTTCACAAGAACTCTCTGTCAACCACCAGTTACAGCCAGTAGAAGCATGCTGTGATCATGTAACCCAGAGAGCCAGAGACCAAACCAGCTTTTTACTGCAAAGCCTGTGAAAGCAAAACCCACCCCTTGAAATGAGCTCATTATGGGATCCTCTTAGTGAATCAGTCATGACCGCAAAAGGAGGAATAACTCCTTAGAGATGTATTTCCTTGTGCAAACCCCCTTAGACACTAATTTAGTGCTAATAAAAAGAGGAAAATTGATGAAATGCCTCTCTATAGGACAGAGGTGCTCTCCAGCTGAGAAAGACAGTGCACAGAGAAACAGAAGGAATACTCTTCATATTATCTGAGCTATCTGCTTTGAGGGGGGGGGGGAGGGGGGAGTGTAGCACCGTTTCTCTTGCAATGCTCACTTATATAGCAGAATAACTGTGTCAAATCTGTTAAAGTCATGGAGCTGTAGCACAGAGCCTCCAAGACGGCAGGAGCCCAAAGAAAATGAACAGCCTAAGCCAGGCAGCAAACACTGGTCTGGGCTGGTCTGAAATGCAAGAACCATTTCAACAGGGGTGGAAGATTTTTGTAAAAAAAGAGCTCTGTCACTGAGATTCTATTTTTAAAATTCTGATCCTTGTATTAAAAAAACCAAACAAAAACCCAAACAAAAACCTGTAAAGAAACAACAAAACCAACCAACCAACCAAAACCCCACAAAAAACTCCCCACAGGTAGTCCAAATGCAAGGTTCAGCCACTAAAGTTCGGTGTTACCGCAGTTCATGAACACACCCTCGAGAATACATTTCATGCATCGGTAGCACCAGCTCACACCAACTCAGCCAACACAGATGTGTCTAAGAAGCCTCCGGCTCCCGTGGGCCAACCTGCAAGAGGGAGATGAGTTCCCAGACACCCCATCTAGTGACAAATGTTTAGGTAAAAAATGATCATGTAGCAACAGGCTGCAAAACAGGATTATAACAACATCCTCTGGACGATGCACTGCCGAGGGCTGGTCAGTGCTTCTCATCTGAGCTGGGGGGGGAAATGCGCAGTTACATGGGCTGGGACAGATAATGAACTCCAGAGTGAAGAGCAGATTTTGTTACATGTTTTAATGTCAGTATCCTAAGCAACGAACGTTGCAACAGAGAAGGCACAGGATATACAAATACGTTGCTATAGATATCTGGTCCTGCCTGGTAAACTCATGTGAACTTCTTTCCTGCCCTGCGGCAAAAGCTGACACCCACATACCAACCACTGCAGCACCTGTCTCGTTTTCCCAGGCTGCAGACACAGGGCCAAAAGTAACACCTTTAGACAAAGTCTCAGTTGCAAAAAGGAGTATCTTCACGTCTTGAAAAGCTACTAATAGAAGCAGTGAGATAAAAGAAAAATATTAATCAATAATGCCTCGAAAAATTCAAACCCAGCAGGGTTTGAAATGCAAAAGGCTGGTGTCAAGAGGGGCTGAAGTTGCTTCTGCTGCTGCCTTCAGGGAAACAGGAGAAACAAAACCTGCCAAGTGAAGAAAAGACCACTTTAAATAAATAAATAATGGTCTTTCTAAATTATTTACTTTCAGTGACCATCTATGCTTTTATTTATATAAGAAACATTGCTTATTTGCAACTTCCTTTCAAGTTCAATCCTTTCCAGAAGTTTATTAAAAATAGTGGGTGAAGGGGAAGGACCACCCTGCGTACCACCCACATTTCAGTTTCAGAAAACTCAGTAACAACTCACATATGTCCATTGAATGTCCTTCTGGAAGGTGGAGTGAATTGCTAAAGAGACCTTGAGCCACCTTACTGTGGAAGTTTATCCATAAACACATACCCAGGAGCTGTGTGGTCTTGAAAACCTGATTCCATGTCTGGGATGACAATCCATTCTAAATAATCACCTACCCCCTACCTTGCCAAAGAAAGATATGATTACAAAGACCCTAACCCTGCAAATGACTGTGTGAGATTAATATTTCCAGGCTGGCATGTTCATTTCATGGAGTCAGCTGCAAAGGCTGAAACATAAGAAATTCCCTTACAGGTGTCTGGATTGCTCCCATCTATTGAAGTCACTTTATTCAGGATTATATTCCCGATATACAGGAAAAAATTAGTCACTGACATAGAGCATCAGTACATTAACCTGAGAACTATTTTACGTTCAGATCATAAGAGTGTGGTGAAGAGGCATTTGCAGATCACAGTGGCAGGATCTTTCCAGGTGCTGGAGTCACAGCAAGGAGCCATGGGGTACTGACACCTGCTGCAGCCATTGCTACCTGCAGTGCCCACCAACACTGACCCCCATCAGCAGAGGAAAGTTTGCCATGGATGGCATGGCTACAAACTACTGAAAAGAAGCAAAAGAAGCACAAACTATCCCCAAATATTCATGAATTGCTGCTAATGAGTAAGAAATGAGACCCATGTTGGGACCAGAAGAGTGGCAGTTCCTTGGGGAGCTCTCCATGATGTTCTCCAGCTCAGGGAGGAGAGTTTATTACTGTAAAGGGCATATATTCCCAATGCAGTAAGAAAAGCACAGAAATATTTCAAGTAAATTAGGAAATTGGGTTAATTTGGGTGGGAGCAGTTTAGGCAGTAATGCAGCTTGTGATTGCAGACAGGAAAAGAAAATCATGAGTGGATTTTCCTCATCTCCTCCCTTTGTCCTTTTTTTTTAAACAAAACCAAGGGAGAAGCAGCCAGTCCGATTTTTTCAGATGCTGTGCAAAGTTGGTAAGGCTTAAAAAAATTACAGTTTGTTTACACAATATTGCAGATCAAGGAAATCCTGTCTTCACAAAGTCTTAGTGCACAAGGTCTTTTTCTGAGACAGTTCGGTTGCATGAGGAAAAACCCACGTCATGCTCACTGAATATACTACTGTGATACATAATTTTTAATAAAACTCAGTGAGTGCTGGCCTGGAGGATAGGGGAAGGTGCCTGATGGGAACTGGGAAATCAGAGAGAACATTTTTAGAAAAAGGGAAGAAAAGTGATGAAAATTAGCACAAGGCACTGTGTTTTTAATATAATTAAAACCACAGAAGTAGCACAGTTGGGCGGTTTTGTCATTAGATTTTAAAAGTTTCCTATGATGCCTTTATTTAATTGATGAAGGTAAATCACAGAAAAATTCTCTACAGAATAATCACAGCCCTGAGAGAAAGGAACCCAGATTAAATTTCAGAAGAATTAGTCAAACTCTGGCAGTAACAAGAGCCAGCCAATGGCACCTGAGCAAATTCCACAGCATCAGAGCCACTCCTGTGGAGAAGATGGAGAGTTTGGGGACAATGCCACCAGCTAACCAGACAATGACAGATGATAACCAGCCCTCAGGCATGGTCTGCAAGACCATCCTCACTGCTAATGATGCCTAAATAAAAAACAAAGAAAAGATCTGACATCCTTCCATTCCCCAGCTGCAGGTACTGTGCTGAGATAAGGGCTTAGAGGAATTATGGGGATTTCAGGGTAGCTAATTTGAAACAGAGCAGGGAAGAGAGCTGGTTTTGGTTTCAAAGAGTGAAAATAAACCTTTTTATTTAATTAAAAAAGCATTCTTTAGCAGGCGTATCCTTAGTAAAAAGATGCTCCAAAATGTGGCTTTGGAGATATGCCAACCAGCTACCTTTAACAAAAATTCAACATTAACTAGAAGTACTAAGATACACTGCAGGAAAAAAAAAACAATCACCAAAAGAGAAAGATTCTTTGTCACCAACATGTTCAACCTCCAAATATATAGCTATTGCTAACAATTTCTACTACTAATACATGAGGGTTTTCTGTTCCGAAAATATTAAATCTAATATAAATGCATCCATTTATTTTATTAACCTAGATTTCTAAAGTATCTTTTTTTAAAAAAATTATTATCACTTCAAAATAGCACAAAAGCCACTAGTTAAATTCCTCGTAAAAATACACACCACTAAACCAAAATTTTTCTTGAAACAGTGTTCTATTTTCCCTTCAGTGGTAAACACTAATAATAGTAATCAAATTGTTTCACACCTTTATTTTCCTGTTTGTTGAATGAAAAAAACCACTGAAGTTTCAAATCTAATAGCAAACCTAGAGTTTAACTTTTCTGGACTTTTTCCTTACAAAGATGTGAATTAAAAACTGAGACTGAAATAAGTACATGAGAACAGCCTCCCATCCATAAGGAAGGAACCCGGTTCTGCTGGATGTAGCAATTCAAGGAGCAGAAGACCAAATTTTCTGCTGGTAGGAATCAGCCCAAGCTCTACAATAGCTAAGGATACTACTCAGGTTCATGCATGCAAGTGTACCAATCTCACAGGGTTTTTTAAAAATTAATTTTTAGAATCAAGGAGCCAAAATTGCAGTGACTACTAGCCTGTGCAGGAAAGCCATGGCCCCAGGACACACCCAGGACAAAAGCATCACACCAGGAACATGACACAAGGCTTGTGTTCAGGTTATTATCAGGGCAGCCTTCGTGCCTTGAGAACACAATGGAAAGCACCTTGTGTTGGATTACAGCAACATTTATGCTGGTATGTGGACAGTCAGCTATCCTGCAACGTCTTGCTGTCCTCCCCGGGTGGCAAGGACTGCCCATGCCAAGGCACACCTGGGCTGGTGGCTCCCCACAGGCAACCACCTGCGAGGGCAGCTGTGGGCTTTTGCCCAAGGCAGTGACTCAATGGTGTGAACTCCAGACAAACTGATCACAGGGATGAGCAGAGCAGTGGTGTTCCTGTTAGGTGAATCCTGAACGCAGAGGGCCATTTTGGCCAGCAGGGATATGACAGACCATTTCTCTGGCTGTGCATGATGCTCAGGGATACAGTAATACCTTCTCTCACCTCAGCTTCTATCATTAAAAATGGGAGAATTATCTCAAGAAACCAGCAGACGAAACCATATGATTTTATGACTAGTTCCTCTAAAATCCATACAAAAATGGGCACCACCCCTTCATGGGTGAGACCCAGAAGACAGAGACAGCACAGGCAGGACTCTCCCAGCAGTCAAGACCAAGAGGAGGCTGGTGCAGCAGCATGGGCAGGACACTCCCACTCCCAGCCCGTACACTTAGTGGCTGCAACTTCCATTAATCCTGAACACTCAAGAGTTTGATTTGCTCTTAAGTGCATTCACTATAAATTATGCAGAAGAACAATATGACACTCTGTCTCCAAGAAAGGGAGTGTTCCATATCAGAGGAGAAAGAAGAGACAATAGTATTTTTAAGGGCACCAAGAACAGCCCTATGAAAATCCTTTCTCTCCTGGCATTTCTGTGTAGGATTAAACACTTCAATGCAAATCATCTTGGAAGCAAACCATGCAATCTGCACTCAAGACATCATTTTTCTCATTAACCTCCACCACAGGGCTCCATCCCCAGCAATACCCACACCAAATGTGCTTTTCTGAGCGCTGCGGGTGAGGGCTGCCTGGAGCTGAGCCTCTGTTAGCAGGCTGGGTAAGAAGCAAATGGAAAATCAAATCACGCTGAATTTTATATCTAAGTGATGCCAGTAGTCGCCAAATGGGTGCATTTTCCTCCCTAACTGGGTATAGTAACAGGAAGGAGATGTGATGGTTTTGAAGCAGGAAGCATCCCAACAGGCGTGGGATGAGGACAGCTGACCTCCACCTGAGACCACATATGGGGCACATCCTGTCCCACCGCCTTGGTGCCGCATTGGTGAAGGTCTCGATTGCAAAAACAGGAAATGTGCCTTCTCTCAACAGTGATGTTGAAGATGGACATTCATGTTCACATGAGGAGAAGGGGATGGGGGAGAAAACCTACTCCTGATACCCCCTTTAAAATCACTCTCTCAGATGAACAGATGTTCATGAACTTCATTTCAGCAAATGCTAAAAAGAGCACCTAATCTATAAGGTTTTACTATATCAAGCCATAGACAGATAAGCTTTCCTGGCTATGGCCACACCAGGATACTGACCTCAGCCACTTTGTAACCCCCTAATTTATCACTCTGGTCTCTGCAAAGACCCTAAACTACACCTGGTATCAACTACTAGTCTGCTCCACTTCTAAAAGGGCTAAAAAAATCCTACTAAACCAAATTCTGCATCTTTTGCAAACCAAGATCCACGCAACATCCACACCAGGCGGGCATTTTGGGTTTTTTTCCTTTTAATTTCCCTTCCCCAAGGATAACATTATCTATTTTTCTGGAAACTTTCAGCAACTTTTCTGCAGGAGAAAAAGGTATCCTGTGCAAGAAACCGTGTCAACAAGATCTTTCTGTAAATGCAACATTTGCGTAAGATCAACACAATAATTTATCATTTATTTTTCCTCTTGAAAGGAACAGGAAAAAAGTGTTTAAAGGCTGCGGCAGTGGTTAAAAGGAGAGCTCCGATGGTGGAGGATGGTGCAGGAATTGAAAGTTTCTGAAGTGATGCTTTCTCCTGGAGTGTGCACATATCATCTTTCAGCACACAACAGCAAGGCCGCGTCCCTTTGCCTTCAAGTCTGCTAACAGCTCTTTGTTGGCACTACATATGTTGAAAAGCAAAGGCCAGCAAATGTACCACCCTTAGGGTCAGAGGAGTCAGTTCTACAGCTGATATAGATGTTTGGAGTCACACTGGCATTGGGGAAGAGGTTCCTGCCAGAGGAAGATGAAGTTTGATCTGTTCAGCTGAAGGCAGTCTGGACCATGGAAGAACCAGGTAAATCCTCCAACTGGCACCTGCCCTGACTGAGCCTGCCATTCAGACTCTTCTTCCCCCTGCAAACACAGGCATGATCCTGCTGCTGGACTTCTCTGTGATAAACGCAGCATAACAGAAATAATCCCACATTTCCCCACCCCTGCTCTGAAGTAGGCAGTAGTACCTTAAAAGCATTTTAGGCTCTCGCATTTTTGTGGTTAACACTATTTTTTTAGCCTCTTGACCCTCTATTGCAGAGATTATGACTTGTCAGACCTATTTTGAGACCTCCTTTAAGTTTCACAACTAAAACTCAGTGGCAAGAATCAGACAGACTACCAAAGAAAGGTCGACCCTCGTATTTCCTCTGCAACACTGACATTTCCAACTGCAGGAGGGATGGTGGGGCAGGGTAGACAGATGGCCATTTATATATCCCATAGCCCAGGACAGAGCTCTTCAGCATTTTGGTGCTGAAACTCTGTGTTTTGGAAGAGGAGAGGAGCCGCAGCTAAGGATGACCCCGCTGAACAATAGCACACAGCCCTGGAGTGCTGGGTTTTGGAGCGACTCCAAGCAGGGTGGGACTGTAAAAAAGTGGACAAAAGTTTTGGATAGAGATCTACAGGGAGGAAGCACTTCCTACTTCCTCCACAGAAAGGACCAGGGCTTTAAATAAACCTACTCCTGAGCTCTGCTGAAAACCAAAAGGGTTGCTGCTGGAAGAAAGTCCTGTCTGGCTGGGACCCGGCTGAAGGCTGATGAGGCTCTCCCCCAGGGAATGCAGCCGCTCTGCTGCAGTTCCCAACATGCTGGTGGCAAGAGGGGGAGGCCTGGGCTGCCCACAGTCTCATTGTGACCGGTATCATCTAGACAAAAAAGCCTGTAAAACCTCAAGACAGGGCTCTCAGCTCTGCCACCAAAGCTGCAGAGCCAGACTTGTCCCTCAAGCGCATCTTTTGATGAAAAAGGTAAATAAAAGTGTACATTCACACTTTACAATGCCATTTCAACATCATGCTATTTCTCAGACCCATTTACCTTCTAGCCCTTTCTTGTATGGCCTATAGGGCTGCACCAGCACCTTTATTCTGATGGACAGAGACATTCAACCTGCTCCATTCCCCCCAGCTCTTTCCTACCCTGCCCACCTCTGCAGCCACATGGGATCTTCCCCCCTTGCCTCCTTCCTGCCTCTCACATGGTCCCACACTTAGACCATGAACATGGGATCCAGGGTTGGGCTGTAGGTTGGGCAACAGTACTGATGAGCAAATGACTGGCACTGACAAAAAATCACCCCCCTCCTAACAAATACCAATGGAATATTTACTCTGCCTGGATGTAACAGAATCAGATCCTAAATACAGTAATACATACTTCTAAAGCATCCAGATCTTTCCTCTGTACAATACCACATGAATTATCTTATCCATCCATTTTAGTGTACATATTCAGTTATAATAACCCTCATCTTCCCTGTTCTCCACCCTGAGCACTGGCCCACAGCAAGAAGCCTGCTTGTTGTTTTTCAACCTGTCCTTAGTCTACTAGAGCGCCCATTGCTTACAACCCAAAAGAAGACGACTTGTGCTGTGCCAAAATTGCTAAAATTTACATCTCATATATTTTTAATGGTCTGGAAGACTTAATAACAGAAAATAAGGGAGAGAAGGAAGGAAACCACAGGTTTGGAAAATATCAGGCTCGACAGATTAAGAAGCAATGTGGAAAAAATATACTCCAACTTACATTCTCAAAACAAAAACAAAAACAGAGCTATAGGCAGGTCAGAAAGAAGTGAGTTGTGCACACATTTCTGCTACAGTAAGAAATGGCATTGCTCTGAAATGGGATCAAATAAGCAAACTTCACATTCCTGGAGGAAAAAATTATTTCATCAATGGCTTGTCACAAAGAAATTACCCACCAGTTTGGAACATCTGTGATATTGACCTGCTGAGACAACCATTGAAACTGCACTTGGTCCAAATTTGGGAGAAAAAGTTATCAACTCCTGTCCTGCTTTACAAAGGAGTGAAAGAGTCAAAACTATTTCTTGTAGCAATTATCTGCCAGGATCTGGCTTCACTGGACAGCAAACTACTCTCAATAAATGTACTGTTCTTAAAAAGTTCCTGGATTTTCTCTACTAATTCATACCCCATGGCAATCTGGTGAGCACCCAGCTGAGGTGACTCTGTTGGGCTGAAATAAGGCAAAGTGCAGTAAGAAGCAGCCCATGCCAACACCAAATTTGCAGTCAAGAGTGAGAGGGGCAAACCTGCTCAAGTGCCAGCCCTGGAGGAGTGGCATATCCACCACTGGCATGCACTGAAGCAAAGATGCTGAATGCCACTGTTCCTGCAAATTCAACATGGCAATTATAGTTTATTTCTCTACTTCTTGTTTCCAAGCTATCCTAATGTCCTATCAGCTTTTGTTACTCAGCTTTGTCCTAATGGCTTCTGTACAGAGCTATGTCAGAGTGGATGTATCTTAATATACTTGTACTTTAATGCAGTCAATACTCATTATTTTCAATATTCCTGAAGATGAGCTGCTCCTTTAGGTAAAACTATGTTCAGGCCCTGATATGGCAGATGTAGCATCACTCACTGACTTTCTTCCTGAGATTTATCCCAAAAGCCAGACAGGCTTTGCTCCCACCACCCCAGTCAAGGCCTCATTCCTGTACTGGCTCAAAATCATCTTCTAACTTGAGCTCAAATGTATTCAGTGCTGGCGACCACATCTGCCCTGGTCCCAACACCGTCTTCTCTGGAACTTCCCCTCTGCTACACACATGGATAGAAGGCCATCAGTCCCACATCAGCCTTGGCTTCCCTGCCTTAACTGACCAGGTTCTTCTTGCCTCCTCTCAGACACACAGTGTCCTTTCCCCGCGTCACAGAAATCCTCCCCTGCACTTAGTGCAGTGACAGCCTCCTGACCTCGGCACCGCATGCACCATCTCAACACCAAGTTTCCTTATCTGCACTGGGAACTCATCCAAGAAGGGGATTTGCCTTTTGACCTTAGTGCCTTGGGTCAATCTGTGTTCAGCTCTGCCTGGGCTCTCCTCCACACTTCCAGTGAGCAGCTTCTCTCCTGTTCAGGGACAGACTTTCCCTATGTTTCACGCCTTTTCTGTGCCTGCCATCCTCAGGGATACCCTGCTCTCTCAGAATGATGTCCCTATCTTCCATGCTGATGGCAAATGGCAGTGTCACGGCACCAGATACATTACCTGTGCTTCCCCAAATGTGGAGCTTCAAAACCCATCCACTGAGAAGGTCTAATGGATGAGATGTAAAACTCAGAGGAAAAATAATGTCAAGAAGTAAGCGATCCAGCACATTACTGGAACATCTCCATGTATAAAATCTAGTACTACAAGTCATACAAGGATTTTTCCAGTTTCTTCTCCAGCTCTCAGTGTCAGGTGAATGAGGAGGACCATTTCTACCACTCATCCAGTGCGTGAACAGGGAATAATAACCTATTTGTTTTATAAACAAAACAGTAGGGTTGTACAAAGCCAACCAACCAAATGTTACCACACCCTCAACTAGGGGAGACCACAATCACTCTCTATTTGCTATTCAGTAGGATATGTCTACTACATACGTGTATTTCTATTTTACTCAAAATAAAGTTGGGGTTTTTTCCTCATAAAGGGTGAGATTCAGATCTGGCACGTCAGAGGGACAGCTGAAACAAACAAAAAGGCCATCAGGCAGTTTGCCCTGAAAATACAGTAAAAAAATCCCCTTTACTAAGCAGTAAAAAAGGTGACTGAAAACACCCTTGAATGCTACAAGCGGGCTGCAGCCCACTTGGAGTGTGAGGAGCCTCGGGATCCACTGAAGGGGCAGTGGAAGGAGTTCAGCAAATGTTCATGCACACTGGGTGCCTGTAGTCAAAGACAGATTTGCTGCTGAGAAAAGCACTTTTTTTCCCTTTTTAAAGAAATTTTACATCAAAAGAAGTGTGTCTTTGCTGCTCTAACCCATGGGTGAGCCCACAGGGATCGAGCACAATCCTTCCCCTAGCTTCAAGCAGCACTCGCACCAGAGCAACACAACATGACCTTCTGCAAACCAGAAACCTCTGGACTGGATCACTGTGCAAGCCAATGGATGGGGAGAAACTGTGCAAAAATACCCCAAGTTTGCCAGAACTTTGGGCTATGCCATAATGGCGTTTGGATGCACACTGGGGCATGCAGGCAGCCGTGGCCAGGCACAGGTCTGCGCAGCGGGGCACTCACTCCGAGGGCCCATCACTGCTGACATGTGAGTCGTGAAACATGTCTCAGCATGCCACTGAATAAAACTTGTGTGTGCACATAAAACACCCCATATATTGGCTTTTCCTATGGAAAGCGACTGCTTCTCCACCAACACTGCCCTTTCCAGCAGGGAGGAAGTTGCAGCAGCACATTCCTGGAGGCTGCACCACGAACCCCCAGGGGCTGCTGGGAGCACCTCAGGCAAAGCTTACAGAGCTCCTCAAAAACAGAGCGCCACTCTCTACCCACAAATAACCCCACTAAAACACATCCAATTTCTTGCTGCTGCTGTTGCTACCAGCATTTCCAAGCCTGCAGCTTTCCAGGAGAAATCCATGGCATGCACACACACCAGACCGTGCTACATTTGACAAGAGTAGCCTGGTTTCAAGCATCCATAGAAGCAGTGGGAGCTCCCATTTTTTCACTAGGAGCACATCTTAGGCTAGTACAAATTAAGGTTAACCAGTGGCAAAGCCTGCTGCTCCAGCACTGCAAGGGGGATCACACCTGACAGTGGCTGCCCCAACAAAAAAGCAGGATGCTGGAGGGCTCCTGCTGTGATGCAGAGAAGTGGCAGCTGAGATCTTGCTTCTGCTGTGCCAGGCACCATGGACGGGGCCAAAAAGAGCCTGTTGCTGCGCCAAAAAGTGGGTAATTTAAGCTGAAAGGTAGATGATGGGACTTCCCTGCTTTGCCAGGCAGCTGGCTGCAGAAACACATTTTGCAGCAGCAAACATCACCCGGCACCGATGAGATGGAGAGTCCTTTCAAGTCAGTCCTTAGCAGGTCTAAAGATGGGCTAGAGACAGAGGAGCTGCCTGATAAATGGCAGTGCTTGGCAAGCCAAAACCAAAAAATATGTGCTTCCTCTCTCTCAAAAGGTTATGGTCCTTTTTCCTACTGCTGCCTCCCAGTCCATTAAATATCATTAAATTCACCCTGACTGAAAATATTAGAGGTCTCATGTCTTAAACTTGCAAGAACATTTTTTCCACTCAGAGGAATTTTGCTTACCTTCATCAAGCAGTAGTGCCAACAATTGTTAAAGTACAGTATAAATATCAGCCCTTGCCAGTAAACAAATGCAAATTTTGGCACCAGATCACAATGAAATAATCACATAATCACAGAACGGTGTGAGTCAGAAGGGACCTTTACAGATCACCCAGTTCAACCCCCTGCCATGGTCAGGGACACCTTACACCAGACAAGGTTGCTCAAAGCTCTATCCAACATGGCCTTGAACATTTCAAGCGATGGGGTATCCACAACTCTGGGCAACCTCTTCCAGGTTCTCACCACCCTGACAGTAAATTTCTTCCTTATATCCAATCTAAACTTATCCACTTTCAGTCTAAAGCCATCACCCCTTGTCTTGTCACTACAGGCCCCTGAAAATACCCCACCTTTCTCCATCTCTTTTATAAGCCCCTTTGTATTGAAAGACTGCAATGAGGTCTCCTTGGAGCCTTCTCCAGGCTGAACAACTCCAACTCTTTCAGCCTTTCCTCATAGGAGAGGAGCTCCATCCCTGTGACCATCTTCATGACCCCCTCTGCACTCGCTCCAACAGGTCCATGTCCTTTCCTGTGCTGAACGCTCCTGAGCTGGACACAGTGGCCAGGTGAGGTCTCATCAGAGTAGAGGGGCAGGAACACCTCCCTCATACATGTCAACACCTTGCATGGAAAAGCCCAGCTGAGGAATACCAACATGGGTTGAGCAATCCTGCCTGAGGGAATGAAGAATGCATGCACAGCTATGGACCACAATAGTTAGAAACTCCATTTCCATGCTTTATTATTTGTATTTAACAAACTAAAACCCTAAGTGCCAAACTGAAGGTTCAGTGACAACTCATACTAAACATATTAACTACTCAGATTATTAAAACACTCAAGAGCTGCTTTACTTCCTTCTGTGTATGCTCTACTAATCTCTACACTTCTCTCAGTCTGATAAAGCAATTAAAAAAAATCCATTTCACTTTCAGTTCTGACCAGAGAAAGCACCATGGGTTCACAAGCTATCAGGATTTTTTTTAATGAGAAATGTTATTCTCCATATACTTTCATTAAATAATCCCAGTGAGTTTAGGTATGAAACAGATCTGCAAAATTAAATAGGCAAGAATGTAAACTTGGTGCCTCTGCCTCAAAACACTTCCAGCCTCACCTAAGGAGTGACTTGGCTGAAGAGCTATTTATTGGAACAAAGAGGCTGAGTGGTGCAGGAGTGGCAAGGAGGGCAGGGAGTGTAATACCTAAGCCAGTTATGTAAGCGGGGAAGCACGGGGTGAAAGGACGGAAGGACTCTGCGGGACGCGTGGCAGCCAGCCTGGCAAAGCTCATAAGCTTTGCAGGAGCCGGCTGCCCCGCTGCTGGGGCAGGTGACACAAGCCAGGCTCCAGCACCCAGGCGGCAGGACCCAGCCCCACACCCGAGCCACAGACGCAGTGCTTTGCTGCTGGGCTTTCTGCTCATGGGGCACAAGAGTGGAGCCCGTGGGATGCTGGGGAAAACAACAACAGGGCTTTGGTGCTTTCTCTGCCATCTATTTCAGGTTTTAATGCTGGTTTTGCTTTTTTCCCCCCTGGATTCGCTGCTGAAGTGCCCACGGACAATGAGACTATTGAGCATTTACTACAGCGTGAGATTAGTTTGGGTTTCAGTTTCTGCTGAGCCAGCTCATTTCCTTCCACATTCTTATAGGAACAGATGCTAAAATATAAAAGGGCAGTCAGCATCATAAAGGCAGAAGAAGGAAAACCCTTCATACAACAGCATGAAGTTAAAAATACTTTTTCACAGCTTTAGCCAGAGCCATTCAATAGCTTGCTCTGCCATCTAATTACATTACATTAAAGAGACAAAAGATTATTATTTTTTCCTAAGAACAACAAAGCCACAAACACATACACAGCTCAAAATATCAAAAACCCAACCAAACATCCAACAACAAAACTGGCCAAACGAGCCAGATTAAAAGAAGTGTTCAAGGGAGCTAAACAGAAAAATTAGTTTTGTCCCCTCCCATCATGCATGACTGCAGTGCTGCCTCCAGACACCAAATTCAGTTGCTGCAGCAATTAGTCACAAAATTCAAGGGGAGTTAAAACTGCCAGATACACCAAAGAGCATCCCTGTGCTAGAACCAGTTCTTTCCCCTGAGGCAAACCAAGCAGATGGACAACCTGCAGATCACAAAAAGCCATAAGCCATCCCTGGGCTGCAACAGCAGCAAGGATGAGGTGATGGCAGCCCTTGCTAAACAAACACCCGGCCCTCATGCCACCGTTCCAGTCAATGCAGGAGCACCTCTTCCCTTGGAGCATCTCTTCCCTGGGAGCTTTGGTGCTCAATGGCCACAGCCCAGGGCCTTACAGCAGAGACAGAGCCACCAGGGCTGGTACTCTCTTTTGGGAAAAAGTAGGTGGAAAGAAACCCAGATTGCCTAATTGCACCACACCAGCCACGTTTCTCTTTCCACAAAGTTACATCCATCAACTTTATTCTTTCTCAGAAAAGTCCCAAGCATGGCAAGATGCTTCCCCATGCAGCTCTGACATTCAGCTGGTTTGCCAGCTAGATGGGCAACTTGCAACCCCTCCAGGCACTGTTTAAAGTACCTTTTACACACAGATGTAATATCCATTATCCTATAATGTCTTTAAAATGCTTCTCATTAGCCACCCCAGATGTGCAAGCCACTACTTGGCAAGCCCACACCTTCCTGATACTACTCCACCAGCCCATAGCTGAACCTGCAAGCTCCTGCAAGCTGTGGAAAAATACATTGAAACAGGCCAGAAAACTGAGATCACAAAGGACCAAAGCCACTGATTCCCCCATCAGGTTGCTTCACTGCTTGGTGCAAATTTTTCCAGGAGGTTTCTAAGCCTCTGAGAACTACCAAGCTGTGAAGTATAAATACACAATGTAAATACAGAGACATTGATAGGACTAATGACATGAAATCACTGATAAAATTTAGGATTGTCAGACCAATCTTTCCAAATCATTAGCTTCTGGATTTAAGACAAGTGAGGCAGGTTCGTGGAGGCTCAAACAAGGTAGAGTAAAGCAAATTTAGCTCACGTGGATAACATAAATGTCCCTGCTGGCAGCTTGGACCAGAACCAGGCTCCACAACACCTTACTGACCACAACCTCAGGGAATTTCAATCCTGCCTCTAAAGAGCAGAGAAAATGATGCAATTTCCTATTGCTTTCGTCAACTTATTCATAAATGTTTTAGTATTATGAACATTTTAATCACCTGTGCATTGCCTACACCGTATCGTTAGGTTTTCTTTCAAAACAAACAAAACAAAAAAAATGTAGTATCCTTCATGCAAAAATAAACTCCCAGGGCAGCTCTTGACAAGCACAGCTCCACCATCCCTTCAGCCAGGAGATGTCTTTCTCCCTTCCCTGCAGCTCTCCCAGAAATGGCTCAGCAAACCACCCCAGCACCCACTGTTCCTCCCTGCTGGGAGAGCGAAGCCCTGTGCAGCTGGCACAGCTGGTGCCACACAGTGCCCAGTGGCTCTCAGGCCCAGTTTTGGTGCCAGTTACACCACCCTACTGCCACACTGCTGCATCAGCACAAGGGGCTGCCATCACATTATACATTTTTGATGGCTTCACTATTTCCCTGCTTGTTCACCCATTTCACCTAGACCTTTAAGCCATTCCAGACCTCCTAACTACTCTCTGGGATTTAGGGTTTAAAGCCAACCCCTTCCCTCACTGACAAAACATACACTTGGGACTGATGGAGGACCTAAACCTTTGCCCCACAACAAATATTTATGGGTGTAGAGGGACTTCGCGCAGCACCCCAAGCAAGACAGACACCAGCTGACTGCAGTGTCACCCCCCGGAACCCAGAGAAGGGACAGCCCCACATCACCAGCCCCACTCCTCACTGGCTGCCCTGTACTCACCCCCTCACCTCACCCCTCCAGATGCCCTGGGCTCAGGCAGGGGGGTCTCCAGGCTGGACTGGCCACCCCATCCCTTCAGCCGCTCCTTCACAGCCCTGTGTGAACCAGGAAGTAGAGGCGAGCCAGCAGTTTATTTTTAACTTTTTTTTCCTCCCGTAAATAAAAAGCTAAACCACATGCATAAACCACATGTTCGCACTAACTCCACCCAGTGACGGGTTTTACATTTTGCATCCTTCCAACACTCAAAATTCCTGGGCAATGATGTAGAGCAGACATCACCCCACAGATTTCCATTACACCCCTCAGTATCCCTGTTCCTACACTGGCAAAATAACTCTGAATTAAGTCTCTCCACAAAGCAGGCAAAGCCTGAAGAGAGAGCTCAGTGAGGGTGACTCTGCTCTCAGCCTGTCTCCCCCTTTCCCTCCCTCCCCAAAACCATCCAGGACATCCAGGAGCACTGGCAGAAGTTGCAGCTCACACTTCCAAAGCTTTGGAGAAAGAAGAGCTAGTGTGGGATTATGAGACCCCTCCCACAAGTTAAAGCACAGCTCTGAATCCCTACTAACCAGAAGTTGGCTCTTGCTTCCCTTCTGCAGCTCCTCAGACATCATTGCTTGTAACATCATATAAATAAGTTACAGGATCTCAAGTGACGCCCCAAATTTTAGTTTCAGAGGTGCAGGCAGGTGGAAAGAGTTAAAGGGTTTCCCAGCAGCTGGTAGTTTTGCAGTCTACAGGTTGAATTTTTGGAGCTAGTAGGAGACTACCCATTCACCATGGGAACTTTTGGTACAGCACTTAAGCTTCCCTCAAAGTTAAAATAAAAAGTTGAAAGATCCCCTGTTTTTTCCAAAATGTCTATTGAAATTTCACTTTCTTTAAAAGGAAGGGGGGCACTAGGTCAGTACACACATACCTACACCTTGAGCAGCAAGACCTCTGAATCAAAGAGACAAAAACCTTCAAGAAGCAAATACATTAACACAAGACCCAGTTTGTGCCCACAGTCTGATGAGGCTACACATTCAGGCTCTAATAGCAAAATTACCTGTTTTCAACTCCTGTGCAAAGAGCAACTCCATACCAGCAGAGTGCCACTTAGACATGAACATTATTAGTACAAAAATGCCTGTTTCAGAGCTCTGAAGACACTAATTAATCACAGCACCGGCTCTATGAGTGATCATTTGCAAATGCCACACCCGCTCTGCACCACCCTGACATTGCTGGCAGTGCCTCATCCTAGGCAGAAAAATGTCCTCACTGCTGCTGGATACCATACTGCTTGGACAGCAAGTGTAAGCCATTTGTTTTGATGAAAGCAAACTTGAGAGATAAAATAAGGCACTGGAAATCAATAAGAAGGCATCTGCCTCAATTTTAATATTTCCGCACTGACTTTTACCTCCACGACAAGAAGAATTTCGTGAGTTTGCACAGCAGCTCAAGGATGGACTGGACATCTTCAAGCATTACAAGACTTGAAGATACAAGCTTTGCTCCACAACCTCAACAAGAAAAATATGTTTGTGAATATAAAAAGGTGGAAGCTAAGATGGTTGGGTCACTCCAACTACTACGTGTTCTTCTAAACTAGGATGAAAAGTAGATTCAATGCAGCCCTGCAGATACATTAATTAATTCAAAAACCTTCTGGAAAACCTGGCAAACATTTTTTTGTATATTTTAGGAAGCAGAGCTGAAGTGGAACGTCTTCTCCCAGTCCAGCCTAACAAACACATGGTAAGATGTTGGCTTTAGGACAGCAGATTACGTTAGCTAACAACCATCCCTTGCTTCACTCTTGCTCAGCCCTCTTGGCCCATCTCAACCAGCCAAACTGGTTTTCAAAACAGCTCACTTTTGGTTGTTGCAGGTGTCATTAGCCACCTTGTTCATGCTTTATCCAATTATTTACAGTGCCCAATGAACACCCTCTGAAAATGCACCAAGGTGCCTGGTACCAAGTTTAATTTTTCCCTTGTTGAAGAACTGCAGGTTATTTTACACAGAGCGATGGGGAGGTGTATTTGCTGGGCGAAGGGAAAGCCTTATCTTGTGCCCCATTTCCTGAAGGGGACTTGAATTTAAAGCTACTTAATTAGCCAACCACACTGTGCAAGGAGCAGTGTGCTTATTGCTAGGAAGCATTGCAGAAGCACCACAGCCAGCTACAATTTCCTTGCTCTGCAGAAGCAGCATATTCCCCTTCCCACTGCCAGAGGCTCTGCCTCACCTCCCTGCCAACGGGGTGGATTTGAAACTGCAGTAACAGCAGCCCCCTGCTCCCTTCCCACACAAGACCACCCATAACAAGGCAGCTCCCTCTTGTCTCACCACAGGGGTGGGCACAGACACCCCACAGAGCAGCACCAGAGGGCTGAAACAGGCTGCCAGCCGCCTCAAGGAATGCTGGCACAGAACCCTCATGCCAAACACTGTCAAGTTCCCAAAGGAAAAGCATTTAAGTGTCAAGACCTCTCTTTCCCAGCCTCCAAAGAATCCTACAGATTTCTCCAGCAGCCCAGCTGACTGTGTTTATTGCTGCATCCTTCACTTTATGGCTCAACATATACCAGAGAGACAGCAATTCTCAGCTAATCAGATTTCTGTGCAGACTGACAAATGGCTCCCAATAAGAATATAAAAACCCAGTAAAATCAAGAGTCTCTCTAATCAACTCACTTGATGTGATGCAGTAAGCCTGTAGGAAGCTCATATACTTTGTTAACACATTGGACTGCACTTTGTGGCAGGATCTTGGGGGGCTGGAAGCAGTGGGGGGACCCCAGCCCAGGCCAGCTGCTGGAAGCAACATGTTCATCTTTGTTCTTTGTGCTCCACTCAATGCTATGTTATTTTAAAACTAATTAATGGAAATTCCTTGACATACCTTTACTGTGCTTGCCAAATGCCAAAGCTTCAAACTGCAGTGTGAACACACACTCACAAAGAAGGTTCTTGCTCCACTGCTGGATTATCCCAGCCCAGAAACTTCTTATAGGTGAATCCTTCCTATCGCCCCAGGCAGACCTGAAAAATCCATGAACTGACATTGCTGATGGGGTGCATAAATCATCTTTCCCATGAAGACTAAGTACCTTGCCTTGTTAACTGACCCTAAAGCTCTGCCACATTCTGTCCCTCCAACCTCCTGATCCTACACACTTTACCCCACAAAGCTCACTCATCATGGAGAAGAGCTTCAGAAATTTAATGACATCACTGACATATACATATGGCACCCCTCCTCTTCCCACAGTAAGGCTCATGGTGACAGCAGGGCACTGCATGCCCAGGAGTCAAACGGCTGAACCCAGTGAGTCAGGAGAAGAGGAGATGTTGTGCAGAGAGGCAGGTGGAAAATCACGACCTCCTCCTCCACAGTGGCCCTCAGCTGGTCTTAGAATATGACCAGGATTTCCAGCAAAAACACTGGTGCTCTCAGAGGTCTGGCACCCGAGCTGCTGAGCAGGTAAAGAGGACAGTGAATCTGTCAAGGTCCCTTTATTAGGTGTGAAAGAAAAACCCTGTGCACACAATACTCTTACTGAAGCTATAAATAGTCCCCTCTGCACCAAAGTTGTGCACACTGTATTGACACTGCTGAGTTAATAGGATTTCCTAGGTAGCCTGAACCAGCTTGGGCTGCTGCAGGGCAGCCTTGCTGAGCCATTTTCACAACACACGCATACCACTGTGACTGGGGGGAGCATAGGGGATAATCCCGTGTTTCAGTGTCCTGATCACACTAAGGCAGGAAAAGACTCTGAGAAACTCCTAGAGGGTCAGAATGAGTTTGCATGCACACCACAATAGGGAGAAAACTTCCAGGATGGCCTTTTAGACACAACAAGCTTACCTCCCAGCTGCATTTCAGAACTTATTACAAACTCAATTTCTTTCTTTTTTATATTCATCCTTTTTACAGTGGTAGAGAAAGGTAAAAAACAATGCTCTAATAAAATATATAATATCATTTTTATATCAAATAATGTAAAATACTATTTTCCTACTCAAGAATATCATGTCATTTCAGTTCCTGTAAGTAAATTAAACCAGTTCTCCCACTAATGGCTCATTATTGTCTTCAAACAAATATGTAAGACAAGAATTTAAACATCTCTTATGCTACTTTATTCCTCCTAAAGAAAGCCCACCCTGTTTGGGTTACTGTCTGTTAACCTAACAGGCTAACCTGAAAACTGTTAACCAAATAATCTTTTACTGTAACATTTCCACTACATTATCTTTGCCTTTATGGTGCTTAACAGCTTGCCACTGGTGCTGGAATCATGTCCAGGTTTTGCCCTGACCCTTTGAGCCTGTACAAGATGTATGCCCTGTCCTTGGATCCAAGGATGGGCTGCGCTGCCGAGCCTATGCCCGCCTTTCTATGGTACAACCACAGTATTGCTTCACCCAGCCCTGCCTCATCACTTCCATCACCTGATAAAGCACTCCAAAACCTGTCCAGTGATCTGCTATGGAGAAAGCCAATATTGATCCTTTCACGCCCAAAAGGTACTCGTACCAAGGACCCCAGTTAAGTACCTGACTGCATAGCCAGCTACCCCACTTTGCCCCGAAGTTGCAAGGGCTGGGCACCACCTGGCTGAAAACATTATCCCAGCACCTTGGGGCCTGAGTCCCAGACCAGGAGGCAGCAAAACTTTATGTCATACAGATGAAGAACATGTCATTCCCATCATCACTGCCTCACAGGCAACTTTCCCCAGCAAGGAATGACATAGGACAGTTGCCTATTGCATATTTCCTGCCAACCCCAGCTTCTTTCAACTGCACCATCACTACAAGCAACACAGGAACCACGCAGGGCAATTGTACCTGTCCATCCACGTGCTAAGTATTGCACAGTGCTGACCCGACCTGCTCAAGATGAGCTCTCATTTGTGCCTGTCACCCTGGGCATGCTGTGTCTCCAGGGCTTAGGGATGCAAACTCTCCGTGCAGCACTTCTGTGTTTTTCTGGAATGACATTTGGCTATTTGGAGCACTGGGAATTTGTAACACAAGAAGAAGAAATAATAAAGTTGACCTCAAACTGGTTCAATACACTCATTCTGAAACTAAAGTAGCTAGAACATAGTGCATCATTTTTTCCTACCAGTCTTAGCTGTTATGGAAAATGCAGCAGTGAAGAAAAGAGCTGGTTCATGAGCTAACATAACTTGTCTGCACCTCATCTGCTCCTTCAGTATGCTCTGTACACCACGGCAGTGATGCACATAGTGCTTGCATAGCTATCTAAGAACCCCAGGCAGAAGTGATTGCAAGAGAGACATGTAGTTCAAAATTTCATTAAAGAAATGGCTATAATACAATCACAAACCACTCAATGCACTGGAGGCTGAATGTTGCTAAGGAAAATTATGAACCTCCTCCTGCAAATATCCTTATCTACCCACAACAGAGAAAGAGCCAATAGTGTAGCAATATCTATATTCAGCACAAGGACTAGACCAGAATAAGGTGATCATTAAATAGTTTAAAACAAAGAAGATAGCAAAATGTAATGAACCTCAACAAACCAAGCGAAACAGGGCTAAGAGGCTCTACCAGCTATGTCTTGCACTTAGTCACCTCTTAGGAAACCTTTTGTAGGAGATGGAAGGACAATCATCTTCCCAAGAGCTTCCACACTGGATGGATGATGGACAGGTGGATCCTTTTGGAAAACTCAGTTTCTTTATTCTGCACAGTGGATAATTCAGCTCAAGGGTAAGGAAAAAAAAACCAGAAGGAGAGATAGGGAAAGTGCTTGAATGTTAAAATAGGCAAATTACTGAGCTAGAAAATCTAGATTAAATTAAGCATTCCTGCAAATGTGTAATAGAGAAACGAATGGCTCCCATCTGGAAGCTCAGCAAATTAACTTGGATCCTGGTTAAGACAACAGCACCAGAGTCTGCTTCCAGAAATGTAAATATCCAGTGTGCATTTGCAATCCAATCACAGGCTAAAAATACAAGACAACTCGGAGTGGAAATCTGATTTTGTGTCTACCCTCTTAATGGCAAATAAAAAAATAATTCTTTAGACACAGCAATCTGGACTTCATTTTTCCTGTTTGGAGAGATGATGCAAGATGTCTTTGCACCAGCAAAGTCTTTCAGCTGCTTCTGATTGCAAGGCCACAGCCTGTTGGAGACCTGATTCTTCTTCCTCATATTCCACTTCCCCATCTCCTTTTCCATCCTGTGTCCCCTGGTTGCTCCACTGTACTGTCCTCAGCTCTCTGTATATTTACATCACTTCATTTGATTCTTCTAATTACGAGTATTCTAGTTTCTTTTTCCCTCAGAGATTTATCTCTGGCCTTCCAGTAAGAAAAGGGCTCTTGGTCTCAGTGGGCAGATGAAAAACTCAGCCACAGGCATGAACCAGGCTCAGGACTAAATTTAGCCCAGAAGAGGATAGTCTTTCTGCCAGTAGACCAGGAAAGCAACTTGGAGCAGGAGCCTATTTTAGATGCTCTCTGGTGGTGTCTACCTCCCTCTAGGCTATAGAGAGAGTCTGAGGAGACCAGGCTTAGACTCTGAGCACCATCCCTGAGGACTTTTGATGCTACAACAGGAAGGAAAAGCTATTACAAGTTAATGTCATCCATATGGTTCAAGAGCTGATACTGGAAGGGAAGTTTTAGGGTGTTTCACCACCAGAAGGCATTCATGGGAAAAAAGCACATTTCTCTGTAGATGAGGCACGTCCTTCTGTGATCACAGCAGGCACAGCCAGGAGCTTTAACCTACAGAAAAAAAATACCTCTAGAGACAGGATAATCAGGAAAATAATTTAATTCCCACATCTGGTTTTAATAAACAAATAGGGGGATTGGTAAATGTGGACAAAAAAAGCACATATTATCCAAACTTAGGAGAGTAAAGAGCATATGAACACTAATAGCAGCAGTTAGATAGGATGTTAGACAATTAGCCAGAATTCACAGATGATGAATAAGAAACAAGAGCACGGATTAACATACTGATACCAGGAGAAAGGGCACTGCAAGAGAAAACTCACGGAGCAGAATAAGAAACTCCAAAGGACAGCAGTGGTATGGGGTCAACACTGCTTGGAAGAAGGAGGGACAACAGCACAGGTTATCCTACACCCTATAGAGTCTGCATGGCAGTGCAGTGCAGACTGCAAGGTCCACAGCAAGACAGAAGTGCCAGCAGGGCTTATCTTACTGTGGGACTGCAACTTCCCAAAATACTCAACTGAAGAACCCACTATTAACGTAAAGAGCTGACCACAGATATTCCTGGAAGCAGAAGACAACAATTATAATCCTCCAGCTGCTGAACTAGAAAAGGGCAATTCTAATTTAGACACTGTAAGTAGCTATAAGTGCTCAGTGAAAGCAACTCTGGAGGCGATTGTAATCATGGGGAGGTGATTTAGGGAAACACAAAAACTCATCTTGTCAATTTCCCATAAGCTTTGAGGACTCTAAGGAACTCGACATGGAAGCCAACTGGAAGAAGGTGCTCAAGAACACGCTTGTGAGAACCTTAGAATATCTGTATGGCAAAGATGAAAAAAAAAAAAAAATTGTACTGATCAACCCCAAACAAAGTAGGGGAGATATCTGCAGAATGAGTCCCAATCAACTACAGAAAAAAAAAATCACTAAAAAGGGGGTTTTTAGGACTAAGCAGAGTGTATGCAAGGAATAGAAAGGAAGAGCTGCTCATCAAAGACAGAGCTGTGTCAGAGGTCAGGAAACAAAGGGGTAAAGAGAAATTGCCCAAGTCAAAGTGAATTAGATCATGCAAATAAAAGTAAAGAGCAAAGATCAAAATGCTCTTCAATGATGCAAATTTTAAAAAAAGAGTAAGGAAAGTGGAAACTAGTAGCACTTGGCTGATGTATCTTAAAAGCACAAGAAGGGAGAGGAGCTTATACTGTACTGCATCAGGATGGGGAACAGCAGATGGAAAAAATAAACCCACAGCACTGACAAAAACCCCTTCAAACTATTAAACACCCGTGGTCAAGTTGAAACTGAGTGTGGCAGTTTCTAGTCAAGGTGGTGTGAACAGCCCAAGGGGCAAGCACCCAAGAGGGGAGCAGTTTATTTGGACTGAAGTCTACTTTCTGCTCGCTGCAACAACAGGAGATAGTGCCTTGCAATCAACACAGCCTCATGAAATCTGCTATTTTGAAACATGGTGACCACAACCAGTTCACAGAACAACCTAAACAACAGGATGATGAGAGAGTGTCATGATGTGTGTAGAAAAATATCTTAAAAATAAGATTAAATGGTATCAATTGCCATGTATAGCCTCATCCCACAGCATCCAGAGACAAGGGTGCTCTTGGTTCTCCCCTTGCATCCCTTTTTTGACTTCAGCACTGGTCTCCCACACTTGAAGGTTGAGAGGAGGGGAGACTGCTTATTTATAAGCACTCGTCATTTGAGTCATTTTTGAAGAGGCACCAAAGTTATCCCACCAAAACAATAATAATCTGTTGCTGGGTTGGAGCAGTCTGTCTCACGTTTACATACTAAAATTCAGTAGCAAACGCATTAAGACCAAAAAGAAGCTTTACTCTGAATAACCTTAACATAGCACAGATCTCTTTGGGAGCTCGCTCCCAAACTTCAGCATCCTGAGCAAATGCAAACAACATCATTTATAAGCACTTCGGGACTGTTTCTTCCACTATATGGAATTAAGAAAGGTGATTCATGTACCTGAGAAAGCTGAGCAGTAGGAGCCAGTGTTAAAATTTTCTCATTCTCCAATGAAAGCGTTGCTGTCAGAGCACAGAGTTGCCTTTAAGGGACAAGAAAATATTTCCAAGTGCAGACAAAATCTGCTATAGCTTCATCAAGTCATGGTCAACCATGCACACAACAACTGCCTTTGTGCCTGATGTTTATCGAGAGCAAACACAAAACCTCTGCAACAACAGAATTGGCACCACACAAGCCAGAGAAGCAAACCTATTATTGTCCAGAATTATTATTACATTGTATTATTAAACAAAACAACTTAAGGAAAAGATTAAGAAGCTGTGAGTAACTCCATGACTTATGCCCAGCGCCACTTCTGCTCATCGGCTCCAAGTCGGCTCAACAGGGCATACAACCAAATGTATCATTGCTATTCAGAGTAATGAGGAACAGCTTAACCTCTAACCTCAGGTCACGTTTGAGGACATCTCTTTAAACAGCAAGACAATTAAAACCAGAACTAGCACATAAGCAGGTCCACACCATCAACAGGTGTTGGAGGACTCCTCTGAGTCAGTCTTGATGCAGCACAACACGCAAGTGTTATGACTTGTAGCTGTAAAAACGTTAAAAATGTACAAGTTTACAGAATGCATGAAGAACCAAACTGGAATCTTTTCTGTGGTCTTGCCTTTTCTCTCACAAACTATTGGATTTTACAGTGTTTTGTCACCTCCCTAAATTCAGCTGCAGATTCAGCTCAACTAAGCATGGGAAGCTCTCCCTCTACACTACATAGCCAAAAGCAGAGACCTTCTGAGAAGAAAACCAGGATATAAGCAGGTATTCCCATTACAAGGACTGCTCCAGACAATGAGATGATCAATGAATATTTTCACATGCTCTGCACCTATGCCACTAACACAAACCAAACCACTTGTGACTCCCATCAACAAAATCTTTCAAGTATCATTATTCACCCAGATTAAGCATGCACTTAAGTGTACAAATAAATCCAGCCAGCCCCAAGATAATTTAAGCATATGCCTCAAATGAAATACAAGACTGGATGTTCTGGCAGAGGGCAGACTTCAGATACTTTCATTACATACTTTTCAGTGCAAGACAGAAGCACAACGCTGAAGCAAAGGAGGAGATTGAAAAAGAGCCAGGCCACACATCACATTTTATGGTCATTGGCTTATCTTGAAATCAGATTTGCAGGGAAAGAACAGCAGGGAAGAGGCTCAAAAATTGTTTCAAAGACACTACTGCACTGGCTGTCTGGTAGTAGATTAATCACTGAGTGTCAATCTTGTAATAACTATAATTGTTTTGGAAGACATTCATATTGCAAAATTATAAGCGCATATAGTAACAGCAAGTCAAGTCAAATCTAACCCTTCTTCATTTTACATTTGCTTTAGACATGTTTTCTCCAGCACAGAAAGAACCAACTTAAAGGAGAAAATCCCCATCATGTAGATTAAAATTTATTGATTACCCAGACACTTATTCCAGCCCAGATATTTGAGATCTCTCCAAGGGAAAAGGAAGAGATGGTATTTACAGAAACTGCTTCTAAAGAGAAAACCTTAAGGCAAGGAAGGTGAACCTGAGAGCAATGAGTACCAATTTTATAGAATATTAACAACTGTTTGCTCTTGTAATTGCATTTGCCTTTCTAACTGCAGTCCCTATGCTCTACCTTCCTCCAGAAACACCCACTGCTAGGCAAGGGTGACCAAAGCTGGATTACATCACTGTAACTATGGGGAAAACATGTTATGCCTTGCTTAAGCTCACTTTTTTCAGGGAAAGCCTTAAGTTTATCAGTTTAAAAAAAAAAGTTATAAAATCAGTGTCACAGAGGGACTATCCCTTTTTCCCCAGTGATTTGAACAGCACAGTATTGAATAGAGCTCTATGATGAAGGACTATTTTATTTCTAGAACAAAACCCAATGTCCCGAGCAGCTAAGTTCACTTCAGAGAGGGCACCAAGCCCAAGGAAATTACTTTTCTTAAAAAAAGAAAAAGAAAAAAAGCTACTTCTTCCAAGCGCTCTCCTGACAAGCCAATTTTGTTGAAGGTAAGGATGAAGTCTCCTTTGCTGGCTAAAGACCTAAGCCAGCAGGACTTTCACGTGGTTTTCTGCAGGCAGAAGATACTCACTCCTGCAAAGCTAATCCTGGTTACACTCCTGTGTGATAGCTACAGGGTGCCAAGGGTGCTGAAGCTCCAACACTTGCGGTGGCAAGGAACCCTGACCACACAACAGTCACACCTTCTCTAACAGCCCTCGGCTCGGCAGGCGCTGGATTTGCCTCCATCAGACGTGAAGTACCTGCAGTTCCCCCATTGCCAGAGGAAGAGAGCTAAAAAAAAGCAAATGAGTAAAAAGCAACTACAGTTTAAAGAATGCTCTGAACTGAGCTACAGCTGAGTTTGCATGCAAAGAGATTCGGCTTTCACGGACAAGCAGGAATGACAGGACAGGAATTAAGTAAACAGACATTTGCCAAATATAACTTTCAAAAACAATTTGTCAGAAAATGGCATCTTTGGTGCAGCGTAGCAATAGGATGGAACGGACGTTCTCACAGCATCACATTTTTATTTAGAGAAGACAACCAAGGAAAAAAATAAATACATTTTGCAGATGGTCTGTCTCCAAGCGGCCCCAATAAAAGCTGCTGTGCCCTGACTCTGGGCCAGCCACATTCCATCTCCAACTGCACAGCCTTCAGAAGCATTAGCAGTAATTAAGAAAAGCCAACCACAGTGATAAGCCAGATGTCTATAAAAGAAATACATGCTGCACTAATATAGATTTATTTTTTCTTTCACTTTTTGGTAGACTAACATGGTACACTCCTTATAAAGACATTTTTCAAGTGCTTCACACTTATTACTCCAGTGTTGACTCTCTGAATCCCAGATGGGACCCTTGGCATCACTCATCCCATCAGGTCTCCAGGACAGCACCAGACTTCATGTGTGGTCACCATGCAGATACTGCTCTTTCAAATTGCCACACAAGTGTCAGAAGCACAGTTCCTGGGAATTTGCTGAGATCTCCCAGAAAGCATTGAGAACCACTGATCTAGTCCAATACCTTTTCATTCAAATAATTTCTCCAAGAATTTTGGCAGCCAGCCACCACCCATTTGGCCTGTATCACTTGTTTTCAAAAGATAGATAACCCTGACCTAAAAGCCTCCAGAGGATGAGAACCCCCATAGCCAGAAACAATTTTCTTCCAATGGTGATGTTCTTCTACCATTAAGCAAGCAAATGGTGCACAGCTTTTGCTGTGGTAGAGGTAGGATAGGGGAATTTGATCACTCTGTGTCATCTCTCTCTTTGTACCATATATAACTCAGTGCTCAGTTGTGCAGCTCACTGAAAGATTAGTTGGCTCGTTCAGACAGGCAAGGGTAGACTCTTAAGATGTTTAAGTGATTTGGGCCAGGATGATCATCTGTCTCCTCCCTGCCCACAATTAACTGTTCCATGGTCCCTGTCTGTGCTAGGGCTGAGCATGCTGGGGAAGTGAGAAAAGCAGAGGAGCTGAGCTCCTTCCACCATGACTGGGAACATCTCTTCTCCCTCACCTTCCAGTGCTTTAAAGGAAGTTGTCACAAAGGGAGCCAATCACATTGATGATCCAGGATCCTGCTTATTCCACCTAAAGCTCAGTATTTCAAATTAAAAATTAAACAGGCAGGGAAATTAAACAACAAACTTTGCAGTAAGCTAATAAATCATTGTGCATCTATGCTCAGATGGTTGTAAGGAGCACAACAAACTTGAAACAGCCTGCAAATTTCTAAAATTAAACAGTTCTTGGTGTTACAGAGGTCAGCCATCTGTTCACATGTTCATGTTTTAGTTAATATAACCCTTCTTCCACTCTTCTCTCCTGACTCAAGCATACTCCCTAGGAAGAAGAGAATATGACTCCCTAGGAAGAGGATAATATGGCTGAAGTCACCACAGCTAGACAGCCCTCTTCTTCCACAAAGAACTGCCCACAGAAGGCACATTTGTGGTTAGGACTATGGAGGCAAACAAGAAAAGTGGTGGAAAGAGTACTGTGTTATGGAGGTCTCACAGAAGAGCCAAAGCCTGCAGAGAGCCAGGATTGCTGGTGATGTTCGCAAGAGAATTTGTCAGGTTCTGAAAGCTGTGCTCTACATCCCTGACTTGTCAGGAGACCTCTGGACCTCCAGCCCACCCTCCATCACATCCTTCCTAACCTCTGCTTAGTCTCATAGGGCTCCTAGAAATATTAGAAAGCATTTCAACATTCAGCTTTTAAATGACATCTCATGACAGGGAGAAAGTGAAATATGACTGCTCTCAACAGCTTTCACATACATTAGTAGTGGAACTGCTTGCTTTATAAAAAAATGGGAATTATCTGGAGTTACTCAGCAAGCAAGGCCAGACCCAGGCTGAAGCTGGGTTTTTAGAGCAAGAAGTGGGCTCCAAGTTGCGTATGGTATGAAGAGACATGATGCAAAACAACCAAATTCAGCTGTCTGACATCCTTTCACAGTCTGGGTTATTCTGTCCTCTGGTAGTATAAGGAGGAACAAAAAAACCATGAGTCCTGATAAAGATGAAGAATGAGGGGGTCAGGAAGACAGAAGCCAAACAAGAACTTTCAGGAAGAAACCAAACTTGGGCAGGGGAAAAGCAAAAGTTAAAAAGATGTGAAAGTGGTTGACTGAGAATAGGTTGCTCTTCTGCAACCATCAACCTGCTTAAAATGTGTCTTCAAGGAAACTGGCCAATGTCTTTCAGATACAGGTAGCCCTTGTCTGTCAGGACCTCTGGCATGAAGGAAAAGGAAAAACATGCATATTTACAGCTTTGGCTTTAGGCTGGGAATGACATCCTCAAAGGAGACAAGGCAACATTCTGCTTTACTGTGCGTAATTTTAAACCAGCAGGAGTTGGAACAGGTTTTGATGAAGACATTTGGATAAAATTCTGTACAACAGAGATATTGTGCAAAACTACCTACTAGGTTAAACACTAAGCTGAGTTTAGATGGAGAAAAGTTTCCCCATACTCACTTGTAAACCCATCTTGGAACAGGTGTGAATCCTTGGTATTACACGTGGCTTAATTCAGGGGAATAACAGTGAATGAATTACTGGAAAGATTGCCATTCATTATTTTCTAACACCTTCAGTTTAAAGACTCGCAAACGCTTCACAGCTTGACCTTTGGGATGAATGCAAAAGCAGTACTACAGCAGCAAACCAAAATATTTTCCTGCGTTTTTTAAAGTCAATAGGACCTGTATTATTTGAAGAATGGTTGCCTCAGGGAATCTGTTTCACTGCTAAGCCATTTAGGCAGCTGTCATTAGTTTAAAAGCCCATTTTTGTTTAATGACTGCTGTTTCACAGACTCCCAATGCCATGCATCATAACTGTCATCCCTAAACCTTAAGATTTATGAAAGCGTATAGCAGCAGCATTATACTCAGGGGTCTGCATATTCCCATTATAAAACCACTTCTTACAAGTTTTGACTTGTGTTTAGGCGTAACAAATCCTGTGTTCTGCGTGGGTGCTGTCATGGAGGTGGATGCTGCTCCATTCCCCTAGGATCCCTGGCTGTCCAGGCAGAGACATTATCATCCCTGAGTGGGGCATCTTGCAGAGCTTGGGAGAAGGATGCTTGAGATGTAATGAGAAATAAAATAAAACTTTTAAATTTTTTTCAATATCCTTTATCATCCTGGGAAGGATTCAGAAGGGGTGGAAAGCATATAAGGCCCAGTCTCCTACTAAGTCACACTTTATCCAGGGTGCAGAGAAAACCTGTGGCTGGAGGGGAACACTACCACAAAGTTGTTAAACATCTGGAAACAACTGAAGAACCAGATAACCTGCAAAACAAAACCCCTTTTCCTAGAGTCCCAGGCTATGATCTTTAAAACACACTGGTTCAGGAGGACACACACAAAATATGTAATTTAGTACCTGCTTGCTGTGAAATGCCTTTTGCACCTCCTATCTTCTATCAGCCCTCCACTCAGCTGCCACCTTGCAGGTAAATTCATATCCCACTATCTTTATAGTGGAGAACAGGGACCATTCAATCCTCTCACCACACTCTGTGACTGAGGAGCAGTCTATGCACTACACGTGGTCAAACTTAAAACAAATAACCAACCAAAACAAAAGGAAAAAAGCTCTTTTTTTCAGATGCAAAACAGTTAGAAAACACATGAAAACTCAGAGAAGGTATTCCTGGCATATTCTGAAACCAATAAGCACAAGGTTTTACATTCTCAAGTTTCTATTTTCAGGAACTTGTATTAACATACCTATCTACTGTGTTCCTTGTTACAAAGTTAAAATATTTCACCCATCATTCAGAGATAAGGTATTTTTACCTAGAAAAAAACCAACCTGCCTTAGTGATTCCAATATAAATTATCAGAACTAGATAATTAATTATTTTGACAAATAGGCAGTAATGGTAAATACCAAGCAAAGAGACATGATATACACCCATAAGAATATATGTCTTAATACTGATGAGCCACAAAATAATTTTTTGATGGTAAATACCTAAAATCAAATTTCCTCCCCAAATTACAAAACGTAGTATTTTTCCGAAATTTTTTTTCCCATAGCATTTCATTTAATAAAATGACGAATTATATTCCCTTTGAAATTCAGTGAAGGCCAAATACGATTTTTTTGGTGAAATGAAAAATTCTGCAGTTTAATCCACTTCATTTTTACTGTAACAGATTTACTACACTCCATTTACTGATGAAATCAATATTGAGACAATTAATTCTTGGGCTTTAGGGTGTGAGATATAGCCAGCCAGCAAGCACCTAGCAAAGAAAATCCATCCCACCACTCCTGCACCAAAGCAGAAGCACAGCTACAGCTGGGATCTACAGCCCAGTCTTCTTCCAGCTTTCCAATCCTGTCTGCACTGGAATAGAACAGAGTAGTTTAGTTGGAAAAAGACCCAGAGTGATCATCTAGTCCAACTGCAGATCCCGAAGCTTCTTTCCAGACAACAAAAAAATCTAGACAAGGGACTGATGGCCATGTCTGCTTTTCCTGGGAATTCATGTCAGCTCTCTGGAAAGCAACAATTAGGATTTTTACTGCTGAGAAACCAGATTTTATGGTAACCCAAGGGTGATATTTATAAATACCAAACACCTAGGGAGAAGGAAACAAAACTGCCCAGCTTAACTGAGACTCTCTTTGTTCACACAATAAAGTTTCCACCCCACCAACCCCACTGATGCTCTGCTGGAACTTCACCAGAACACCATGCAGGAGGAGGGCAATGTCTGGACATGACAGCAGATGTACATGCAACACTTGGTGGTGTTGTGGGAACTGCTCCCCTCCCAGAAAAGTCCCAAACCAAGCCTGCCAAACAAAACCATTAACAAAGCAATGTGCATCCTATGTCAAAGTTATCTACATATTTTATTATGGAAAAATTGGCAATTTATCTTCCTCTACCCTAGTGTAACAGAGATAAGACTTCACCAGCTGATTTTCACACCTAATGCAACAGCTCGTGGTCAGCTGGGAACAGGACTGTGCAAGAACCTGGCTGTGAAGCTGCACTGGCAAACCCACAGCATCTTCTCACCCATCCACTGGACATTCTGTGCTGCCCACACCGAAACATGGAGCACCCAGCCACTACCACAGGGATCTTTTCTATTTACAGTAGTAGCCAAGCAGTTATTGAATGTTGTTCTGCATTGCTGGTAATTAAGGAGAAGGGTGTAAAAATCCATATATTAAATGCCTCCTTCATTTCAAATGAAGGCTTGATGGGGACGGAAATGCTCATTCTCTCTCTCTGTTTGTACTCACACAACTGCAGACCACACTCAAGACAGCCATGGCTGCTTGTGGTAGCATTCCCACCAGGATCCTGCTGCCTTTGGGTGCCATGAGCCAGTTACAGCAGTTAAGCTCCTCGTCAAACAGGCTGTCCCAGGATAAAGAACCCAGGAGGATGCCCACATTCATCCTCTCTCCCCCTCACCTCTCCTTCCAAATGCTGATGAAGGCCAGAAAGATTCCTAGAAACTCCTCCTCAGGAGACAGTGCTGCATTCCCTGCCCTGGACCAGCCCCCCATCCCAGTGCATCTGGGAGGTGGGAAGTTTAGGAGGGGCAATGTCCTTTCTGCTGAGTTCCCCAGAAAGGGAGCTGCATCCAAGCAGCTTACAGGAAGCATCCCCTGGGCTGCTGTAACTCTGCTACGCAATTCCTAGATCACCAAAGCAATGTTGTCAAGTAGTTTTTACACCCACCATCTTTGCAAACCATGCTGACTTATAGTGGTAACTCCACTCAGACCTATTGCAAAGGAACTTATTTTAATCAACTTCATATTTGTCCCAACTGAGGAAAATCACACCTCATCTCATTGCATTCCCTTTTCAAGAAAGGCCATGATTTTTTTCCTTCCCCTCTGGAAACACAATGGTTGGCAGTCTATCCAACCTGCAGGGATCTACCTGGACAGACATGCTGTCTGTGGATATTTCTGACTGCATCCCTTAGCCTACCTCAGCCCTAGGATGCATGTTTATCTTTGCATTACCAGGATATCAAGCTGCTACAGGTTAATGAGAAGGAGCTGAGCAAGAATCCACTCCAAATTACCATTTTATTAAGACTGGTAGGGCCTGATATAAAAGCCAGCAAGGTGGAGGGACAGAACTGCTGGTCAGGGGAGGTCTCATTTGCTTGAATTAGATGGCTCCTCAAAGATTCAGGTGGGTGAAACCCACTGCACTCCCTTGGTGACTGCCCAGGTAATCCCACTGAGCATCCCCAAACCTTGCTCCCTTTTACACCAAAGCCCCCCTCTTGTACCAAAGCTTCTCCCAGCAAGTACCAAGTCCCTGAGACCTGAGGCACCTTCTTATTTTATTCCAAGCCTGCCCCACATGATGGAAGTCACAGGAAAATTAAAAATGTAACAACTCACTGTAAAGGAGAGGGGGGAAAAAAAATGACTAATCTTTGCAGCTCTTGACATGGACAGGATTTGTACACCCATGTTGATTTTTTACAAAAATAGTTAATCGTATTACACCCATGCTGCAAGACCAAAGATTCACAACGATACCTTAATACAGCTTAAATAAAAATAGCACTACCTGAGTCAATCTGAGCATGATAATACTTTGTAATCCCACACTCTTAGGGGATGAACCGTTGTATAGCAGTGAATCAACACGAGATACTTGCATTAGGAGACACTACTTTTTCATGCCATATAGCAACATCTCTACAAAATGGAGAAGGCAGGTGGTGTTTGGGGGAGCACAATGGGGAACACAGGGCAATTATAGGGCCCCACTATCTTCCAGCTTGGAAATCTTGGCTAATAGTTTACTTTTTGAAAATGAAAGCCTGCTTTAATTTTTCCCCATCACAGTAAAGAATTAAGGAAAAAGTTTGAATTTTAGAAGTTTTTGAAAAGTGAGCAATCCCAAATCCTGTGAACACTCATGCAGAAGATTCATTCATAAAAAAAAACACAGACAAACAGCAGTGCTCCACATTCATTCTGGGGTTTTTTTCTTAACATCCTTGAATGAGCAAACAGTGTATATGGAAAGCAAATGTGCAGTACAACATAGAAAATTCTCAACAGAGAAAACATCAGTAAAACCTATTTATAATGAGAATGTAAAAGACAAACACTCAAATAGCAATTTTTAAAGGTCGTTAAGGAAAAAATTGGAAGCTTTGATTAAGGACACATTAAACCATAATGAATTATTTTTAATTACTTTGTTACATAAGTTACTCAGAAAAGATACTTCATTTGCTATTGTGCTCCCCATTTGTTCTTTTTTAAGACACATTTTCCATTAATTGCATTTCCATCTCCCCTCCCTGCACCCACGGTATAGTTTTATGTATGGCAGGTATCTGGCCCTCACGGCTCCCTCCAGACAGCAGGGAAAGGTAACAGGAAAAGTTAACAGAACTGAAAAGTCTCTCTTTCCCCAAGAGGACTTGACTTCGAGTTCTGAAACAAGGCAGATTTTCAAGGCTGTAGTGCAGATGATGCTCAGGGGAAGGAGAAAACAGCCCCAAATTCCCACTTGGCTTGCCTGCTCCCTTCTCCTTCTCTGCCATGGTGCTCAGCCTGGCACTGCTACTGGCTTTTTTTCTGCTTGCAGAGCCTGAATATTCACAGGAATGGTGACCCCATGGAACTCTGGATATGGGGACACAGGTGGGCTACAGAGAAGACAAGGAAATGCTGACAAGGGCAGTAGACACAGAGCCGTGCTAGAAGGCACCAGGACTCAGGGGTGACGAGATCCTGGGGAGGGGGTATGTTCTAGTGATGGAGAAGATCCCAGAGCCACATCATGGGGAGATGCCCATGGCCTGGCTCTGTGCACAGAACATAGAGCGTATTTCCAACAAATATACCAACACCAATGGCAAGAACATTTCCTGATTTCCACATCTTGCCACAGGTAATCCTGAGATATGTTCAGAAACTCAGCCCTCCAGTACTGCTTGCAACCTCCCATTCAAGGGGACCCTCCTTCCCACAAATCTCTGCAGAGATTTAAACTCAGCTTTCTGTTTAAAAATAGAATGTTTCTCAAAGCCAGTTTGGCAGGACAGATCTATTGATCTGGCCGCAAAAAGTTTCGCTTTCACGTTGCATCAAACATACCAGCTCTGGACCAGAGAAGCAAGGGGCCCTGCTCCAGACTCAGAGCCCTATGCCCATGCAAGCAACAGGCAGTTTCGGAAATGATGTTCACACCATTTCATGTCCCATGCTCTGCCTTCCCTGGCCATGGGTCACAGCCACTTATGTGCTCCTCCAGAACAGCACAGAGGTTACAGCAATGCCACCATCACAGCCCCCTGCATTGCACCTGGGACAGAGACAGCCCTCCTGCCCACATCCCAGCTCCAACCTCCCAGCACAGTCACTCCAGCAGCACCCTGAAACACACCGAGGCACAAGGCCCCCCGACACAGCTGTCCATTCAGGTGTCCTGCCCAGGGTGGCCCTGACAGACGCATCTCTTGTCATGTGTCTGGCTCCCTGGTCTTCCCTGCCCAGAGCTGCTTATGTGCTTACAGGCAGAAACACAGGTAAGCAGCTTGCTGCATCAGAGCCTGTGGTATCCCAGCAAGAGAGCACCCAAATGCCAATTTCCCCCTTCCCTGGCCAGCACCTTCACTTCCAGATGTGCTCAGCTGGGGTAAAAGTCAAGCTACTTTTAGGCACATTCATACACATTTTAGTTTCGTACTTTATTCTGAAGCCATCCATGTGCCATTGGCCACACATTACATTTTGCAAAATGCCCATCAGGCTCAGCACTAGTCTGCCTTCAAGCCTGTCTCTTCCTACATGTTAAACATGAACTGACACAGCCAGACCACCGTAAAGCTCCATACAGGAGCTGTTATGCTCTAGAGATGTACCTTCTTCTGGCATGGATCATATAAATTCACAAATTGAAATCATGGACACACCTGAACTTGAAAAGGCAAGGAATATAGACCATTAAAGCATCAATGTGATGTACAAACACCCAACAACTCTAATCTCTGTTAGCTAAAGTGCATCAGGAGCCCAAGCTCCCCTGAAAGACCACAGGAGCTCCATGCTTTAGAAAGCACTGCCCAAAGAGACTATCCAGGAGAAAGACATATTAACTGTGGCAAACAGTCTGGAGTATCAACAAGTGGTTTTTTACTCATACCCTGTTCAGGTGTTACCTGAAACAAGAAAATCCTATTTTAATTCAATTTAAAGAGACAGTTTTAAATTACCTGGATTTTACACACATGGTATTAATGTCATCCATCTCATACTCCCCTGTCCTCAGAAGAAGAATTTTGTTTCTTTTTTCAACCTCTCAAAAAAGATCCGCTGAATATTCAGGTCCCAGTACAGAAATCAGCAGTACAAACCATGCAACTTTTCAATACAGACCCCATCATAGCTGCAGGGCTGGGGCAGAGGAGGGGTTCACAAGCTACTGCTCACAAGAGCATTTTGGTGAAAGGCATATGGGATTCACGATTTGGCCTTGTAAAACTCAAGTTTTAGGAACATAAGCCTCAATACAGAAAATAAGGATAACAGAGCTTACTAAGTAAGGGATGTTTTCATTGATGAAAGATGTAGTTGGTAACATACGCATTTAAGGGGTGTTAAGTAAGCCCCTTATAAATGGTTAAATAACCATTTTCTAGCCACAATGAACACATATTTAGGTGGACACCAAACTCCATCATCCTCCCCTGCCCTGAGAAAATACCAGTGCAGATGGCTACATTTCAGCTGCACGGACACTTCAAATCAACCTGGGACCATATGTATCAAAAGGCATCTGATCTATGGGAAATACACAGACTTAGAAGACAGAAAAGTCCATTAGAGGTTTGGGGCATCCCGCCATAGTTCATTAGTCAGTCTGAATACACAAGAGCTCTAATAGCTTGTATCCTGTGCACTGGGGAAATGCAACGAAAGAATGAACTTCCTGAGGAATTAATGGGTAATTATATAATTTGGTTAATCTCATGGGAAAGAAATCTAGAATTGAAAGAGGAAACAGTGTATGTATTTCTCTAGAAACAACAAAAACAAACAGCAAAGGGTGTTACAGAGCAGAGTCCCAGCTGGCACCGTTGGAGAGATCACCTCCAGCAGAGGAAAAGAAATTGCACTGATTTACATCAGCGTAAGAGGTGCCTTTGCACCTGCAATGGCACCACATTGGCAGTTCTTAGCGATCTCATCCTCCTGATTTAATGTTTCACTTACAAATAAGAACCTAAGGAAGTGCATACAAATTAAATACATGGAAGTCTTGGGTGCAGGCAGAACAAAATCAGTCATATGTGGCAGAGATTAGAATAGGTTATGCAGCTCATTTAACTCTCTGGAAGTTGCATTCCTTTAAATTAACACCTTTGGACAGAACACAAGGGAAAAAAACCCTAAGGTTGCTTTCTGACACAGAAAACACCGCCACAGTAGGATGTGTAGGATTTTAGTAAAAAATACAACGTAATTTGTTCAGCTTTTCCCTAAAGTCAAGTATTTTTCAAAATGTAACAGTTCACTTATGAAATCTCAAGAAATTTTTTTTAGTGCAAAGGTAAAGCTTAACATTTTGACGACAAACCCCTGCTCAAAGATTAGCCCTGCCAGCTTTAAAATTAAAGCATGCCATTAACTCAGCAAATGCAAACTTCTGCACTCAATGAAGAACAAAAAACAATGCTTGCATTTTCTATTTCTTATTTAGTTTTTCTATTACTAAATCAAAGAGTGCTTTGAAAGGAGCAGGCTCTGCAAAATACTCACCACCTATTTTGGAATCTCTTCAGAGAAAGTCCACAGGGCTCGATAACCTGGAAGAGAAGACACAAACCAAACATGCTTTACATTACAGCTTTTCTCTAAGTAACAATCTTCACTCTCTTGGCCTCTTCTGTAAAAGCTACCATTCCCAGTAGAAAAAAAAACCTAAACAGAATCAGTCTAAGCATGCAAAAATGCTGCTCCAGTTCTTACCCTACAATGGGGAATAGCTTTGTTGTGCATTTGCATTTTATTATTAGCCTGAAAAAAGAAACATTTCCATGTTGAAAAGTGCACAGATTTGTCTTGAATTCAGACAGAAAATTCTTCTCATATTCAATAATCTGTTGAAGTCACCCTTCTAACTTTAAATATTTTTTGTAAAAATTTATCTTTCAAAATAAGCAAGTATCAAGTTCAGATTCAGAAGGTTTGCTTGACTCATACCACAGAATATTACCACACCAATATGTAAAAACTGGAGCAAAATCAACAAAAAATACGAGTGAGCCAGTTCCAAGTTTACTGCAGCCACTAAGCATTGCTCTGAAACACGCTCACTTTTCTTCCACTGAGCATGTTTCTCAAGGAAAAAAGAGTATAATAATTTGCATCCCATCAGCATCTGTCAGCTCTGAATGCAGAGGGTTCATCAGCCTTTAAAAAGTCACAGATAAGAGCACCAGGAGCAAGTTCACCTCCTCCTGTGATTCCTAATCTCTCAAAATCTGTGGATTAGAAAATCGAAAGCAAGTGTCTTGCTCTGATTCCCTCTCTCACAGAGCTGACCACAATTTTCCTCCACCAACAAGGTGAAGCTCAGCTGGGAAGAATTCATCTTCTCCAACCCAACACACCGGCTTCTTTTCTGCCAGATCCCTGTCTGACCCAGTAACCCTGTAACTTCTGCAAACAAAATCCCACTGTGTCTAGCTCCCAGGTGCCTCCAGCCCACACCTAACACACACATTTGGTCTGCCCAATGCCAAAACCAAGCCATGGACATCCCAGACAAAGCCTCCCAACAGTCTCCTTCGACACTTCACCATCCCTACAAGCAGGAGTTTCTACCTTTCATGATACCACTCACATTCATTTCCACTGGCCCTAACCGCTACAGACACGGGGTTTCACCTTACAGCAAGCTGCCGCTGTTTGCTGGCACTGCAAACTCCTCAGGCCAATCCTGCACCTTCTCTCCAGACCAAACATCCTTACTCCTCATGCAGGCTTTAGTACTCCAGTAATGCCAAAGCACCAGGAGATCCCAACACTGGACATGAAGTCCATCCTCCTGTTTATGGAAGCATGAGTCTGCTGATGTTGAGACAGGATGATGCTGGAAAAGCAGTGTATGACTCACCACGACCCCACAACACTTTTCAGTGGAGGCCCTCCAACCATCCCCGAGTATTCTGTACAGCCAACCCACCCACCAAAGATAACAGCAAGCCCGCACTAAAGCCTTTTGGTGAGAACGATGGACCTTCCAAGGTCATCGTCTGGTTCTGTCCAAAGCTACTTGAAAATCTAATACCTTTCTCCCCCCAAGCACTTGTAACATCCCCTAGTTTGGTGCTACTTGTTGAGTCAGAACCAGCATTTTATCAAATGCCTCAATAACAATGACCCATGCCATAGGGTCCACTTTTGGAAATCCTCACACAACACTACTTCTGAGTTTGATCACACACAGAAGCTAAGTCTGGATCATGGTCAGCGCACTTACCTTGCACGATCCATAAGTTTCAAAAAAATTTCCTTTCCTTAGTTTTTTTTCCTACTAGTATCAAAACAGCATCAAAAACCTAAGTAGGATTGGAGTAAATCATAGAATCTGCTCTTTTTCTATCTACAGGACCTGTTACCCTGCTCCAGAGGGTAATTAGGGTGTCTGACATTATTTGTTCCAAACAAACCCATGCTTACAGTTACTCATAAGCATCCAGAAGATGACTAGGTGGGAAATAATTTATTAATTTCCAGAAAAACACTGTAATAAAAGTCTGACTGATTGTGCTGCAATTCCATCTCCTCCTTTCAAAAAATTTAGTACTATATTTTTTCCTTTTTGATTGTTATGGTAACCTCACAAATTCTCCACAGGTTTTCAGAAGTAAACACCAAGAAGAAATTGAAAAGAAGTCAAGCAGCCAGCTGAAATGCAGCTCCTTCTACAAATCACAAGAACAAAACAAGTGTCACAGAAGTGAGGTCAGGGTATCCTGCCCTGACATGGGGTCACCAGTCATCCCCTGAAGGTGCCCTCTCCCCTGATCACTGGTGAGTGATGCTGGTTGAATGGCTTTTACTGAAGACCAACCTTCCCACATGCATCTTCCCATCATCTGGGAAGCAGTTTCAAACAAACTTCCCTAAAGCCTGAAGAGCCTGGAAGGAAAAATAAAGAGAAAACCCCTTAAGTGTGTGCCCCCTAAATGACCGCGTTCTTATTTTATCCTGGTAGCTTCCCTCATCAGTGCAGGTTTTAACTACATCAGTCTTCTGCTCCCAGGAAGTAAATTCCAAGAAATTTTCTGTTACCATGGAATTTTCTATTACTCTTGACATCCCTGGGCAGACACTCATAAATGTTGCAACCTGGCAGCAACAAAAACATTTAAGCAAATTGTATTGGATTCAACATCTTTTTATGACAAAACTTAGTATCCTCATCATACAGAGTGATGGATGTTATTTCTCCAAGCTGCAAAACAAATGAACCCCAATGGAAAGACAAGGTAAGGATTGAACTTGGTCAATGGCAAAATAGGAAACACAACCCACAAACTGTTTTAATTTCTCTTCTGTGTTGCTGCTAAAAAACTGTTGTGCCTTCCCCATCCAACAAACCAAATAGTGCAATATTATTAGGCCATATTTATATGCTCAAAGTAAATGGAATTTCACAGTCCAGATGCTAGATTTTGGCATCCCAAAAGACTTTTGGGGATGTCTGAAATCATACAAAACCTTTGCTCCAAACTGCAGGAGTAGAGGGTAACTGGATAGCACACATTAATTTCTATGTTTACAGTTCATGCAATATTCAAATTCACTGACAATTAAAAGTGTGCTATAAAAGAATTAGCAGAAGAAACTCATGGCAGAAATTCAATTACAAAGCAGAATTAAAGGAAGAGATGCCAGAAACTTTTGGAGGCTGGGCGGGAAGAGGTGAGTGCATCAGTCTACTATTTTCAGAGCTGCTAGCAAAAAGCTTAAGATGCATGCTCCAAATAATCATGTGTAAAGATCCTACTTACAAAAAGAGCTTCATTGAGACACCAGAGAAACTAAGGTGACAAATTATTTTTTCAGACCCCATTTTGATCTATCTGACAAGGGTAAAACTCCCCCTGAGTGGTTAGACATCACCCACCCCTGCCTGCCCCGCAAGCATTGCAGCTCTGCCACGTCCTGCAGAGTCCTTGGACAGGCCTTGGCTTGCAGCAAAGACATTGCAGACACCTTTACTTTTCTTTTGTCTTGTTTTTCAAACAATTTTAACCCCATTCCTTTTCTTTGAGTCATAGGCATTATATTTTAAGCAGATTTCTGTTGCAGTGGGGATACTGCAACACGCATATACCAAACCAGGAGTCCCGTGGAAAGGAAATATATATGGACAGACAGATTCTTGCTAGATGTTTCAGAGATGTTTATTTCTCCAGCCGCATGGCCGGGGCTCTGCCAAGGAACTGCTCAATCACGGGACCAAGGGTCCTTCTGCCCGCGCAGGGAACACAAACCAACCCATGGGAACGAGGCTGAGCAGGGGCAGGGAAACCCCGTGTCTGTGCCCTCAGGGCCCCTCTCCCAGGGATACATGGCAGGGGAGGGACCCCAACACCTCACCCGTTTTATTTTAATAAAAGGAGAATGAAAACAACTGGATAAACATAACAAGAACAGTTTCAAGACAAAACAAACCACCCTCCTGAGTCTTTAAATGTCCAATCAGATTCTGTGGAACATCTTAGGGCTGACAGAAGGGAGACAGAACTCTCTGAGCATGCTTTGTGGGAAACTGAGGCAGGAGAGGGTTTAACTTCTTCCCTCCCCCTTTTCATCCCCCACTCGGCATTGGAAAGGGATTTTTGGGGAAACAATTGGCAAAAGCATGGTTTTGTGAGGGAAACCATGGGTGAAAACACGGATTGGGAATACACTGGGGGTAATAGGACATAGGGTAAAAGGGAAAGGTGGGATTAGGAAAGGGAGACTGTAGGGGGGACTTACAATAGAGATACTGTCTAACATGACTACGATTTTTTGCATATATACTGCCTTTTACAGGAACACCATCAGGCCCAGAGACCTGCGATGCTTGTAACCCTTTTCTACCTCGTATAATTTTGAATTCCACGACTTCTCCATCTCCCAAGCTTGGGATGCATTTTTCAGGGTTATTCTTTTTAATAGCAGTTCTATGCACGAATATGTCTTGCTGGTTGTCACACCTTGTTATAAAACCATAATTTTGCTTAACATTATACCATTTTACTATCCCTAAGGTCTTAGTTACTATGATCTTTTCCTTTTTCCGAGTGGCTGCTGTTTTCTGTCTCGCTGCGTCTTTGCTCTCTCCTTCGGTCGCTCCCGTGTTGGAATTGTTGGGGCTGCTGGTGCCTGCGCGCTCTTCCCGGGGTCGTGTTCGGGGCTGCGCGGGCCGGGCCGGGCTGCGCCGCTCAGTTCTCCGTGCGTCGCCTCCTCTGGTCGCAGTTTCGCTGCCGATGCCAGGCGCTGCACCCACATCTCGGCCGGGCCCCTGAGCGACGACCCCCCCGCGCCCTGCTCCAGCGCGCGTCTCGGCTGGGCGCGGCTCCGCTCCACCGCCATCGTCGCCTGCCGCCGCCCGCGCGCCGCCCCTCTCGGTCGGGCGTTCCCGGGGCTCACTCCACCACACACTGCGCGGGGCCGGGCGGGCACCGCCGGGTCCCGCCGGGTCCCGCCGCGCCTCGCTCCGCCACCGACACTGCGGCTCGCGTGGCTCCGCCTGCGCGCGGGAACTGCCTCGCTGCTGCTCACAGAGCGCTCGGTGCACGTGGCCTGGGCCGCACGGTCCCTGCGCCAGGCTTCCCTTCGCCAGCACACAGCTGACATTGCTCAACAGTCTCGGTAATTAAGTAATATTCACGAAAATATTCTTCCATCGGCATATATTTTGACTCCAGTATTAACTGTGTCCAAACGGTTTTCCAAAAGCCCTTGGTAAGAATTAAATCCCAAGAAACATAGAAAAAGTTCTTAAACAACCATGCCAGGAACTGTTTCAGTTCTTTTTGAGCTTGAATCAAGCTAAAATTTACAAATCGTTGTTCAAGAATCATTTTAAGTTTAAGATAAATGTCCATATGCGGCTCTGAGAGCCAAGAGTCTTCCCACCGTTCCTCCATAGTTTAGATACGGAATAGCAAAGCAAAACCAAGAAGAGGAATCCAAAGTTTCCAGGGTTTACTCACACAAATCAGTCGCTTAGGGATCGGGGATCGTTCTGCTCTCAATTCTCCACCATTTGTTGCAGTGGGGATACTGCAACACGCATATACCAAACCAGGAGTCCCGTGGAAAGGAAATATATATGGACAGACAGATTCTTGCTAGCTGTTTCAGAGATGTTTATTTCTCCAGCCGCATGGCCGGAGCTCTGCTGAGGAACTGTTCCAGTCACGGGACCAAGGGTCCTTCTGCCCGCGCAGGGAACACAAACCAACCCATGGGAACGAGGCTGAGCAGGGGCAGGGAATCCCCGTGTCTGTGCCCTCAGGGCCCCTCTCCCAGGGCTACACAGCAGGGGAGGAGACCCCAACATATTTCTTTCTATTTGATGGAGAAGCCTCAAGTGCTGTGGGTACTTTTCTTTCTTTAATGGTCACCATTTTACCCTGCCCGGCTCTAGCCTCCATTTGCTCTCCTTTTGCTGATACTATCCTTCATCAATCTCGATGCAAATTACCAATAAGGCCCTCCTACACCTCTGAGGTTCAGCTTTCATAACTGCATTAAGACAAATCAATACTGTTATTAATATTGCCACATTTGTAGATGGCGTGACCTGCCTGCAGACGCAGCATGCAGCAGGGGAGATACTCCCAGGACTACATTAAGTCTCTCCACTCCCTTATTTGCAATTCCTTTTTCAATTTGACTCTGCCATTTTATAAATATGGGGTGGGGTTTTTTTCTCTTTTTCTTGCAAATGCGAACTGATGAAGGCTTGTAGGACACACAATTTTGCCATCCCCTTCACGTGTGGGTAGCAATACTCCACAGACAGCCAAGAACTAATTGTCCTGTCACTTTCTTTGCAGTTGGGCTCAATGATCACTGTAGGACCTTTACAACTCAACTGCTCTATTCTAAATTTACTCCAGTCCCCCCCAGCCAGCTCACTCATCACCCACCAACGCACCTCAGCTTTGGCTGTTCACTTCTGCACATGCCTGTGGATGCATCCAGACAGCACAGGCAGCCATGCCAACACTTGTACTGGCTGACCGGCCGCTCTGGATTGTGTCCACTCACCCCTTCCTCTAATGCACAGTCTCTTCCCACTCACCTCTTGTGCCCTTCTCCTCCCCATCTTTCACACCAGGCCCATAAGCCACCATGCCTGGAGCCCATCTCGACATATGATTCAACCCACAATGCAAGGAAACTCCCAGAGGCCTCTAGGTCCCCACATTCCAGAAGAGCTGTTGGTCAGTTCACTCTGGCCATCAAAGGATGGGCACTACCTAAGAGCACGGCTAACCTGACTCAAGAGAGCCCAGATGCCATCACATCCCAGCACAGGCTCCTGGGCAGGTTTTCCAGCTCTTCCTGACCTCCAGGGTGCTACAATTAGAAAATTAGACACTGGCTAATGTAAAAGGTAATTCAAGTGTTCTCCTCAATAGCCCGCTGTGGCTGCAGTGCAGAAACACCTCAGACTGTGCGTCACCTGAGAGGCTGGTACTGCTAAGAGAGATTGATGATGGGTCCACAGCATAAACTGCTGCCCCTCCTTTTTCTTCCTCAGATTCCTCTAGTGGCACCTCTCCCGTTACCATTTCACCTAAGCAATGTGCTTGCAACACCCCTAATACCTACAATAATAGTAATAATGCCAGAGCATAAAGGAAACACCAAGCACTGACAGTATCAGGAAGCAGCAACAGGGAGGAGTTCAAAACATTCCTCAGAGGCCACGTATGCTTATTTGGAACACCTTCTACATCTATTGACTGAGCAGCTTCAACAGGCTCCCAGGCTGCTTTGATTTCACATGTTGTAATGCAGCCTGCATTTTTAGAAGGTGTCCAACTCCTGCCAGCTCTCCGCCTCCAGGGTTTCCCTTCTGCAGTTTACTTAGACAACCTTCCAACATAAATTTTTGCAACCTGAACCCTGTTGCTGTATCACTGGTACTTACATCTGCTCACAAAGCCACCCCAACAGTGCTTGGTGAATTTAACCTTTAACAATGAAGTGAAATGCAAAGCCATGTTCTCCCCTCAGCAGGGAAGAAAGAACAAAGAATTGTGGATATAGCATCATAGAATAGTTTAGGTTGGAAGGCACCTTTAAAGGTGATATAGTCCAACACCCCTGCAATGAGCAGGGATATCTTCAACTAGATCGGGTTGCTCAGAGCCCCCAGAGCGTTCCCAGGGATGGGGCATCTATCACCTCTCTGCGCAACCGTGTTTCACCACTCTTACAGTAGAAAACTTCTTCCTTACATCTAGTTTAAATCAACCTTCCTTCGGTTTAAAACCATTACCCCATATTGTGCCATTGAAAAAACAATCAAACAAAACAATCTCATTCTACAAAAAAACCCCCAGTTTAAAACAAAGGAGAGTGGGTTTGCTGGGTGTTGCAGGGATGGTGGGATAATCTCTACCCTGTTTTCCTTCAGTTTCCCTTGGCACTCAGTCTATCAGGGAAGTCAGCAAGTTCTTGAGAGCACAACAAGATACTCACCTGGGAGCTTAAATTAAACTCTCCAAGTGAATAAGAGACCAATGTCTTTTTCTGGAAGGCTATGACTTATGCTCCTCCCCAAGCAGGAACATCATGCCTTAGCTGTGAGACATTGGAGCTGGGCTCACAGGAGCCATAGAAAGCCTACCAAATGAACACATCTATTGCCTTAGATTTTTCCTGTGGAATTTTAGAAAATGCTCCATGCTGCCCTGTACATGTTCTTTGCATATATGCTGTGCTGGAGCTCTCCTTACAGCGCAGAAACACTTGGAGTACACGCCAAAAAGGTAGGATCAACATTAGTAGCTTAGGTCTGCAGTGACTAGCTGTTGTTCCACACCTCCAAAAACCGCATTCTGAGCATTCCCAAAGGTTTATTTACTGAACACGGCTGCAACATGGTAGTTAAACTATTGACAGCCTGAAGCCTTCTGTACAAGAATCTTATCTCTGACTGATGCTATCATAACAAGCAATTATCCCTGCCAGATTCAGGGAAACAGCAGGGAAATCACCAGAAGCCAGAAGCTTGTGCAAAGGAGAAACCTGCATGTCAACCAGGCCTCTCATGAAATACGTCATGGGCTACTCCACCACAGATGCATCTTGGTGAAGGAAGAAGCAATTCCCCCAACCCAAAGTTCCAGATTGCATTTCTGCATTATGTATCAGTTTTGGCTCCTGTCCCTCCCGACTTCCCTTACTGAATTGCAGAGTTATTCGGATGTTGGGTTGGTTTTTTTTCCCCAAGAAGACTATTGAAAAAGGCCACATACTGCCTAGTCTGACTTGCACACAAGCAATCAGCCTACAGCTAAACAGGGTACTGGCAGGTGGGGACAGAACAGTGCCAGTCATTTACTCTATTTCCTCTTAAACTTTTTTCCAATACAATTAACTAAATTGTGCAATTACACATTCATTGGCCAGGAAGTTTCTCTCTTCCCCTTTTTAGCCTCCTTTTCAGTTGTGTTTCCCTGCTTCACAGGATGCTCTAAACTAAACATTACATTCAAGTTACACAATAAAGATTTGGGAGGGATAGAATGAATGAGGAAGGTCATGGGAAGGGAGGTATCTGCTAAAACAAGATTTGCTAAGCAGCTACACAGGACCTAGTGTCAATTGCCTTTTATTAAAGGAGACTGTAATTTATATTAGCTAAGCTACCAGATGGAGGGACATAAGAGAGCAGTAGTTAAAATAGCTCAAAAACTTTCCAAGGACTGAATGAAGCCTGAATTAATTCAAAATCCAAATTATAGTGATATAAGCTGTTATGGCAGAGCCTAGGTGCTTCACATAGCCTTAATCCTCTCTGCATATTGAGGCTATTTTATGCTGTGTAAAACCACACTCCAGCTGCAGAATATGCAGCTGCATTTAAATTAAGTTTATCACAAACTAGTGCTCCTGGGCAGATCATTTATTCATTTAGAAAAATCTACACACTCTCATCTTTATTAGGGGAAAACCACCTTGGAAGTGAAGCAAAAACCAGATGCACCAGTGTCTTTTTAACCTCGAGAGATCTGGAAAAGCAATGTTAAGTGCAAAACTTCCAGCACACATCAATCATGGCTTCAGAGGCTGTAAAATATCAGCCTCAGGTGACAAAGATTTTTCTGAGCTGAGGGGTCTTCCCTGCTCTGCCAGGACAGGCTGCCACTTCCTCACAGGCAGCCCGCCTGCAGCTTACCTTGGCACAGGCTGTCCCGACACAACCACAGCATGTGCAGATGGGTTCAGCCAGCAGCAGGGCTGTCTGGAACACAGCTGGCTCTCCCTCAGGAGCCACAGGGACACGTGGGTGACAGTGCTGGAAGTGCCCTTGTCTTTGTACTTGGTGGGAGCCATGACCTGAGAGAAACCAAGCACCTGGAGAAGTCTGATGGTGACCACCCTGACGTCTTTGTGACCTGTCACTGTTGCTACTCCAGTTAGGGATTTTTCCCTCTTCTTTCACCCACTTCTGACTAACAATTAAGAAATGGGTTTAAATGGAGGCTGATATCACGAGCAGCTGCCTGGCATCTCCATGGCTTGATGTGGGCAGCAGGGTAAGGACAGGAGACAAGTAATGACAAACGGGCACCCTGCAAGCCCCACGGCACACCAGCCACAGACACAGAACCTGGGACAGGGTTGTCACAGTCACAGACAGAGATGGCAGTGGTGGCCAGCCTTGAGTAGCTCAGCCTGTGGCACCGCTCTGACCCAGCACCTGCACATCTTCCTCAGGCCCGGCTGCATTTGAACACCAGGCACAACACAGGGAGTGCACTCGTGTGGAAAGCAGCGGGCACAGCATTAAACCCCTTGTGGAACTCACACGCCACTGACAGTTCATCTTTCTGTCAAGGCTACTCCACCTCAAGACACACTTCTCACAAGCCCCTGAAGAGCCATTAATATTCAATAGTCAGCCTGGACTTTTGCATGCATACAGCTCAAGAATATCAAAACTTCCACCAAAATGTTTTTGCAATGCTTTCCTGGAACTGAGCAAGCAATGCAGAGCATTTTTGTTAGAAACATGTCTCCCTATCAAGCATAAAAAGCCATCAAATCCATTAGTGATTCATACAAGACCTCAGCACCAGCAACGGGCATCAAGCATCTGAAAACAAAGCTCGGCACCAAGGTGCAGCTAATTCAAAATGTCCCAACACAAATTGGATTAACCAATGCCTGGCCGTGAAGCCCCTGGTGCCCAGAAGGTGATGGCTCAGCCAAATGCTGAGGAAGATCATCCTTGAATGTGTCCTGCAACAAATCAGAGCTCTGGAAATAGCCAGCAAGTGCACCTTCATTTCCAAACTGTGGCTTCTGAATAAAAGCAAGCACTCAGTAAATTCAGCTGTTTCTGGTGCTATCAGTTCGGAACAGCTTGCCTCACTTAAGGGACAGGGCTTCTGGAAAGCTACAGCACACACCATGTGCACAGCCTGCCAACAGCCCCCAGCAGGGGCCAGGAAAGACAGAGTCAAACACCAGGAGATCTGAGAGAAGAGAGATCACAGTTGGCGTGACTGAGCAGATCAGATCTGGCAAACCCTGTGTATACCAAGACGTTTTGTCAGAAGAGAGACAGAGAGATCCCCTCCTGTGACAGGCTCAGCAATTGCATCCGTCCTCCACTCTGGACAGTCCAGCAGTACTTCATCAGGTGTCAGCAATGGAATTTTCCCCTGCAAAGATTCCTCTCTTCTTTGTGACTCGTAGGGACACATTGCTGGAGCCACAGATTATTCCCCCTGAAACTGCAAGCTGCTTAGGAGGGCTGTTCCACCTGAACAGGATGAAATGGACTCTTTGCTCCCTTGCAAGTCCCATCGGGTTCAGGAAGCTTCCCATGAGGACAAACCTGGGACACAGAGCTTTAGGGCCAGATTTAGGAATGAATGCCATTTTAAGAAGCATGACATGAGCAGAACAGAAAGTTGTGGCTGCAGTCTACAGAGCTGAATCTCATTTACTTTCAGACCATTACCACAGCTCAAATTACCCTCAGCTGGAATGAAATCTAATTTCCATTAAAAAAAATTATCTTTTGATGCATCTTCTGACAACCCTAGAAGAAACCCTGACTGGTCCTGGCAGAGCTGCTGCTCCTGGGACGAGCCTGGCATGGAGGAATGTAGCACCTCAGGTTCACACTGTGCTCCCCAGAAGGGACAGGCACGTGCAGTGACCAAACTCTTGACACCCAGAGCAGGGGCTTCAGCCATCACTGGGAGTGCAGCACCCTCAGTGAACCATCCCCAGCCAATGAGCAGGGGAACCACCTGACATGAAAAGGTCTCCCACAATGTATTTCAGTCGGTTTGCTTCTCATCAAACCTAAGCCAAGGGAAATAATTTGCCATGGGATTTGGGGGAATCAAGCTTCTTACACTGGGGGTGGTCTTGGTCTGCATCCTCCACCTGGATGCAACCATACATGGTTCATTGCACAAAGCCACTAGACAGGATGGACACAAGCACATGCTCATTCCCATTTAAATGGTTCTGACTTTCAGAAACACGTGATTCCACAACTGTCAAATATCTGTGCTTCCAGCCCACGTTTTATTTGGCAAAGTGCCTCCTTTAATAAACTCTTACACACAGGAACACCCATTTTGTGGAAAGCCTGCCAGAATCCCTCTGAAGCAAAGCTGACATCCATGAGCTTCAAGAGCAACAAAACTCAGCCCAGCAAAAATCATGGAGATCAACCATGATATGCTGACCCCACTTTCTTACCTCCCCCCGTCCTCTGTACAGTGATTCCAGCTCTGTCAGTACAAGAGCTTTAGGAGGATGGACACCAGGGAGGGGAGATCAGAGAGGTGACACAAGACACAGGGGTATTGACTGTTGAAAAAGAATCTTGAATTGGAAACTAAAAGGAAGAGCAGAAACCCCAACTTGTTCCAGGACGGTGCTTTGATCACTCTGCAGAGGACGACAAAAGGCAGCTGCCTGTGATACCCACCGGCCAGGCAGCTCCTGCCAGGCCCCTGCTCCCAAGCCTAGGTTTCAAGCTGGTGCCTTCCCTTCAGCTCTGGCGAGGGAAATACAGGATTTTCAAGCGTCTTCTAACATATTGAACAGATGTTGCTTCTAGGCCCTTTCCTAAGCCCTGCAAAGTATGCTTGCTTTTATTTCTTGAACACACATTTCATAATTAAAGTTGGTGTTAATGGTTATGCATCCACAACATCTTCCCATGTAACTCCCACTCTCCTCTCACACACAAGCATCTTTCATCCAGCAGCCCTGAACTGCTCTACAAAGAAAAGTCTGCTTCTCCCCAGATAAGTTTTAAGAAAGAGAAAGTGACTGTGTTTGGAGAAACAAAATTTACCTGCTAAAAAAACCCCTCTTTATTTAAGAGAAATAGGAAAGGATGCCCTGCAAATGCTAACTGGCTTTGACAGCGGCTATCTGCATTGTGACCTAACCAGCGAGCTCTCTCCCCTCACACAGTGGGCGAGCTGCCAAGAACCGAGCATCCTGCGCACAATACCCTTTTGAAAGAAAAAAAGAAACCTGAAAAAAATTCCTGCTAACCTCCGAGCAAGGAAAAGCTGCTTTCTGCACAGACAGGCCAGGCTGTGTGGAGCAGAGGTGAATGAGAAGCGCGGCGCGGAAGGCTGGCGAGGCCGGCTTGCAGCACGCCCACACGCTGGCTCCCAGCCCCCTGAAGGCATTTCTTTTCCTCCCTCCTCCCACCGCCGCCCCCGACTATTCTAAAACGACTTTGCATGAGCCACGCGTCAACTTCTAAGCACAGGCACCATGCATTTCCTTGTTCCATGCCCAAGCTATACCATCCATCACGTTTGTATTTTCAAGAGATTACAAGAATCTGGTGTTTGCATACAAGGGACACACAAGGGAGACACAAGTGTACATGCTCCCACTCCCAGACAATTCGTGTGGAATGCTTCTTGCACTTCCATTGCTGGGAAGTACGTCCCCCGGTGCTGGTATGCTGCATGGTTGGGGAATCAGAAACAAACCCCTTTGCCACTCTGACCAGTCCACCGGTTAATTCATTATGATAAACCCATTGTCCAAAACAAAAACATTATTTAATTGCTAAACCAGCTGCCCAAGTTTAGCTGTTGCTCTTGGCAAACATACCAGGATCTCAGTACGCCTGTTTTTCAGCAAGTATCTCTGTAGATGCAAGCCATGCCTTCCACCCTTAAAGTCTCTGAGTGTCCCTGTCACCAAATCCAGTGTTTTTCAACCCAAGTGGATATTTAAAGGGATACCATCAGCTCAAACACCTCTCTGAATACACTAAGATTACAGCAACTGAAATACTAGCAAGCATTCTTTCCCCCCCACCAGCTGTTAAATGTGCAATTAATGCAGCTGCACTCTTCCCCATCAGAGAGTCTGATTTCCTTTAAAAACAGAGGGCAGAATAAGAAAAAAAGGTTAAAACATATTTGAAGGAGTCACCAAAAAAACTGTCAGAAGGTCTCAAAGGCTGATGCCTGAACTGTTTGTAACTACAGCTATGTCTAAGTTTTCTTGCTGCTTAAGTAGATTGTGCCGCTTGAGACAAGCGGCTCAATCACTGGGAAATACGTTGCATGCAAGGGAAGAAAAAGGCTGGCCAGGTTGTAACTGGCATCTTTTGAACAGAATGCTGCTTGGCATGGGTTTCCAAGTATCTCAACTGACATGGATCACCAGGGAAAATTCTTTAAACTACTTGCTGCTTTCTCTGATTTGAAATAGATACACATCTACAGGACAAGAAACACTGAAACAACCCAAATACCACTGCCATTTCTTTCACACTAGTTACTCACAGGTGTCTATAAACCTACTGTGCAAATGATAAGCAGCATTTCTTAATAATAATAAAGGCATCTTTCATGCAGTGCAATCCAGAAGAACTGCAATATTTCTTAGATTACAAGACTGATCTGCCCTGCCCACCCCTCCCCCCCGGCCCCCCCTCCCCCAGTTCCTGCCTTCTAATTCCAGCACAATCAGAGCAGGAGAATGCATAATTCATCCTGTGGTCGACCCTGTAGGTCTCACAGTCATTAAGCAACATAACACCAAACTTCCAGAAAGGTCATATTTCCAGGAGATTCAGCTGAAGATTCTCTCCTATCCACTGAAAGACTCTGAGAGGTAAAGTAAGGAGCTCCTCATGTAGTATTTGCCCCTACTGTTCAAGGATTCACAATTACTTTGCTAGCAGAGCATGACAACAGGCAGAGGATATTTATCTGGGTAAGCCGAGAAATGCAGAAATCAATGGGTTAATTAGCAGGTTAGCAAAACAAAACCGACTTGTGGAAGCTTTTATACAGCAAAAGACTGATGAAATGAAGATAACTGCATTTGTTATACTCTCCAGCTGGTAGAGGATTATTGGAACAATGGAAATTTCAGGCACTGATTCAAAACAATTTCTGTTCATTAAAGCTAAACTTCAACAGTTTTGCAAGAGCAAATCTTTTCACTATCCATGGGTAGGTTCCCACACAATACAGTAACACAGTTAACACAAGATAAGATAAACCTCTTGCCAAAAGAAATTTAACTTCAGCCCAAGTTAAGCTCAATGAAGATGTAGATGTTGGACACAAACAATTTTCTAATACAGATAGTGAACAAAGAAACTGATCCCACATATAGACATTATGGAAAGCATCCTAGGAACATGAGGGAAAATACACCTAAAAAAAAAACCTCTGTAGTTCTTCCATAAACTGGAAAAGACATAGCATTTTTTCCTGAATCTGACCTAAAAGTCATGCTTGAAGGAAATTCCAGCAGTTCTTTGGAAATGTGTGAGATCGTCTTCCCATGAGTATCTGTGCATCTTACACATGAAAACTGTACAACATCACTGATGACAGTTTCACATCACTAAAAGGAAGTAAAAAACCCAATGATATAGAATTTTAATTCACACTGCCCCTTGGTCTACCAGCATTCTTTTCTCACCCATGTCAAAGTAATCAATACTCAAAAGAATGCTGCCTTGCTTCTAAAAAAAAATAAAATCACATTGCATGAGTATTTTTAATTGCAACATTTCTAAACCCAGATCACATGCTTTTTTTTTTTTGTTTTTGTGGAGTGATAATCCAAGTTTAATGTTGCTTAGGCTACAAATTAATCTCTATCCCCAGCTCCCAACAACTGGCCCATGTCACTGCCATGCCCATGAGCTAGGGTGGTAGAATGGGGGCATCACAGTGCCAGCTGCAACACACTGTGAGCGAAGCATCGCCTGCACCGACAGAGCGACAGCCTCATCTGAGAACTAGAAAGGTTTGTCTACACAAGTTCCTGTCGGTGCAAGCAGCCAGCTGCAAGAGCAAACCCCACTCCAGCACCATTGCAATTCCCTGAACAGATGAAGCTATGCCAACAAAAGCACTTTTTTTGCCAGCAGAGCTGACTCCTCAGCAGAGCTCCTGACAGTGTTGCGACAGCCACTCTAGAGTGGCACCCTTTTTTTCCCCTCACAGTTTCCTACACTTTCACCCCAACACAGAGAAAGGCAAGAAACAAAGAAATGCAGAGAATAGGTGTCAGGACAAGGTGATGCGTGTCCTGCTGGCTGGCCAGCACCTCCTCATCTAACCTAAGGAAAATGTGAGGAGATTATCTGCCTTCTTCTCTGAGCCCCTCCACACTACATGAAATCACGCACACTCAGCTCTAAGATCCTTTTGCCTGAATCAAAGGGTTCCCAATGCAAGCACCTGAGAAGAATTGAGGGGTCAGGAGTGAGGCAGATACTTGGCCCTGAAACAAGCAATGCTCCTCCTGGCTCTGCTCCCTGGCCAAAAGTACCCAACAATGCTGGTGGACCCTGTGCAACATCGCATATCATACCAGTGATATCAGTGGCTGCTGAAATAGTCCCCCAGTCTTTGCTCAAATTTCATCGCAGGCAAGAAGAGCTTTTGAACTGAAACTACGACAAATAGCACCCATTAGGAAAAACGGGAAATATTTTGGGGAGGGAGTGATTGTTTCCTCCTTTCTTCCTCCCACAGAGAAAATTTGATCTTCCTACCAGATTTTCATTTGTGAATGGGATTACAGGACAATGCTCAGCTACAGTGCTTGCCTACAAGTATTCCTGTGAAAAAGCTCAGGATTTTGTCACATAGGTATAAATCACCCAGCTATGAGCAGGAGACACAGACCTACTGAGCACCCAGCTGTTTTTCTCAGCGAACCTTTCGTTCCCGATGATGCACTAGATGACCTTTTCCCAAACCGAGCAGGAACTTATTTACATAGAAACTTACTTGTAAACACACTTGCCTTGTTTTATTTCTTATTTCTTGTAATTCTCCTTACTTCGGCAGCTAGTGTGTGCTGGAGCCATGTGCTCCAGCAGGTCCCCCAACAGCCTGATGAAAATCAGGGCTGGCAGACGCCTTTGCTGCCACAACCTCACAGGAATAGGGTGTCCCCCCTTGCTCGGCTTTCAGGGAGCTAGGGTGACCTTGGCCGCAGCCATCCGTCCTCCAGCACAGCCCCAGACATCTCCCAGGCGAGGAGACAGCCAAAAAAGCCAACTCACCAGAGGCAAACGCCATTAAAGGCCGTTTGGGAAGGTTGGCAATAGGAAGTCCGGGTCTGTAGGAGTTGACTCAAAGCGCCCTGCAACATTCATGCGGCGGGAACTTCTCCGGGTAAACCATTAACCACCATAAAGCAGAGCTGCGAAACGCCCCTCACCACCGGGGAGGCTCACGCACACCCGAACACACGCGGGCTGCACGGGGATGTGCACACACAGAGGTACAGATAGCCACACACGCACAGACATACAAGGACGCAGATACGCACACACAGCTTGGGGTTTTCTGAGGGCAGGGGAAACACTGGCAATTCCCTCTGCTCGGGGCGAGGCGAGCGCTGACACCGCAGCCCCGCGGCGGTAGAGGGGGGGATCCGCTCGCATCCCGCGGACGCGAAGAGGGCACCCGGATCCGCTCCGCATACCCTGGCGGCGAAGGGAGCAGCCGCCTCGGCTCCGCGCCCCGCGGGGATGTAAGAGATGCGCGGAGCACTCCACGCCCGCAATCCAGACAGGATATTTTGAGCCCTCTCTCCCTAAAAATACCCCGCCAAAACCCAGAAATCTGCCCCCTCCCTCCAGCTTCGCTCTCCGACAGCCCCCGCGGCAGGAGAGAGAGCGCGGACCTCCCGCAGCCCCACCGAAGTTTCCGCGCCGCTCCGCGGGCGGCGGCGGAGGAGCTCCAGCTTCTTACCCGGCTGGTGGAGCGGGGTCCCGGGGCGGCCTGGAAGCGGCGGCGGCTGCGCGGGGGCGCGGCGGCTTCCTGGGAGCTACAACTCCGCGGCGGCGCCCGGGCGAGCCGCGCGCCTGCGGAGCGGCGGCGAGCGGGGAGGAAAAGAGGAAATGAGCGGGAGGCGCATTGGAGGGAGGGAGGGGGAGGAAGGAGCCGTCGCCGAGGGACCAGGGAGAGCGAGGGACAGAGCGCAACTTCCCCGGCGGGGCAGCGGGCGCGCCGGGGGGCGGAGCGCACCGTACCGCCGCTCCGCGGCCGCCCCGCGGCGTGCGCAGCGCCGAGCCCCGCGCAGGGGCCGCCCGCCGCCGCCGCTCCCGCCGCGCCGGACACTTGGTATCGCCCTGCCCGGCCCCGCCAGGGCCGCCGCGGGCAGGAAGTGCGGGGCCGGGGGGGCAGCGCGGAGAAGCAGCTCCGCGGGGCTGCGCGCCCGCGAGGGGCTGCGCCTCCCCCGCTGGCACTCGCTGCCGGTCCCACCGGCACCGCGGGCGCGTGCATGGGTAGCGGGGCGGGAAAAGTTCTGATTTTTGATGCTGGGGGATTTTTCCTTTTTTTTTTTTTTTTGTTTGTGTGTTTGTGTATGTGGTTTTTACCTCCAAAACAACTAAGGGAACGCCGGGCAGGGACCTCTCCTGCGGCCTCAGCTCGCCCCAGGCCCTGCACGCATCCGCTGGCGCGGCTGAAAGTGCCCCGCGCTGGGTGCGCGGGGACGGAGGGAGGACGGCGGCAGCAGTGGCCGCTGGAAGCGAGAGCAGACGCCTCCCAACACATGGACCCCACGCTTCCCTCTGAAGAGGGCAATGGGACAAGCCCCCCTACCACCCGCAGTGCCCTCGTCCCGTGTCGGCAGTGGCCCCCAGCAGGGCGGAGAGCGGCACAGGTGAACTTGGTGCCGTCGGCTGAGTCTGTGGACGGGCGCCCACCCTTCGCTCACTGTTCTGCGCAAGATATGAACTTGCAGAGCCTCTCCGCGTACCCCATCACAAAATGGAGGGGATTTACGGATTGATGCTAGTCTGCTTCCTGAGGGAGATGATTGGAAGCGTTGCTCAGAAATATGGCATGTAGCACAAAGAAGTGAATCTTCCTGTTAGGATATTCTTCCCCACCCCTACCCCCAGCTCCTGCCCAGCACATTTTCAAGTCAAAAATATATGGAGAATTTAATGTAGTTGTCACTGTGCCTTATCGGTAGCTTTCATTCTGCGTCCCCTTATAGGAGACTCCATGAGCACATTCAGTGCTGTCGTGAGATAAGAACTGAATAGAGCTGAAATCAAGGCCACACCAGGAAAAATATACTAAAAGATTTAAGCGACAAACCTTGGGGGGGGGGGGGAAACAAACAGAAACATTTCACCACCAACAAAGCAGCAGTTTTTCAAAGCTTATCTGCATTAAGTCCAACAGATTTGCATAGGGACAGGGAAAAAAAGAAAACAACAGCAACCCACAAAAAAACCCAAAAAAACCAACCAAGCAAAAAAACCCAAAAACAAAACAACAAAAAAAACCCCCACAAACCAAAACCAGAGAAACCAAACCTTTCCCATGTACTCCAAAGCTGTAATACCTTGAAACTGGATACATTGATGCAAAGAGAAGAAAATGTTACTGAGTTTAAAATGTTACTTAACAATAGCCACTTTCTCCAAGGCCCTTCAAAAATAGTTGAACCATTTTGCCAGCTTAAGAAGAAATTAATAAAAATATCAGCCCAAGGAAAAGAACAAACTTGGAAAATAAACAACCTGAACAGTTTAAACTAGAAGCAACTCAACCAGGGACATATAATGGACAACATATAATGGAAAACTCTATGCAACCACCATCGCTGCCAACTTCACCTGCCTGAAGCCGGGTTCTCCTGGCAGGAGATATGTGAGTAATCCCCTTGATTTCCCAGCTAATCCTTCCCTGTGTAAGCATTGCCGACGTAAGCGCGGCCGGACGCAAGGATGGGGCTGTGGCTCCCGCCGTGCCTCTCCGGCTGCTCTGCCAGGGAGGGCGGTGGCACAGGTGACGGCACCACTCCGCCCAGGAATAGGTGGCAACAGAGCAAGTACCTACTTTAGGCCTCCTCCAAGATTTACAGCCCTCGGGGCTCAGGTTTGGCGAGAGAAAACAGTTTATGGCACTCAACCCCACTTTCATTTTTAACGTGGCTGTCACCTGGTAGCCCCAAGAGCAGCAGGTTTTCCTCTGAGCGGCACTGCCCTGTGTCCTGTGGTGGACAGGCTTTGAGATGAGACCTGCAGCCGTTTCTGAGGCTGCAGTGGCTCGTCTCCAGGATGCCCAGGTTCCAGTGAGGATTGGCAGCTGTGAGTACTGTGTTCTGTTTGGGGTGATCCTCAGATGGGTCTCTTTGTGCTGCTCTGCGCCCTGCTCAGCACGGCTCTGAACGTGTCTGTCCGGAACTGCCTGTGTTGGGAGGCTCAGAGACATTCTGTGGTCGGTGGGTACTTACTTGAGCAGTGCCCGTGGCTGCTGCTCTCTTTGAGCCCTCTAGTACTCTGTGTATTATCGCACAAGAAATTGCATAAACACAGAAAATAGTTCTGTGTTCAACAGTTATTGGGGAACACACAACAAGATCCAAATGAGGTGTTGCTGTCATTTATGCCCAACTTCTTTCTTCAAGAAATGCACCTTTCCAGCATACAAGATGGTTCAATTCAGATAGATGGCCAACCAGAGAAATACCACCAAGATGTCAGATGATCTAGAGTCCTAATGCTTACTAATGAGCAATTCCTAAGTTACAGAAATCCCTGGGGAAATGAAGAAAAATGGATGTAGAAAGCTGACAACTGCTCACAAACAATCTGAGATGAAAAGAGGCTGCAGATTCACTCCTGCAATGCGTTTGTGAGGGCTGCTGCTCCCCTCCCAGATGGGTAATGGAGCCGGTGAAGGGTCTAGAAAATATATCTTATGAGGAGCAGCTGAGGGAGCTGGAGGTGTTCAGCCTGGAGAAAAGGAGGATCACAGGGCACAGGGGACCTTATCACTTCCTGCAACTACCTGAAAGGAGGTTGTAGCCAGGTGGAGGTCGATCTCCAGGATAACAAGTGGTAGGGTAAGAGGAAATGGCCTCAAGCTGTGCTAGGGAAGGTTTAGATTGGATATTAGGAAAAAATTCTTCACACAAAGCATTGTCAAGCACTGGAATGGGCTGCCCTGGGTGGAGTGTTGGAGTCACCATCCCTGGAGGTATTTAAAAGATGCGTAGATGTAGCACTTAGGGACATGGTTTAGTGGTGGACTTGGCACTGGTTAGGTTAATTGTTGTACTTCATGATCTTAGAGGTATTTTCTAACATAAATGATCCTCTGATTCTATGAAGGTGTTTGCAAAATTGGTCCCACTGGGTATATCTGGCTTATTGGAAGTTCTCCTTTTGATGGTGTATGTTTGTTAAGCCTGTCTGTAATAATCCTATGATGACCTAGCACAGACCTTCACAAACTTAAATCCACAACCACTCTGGCATCTCACCTTTTGTTTGATTTTCCTTTCTGCTTTTCATTCTGGTTCTGTAGTCAGGAGTACAAAACAAAGAGGAATTAAATTAGATTCATCTGCATCATTCCAACTATGCTGAATTTGAAGATAATGTGTGAAGTTCCTTTTGCTGTCTGGGGTTTAATCATCAAGAGATTAGATGGAAACGAAGGTATTTGAGGTGTGTGGCTTTTTAAATTTCTTCCGTAATAATGTGAGCTTCATAAGGCTATTGCTAATCTTGAATTACTATCTGGCTTCCTGTGGTTTGCCATGATTAACTGGAGGAAGAGAATAAAGTGGTATTTACCTTTTTTGAGCAGTTTATCGACTTGACCTGGCCAGCCCAGCACCAAAAAACAAAGGAAGAAAATTCTGGCAAGGATTAAGTATTCAGGCCACTCTTTCCCCACTGGTTTTCTGATATCTGTCTAGATTGTTGTGATGGAAAGTGCTGGTGGGGTCCTTGAAGGTGACCAATTGCTCCAGACGAGTCCAGGCCAGGTGTCTGGCAAGGAGATTGCTGTGGGTCAGGCTGGCTCTGATCTGACTCTCCCAGAAGAGCCAGGACTTGCCTCCTCTGCAAGCAGTGACAGCAAAAGCACACCTTCTGGCTTTGAGCTGGGCCATGGTCATCCTGGTCATCCCCACACTGTCATCCTGGAGGCACTTGGCCCTTCCCCAGGGAAGCTGGTGGCCAGCAATTTTGCCTGAGAAGGAGCTCCTGCCTGGCCAGGCCATTTGCAGAACAGCCCTGCAGGAGAGAGTGGAGGAGCACCCCTGAGACCCCCTCCATTGCTGAGGTTCCTCACAATGTACATTTGATGAAGAAGAAAGCAATGTTTCAAAAAACAATGTAATTTTTTTTTTTTAAATCCTCTTTTAATCTTGTTTTTGGAAATCCCTCAATGAGGGATCACTTTAGGGAAATTCAAATGAGAACAGTAATGGAGACATGAGCCAGTATTATTTGCCTTTGATAAAACCAAGGTGGTTGGCAGGTGCTTGGGGAAATAAGAGGGAAAATTATGTATCAGAACTATATTCTTTGTTAAATTTTGAATTCCAGTGATAAACCTCTGGATGCTCATCTATAAAGCCTCCTATTTTTGCTACCAGATGCTGGGGCTTGAACCTTTGACTGCATTGGTTTAACCCCTCTTTGCGCTCCTTTGCATTTCCAAGTCAGACTAACCAGGCAAACAGAACTCGGGAAATTCCAGCTGCATCCATGGTTCTTATGGGCAAGCAGCATCACCTGAACAGACAGACCTAGTATTTAATGTACTACCAAACCAAATATGCCAAGGGGTTTTGCCAGTCATCTGGATCACAGAAACTGGAAGTGAAAAAGAGCAGGTAGACTTTTACAATGCATTTTCCTGCCAAAGCAAGATTGCTCCCTGCAGTATTTTCTAGTGTACTTCCCTGGCCTGTTTTAGATGACCTTGTAAGATGGGGAGAGGCAGGAGGAGGGAATCTGCTAGCTACCTCCAAAGGCTCTTTGTCTACTTTGAATAATGTAACATAGAGCAAGGGAAAATGAGTGTTCAGAGAATGTAGCTACAACACAATATTTAATGTAATTTTTGCATGTTTTTCATCTCCAACCTACTTGCTATGCCTGCCACTGTGCCAGTAACATCAGATAGATGAAAAAAGAAAGTAACAAAAATAGTGTAAATAGTCCACCTTTTCATGATTGCTCTTCTTTCTCTTAGCAGGAGATTGTCTTGGGTGCTTTCTTCCCCTGTGAGGAAAAATAAATGGTAAGAGCTGCAATGATTGGCAGCAAGCCTGAGAACAGCAGATGTGAGCCTATACAGCTGGACAAATACAAAAATGTACTTTCTACCTACATTTGTATTAAAGTTGCCCCAGGGATACCCCAGTGCCTACAGGGGGGCCTTAATATTTGAACAGCCAAAGCCATCAGGCACATTTACATATATGAGAACACTTGGTATCCTTTTCAAAGTCAAAAGGAGCAACAATTAAAGCAACATAAAGGAAAATTGGCTGCGTGGTTTTTCTCTCCCATAATAGAAAGACTGAGGGTGGAGATATTAAAAAAAAATTAGGCTTGACAGAGGTGAAGAATTTATGAATTAAACTGACACGTTTTCATTTCATTTACTGTTGTCTACCCATTTATTACATGGAAACCTAAAAAGGACCTGATTTTGCTTCCCAGGCTGCAGTTGCTATGTCAGATGCTAAAGTTAGGTGTTTTAGACAAGATTTTTATATTAAAGTTTCTTACGCAAAAAGAGAAAGACTTTGCTAAATAAGGAAAATTTAAAAGCCTCATTTCTCTCTATGGTGCTTTGCTATAGTTTTTCACTCTGGGGTTTGCTACGACATTTGCTGAGATTCATCATCAAACAATATTTGGGGCCAGGGGCATTTTTAGCTGTATCTATTAGCAAAAAAATGGAATTTCTTACACTCTATAGCCTGCTCATGATTATTTCCAGTTGCATCTACCAATAACCCTCTTGTTCCACAGGATCTCTGCACAAGGATATCCACCATCAGGGCAGAGCAGCAGGGCCTTGGGTGTCTGCCTGTGATCCCGTGGCATTCCCACCTGGGCTTGGCATTCCCATCCAGGTTATTTCCTCATGCTGGCAGCAGCAGCAATTTCAAAACACAAAATGGTATGTCTAATTTGTCTGAGCAGAAAATAACAGAGAGCCCTTGAAACGGATGAGTTCCCACAGAGAGAAGTAGCCATTGAAGAACTCGTTTCTGTGAGATATAACAGAGTGAACTCTGGTTTTGTGGTTCAACATGGCAAATTTATGCTGAGAACAGGGGAAAAGAGTAAGAAGACTCAAGTGTTTCAGTGCAGCAGAAAATATCAATGCTGTTACTTGTTTCTATTCTGAAACATGACAGGAGAATGCAAAAGTCAGAAAATCAGTATGAAAAAAATACTGGTGTGCCTAAATGAAAATCAGTTTTTGCCTTGCAAAGCTTTTGTAATGCCAAGTGTTTTTGTTCAATAAGGGCAATGAAAAATAATATTCTAAGCCTGGTATACCCCCACAGCAACTTTCGGTTTTGCTGAGACCACTTTTTTTCATACGGCTGAACAAAAGAGAAAGATAAAGAAATCTGACAGTGCTTCCTGGGATGTTGGAGCCAACAAGATGATACTGTAGTGCTCTTGCAGCCTGCATGCTCTGGGATGCCTTCCAGAGCCCTGCAAAAGCCAGGGTACTCCACACACTGGCATCAGGATGCTGCTTCCCCAGCAGCCTGGGGTTAAGGGACTTTGCACCGTGTTTGCGTTTCTCATCCAGGGCTCAAACCTTACTGCTGGGACACCCACATCCCCATACCGCTCTCATCTGCATGAAACCACCCTGAAATACTTTTTATTGAAATTAATTTCCATCCTTAAAGTGGACTTATAGAAATATGGGGACACTTTTCAGCAGGGCCTGTTGCAGTAGGAGTTGGGGTAATGGTTTTAAACTAAGAGAGGGCATGTTCAGACTAGATACAAGGAAAACATGTTTTACAGCAAGAATGGTGAAACACTGGAATATCCACCAGAGAGCTGGTGGATGCCCCATCCCAATAAACTTTCAAGGGCAGGTTGAATGGGGCTCTGAGCAACCTGAGCTAGTTGAAGATGTCCCTGCTTATTGCAGAGGATTTGATTAGATGACTTTTAAAGGTCCCTTCCAAACCAAATCAATCTGTGGCTCTTTGAAAACAGAGTGCCTCATAAAGCAGCATTTCCCATAGGATTGAGGTCTTCTGCTCAGTACCTGAAGGCACAGCCATGTGTCTCATTCAGTGCAATTTGGAGGAAGTCAGTTTAATTTTGGCACTGGCAGTGGAGCACTCTTGTATTGCTCCTGTTGGTAATTAAGAGAAAGCAAATCACAGGGGAGGACACTAAAAGTATTAATTAACAACATTTTCAATGAGAAAAAAGTTAGTAATTTTGGAAAGGCTGCTTTATGCCTGAAGAAAATACTTAAATAGTGTAATCACTCTGTTGGACATTTGACAAATGCACACTAATAAGTAAATGGGGATATTGATTATGCATTTAGATAATTACCAGATCCTCCATGCTCTTGCAGGCATGTCCCAATTCTCTTGCCTCAAGCTTTGACTTCAAGTAGTGAAAAACACACCTAATTCCAAGCACACAGACAACCATGGTCACTCACTGGCCTGAAAAATCCATGTGTGTTTCTCATAAACTGGAGCACCCAACATGCGATCCCACAAAGCCACAGGGGCCAGTTTGTGGCAGGCACACCGGGGAGCAGATCCCCTGACTGTGGCTGCTCACCCAGTGGGATATCACAGCCAAGTGTAGAGGACTCCTGCTGGAATGGCAGGAGTCCTCCCCAGGGCAGGCTGCTTTCCAGCCTTGCCAAGCATCCTGCGCTACCTTTGCCACAGCACTACCAAAACACACACTTTTTTTATAAAACCAACAGAGAGAGGGGCAGCAACTTTGCAGCTAAAAAGGCTCACAGTTTCCATGGATGTTTGATCACCTTTTATCACAACACAAACCATGAGGCAATTTGCTTCAAGCAGAGGACATATTCTCTTCTCCAAGCAGACAATAATCCAATAAAAGAGCCCACTAGCAGGATCCTGGACAATGTGTGACACTGTGTTATTATCAGCATCCCATTGGTGTTCTGGCAAGGTATGGCCACACTCAGCTGATCCTCCTGACAGCGTTCAAAGGCACAGCTTATCTGAGCCACAGCAACTCGTCTGAGCTCAGATTGCCATGCAAATACCACCAGATTTTTTATATTATCATGATACCAGGTGTCCTGTTTTATATCAAGTTATATCCAGGCAACTTAGAGAAATTCAGTTACTTACTCCATGCTGGTGGTATCTGAGCAAAATTTATTCTGACAGAGGTTTTAGGTACGTGCCTTTATGCTGACAGAGACTGAGAAAGAGTAAAGAGCACTCAATGATTTTCTAAACCAGATGTATTCCTAAAAATGCTGGACTGGGTTACTTCCATGTAAGAGTTTCAGCACTGATTAATTAAAGTACAGTTTGGCTTCAACCCTGCAAACAGCATGTTTCTGCCCTTCCACACCTGGACTCCCAAGAATGAAAAAACGGCTGCTTTTCTTTGAGATCCTGTCAGGAACAACCAGCCTTTAATGGCACTTAAATTTAATTTTTGGTAACAAAAAGATAGGTAAACAAATTACACTGGCAGGGACAGAAAGCAAAAGTAGGGACTCTGGAGTTTTTGGGGTCTTTCCAGTGTCTTCCTTTCCTGGCTTCTGCTAATTGTTTTTCTTTCACACTGACAATGCATTTTTCCATTGGAAAAAAGGCTGCTTCTTTTGAGTCATCACTGCAGGAAATCCCCTGTTCTAGTAGGGTTCCCTCTGCCAGGCATTGGTGGCCACTGGCAGCCACCCCTTCCTCAGGGCAGGTCCTATCTCGCAGTGGTGGCATTGAAATAAAAACACAGACATCCTATTAATAGCGAAACTGTAGACAATTCCAGATGTGGAATTTGGTTTCTGAAATTACAGATCCAACCAAGCCAGTCCTGAACCAGTAAAATTCAGTTGTGTTTCTTCTGACTCATAACTGTTTTTTCAGAGAGGTCTTTAGCAAAATTTCTTCAGCAATTCCTCTGTTGTTGCCTGACTCATACTGAAACACCAAAATCATTATTAAAGTGAAATCGTAGCAAAGGGGGTGTGAATATGTGGCGTTTATCAGTTCAAAATGCTTTAAAAACCATATTTTGCTATGAAGCGTGCTTTGTCCAATAATTAAATACTGTCTTATTTACAAAAGCAAACAAAAATCTGTCATATACGGCTCAGAGGAAGTTTAGCACTTAGGGAAAAAAAATTAAATTTAAGGTTAATTTATTCTTCAATAAACCTTCATTTATCCTTCTGGCACATGTGTAATATTTGTGTTCAGCATCCCACCTGCTTTCAGTCTGAAGCCCCATCCATGACAGCAGGAAAGAGGATGCTCAGTGTGAAGTATGAGCTGTTCAGATGTCCCAGGATGAGCAGCAGTACAAAGTACACAACTGTGAGCAGTGACTCCTGATCATGGGAGCAGAAATACATGCAGGGGTGGGGGCAGATGTGTCCTCACAGTCCCCCTGACAGTGCAAAGGGATGGGAGAGGAGTCAGGCTAGTTGGCAAGTCACTGAAGCCTCCACTCCTGAGGAAAAACTCCAAACCTGCTGTGGTTTGCTTCTGTCAAAGGGTGATCTGCTGCAGGAGGATTTGTGGTATCGTGTGGGTGTCAGTCCACCACCCTCACTGTGGGTTTGCAGAGTGGAAGCAACAACCCTTTGCCTGATGGAACACTGTGCCTGGGAATGGCCTGGCCCCCAGCTACAGTGGGAGCCCCACTAACCCACCCTGGCCTTAGCAGTTCCATAAAGCTCAGAGGCCTGTGAAAGTGGACCTCAAAGGTGGCTTTTGGTGGGAAAAAGCGTTGCAACAGTGATTTGTTTGCTTTTTGAATTAAAACTCAAACTGTTGCTGCAAATCAATGGACTAAAAACATCCCCCCACGTCTGGGAGCTCATTTACCTTCTTACCAGCTCTGCAGATACTTAATTTGAATGTTGCTTCATCTCCTGTCTCCCTCATGTATCATCACTAATTAAAGTACACACTCTGCACTTACCCAAAGGAGGATGTGGGAGGCAGAAGAGGCTCAATCTCATTTGCTGCTGCTGCTGTATTGCCTCTGCAGAGCCAAATGCAGGGGAACCAGGGTCCTACTCAGAGCCTGGCAGCTGCAGCACAGACCTTTCCCTTCACTGCTCTGTGTAATGGAAATCCCCAGTGCATGAGTGGCCTTTCCAGGGGAAAGGCTTCAGTGAAAGAAGGGGCTGTAACTCCCTGGGAAGGTGGGGTGAGTCTGGTGAGGGCAGGAGCAACATCTCAATGTGGATATCTTCCCCCCCCCACCTATTTTGGAGATTGCTCAGGCCCAGCTGAGCAAGCCAGAAGAGCTGTGCCCATAGCAGCCCCATAGATCTGTGATTTGGCACCTCCATGCCCTCCAAATATTCCTACTAACTTCCAGCTCAAGTGAAATTCAAACAAAGCTTTATGCTTTATTTGGACACATCTTCCCCAGGCTGCATCACAGGGACACCCCTCTCGCATGTCCCCAAGAGCCCAGCCATCCCAAATGTACATCCGCTCGCTTCCAGCAGAAAATGAGATTGCTGACTTCTCCCCAGCTTCAGGTTCCAGACTAGAAGTCTGTGTCCTCCAGTCTCCACTGCACCCCAGCTGCACCTCACCCCCATCCCAGCCAAAATGTGGAGGTATTTTTGGCAGTGCTCAGCTCTGCAGCCACACTGGTCCTCATGCTCGCAGCAGCCCCACTGGCCCCACAGTGCTACAGGTGGCATCAACCTGTAACAGGAAAAGAGAGGCTTTAAAGCCTACAAAAGCCAGGGAGGGGATACAGACACTTTTAGGCTCAGAGATTATGTATGCCTCAAAAGATTCAAGAAGATGGTGTCAGAGGAGGATACGCTGAACTCAGCGTGTTTAACATTTGGACAGACTTTCCCTTGTCCCCATCTGAAGTTCTAGTGCCTGCTCTGCTCTACATGAGTGAAATGCATCCGTGTCCATAAAAGCTATGGAAAAGCACTGCTGAGAACCTCCACAGCTCTGAATAATTAATTCACAGAACTATAAAAAGCTACAAGGGAATGAAATTTAGAAAAATCTAGTTTTAGGATAATTATAGTTCAAACCAGAAGAGCACTTGGACCCAAGACAGATGCATTAGTAGGACAACTGAGCATAGTGGATCAAATTCAGACTCGGCAGAACTGCATTGTCTTGTAGACAGCTCCTCCCGGGGTGGATTCAGCCCAGGGAGAGAAAGCAGCCCCTACAGATAACTTGATAAAGTGATTGGAAATCTAAAATAACCCTCTTAGTAGAGAAGGCATAAAAGAAAGGAGTACAATTGTTTCAGGTTAGCATTCATGCCCCAGGTGTAAATAGGGAGTGATATTTTCTGAAATATTTTGGTTTATGCTAGTTTAACCTGTTTCCCTTCTATCTTGGTTTCACTGCCATGTCTACTGTGTTACCACTGGTTCATAAAATCCCAGTTTGTTTGCAGACCATATCACATTTAGGCTTTTTTTCAAAGCCCCAGATGCTGGAATTCATGTGTTGCTTGCAGACACAGACCTTCAATTTCCTAACCAGTCATATTTCTAGTCATATTTCATGGCAAGTTTGAAAACATTAACCCTGAGCCCTGAGTCACCAGCAAGCAAACACAGTTTTCTTTCATTTTCCTAAGTTTAAAGCCAGTCATTACTGTGCCCAGTTAGATGTTGAATCCTTGGGACTGTCCATTTAACTCACCCCTCTCAGGCAGGGACATGTGGGATTTTTATAGTTTATGTGCTAAGACATGCAGTCAGGCTGTGTACTGGGCATGTTTTAATTGAGTGCTGGAGGAGCCAGTGTTGGGCGACTGGTTTATGGAAGACATCATGCAATCCCAGTGCCCTCAGCATCTCAGAGGGCTCCACAAGACGCTGCACAAGATCCCCCAGACCAACTCTGCCTTTGTTGTTTTCTGGTAAAAGAGCATACCCACAGAGAGGCAGGAGTTTATTGCTTTTTCTTAGTAACAGCAGTGGATCACCTGAGAATTCAGTTTTATGCAAGACAGAAGTGGCAGGCTACTGACAACAAGGAGATTATCACTACTTCAGAGGAGCTATTTTAATGTCCAGTGTCCTGTTTGGCACAGGACCAGGCACTTCCAGTCATACTTCCTGACTGAAGACATATGTGAATTGACAGAGGGGGTCTGTCCTGTGTCAGCTCCTGTTTCCACTAGCTCCCTGTTATGGCATTATTCATTAGCAGTATGAAATTATTTGGCACAGCCATAGCTCACTATCAAACAAGGGCTTTTTTCATAGTGGTGAACTATGGTTTTCTAGAGGCTTCATTTATTAAGAGCATTGGCATCTTCCAAAGCAAAAGGCTCTCCTATATGCCATTGCTATTGAGTGTGCATCAGAGGGGTATGTATTATTAAGCAGATACCCTCTCCTTCATTTGCAAGTGCAGGAGCTGTTTGACACAACATGAAAGCAACTGGAGAGAGGAAGCAAGCATCACTGTATCAGTCAAAAATGCATCCAGCTCTGCTGTGGGGTTCCTGCTTCAAGGGGAACAAAATCCATTTCTCTGAAACTCAGCTCTTTAGAGCTCTAAAGTGGGTAGCAAGTAAAGCATCATGTATTTCCCTTGTGTCCAAAAACGTTAGGGTCAATTAAAGAGAAGAGCATCTGTTAAGGGTTCAGATGATGGAGAAATGGAGAGTATGTCTATCAGCTCATGGATAAAGCAAAGCAGGTGGGAGCTGTGGGCAGGATAAGGACAGAATGACAGTTCGAAGCAATGATGACAAGATGGGGAAAAGGCCTGGGAAAAGGATGCGGTTCAGTAGAGACACATGTGAGGTAGGCAGGAACAATCAGCTGTGCAAACACAGCCTGGGTTCAGCTGCCAAAAAAAGAGATGAGAGGGTGGTTGTGGATTGCAGAGTGAACATGACATTGTTGATTCATTGTTGTGCAGAGCCTAGATGTTCTGGTGTGGATATAGTAGGAGAAGAATCCATACAATGGGAAATTACCCTTCCACACCAGACAGAGTGATGTGCTGTGGCTTGAGGAGTGGAGCTTGCAGAGAGCCCAGCTGCTCTTCAGCAGGGGCTGAAAACACCCTGGGAGCAGAGGCTGACTGAATAGTATGTAAAGCCTGTAGGGAAACATAATCCTCCATCTATGTGAAGTGTTGTCATAAATGGATTGTCTACCATAAACAGGAGCAATGAGCTTGAATTAAAGCAAGTAAAATTCGGAACATGCATGGGAAAAAAAATCCTGCAGGTAAGGACAGCAGTTAGGGAGATTGAAATTTCCATCATCCTACAAACAGGTCAGACGGGGGTGGTTAGAATTGATAAAGAGGTACAGCCTGCCTTGAGGCTGGAGAAAAAATTAAATGAGCCCTTGTGAATCTTTCTAGCCCTGTTTTTCTGTGATTTATCAGAGCATTCACAGCTGCAGTTTTCCACATTTTTACAGTTTAAAAATCTAGTTCCACTGGCCAACACAGCAGTGGAGATGCCAGGAGAAAGTGGAAGACCTCTTGTCTAAGCCCAGTGACACCTCACCCCTTTTGGAGCAAAGCCCCCATGAAGCCACCAGCAGGCTTTGCTCTGGTCTCCTTTGGAGCTGAGAAAGGAATGCTCATGGCTTTTCTCTCCATTTTCATGGCACTGAAATATCAACAACAAATTACAGATGGGTCAAAATAAGGGCAGTGTTTCAGTTCAGCTTCCAGGTTGTTTAACTCTTCTCTCTTCCATCATTCCTTATCAGTCTCTAAGTCTCTTCAAAGTCATGGTTAAAGAAAATCCCCTCAAATTCCTGTCCTGGAAGTGCCAATGCCAAGCTGTTCACTTTTTTTTGATTCGTTCTGCTTTTGCAGCAGAAATGATTCATAAATTGAGATTCACATGGCCTTTCAGTCTCCCAGAAGCTATTAGGAATATATAGGCTCAGTTCTAATTCCTTCATTTGCTATTTTTGAGGGAAGCTGCTTAATAGCATGGTGGGTTACAGGGAAGGACAAAGCACCTCAAAAGGTGCTTCACCTCTTCACAGATGTGGACCTCAAAAGGACAAGGAAGAGTGATCAGAGACACAGCAAGGGAATCAAGCAAGACATTTTCATCATGAGGGTGAATAGTCAAGCATGGGATATGTTACCCAGGGAAGCAATGTTTTCTCCATCCTGGAATTTCAAAACTCAGTGGAATGAGGGAGTGGACAATCTCACCTAACTTTGAAGTTGGTCATAGTGATCAGAGTGGGATTAAGACCTAGAGGACTGTTCTATGATGCCAACAGAGGTAAACCAGAAATTTCCTGAATGCCAGCAGAATTTCCCATACTTTTTCATACCCAGAACATACTTTTCCCCTGTATATAAGTTGCCAGTGGTTAGGGTGTGTCTCCAGGCTGCCCCAGTCACACCTAGGGCCACCAAGCAGCCGACCCAGGGCATGCTGCTCAGTCTGTTCCACACCACATCCCATCCCTCATCTCTTCTCAGCTCACTTCTCCTGCTGGATTTTGTCTGGAGGCCTGTTAATAAGCACAAACATCTCATTTGCTTGCTTTGTTTCATGATAATGGAAGAGGTACGTGTGTCTATGTGGTCTCTAAAATAAAATTTAAAGAAAAGAAAAATTAACTCTCTTTCTTTTATTGGTGTGCCACTGCAGCATGGGAGAGAACAATTTATGCCATCTCCTCTCACTTTCTTATAGCATTTGTTGAGGTTTTAGGGCCTCAGTAAATCCACCAAATGTCAGCCAGAGAAGACACACCTTAGCAGTAATGGCTGTAGTCAGAACAATCTCAAAATGCACTTTGCAAATACTGAAAAGCATTCTCCCTACCTGAAAGAATAGAAAAAAAAAAAAAGTGAATATCACCAGCATGTTACTCAGATCAAAATGAGCACATATTTTTACGCAGGCTTTGCTCACAACTGCACCAAACAGTTTTTGCCTTCACTGTATCTGCTGGATGTCTATCTGTAATTACAGGTCACCAGGAAGGGCAAAAGCCATTTTGACTTTCAGAGCCTGGGTGATGTGGCAAAATAGGGCTATTAGAAGATGACTGTCTTGTAACCAAGCCAATTTTAGTGCAGCTCTGGAAGCTCTACACTGATGCAACCATGACAGTATACATAAAGAAATTACCCTGTCTTCTTGCAACACTTTTCTGCCTATTAGCTGGACAATAAATTTTTAGGAGTATTCTATTTCTTTGCATAGACATCAGATATCTAAAGCCAAGATGATGTTTAAAACCAGCACAGAGAATTCTTGATTAAAGCACTGAAAATGTGACCAAAATGAACGTACCTTTACATCCACCATTGTAAAGGAATATGCAGGACTGACAGGGCTTCCATCCCCTCCATGGTGTGGCTCTCCTGAAAAGAGGGGTGCTCAGTCGTAGGTGATGCTAAAAGAGCCTTTCCGGGTGCTTGCATAGGCACAGGATGGACGAGACAATCGATCTGCTTGAATTTAAAAAGACAGATTTGTGAAGAATAATTGCCTTCCAACTTGGCAGACAATGTGTACTGCCTTGAAGGGACTCACAGCTGTGTCCTGTTCTCATGGAGTTAACTGAGCTTAGAAAAAACCATTTGATCTATTATTCCTTCCTTAATTCAACATAGCTGAGCTTCTCCCAGGATATTCCATTTGAATTGCAGCAGGCTTTCCATTTTGATGTGTTGGCAGTGAATATCTGTTACACTGATGACATTTTCTATGCGGAAAGTATCACCAACACTTACAGTAGACAGCAGCATATTCATCACCCAAATGGCTGACTGTGTTGCAGGAAAAGCAAGATGGGCTACCTTAGACTATTAATGCAGGTTGCCTTGAGCAACAGGAGTTTTGCAACCAAATTCCCAGTTTTGTACCATTTCTGAGTTAGACTGACAGCTCTGGCATTTAGCTTCATTTAAACCTAAGGCACAATTAAGTACATAACAAATAGATCAGGTAGCAGCACCACTCATGTTCATAACAACCTTCCAAACTTCATCCATCATTTTCTACAACTCTGTGCAAAGATGTCTGGCTCTCACCTTTTAAAAAGACAGATTTTTCACTTTTAAATTTCATATTTGCTCAGTACTTGAACACAGCTGGAAAATTCCTACATAACCTTCTTCCCAGGGAAGAGGAGGAGGCACAATCCCCTGCAGGAGCTCTTGAAAAGTGACCACATAATTAAATGAGTAATACAAAAACCATGAGCCTAGAAGAAGAAAGAAAAGTAAATTTCATATTCAAACTGAAGCTTTTTTTCCTTCTCTCTTTTTTTTCCTTCTGGAGACACAATGCTGCTTCATTAGGCCTATGTTGATGGTATCAGCACTGAAACCAGCATTTATAGAAATAGGATGCAGCCACCAGCAGAACCAGTTTGCAAACCCTCTCAAGTGTTACCTGTCTGCCCTGACTCACTCTGAAGCTCATAATTTATGTTCTTTTAGTTATATGAAGAACATCAGTAAATCTGTAGAATCATATTTCCAAGGTAGATCATTAGTACTCACAGAAAAGTCTGTCCTGTGGAAACTGTCTTCAGGAAAGTGTTACTTAGGTATGAATCCCAAGCTCTCTGAGCATGTTAAGCACATTATTCCTTCACCGAAAATGTGTCTCAAGGTTGGTTTCTCTAATGCAGACCTTTGCAAGGCAAGAAGCAGCCTGTTGTGCTACACACAATATCTGTTAGGCTCTGCTGGATGTAGAGAGACCAAGATATTGTCCAGGTCTCTGTCAGGACTCTGGTCCATGCTAACTTCTCCCTTCACTCTGCAGGAGGGAAACCCTGAGCTTGGCCCCAGCCTGGGGACTGAGACTGAAGGGGACAGGGCAAAGGAACTGCTCCATTTTAGTCTCAGTCCAAGTGCAGGTGAGGCAGCACTCAATATGAAATTTACATTAATATATTTTTAACATGAAATCGTTAAATTACATGTTTATGCTAAATCCAGTATTTGAGAGTTTTGAAACCTGCCCAGTTTTAAAAGTAAGAGCCCCAGCACACTTCTTTGTATTGATACGGTGATCAAAAAGGGCAGTTTAGGCCATGTCTACGAGAAAAGCATTGCCCTGGAGGGAAACTTTTCAGTCTTGTCTGAAATATCCCTGCATTTCCCTGAGGGGCCATCCAAAGGTCTGTTTCATGACCTGCATATTCAATTTCTTCTGGCATATTACAAGACATGCATATGCTAAATGCATGCAGATCTCAAACATGGCTTCAGGAAAAATTTCCAAATGAGTAAGTTCAATTAACTGAGTTTGCCCTTCCAAATTCATTATTTTTTTTCTAACAGTCTACAAACAACCGTTCAGTGACCATGGGATGCTCCATATTGCATCCCGTCAAGGTGGTCAAACTCAGGATGTAACTGGGAGCACAGGGGAGGTTCCTTCCTTGTATGAATATCATGACAGCACTCAGGAGAGGTCTGAGAGCCAACAGCCCCTCGACTGCTGCTCAGCGGGCCTGCTGACACTGCTCAGTGGTCTCCTGGCCCTCGTTCCCCAACAAAGGTGCACCTGATCTCCCTGCAAGACGAATCATCTTTCACAAAAGACTCCTCAGCTGGATTCAAGAGCACTGATCTCGTACTGGAAATGTGTTGCTCTTGCAAATATTACCTCCAACAAATACTTCACAGAGATTCAAGGCTGCTTCTTCAAACCAAGCCTGCATCAGTCATTCACAACTGAAATACTGCCGCTCACATCTCCCTGGCACTGAATGGAAGCACAAGGCACCCCACACACATCCCCCCATCCTCCTTCCTTCATGACTCAGCTGCATCCCTCACTACTTAGTCAGTTTTTCACTTCTTCTCCCAGCCAAGGTATCACACTCAGTCTGTGCTCCAGCTGTAGGACTGTCACTTTCCTGCGATCAGTGCCCTGTGGCTACGCACTAATTTTAATACCTGCCTTGTCCTTTAATTGTGTCTCTACATCAACCCTGCTTCACAGTCCTTTCCTCGAGGAGAAAAGCAGACCCTTAACACAGATGGCAATAAGTGCTAGGGTTTACCATATATGGTGAATGGATCACTTCAGATTTAGCATAGAAACATACAGAGCTCTATTTTCTGCTGTCAGCATTAATACAAAAGGTATTAAATTCAGTGTCTCCTGTACTTCTCTCCCTCGAAGTGTCACGCATCCTGCAGTATGATGTGCTCTGCCAATCTGTCCCAGTTCTCTCGATGAAGCTTGGAAAAGCAATTCATCCCTTAGCTGATGTTATATAAGGTATTAGAGTGTTCTGAAACATGTCTGCCAGCATTTTGATGGTATTGTTCAAACGCTATCACCAGAGACTAGTCTGCTTAATGTGGCAGCAGTGTTCCTCAGTGGTGGCTTGTCCCACACAGTGACTGAGGAGACCTCGCACTGACATGTCCCAGCGTTTTTCTGCTGCCCTCTCATGCGCTAGCCTGTTGTCTCTTGTGTGTATGAGGCACCTCAATTGCCTCTATACTCCTCCCCAAAGCAGTCCTTACCCCCCTGGGCTGCTTTGATCTGTGAATACCTTCAAACTCAGCTCATGGAGTTGAGAGCAAACCCTTGCCTTCTGTATAGGACATTCACATTTTACTTGATGCTATTTCTGTCCATTTGTTGGGGAAGATGCTGAAGAAATTCACCCATCCTGAATTTGATCTTAGAAGGTCATATGTTCTATTGATTACAGACCCACCTGCCTCCCCACCATCTTCTCTTGCTTCATATCCCAGCTCCTTACTGTGCTTTTTTGCCCTGCTCCTATTCCTACCATCCAGATTACCCTGTCTATCTCTACATCTGTTCTCCACTCACTAGTCTGTCTCCACCTGCTTTTCACAACTTTGCCTTATGCATCCATATGCTTGAACTGCAACCGTGGCATTTCTTCATCCTTGGCTCCAATGCCCAATTACAGAGGAAGACCTTCTCTGTTGGGCTGGAGCCTTCAGTCCGGAGATGAAATCATCCAAGAACTTACCCGCAGCACCATATATCTAAAATGTAAGTGAAATAGTGATTTTTTTTTCAGAGGTTTATGTCTTGGCCAGATTTGAGGAGAGGGAAAAATGAAAACTGATCCAGTTGCAAATCAAACCCTCCTACTGAGCTTCATTTCCTGCTCCAAAATGAGGCACTGCAGTTCAGGCTAAAGAGCTCCAAGAATTCTGGCTTAAGGAAATTAAACCGGTTTGTGTCAGACTTTTTCCAAATTTGATGGATCAAATTTGCTGAAGCTTACAAAGCCACCAACCCCTGGGATAGGTAGTATAATATGTAATTCATTTGGATTCAATCTTATTTGACAAGGCATAATCAACTGAAAACAGGACTTGAGAATGGAAATTGTTCAGTAATTCTAAGTCTACACAGCTGTGAAACTTTAAATGTTCTTCTCTTCCAAGAGTGGAAGCGCAGAGAAAAAGTAATGAAATACAAGTTACTAGTAATGATCTTCATATTCAGTATCATAAAAGTTTAGACACTAAACAAGGTTTATTTCGTTAAGTGGCGGAAAAAAAAGTCAATTTTTTTGTCAGTAGTCATCTTCAGCCCCTCCTAAATGCCCAGTTACAGTTTCTGAAGGACAAAAAATGCAAGATTAAGTTAGGAGCTGATGGAAGACTTTTCATGGTCATGTGTTACAGCTCCAGGATCCCATGCTCAGTTACCCACAGAAGGTGTTTCTCTATATTACCCTGCACCATGCTGCAGAACATGACATTTTCAAGTAATTTGGGCCTCTCATGGCTTTAGTTTACCCTCATTTGGTTCTTACTTCAAAGCAAAGCTGACATTCGTTCTGATTTCTTAATGGCAACTACATGTTTACCCAGCATTCAACAGAGCAGACACCCAAAATTTGCCCTCTGAATGTTACAATATGAATCAACAATATTACTGCTCTGTCATCAGCACAGCTTTTCCCCAGCTCGCTCTCTCGATCTCCACAGTTCACATAAGCAGGTGCCATTAGTCTCTCTCCAGCAGCAGCAATAGCTGCACTCTCTGCCTCCATTCCCATCCCAATCCCAATGCTGCAGGATGCTTTTCCCAACCCAGTCCTTTTTCACATGTGCAGAGACAATGGCCTCTGAACATGATTGGTAGCTCTGCCTTCCACTTAATGAGTACCTGCAGCTCCTTTCCACAGGAGCCTGGGGCACTACCTTTTCTGGATTTGCAGATCTACTCTACCCATCCATCTATGGTAAATGAGGAAAACCCAATACCTCCGGGTTAGGGATCTGCTAGACCTTGTTTCAGGTCTTTATGCAAACCTTTCTCCTTGCAGATCACGAACCATCCCCAGATGCATGTGCCTGAGTTTGCTCTGAACCTCTTTGCACAGCACAGCCCCTGGACAAGTGGCTTCATCCCACCACCCTCATCCTCAGCCACATGCGCTTTCTCCAGCTGCTGTCACAGCCTTAGAGAGGACTCCAGCACTGCAGAGGTCCCTTTGCCACTCCACCTTCATGACTTCATCTTTACTGACCTCACGGTGGTGAGTGGGGATGTTTCTGTCTCTGACAATAAACCCTTGCAAACTCCCACCTTCAAACAGCCAAGCAGGGTCAGCTACAGGTGGCCTCTTGCAGACTCTCACCGCGTTATAAAACTCAGCGTGACTGCAATACCTATACAGCACATTAGCCACATCTTCCACTGCACAAAATTTTAACACTGAGAGCCAGAGAGCATCATCAGTCATTTACCACAAAGAATGACACAAACTTCAAAGAGAAAATACAGCTGCAAGTCTCAGTAACTCAGGAGAAAATACGCTCTTTCAAGACTCCATACATATATCTTCTCACATTATATAAAATTAATTTCCGTGTCAGACAAAAGCAAAGAATTATTAGGATGAAAGGTCACTTAAAATGATCTGTTACTGATTTTATCAGTCACTACTTGCAGCTTTAAAAAAGTCAATGCCATCTAATAGTGTCCATATTTCATCTGTTGAGAAATCTAATACTCTCAGAAAGGAAGCAATATCAGACTGCATGGTCAGCCTCACATGGAAGAGAAGTACAATTCTGAGAAACAATAAGAGAAAGAAAATCATGGAACTCAGCTAATATGTTGCATTTATACATGGAAGGAGAGGAAAGGAAGGAGAGAAAAAACAAAATTATTTTGATGAATAGTGAGAACATCTTACAAATAATGCAGATGCCAACATAAGATATTCTATTTCTGGAGCTGGTAATGAAAGAGATGAAGATGGCTGCAATGTCACTCCAGTACTATGAGAGCACGGTCAATCCTGTCAATAATCCCAGTTACAGAGTGGAGTGCATATGCAGAATGTTTCTGAATGTTTCTGAAATTCAGGAGTGCAATGGTAGGTGTCTCATATTAACATCCCTTTTTCCCAAATTTTATGTTGCATCTCCACCCATATGCTGCTGTTGACCCTATGGTAGCATCCAGATGCCCTAACTTAGGGTCCCATTGTGTCAGAAGCTGCAGTCTCAGCTAGCAAAGGCTGTGGCTGCTCCCAGTGGGTACCAACACATGGGTGAAGGGCAGGGAGAGACACACAGTGCCTAGGCAGCAAGAGAATCCTGAAAAAGGAGCATGTCTTTTCTTCATTCAAACATACCCATAAATGCAAGCATAAGGAAACCTAACTAGATTTATCTAAAAGCAATGAAAATCTCTCTCCAAGGGATAATCTTGCCTCTCAGTTGGCAGCGTTTGTGTCAGAGCTTGCTTACTCCCTCACCTAGTCCAAGACAAGCTCATGCACACTTCCATGAACTGTATTGAGTGGCAATAACAGCAGCGTAAAAGAGGTGCTCCTGCCTCCTGTCAAAAGGAATGCAACTGTGGCACATCAGGGCATCATATGTGGAAAGACAGAGCATGTTTCTGCACTAAGACAAGTGAGCTCAGTACTGGGCACCAAGTTGCCTTAGTTACTGGCTCCCAGCTGGTGTGGCAGATTGTCTCCTTTGGTGTGGCCACAGACACCTGAGTCCTTTATCCACCCTTGAAAAGCACTTCACCTTGTCACCCCCAAGGGCCAAGCCATGTGCAGCGTGGCCAGCCTGGTCCCTGTGCTGGCAGCTTTTCCCTCCCTGCCACCGGCTGCCAGGGCTGGGAGAGCTGGGCACAGGAGGTGTTTCCAGCAGTGCTCCCACCACAGCTGTGATTCCACATGTCCCCACATTCATTTACACATCCTCATGACTTGCAATTATCCCTTCCTGCTGCCTGGTGGGGGCAGCTCCCCAGGGCAGGCATGGTCCTTTCTGAAATGCTCCAAGTGACCCAGACTGGCAGAACCTGGGCAGAAGTATAGTCCTTTCCTCTTATTTTACCCCATGCCACTACTTGTTCCTGTTTTGCATTAGGAGATATTTTTTTCTCCCCCTCATTTCATATTTTAAAGAATCAGCTTTGTCAGTGTTCTGGCTGCCTGAGCTATTGCAGGAGCACTGCATTAACTTGGGGGGCAACACTACTGACACAAGGCTTGCTTTTTAGCTGGTAACACCATTACAGGTATTATGCTTTGGCAAGTTTAGTACATGAGATTTCAGCATTTAACACCCTTCCTTCCCATTTTAGTTCTATTCATATATTTTTTGCTAAAAAGGTGGGGGTTTTTTTATCTTTACATTTTTAATCCACTTCTTATGAGAAGCTCCATCTCCTTGATCTGGTCCATCCATGAAACTACCGCAGTCAAAGGAAATCTGACTGCTTGTACTACATCACTGATTTGGGGTCAGAACATCTGCTCTCAAGTTCTGCCTCAAATCAGCAACTGAGATACTATTCCCTAATCAAGCAGTCTGTTATAATTTGCTTGAAAAAGCTATATGTGATAAAAACAAGTTAGCTGACTCCCTGAAACATTTAAATGTCCTTATCTATATATATGCATCTTATGATCAAATCTAATGCATCTCATCTGAATGCTTACCGCAGTGCCTTGTTATCCCAACTTAAATCTAGTTAGGAATGTTATTCACAACTGTTCTTTTAATAGAAAATCAATCCTAGAATTACCCATCTGATCAGGACTTCTGTTCAGTGGATGAATTTCATGGTCTTGCAGAATTAGGCCTTACATTATCACAATTATGTGCAGAAATTACATGACCTTGTTCTGTATTTCCCTGACAACAAATTTTGTGTTTCCTATTAGTTCCAGATTTTTATCTGATAGCACAGTGATAATATCTTCCTGAACACCAAATATAGTGTACTTGGCAATTACAGACTGAGAAAAGAAGCAATTATTTTGCTTACAATGCTTTATGAACTAAGTTCACAAAGGCTGAGACAGAGGTGTCAGCTATTCTCCATACAATCTGATATTTGCATGTTAATTGAATCCTCCTCCAAGAAGGCCACCCTGTTTAGCTCATCAGAGTAAAAGCAAGAAAGCTAATTCACACCTCAGAGGGGGTAGATGAAGAAGGGCAGCCATTATCAAAATTAACAATTACCAAAATAAACAATTACCACGTTTCTTTTATATTAGAGGTAAAACACACACATATGCATAAACAAGGCTCGGTCCATGGCTGTTGACAATGAGCCTCCTTTGCAGTCAATGGGGTTATGTGGACTTGTGCTGGCTGAGAATCAGATCAGTGCTGAAAAAGTCCAGGGGGAGCCTATGGAAATTAAGGAACCTCTTAGTGCGAGACCTCACCTGCAGGAAGTTTTCACTACCAAGATCCCTGAAAATCAAAACTTGCCCAAGTTCAGGGTGTCAGAGGCATTACCAAGAAGGGAATACCTGGTTTGTTCCAAATCAGGAGACCTCTGTTATCAATGCCAAGGTTTAGCTGCAATAGCTGCTAAATTGCATCAAGATTTAGCCAGAATACACTCAAGTACCCAGCCATTTGCCTTAATTTTAACCTATTGCCATAAACCAATATTGTGTTCGACTCACAGACTTGGAAGTGAGATCACAAGATTATTTTGGTTCCATTGTTCACTAAGCTGCTGGATGACCCAAGGATGCTGAAGGACACCTACAGTGGCAACTCTCTCCTAAAGAGTGGACTCTGACCACTTGTAATTTTCATCAGTTTTAACAAGTTCTGTCAACTGCAGATAGAAATAAATTAATTTTATTCATATCTTGCGTCAGTTACTTAAAAAAATAATCATTCTTATTTTTTAGCATTCACCAGGATACAACATTTTAAAACTTAATAAAAGATTGAGATACATGAGGTACTATCTGAGGACTGGTGGATAAACTGAATCTGGCAAAAACCTCTGGCTTGTAAATTTTTATTGTAGCTCAGAATTTCCTGTTTTAAAATACAAGTTGAAGATTTGTTCTTTGCATGTAACTTTTTTTCCCAGGTAATTGGGGTCAAGTTTGGGTGTCTAAAATACAGATACAAAGCTCAATAGCAATTTAAAATAAAAACAAACCCAAACAACAATTATTTTGGTTGCATAGTCCTTAAACTCTTAACGAAACATGATTGCTATTGAAAAAGTTTCTTGTTTATTAACATAGGCATTTTCTGTGGTAAAGGAATTTAACCGGCCATCAGTAACTGCAGGGTCCTTCAAAACACTGGAACCATTAAGACTGCTCTCCTCATATCCCACTTCTGTGAGAATGCAGAAGAATATATTCGGTTTTTCCTATTTTAAAACAGTTTCTCAGTTTTCAATTAACTTGTCTTTGAGCTCAACTAGATGAACATGCTGAAACAAAAACCCCACTGAATTCCTGCTGAGGTGAAATAGCTGTAAAACTGTCTTATTTTGACAAAAAAAACCCCTTGTTTTAGATGTTTGCATGGTGACCTTTTTGAGCTTTGTGACCTTTCTTCTTCTAGCTTTGAAAATAAGCAATGTCATTCTTAAATAGTCTATTTAATTTATATAAACAAAAACTCTCAGCTATTATAGCAAGTTCTGCCCTAATATACTTGTCAGAATTTCGTATCTCGAAAGAGATCTTCTGTTTCATTATTTGCTTCTTACAAAAATCTGGTTTAAATAAATACCTTCTGTTTTTTAAAGCAACATAATTTTCCATAATGGCAAATTAAATTCACTGTGGATAAATAGACAAGAGAAGAACAGCTCTTGCTTTATTTCCATGATGGTTTTCTGAACTATCCATTACCACTCAGGAAAAGGATGCTGAAGTTATAATAGATGTAATGAGCTGTAAAGAGCTTGAATAATGATATCAAAAAATGTTGCTGATGATACAGAGTTATTTAGAACAAAAAAAAACCCTGAAGAATTTCAGAAGGACCTCACTGGGCGGCACTTGGGCAGCAAGCTGGTAGGTAATTTAATGAAAAATACAAAGTGACACACGTGGAAAAAAATCTAATCCTGCCTAAGATGAATTTTAAATTATTTTTTCCATATGGTTAATAGATGGGATAGCTTTTGAAAAATCCAACACAGTCGCAGTTAGAAGTAGTGATCATAAAAATAAGGAGAGAAGCAAAGAACAGTAAAGAAATTGTCCTAGTGGGGCTGGGGCTGTGCAGAGAACATGTCCAGGTCATGATGTGAGAGTCAGGTGCCCTCCACCTCCAGCAGCATTGACAAGCTGGGAGAGACACAGGCAATGAAGGTTCAAGACACCGATTGTCTTCAGGTCAGTGAGACAACAGATCAGAGGCACCACAGAGAGCTCCAAAGTCCAGGTGGGACAGAGAAGGCAAGCAGGATGATAATTTCTCAGCCTGTCTCCTATCAGTTTTATTTAATGCTCTCCAGCTGGACAAAATTTTGAGAGTGCAGAAAATACCTGATTACTCAACATCTCTAGAGCTCCTTGTCACAGGTTACAAAAACCTTATAGGTGCAAAAAATGGAGTTACACAAATCTGGAGGAGGACATGAGCCCACGGAAGAGCATCAACCTGGAGAAATACCACCTGTGCCTCTCAACAGATGGGAGGTGCAGATGGAAAGAAGGTGTGAACATGTTACCACACGCTCACTCTCTTGCTTCACTCTTCTATAACTTTGAAAATAACCATGTTTCTGGTAAGGGCTGGATCATCACATAGGCAGGATTATGCACTTGAGCAATTCCTTGTGCCTAAAATTGTAACCTGTCTTGTGCTAATATTTGTCATGTTTTACCAGGCAAATCCATTCTCTAAGTATGATACAGGCATCATGGAGATACTGGTAACATCTCAGAAATTAAATAGGAAATACTTTTAATAGAGGAGCAAGCAATGTTTACTTTTCATTTCTATTTAATATGTTTAATTCTGGTATTGCAAATAACAAAATCTGGCAAGGTGCTTGTCTTGGGGTGACTTTGTGATGTGTATCCCCTATCGCTGCCCCATGCCCAGAAATTAATTTTATGCCTTTCTGTGCCTTTAAACTGAGCCTGAGAGGGGGGAGGAAAACCTGAGCAAACCTTCTTCAAAGCAGTTTGCAGCTTGTTCAAGGTCACACAGAGATAGAGACTTTTTTTTCAGCTGTGGCAGCAGAGCGAGAGTGGGGAAAGCACCCTGCTTGCTTTCGGCCAGTTTTTCAGCTCCTTTTTCTTTCTCTGGCAAGAGAAAGAGAGTTGAATTTTTGTTTTTCCTGGGACTTTGTTTTTTCTTTTTTTTCCTCTGCTGGACTGTTCCAACATCAGAATGCATCAGGAGGAATTTCCACCGAGGCCTTGGCCCTGGAGGGGGGCCCACCACCCCGTCCCAGCTCCAAGGAGGGAGAGAGAGATCTACGGAAGGACTCTGAAATTTTCCCAGGTTTCTCTCAGCAGAGTGAGAGGTTTTATTATTCAGCATCATTATCCTCTTCCTGTGTGTTTGTTAAATAAATAGTTTTTATCTCTTTCACTTTCCTTCAAGGAAAATTTTTTTTTTTCCTGAACCTGGTGGGGGAGGGGTGGTTGTGACCTGCCTTCTCTCAGAGGATATATTTCTAAATTTGGCCAAACCAGAACAGTTCTGAAGCATTTGCAACTGCTGAATGATTTCAGAAAGTAATCAGAAAACTCATATTAGTCTGATTGCTGCAATAGAAAGAAAAGATTCACTTATCAAATAAGTCATAAAAGATTCAAGTATCCTTGACCACTCGCTGCCTCCCTTGCACAGAACACATTTTAGTATCCCCATGAATTAGAAAATAACCCTGATATTCAGCATCCAAATGGGACCTCTACAGATTGGCTGGAACTCCACCTACATGTGTTATTTAAATTTCCAAATTGACAGCAACTTCGAAGGAACTTAAAACAACAGAAACCCAACTCTACCTTTCGTCTACCCAGGCATTGATATTAACCAAATGGACAACAGTGCACAAAAAGAGCTTTTAGCCATAGGAACATAACCCAGCAATATTATCACAGGTTTGCATCTTTAAATTAACAAGCTATTTCTACACCTTACCACAGCAAGCACTGGGACACTTTGGTACTTAAGGATTTGTAGAGGTGTAAGTGCAGCTGGAGACATGAGAAGGTCCCATTATTGTTAAAGAATGTTATAACCTAGTCTTGATTGACAAAAGTGTCTTCATCCAGCCGCTTGGGATAGTGTGACCAGCAGCTGAGCTTGCTGTCTCCAGCTGCAGTGGCTGGACTGTGGAGCAGGGCTGGGAAACCTGCCAAAGCCTGGGCTGTTTGCTGGATGTGAGAAGAGGGCAGGACGAGCAGAGGCCAGCTAAAGATGGCAAAGAGATAGGGTAATGGACAAGAAGGAGTGCCTTGGTCTCTCCATTTTTCTGGTTCAAAATCTCGTTCACAACATTAATGATATCACCAGGCTCATATTTAGCCCTTTGTTTCATCAGTTCTCAAGAACTTTGTGTAGAGAGGCAGAGCCACCTCTCCTCCAGCCCATTTTCTGCCAGTGCATTGCACCGCCCTGTACTACCCATGCCTTTGGTGGCAGCCCAACTTCACATCTACTTTCTTAAAGTCTCGTGTTAAGAACATCTGCCAGGAACAAAACCAGTGTTTATTCAGCAGGTTTCAAGAGCCAAAAGGTTCCCGATTTAAATCTTCCCAAGCATTTCCCTCCCCACAAAATTAGTGTTTTGCTGTCAGGGAAAAAGACAACTGAGCACTGATCTCTGCACTTTGGTTTGAAAAACAAGAAGCACTTGCCTGAAACCAATTCAGATGAACTCGACTGTCCACCACTGGACACAGCTCAGACATTAATAATGTGAGGGTTGACAGACAGGAAGAAAAAGAAAACATTTCCTCCCCTTTCTTTGCCATGATCTTGCTTTCCTGGCAGTTTGGGAAAGGGGGCCCTGGGACAGTTAAGATGTGAGTGAGCTGGAGTATGTGGCCCCCCAAGGAGAGCAGGGAAGGGATGTTCCTGTCATACCCAGTCCCAGAACAGAAGTCAAACGGCTGAAGGACACCTCTGAAAGCTGCAAAGCAGCCAAATTGAGGAAGGGTTTCCCAGGTAGCCCAGGAAAGAGTCATTCAGAGAAGCCTTTGCATGAAACCAGATGGCCCAAAGAGTCCCCACCTGTGGGACAGTGCCAGGAGAGCCAACCCAAACATGCAGACGGATAACCCCAGCCCAGGGAAAATGCTTCCTGGCTCAAGACAATGCCCCCTATAATTTCTTAGTTAAATGTGGATGGAAGAATCCATCAACCCTTTACCAGACAATGGCCACCTATCCCCCAAGAGTACTGTGCACATACTGTAATGAAAACAGATGCTGTTTACATCATTATTAAAACTATCAACAAACCTGATGAGCAAAAAAACCCCAACCAACTAAAATATTACAGGTAGAGGCAATGCTTTTCTGGGGATATTTTTGAAAATGCTGGTGCTGTAGCAACAAGACCCTGGTCTGGCAGCCTTCAGCATCTTTCCTGTTGCCACTGAAACATTCCCACCTTTGAAAGAATCTCAAGCAGCCACGATCAACTCTGCCACCAGCTGTGTCTGAGAATGGATGTTTGGGAACCCATCTTCAAACCTGGCTGAAAACCAGTGTGGGGTGCAATGGAGCCAGTGGATTTGACTGTTCTTCATCTTGCAGAATCGGACTCCCACCGACAGCATATTTGATAGATTGCCAACAAAAGTGGAGTCATCCCAGTGAATGATGCTCTCTGCATATCATTTGAATTCCAAAAGGCCTGCTTCTTCTGAATAAAGCCAGTCAGCAATAACAGGGTAGCTCTGAAATATTGAATGACTACAAATAATATTTTGATTCAAAAAATACCTTTAATCCAAAAGGCCCATCATAATAAAAATTATCATGAAATGACAGTCTAGCCTATAGCCCCGTGGTCTTGTTTTGCTCCCCACTTTAAAGCCACAGTGAAGTGCTTGAAGGAAATCGTGATTCACAACCCTCATCTACTATTTCTAATGCCAGAATTACACTAATAATTAATAGTAGTAGTAGCCACTGTTACTGCTATTAATTACTATTAATAGCAATAATACTAATACTACAGCAGCTACTATTACTATTAGTAATTACTGTAGCAGTGTCCTATTATACAAATTATTTCATATGAACACACTTGCCAGCTTTGGCAATAGGAAGCAAAGGATCCACATCTCATAAACAGAGAAAATTTAGACCCGAATGCTTAAGTCATGCTGAAGTTAACCAGAAATTAACATTCCAAGTGGAGTCAGGTGTATAAAGTTATCTTTAGTGACATAGACCTACCTGACTTAGAAAAAAAGTCTATGGCAAAGATAGGAACTGAGGTGTCTGATTTCAGTCTGAGGTTTTAAGGACTTTGCAGCACAAGTCCACAGCACAAGAGGCACTTGGTGCTTAATTGACCAGAAAGGTTCACCCTTTCCCTCCTGGAGTAGAAGTTCCAGTGTAAGTCCCTGATGTTCCCATCTGCTGCTAGAGCAGTCAAGCCCAGGGGATTTAACCATGCCATAGAAGCAGAGGGGATACCCAGGAGCTGGCCCAGGTTGACCATTCATTCCAAAGACAGTCCTAGGGATCAAGTCAGCACAGCCTGGCTTTCTACATAACACAAGGAAGCTGTTGCTTATTTGGAGAATGAGAATATGGAAAAAATTTTATTTACTTCCACTGAGATTATTTTTTTACCCCAAGTCCCAAAGAGAAGCTCTGTTGCCTTGCAAGGATGGGGAATAAATAGAAACAGAGAGATAAAGGAAATAATTCAACATGTACAGTTTGGGGGACGATGTAAAGCTACCTCCAGGGAGGCACAAAAGCTGGAGAACTTTGGGAAAGTCAGTGAGATTTTTAGTGTGGAACATCACAGGACCACCACTGAAGGACTCCCACTGGATGTGGGAAAAGCCATTGAAGTTGCTACCATGACTGTCAGAGCTTTAGTGGGAGCAGTGCACATATGAATACCACTGTATATACAAATAGATATGCCCAGGATTTAGCTCTATTGGGAAGAAGTGAGGTAGAACCTGGATAATTTTCATTAATTTAGGGATCTTCTATCTCTCATTCTACCAATGCATGCAGTAGTAAACCATTCACTGTGAATAAAACTTGTTTCATCCAAACCTAAAATAAAAAATAAAATCCTGAAAACATTCCATAGTTTGCTATATAAGAACCTGCCTATTTTATGATCCAGGCTTTCTTTTGGCAAGTGCTGAATTAAAGAGTTATGCTGATGTAGAAACCTTAACTAGTTTAATCTTCCTGTGAGTCGGGGTATCTTTGATACAGCATGTCTACATTAAGAAGACTGTTATTATACTTTGCCTCTCACCTTAATGAAAGTCTCTTTTATGAAATGCTACATTTGTAACTACTTTCCCCTTCCTGAAATAAGCCATCTTGTCTGGTACAGTAATTACAACAACAACATTGTATTCATAGCCTGTTTTTACAGTAGTTCCCATTTCTGAGTAAAGACTAAAGATGTTGGTGGGCAGAAACGCTGGTAAGATGGGTCATGGATCACACAGCACACCCCTTAACAGGAAAACAATTGTAAACCACGAAAGTGCTGACACCCCAAACTTTGCATTAGAACAACACTGTCCTCAGCCCTGCCAAGCTGCCACCATTCCCAGAAGCACAACAGGATACAGACAACCGCTTTTTTCCAGCTGGAAGTCATAGTTAAAATCCATAAATTCAAGCTGGGAACTGAATGAGCTGCATTGGTGAGACCCTCCAGAGCCAAGCACCCATGCCAGCTCTCCAACTGACTGATAGCACAACCACAAGTGACTCACTTCATCTCCTTGAGCAAGACTTTCCTCGCCAATATTTGCCTCACATTTCATTACATGAGGAAACTGAAGACATTTTCTTGTGGAAGAGAGTGAACTAATTCTCCAAAAACTGTAAGATACACCCACAAACAACTGTTGACATTAAGAAAGCATTGTGTATTTAAAATGTCATTCTGGAAGTCTGAAGATTTCCATTTCAATGTTTTAGAGAATTTAATAAAGGGAAAACTAGTTTAAAAAAGGAGCAGCACATTTTAGGCCGAAACTTTTGACCCAGTTTTTCTCTAAGCAAATTTAATTTGGTTGTCTTCATCAGTTTCTCAAGTTTAGGCTGGTTACAAAAAACCTCAGGATTTCAAAGAGACCAACAGAACACATTACAAGAACTTTAATGCAAAGAAGCGAAAAGTTGTCTGACATAAATCTGCAGCTATCAGATTCAACTGACCCAGATGGAAAAAATGATCAATTCTTAAAGGAGTTGTTTTAAAAATAATTTCAAATTCCTCAAAAACTTCCAATAGTCGAGGAAGAGAATTTATTCCTTTTCTGCAAAAACTGTTGTTGGCCCACAGTTACTGAATCAAAACCTAGATATCCTGAATTATCTTTAATTGGCTCAGCATTATCAGGCCTTTAGCAGAATGCTAACTGCTCACCCTTCAGCCACAGCTACATATACGTACACAGAAGACTTTTCATCTTCTTTGATGCAGTATTGCAAGTAAGGAGGATAGAAATGGCTGGCAGTTCAACCCTGCCAGCTCAGATCAGCACCAGACTATAACATCATCCCAGTGGGGAAGGAAAAAGGAACATTTATAACAGAACCAAACTGTTAAAATTGAAGCAGGAGTCACCTCAAGCCATGAACTGGGTCACTATGATTTCCAATTATCATTTTAATTATTCTTCTACATCTCTTTTCCCTATTTCCAAGACTTCAGCTGCTCTGTTCTTTAAAAACAATGTTTTCAAAAGGAGCCCAGATAACCACAGTAACCACTCACATACAGGAATGTCAGCTCAGATTTGTACAGGAATGCCAACTTATATTAAGTGCAATACATTTAAGAGCTGAAATCCTGCTGAAGATGGCAAAACAAGGAGCTTTACTGAGCAGGATGTGGTCCCAGAAGGTTTTATTAATACATGGAAATGGATGCTCAGCAAAAGCAATGGAGAAAGCCCAAAATGTGGTGTTCCTCTGGGAGATTTTGTCTGGGCTTTGTTTCCCTTTCTTTCCTCATTATTAAATGGTTCAGGGAAGACACTACACACATTTTTCAGAAAATACTCTTCAAGCAGACCTAAGTAGAATCTTGTCCACTGAGCTGACAACCTGCATCTTCAACAGATAATCCGTTTTGCTCTGCTCTGCTCATGCAGTGATCAGGAGTCCAAAGGACACCCTTAGTGTGCAGAACAAGTTGAGATGCTTTAGGGCATACTGTGCTTAGCAGGGAGAAATAATGTGGACAGACCTAGAGGGAAAAAGTTTCTCCATAATGCCACTGCATGCTGCCTAGTACAACATGAAAACTTGGACACTGGAATATAATTTTCTAAAAGACACAATGAAGAAATATGTCCGTTTGGCCCAAATGGTTAGAAACCCTGTTCATTCTGGCCAACTTCCACTTGGTGTACCTCAATAGACTGTGAGAAAAGTCCCCAGATTCCCAGTGACAGAGCATAATGACCACAGGGCACCCATGCAGAATGTGCACGCTAAGAACAGAGTCCTTGTTACCGAGGCACAGTGAAACCATTCCCTCTCCCAGCTCAAAGCAGCTGTGCTCTGCTGCTGTGCATCTTTATGCTATAGCTAAGTGGCATGTGGAGTGAAACCCTGCAATGGCAAAGCACTGGTTCACCATAAAACAGTACAAACTAAAAGGTGGATCTCAAAACTAGTAAGAGTGCCAACTCTGAGACTTTGTTTTACATGCAAAATAAGGTTGTATGTAGCAAAAATCAACTTTCAGATAAGATGTCAGCCAGTATTTTCCTTGCCATCCATGACCTTTCAGGGCAGATGATTAGAGGAATGGAACACCTCTCCTATAAAGAAAGGCTGAAAGAGTTGTGATTGTTCAGCCTGAGGAAGAGAAGGTCCTGGAGTGACCTCATTGCTGCCTTCAAGAACCCAAAGGGGGCGTACAAGAGAGTTGGAGAGGGACTTTTTACAAGGGCATGCAGTGATAGGACAAGACGGAACGGCTTCAGACTGAAAGAGAGTAGGTTTAGGCTGGATGTTGGGAAGAAATTCTTTACTGTGAGGGTGGCGAGACTCTTAGTTTGCAGCTAGTCCTAGGCAGTCCCTCTGAGCCCTAAGGAAAAGTCTTTCTCTCTCTCTGAATCCAGTTGGAAGCACGCTTATCTCAGTAGCATCCTGGTCTCTTTGGCCACTGCCTGGCTCTCCGTGAGGCTGTGCTGAAAACACACCTTCCTTCCCTGGGTGCAGGCATGCAGTCCTTTTTCAAAATAGGGTCCCCACCTCACCCAGGATCAGCAGCCAGAAGAAGGCAACTAGGGGCAGTATTCCTGGTGTCTAGTTTTGCCCTGCTGACAGCACACAGAATTGAGCACATGAAGATGCAAATCAGACAGCACCTGCATATTCCCCTGCCCGTGGCCGAGCTCTGGGAACAGTGAGCCAGCTCTCCCTTCCTGCGGTCTGATGAAAATGCTTTTTAGACAGGTTTCTACGGGAACAAGGCTTAATGCTTCCACACTTTCTTCTTGTCTCCTCCAAATAACTTATGAACCCTTTGGCTCATCCCAGCCAGAAGTTGACAGAAGAGAAAAAATGCAGAGATACTCTAGTTCCTTAAGTATCATAAGCACAAGGGCTGAGCAAGTAGTGGAGAGAGAAAACATAATGCAAGTGCCTTGACAAATGGAAAAGTTGTAGTCCAAGCCCATGCCTCAATGCCAGCTACGTGAGCCTTTTTATGAGGTCCCTCTGTTGCCTAAGGATAAGACATCCACTGGGCCAGCAGTCAACCAGAAGACTAATACACTGGAAACTGGGCTTCATCAGTGCCTGTGCACACAAAATTGCTTGTTCCTTCTTATCATCCAGTAGGTAGAAATATAAATAGTACTTGTTTCTGGAAATCCTGAGGGATGAAAGATCAGCCTAATTGTCACATACTACTGGACAGAGTTTCTCCTCTGTTTTTAACCCCTGCTTTTCCTCAAGATTTTATTTGAATTTTTGAATTCTGTTTTCTGTATCAGTATCAACGTTTGCAAGCAAACTTGCATGCACACAGCTTTTCTTTCGCTATAGTTATATGACCAAATGGTTAAAACTGGTAACATCTGGATGAAAATCTGTATGTTGTTTCTGTTCCTATATTGTAAATGTAACTCCAACAGATTTGGAAATTTTATAAGAGTCTGTAATGGACTCAGAACTGCAGTTCTGCTGTATAAGGTTCAGCAGTATTCACAGTTATTGCTTTGGAAATTGCAGAATTTAATCCCAAATGAAATAAGTGTAGTTACAAACTGCTGTAGAAATAAGTTTGACTTCACACAAAGGTTTCTAATTTTACCAACAAGTAAAATCTTATTTTCAGGTGAGTGAGCCATGTCACAAAGAAGATAGAAGGTCATAATGAGGGCTTTTAAAAGCTGTGGTTTTCACCTGGGGATGCTACAAGGGAATAAGGACAGGGCGTAAGTGGTGTTTTCCCCTATGGCAGGTTCTCAGCTGGCAGAACAACTAGAGCGTAACTGAACAAGGCATAAAAGCTGCTCTAGGACCACTGGATATTCTTCCTGTCAGTAATTTAGTGTGTTTAAAATGAAGGATCCTTTCTGCATTAAGAGAAAAGATTACCAGCTTGCCAAGCTAAAAGATTTGAGGCTTGACTGTACTGTGAACTCCTCTTGTGCTGGCCAAATGAGATCGTCCAGAGTGCCAGACCCCCAGAGGTGCCCAGAGCCACAGAAACTGCAGCACAGACTGGCTACAGCCCCCTCCATTAGCAGCTTCAGGCATGAACACTTGCCTTTCACTAGCAAGAGCCTAAACTGATGGCTTCTATTTTGCAGTGCTTCACTTTTTGACTGCTATTTGCACCATGTGAGTTTCTATATCAAGATGCTGCTGCCGAAGCTGCAGGTACAGTGCTCAGAGCAGCCTCAGCAAGAGCCTTTCCCAGCCCACATGCCACAATTCATGTTCCTCATCACAGTTGTGCCATGATTCACTCCTGTCCTGCGCCCTCCCAAGAAATTGTGTTAAGTCCTGTTGTGTATCTTGCTAAACTGTGGCATCTCAGTCAGGGCAGGCTTTTATTCTTGCACCTTGATAGTAAACAATAACAGTTTAGCAGGGATACACACTGTGCACAGCAAAAACAAATACCTCAAAAGGTTCTCCTACATTTAATCAGGGGGAGCAAAACCCAGTCTTTTCTTGTAAATTTTGCTACAACATTGTTATACTGGGTCACAGATGTTAGTCTCCTCCTGGCATCCTCTCCTCCCACACTTCACATGTGAACGATTCACTGAGGTCTTAAGAAATCCACAAAACATGAAACAGTATATATGAAATGTGATTTTTTTTTCCCTTGGATTTACTCATTTCTACAATATTATCTCACAATAGTCCCAGATCTTTTTTTCCTTACTAGCTCACTTAAATTGTCTCTGGGGTACCCTAACCTACTTTCTGAGACTATACAACTGCCTTTCCTTGTAGCACGCTTGCTTTGCAAGATTTCCCTTTATAATAAGATTGAGTATTTTACTCTCAACTATTTTGGCTTTTGCTATCTCCTTAAATAGTACTACAGTCATTGAAATACACAATCTCTATCCTGCCTTATGTCACAACCTAAATAAAAAAGCAGTAGGCTGGTATAAAAACATAGGTGTATTACAGTGCAAAACTGTCATTAGAGGGAGAGGAACCGAATTCTCCTGCAGTAACATGGCAATGTTTTCTACTTCATAACCTTCCATAATGTCTCCATTGAAGGAAAAATAAAGCAGTACATTTTGACCTGAGAGACTGAAAGAGGTTTACATTATTCTTACTTCGAAGATGGATGAAAGGTCCGAAATAGGTGTAATTCAGAAACAACCACCCTGTAGCAGTGTTTTGCTGGGCTGATCGTCTTCCCCAGACTTTCATGACGTACTGCACAAGTATTTGTTCTGTCTCTAAGAATGCCTTTTCATTAGGCTTCAGTTTATTACAGTCCTGTCTTTCCCTTCAACTGTCTTTTGCCCAGATCTTTTCATCCTGGGCAGCTTCCTACCTTGCTTCTTCTGGAAAACAAAATCAACTGTGACATAGCTACTAACAAAGATCAGGTATAAATTTTTTTCCCTTCTGCAAGTCTAATCCCTTATGAGCCAGATAATCAGAAAATTCTTAATTCTGTTGCATATGAAGTAGCTGGAAGAGTCTTTAGTTGAAGTTTAGTTGTTAGTTGCTTTACTCAACCAAGTTACCCCTCTACAGGAATGAGACTTTAGTGTTGAGTAGCCAATGTCATGCAAAACAACACAGCCTTTTTAGCAACCACACTCTAGCAACTTGTGCATGAAGGATACAACCACAAGTAGAGTTTGTAGAGGTTTTCTCACTCTACACACACTGCAAGCATTCCTTAACAGTGAACAAACCATGGCCAAGATTTGCCTTGTCCAAATTAAACTACATGACTAAAACAAGGTTATTGGCAGTTTAGGATCCACCCATTGTTGGAAAGGTTTTGCCAATATTGGGAAAGCAAACTGAGCACCTCAGTGAGATGGCAAAAATGTGAGGCCTAGTCACCCCTGCAACTTCATAAGAGAAAAAAAATATCTGGGGTGAGGATCAAGCAGAAAAGGGCAAGGAGGAGAGAGGGGACATCTCACCCAGGGCTTACTGAGAAGTGAGCAGTGTGATGGGCTGCAAGGCAATCACCATTCAGACAGTGGGAATGAGCCCTCTCATGTCACAGGGGCATGAGTGTATTTGGATCCTCTGGGCCAGCAGAGATGTTAAGCATTTCAGGAACTGTAGGGTATCTGCTGTTTTCCAAATTCAGCTAGCTGGTCATAACAGTATAGCACCTAGCTCTGTGGAGTCCTCTTCTACAATCAGGGTTCACAGGCGTTGGCACAAAATAAATACCGCCACTTTGGAGGTGTAACAATGCTTGATCACGAAGGATTTCAGGATTTACAAAGCAAAAATGTCAGCTAACTCAGTGGGAAAATTTTCTTGTCCAGAATTTAGTGAAAGTAAACCAGGGACCCCAGGACTTGGAACAGCAGTTTTAAAGTAAACATGGATGCAGAAGGTCACGGAGATGTTCCCCGAGCCCTTAGTCTCACTGCACAGAGTAGCTGAGAACAGAGCTATAGTGGGGAAAACTTGATTTTTAAACTAACTCTTTCAGACCTTGCTGAAGCCATTCCCTGGCTCAAGGACCAGATATGGCTCCCAGCTGCCTGTTTCACAGTGAAGCTGTGTGTTTTGGCATAGATATGCCATATCTGCACCTGCTGACAATTCCCTACTGCACTGTACCCCCACAGAGCTCTTCCAAGGCCATGTATGAGGAGGCTTCAGTATCAGCAGTGGTGTAATGTCCAACTTCTGTTTCTGTGGGTGCATAATCCAAACCCCACAGAACCTACTCTGAGGAACTGGCAACTAACCTAACTCAGCTGGATGATTGGAATTAGACCTTCTGCAAGAAAGCACACCTCCCCCTCACTATTTTATCTCCAGGTAAATGACAATGTGATTTCTCTGTTCAGGAACTGGCCAGCTCATGGTTTTCAGCACCTGTGAAGAGCCCATTCTCTCTCTTTAGTCTCTCAAATCCCTTGGGATTTTATCTGACCTTTTCATTTAGCAGCTTCCTAAGCAACAGGCTTATTTTCCTTTTACTGTCATCTATAAGGAGGTCTGACTTCAAATCTGCCAGCCAGGGGATCCAGGAAGCAGGACATAGAAACAAGCACCAAGGGAATGGAAGCCAGTGCCATCACGGAGCAGTTGAAAAAGATGGACAACTGTGTGTGCACTGAAGGAAAGGCAACCCAAGGAGGAGGCATCAGGATCCTGAAATCTCCAGAGACTGTGGCAAAAAAGAGGGCTGACTGGTCAGCAGGGCAATGCAATAGTTTGATAGGACATGTGGATAGCCTTGTCCAGGGGCAGTGTCCACAGGTCTCTCTCAAACACCCTGAAAAGTCTGCTGAGCCACAGTTCATTTTCCAGACTCATGACAGACACAGACAGGTGTGAGGACTGAGCTAACACATGGATTCGATACAGCAGATGCCCCACCCCTGGAAGTGTTCAAAGCCAGGTTGGATGGGCATCTGAAAAACCTGGTCTAGTGGAACATGTCTCTGCCCCTGGCAGGGGGCTTGGAACTGGATGATCTTTAAGGTCCAGCACAACCCAAACCATTCTGTGGTTCTGTGATATTGTGCATCCACAAGGTTTGCAGCCCCAGCCTCTGGTTTGTCTCCATCTCTAACCTGCAGTAGTACATTGCTCTGGGCTTTTTTTGCAAACTGCCTTGGCCAACAGGCAGAGCTGGATGGTCCTTCTCTCATGACAGAAGGCTCTCTCCTAGTTGGTGGCCAACTAAATTCTTTCCCTCCAACTTTGAGTAAAGTACCAGTTTAATCTCTAACACTGACAAAAACCCTACTTCGATACTTAAATTTAAAAATCACATCAAGCTTCTTGAAAAAAAACCCCAGGCCTTCATTATCATGAAGTGCGGAGTTAATCAAAGGATGTTTTACATTTTCCAGGGAAGGTGCCTCTGAAGCATTTCCACTTAACTTGCTGGAATTTAAGGAACAAGCTAATTAATTTGTGGCTTGTGGAAGAACTTGAGGGCTTACTGTAAATTCTTAAAGACCTTTTAAAATGATTTAAATGTTACAAAAATACTGAGACACCACCCTTAGAGACTGAAAATACTTTCTTTGCTGCAGAGAGGCTCAAGTTGCCCTCTCAGCCTCAGTAAACCAGCATGACTTGGACCATCTAACTTGGGGTGGGAAGTCAGGTGTTCACCCTACACTGGTTCGTGATTGAACAGACATTTAAATGGACCCTTTCTCACACACTCATATTTGTCTTGAAGCTCGTCAGACTTCATTGGAAGACAAACTTTGCACTAAACTGCTATGCTGAATTAGGTCCTTGTACGTGGCTTCTCTGTGGAGAAGAGTAAATGTCAGCAGTAACACCTGTGATTCTCTGCCATGTAAATTGGAATAAGACCAGAATTAAGACAGAATGCCATCTGCAAGAGATGATAGAAAGGTAATAAAAGCTTTGGCCTTCATCTTCAGAAGAGATGCAACTACTCAGTGTTTCAAGGAGCAGCTGAGGTCAATTGGTCTGCTCAACCTGGAGAAGACTGAGGGGAGGCCCTGTTGCAGTTACAACTTCCTTGTGAGGGGAAGAGGAGGGGCAGACCCTGATCTCTTCTCCATGGTGACCAGGGACTAGACCTGAGTGCGCAGTCTGAAATTGTGTTAAGGGAGGTTTAGGCTGGATATTAGAAAAAGGTTCTTCATCCAGAGGGTTGGGCACTGGAACAGGCTCCCCAGAGAAGTGGTCACAGCATCAAGCCTGAGAGAATTCAAGAAGCTCTTGCACAATGCTCTCAGGCACAGGATGTGGTTTTTTGGGCTGTCCTGTGCAGGGCCAGGAGTTGGACTTGATGATGCTTGTGAGACCCTTCCAACTCAGAATATTCTCTGAATATTTTGTGACTCAGTGAACTACCATTGAGCAGTAGTTATAGTTACAGCCGCTGTGAAGGCTGTGAGTCCGAGAGCACAACTGCTTTACTTTGTTTGAGTACATTACACCATATCTCATTCTTCTCTTCATGTGAGCTGCCATCTCCCTCCCCAGTCATCAAGCTCCAGATATTCTGGCCCATGATCTTGGAGGGATCCATCAAAGGAGATGGATCTGAAAATGGCTGGCTCCTCTGATTGAGTCGAAGGATGTCTCTTCACTCTTTAGCAAGAGTAAGCAAAGGTAAGTGACTATAATACAGTAAAAACACAGCATTTCCTACTGTGTCCATGCTTTAACTTTGGAATTCTACTTCACCTCTCACATCCTGCAGAATTTCTAGACCAGTTTCCTTGGAACTCATATGGGAGAACCCTAGTCTTTTCCCTAGTACAAGCTCTAGTTCGGGACTGGTAAATGGTTCATTCCTTGCCAGCCACCTGCACACCTGTTTCCTGACATTGTTTCCCCTGGACACCTGGCTATGCTACAGGATACCTATTTCCCTCCCTTAAATTTCCTTCAAACCTGGGCTCCAGGAAGGTGGTGTCCACTCACCACAGGTGTCCCCATCTAGAGTGAGAGCAGCAGACCTAATTTTTCCTGGTGCCAAAGCCGAGTCCCTGCTCCCAAAATTTGGAAAAGGAACAAAAGCAGCTTTAGGAAGAATGAGCATATATATATCTCTTTCAGGGTCCTTCCCTCTCTCTGGAGAGGGCACATGGGAATTTAACACACAGTTCCCACAGACCTTCTCCAAGAGTCAAGAACCTAAATACTCCTAAAAGTGCTCAGTAAGCACTTTAGTGCACACAGTGCTCTACTTCCAGCCTTGCATGCAGTGTTTTCTTGCCAATCCATGCACATTATATTAAACATTGAATACAGGGAGGAAAACCCATGATTTTATGAGAGGAAGGCTGGCAGCAGACCTTCCGACTGCTACTACACTTCAGAGCTCTGCGCTTACTCACTTGCATGAGCAAATCTCAACCACATTGAATAATTTATTTTTTCCTCTTTACTTCACTCCTGTATTGACTCAAAGGGACATCTCACATGCCATGAACTTGGTATTGTTACAACATAATCATATGTGAAGGAGTCAGAAGAATATTATTTGTCCTGATAACATGGTTTCCTTAAGAAAATTCCAGTGGGGCATCAAAGGGAAAGGAATTGCTCTGAGTAGCACTTCATTAAATCTTTGTATTTACTTAAGGAACAATGTTACAGTGGATAGAAAGAAAAACAGGCATTAGGTGGAGGTGAGGGCCAGAAATGCAAGAATCTATTTTAATAAAAAACAAGTGAAAGCTAGAAAATATTTAACACAAAAAGGAGGTATATTTTTTGTTGCAATTATTAAAGGATCAGGGGCATGGATCATTGATAGAATTATGGGATCAATAAAAGAACTGTAGCAATAGGCCTGTAAGCAAAAGGCCTGTGTGTGAGAAAAACTCTCCATGAGAAAATTCTTGTGTGAAGAAAACAAACAGGGCTGGGAACAAAGAGAGAGTTTTGAAACGATGCAGCTGTACTGATAAGATGTGCTAACTGGGAGAGAAGGGAGGTGAACTCTGAATTCTTTTAATCATAACATAACTGTAGAAGCTTGCCAATGTAAGTCCAATTATGTAGAAGTAGAAATTCGCTTTGATAAGTTTTAAGCCACTTAAGAGTTAACAAGCTGGGATACTATATAAGTGCCTCTGGATTGCTAATAAACGGAGTTTTGCTCTTATCAACCATATTGGTTTGGACTGCATTTCTTCACCCCGCCGGAGCCCGGGCCTCTCTTCTTTTTTCAATTCCAACAATTTTTGTGAGGATTTTGTATAATCTAAACCCATTTCCTCTCTTCATATTGACATGACATTCTATACTAGTACTTTGGTTCAAATCAGAACATCACTGCCAGACCAGTTTGCCAGACCAGCCAGTAGGCTGATATCCCAGCAGCTCTGCAAAATCAGAAAAGCCAGTGGCTAAACTCCACTGGCAGAAACATTGCAGCCCTTCTTTTCCTGACTCACTAAAGCAGCTGACAAGCCAAATCAGGGGAGCATTTAACATTTGTTTTCACTTATAAAAGACTCACTCAAGAATTTTAAAGAGCACAGAGTCCTCAGTATCAAAGAGGAACCATAGTACAAATGCACATCAGAGAGACAATGACAGTAAGAGGACACAGCTCCACCAGCTTGAATAAAAGTCCTTCACAGAGTATCTATGGTTATGCCCCACCCTGTGCTTTATTCCAGAGCTACCAAAAAGATAATTCAGACTCATCCTGTCCTTGACCATGCCCATGTTTTTGTCCTGCAATATCACTCACTAAGAAGCATCAGATGTCTTGAGCACAAAAGGAGCATTGGGATCTGTCATGCACAGCCAGTGTAGGGGTGCCCAGAGCCAGCACTGCTGAGACCTGCCACATGATGCAGTCCCCATCACACTTGTGCTACACTATCTGTGCCAACAGGGAAAATGTGGACCCCTGAGCAGTTCTAGCCCCTTTAACCTGCTAATAGAGACAAGTGCCAGCATGCGCCAACAGTGCGCTTTCAAGTGTGGCACATGCAGCCTTGCACTGCAGAGAAAAGCATGACCTCACCCCAAAGGTGCCAGCTGTGCTCTCCAGCTCAGCTCTGCCACAAGGTTCATCCCAGAGATTCTGGGGTACAGGAGCAGCTAGCTCCAGTGGTCTCATCCAGGTGCAGCTGGGTATACACCAGCTCAGCTACTCAAGGTATTTTTATGCAGCTATTCATCAAAATGTAGATTTTTGCATCAAAAATTGAAATTGCAGCAGATATGGGAGTGTTCCTTATTGTTTTATAGAAAGGGCCCTGTCTTGCAAAGGAGCCCAGCTGGGCAAGCCTCTCCAGCAGTGGGGACCTACATGAATAGGGGCCAGGGCAGAGGTGGGGAGAGCTACAGCCCTGCTGCTGAGAGCTGAGTGTGGACTTTGGCTTTGTAACCCTCTCCAGCCCAAAATGTTACACGGATCATTCATCTGCAGCATCTTTAAATCTCATGGATGGAAATGAGGAACACCTCTTAAAACTAAAGCTGAACCACTGCACTTAAGGGAGTGTGCATTCTTATAGCTGTGCACGCTTTTCTACCACCATAAAATATGCAGCTATATTAATATATGCAATTGTACAAAGCAACAATTTATTATTTAAAATGTCATTTAGTATATTTAATCAGTGTCTAAGCTCTTTTAAAGGATAATTCAAATTAATTTTACGCCCTTCATTTGCAAAATCAGTATTTTGCAGATTTATATAATCTGTCAAACTCTGTTAACACACAGGCAAAAAGGTCTCTCCATTGTCAAATTTCAAGCAGAAATGAGAACAGCAACTTCCATTACTTCTGAGAAGTGGAAACAGCCAGGAGCTTAAGATAAAAATACCAAATCACTTCTAACCCAAAGATTCCTGAAACAGATGAACACTGTTGAAAAGAAAATGTGAAGTCAGAATTGGAGAGCTAATATATGCCTCATTAAATGAATATTTTTCTAATACTTCTTTATTCGACTTAATTTTCATGTCAAATTTTAGCACATACATTCAGGGTTTTTTCTAAATTTAATATGGTAACAAGAAAGTACTCAGGTTATTGTGAAAAAGCTAACAGTACTCAGTAATAAAGTATCTGTCCATCATCCCTATTGTTTTGTATGTGCTTAGGGAAGGAAGAAAATCGTTGAAGGAAGAAAATCGTTGAAGAACTTAATATTGTGGTGAGTAAGCTTCACCTAAAACCCTGTCTGATAGCAGACATTTAACAGCCTTTTAGCTGGACATGCCTCAACATTTCCACAAGTTCAAGTACTGACCAAATTAATTCCTTTCTATAATTTTGAGGGGTTTGTGCTGCTAAGACGTTTGACTCAAGCTGTTGTGAATATAGGAAGACCAATTTTAAATTTACTGCCACAATCAAGTGATACGTATATAAAAAAGCAGAAAAATCTGAGGCAACCTTCCACTGTTTCTGCAAGTCATTATTTTTTGTACATTCACATTGCTTAATGAAAAGATTCAAGAGTTTATGTCTTAGATGACGATAGGATTATTATCTGTCCCTTTGTCATACTCTTACAATTGACAGTCCATAATGAGCAAATTAGTAGGTAAAATTTGCATAAATTATATTATTCCTGTTTTTACAGATCTGTATGAGATTTCTTAACTCACAGAAAAGTTTAAATCTCCTCTCCTTTCTCAGGTGCTGAGACAACTACCAGTGTCATGGTCATCATTTAGGTGGAGCTGTAATTTCAACGACTAGGAATATATAAATAACACTGCAACTCAAACCTAGATTGTGACTGTTCTCTCAGTTCAGCACCTTCATCATTCCAGGCTAGGAGATCCCGGAGATGGTCTCCTGTACAGCCAACATCCAGGATGTGATACAGGCATATGAATCAATAACACCTTCAAATTAAATGGCCATGGTGTCATGGTCATCCTTACAGGCAGATGACTCACCCTGTAAAAATATTTTAGGTGTATCTCTTTGTCTTTTGGTGGCTGTTAAAGTAATTTCTGCATAAAGCTGATTTTAAAAGTACTGCATAAATGCAAACTGTTGTTTAAGGAAACAAAGCAGCCATGGGCAACAATAGTATAGACTGAGTCATTCAGAAATTAGTATTTCCTCTCCCAGGGGTATATCAGTCATCTCAGACCTTTACCTCAGTCTCATCACATTCCTCATCCTTCTAACAGCAGCCTTGGTGGACATTTACCAGAACCTCTTCCCTGATGTGTCTTGGTTTTCCAGAGGCTTTCACCTCCCTTTCTCCTCCAGCCCTCATCCCAGGTTTTTGGGGATGACCATCTCAAGGCTGTGCCGCCATCCTGCTCCAATCCCCTTGGCTGTGATGGAGGCAGCAGTGGCTCAGCCATCTCCATGTCCATGGGCTGCTCAGCTGGGAGGAAAATTTATTGCAGCTCCATTAGTACCCTCACCAGCAGGAGAGATTGCCTGCCATTACTCACGGACCTGTCCAACATGTAACCACTAAATCTTTACAATGGAAACGCAAGCATCTACTGATAGCAAGATTTTGCTCTTTGCACAGCCACAAATGGACCTCTTTAGTCGTGTCCCTGTTCTTGATGCAGGTAAACAAACCACATGCACATGCCAGAAAACATTTCCCCACAGTCATATTTCCCATCTGAAACTATGCCCTGAATTTTTTGCGGGTGTGCAGTGCAGGACAATGTAAGTTCAAAATGAGAATGTGGGTTTTTTCTTTTTCAAGCTCTGCTGTCCTTTATTAAACCTTTTCTCAGGATGACATTAGAGCGGGAATCAAATTGCATCAAATTGCATAGCACAGTCATACTTTGCAGAAGGTATTTGGATTGATCCTACACTCCTGAGAATGACTTAAAACATGGACCAGGTACCACCTTACTGGGAAATATTAGCAAGCAATAATACCCTCCCCAAAAGGGAACAATTATTTTGACAGGAAAAATGAATTGTTACAACTGGAGACCTAAGTAACACATTTGTGAAAGTAATGCTGAAATGCACCAATGGGCAAGCCTGGCAAAAGCATTGCTTTACATCCTGGAGTCTTCCATCTCCTTGAGGATAAGCAGTTGCTTCCTGGCTGCTGTAGATACCACTTGCTGGTGATACTGGGGTGACAGAGTTCTTGGTCCAGGCCAGGGGGTCCATGTGGAAATGGGCTTTCCTTCCTGCTCAGAGCCTCAAAGGAACCTGTGGAGCCCAGCCAGATACAGATCACACGGCAAGGACAGCGTTCAGTTTCCTCACAGCAAAAGAGCTGCTAATGGGAGCATGGAAAAACCATTGTACAACATACTGGGCAGCACACACAGCTTGGGAGCTGCCACTGAGTCTGTCTGAGAGTCCCCTTTAAAGTTTCCAGTCACCTTAAATTCTCTGTTTGTGGAGTTAGACACCCACCCCCAATAGCTCTAGGCTCTGCTATTTTCCATTAATGTTTCCATAGCTCATACGTTGTGATCACCAACGTATTGTTGGGGTTGTTAGGGTCCTCTTTCTCCTATTTACCTTATTTATTCTGAAGATCTATCCTTCAATTGTCTTCCATTCTTGTTTATTGGTGATGCCAAACCCAGTTCTTACCATGCTGCACTTTGTGTGAAGACCATTATCGCAAACATTGCAGGGAGTTTTCCCACAGGGACAGGCCCAGGGAAATTCCCCTAGCAAATTCCTGCTGCCAAAGCTGTCATCCTCACGGCATCTCCCTTCCTGTAAGCCAGTTCCTCGCAGACAGCGCAGTCGCTGAAGCAGCAGCAGCAGCTCTGCTTGTCCGTCATTCCTCCCTGCAATACCACTTCATGTATGCACAGTGCAGTGGCACTTTGCCTTGTTTACCAGGTATAGCTTCGATTATTCGAGCACAATCCACCCTCACTTTGTATCTTATTCTATACATTCTCCTTTTTTTCAAAAGTTGTCTTCAAGCCTTTTAGGCTATTTTAGTCAGACTAATGAAACCTATTCCACTTGCACTCACCAACCTCAACAAATTACGTAATGAACGCTTGGGAAGCCACCAGACATTTCCAGCAAGGATGAGGAATCTGTATTAACAGAAAATTAGGTTTAATGTACAACTATGTTCTTCATTCTGCACACAAGAGACAGGGGCTAAAAGCACGGTAGTTGTAAAGGGAGGTTAACTGGTATGAGCAGGAGATTGTGACTTGTCACAAAGAGTGAAAAAGGATGGCTCATTTTTCTCTCCCTGGGCTGAGAAGCAATATGATCGAACTTTCTAAATAATCACAAGACAAGGCATAAACAGAAGGAAAGTATTTTATAGTCTAAGTGTGGCACAAAAGTAAATAATAACCAGTCCTGGAGACAGGGTAGCAGAGCTAAGGAGTATCCATCTCCATTTAAAGCAATCAATGTATTTAATAACAAGACACTATTGTCTGCTATAGGAGGAAACCAAACTCAGTGCTACTGAAGTTGGAAACAAGCTTCCAGAAAATGTAATCCCAAACTTCTAAAATCGGAGCTTGCCCACCTCCCAAGGAGCATTCTGACTCTCTGAGCTCTCCAAGTCCCTCCGTTGGAGCATGGGACCCTGGGGAGTCAGGAAAGAGCAGCTTTACACTCTGTGTCTGGTGCTGCCCATCTGTGCCTAGCTCTGCTGTAAGCACCAGCAGCCCTGGTGTTTTCACTTACTCAGTAAAGCAAGTTCAGCCCCCCAGCCACTGCAATGTGTACACACACACGGGAATCATCCTATTCCTGGGCTGCTCAGCTCCCTTCATTCACTTCCCTTGGCTGTCCTTCCTAAAGAGTATGTCTTCCCTTCTTTCCCTCTGATAGCTCTGCCCTTTTCCCTCACTTTTCTTCTTTCCACAGCCTCTGCAGTTTACCTCTGTCTACACCCTGTGATGTGCTGATTTGGGGGACAGGGCATCCCCTCCTCCTTGCCCCATGCCAGGTTTGTGCTCCCTCACTACACTGCCTTCTTGCAGCTCCAGTCCACCAGCAAAGGCAGAGAAGTTCCCCTGCCAAGGGAGGCTCTGCTGCAAATACATCCTCCCAGAGCAGAAAGCAAGGCTGCATCAGCTCACTGTTAAAGCCTGCACTGCAGTTATTTGCCTGGGAAAGTCTTCAAACATCACAAACAACAAAGAGACCGCCTGGATATGGTGCCATTTTTGTAGTCACCTTTTGAGTCCAGCCGCATGCTGAGCCCATTATTCCTTGTTCTGTCCTCACTCATTATGGTGATACTCCATCTCTGACCTCTTCACTGTTTCCTGTTGTGTACCTGTAGCCATCACATTTCCACTCAGACAATCTTATTTAAGCTCAGGCTGTTGCGATCAATCCTGGATATCTTGGCTTTTCCACCCAGGCTTAATTTTCAGGCAATTTTGTGGGCTTGCTGTGTGCTGAATTCCCTCCAACTTTGTCTACTGGAGACAACAGAGTCGTTTACTGAGGTGGACAGGAGTACTGTACTTTCATGCATGTAAAACCCCAAGCCCCCTTAAAAAAAAACAATTTGGCAGCATGGGTGACATATGTTTGCTTTGGATCCATCTTTCGCTCCCAGTTTCTCAATCTCTCATGCCTCCTTCCCCATCTCTGTCTTAATTTCTCCTAATTAGTAGTCTTTGTGCATAAGATTTTCTCAAAATAATTATTTGCACAAGTTGTCTGATGATGTCATTTGAAGGCTTGTTTTGATGGCCTGTCAGATGTATCAAGAGGACCTCAAATGAGGGCAGCATGTGTGAAAATGCAGAAATTACCATTGCAGTGGGGTGTGAGGATAAGCGCTCCTGCTACCTCAGCCAATAAATCCTAACAGTCAAGCCCCACCAGAGATGTGGATACCTCTCCTTGCATTGCACTCCAGGGAGGAAAACTTCCCCTGCTAAAGCAAATGCAACAGAGACTATTGATTAGCTGGGACAAAGAAAGATGAGTGCTAAAACTAAAGAAGGCAGAGCTTTCTAAACATTTCCAAACCACCCCCTGCTTCACAGGGTCTGCTTTCCACATCCCTCCAACCCCCATGTTGTAAAAGCAGCATCTGGGCAGGGAACAGTCCAGGGAGGCCGCTGGACACAGCAGTGCCCCAGACAAGAGCAGCAGGCACGAACCCACCAAGGAGGTACCAGTAAGTGCTGTTTCTCTAGCTTTCAATTTTCTTTCAGACTTATTAAACTTTATTTTATCCCATCACCCATAAAACCACAATAAATCCTGTAACAAAGGTGTAGGAAGGGCACTTCAAAACAAAAAGTATCCACATACATACAGCAACCTACCTTCCCTAAAAGACAGAAAAACTGCCAAAAGAGCACTTAAATGAGCTCTTTCATACTTTTTTTTTTTTTTTTTTGCATTCGTACTACATCTCAGCAGTTGGATCACAAAGAACATTCAGAGGAATGTAATCCTGATGCAATAAATTAGACGTCTCTGTAAACCTAAAGGTATCAAGCTGTCACACAAGAGATGTCAATCCATAACTCTAATATAACCTCTGCAGGTTCTCTCAACAGCTCAAGTCTTCACAGATGAAGGGGTTGACCTGGTAACTCCCAACAGGAAGAGGCTTCCCTCTGCTTTCACTGATCACTGCAGGAGACGATAACTCACAATGAAGCTTTCAGCCCAGCAAGATTTCCCCCTTCCCTCCCTGCTTTTATATCTGTGCATTCAGACATGAGCCCTGCAAGTGTTCAGTCTCTATACTGTGTATTCCAAAGGAAATAGGTTTCCACACACTTGCGAAAGGAAGACTCACAGATAGATTTCTCTTAAGGGATGCCGAAATGTACCATCCCTTTCAATGTGTTGAGGCATCTGCAGGATACATGCAGCTCCTGGAGCCAGTGGGAAATTTCAGACTCACAAAATGGATGAGGCTGGAAGGGTCCTCAGCCCCTTGTACCTGGACTTCCCCTGGAGGACACCTTGTCCAACCTCACCTTTTCAGAGCATGTTGCTCAGGACTATATCCAGTCAGGTTTTGAGTATCTCCACCAATGGTGATTCCACAGCTTCTCTGGGCAACCCATGCCAGATTTGACCACCCTCACAAGAGAAAAAAGTGTTTTCAGAGGGAATTCCATGTGGTTTAACTTGTGCCCAGTGCCTCTTGCACTGCCGTGTATGGCTTTCTCTTTCTTACTCCCCTCTGTCTTCCTTCCCAGCAGGTGTTTATACACATGAAAGTCCAAAAGAAGCACTATTTTACCCCCCAAATTCAGCATTGGGCAACTGTTTTCTCCTCTGAGAGTGCTTTAGGGCATGAAAGGCTCACAGGGGATTTCAAGATGAGTGACAATGTCACGAATCCTTTGGGCTGGAAGCCTGGAGAAGACTTGCTTCTGAGTTTTTGAAGGCATGTAACTTGGAAGAGTGGTGTGCATAATAACTGTTTCAAATATTTCTTTGGGAACACCCGAAAAGGACATATCTGAAAATGAATTTAACTCTGGCTTCTAACCTGTGCTTATTTTTAGCTAAGTGTAGGTGTGACAATAATAAAGATAGTGATGTTTTAAAAGAAATTATGAAGCATGACATTTATTTTCACTCTTCTTCAAAACCCTTTTTTATTGATCTGACTTGTACAATTTATAACCGTGGCTGTATAAAGATAAGAAAAGGGACTGGGCATACCTAGAAGTGAACTGTGAAAATCCTTTCAATGCTGCAGAACTGAAAGGTAGCTTTAACCACTGAGGTGATCTAAGATTATGATATATTATCTGCTGAACAATTTCCAACTAATCTCATACTAATAATATGGGTTGATCATCTGTAAGCCAGAGATAATGTTCAGGAGAGAAGTCTTCAAGAAAGAAAATGAGAAGTACCTATATGATGTTTTTCAGTGCAGTAGCTTCACAGTAATGCAGACAAAATCAGTATCATAAAATACAAGTGCTTAACTGAGGTCAAATGTGGGATAAATAGTTTAAATATTTGACCAAAAGGAAAAACACTATCTCATTCAGACTGGTGAGGGAGTAGCTTCTAAGAAATACAGATCATGTTTCCAGTTTGAAGTTTACCTTATTTTACATTTGTTTTGTGCTGGTGGAATTTGTGTCTGCACAGAAAGGAAGTACAAATTCTGCAGCTGGGAATCAACTATAAATTTGCAATATTCAACAAAGATTCCATGGTAAGAAATGCCTTTACCTAGAGCAGTTATAGTTCTAGCATGGAGCCATACTATGTCCATGCTTGTTGCCAAGCCAAAGGACTTGTTACCATCTACAGGACTTTCCTTTTTCATCCAAGAAAAATTCAGATTAGACTAGGCTTGCTCTAATTATACTTATTATAATTATAATATCTTGCTATCTCCTCCCAGCACAGTGCTCCAGAATATTTTTGGTTGGTGCAAGGCAAGTTCTCCATAAACACCTTTCCTTGTGTATTTTCATGAAAACGTTGTCAATTTATTCATGACACCATCATCCCAGACATTCCATGGTGTAACAGTTTATACTGGTGTATGTAACAGCACAGGAAAGCTGCAAGATCATAAAGAGTTGAGACAACCCAAATAAAGAGGAATGATGCTGAAGGATCACAACAAATCTCTTTCTGATGCTGCTCCATACTTCAGTAGACAATCTGGATAGATTTATTCAGCTGATTTATAATAGTCAGGCTAAGGATGGCTTTCAACTATGTCTACAGCACAGTTCATTGCTGTTGTAGCCACAGCTGAGACAATTTCATTCTGCAATATTCACTGGATGTAAAACAAAAGAAACAAACAAACACAACACAGTAATTCCCCCCACACCAAACCCTAATCACTCATGCTGCAGGTACTTGAGGGCATCTGAGCATCCTCCTGTAAGGTGCTGGGCTGCAGACCACTGTTCACCTCCTTCCTCCAACACAGAGAGCTTCCAGCCAGGGCACTTTCACTGCTGACAGCCCCATCTGTTAAAGAAAGGGAAATTTCTGGGGCTAGTTTAGGACAAAATGAAGTCTTCATCAAACCACCAACCCCACAGCCTTCACTCCCTGTGAAAGGCTTTCCAACAGCCTCATGCTACGTATGCAACACATATATGCAAAACTCCTACTCCCTAAGTATCTTGCCTTAGAAAAGAACAGAAGAACCACTGAAGTGCGATACGTATAAGTCACATCACTGAACAGACTCCCAAGTAGCACATGTTTATTATAAGAAGCTGCAGCATATGAAAGTGTCTAGAGCAGAATGAGAATGTGTGCTATGGCTAGTAATATATGCAGCATAAATGTTTTTAGAAAGAACCATCTGGGTGGTGTGTGTTACCACACTGGCACTACCACCACTCTTCCTTTTGAAAATTTGGGGGTCTTGATAGCATTTGGGGGGGAAAAAAAACAAACCAGGAGATTTTCTGTTTTTTCAGCACCCACCTATTGTACAGGTCAGAGCAACAGAATTTTCAGAAAACGAAATTGTAATAAAACAAATTTTCATGCAATGTGTTGCTCCATTTTTCAGTGAGGTTCAGTAACTCTCACTATGACTGCTTTCAGTACAAAAAAGACAAACCAAATCAAAACAAAACCAGCTTGCTTCTCCCTACCTTTAGCCATTTACAGCCAAATTTTCACAAGCTTGGAAACCTCTGACCCCATGCTTACACCTTTTAAGACATTGCATTTTTCTGGTGTCTTCATCAAACCCCTTTATTGTTTTCTTCCATTTCCCCCCCTTCTCTCTCTATATTGATTAGGTCATGTTTAATTTAAAAAAGCAATTTTTTTCTCTTTCCAATTTCCTGGAAAGAAGAAAAAGAAGTTTTAACATTTCACAAGGAAGATTATCAGAAAAAAAATTTTGAGGGGGAACTTCTTAATTTCTGACGTGACCTAGACTACTCCACTTTCAGCTTTCCCTTCCTATGAACAGGATGCACTTTTCCAGAGTTCATGGTCCTTACCTATTGATTTTTGAGATTTCTGAGAACATAACAAGCAAATTTGCAGTTAATGGGGTCATGCTAACAATAGTGTCTTAAAACAAACAGCATGGTTGGTTGATGTTTGAACAGCAATCAAGTTTACTGAAGCAAAAATATTTCTTTAGTTATGCTTTCCGACACTTGTTGCAACCTCTCAGGGTGAAATGCAAGAGGCACTGAGCAGTGCAGTGATTTATGGTGCAGAGGGGGTGAAAAATTCTAGCCAATATATGAAGCAGAACTGAGCAGACAAGAATCTAGACGAAGTTTGGATAATACCTCTGGGGGAAAAAAAGAGTAAAATACCCACTGCATTTTAATCTAATTAATATGAAGAGAAATCAATAATCCTACATTTTAAATAAACTTCACCAAAAAAAGGGAGGGGGCAGCAGGAGAGGTTTTAATTAGACATGTATCTTTTGTCTACTTAGGCACAGAGTTTTGTTCAGAGAGCTCTTCATCAAGTGCCAGGGCTCACACAAACAAGCAGTGCACTAAGGCCGCTGCTTTTTGAGTCATAGGTCAAAGAGCTAAAGGGAATGGTAGAATATTTTTCAACAAGAAGGAAATATTGGCCCAAAATTGAGTCACAATGAGTTCCAGCTGGTGGGAGGGATTTGGAGACATGCCAAATCGACTTTTGCTGCTTTTGGTTAATTTACTGTTAGCTTTAGTGCTTGGGAAACAACAAGAACTGTGACAGAAACAACCGATGTGCAGTAGTGGCACCCACGCAGCCCCAGCGCTGCCTGTGTTGTACTCACCCACCTGGGATCTGGTGCAGGCGCTCGCAGTGTAAGTCAGAGCAAATTTTATTGCTTAATACAGTTTGATCTCCCAGTGCAAGCTTCAATTTCACCTCCATTTACTTGGAAGCTGCTAGAGAATTATCACTCTCAATATCTGTCAGGCAAAGAGCATATCCCACCCCTGTGCTGAAAGCATGAAACTCCCGTTTGATAGAAACATCTACACCCTCCATACTGCAGGTTTAGTTTCTTCTCTTGACAATAGCAATACTGTAGTTATTACTCCAGTGGCAACCAAATATTTCCCCTCCTTTGCCTTATTTTTAAAGCCTGTCAGCTTTGGTGACATCACACAATTAAATTACACTAGTCACTCCTTCTGCCCCAGAGAAATCCAGTTTGAGGCTTTTTATTTCTACATTAGTAAACCGCATTCCTGATTTTTGATAACTTACTTTGCAGCAGGCTAATCTGTATTCACTGATCCCAGGGCAGCAGAAATTCCTGCTGTATTTTAATCACCTGGGCTCAGGCAGCACATCATGAGAAGCTGACTTTGTACATATTTTAGAGACATCAGGAGTGGCTAAATTTCCCAGCATGGGTGGAGGCTTGCTGAGACAACCAACAGGAGAAAGCCGTGACTGCCATCACAGCAGGCAGACATAGATTATTTCTATGCACCAGCAAAGTCAGGCCTGGTTCAGCTACAGCAATTCTGTACATTGTAATTTAGGAGATTGAAACCAGGTATCAGTTGCCAATTTTCATCAATCTCCAGGAGCTCTGAATTCCCTCCTTTTCCAGTCTCATGTCACGGAACTATTTCCAAAAGCTCGGTATTTTCAGAAGTTGACTTGCAGCTCAATTTACAATTTCACCTCTGAGGCCAACACAAAGCCATATCCATGTCCACAGTTACCAGTATTTAGCTGACTCCGCTCACTGTCAACAGTTCTCATTCCTCCTGACTGGTAATTACAGCATCTGTAATACGAACCTGGGTGTGCTTTAGTGTGCTGATTAGCACTTGGACTTGCTTTAGGCTCATCCACACCAAGCTCACCCTGTTTACAGTGACTAACACTGAGACTCCTCAGTAATTGCTCTTGTGGGAACTGTAGCAACTCTGTTAGAGCTCAGTATGTTGTCTGCATCTTATGCAGTGTCACCACTGACCACATTCAAGGTTAACTCAAGCGATCTCCAAGGAAATTTCCCAGTCAGATATCTGTATATATAAATAATATATATGTAATTTTTATATAAATATAAAATAACTGTAAATATGTCTTGAAAAAAAAAAAAATGCACAGCTTCTTCTCTGTACATACACAACTCAGAAATGAATGTGAATGAATGCAGCCCAAATTGCAACTTTGAGAAAATTCAGCTAAACAAAGTGCATGCTAAAATAATGTGGAAGGAGGGACTCTCACAAAGAAGTTTGGTGCAGCACAAAACCTGAGACACACCAACAGAAGGGCTCGCTGCTCATACTCTCTAGAAGAGACAAAAATAAACACCGGGAACCAGAAGGAGGGAAAAAATGGCGTAAGTGTAAAATTTCCATGGTACAGTCCAAAGGAATGGATGAAGACAAGAATGTCTTACAAGTCATGAAAATAAAAGCCAAATTAACTGCTTGTCCTCGTGGTTTCTAACTGGAAAGGCACAATACGATAAGGTATCATGAGAAACTAAAGGGGTGACTGCGGTGGAGTCAGGCAAAGGATACTTTTTAATGGGAGGGTGGGGAGGGTAGGAGAAAGAGGGAACAAATTAAAACCATGGCTATCTCCCTGGACTGCATAGCATGTGACACCATCTGATAAACTGAGCTGGAATTCAAGATGTATCAATATGGCATCAACAAGGATCTGTGAGGATATTTTCAGAGGACGCTGGCCCACAAAATTAGTTTCTTTGCATTCCAGAATAGTAGACTCCCACCAGCCTTCATGCTGGCACTTGCTGGATTTCACACTTTATTTCACAACGACCCACAGATCATCCTTTCCAAATGGCTTGTAGATGCTGAGCACATCTGCCCAAATCCAGGACCCCAAGACTCCAACTCCATGGGAATAGTCTTACCAGCAACTTGACTATCATGTGTCTTTACTGGAAGAAACAGGACTGAGGCCGTGTATGAGGAACTTGTCAATATGGTTCCGTTCCCATCATACACACAACTAATCTGAGTTTCCTGTCTTTTTGGTAAGTCACCCAACTAAAGCAGTTCCATTTACAAGTCTCACTGCCCCCCATATCAGCTCATTCAGATGTAGGGATAATCTTTTAAACTGGACTAGTAAAATTCAATTAGCTAAACATAAGCCTGTTTGCAGCCTGCCTTTTATTTCCTGGAAGGTGCACTGTTTAATGCACAGTAAGGTTGAACACACACTGAAGTGCATGTTCCTTACCTAGGAGAAGACCAGCAGCCTGCTGACAGGGGAACAGCAGAGTTCCCCTGCCGCAGACAGGAGTTTCAACACACTACCACCAGACCAAACAAACATCTAGCTGGATTGCCATGACTATCAGCTGGTCACTGTAGGCAAACCTGGAACATGGCTCAGAGCAGATCTTCTACTGATATCAGGAGAGGTGCTGTATGTTTTCTGGATTGACTTATCCTCCTATTATGGACTCCCTGCAGCTTTTCTAAAGCTAAACACCATAAATGAAAGGCCCTTGGCAAGATCAGAGTAATTTAGTTATTAATTTGTGCTTCTATGCTTATCTTGCTTATTTTTATGGGCGGTATTTAATTTTCATCTTCCCCACACCATATTTTACCAAGAGTTGCAAAATTTTGCCCATTCTCTTCATTTTTTCCAGAGAAAAGAGGGTGCCATTTGCTTCCCTCTTCCCTGCCATTATTTTCTGTTTCTGCATGATCTGCAGATGCTTACAGTGTGTCTGGAGCAGATCCCTGAGGAGGTACTTTTGTGGAGCAGAAGTCCTACAGTTAGCAAAAGCTGGTAGACAAGGCTACTTTCCTTTCAAGAAATAGAAAAACTATAGTTTAGGTTTACTTGTTTCTGCTTATCATCCACCAAACACTGTTACCTGATGAAAAAACAGCCTCTCTTCCCTCTGGCCAGCCTGATTTGTAGTGATGGAAGACGGAGAAGCACTCAATCCTTCCCTCAGAGTAATTGCCAGTAAGTCCCAGCTGGCCCTGCTCCAACTATTTCAAGGGGTCTTAGGAAAAGCATCAACTAGGCAATGGTGACAGAAGCAGGATATTTCACATCAGTGTTTTAAAAAATCTGAAGCAGCAACCTAACACTCCTTCAAGGGAAAAGCAGCAGCAAGAGCAGGTTGGAGCCTGGGGAAGAGGGAGGCCTCTGGAAGCCCAGGGAGCTGAGATAAACACACCCAACCACAAGCCGCTGCTTTCTATTAAAGTATTGATTTCTTGTGTATATCTGCCCCCATCTTCCTCTCAATCATTTTTATAGATGTACCTGAAAAAGGAGGCAAGTGCTTCAAGATGAAGTAGGATACATGCCTGGCTTCCAAAGACTTGTTTATCCATGTTGCAATCTCTCCATTGCAGGAATTTTGGCAAAAGTGGATTTCTGCAGCAGGATTTCCATGCTTAGAGTCATTTGCATATGCTTATTGTGAAGATTGAAGAAGGCAGGCAGTGAAAGTTGTCATCCTTATCTGCCTGACATCACTTGTTCAGTTTGTTTGTTGTTTTGGTTTTGTTTTTAACTGTGATGTAGGATGTCTTCAGAAAGAAATTTTTATTTGTAAGTATAAATAAAATTAGTTTATCCAATCTCAGTTTTCTCACTCTTCTTATTCATTCTTTGTTTGCATTTATTTTCTTCTTCATTTGATCTGTGCTCTCCATGTCTACTCTACTCTTTCCTGTACTCATGGCTTTACTCAGGGTTATTTACCAGCTCTTTCCTATTTTTAAAAGGCAACCTCTCTCTTTTTCACATTCTAGCACTCACACTTTCACATCCACCCCCTAACTGTCACCCGTGCCTTTCCATAATTTCCTTTGCTCTCTTCCTTTTCTTACTTGCATTGATTTCTATAACTCTACTGAAAAAATAAAGAAAAGAAAGGAAAACTGCTGCCCAGCCCAGCAGGGGAGGCAGAAGTGAGTGGGTAGGGAGATCTAGTGGCATGCTGACAACCCAGGATGGGAGGATGGGCAGAAGTTATTTTTCTGCTGTTAGCAACCGTGCTTTCCTTTTTCATTTGTGATCACTGTTGTTCTCTGCCTTTCAGTTTCTCCTAAAGGATGTGCTACGGTATTAGCACTGTAACAGAAATCTTTCATTCCTTACAGGTGAAATGTTGTAACCAAAGAGAGAATGGAAGTCAAGTCTAAATGCACCCAATGTAATGTTCAAGTGCCTAAACTAGGATTGCAACTCTCAAAGGCTCACAACTGAGACAGTGGAGGTAAAAGCAGTTTCAGAAGGAGTCAAGTCTTTTCTTATTCCACTGACTATGTAGGAAGATTAGGAAATCTACTTCTTACTAGACAGCACCTACAGATAGGCAGAAAAATATCCAAACTCCAAATGTGGGAGTCAGAGAAGGTCCAATAGGATCCAAAGATGCACTGTCTCTTAAACTCACCTTTTTGCATTAGACTACACTGCCTCAGACATTCAGAGGCCACAGAGGGCTGGTTCTAATGCACGTGTGTGTAGATCTCAGGTGTCCCTGTTGGGGCTGGGCACAATGTTTGATCCTTGGACTACAACCCAGCTGAAAGCAGGCAAAGCCACTGAGATGGAGCTTGTGCTCGTGACGACCAAAGAGATCCACCATAGAGTCTTTCCTCACCAAGACTCGGTAATAACCAGACAAATGCTGTAAAAAAAATGCTTCTGTGATGCACCTGAAATACTCTTCATCAATATGCTAAATCTGTGCAACAGATTCATCAGTGGATTATTTAATTTACATTTTTAAGAGACTACAATGCATCTGCAGCTGTAGCAGAGAGTGATTAGATACATGGTGATAAATGTACTTGGAAGGCAAATTGTTACACTTACTAATTGCACATACTTCCATATTGTGTTTTCCACAACTTAGGAGCGCTCCTTTTCCCACTAAAGAGTTTCTTAAAAGAACAGTAAAGAATTACTTTTCCAAAAAAAGAGTTTCTTAAAAGAACAGTAAAGAGTTCCTATTACAGTCCTGGACTACTTGAAAAGCAGAAGGTCAGAAGCAGAGAGGAATTGTTTGCCACAAAACCTGTGTGAAGGTCTTACATGGTTTTATAGGCATCAAGCTATATTGAACTTGATCATTTTTAATGCCATCAAACACCTCCCTGGCTGAAGAGCTGCTTGTGTTAGGTTTCTGTGAGCTTAAGGAATTAAAGCCAACCCAGTGTCCCCACCAGATGCAGTTCTGAAGCTCCCTCCTCAGTGCAGTCTTTTGCCCGGCACTCAGTGAGTGCATGCTTCTTGCCCAAACCACACATGCAGCTCTGAAACAGCCAGGGTATGTGCTGCCTCCATCCCCACCACAGCGAGGGTGGGCTCTGCCCCTGGCCTGGCCTGGGGCTCAGGCTGAGGAAGGGAAAAATGTCATTGTGGAGAGAAATCAGTGTTTCTGTAGTAATAGTAAGAGGGACAAGTGAGGATTTGGGAAAGCGGGGGGAGCATTCTGGAAAAGGATAGACATATAGGCTTCACATCTGTACAGATTTAAGGTTTATTAACTGCACGGTTCACAGAATGAAGCATTTGTCTTTATTCTGGCAGCTCATGGGCCAGTGACAGTCTCCTATGAAGAGAATATAACAGACTAAGCCCTCTAATGTCTTTGGGAACCTGAAGGCATTATTACAACACAAATAACATTTGGGCTGTACTCTCAGGGACAGTTTAGAGCAGCAGTGATAATCACCTTTCAATCTAAGCAAACCTGCTCAGGCAGCTCTGCCATACTCCCACAGCCCACTCCACTGGGCCAGGACCGATACCAGGGCTGCACCTGGAGGCTGTCCTGACCAATCTGTCTCATGGGGCAAAGCATTGCTGAGAGGCTTTCTGCTTATAAAAATTATCCTGATGGCTACGGCCAGGATCTTGTCATGCACCAACCAGCACTGAGCTAATGCTGCGTTCTCATCACCTGCACCCCTGGTGCTTTTAGGGAACCTGGGTGAGATCATCAGTTGGTGCAAGAAAAACTCCATTATAGTGAGCAGAACTGCTTTGGCTGATGGCAGCTGATCACCTGTTTTAAAAGTGCTTTGTTCATCCACTACTGAAACTCAGCCAACTCAGGAGAGAGCTGCCAGAAGGCAAAAGACTGTGTGGCAGATTTTGAGATGGGATGCATGAAAGCACAAAGGCAATTTTTTGGTTGTAATTTGACCAAGAAACCAGAAAGGGTATCAACCTATTCATGAGGAAAGTGTCTGCTAAGGAATGAGCAAAGGTAGCAGCCAGATTTACAGCAGTGTCTGGATAGGACAGCAATGCCCAGCATGCAGGAGTGCCCAGCAGACAAGCTGAGCAGGGCCATGCAGAGCCATCTATTCTGATACTTTGGCTGCTTGTGTGCCACACCACAGATCCCCACCCAGGCAGCAGCTGAAAGCCCCGCCAGGTCTCCTGTTCAAACCTTTTTCTGTCAGGTGAGCCGAGGTCCCACACTTGGAAATGCGCACATGTAACCTGAGGAGAAATATCCCATTAAACGAATCACTAACCGGTCACTATTGCACATTTGCAGCTAACTGATCTCCTTTCCAGTTGTTTGTTACAGACCATTCAAGTTATATTCACAGAAAAGTACTGGGAGACAAACCTTCCATGAAAATTTTGGTTCAGCCTAAGTCTGTTTTGCGTATGCCTGAGCAGATGGGGATGGGCTGTCCTTGTTGTCCAAGATATTAATGGGGGTCCTTCCTCCAGGGCTGTGGGACAGACCAGGAAGTCATGGACCTTGTTCTAGAACAGAAGGAAGGTGAGGAGCAGGATCAAAATCCCTAAAATGAATAGGTCCCTTAAATCACAGAGTGTCCACAAAATCTTCTGACATCTCTTTCAGCCCACCACCCCCAAATTGCGTCAATAATCTTAATTTTTATTCTAGAGACTAAGTTAACTGCTATCACAAATTTCATTCTCACTGCTCCGTCCATCTCTGAATTCTGCTACCATGACTGAGGCAGCCTGAGCCTGCTCTGTGGGCTGCTTCCCCTCCCACCCCACCATGCAACAGGAGAGTTATGATCTATGCCCAGGCTCCATATGCGCCAGTGAAAACTCCAGTAAAGTGAGGAGACACAAGACAAGATGCTCATGTTTTCCAAATTAAGCAGTCAGGAAGAAAGAGATACATGTGTCATTAACTCAGTATCCATTTCAGTATTTCTCAGCTACAAAACCTCACATGACAATTCAAAAAAACCCCACCACAATTGCTTGCCCCAATTTTCGATGCTAGTACCTCTATGTAGAAAAAAATAGTCCATCACTCATGAAAAAAAAAAGAAGGGAGTGAGGGAAGGACATTATTTAGTTTTTATGATAGATACGGTTAGAAACAGTTATAGGAAAATCTTCTCTCTTTCCTAAATGAAAACTCCCAAATTTTCTTAGGGTGATTTAATCATTATTTTCTGAAAAGTCCAAGATGTTCAGGAGTCTGTCATCTGGATATGACCAAATATGGATTTCTGTGTCCCAGTTGTCTGTGGTGAGACTATGATCAGCAATAGAAAACACACATTTTGGGAGATTTTTGTCAGGAGATAATACCTTCAAAATAATTGTTTGCAGTTATATAGAAGACACTCAGAGGCAGGGCAGGTGGCCACCATTTATAAAACAGCTTCCAAATGTCAGTTTCTGGAATTTTGGGGGTTTAGGTGGGCTTCTTTTGGTTTGCTTTGGTTTGGTTTTTTGAGGGAAGGGCCTTCAGCATCAAGCTGATCTAGTGACATAGGTAAGAACAAATGGAGAATTCTCCCTGGCCCTACCCCCATGAATTCTGATATCAGTTCCCTTCAGTGCTTTCCTCTGTTTAAATTTATGCTTCCCAGCCAAAGTGCAATCAACACCATCAACTGGGAGCGACTTCCAGTAAGACAAATGACCACATGGAAAAGCTCTTAATATCTGTGGAACTGGGGATTAACTTCTTGAGAGGAGATATTGCCCTCTCTTGATGTCTGGAATAATGATTTAAAGGCAGATTCTGGGCAGCAATGTTGTGGACCACTGATGCCATCTCACCAAGATGATGCCTTTGGGACTATACCCATTTCCTCCATCAAGTCTAGAACTTCCCTTAGAGTTTTTCCAGTACTTCTTACTGTCATTCTTCCATAAAAATGGGGGAACACAAACCTTGTAAATACAGTCTCATTAATCAATGATGGTGGCGTATTTTGCTCTGCTTTGAACATTCAATTCATACATGGTAATATTCAGATAACTTACAAACTTTCAAAACTCAGAGCTGTCACTTTCCCCCACAGATCCTTCCAGAGCTACCTCTCCTCTCCAGCAGCTCCAGGTGAAAGCGGATCCAAACATGTTTGTTGTCCCACAGCTTTTACTTCTGAGCACCTAGCCTGAATGCCATTAATAAATAAATGGTCTTACAAGATAATGCCCTAAAAAATTCTACAGAGCTGACCTGATGCTATTGCTTGTTATTCAAACTTTGTGTTTGGTGATAGAAAGTCTCCATTGCAACGCCAGGCATGGGATGAGGCAAAGTTACGTTCAGGGACCCATGAAACCGGTAACATTAACAGGTTTGCCATTAACCCAGCAACATACATGAATGCATTTGAATGTCTCATAGAGCTAAGATAATATCTACACTGCTCACTGTTTTTTGGGAAAAAAACAGAGGTAAATGTATGACTTCATTTTCCCTGAATTAGTTCTATCTCAATAGATAATGGATTTTTTCTCGTACTGCATTTCCTTTAGAAAAACGTCTCCAGGAAATAAATAGACATCCCTTGTCCCACACTGCGCTGTGCTGAAGCTCTCTGACAGCTCCACACTTCTCTCTTCTTCTTGCTTGTTAATGATATAATACTGGCTGCTCTTTGTCACTTTCACTTGCAAAATGTCATTAAGAGGCAACAAAAAATATGAATAGTTCTTGGTGCAGCCTTTCCACATCAGCAGTTGTAGTGATTGATCAGAAGAAAGCTACCTGTGTTAGAAGGTGGGCTGTGTGATGAGGTGATGGTAGCTACAACCCACTTAATGAGGACAATTTTGAGACCTGTGCTCTCGGAAAAGAGAGGTAGAAAAATGTAATGCAGCTCTGTCTAGGAACTGATCATTTGGTTACTTTTGTGACCAGTGAAGATTCACCGAAGAATCATTTTTCTCCAGAGGGCTAAAAAAATCTCATCTCAGTAAATGACCAAATCCAAGGCTACATCCAACACATCAGAGATCTGTTTGCACTGCAGGTTGGAGCAGGTCAGGAGAACAAATTAGCTTAAACACAAGTCCTATGATACAATATGGTAATATGGTGTTTATAGGCACAGAATCCACAAACACCAAGTCATATTAAGATAAACGCTTTGAAACCTGTATTATATCACTCAATGTTTCCTGTGAACAATGTCAAGGATCATCTTGTCTTCACAAAACCCTCATGTCAACTCTCCTCACAGGGTGTCAAAAATGCAGCTGGAGCAAACAGGAAGAAAGGGTAATGCTGCTTCTGGGTTGTCCCATCCCTGGAAGTGTTCAAGGCAAGGCAACCTGGTCTAGTGGTTTTCCAAGGTGCCCCTGGCCATGGCAGGGGGTTGGAACTAGATGATGTTTAAGGTCCCTTCCAACCCAAACCATTCTATGATACTGCAATTCTGTGATTATTTGTCTACTGCTGTGACCCACAAGGAAGCAAATGTTGCAAGCCATTATTTCATACAGCAGATAATGTCCTAATTGGTCACAGCAAGAGGACTCAACAGAGAACAGGAAAGAGACGGGTGGCATCTAGAATAATTTCTAGTGAATCAAACAGCTGAAGTAGCTAAGTAGCTTGGGACAGAGAGCTCTGATGAAGGGATTTGTGAGAAGAAAGGATGGTGAAAAACTTGTAGAGGTGTTGTGATAGAGCATGCAGAAGGCAGGAGCACCAGAAGCAGGTATTAGAAGTGGGAAAAATCTAAGTAAGGTTTAGAACTCTTGAGGTGTCCCTACACTGTATGGACACCCTGCAGTGAGGATTTGGAGGCAGACAGAAAACCGATGGAGAACTGCAGTGTGAGTAACACAGCAAATACTGTTCTCTCTTAATAAAATCCAAGTCAGATCTTATTTTTGTTGACAGGAGACAGTGATTTCAAGCAAGTTTTTTCCCATTTATGCTATTATCAATAAGATCAAAATCCAGACCCAGAAGAAGCCAGGATACATTATAATCAGCTCTTTGAAGTTCAAGGAACAAAACACAGGCTGATTGCAAACAAGGGAAGGAGCACTCTAATCAGTATACCTTTTCAGATTAAGATGTATTTAAAGATTTCCAAATAAGTGGAGTCATCAGGTGAGTAGAAAAGAATACATTCAGACCTGGTGAAAAATAATATCCTTGTTTTCCTACCCCTTGATTAGAAAAAGCTCTATTTATCTTAAGAAAGAAAGGTTGAGTGACATCAGATACACAGGTTAGGAAGGAATTATTTTTATTTTTTGAAGAATTTTATTTCTTTCAGAAAGGAACAGCAGGTTTTGAAGATTTCACTATGCATGTAAGGATATCAGTCTATCATAAAAACATAAGTAGAACTGAAAACAGCTCAGAAAAAAGAATTTTCTGGAATCTATCTCCTAGTACAACACCCTTAAAAATTAGCAGTTAAGAGGGAAAGGGTTTGCAAAGAGCAATTATAATTTACTATGAAAAGCAAAGATTAATAGCCAGTAACTAGAACAATTTAAATAGGGGAGAAGTATCAATACTGTCTTTAAATGTAAAACTGGAAATTACTTTTTAAAATTAATTCTCTACTGAACCATGGAAACAGTCAGAATAACAACAATCATATAATTTTTGGTCAGATTCTAACCCAAACACAATCTTGCACAGTAAAAGAAGGGATGATTGCCTAATATCTTTCCAGAAAATAAACTTTAAATCCACTCCCATGCCTGCTGTGGAAGTTCCCTGCCACAGTCCTTGGCTTGCATTTGTGTGAATTGTTTGAAAGTCCCAGAATGCTACATTAGTCAGTCTCCACATGCTGCATAAAGATGAGCACTCAGACAGCAATTAATAATAACTCTTGGCAACAAGTAGAAGAGATAATATCTAAGGCTGTCACTGGTAGGGAAATTAAATGTTATATTTGGCAAGAAGTTTCTAAACAGACCATAAAGGCCCAGGTGCTTTAATGCACGTTTGTTTAAATGCCTGTTCCTTTCCCTCCTCTGCTGTGTTGTTGTCCTTGAAGTCCATAGCTTGGTTCATTCAGAATTTCATGGCATATGTTTTTTTCCCTGGAAACACATCTCTGGGTAACTTCCATTGCACATCCTTTCTCCACCCAACCAGATGACAATGAGTTGCTGTTTTTTTCTTGGGAAGACACTTGGATACCAGGGAAGGGAAGAAGTCATTTTTACTTAAGAAAGAGGAAAAAGGAGAAGGCAGCGATGGCAGTATATCTCACTGAGGATCCTAAGGGACTAAGAAGCATGCAAGTAATGCAAAATATTAATCATTTCATTAGCTTATATGAAGATGGTACTAGTAAAATACATTGTCCATATGCAGTTTGCTTTTAGAAACAAAATGAAAGGGATTCATCTCTTTTCCTTTTGATGGGCTTTTGCTGAGAACAAGAGTATGGGGAAATTTAACTTTACAAATAATCTGCTTTCTATTCTGTGAATTTAAATTTCTCCTAAACACCTATTTTATAACCAAAAAAAAAAAAAAAAAACCCCAACAACAACAACAAAAACCAAAATTAAGTCCCTGAGAACTTCTCTCTGGGATTTTGTGATTATTATCCATTTACCTCTGCGAAATGTCACTGTGCTTTCATTCACTCTTTGTTATGTCCCTGTTCTTGTTTTCTTCTCAAGACAATCCTCAGTGAAATTCTGGGACCACTCACCAGGATGTTTTACCATTATTTTCCCTCTTGATATTTCTGCCTGTATCAGTGCATTGAGGTGTAATGTTTTAGTTTGGATCATGAGTGCACTTTTGAAAGGACTTGTCCCGCAGTTGTCTCCACTTACCGTCGTCCACAAGGCATTCAGTGCACAGGACCAGGACGGAGGTGCCTCATAAGCATTGAAATGCATTTAGTGTGGACCCAGGGTCATCACCATAACTTGCAGTACAAACCACTCCTATCAGCTCACATCACTTCTCAGGACAGATATAACCTGCGTGAGGTCCAGGCACATCAAGACTGAAGTCAGTGGGATCCCAATCTTTGTGCTGCCTGGCAGTACAAAGTCCTGGGTGTGAAAAATCAGTGAATAACTCGAATAGGAGGGCTGAAAGCCACCATGGCCTACAGGGAGGGGGAACAGCAGTTATCAGCCTTGTCTTTCCTCCCAAGCGCTCCTACTGCATCCCTACCAGCCTGATAAGCCTTCAGCTTGGAACAGAAAGCACTTTTCCATCTTTGGAGACTGCTCAGAGAGCCATTAATGTATCAAGCTCAATGGAAGCATCACTGCAAAAATCAAACCCCTTTGTCCTCATTTAATTGAATGCAAACTTTGTTTCTTGAATGAAATTTGGCATGGAAGAGGGAATATCAGAATAAGTCTACTAACTACAGCATTTGGGGAAGTCATTTTCACTGGTGAAAAGCAGGAAAGGGAAAAACCTCCCACGTAGATCCAGCAGCATTTTGGATATGTTTTCTCACAGATTTAAAGGGTTAAATTGCCAAGCACAGGAGGAAGAGTTCCTGTCTTTTCTTCCTTGATAAGGCACTTAGAAATATTTAAATTCATCTTTTCAAGAACCAAAACATAGGCCTATAGAAGATTTTAAAACGCTCATACAGGCTCATCGCTCTAAAAATATTGAGAATATTTTGTCTGTTTTCTTTAATAGGCAGGGCTCTGATTATCAGTTTCATGCATAGCACCTGTGTTTTTATGAATCAAAAGAACTTCTACCAAAGCTTTGTTGACTGAAGCCACCAGATTATCAAACTGGTTTCAGTCATGGTGGTGCCAGTGAAGCCTATGAAGGACTTCTCTCTGTAGCATCTGGGGACCATGACCCAAGTATTTTCGTGCTCTACTCAATGCAGTGACACATCAATGAATTTTGAATTAAATCATGTCACAAATGTATAACTTCCTTAATCCTATGCAAACTGAATAAATAAATAAACAAAATCCTGAAAACAAGAAGAAAATTTTATCAACCTAATCAATAAATGGGTTGATGGTACTGTAAAGAAAAAAATCTTTTTCTGCTTTCAAATTTTGCTACCAAACCCAAAAATGCTCTATTTCTTAGTAACATGGTTTTAAAAATAGTACTCTATTGCTAAATAAAGTGGTTGTTACATAATAAGAATATGCTTAAATAACCAAGATTGTTCCTTTTATTTGGTACTGTGAAGCAATTATTCAGTCATGATATTTTCCAAGAATGACTGTGATCCAAAATTAATCTTTCTACAGCATTGTTCTATTGATCAGTTCAGTGATTTTAAGTAAAAGTAATGTACTATATTTTCAGAGCAGTAGGCCACACAGAGCTTCACAGAACATCCAGGACTGTGTCTTCTGTCTGTCTTGTCCACAGTTCTGCTGGGAGACCACGGGCAATCCAATCCTTCACTTACTACTTGGAGCAACCTTCAAGTGAAGTAAAGTTACTACTCTTCAAGAATCTTTCTCACATAAATACAGTGAAGTTTAGTAACTCCTGTCTAGGATGAGCTGCAGGTTCAGGATAAAGTGTACCAGTGAACCAAACATTAATTGACTATCAATCATGCTCTCTGAACATAAGCAAGAGCTATCTTGTTTTTAAATAGAGCACATTTAGGTAGAAAAGAGTATAGATTAAATGTTAGGTTGGCAGCATTCAGAATAATCTGCTCTAGATTTTTATATTCAAAATATTTGAGAACTATGGGTTTGATGAACGAAAAAAACAATAATGTAATATTTATGTAAGTATTACAGTGTCTTAAAGTGGAGACAGGCAACTGAGCTAGCAATACTATGCTACTGGGGCAAACCAACAATCCCCATGGTAGAAACGAGTCAGGACAGGGTCAGTATAATTGTGCAATAACAGTACAAGTATTGGGTAACATTTGCTCCCAGCAGCTGCAGCAATGACCATTGCAGGTGTTGCAACACAGGGGCAGCCTCCTGGTTCCGCAGCAGGGCCCAGGGAGATAAAGACCGCCTCTTCCTCACACCCTCAGCTCTTCATGGGGCTCCCAGTCCCCAGGAGCTGCTGAGACCTTTGCATGTGGAGAGTTTTATCTCAGTGGGTGTATTTTGTCTGAAGGGAACAGCTTCTCTAGCTCCTAAGCAGAGGCCAACTATGCTTTAAAAGAGGCTCCCAGCCCATGAACTCTGAAACACAAGGTCAGCCAGCGGTCCCTTTATTTCCAGAGTAAGATGAGCCATTGTAGGGGTGAATAAACCTGACTAGCTGATACAAAGCTCATTATGATGCCCATACTCATTTTTGTTCAGGAAAGTAAACCTGATCTCTTGGAAACAATATCTTGCGCTTTTATACAGTAATTATAGAGAACTAAGATCAGTATTTTTAAATGAAAGTGATGACAATGCTTTATGGAATGAGTAGCAACAGAGCTGATTTAGATCCTTTATACTGCTAATGAAATGTGAATAAGTAGGAGTCTCATTATCTGCACTTTAATGTATGCCTTAGATTGTTCATTATTCTACCACTTAGTGAATTGGTATCTGTGCACATGAGTGATCCTAATGGTTTTTACACAAAAACTTTCCAGCTTTGTTTAGAAAGTGGTGTTTTAATGATTATATTTTGGTTATAAGTGTAATATCTGTATACTGTCTGTATACAATGCCTAATGGTTTGCAGCTTCAAAGAAAAATGGTTTCAACAAAAACTAGATATTTTCTGAGAGAAAAAAATCCTGTAATTTATATAAACCCTTTTTACTATGCAATAATTAGCATTTTCCAAGCATTCACTTTGAAACAATCTGAATCTCTTGCATTCATATTGCAGGGAAAGGAGAACAGAGACAGTAACCTCTTGATCACCTATGTTTGCAAAGAAACAACCAGGAAAAAAAGAAAAAAATCATCAGAGGATGAAGTCTAAACTATGGGTTATTGCAGGAGGCATCCTCCTATTCTGTATGGCTTAGTTCAGCATCTTGCTTCTCCTGCCTCCTGTACTTTTCACATTGGTTCCTCCTGAAGTCCTATCAGCTGCCACTGATAGGATTTCCCATCCTGAGGAGGAGATGGCACAGATCAGGGTGTATTGGACAGGCTAACCCACCTGTCAACACACCTAATAAAATAAAGAATAATAGCATACAATTTTTTCCCAAAGCTCCAAGCAACCCTGACGGAACCTCTTCCAAGTGTGACAAGACTGGACTTAAGTACATTTCCTTCATAGTTAATGTGATGCTTCATTGTTTAATTAGATCTGCTGGATGTCTCTCTGCCATCTGCTCCCTTCCAAGAGCCAGCACCTGTCAGCATAAGCTCCAACACTGACTCCAATGACTGGCAGAATATATTTCCTCTTGTCTAAGAGGACATATATTGCTGTTTCCTAAGAAACCATCACCTGGGAGTGTCTTCCACAGCAGAAAATAGAGTACGCTAACTTTGATATTTTAGTTTGCTTCTCCTTGCTGTACAGTATCAGACAAGTGGGAAAAATTATAGGAGCGAGTAAAGACAAATATTTTAAGGCTCAAGGAAAGTGCTGAAAATCAAAAGGAAGAAACATTCTTAGGAATAAACCACACCCCTATTTGTATTTAATAGGGCTTTATATCTTCAAATGCTTTGCTCACAGCGTAGGCACATAGCTGGAAGAGCCAGCATGCACAGTATCACTTTACCTCCCAAATGACTCCTCCACTTGGAGGGATTCTCCTTGGCCACCTTTCTCTCATGGTTAGGACTTGGATAGCAGTGCTGCTGGGACAGGAATCTGGAGTCTGGCACTGTGGGCTCTTTCCACATCAGATCACATGACACAAGGCCCTGCTGAGGGCTTCTCCTACCATTAATGTCTCCGAAGCCTGGGGGCATTTCCCCATTTCACATCTGCTGGCAAACAGGCCTGTCCAGCTGGGCCTTCTCACATGAAACTCCCCAGGCAAGCTGGGGCCACCAGTGTATTTTTATTAGCCCTCATATGTGACAGCAGTAATTCACCTTCTGCTGAGCCAGTGATGCGATGCACTACCAAAATCACACATGGCATGTTGGCTAAGTCAGCCAGCCACCAAACACACGCATCTGCAAACAGGACACCTTTCCTTTCCTTGCCTTTTTTTTTCATTTGCCATCATTTCTGTGTCTCACATATATATCCCTCTAATCTTCCAGATGCTGGGGAAGCTCATTGTTTGAAGGATTGCATGAAGGGAGGATGTTTTCCTAACACCAAAAAGTAATTTGGAACCAGGAGGCAATAGGATTCAGTTTGAGAGGACAGATGACTTCCAGTTTGCATTTGTTTGCTGGAAACAAACCATTTATCTAAAATGCACTGGGGCCAGGATTTCACTCCCAGGTGAAACCCTGGCCCCATCAAAATCAGTGAGCATTTTGCCGCTGCCTATGCATTCACCACAACTTTTCTTGTGCAGAGGACCTGGAAACTACCAGTGTTTTCACACACAACACACACGGCAAGACAAAGCTTTAGAGCAAAGGAGAAAATTAATGCAAGTTCTACTATACCGCGCTTTATCTACATGTAACACTTAAGAAAGGCTCAGCCAGCATTGGGACATCATGGTGATAGCTGCTGTTCTAATTAAATATTGCCTTGGAGATTATCCCTCAAAGACAAAAAGAACCAACAGATACCAATTTCTCAAACATGTAGTACTTAGATGAAGCTCTGAACACTTGAAGGTTAAACAACATGATCTAGGAGTTTGAGCCATGATTGCTGGTACCTCAAGAGAATTTGCTATTCCTTCTTCATATAGCATGAAACCACTTCATCTTTTGTGCCTTTGAAAAGAGAGCATTATTGTGCCTCTAGCTTTTTGTATCTGTTGAGCTTTAAGCTGCTTTTGCTTTTTCTTTAACATTTCACTGTTTCTACTAAACATTTGTTTAACCCACATTTTTAAATTTGTATAGCAAGAGCCATTTCATCTCTGTTTGTCTGGTAGATAACTGCTGTGTGAGGGGGCTGCAAATTGAAAAGTTAAACTTTCTAGATTTTCTGAAAATTAAAGAAATGAAACAAACATGATTTTTTTTTTTTCCCCCCTCAAATCTGTGCTTTCTTGGAAAAGTCAGTAAAACCACATAGCTCTATCTTGGTGAATGTATTTGCATTCTCAAGAAACAGAGCTGAATTCAGGTGTTGTTATATGTCAATGCATTTTTGGGCACTAATCCAAGCTTAGAGGAATATTGGAACCAAAGCAAAACTCTGATCTTTCCAGAATGCTTAAAGCAATGGCCTAATGTTATGAAAGGGAATAGGAAATGTGCCTTCAGCTTCAGAATGCACTGAGTTTTATCAACAGTTGTCATGAATGAATTTGAATATACACAGGTGTCCAAAGGTACACAGCAGGTTTTCAAAGGCTCTAGGAGTCTAAATACCTCCGAAGTCAGTGTTCGAATGGGAACAAGACATTTCTTAAAAGACACAGCGGACACCTGAAAGCAGCTGGTTTTCCAAACATTCAAATGAAAAATCAGAGTTTTGTTCTTGGAAACTCTTCTTCTACAGGATTATGATCTTCAGTTTTTGCTGAAGTTCCTGGAGAGAAGATCTTCAGGATTCTTCCTCCACCATGCCACAAGAACCTTGCAGGCAAACCTTGCATTTTTGGAAGGCTCTATCTTTTGAAAAATCAATGACATATCTTTTCAATCAATTCTCTGATCAGTATACATCATTTGCTGTTTTATTCCTTTCAAATATAATTTGAAAAATATATCCAGACATATTTTTGCTCCATGTTCCATAATGGCTCATCTTCTATTAGTTCATTAGTGTTCTATGGACAGCAGAACATTGGAAACAACAAATATTAAATAGAGAGGAAATAATTACATCTAATTCTGTAAAATTTGTACTTGCAGATCACCTGTGTAAGAACTAACTATAGAGAGATATTGTAGTTCCCATTGCAGTGCTGTATATCACACTTTTAGGAATTTCACTCTCCTTACTCCCAGGGAGAAGCTAGGGCCTGTACATTCCTCGAGTTACGGGAAGTTAGGCACAGCCTCCCTTACAATAACTGGCCTCCAAGATGTTTATTTACCTCCAGGGTTGGGATATACATTTTGACTTGTGGCCATGGAATGTTCATTAGACACCTAAGGTTATGCTTCTGCTATTAGCATTTTTTATCATTTGCACTAAGCTGGTAGCAAAAAAGAAAAAAATATCTCATGGCAGCTGGCTGGTGGAAGGTGAGTATCCACCTCTACACAAATATTAGTCCACAAACACAGATGATTTATATGAGGGATCAAACTTCAGCTCCCTCCAGCTACTTCCTGGGGGTTATTGTCAGCATCCAGATGCTGAAAGGAGATGCTGCAGCAATTAATTCAGAATTAAATTTTCTCCCTGATCTCCATTTCTGAAAGCATATTTTACATCACAAAGCCTCTCATCCCAGATCTTTGGAGTTGTAAAGACATACTTGGGATTACAGCTATGTTTTATTATTCACAGACATGTTTTGACTCCATTTAAGCCCAGCTGCAGATGTAACAGCTTACACAGTACACTCCATTTGTGAGAAAGAATATTTTTAAGCCCATTTTGCAATTTCTTCTATTTTAAGACTTCAGATATATATTACTTGATGCTTTCACCTGTAGCAATGTTACCTGTATCAGCTTGTTGCATCTTACTGGACAAAAAAAAAAGGAAAAGACAGATTCCATGGGGGCTGCTACTCACTGATGGAAATCATAGAATCATAGAAAGGTTTGGCTTGAAAGGGATCTTACAAATCAACTAGTTCCAATCCCCCTGCCATGGTCACAGATGTCACTCACTAGATCAGGTTGCTCAAAGCCTCGTCCATCCTGGCCTTGAACGCTTCCAGGGATGGGGTACCACAACTTCTCTGAAATGGCTCTACAGGCATTTGGTTTTTGTTCAATGAAAACTTCTGTGGCAAAAATAAACCTCAACACTTGTCTCTGAGTCATGAAACAGTTTTCATTAACTGAGAGTTTCAATGGAAAATTTTCAGCCAGCCTTAATCATACCTATCAGCAGGTCTGTAAGGATCTCCCTGAGAGTTTGTGCCAGACTATCATTTTAATACCAGGAAAACTGGCTGAAATTCTAACTAAAAATAGAACAATAAAATGTTCGTGTACAAATGCCGTAAGGACTAAGCAGAAAGGCTATTGCAAAGAAAATCAAGGCTAAGCAATCCATCTAAAATTCTCTCAGCATATTAATAAAATCAGGGCTGAAACAGAACTAGGTGATGACATTTGATTGGCAGTACAGAAACAATTTGAGAAAAACCTTCATTATTTTGGAATTAAAATAACAGCACAGAAATTTGAATAGAATCGTGGAATCATTAAGGTTGGAAAAGACCTGTAAGATCATTGATTCCAGCCTCTGACTGAACACCATCATGCCGACTAAACCATAGCACTAAGTGCCATGTCCAGTTGTTTCTTGAACACTTCTAGGGATGGTGACTCCACCAACTCCCTGGACAGCCTCTTTCAATTCTTAAAAAATGTGAAAAAATTCTTCCTGATTTCCAACCTGAATCTGCCCTGGTGCATCTTGGGTCCATTTCCTCTTGTCCTCTTCCTGGTTGCCTGGGAGAAGATGCCAACTCCCACCCGGTTACAACCTCCTTCTTAGGTAGTTGCAGGGAGTGATAAGGCCTCCCTCAGACTCTTTTTTTCTCCAGGATAAACACCCCCAGCTCCCTCAGCCACTCCTCATATGACTCACTCTCTACATCCTTCCCCAGCTCTGTTGCCCTTTGCTGGACATACTCCAGCCCCTCAATGTCTTTCTTGCAGTGAGGGGCCCAGAACTGGACACACGACTTGAGTTACAGCCTCACCAGTGCCGAGTACAGGGGGACAATCACTGCCCTGGTCCTTCTGGCCAGGATGCCATTGGCCTTTTTGGCCACCTGGGCACACACTGGCTTGTGCTCAGCTGGCTGTTGACCAGCATCCCCACCAGGCAGCTTTCCAGCACCCCATAGCAATGCATGAGGTTGTTGTGACCAAAATGCAGCAATATGAGGAATAAGAGATTGAATAGTCTTGTGCAACAGAAAAAAAACCCATCAAAGGTAGGTAAAAATGTATTGCAGGCAGAGATATGCTCCTGGCCTAATAAATGGTACCTGAGCAGTCCTTTTACATCCTACAGATTTCAATACTTAGGTCAATATAAAGTTCTAGAGGCACAGATGCAGATATAGGGATACAAATGTGACCTGGTGCCACCTTGCATCATTCCTCTCCTGGACCCTTGGTAGCACTTTACTTGTACCACACACTGCATGTGTTAAAAGAGAAAATAAATGAAAGGAGTGGCGACCAAAAGCAGATTTATTCTTTAAGGAAAGGATTAAGACACAAAATGGAAAATTTACCTTCCTCTGAAACCTGGCACAAAAGAACTGTGTATTAAAGATTAAGAGTTAGTGTTTTTGCAGCTGTGTTCCCACAAGATATCAGGCCCTGTAATGCCAAGGGTGCCATGGATATCACTATTGATTAGCAAATAGTGTTATTAAGTCCCATGTAAATACCTGACAGTTCTGAAAGAGATGTGGACATTTTAGGTACCAGACTTTTTTTTCTTAATTAGATAGGGGTTAGTTGAACATTTGAACTTCAGCTTAAATTTTCTGCACTGTTTTACTTCATTGTGTTTTGTTAAGCAAGTATATCCCAATAGCTGGTGTATGCAAGACAAGAGGAAACAGCAAATAAAACATAAATTAAAACTGAGACTGGTCCGGAGTCCAAGCTCATCTGGTCAAAAGTCAAAGAAAGAAAGAAAGGGGTAAGTCCTAAACAATAAGAGAAATACTGGATTATTTCAGAAAAGCCTTGTAAAGATAGCAGCTCCAGATCTCTAGGAATAAATTTGTCTTACTGGCAAGAACAGATTTGTCTCACAACAGCAGCTACAAGTTTCACTGCTCAACATCATCACGTAAAAGCTCTGAAAATGTTCTTTAGACATGAATTGAGCAGCAAACTCCTGTGAAATGTTGGAGAATCAGGCTTGTTATCTCATCGAGAGAAGCTGAACGTAAAATTTGCCTTATGCCACAGCAACTCTGTAGGAGAATTAGGACCAGAGTCAAGGCTCTTCCCCCTTTACAAAAAACGACCTTTGTAGATTACAAGATGAAACCAGCAGTGGAGTCTGAGATCTTGAGGACATCAGGTGATTGGAGTGAGCTGGGTATGACCTGGCATGGTCCATGCTCTAGTGCTTCCCTAGTTTCTATATGCAAACAAATGTGCTGGGGCTATTGAATATGGTGAGTGGGTGTGAATGCAGGCATTCTGACTGATTTTTCTGCAATATTTGCCTATTTTTTCCATAAAGATTATTGCAAGAGAGATGGCATTGGCATGAAAGTTATCCAGCAGTTATCAACACTCAGACTCAAATATGCACACTCATACATGCAGAAAACATGCCTATACCACAACTTATGCCAGAGGTGTCAGCCACAGACATTCGGACAGGAGCAGAAACAAAGCTGCGTGAGTTAGGTCACCATCCACAAGCACCATGAACAAATAAAGAACAGTCAAAGCTCCAAATCGTTAATGCAAAGACTAGGTCCTAACCAGCTCATAGGTGCAAATTCCTGCTTTTGTGGATAGCAAACTTTTAAAGGTAGCTTACATCTTAGTGAAAGACAGAATGTCTAATCTTGATGAGATAAATCTGTGTGGCTACAGCAGCAGCTGTAGCAGCATAACAGCAGCTGACATCAACTGAGAATAAGGTCTAAACCTGTAAAAAATGAAGCTGAAAATAGAAAAAATATTAAATTAAATGGATGAATTGTCTACTGCTAGTTGTTTGCTTATCTCTGTTTAGGAACAAAATTCTAATGAAAAAAACCCCTAAATTATTGTCAGTCAGTTCTGGGTTGTCCAAGGTAACAAACACTCTGCTCAGCTTGTAACTTAAGCATACAAGGCAAAGTTAAACACAGACTAAATTAACCCAAATGAAAATATTTTAGTAACACTACAAGAAGAGGCTGGCAATGAAAATTCTCAGATAAAGATGTTGTGTTAGCTGTCTTCAATATTCAGTCTCTACCTACAGTCCCAACAGAAACAAGATCCTGCTGGTTTTATCTTACTGTAGCTAGACAAGATAAGCCTTTGGCTGGTGATTTAAGACTGGGCTTCACTAATTGCTTGATGACAGCTGTCTCAGTACCTCATCTTTTCTCATTGTGGAAGAGATATGGCAGAAAACTGGGTTTCAGTGAAAGAGAATCAAGCTGCAAAGCAGATCCTTTTTGAGGACTCTGAGCATACAGCAAATATTTTAAAAGTTCCCAGTTTCTGCCAGGATGACTGGTGCTATGGTGACATAAATACAGAGAGCTGCCTAGAATTTTTTGCATTATTGACATATCAGACACACAATTATTTTGGTTATTAAAAAAAATAAACAAGATTTTGGTTTTCAAAAGCTGCAAATAGAAACATTCTTCATTGCACAGGAAAAGATTAAGGTCTTTGGACTAAAAAAAAGCCATGAACATTTTCAAGAGGCATTTGTAAATTTGCCATTAAAGTCTTTCTTCAAATTGAATTGCCTTTGAAAAAATGTCAAGGGAATATTTTTTTACGCTATCCTGTATGCAGAAGAATCATATACTAAAGAACCGACTCTTTGAATAGGGCCTGAGCATGATCCTATCAGACAGGATTTTTTTCATATAGCTTTGGAAGAATTCTTCAAGTGGGAAAACCCTGAAAAATGTGGATACAGTTCTAAAAGATGGTTCTTACTAACCGTGTGGCTCACTGGTACTGCTCAGCTCTTGCAGACAGGTCACAGCAGTGTGAAAGCCTAGCAAATGTAGCAGTGTAAATGCAAACTGGGCTCTTGGCCAGGGCCAGCTCAGACCTCCTCACAAAAGCAGGAAAAAGTGAGCTCTGCTGCCCTAGGCAAGAGATGGTAAGCAGGAGAATGAACTTTTCCCTCTGTAGGAAGAGGAACAGAGAGGGGACAGCAAAGGTAGATGTGGAGTAGAAGTCTCGTGGAGACTTAGGATCTGGCTCGTTCTGCAGACAGGAATCATACAGCTGGGGATCAATCACAGGGACGACAACTTTGGCCCATATCTACCTGCTGCTCCACGCCCAATCTTCAGCCTTCTTCAACCGGGCTCCACTAAGCAGGCAGAAAGCCCATGGATTTTGGTGCCTCCCTGTCCTCTACCAACAGCTGACAATACCTCTGGGATTTAGAAATATTTGGGAAAAGCATGGCAAAATATATTAATCTTTCCCTCACTGCCAGCTGCAGCAGCATGAAGTATTGCTACTTGACAAAACTACTTGACAAAAAATGTCACACAGATACCTGTACTGTTCAGTTAGATTATCTTAAAGAAGCATGAAGGGCTAGAATAATTTTAGGATGAATCAAATAACTTTATCCCCAAAAGCTCAATAAACACAACACCACAAACTTCCCACTTGATTTATTTGCTAGAGAATGCCATCATGGTGCATTTGCTGTGGTTGAACTCCACCATGCTGGGCATTTCAGCTTTACCTTGCAGGAGAACAAAGTTAAACGGGAGGTTGTGATGGAATAACAAGTTTAAGACTTGAAAATTAATTTAATCCAGGTCTCCAGCCTTGTTAGTTCATTTGTGCTGTCATGACCTCCAGCAGCCATGGCACAATGCTCAGAGCCACCATGGCCAATTGAAAGGGTTCAGCTCATTAAGAATTCTCATTTCTCATGTGAGCTCCTTCAAGAGAATGTCATTTCACTTTAATGAATTCATTGCACATGATATCATGGTAGTTTTATGAATATGGATTTACCTTCTAATTATTGTATGAGCTAGAGAAAGTGAGACAGGAAAGGCAGAGACTTTTAAGGGTGCTATCACGCAGGTCTACAGCTTCTGTAAAGGCCAGTTCTTGCTTTTGTGTCAGATATTTCACAGTGGTTTGTTTACTCACAGCTGATGCTCTTTTCAATGCAAGCACTCTCTGGCTCAAATAGTTTTCAAGAGACGGTTTATTGATGATCACATTATGAAGGAGATGTAAGGGCAACAGAAGGGCATTGACTTCTACATGAGACACTCAAAGAAAGATGGAAAGAAGGTGGGAATAAATGCTTAACGCGGGACACATTCAGGACTTCAGCTATGGGTGTCTAGTGTAAGCACTATGTTAACTTCTCTTCATTGATTAGGTAATGGTCCGGTAGTTATGCAACTAAAATTATCCGAATGGCTCATTCAACTCAAAACTTCACTGCCTTACCAGCTGTGGTGGCTCAGCCAGGCTCTCAGAGGACTTGAATGTGGCTCTTGATTTTTCTGAGTAGCAAAGGGAATAGTGCAGAAGTACATGTGGTGCTGGCACTCAGAGACAGGAAGGATAACCTCTGCTTTTGTATTTGTACACAGATGATATTAGGAAGTTCTCAGTGTGGCCAGAAGGTTTGAAGTCTCTGTGGGCTCTCAAGGAAGAGCTGGCCACCTGCTACTTCCCACTGTTCTATGTGCAAGTAAGGAAAAGGCAGAACAGCTTAGCTTCTTAACAAATAAACAAGCAACCAACTGAAGCTTGGGCTATTAAATAAATTGATAGCATTATAACTAAACCATAAGGCTCCTTTTTCTCAGAACACCAGCATTACAGAGCCTCCTTATATTTGCACTAGACAAATACTTAAAATATCTCAGCAATTGTTTCATGTTGGCACAATAATAGCTTAACTAGAATGGATCTTCTTATACACGAGAATACAGTGAATGATTGTCTTACTAAGAAAAGCCTCACCCTTAAGAGGGTTCGTGTTCTTCTTCTAATGACTCACTTTAGGAGAGGTAGATAGGCAGGAAGGATGATTCATCGTGGGACACCTACTGTACACTATTCTGGAATACATTTTTCTTCATCTCTCTCCCACTCTACCTATCAGAAAGGGATAAACAAAACCATAAGGGCTTGGGGATTGAAGGGGAAACTGGCTAAAAGTCATGCTGGCAATGGGGTGTCTTTACAAATGAGTAAAAGCGTGGTGATGGCAGCACAGTAATGTATTAGCCTCACAGGTCAGATTGACCTTAGCAGATATAACCAATAAATCTGTAAGCCTCAAGATGCAATACTGAGTCAAAAGTTCAGCTACCTTCTCAGGCTTTTCCTCCAAGCTTTTGCAAACTGCAACTTCTACTCCAAGCCCTGTTTCCTCTGAGAGCCCAGGAGTGAAATTTCAGGGAAAACAAAAACAACAGACAGCAATTCAGTCACAGGCTTTATGTAGCCAAAGGAAAATTACACTGTTATGGTGTCATGATTTTCTGAATCTCACCTTCGAAAAGAGGTCAAGAGAACCAACTCAATAATATACTTTGGTATCACAGAAAATTTTCTAGAGGTTCGGCCATGCCTTAAGTGCCATTCACCCACTTGTGAGCCTGGTAAAGTCCACCGACTATTATCCACTCCTGATCATAATAAAAACAGTTTGTTCCAACACCTCAGGCATGGGAAGGGATGCCATTTACTAGATCAGGTTACTCAGGGTCTCATTCAACCTGGCCTTGAACACTTACAGATATTTCTTCTGGGAACCAGTGATACAGCCAGAAAGAATCCAAGGAGTATCACAAAGGGTTACAGTGTGGTGCGGTCGGCACGCTGGAGAGACAGGATGTCATCTGGAGGGACCTGGAGGCTGAAGAAGTGGGCCCATGCAAACTCCATGAAATTCAACTGAGAAAAATGCACCTTGGTGAGGGCAATCTCAAGCACAAACACAGGCTCAGTGGAGAATGGATTGAGAACAAACATCAGGAGAAGGTCTTTAGGTATATTGGTTGATGAGAAGCTCAACATGACCCAGCCATGTATCCTTGCAGCCCAGAAAGCCAAACGTTTCCTAGGCTGCATCCAAAGCTCTGTGGGCAGCAGGTGAGGGAGGGGATTCTGCCCCTCTGCTCTGCTCTGGTGAGACCCCACCTGCAGTGCTGCATCAGCTCTGGGGTCCCCAGCACAGGAAGGACACTGTTGGAGCGAGTCCAGAGGAGGCCACAAAGATGCTCAGAGGACTGGAGCACTGTCAGGGTCCCTTCCCCCTGCCATGTAGCCCTGGGAGAGGGGCCCTGAGGGCACAGACACGGGGTTTCCCTGTCCCTGCTCAGCCTCGTTCCCATTGGTTGTTTTGTGTTCCCTGCGCGGGCAGAAGGACCCTCGGGTCCCGTGATTGAGCAGTTCCTCGGCAGAGCCCCGGCCATGCGGCTGGAGAAATAAACATCTCTGAAACATCTATAAAGAATAGGTCCATATATATATGTTCTTTCCACCGGCCTCGTTGTCTGATACACGTGTTGCAGTATCCCTGCTGTAACAGAGCACCTCTCCTGTGAGGACAGGTTGACGGAGATGGAGCTGTTTAGCCTGGAGAAGTGAAGGCTCCCAGAAGACCTTAGAGCACCTTCCAGTGCCAAAAGGTGACTACAAGAGAGGCAGAGAGGGACTTTTTACAAGGGCATGCAGTGACAGGACAAGAGGGAATGGGTTTAAACTGCAAGAAAGTAGGTTTAGATTGGAAATTAGGAAGAAAATCTTGACTGTGAGGGTGGTGAGGCACTGGAACAGGTTGCTCAGAGAAGCTGTGGACACCCCATCCCTGGAATTGTCTGAGATCAGGCTGGAAGGTGTTTGGACCAATCTAGTCTAGTAGAAGGTGTTCCTGCCCACAGCACAGGGATGTGGAACTACAGGATCTTTAAGGTCCCTTCCAACACAAAGTGTCCTATGATTCATTCGAGCAAGTTGTGTTCCAGTCTGAACAGTGACACAGGAAAATTGATTTTAAGGTAGCGTTCACATGCCCAGGCCACAGATGCTCAAGCCATTTTTAACAATGGCTAGAAAAGGAAAAAATCATCTTGTAAAAGCCAAGGGCATTAGTAAAGAAGATTGCTGAAGCCTGTTCAGGGATTATGCAGCTGCAGTTGGCTTAAACATGCACTGAGAAACACTAAGTGGTGATTTAAAAGGACTGATAACCCTGATAACACTGCATAGCAAGTGACTGAATACATCTGCAATTGCAAGTGCTGAAAATGTCAGGATAGGATTCATGGGCCGGAACTTGAGCCGAAAGCTGCATTAACAGAGAGAGGGCATTTGTAAAAATGCCATGGGATCATTTATGACTACATTTAGCGACAATTTAGTTCTCTAGCTCATCAGAAGTGCACAGGCTGCAGCAAAACATTCCGCCCTATTAAAGCACAATGTCTGTGCTGGAAGATTTGCCTGTTGAAAAAACAGTGCTACATCCTGTGACACTCCAGATTCACTTCTGTCCTCTGAACTCAGGCCCAACACAGATATGTATCCTATGGCAACTAACCTGCAGTGACACAGAGAGATTAAAGTAAATGGAATCCAAGGGAGAAAATTTTATGTAAAATATAAACATTGCTGTCTGCTGGAAGTTTGCATGCCCTCAGTTAGGTCTAGCAGTTTCACTCAACCAGTCTGGATCCATGATTACAGCAGGTGACTTTAAATCAGCAGGAGTTTGTAGGAACAAATTTTCTTAAAAATATGACTGCTATTCCATTGCTTCCCTTGGAGGCCTTGCTATCCAGGGATGTAATAATAATGATGATAACAATGTAATAGCCTCGCGTCATTTGAGTAAAAGAGACCATGTGGAATTTAAATCTTCTTTAGATGGGTAACTAATCAGTTTGGGCTTCTTATAGAACCAAGTCTTTGAAGAGTGTAGCAGGCTTACAAATACAAATATAGCTGAATTTTTTCCACAGAAACAAGTTAGCTATTACTGGACAAGTTCAGAAATCCAGACCTGCAGCTTGCTTTACTGAATATGTTCACCAGTTCTGGTGGTACCACTGAGGACATGGACTAAATCCCCACCCTCAACACAGACTCTTTCTCAATTAAGGATAATAAGATAGAGCACATTTTTCATGATTATGTATCATTTTTCATGATTATGTATCATGATTATGTATGTATCTACAATACTCTGGGGTAGTTTTCAAAGGAGTATTTGCTTGGTGAACGCAGAAACTCTGTTCATTAGTGACAGTGATGAAGACATAAATATCTGCAAGAAACCAATCTGTAGCTTCTGAAAGACAACAGATTTACCAGGCAACTCCAGCTGCTCATCCTAGGACTTTTCACAGGCAGGCACATGCCTGGCAGGAGAAAGATGGATTTCCCTTTTGTCACTCATCCAATGAGAGCTGTCTACAGAACCTCTGTCCAAGCACCGATTTCTGGTTCAAGTACTTATGACCAGAATACTCATAAAAAGCAACGCTTTAAGAAAGGCTGCCATAATTCAGGTTTTTAATCTGGATTCAGGATCAAAGTTCATACAGACAGCTTCTATATCAAGAAATTAAGCAACAGAGGCAGACACTGGAGGTCAATGGTCTGTATTCTCAAACTTCCAGAAGAGCCCTGGCAGTCTGTGCAAATGCTACAGCACCCACCAAAACCCTTCCCAAGCACACACAGGTTGTTAGCACAGACCAGATTTTGCCCCCAGTAGGCCCTCTGGATGTGGCCTTCCTATTTTGAAGGCTGAATTTTGACAGTGTACATGTGCCAGTTGACCGCAATGCCCAAATACTGTCTAATATGTGTTTAATTTCTTAGTGGAAATCTAGAACAGATTCTGAAAATTTCATCCTGCATCTGTCAAGATTGGAGTCCAGAGCACAGTGAGATTTAGTGCTTGTGAGAGACCATCAGAACACAGTGAGCACTGATTTGGCCAGTTGGGATCCTGAAGGACGTTGTTTGGCACAACTCTACTGGTTGAGCTAGGGATTTCTAACCTCAGTACTACCAAGAGTCTCAGGTTGCCAAAGGCTCAGAGCCTCGGTCTGGTGCTGGACCTGCTGATGCCCCAGTCTCAGTGACTGTTTTCACCCTTCTCTGAATAGCCAAGAATGGGAGGTTACTCTTTTTTGCTTGTCACTCCATGCAAGAGCCAGGCTTCTGCCAGTCTGGCAGCACACCTGAGAGCCAAGGCAGGCAATGATGATAGCACAGAGCACGCACCTGCCTGTCACCAGCCAAGGAAACCCAAATACATCAACTCCAGTGACCCCTCTGGCTCTCTGCAGCACAGAAATGAGACTCACTGCTGATTGAAAATCCCCTTGGCAGACTGAGACTGGATAAGCAAACCAGGGCTGGCTTTCCAACAACCTTCACCAAGCCACAGGGCACCTTGCCAGGGAAGATATGGCAGAGCACAAAGCATGACTATGTTGAAAGGTGCCCTGGATTCTCATTCAGGTTCTCTGCTCTGGAGACTGGCTTGGCTTAGCAGGATGATTGAGAAGGTTAAAAAAATCCTGTCCTGTCCTGCACCAGATGTTTGTGTCCTCCTTGCCCACTGTGAGACTTGTCCTGTGCTGTAGAGGAGGCTCTGTGTTTCATCTCCCTCTGTCCAGAGGCAGGCTTTCCACTGCCAGGAAATGATGCCATTCACTATCTGCACTGCCTGTGGGTGGATTTCATGGATCTGGGCCAGAGACACATGTGGCTTTTGGGCTCCATACCCACAGAAGACTGCAAATAAAAAGAATGAAGCTGTCATGAATGGAGAAGGTTGGAAAAGTGGTTGTGTCATCCTGCTCTCCCCTAAAAGGTGGAAGTGAGATGCTGGCAATTTGTGATCACTTGTGGGAGTAGGTTTGATCACAAAATTTTGTATTTGTGACATTTCTGTAAATGTCATTCTACTAAAGTATATACTCTGCGCTTGAGTTAGGCTCTTTCCTTCTGATATCTGAAGTGTTAATTATTAATCATTGAAACACAATTACTGGAACTCTGCTCCCAGAGGAGATAGAGGTTTGGCTTACAGTGTATCCTCCAATAACATAAATCCTTACACCAAATCTTTTCTTTAACAATCACATTTTACCAAAGACACAAGCATGGTTGCACATGTGAGTACTTGTGCTTGTAATTTTTGAGATTTGATTAACTCTGGGTCCACAGTCTATGTATAAACTTCTCATTGTATCAGAACAAACAATCGTTTTCATGGCTGGCTCCACACTATCTTTGTTTGTTCTGTATCTGCCATAGGATAACAGGCTCTTAACACTGATCAGAGCTACTGGTCTCCTCTGTAAAAAATAACTCATAAACTGCAAGGTACTGTTGTGGACTCCCAACCCAACTTCCTCGTGCTCTGTCTACAGTCTCCTGTTAATAGTAGGTCCCCTTTTTTAAAGGAAGAGCCCCCTAATTCTCTTCCACAAAAGTAAATTGTCTTCAGCATTATTTGTTCTCGCTTAACACTGGCTCTCTTGCAAAAGACTGTATTCCCCCATAACCAAAAGATGTTTGCAGTGACACCAGGCAGACTTCTGAAACAAGGCGACTTTCAAGTATAATATGGTGTTTTGGGGTTCTGGTGTTGGAATAACAAAGCAAAATATGCACACAAGCTCATGTCTGTAATGTCTCTCACGTGTCAGGTTTCCAGCAGGTTTGTAGTCACCTCAGCAGCATGTAACTGAGTTCCTATCTGTCTGTCTGCCTTGGCTGCCCATCATTAAAAGCTCTTATCTGACCACAGGTCTTCCATCATTTCAACAAGGTAACTGTGTTCAGCTGTTGACAGCTCTTGATATTTCTTCCATACCCACTGGGAATTACATCTATCTTTTATTTCCCAGTGCCAGAAATGAGATTAATCTTCCTGTCCTAAAAGATCACAGCACTGAAATCAGTAAGGAAATGTTCATGCTTTTCATAAAAATAAATTTCCCATAACTCCCACAATCATATTTTAAGTTTGGGCTGATCTTGTCTTCTTGGAAGTCCCCTCCTCAGGATGGCAGTGAAGTCTGTTTCAGGTTGCCAGCTCAGATGTACCACAGTGATAAAGGTGATATTCTCAGGTGAGCTGACAGCCCCACACAAGGCAATATTTTCATGTACTGCCTGTTCTTTGACAAGTCTCAAACTGCTTCACAGAAAGAAATAACAGAATGGGATTATGACTCTCTTTGGAGAGGAAAGCAGAGCAACATACAGAATGCGCCTGGCCAAGATCAAAGTTGACCACGTGTTGACCTACAGGTGGCTGCAGATTAAACAGGGAAGGCAGGAGCATTTTCTTTCACCACTCCCTTCCTGAGTACCCCAGCAGGGTCAACACAGCACACAAAAATAAACTGAGGTGGGTGTGGGGTTAATTCAACTTCCCATTAGTTGCAGTCATTCGTGAGCCACTGAACAACCTATCCAGGTGTCCTTGTCATGACTTCCAGGGCACAAGCAGACAAGCACACACTCACTCTTGTTGTTCCAGTTTAATCTGCTGCCACATGTGTGCCAATTTAGTGTGCTGGGCCTGTTGCAACAGCTTGGACATAGAAGACACAACACTAATTGCAAACAATGATCCTACACAGAGAGGCAGACACATACCACTACCTGTCGTGAGCCCCTATCAGCACAAGATGTTGGAAAGTGGCAGACAGGGGGCTACCTGTTACAGAAAGTAATAGTGAAGGGTGATGGTGGCAAGAGTTCCTGGAAATATGAAGATCTGAAATTTTAGTGAGTTCCTGTGAAAAAAAAAACCACAACAAAAAAACCAAACCAAACCAAACAAACAAACAAAAAAACCCAAACAGTTTTGTTTGCAAATGGAAAACTATCATCCAAACTTTAAAAAAATCTCACTGGGATTAACTTTGTGATCGAATTCCTGGTCTTACTGAAGCTCAATAACCAGATGAAATAGTAATTGTTAGTCATCTTAACCCTTTCTGTGGAGAGTCAGGATATTCTTAGCAAGTATTTTAAGCAAACCCTTGATCTATTGGTATCCCCTGAGCTACTCACATGCTTTGATCTATGGCCTTGATCTGCAAAGACAGCTGGGACTTACCCTGCTCAATAAAGAAAAACCCAACCAGTTTAGCTGTTCACTGCCCAGCTAGCCTTGCAAATGCGCATCCTTCAGTGCAGGATCTGGGAGGGTTTATTTGTAACATTGCTCCAAGCTTTGTCATGGGTGTTCCTCTCCACCTATTCTCATTTTCAGAAGCGATTTACACCCTTAGGAGTTGACAGCCCTTAGAGTCTTCACAACAGGCCACACAGGCAGTCTGAAAACTGCAGTGCTGTGCAGAGGTATCAGCAAGCTCTGAACAAATCTGCTGTGGTACTGAAGGCTGCCCAGACACAGTCGTGGGGAGCTGATGTGGAATGCTCTGTCTTGCTCCTTCACAACACGTGGTGGTGCATCCTCTAGGCCAGGTCTGATACCACTGGCAGTACTTTGCTGACCCTTGCAGATGTGATGCCCTTCACTCACCACAGGCTGTCCCTGCAAGCCACCTTGCCCTTCCCTTGTGTCTGTATTTAACCACCTTATCAGTCCACCCCCAGCTCCTCCTGCTCAGAAATGTGTTGCCACTCCGCTGGGGAGATGACACAGGATATCCCCCACCAAGTGCCAGTGATGCAAACCTCAGCCAGCACTGAGCTGGTCCCTGGGCATTACCATGATCTGAACAAGTAGTTCAGGTAGCCCTTGGAGAGATGGGGACCACATCCTGTTTGGCACTATCCAAAGCTCAGAGCCCACCCAAACAAGTTGAGAGACTTGGTTAGGGTCCAGCATGGTGCCTGATAAAATTGGTGCTGAATGTAACAGCAGAGAAAGAGCAAGAAGAGACATGAGGAGAAAGTGAGAGAACATGCATTTCAATAGGTCAGCTCTCCTCAGAGACATCAGGGGTTCATTGCAAGAGATATAAACATAAATGTCAGGTGGCCCTTTCTTGGTTAATCAAGCTTGGCTTTGCTGTAGTGGCATCTCCTTCAAATACCACTTTTTCCCTTCTAAAGTCAAGGAAAAAGCCAGAGAGCATCTGACTCCTGAACAAGCAATACTGAAAGCAATTCAGGCTCATTTCTGTGGACATGCTTCCCCTATTATTTCAGCACAGCTGCGTAATCCCTGAGTAATTAAAACGTTTCCTCAAAGCTGCCACTCTCTTATGCCTTCTGATCCGTGTCAATGCTGATCTGTTCAGCTGCGTAGGAATATTAAGAGTGCCTGATATAGCTAAGCCTCTTCTTTTATCCAAATGGTCTCTTCAACATCAACATCAACTGAAGAGAAGGAAAAATTCTTCTTTTAATGTAATTTCAGATTAACTGTTGCTTGGAATGCAGTTTTAGTCTATTTACACCAGTCTAATAGGTATCAGCATTAAACAGCAGCAAAGTATTTCAAAAGGACATTAAGAAGTTTTTAAATATGTCAAGGGAGCAGAGGTAGCAGATTAAGAAAACCATCAGTAATTTGATTGAATATGGAATTGTCAGTCACTCAAAGCAGCTGAGACCTCTGGAACTTAAAAGAAAAAGACAATTTAACAAGAAAAAAACTGAGTGAAAAAGTGCAGTAAGTGAGGAAATGAAGAACCCTGTGTAAAAGCCACAGAAGGTCATCAAAGGTCAACCAAGATGGTTTTGGACCATTTACATTTTGTGGGCCATTCACTGCTCTGCAGGCTGCTCTGGCTGTCTGCTGTGACAATAGTGGGGCCAAGGGAGACCTCGAACGGGCAGCTTTGGGAAGATATGGGTTAGCACCATGTGAAAGAGACAAAAGTAAACACAAATACAGAATCTTGGTTAGAAGAAGTATTGAAAAAGCATCAGGGCAGAAAAGAAGGACAGACAGAAGCGATGAGATTGGATGAGCAATATGACAGAGCTGTGTGGAGGCAACTGGCAGCAGTAAGAGCTCCCTCTGCAGCTCCCCTGTGCTTGGGCTAAGCTCTCACTGGGTATCTCACTGGAGATACTAGTGCCATACTCTCCCTATACAGCCATCGTTAGAGACCCCTCTATACACAGCACCATGGTTGGTCCTGGGTACAGGAGAGAAACCAGAGAAAAATATCAGCAATGGACTGAGGAACTCTTGCAGAGCAGTGCGCACAAAAGTGAGATACTGTCTGACAAGTCATGCTAGGAAAATGCCAAACTGCAGGTATATGTAGGATATATGCACGCAGGACAGGAAGAGAATTATTAGAGTAATGTTGAGGTAACAGCATGATCTTATTTTCTTCTTAAAAAAACCCAAGGCACTCATGACTTCCTACACGTCTGTGTTTACAGGTGACACTGGGGCGCTCTTAAAACAAGTCTACTCAAGTAGTAAGCTAGGCATGGGGACTTTGCTACCTCTTTCCTACCAGCACACTCCATGATTTCTCACACTGTGGGATGTGGAGACAGGTCTTCCTGAGCCCTCTGTGGCTGTCCTGAGGTGAAAAGGCAGAGCAGTGGTGTTCGCACACAGACCTGCAGCAGTGATGCCTCATGAGTAGACTCTGTTCTCAAAGCCACGAGCTTGTCTTGGTAGGTTACTTTCAGATGATTCAGATCCATCTCTCTCTTGCATTATTAATTGCAGCATCCGCAACCACATTAAGTCTCACTTCCAGTTCCTTTCAGTAGCTTATTCTCAATGCCTGTCCCTTGGAAATTAATCCCTGGCCTCTTAACCCTCTCGTTGCTTCTGAAATACATCAGGTACCCTATAGGCTGTGGAACTTCCTTTAGGCACATGTCATTTCCCATCCTGGAAAAGTGTGGGATGTGCACCTTGATATCCAGGAGATAGCCCAAAGAGTGAGCGAGCAGTGACCACTCCTCTGAGACACCAAGGTCTGAGCTTTTCTGCTGGATTTCTTCATGTAGATCTGTCACTGTGCTTTGTGGCCACCCATCAGACTGCCTGAGGGGTGCAGGATCAGACCACTGCTTTTTCAGGAGAGCTCTTTTGCACAGCACTGACACTGAGAGCAGAGACACTCATGCCACTCATGGTCCAAATAAGAGGCTTGGTGTCAGTCCTGGATTACTCCTGTATTACTCCCAGGTGCCCTCACTAACACTAGTCCTGGGCTGATCTTGTTCTTCAGTATCCTCTGGATCCACCATCCTTTTCTTTTACAGCAGAGAGGTTTAAATATGACAAAGATCATATACATGAAAATATACCTCCCTTAGAAGAAAAAAAAAAACATACAAATATTTATATAAAATTTATATAGACAAAATGATCAAGACCTTTTCTCATCAAACACAACACTGCTCTCCACACCATGGACAGGCTGTCCTGTTCACAGGATACACATTGGAGGCAGGAGAAAACAGAGCAGGTGTCTCATCTGCAGGGGGAAGCGGGAGGGCACCAAGGGATTCTGTGATGCCCACAGGCCCACCTGTGCCCAGGGATCCTATAGGGAGCAACATGGCTACAAACTGCTGCAGCAGCAGCCCTTGACACCCTCAACCACAGTACCAGCTGCAGTGTGTCCTTGGGCTCACACTGGCTCTGGGAGGAAGGACATGCACTGAGCTCCACTGAACCAGTTTGGGCTGTGTGTCTGTCTGGGGGGAGTGAGAGTGACACGGAAAAACTCAATTAGCACAAGCTCTAAGCACGGATGCGTTCAGCTCCAGCGGCTCCCGATTCAATTGGTGGCATCTACCCAGGCAGCAGCTGTCACCTACCTTTCCCTCCAGTGAGTTAGGAGAGGTTTGTAGGAGAAATCTGGAGCAGCAATTTTCCTTGACTGAAAAGGTCTGGCAAACAAAGCACTTTGTGTCTGGTAGGGAGGGATGCTCTGTTCCAGGTCTTGCTTTCTGGAGCACACATCTGCATTCAGTTTGCTGTCCACACCTCAGCCAGGTATACCCCTTTTCCAAGTCCTTAGCATCCTCCTTACACCCTCCTTTTTTCCTACCCTTGCTTTTCCAGGAAAGGCCACGGAAGCTGCACACATACTCTCCGCTCCCTTGAGCTAAATGTTTAATAGCTTTCCTATCAAGGAAAGTACTTTTCTCTGTCTTGCCTCCTCCTCTATTTTTCCAGCATTTGCATTATCCCCTCTAAATATATTATGACTCACTGCTAACTTGAGACCACTGGCTGCCTCTCCCTCCCCCTTGCCCAGGAACTCATTACATAAGTCATTGGGATTGCTGAACAAAAAAACCCAAAACCAAACAAAAAATTAACATGTGAAGTTTTATTGGTGCTTTTGTTTCCTCAATGCACAGACAAATTAATATTATGGAGATTAGGTCCCTTTGCTCAGCTCTCTTGAGCACAGTGCAATATGACAAGAAAATCCCTGTTCTGTGCAGAAAAAAATAGACTGGATAAACTCTGCTATTGTACAATCACAAGGTCCTGAAGAAAGAGGATTATTAAAGTAGAACACAATATTAAATATAATCAATACAAAGACAGATGAAGATGACATTGAATTGCAGAGGGAAAACATCTCTTCTGCATATGATGTGTGGTGGGTAAGCCAGAGAAGGGCTGCTGCAAGCCTCATGAGTTTAGAAAAATTATGTGTGTTTTCCTGGACTCTGCGCTATTCACAATGTCCATTGCACAAGGAGGGAGAGAGAAAGTTGAATAAGTCTGAAAGGGTCATCCTCTTTTCAAATCAACTCAAAGCAGAGTCTCTGTCAAGCTGACAGGATCTTATTGCTAGGTGGAATCACTGAGAGTTACAAAAAACATTTGGAACCAGAAACTCCCATAAAAAACCACACTCATAAAGAGCATCTGAACTACTCCTCAGACAGTAGGGATGCCAAAATACTTTGCTGTTTCTCTGACTTGTGTACAAGAGAGGAAATTTAAAAACCGTTTTTCATTAATCTAAAAAAGTTACAAAGTGAGGGATCTGTCTGGATAGGTACACACCTTCCACCTCCTCCACGCAACACTTTTGGGTAACATAAGGACCTTTGGTAAATTTTTCAGATTAGGAAGTCCGTGAGAATTGTGGACAAATAACACCTTCAATCCAAAACTTTTTTCTTCCCAACTTTTGTTTTCTTTTGTGAATAAATGCTACAGACACTTTTACAAATGGAAAGTCAAGTTACATAAAGTCCAACACAAGCTTATAGAAGGCCTTTCAACCAAGTTCAGCCTTCTGTGCTCTACAGAACCCAAGACTGACAAAGTGTTTAAAGTAAATCCAAGTGAAAGATTAATCAGTGGGACACTAATGTTCATGAAGGTAGTCTAAGAGTACTGGAAAAGTTCTTAAGTTTGCTGAGGACTTTCTGTTCCTCTTATACCTCTGAACAGACAGATTCAGAGCCAGGCATTTCAGACAATTTAACTTCTTTGGCCTAAAATTATTATCTAAATGTTTTCTGCAACAGTGGAAAGAAAATCAGACAATATGAACATCTGCCAGAGACATTTCAGTTAGTATAGGGTGAATTACTCTCATAGGTTGATCATTTTTTTTCAACACACATTCAATTTTCAAGGGAGCCATGACAGTGGCAAAGGTTGGGACAGCCTGCTTGATCCCTGCAGAGCTGAGGGAACCAGGGCTGTGTGCTAAATAATAGGACAGGCACTCAGGCAATGCAGACCAGCCCAGGACTCAGTGCAGAGGAAAGCAGTGGCACCAGGCTGCCCATAAGGAGCTCCAAAAATGTTTCTCCTGGTCTTTGCAATGTGGTCACCACAGGACAGCTCTCAACTCAACCCCTCTTCTTCCTTTAGAGCACAGAGGTTCATATCCAAGACCACTGCAGCCACCAGCCCCCCCCATGTACTTTGGGCTCAGCTGTTCAGGGCCTGGTTTTCAGGCTGTGACACCTACAGCTGTGGTTCCTCCCAACTCTGAAAGTCTGGCCCTAAATGCACATCCATTGCCTGATAGACAGGAGTCAAAAGAGTGGTCTCCTACTGGGTTATACTGTCACGTGAGAATGAGCTTCATCACCAACCCATGCAATCACCCCTTTTGAGGCAAGGCCATACCTCAGATTTCACTCAAGTTACCACAGAGGAGCTGGGAGACTTTCCTAGGAGTGCTTTCCAAGAGCTGTATTCATCTTGGATTTCCAGGCTTCTGATTTGTCACTTTGTTTTGCTTCTCAGAGCATTACAATATCTTCTCAAGTCATTCATACACTTGATCCTCAAAGATTTTATCAGAGAATTAGCCCAGAATGGCAATTTTCACCTTGAAAATGTTTTAATGCTTTAATCCTTTGAACACCTTCAAAGCCTTTTAATCACAATTATTCTGGGAGATAGATGAGTAGAAATCCTAATTTATTTGCAAAGAAACTGAGCCCAAGAAGTTCAAACTCAGGTGCTGTCCCCAACCTGGACACTCCAATATCCCATATATCAGCCTCCCTGAGGACCTGGAGACCCAGCCCATGCACAAGGCCATCTGAGCTGGCTCATCCTTGTGTTTGGGGACCCAGGCAGGAATTGCCTCCCTTGCTTACCTAAAATACCACTGATGTGGACATAAGACCCAATCTCTGAAGCTTTTTCCTTCATTCTGCTAGGATAAACCCTGCTCACATTAGGTGTTACCACCAGGACCTGCTAACTGGTGAGATACTACCCCGGAACTGAGGGAACCAAGTTCAAACTTGTTGCACTTAACTAAATGTCAGGTCCACCCACACACACCAAAGTGGGATTTTGCTGAAGGTAAAAATCAAGCTGTGCCTCCCTCCTCCACCCTCCCATCTCATGCAGTTTAACATGACAGTTCAGCTTATGGAAGTTATTATGGGATGCCTGTGCATCATGGTCGCTGCTCGGGACCACTGCTATTCTTCTCCTACACACAGAAAACACACCCATGCACACGCAGAAAAGCTGCCGAGTGCTTATATAATCTGATGTGTCAACAAAGTCCCTGCCAACTCGCCCACGTCTGGGGACTTTAAGTGGTTTCAACTTGTCCCAGACAGAGCATTTCAAACATGTGAAAAGTTCCCCTTCAAGTCTACCCAAACCCAGCCAATCCAAACCCATACTGATTCTTACTGTGTAAGTGAGAAAACAAGTTCAGTTGTTGCTAAACAAGTACTTGAGAAAGCGCAGGCTGGCAGCTTTCCCCTGCTAGACCCCCATCCTCCCATCGATGTGCAGCACAGCCAGAAGCTGTGTCTCTGTCTAAGCAGTCACACAGCATCCGTCTGTCGGGTGGGTGTCTGAGCACTTCTTTTGAGAGACTGGGGGTTACAAGAGCCGGCTAGAGCAGACAGGGAGCCACTGCTGCATCTCTGAGTGACAGCACTTTGGTACAACAGTCCCATGAAAGTCAAGGGCGGGGGGTATCTATAATTTTTTATGCAAAAGTTGTGATTAGGTGATGGCAAAAGTTTATAAATCTGTATGTAAGTTAGTTCTGGTTTTGTCTTCCCAGTTCTGTGAGGGGTGGGGTCCCTTGTGACTCCTGATGCCTTTTGTCAGGCATGTCCTCAGCTTCAAGCCATCACTCATGTCCTCATGTCCGATGCTGGTGGGGGCCATATGCCAGCACTGCCTGATGCAGCTCTCAGCCTGGTTACTGGGCTGTGGAGCAGCCAAGTGGATTTGCCTTTAGATCCTGCCAAAGCAGGAGGATGTGAGTATACAGCAGGAGACCCCCTTCCTAGGAGACAAGTGTCTTTGTATGTTAGGTGGTGGAATATCCTGGTATTTTTTTTAAGGATGCAAAGTTACCTTTGTATTAAAGCTATTTTTTAAATTTGTTTTAAATGCACCACAGACAAATGTATTTTAGCCCACAGAATTAGCAAATATTACCTTCAATGGTATCATTTACTTAATTGCTTTACTGAACTGTAACTTAATGAAATTCCAGACTGAAGAGCTTGAAGCCTGTAGGCATCCAGAAAATGAAGTTCCAGTTTCACAAAAAAGTGACCAGCATTCAGATCTCTTCCACACTGGGACAAGTTCGAGGCTTTTTGCTTTTTTTCAATTAATAATTACACCCCTGCAAGACACAGAGAAGGACAGACAACCTCTGACCCTTTGATAGCAAAACTGTTCAGGTGATCAAGCTAAAACAGGGAAAACCTAGACTCATATCACCAAGGTTAAGGAAAGAAAAGAAACTTGGGACCATGGAGACCTCTAACTACTGGACTGCATCTTATCTTAAACAAAAATCATGTTCTAGACTCTACAAGTTTACATCAAGCTTTGCACAGTTCTTTAAAATGATCAGATGGGAAAATCTCCATTGAACCCTTAAGACTGTTTCAAAAAGAAAAGAAATCTGTTTTGAGCAAAGAGCCCCAGCCATAATGCTCCTCCACATGCTAGTCTTAGTGCTTGGAAAGGTGCAGGCTCCTTTGGTAATGTTAAAGCCCTCTCCACCTGCAGTGCACCTGCAGGGGGATCTCCTTACAGGGCCTCTGTGCCCTCCAGCTGTGCAAAAGATGCCCTGGCACGTCTGCACTAAGCCTCTTCCCACGTGAGGAGACTCCCTGACCCCTTCTGTCCTGCGCCTGTGCCATCTTAGGAGTGTGAGGTAGGTGAATGACTCAAGTGAAGCAGGGACACCAGACAGTTTGACAGAAAAATTGTGACTCCTGACTTCAACGTTGAAAAAGGTCCATGAGCTAGCAAGATAATGAAGCTATTAATGAAGTGAAACACCATGCTGAGGCAGAAACCCATATGTGGATATGATTCATGCATTTGAAAGGTCTAGAGAGTAGAATTTCAGTAGGATAAGCACAGCTTCCACACTCAGACTAAAGTGACGGGGCAGTGCTGCTCAAAACGTAAGAAAAAAATTCATGTTTTTGTTGAGTCATTTTCCAGCCCACTGAACACATGCTCCAGAGCTCCTGCACAGAGGCAAAAATACACCCAGTGTACACACTGTCTTTATGACCCCTCTCCTCCCTCCCTCCACATCCTGCACCTCAGAGTTTGCTGCAGAGGTAATGGTTTCAAAATCATTCCACAGGGATAAACCTCAGTGTGTGCAGTCTTACACTGGCTTGTGCACCCAATTACCGCTCAAGAGTGTGCTAAATTATTTCATGGAAAGAATGAATGCCCTCTTTCCTGTTTACTTTTCAGTATGTGAATATTTATTTTCTTGTGTCAATAATTACTCTAATGTTTCGGAACACTCAATTTAAAACTGGCTTTCATTCATAGAGAGAGTCATTCACAGAGAGAGCCATTTTTGAATGATAATGAGGCAATCAATGTTTTTAAAGGATCTTATTTTTCAAGTGAAAATAAGCACAATTTCACAATTTCTTCTCAAAATACAGGCTAATTTTTCAAGAAGCTTGAAGGAAAAACCAATGCCACTGTAAGCATGTAATGTAATTTTCTAAGCTTTTATTTTCAAGACTAATTAATGATCAGGATATCTCAAAATACTTAATTTGAATCTAACAAGAAGGAGATTTAAATTCAGGCTGTTTCCAGTGTTTTTACTAATGCAGCATCTTTGTCATTCTCCCCCCACTTTATCTGAGCTGTGCTGGCATTGCAAGACCTAGAAGGGGGTTAAAACTCTTCACACTTTATGCTTAAAATCTTCAAAAACAACCTTGCTGACTGAAGAAAAGTAAGGTTTATTTCTGTTAGAAATACTCTGTGGCATGCACGGGCTAAACTTCACAACCCAAATCTCTTTAAATCTGGAGTCACATGCAGATGGAGTCAGGCAGCTGCTTACAGATTAAATGGATACAGATTTGTGCCTCTGTATGAGTTGGTGACTGATGGGAGCATTCAGAAACTATTGACATGAGATGCTGGGCAATGGTCCTGGACTATTAAGAGCAGTGACTTCCCCTACATAACCCTTGGGGAAGCATCAATATGAACACAGGTGCCCAGAGGAGGTCCACGTGGTATTTCTGGTTTAATGTGCCCCAGGACAGCCTGCAACACACTGCACTTCACTGCTCACCCCCACCTTGAGTCATTGCTCCTAATGGTAGAAGGGAAACTCTCCACGAGTCAAATGGCAATAAGAAATCAAATACGGCTTGTGACAACAGATCCTGGAAGGACTGTGACCTCATTCACACATACACATGCTCATTCACAGGACTGGGTGTTGCAGTGCCACAGCAGCCATGAGAAGCAAACATGGAAAAGGCAGAACATAAGTGTAAATGTCTAAACAATACCTTCAGGAATAATGCTAGCTGCTTTGTTGGCTCTGTTTGAAACTCAGTCAAGAGAGTAGAGCAAGAGAATAATGTGATGCTACACTACAAGGTTTCCTCCTTGGAGGAAGTGCAAGAAACAGGTGACCAGTAGGAACCCTTGAGAACAGTTTGTATTGTAGCTGTTGAGAATAGTGGTTGTAGTTCATACCCAACAGGAACCTGGTCCTATGCCTAAAGTTCCACAGAAGACATTTTATATATATTTAATGAAAATACAAAACAAACTCCATCATTAGTGTGGAGTTTTGGCTTAACCACTTCTCACTGGATGATCCCAAGTGTTTTAATGTGCTGTGGTACTTGGACTTGAGCGCTGAGCTGACTAAATATTTTGTGCTTTCTTGTCAGTTTATTATAAAGTTTGCAGCTAAGGAGGACTTGGGTTAGTTCTAGTCAATATGTTTGTACTTCCTTCCTACCTATTTGTCAAAATTTAAAGGAAGGCTCCCCTCAGTTGTAAATGTGCAGTGGAATACATTACTCATCACGTGTAAAAGGCAGGTTGTAATGCAAGAGTATTGCAGACATACTGCTGGAAATACTGGAGTCTCTGCAATAAAGAACATCCCTACAGTAATGCACACCTCTGCACTTGTCGGGCTTCTGTAAACTAGATTAGTTTGCATGGCAGCAAAAAATTAAAGCACAAATAAATGTGTACCACATCTCTGTTCTCCTCTATCAGAGAGTTTGCACATTAATTCAGGGATAATGCAACTATTTGTGCACTGGAATTGATTGCAATAACACCTCTGTGCACTGACACGCAATCTACCGAGGGGCTAGTAGGATGATAATATCTTAATTTTAAATTCTTACATAAATTCAATAGGAGAATTACTTGAGGACAATTAGTTGAGAACGTACCAAGGGGACTAAGTCAGCAGCTGGTCTTAATGGTAGGAAAACAGGAGAAAAGAATAGAAACACTGGGAAAAAGGAGAAAGAGGAAGAGAAGCCACCAGCAGTGTCCTGCTCATGCCAGCTGTTGCCGTGGTGCCTTGATCCTCGGACACCATTCTGGACAGTGCTGGTCCACCCCTGGTAATCCCAATGCAATCCTGGTCAGAAGTGGATCTCCACCAGAGGCAACCCATCAGCATAAAGAGATGAGGTTTGCACTCACATCATACTTGTACTCTGACTTCATTCTAGCAGCAGAAGGGCAGAGGACACCCATGCACCACACGTTCTCCTTGTGAAAACTGATGTCTGTCAGCATTTCTTAAATAACTTTGAGCCAACACAGCATGTTTGTACTGGATCAGCACTTTGCATCACAGGGAGCAGCGTTCTCAAAGCTCTGTGAGGAGCCTTTCAGACAGACTTACTTATCATGGCTTCTCTCCCAGCAATGCTATTAATACTGCTGCATGGGCAGGCTTAAATCACAGCAAAATTGCAGGTGTGGACACAAATTACAGCAGTTACTGACAGACAAATAAAGAACATAATCTCATGATCTGAAAGTCCACTCAGCAGAGGCACAGTCAGTATTAAATACTCTTTGGTCAAGAAGTTCCCATTTGAATTAGATGATTTGGGTGAAATTCAGTTTTCCTGAAGTCAGCAGGAACCTTGCCAAGGTTGTCAGTGAGGCCTTAATTTTGCAGTCCAGCTTTGAAAATCTTGTTCCCTTTGTTAATGCTGGCATTTTGGCTGCTGAAAAGAGACACTTGGTCTCTAGGCAGCCAATTTCTTTTCCTTGTGGCTGCTGCTTAGCAAATGCACATCAGCCACTTTCCTGACCATGACATCCCATTATAAATGGAGAAAAAAATGATAGGCATTACCAGTAAAGCCACTTCTCCCAAAAGATTTTAGCTCCGGCCCAATGACAGCTAATTCTTCTCCCCCCAGCCCATCCCTGCTCATGAGACTTGTGTTAGGGACATTGCATCCCCCACATCCACCAAACATGGAGTAGCTCTGCTTCTGTAATTCAGTTTCTTTATTCACCATTCATTCAACACGACGTAACAATTAGACAAGGTAAGGAGATGGGTGAAATATTACATTTTTCTTTCTTCAAGGATCTATCGTGTAATGTATATGTACCTAACTTATTATCTGGGTACAACAAGCTGAAATAACCAAAAATGTATCAGTGGAGTTTGGTTTGGTTTGGTTTCTTTTGACTAAATATTCACTGTCAGAAATGTGGCTAAACCCCAGACTTCTTAACTTCAGCTCCAGGCTACCAAAATCAAATCAGCATATCAGCTTTCTGCATCCTATTAACTCACCAGACCCCTAGTTTCCCTATTGATTAAACAACATTTACCCAGGAAACATACTCTAATTTCATTTGTGTACTTTGTGGTTTAGGCTCTGTTCAAGCAATTGAACTAGATCAGCTGGTTCTTCATAGCTGCTAAGCATGAAACCCATGCTCTGGCAGGAATGGCACTGGCACTCTCTGAGTGGAGACTTGCCTGCTGGTGATCCCTAAGCAAGATCAAAGTCACGGGACAAAGTGTGCTTCCAACAACCAGGCATTAGCTGAGGAGAAACTGTTGTATTTCATGGTGATCTCATTATGTCTGACTTGCCTTTCATGCTCAAAGCCTGAGCTTGCACTTACAGAGCTGATGTGAGGGGACACTGAGGCAGCCTCCCTTAGCAAACAGTGCAAACACAGAAGGAGCAGACTCACATTTGGGGTGTTTTTTCCACACCAGCTTTATTCTGGTCCTGAGGACTTGACACCCACCAGAAACAGGAACTTGCTCTCCTTGTTCGGCCCATATGAAAGGAGTGTGGTCTATGCAATCCAACATGATTCCTTGGTGGCAACCACATCCCTGGAGGTGGGGACAAGCAGGAGGGGACAAGCAGGAGGGGACAAGCAGGAGTTTCACTCAGAAGTGTAATTCTGAGTGGACTACAGTGCTGATGTAGATGCAATCCAGGATTTATATCTTCTCCGTGATCTTCATTAAACCATGGAATCTTTTAGCCTCTGTTCCTCATCTGCAACAGATGATTATAGTGCTTCTTTGAGGATATGTTCACTAGTGCTTCCAAAAGACACTTGAAAATTGTGATGATGAACACTCAAAAGTACAAGATATTTCAGCCTCACATTTCTGCAGAGGTTAACACACAAATTTACTCTGCTGTCTAGTCCTTTATCCCAGCCAGTCTACGATTAATAACAGTAAAGAGGGTAGGTAATCTTTTGAATTTTTCCAGTATTCATCATCATTTCTGAATTCCCTGAAACATACCATGCTGGTTGAAGCTGCCAGTGTTCTGAAGCACTTCTGAAGAGCTCAAAATCATTTTGAAGAGCACAGCACAGCTACTGAGTTTCAGTCCTTGCATCAGGGCCTCTGATGTTCTCCCATCCTACGTACCACTTGTGATCACTGTTCACTGTTACTGGCTGAGTGGTGGCGGTTCTGTACTCACAGCTACTTCTCCAGCTTGCTCTGAGACGGACAATTGGAGTGTGTACTTAAGTACTGTCACTGTCTTCCCCAGAGAACAGCGAAATCACGACATGAATCCAGGTCAGGTGATATGGCCAAAGCAGAGGTGAGCCATTTAATGAAAAGCTCATCTTTTAGAGTGTGGTTCGCAATAAAGAAACTACATGATTGGCCTATTCACCCACCACCTCTCAAGGTGATAGGTTGAGCAGTAAGACCTCCATTTCCAAATATTATTCTCACAAGACTAAAAACAATTCTACTGTTCTCACAACAACCTGCACCTGTGGAAATGGTTTGCATTCTTTCAAACTGTTGTCCATCCAATTCGCATGAGAATGAAAGCTTTCACAAAGAAGCTGTGAGAAGCTGGATTTCTCTGTTTCTCAGGTAAAGCATGAGAAAGGAAAGACTTCACAAATGCTTCGGTAGCTGGAAAATTTCTCTGCTCCTGCCTTTTAGCATCCACAAAGTACTACTGACAGCAGCTTTGGATTGAAAGTATTTTGAGTCAACATCTATCAATTCTAGCAGAACAGACCAAGAGGATTCATACATAAGCTGCAAATGACCTAAGGATTTTGAGAAGCTTTTTAATAATAACATGTTCCATACTTGCTCTCCATTTCTACTCTTCCTGCTTGTACACTCACTGCCAGAAAACCAGAGAGCTGCTCTGTCTTGGTTTGAAAGACAGGTGTCTGCTAAGGAAGGCAGAAGCCTCCCTTGGAATGGCAGATGCAACCCCCCCTTCCCTCTGAGTTATTATAATTTTGAAATCAAGGGGGCTTATAGGCAAAGATGTGGGAAAATAGGAACAACAGTTCTTTACTATTATATATATAACCAGTCAAACAAACAGCAATAACTATGGCAGTAACAGCAAACAATCACAAACCCAGTCCCAGCCTTCTCGGCTGTCGGGCCCTTTCCCCTCGGGTGCAGTTCCGCTCGCAGCCGGCAGGGGCGCTGGCGGCTCCCGGTGAGCAGGGCAGGTGCGATGGTTCCCCCGCGGCTGCAGGGGGCGCTCCGGAGCGAGCTCGGGGAGCACGCGGCACCGGTGCCCTGGGATCCGGGAAGGGATGGGACAAAGGAGCTTCACAAACCCCTGGGCAGCTGATCCCGGTGTCTGGCCAGACCCTCAGGAACAGCAGGCTGGAACGGCAGGGACGAGCACAAATCCCAGGTGGCAGACAAGATGTATCCAAACGGAGAACCCCCCGGAGGTCTGGGCAGGCAGGGTGAGCACGGCTACAACGCAGCGAAGGCTCGAAGCAGCGGCGGGGCAGGGCGGCCACAGCCCGGGTCCGAGCGGGGCAGGGAGGGCGGTCTTGGGATCCCGGGGTTTCTCCAGTAGAGAAGAAAAGCAGCTGAAGAAGCAGCCTCCCTCTCTCCCAAACGCCGAGACCGACTGACCACACACCCAGGTGAAACAAAAAGAAAAAAAAAACAAAAAAAAACAGGGGAGCTCCTAAAAACTCCAACATGCTCTCAAAGGGAATGCGAATAGTCCAAAACTCACAAAAAAGGCCATAGAGAAAATCCACACTGACTTCCAACCACACTGACTTCCAAACAGACCACAGAGCATCTCAGGTATGGCAGGACAGGGACTAAAGTTGTTTTTTGCCTCAGTTCACTCTCCCAGCTACACCAGTTTGTTTGAGACAAGAAAGCAGACACCCACACACTTGTTCATACTGAGTTTGCTGCCAGCTGGACACAGAGCTCTCAGTCCTCCACCTCTGAAGACACACAGGAAGAAAGTCTGCTCACCACATCCAAGCAGTGAGCCTGCCTCCTGTCCACGCCATCTCATGTGCCACTTCCATGTTGGGGATGAGGCCAGGCTCGAGTGTTTTGCTTTCTCAGGATGCAGGTTTGGAAGGTGTCCTCTATTCCCAAGCAAAGGAAGGAAAACTGATTGCCAGAGCAACTGGAGCTGTTTAAGACATAAAGAAGGCTGTGTGCATTTCATGATTCCTTGGGGAAGTGATCTTGCCAGCAGTGTCTCTCATGGCTATTGTCACACACCACACTGCACAAAGCAGTTGGGATCCAGTCTTCTCCATGCAAAGAAAGAGGCCGCAGGATACAGCTCCCACCCAGGTGGGAAAGGGGAGTAACAAGCTACATGTATGCATCCCAGACATGAGATTTATGGAGATCGAGGGTGCTACAGACACACTAGGTATATAAGGTCTCAGCATAGCCTGCAGAGAGTCAGTCCCAGGGGCCAATATATCCTAAAACAGACCCTCTACAGCTGCTCAGCTGGATCGCTCCCCAGGCTGCACTGTGAACATCAGCTGGACTCACACTGACCCAACAGGACTTAAATACCCCTGCACATGTAGGCACCTACTCTACAGTCAGTTCTAGACTGAAACCCTGCCCAGGTGTCAGGGTGCCTCTACTCAGACTGCAAATTACTTTCCTGGGCTGGTCTCACCCTCTCATGTATCTGCTGTTGTTGATGGATGAGACTGGCAAAGTCTTCAGGCTCAGGTTCACTAGCTAATGCCTCATCCTTCAGTAGAATGAATATGAGGACAAAAACTTGGCACAGACAACCAAAGGGTAATATTATTTTACGTGAATCTGATTTCTGGACTAAAAGCACCTTTTAGCCTTCTGCATTTTATGGTAGCAATTTATTTTTCTCTGTAACTCACACAAGTGGTAGGCTCTTCAAAACTAGTATCAATAAAGTGCCTTTCTCTTCACACATTAAAACCCTTCAATTTCTAATACTTGCCTCTTATATAATTTAGTGGTGCCCAAATCAGTGCTTGCAAACAGAAGCAGAACAGAAGCATAAACTGACGGTCACCACAGAGAAGCATTTCACTAATGTTTCACCTTAAAAAAGATGACAGGAGAAATCACCACCATGATCTAGGTAAAGCCCAAAGCAGAAAAGTCAGACAAAAGCAACCATTAATTTGGAGTCCAGCTGCTGACATCTGCACTTCTGGACCAAGTGCCTAGGAGCAGCTATTTCCACACGTTTCCAGGGAATGGAGTTGCTCACACCCACAAACAGTAGTCACAGCAAAGGGAGAGTAAAGCTCCTTAAATCACAGCTGGCTGATACGGGTTTACCACAGAAATGGTGTTATCTAATGGACTTGGTGACGTCAAACAGGAGCAGCAATATGTACTTACAAGCATGTGTCTCCCTCCTGGAGGCAAGCCCTTGGCGTCAGTGCTCGAGCATGGCTGTGTGGCCAGAGACTGCTTTGGAGGAGTTCCAGAAATAAGGATATGGCCAGTATAGGCTACAGGGCTCACTGCAACTTTTCATCCCACAATGGGTGAATTTATCTTGAGATTTGGGTTTCTTGTGAAAAAAATCATGCATTTGTGACGATGGCCCTGGCAGCCACCTTCAGCCCTAAAGCCTAACAGCACCAGCCATCTTTATTTCTCTTTGCCTTCGGGCTCTTCACCTCTCCTGAGACTGCTGATCATGAGGGGGAAACCATGACGAGTCAGGCCAAATTCCTGAGAAACAGCTCAGATTGTGATGGGACATGATCTTTTCAGACTGGAAAGTTGCCACCTGAGCAACTTGAGTGCAAGCAGGCTGCTACTGCAAGCCAGGCTGCTGAATGTTTTCCAGTACCTGAGGACCATCCTGTTTGGAAGCCCCTCCAAATACTCTTTGTCCTTGAGAAGCTTTCAATACCCATGTGTTATGACAACCAGGAGTCACCTAGAAAAATCTTCCAGTTCTCTACAGCAACTATTTGGTAGCTTCCAGGAGGGCAAACTTCAGCATCTCATCGCAACTGCTGAAGTTTAAAAAAGCTGCTGGGCTGTTTTATCCTTGAACAAATCCAGGAAAAATTATAATAACCATTGATTATAATTCTTGTGTGAGGGTCAATGCACCCATGGCATTGTAACCTCATTTACTGATTCAGTGCATGAATAATTCAACTTTTTCATGCAAAATGTGTAAGTTTCAATCCTTCTTGAGCTTCCTAGATACAGTAAGCTTGCTGAGACTTTAACCCAAGCTACACCCATCTGCATTTTTTATTTACCACATTCATTGTTAAACTAGGATTATCTTCAAGCACTGAACTGCTTTGCAAAGTCATCACAGCTGGCAATCTCAAATCTTTAGAACTATAAGAGATGTTGCTACCATTGGTTCCTGAGTATCTGTCCTAGGGGAATTGTTTATTCAAGTGTAGCATAGCCCACAGGGGTTTTTTTGCAAGAGTAGAATAGTCCAGTGTCTTTAAAATTTTTTTTAAATTTGGATTTTGCAATTATTCTCGTAGCTGAAAGCTGGCAAGTAAAGCTAAACACAACTGCCTCTCTCACTGGAGAACTAAATAGCAAAATAGCAGCAGCAAGTCCTTCTACCATTCAAACCAAGGAGCCCATTGCCTTAAGTGAGGGTAAGATTTCACCCCACATTTCTGAAACAGCTTTTAAACTGTCAAATCCACTCTCTCACAGAGCTAGTCTATCTCTCTCTCTCTGTCTGAATCTACACATGCACAAATAAACACATTTGCTTATGCTCTCCCACAGCACTCTTTTAACTTCTGTTTTCAGTGTAACAGGGTGGAGTCTTAGTAAATGTCATTATTTCACTGTAGTACTTCCTATCAAAAGATCCATCTTGGGCAACTAAATATTCTACTCTATTTTATTCTGTTCTATTCAAGGAGATACTTTGTGCTGCCAAGAGTTTAAAAATATACTTGTTAATCTAAATGGTCATTTTGGATGTACCAGGTTTATAATTTCCCCTGCCTCTCACTTTGCATCTATATTTCTTTCACATATAAGTGGAAAAAAACCCCAGGAATTGCAAGAGGAGTTTTAAACACCTCTTTTCCCCAGCAGCCATCTTTACTCTAAATGTCATCTGCAATATATGTTTACAACCTAACAGCATCCCTGTTCCCAGTGGAAAACTCCAGATGTTGAAGTCCTTTCAGGTTTCACAGCAGATGTGCTGCTGCCCTCTCGGATCTGTTCCTTGGCTGATAGTGGAAAGAAGGGGAAGGAGCAGGCACTGCATCAGTTTTCCCACAAGACACAGATTCTGAGTTCTCCAGAGCATGCAGGATCCAATCAGTGTGTTATACCGTTACTACATAAATGTTAGGAGTGGTCTCACACTGCTGAGCTCCCTCAGACTTTGCACCTCCTATGGTGTAGTATAAGAGGGACACCCGGAGTGTGCTTAGTCCTTTCAGCTGCTCGAAGGAGATGAAGCTAATCTATAACAAAAACCAGCCTTATTGACAAAATTCACACTTAGGTTTGGACAAAGGCTGCCTCAGGACCAGGAAGTGGTTTGTCAGGCTTTGTGTTCCGGTGTGCTTGCTCACAGACCAGAAACCAAATCTTATGGCTTGAAGAAAACCGCAGGCAGGATTCAGTAAAGCACTGTTGTTCTGTCAATCAGACACACACTGGAGTGCCAGGTGCTATAGGGATGGATCAATGATAAGCATTACTGGCACTGAGAGAAAAAGGCAAAATTACTATTGGTGCACCTACTTGTTCCTTGTATTCTTTTTCAGAAGAGGCTTTCCTGAAATTGTTTGTTACATGCCACAGGGCCATCACTTCCAGGCACTTTCTAAAGAGACTCTGACACGGTATTTCAACACAAAACTGCAATCAACATCTTAGCCAGCTCTGTTTGCAAGTTCAGAACAGTCATCTGCTTAATTTTTACTGAAAGAGAGGAGTGCTTGGCAACACTGGCAGTGGCAATGTACAACCTGAACAGGCTGGAAAATAATCTCCCTGTTTCTTAAAAAACATGCTTTGATATTAGCGTGGTTTCCTTCAGGATCATAAAATCAGGCTGGAAACAAAAAAGACTTTGGAGAGATTTCTGTTCAGTGGGTGAGCAATCCCAGAACTGTCAACAAAGCATGCTTCTGGTGCAGGGTCCAATTCCCCTCGTCCTCCTCTTAAATATTACCATATCTAGGCTCATAATCTGATTTTATACATGTAATCCTGTCCACCCCTCTGACAGGAAATGCAGACAGACAGCCTTTAAATCACACTTGCATTAAAGTGCCCATGAGACCAGGCAAAGTGGGATCAACCCCAGGTCTTTTGTTTGCAGTGCTGCTCCAGCTGAGACTTCACCAGAGTGGAGCAAAGAAAGGGTTGGTGGCAGAGAGCCACATGAAAGCAATGTGTGGCCTGGTGTCATTCAGAAATGCACTGGTCAGGTTTGACCACCACTTACCCTTTGCATTTTTCAACTTTTTTTTCCACTGAGAAGCCAAAGTGATATTACTGAATGCTTGGTACTTAAACATGGACTGCATAAAATGCCTCCTTTAAGTCTTCCACTGGCAATTAAAGTCTCTAAGAAAGAAACATGAGGGGAAAAAAAGAGAGAAAATATGTAGGTTAAAATATAATTAGTAGTTATATTTACCATTGAGCTAATTCTGAGTAGAAGCAAATGAGGTGCCAGACTGCAGGCAGACATGGCCACTTTCTGGGAGGCCCACATCGGGTCCCAATCTGCTGCTCCAGACTGTTTTGCCACTGAACACTACACTGAAATGCAAAAAGAGTAAACCAATTGGCATCTGAAAAATTTGTTAAAAGGGTACACAAATTCTTGACACACAATTACTCCTAAAAAAAAAATCAATAGGATTTTTTACTCCCACTCATTTGGTCTGCAGAAAAACTCAGCCTACGTATGTTAAAACTTAAAAAAAAAAAAAAAAACAAAACAAACAAAAAAAAACCAACCAAAAAACCTTATTTCTACTAATATTTTGTTTCAGTTATTCATTAGCAATTATATAAATCTGCTTTTTAAACTGCTCATTTCATTTTTAGAAATCAAAATCTCTTTTTTCTGCACAGCATTTTTAAGCACTGTACAGCTTTAAAGCACTTTTTTGTGAGGAGTAGAGGGGAAGGTGTCTGAACTGTATTTGAATCTTCATTGCTGAAAGCCAAACCTTTTCAGTAATAATCAAGTTTAGCTGCAAATATATTGATCTCTTCTAGTAACTCTATTGCCTCATAACAGAGTTTAGCACCTCAGGAGCCACATCTGATACAACCACCTGATTCCCTAGATATGAAGAAGTAGTATTGTAAAAAGCAATGTATTTAGAGGGTTAAGAACCAAAGTCCCAGGTACTAAATTGTCAGCCACCGGGTTTTTCAGCTCTTTTTTTTTTTTTTTAATGTTATATATTTTAGGAGGGAGTAACAGACTCACAAGAGTTGTCCTACAGAAAGCCTCAGCCTTGTAGCAGGTGGAGTTTGGAGTACACAGTCCCAGGGCTGGGACAAGAGAAAGGAAACATTTTCTTTTCGTCATCCATGAAAGACATTTAATCTGAAAGCCACTGAGGTACAAAATGGAAACTTGCGGTGCCCCTCTCTTCTGGTGTACTTTTCAGGTGAAACTGTACTTTTCCTGAGTGTCATGAATGCTGCTCTGCAAAAAGTTATTAATAAATAATAACTTGAGTATGTATACAAGATCATTATTTAATCTTTCAGTAATCTTTTTCCATGCATAATTTATTAAATGTTTTATTTATTGCTCACATTTATTAAAAATTGATTCTATTTCTTCTACCTAATGTCAATTTCCAGATGCAACAAATTATTAATATTTAATAAATTGAAAGATGCATGGAAAGAAATATAAAAAAATAGAAGTGCTCACTCCACACAGACATGCCTCCCACTACATGTTTAGCAACCCCATCCTTTCTTTGCAGTCTGGGATTGCACTTTAATTTACAATTTGGGCAGTAGTGACAATAAAAAGTATGAAACTCCAGAGTCAAAACTCACCAACCTCTTGCCCCAGGAAGCCTGTGAGGTTGGGTTCAAACCAAGGACAGACTCTCAAATCTAGCACTCATCTCTGAGCCATCAAACTCTACTTTCAAGACATCTGCTTCAACCCCAAAGGTTAGAAACAACAAATAAATAGTAAACTCCAAACAAATAATATGGATGGAAAGCTTCCAAAAAACCTGAAAATATGATGCAGCACATTACAAGATGATTCAAAACCTTCCTTCCAGACACTTCCTAGCATTTGCGCACGGAAAAACATCATTCTTAGGTTTGTTCCCAACATCACTGGGAGCTGGGGACACTCAGCAGATCTCATGGAACATCCTGTTTTGGGCACTCTCCCCTGCACATCCATTGTAGCTCTAGCCCAAACTCCCCTTTGGCTTTTACCTGTTCCCCAGACATTAAGCTGGCAGCGCGTCTATCCCTGCTCTGCACCAGCCTGGGTGGCTGGGCCTGGGGCTCAGCTTCTTGGCTAACCCTGTGCCTAGGCTCATCCAGAAGTCCAGTTACAAGACCAGAAAAGTTTTCATCAGCTCTGAGGTCTCTAGGCATGCCTGCAGTACAAAACAAAGCTAGAAGACTGAGAAATTTGAAACAATTAAAAGCAAAAATCAAATAGTGATGACTTAGTTGTCTGGAAGGAATTGAGAAATTATTAAAGCAATTAAATCTGGGTAACTTGGCTAAGAGATAACCGCAGAGAAGAGAAGCACTTCCATAAACTCAAAAGGCTTAATCTCCATCCAAGGGGTGATGGCACATGCAGAATTAGAGCCAACACACAAATGATGCTGGGAGATGCAGGGGCATGAGCAGGGGGACTCTAAACCCCCAACAAGCCTGGGGAACCAAAACTCTCAGAGCAGAGAAAATTGAGGTGTCTGGGCAGGAGGAAATCAATGAGACAACAGATCTACCCTCATGAGTAATGCGGATAGAACAAAATAGCTGGTCGCATCTCCAAAAAGGAGACATGACCTGCTAGGAGCAAGGCAGGGGCAGGGAGAACCATAACCAGTGAGATCTGGTCCTCATGCCAGCACGCACCTGGTGTTATTCACTGCACTACTCTGTTGGAACTTCAGCCCCAAGAGTTTAAATTATGTTTAAATTGACAGTGGCTCTTTCTGAGTCTGATGCTTCCTCTCACCCCTCCCTGCTTTCCACACACCCAATACAGATGTAGAAATCAGTTTGCAGGCATTGAGAGCTGGGAAATTAAATGTGACTGCTGGATAAAACTCTGCAAATGACAAATCCAATGAGTTAATTTTAATCCTCTTGAACTGCTAAACACACTGACTGCGTGGGCCAGTGCACAGCTCTGTCTGACAGAGCCAGGGACAGCCCTTTCTGAGGGATGCCTGCTGCCAGCTTTGATACACACTTTGTTCTTCTGATCTCTAAACTGACCTAGCTGAAAAGTAGTGTTTATGGTTATTAAAACACATACAAACTCTTTTAAAGTGGTATGGATGCACCCAGCTTATGGGCCAAGTAGGTTTTACCCATTTCTGACTTCTTAGGGCCATAGCACCTGAGAACCTGCTGCATGGAGCACTGCCATGGTGCTCCTCCACACTGGCTCCCCTCCCAGCCAGGCCAGTGCTGTAGCCCAAACCTGTTCCCCTTTCCACCAAGCTGCTTGCAGGTACCTGCCTGTTCCCGGAGTTGTTTGGGCTTTTGAAACATACCCAGCACAGCCCTGCTGCCTCTTGCTCCTTAGCTGAGGGAGATGTTGTCCCATGTTCCAAAGGTGCCAAAAGTACTATTCACAATTTAGCACTTTTCCCAAGAGCCCAGAATGAAGGTTCTTCATCAATCCTCCCTCAATATTAGAAAAAAAGTCTGTACATGTGCCCACCAGCACTGTAAAAGCCAACAGTGTAAACAAAGATGAGCTTGAATGTGCTCAGCATCCTGCCCCAGGTATTCAGGATATGAGGCAACACAATTCCTAGCTCAGATACCAGTTCTGATCCTGTAATGTCTTTAGGAAGGGGGCATCATAACTAATTAAGGTGCTGAAAGAAATAAGAAAGCCCCATTTATTCTGGTTATAAATTCCTGCAAATTGTTGATGGTAAAGGCTTTCACTCTAATACAAGGGAGCTGAGCTAATTTAGGTAAGCACCATATCCTGTTCCTTGTCCATCAGTGCTGCTCCTCACAACTTCATTGCAGATCTTACAGCAACTGGTTTGAAAAGCTTCGGTTCTGTGGTCATTATATTGTGTTTTTATTGTTGCTTTCTCCTTTATGCCCCCTGAAAACAAAATTTTCAAAACCCTAACTGAAAAATGTCACCCAAGTTTAATACCAAGGGTGAAAAGACAAAATAGACAACGTGCATTTTTAATTTCATTATTTCTTCCAAACAAAATCTTACTGTTTTGGTAAACAGTCTCAATTATCTACCTTCCCAGGTGACTAGAGATTACAGAAGATCAGTTTTATTTTCTAGTAATCATGGGAAACATCTCAATTGATCAGGAGTCTGAGAACCACTTCTCATTGCTCCCTCAACTTTTAAGGCTCCCTGCATGTCCCAGGCAAGTACTTTTCTGTCCAATATAGTAAATCAGTCCACAGAAAATAGTAAATCCAAACTGCACCCTGGCCACCTTCTTTGGAGTCTACTAACTCATTCTTTTTACTGTTTCACTGTAAAAACATGGAAAAAAAATTACTTTCTCATGATCTCACCTTATTGCTGCCTGATGTCCATCACCCACAAAAAACCTCCAGCTCTCAGGGTTGAAGTCCCCAGTATTTACTTAGGCATGGACTGTCAGAGTGGAAATTTTCCTAAGGAAAGCATTTTGAAACCAGCTCCCTCACATAGTATTACTTGATACAATGTGCAGGCGTTTCCAGGGCAATATGTGACATCCACTCCACTGCAGTTAAAATCCTTCCAGATTAAGGCAATAATGCAGAAAGTGGCCAAGTGAGAGATCAATAACATGTTATAATTTTAAAAGTCTCTGTCTCACTTATCAGTGCAAGCAAGGTATTTGTTTTTAAGATGGATATTTGGAATTACTCTACATAGGTTGGGGTCCTGAACACAGTTCCCCTTGCTCCTGGGGGTTTTTCAGCCTGGGCTTGGGTGACTGGTGGCCTCACTTAAAGCCTGGGCCAGGGTCACCCCTCTTCCCTGGAGCTGTGCTTGAGCTGAGGTCCTATCCTCAGTCCCTGCCTGAGCTACACCACAGCTTTGCTGTGACCACGCCCGCGCTGGATGCTGATGTCCTGCCCAGCCTCAGCTCACCCCCACCTCCATGGACACACTTGATGCCCTGGGCTGGGCCTGACAGAAAAGGCTTTAGTTGAAATCTGTGACTATTAGTTAAAACCTTTGACAAAAAAAAGATGGGGTTTTGGGATATTTGTTGGTGGGGAGGGGGGTTGTAGGATGGAGACACTTCAACTTAATAGTTTAATTTGATCTGAATTCCTATGTTCCACAAAGAAATGGTTTTGACAGATATTTTTGCTCCAGTTGCCATTATAAACAATGTCTAGGTGCATTTACAGTAGCATTTTGGTTCAAATCAAGAGACTGCTTATGAAGCAAAATTTCCTGATGATGACCCCTACTCAACACTGATTTCCATTGCTGAGTGAGACTGGACCATGCAAACTTGTCTCTTTCTGGATGAAGCTAAAGCCAAAGGTGGTGGCTCTGCTAGTGGCTCTCCAATCCATGAGAACAGGCTGAAGCTAGTCTGAAGCATCCTTGAAATGTCCATAGTGCAAATTTTGGGTCTTCAGCATTGGATTAACCCAAAACCATTTGGTTAATAGGACCTTGAAACAACTTTTCAAACAGTGTATAAACTATCCACACATATTGGCTTTGTATCTCATTTGGATAAGCAAATACTACTTGTAGAGAACTTGCACTATCTGAATACTCAGTTGACTGATACAAAGAGTAAAAATACTTTCTCTGAAGCTGCGGTAATTTCTGCAACTCATCGATTCTATTTTTTCTGAACATTTTATCCCAGCATGTTCAAGTTGCCTGTATCTTGTTAGATTTGACCAGTAATGACTCCTTATATCATGTATTTCACATTTGTGGTGTGTACATGAAGAGAGTCAGAAAATGAAAATTTCCTGAAATAACAGAATCACAGATGGCACCATAAACGAAGGTCTGTAAAAACTCAGTCACTTATGTTGCATCAGAGGAAATAATTTGTGTAAGAAAAGTTGATAAAAATGAGATTGTAAATAATTACAACAAATAGAGCAATTTAGACTTTCTTTAAAAATGCGACACAAAGGAGTCAATCTGATGATTAATGCAGACATTAGAACATTGAAGCTAATAGCTGTGTGAGTGGGTTCCACAACCACCTACAGACTGCTCCCCAGATGGTGCATCTGAATCTTGTGTAAAGGTGCACAGGGTGGCCAGGGCAAGGTATGATGTGAAGGGAAGTAATTGCAGTAAAACTTGCCACAAATATTCAAAGAAAATAGTAGCTCACCATGTTATACCAAGTGTGGAACACAAGTGCCCTTCCAACAGGAACAGGAAGATACTGGGAAGTCAGCACTGTCTCCATAACAGCTGATCACGAAACCTCATCTCACTGCAGCAAACAGGACATTTAGCAGTCAGTCTGTCCTACCCTGTCCTGTGCAGGTGACCTCTTGGGAACTGTCCTCATGAGGTCCTGAAGGAACACATGATTTGAGCTTTCAGGTGACTGTCCAGCACACTCTCAACAAGACCAGTAATTAAAAGGCAAGAGCACTCTGACAATTAATACTTGGTACAATTACTGAATTCTAAGCAGCCACACAATAAAGATTAAGATAGAAGACAAAGTCAGGAAGAAAGGCATGAAGAGCAGGTAGATATTAAAGATAAAAATACAGCATCACTTCCTTCACCTTTCCAGCCAGAGAATCATTTTGTCTCAGAAGTGATTTGATTCTGTATCACATTGGTTTGTGGCTTGATATCCTTTTTTTTTTTTTGCCTAGTCCATTTCAGCCCTGAAAAATATAATTGGCCAGAGCTCTGTTTCTGTGCTTGAAACTTCAATTCAATAACCTCTCTCCTATTGTATTCCACAGAGATCCAGAAGTAATGTGTGCTCAGGATATGAGAAGAGTGATTCTCTGGGAGAACTGAAGTTCAATTCCTTCATTTCATTTCAATAAATGAAGGTTGACTTTTAAATTGGCAGATTTGTCAAAGGTGGTTTTTTATCACAATTAAAAGCTGAGACATGTAGTGGTCTTATCAAAAGAAAAAACAGATTTTTTTTTTCCACATTTCTGTGCAAGTATCAGTCAGAAAAGACAAAGCAGAGGCAATACGACCAGAAAATATTTTCACAAATACTCACAATGATTTAAAAATGAATTTGTTCCAGCTGTGTTTGCTTCTCTCAAATAGGCAAATAATTTTGTTATGGTCACACACATTCTCACGGAAAGAAAACTTTGGAAACTCATGAGGATTCATGGAAAGCAAAGTTTACACAGAGAAGGAAATCAGCCAGACAGGAGTCAGACTGCACTGATCACAACCAGCACTTCAAACACATACAACTACTCTTGGGAATATCAGAGAGAATTATAGTAACACCTTGTGCACGACTTCAAACATGTCGAGCTCTGCTTTGGACAAACACTGGGTCAAACACAGCAAGTGTCAAGAAACATCACTTTTTATTATTATTTACAACTGTGATTGTCTTACTTGAAGGACCCCAGCCTGAGAGGGTTCTAATTGTTTTATTTCTATCTGGCTTTAATATTTATATTTATTAAAATATTACATTGGTTTATATTTATATTTATCCAGATGAGGAACAACTATCTTCTGATCTGAGAAAGCCATCTCTCTAGACACCACAGCCAGGAATGGGGAGTATTTAAAGCAGCTGATGCACGGGAAAAAAAGAGCCAAGAAAGACAACAGCTACAGATGTAAAGAGGAGACAGCACAGTTGTGCCCATATAGTACAGCTATAATTTCAGTCCCAGCATGACCTGCAGCCCATCCTGCCCTAACAGAAATAATTTGGATACTTGCTAATGCTGCAGCTGCGACAGAGCAAAACAGAGACAACAAAGCCTGGTGGTAAACACCCCGAGCAAGGTGTCACAGCAAGTCAGATCAGCTGGCAAGCCAAATGGTTTAAAAGTCTTGTTTTGAGCCAGTCCACCAGCCTGTCCTGCTCAGGAGGTGCACAGACCCTCCTGGCACCAGTGGTCAAGAGAGGGGACAGGCTCAAGTCTTTGAGCAGTGGCACCAAGCTGGTTTGCCTTGAGCCAGCTATGAAGCCCTTGTGGCCAGTATGGCTAGTACAGCACACCATGCATGGGTTTCACGAGAATGGTTCCCAACTGCCTGGATAAAAATAAACATGGGCAGATTTATGCAGGTGCTGTGAATCTCAGGATAGCACAGCCTTATGCCATTGACCCTGGTGCCATGAAAAGCTCATCCATGCAGCCACAGTCGGCAGATACCTTGGGTACCAAAGAAGCAGTAGTGGGAAAGAGCAACTGTAGTATTTGGAGGGCAAGTAAAAGGGCTCACTTCCACCCAGGCAGTTTTCTCTCAATATCATTTTTTGCCGACTGATAGCAGTTCATAACCACGCAACTGGGGGAATCCCTGTGCCATCTGGAGCATTTCTGAATAGGAGTTTCATAAACCATTATGCAACACTTCTACCTTTGTGTGCATATTCCCAGGAGGGGATTGCAGTGGCCTAGGCAATGAATGTTTGATATCCTCACAAAACTTGATCAGCTCCACGCTGCATTTCACCACCGTCTGTCAGATGGCTCCACTTGGCAGATCTTGACATCCCACTCTGAGCAATTTTTCAAAGTGTATTTGAGGAACCTTCCCATTCCTCTACACAAGGAGGTAACATGGATTTCTGTCACCCTGGATGGGTTAGTTGCACTGTGAGTCATAACCAGAGCACACAGCAGCACTACCAGACTCTCCACCCTTCAGAGATGGGGAAAGAGAGGGCTGGCACTAGATACCACAGTTTGTCTCACCAGGGTGGCAACCACCTGGTGCTGTTAAGTCATTCTGGGGATGTCCAAAACCCAGCCCAAGAGGAGAACCAAGATTCCCTTTCCCTGCAAGCATCACCAGGAAAAAAGGCAGGGTTCAGAGCTGTCCCTGCCACACCACCAAGGTCAGCACAAATACTCACTGTCTTCAGCCCAGACTGGTAATCCATCTAGCTGGAACTGGGTCTGCCTGTCCCATGTGAAAACCCTCCTGTCCCTATCCCATTTCTTCTGGACACTTTTGGCCACCTGAGGAAAGCAAAGAAGGGCTGCTCACCCCTCTCATGTAAAGCACTTTATGATAGTGCTGAAGGAAAAATGGTAGGTTGGCAATTAATGGAGCACAGGTTAGTTTGTGGCCTCCAAGAAAGACATAGCATCGCACACTGCCTGTGAACAGCTTCAGCAAATACAGAACTTTTTGTTATTATATATATAAATCTGTTTTATTTTTCCAGTGGACTATTTTTAAGTGTTTTGTGAGTGAAATGCATCCATCTCTTCACTGGGTTTCCACAGAGAAGTGCTCTGCCTCGCACAGGTCTCCAGCCAGCACAACACCACCAAGGTTGCTAGCAGCATCCTTTTATCCTGCCACACTCCTGCTTGCCAGCAGAAGAAAGGACAGCAGGTGCTGAGCTGATTCCAAATTACAAATATACTTGACCTCTCACTGCAACCTCTCAGTGTGCAGGGACATTAATTAGTGTCTCTCCTCTTTCCAGAGAGTGGATAGAGGTCAAATGGCATGATATAAATATGAATAAATCATCTCTGAGATCCCTCCATCAGAACTGAAATTACTTGATATTTGCTGGGCAGTAGAGACAGACAAATGGAAAGATGGATGGATGGACAGATGGATGGACGAATGGATGGATGCACGGACAGATTGATGAAAGAAAAGACCAATGGACACTGAAACTGTGTGGTCTTGTTGCCTTTGAAGACCACACTGATGTGAGATAGCACATATAACCATCACAAAACACCTGGTGGCTGAAGTGGCCAGACTGCTATTCTAGTGTCAGAAAGGTCAGAAGTTGTTCCCTTTTCGTAGAGAGGTTGTCTCATAAACCAAAAAAGAGGAAAAGCATCTTCATCTGTGGCCTGTAACAGTCTTTTTGTGAGCTCTTACAGACTTGGTACAGGACAGGATGTCAACCTGATAATGGCAAATCAGCTCTCAGCATCTCAGTCCGTCCTGATGCTTCATCCTGGTAGGATCATTTTCATCCTGAATATGAAGTTCTCTGCAGCTGTTTGTCCAAGGTGGACGTCCTCCTGGGACACCCTGCAGGCCATCTTCTGGGCCCAGAAGCATCCTGGAGGCACTCTATCACTGCTGAAGCACAGTTGTTTTTTTAACCTCTCCATGGATTTATAACTGCTCCAGGCATAATGATCCTGTTAGCTGCATGCTCTTTCATTCATTAACACCTCTTCTTTTCATCCTCGCAGTCTGTGAGACCTTCTTGTATCTGCATGTCTGCCTCAAAGCAGGTTTGCAATCTGCAGAGCAGGAATTGTTTTACTCTGTGTTTTTTTTACCACAGTATGTGGCAAACCACAGCACATGGCAAACCATCCTGACTGGATTGCATCAGACATCAAAGGAATGTCCAGCAAAGCCCACTGCACCACAGCACAGTGAAGGCTAGAGTGGAGCAGGAAGCTCAGGCTCATGGAGGTTAGCTGGGGGAAAAGAACCATTTCAGGGCAGGGACCTCTGCAAGGCTTGGCGGTGGCTCAGCAAATCTTTCTTGCTCTCCTTTCAAAAGTACATTTCTAAATGTGCTGCCTTGAGGCCAAAGAAATTCCCAGAACAAGCATGAATTTTTCAGGAGGATGGAATGTGTCTACTGCTGTTCTCTAAGACACAAAGGAGACAAAAAAGGTTATTTTCTGATTTCAAAGAAGATATTCTTAGTATAAACTTCCAGCAATACATCCGGACAAAAGCACACAAAAATACTACATGTATTAACATATACATGTGATTACCACCACCACAGTTTTGACAGAAGCCCATCCTGGTAAACCATCTTCATGTTCCTGCACTATAAATCATTAATCATAACCACTTGATCTGGAAGTAAAGCACTTTCTCTCCCAAGAACATCCTAACTGACAAAGGGGAGAGAAAAAAGCCAAGCAAAATTTGCTTTGCTTGTTAGTGAAAGCTCCAGTAACGCACTGTCCTTGCTCCCTTCTCGTGCTCAGTATCTGGAATGGCTGCAGAGTCATTATCAGGCTGTTGGGCAGGTCTGGGGAGTGGAAATTTGTGTATGGCACTCTCAGGGCTAATTGCATGTGCCGCCATTCAGGTGAATAGAAAACTCATACACTTGGCCTGCACCCAAAGTGACAGCCTTATCCCCCATGTCACATAAACATGATTAAGAAAACAATTTTTTTTCCCTCTTACTGAGCATTAAATCTTAACTAAAATGCTGCTAAACTGAGAAACGTTCTTTGTTTCCAGCAGTGGATCTTTCCCCCACTGATGATGCAGGTTCCTGATTTTTTGTCCTTCAAACCACCTTCCCTCTCCGCTCAGGATGCCCAACCAGTGCAGCACCAGTGCCCATATTAGCAGCCAGGATGGTGCAAAAAATTCAGCCCCCCTGGTTTGTGGGAAGCACAAAAGTGAGGTTAGGATGGGACAGAGTGTTCTGAAGCAGCTTCAGACCAACACAGTCATTCTCTCTCTATACTTGTCTATACGCCCATGTACATATACTCAGAATATTTCCACTCTGATATGAAAGCCTGGTGAACAGAATCTGTGCATTTCATAGCTGTTCCTAAAGGCTGAAGCCTTAGCAGGCTGCACCCTTCTAATGGAGGTCAAGACTTCAGCGATTTTTTGTGATAATACGGAAAAAATATGTAATCCTCTGTTACATGGCTTTCTGGTAAAGAAGTCTGATCTCTGCTTCTTCTACATACTTCCATTTTGTAATGCTGCACAAGAGGGGATCCAGCCATTTGGAACAGGATATAACCAAATAAAATAACTGACACTCTAATCTTATTATTGATATGCATTGCCAACATTTCTCTTCCACCAACAGTTCACACACATCCAGGGAATGATGCAGTCTTTTAGATGATTTACCACTAACCAACTAAAATACCAAACCCAGAAGAGTCAAATCCCCTCACATTCTCACATCTGAACAGAAAGCATTTGAATAGTCAAACTTGTACTTAGCTTTTCAGAAAACCAGTTTGGAAAGGAATTTAGGGAACCCTCCAATCCATCCCAATGCCCTAAGCTCTACCACTGGCTGAAGTTAGAAAAATTCTACATCTGGAGTCCAACTAGACTTCATGCATCAAGAAAATGGTCCAAACAACTGTGGCTGACCAACATTTTATCTTGCAATGTCTTTTTTTTCTGATTGGAAGTTTTCATCTGCCAACATAAGTGTAAATTCTCCTTACTTCAGGCAGGTAAATATTTCCTTGCAGCAGTGCCATGAAAAACAGGCCCACTGTGAGTCATTTTATCTCAGGCAATTTTTCATAATTGGACTGCATGGAACAGACTCTTCTTGTTATTGGTGTGATATCAGATAATAAAATAAATAACTTGCCACTTTTATAAGCAGAAGGGAAAAAAACAGATTTATAGCATTGGGATTTGGAAATGCTTGTTACTTGCTTGTTTCCCATTCTGTGTCTTCTCAAGAAGTTAAATAAAAACATCAGTGTCTTTCTGCAAAGAGTTACAGGGGAAACAACAGTGTGTATTAAATTGAGACTTCAGAGGGGAATTTCAATCAGTATATTATCAGGATGTTCTGACAAAGTTTAAAATCTCTAGAGATAAAAACAGTTACTAGAACTCATACAGCTGTTTGATGCTGATCTGTCATTGCTTTTACAAGCAAAAAGCAAAAAGCAGGAAAAAATGGTTGAAAATTTTAGCAGGAATTAAGGAACATGAAAGAGAGGAAGGAAAGAAGAGGAAGGTGCAACAAGCAGAGAATAACATAATAAGCACCAGTGATGCAAAGCTAAAAGATAATGCCTTAAAGTAAGAAAGAAGGCATATGTATTTCATACAGAGTGGTGAAACTTGAGAATGTATTACTGTAAATTCTCCATTTTGTGATATCCTCTCCAAAACCAAGTGTCTTAGTCAAACAGGGTTCAGAATGGGAGTAATGGATTCAACTTGAGTGTGTGCTCTAAAAGGATAAAACAGAAATAGAAGTAAGTAAGGATAAGCTCAAGCATACAGAGTCCCCTTCATCTGCAAAGCCTCAGCAAGTCAGAGTCCCTCAAGGAAAAGGATGAAGTGCCAAGGGAAAGAAAAGCAGAGCTGGCTGTAGGGTAGGTACAGGGTCAGGCAAGTCACTGCCAGATGCCATGAAGTGATTGCCCCATCAATGCCAAATTAGGCTGGTCCCAAACTCAGGCCTGCGGAGATCCATCTCCTCCTGGCTGGGAGGCTACTGGGAGCACCCCGAGTAGTGCAAGGCACACAGCAGCATTCAGGAAAGGCTCTCTGAAGAAAATAATGATGATCACAGAGAGCCTGAAAGCTGAAAGGCTTTCCAAGCTATGGCATTAGCAAGGGAAGGAGCCCACAGGGCTGCTGAAGCCTTGCCCTGCCCTGGAGGTCTGGGGCCTCCCATATTTCCACCTGTTCTCCAGCGTCACAGGCACCCACATCTAAGCCCAGACCAACCCTGGGTATTACAGGGAGCTCCTGTCCCCTGCGAGCTCTGCTCTCTCCCTCCTCCCCTCTGGCCCTTTCTGTGCTAAAAGGAGAGCACATGTCAGGGTAGAAGCTCAGCCCCCATTTTTTGTCACCTCCTGGAGGATGTTATTTCTTTCTATGTGCTGTATAGAATGCATAGGCAGAATCATGTGCCCTGCCTGGGCATCAGTAGTTGGGTGTGCTGGGTAAATGGTGTAATACCCCTCAGGCTGCCACTGCCAGCTCTGCTTCTCCCAAAAGGCCACTCAAAATGTATCAAAGTCACCAAGTCTGTGCATTTGCTTTGCACAAATTCAATTTTTAGAGCTTCTCATCAGTTCAGAGACATGAAATGATAGACTGAAGGTTTCAAAACTGCTAAGTGTAACAGATACTTTGCTTATGCCTCACTTTCACTTCAGTTCACCTTCCATGCTACTTGACATTTATTTTTGAGTAGTATATAGTGGTATGGAATTGATGCCAGGATGATTTTTTGCCTTTCCTTTTATACCCCTGTTATACCTTTTTCCAACTTCTGTATTCCTAGTGCTTTTTGCCTACATTCTTGGACTTGTTTGTTCAGCTAGGAGATTAAACATTTTAGAAGCTTCGTAGCTAGGGATCAGTGTGCCCCAGACCCCAAGGTCCTCTCCAGAACACATTCTGTAAACCAAGATAGAACCATCCAGGGGAAGGTTCCTTGGGGAGGGGGGCTCACTTGAGCCTCTCATAGGGGAATCTTTGATAGATAGGCTAATTAGTAAGACCTATAATGTTATACCAGATCTTTTGGGGGTGTGCATTGTAGTGTGCATTTCAGCTCATTCCACCTGGACATGTGCACCTAAAGATTCTTAAAATAAATACCAAGGTAAAACCCCTTTTTCCCTTCTAACCATGTTTGATTCTTGATTTTAAGACCAGAAAAAGGCATCAGAATTAAGTCCTAAAATCTTATAAAAAAGGAATTTTCTTCTGTGCATTCCTTGATCACCATGTAAACCATGGAAAGAATAGCAATACTGTATTGAGTAGCCCCCAAATTAAACACACTGAAGGGGAAAAAAGGGAACATCTCACACAGGAAAAGTAATTTGGGTTTTAGAAAGCCTCCTAAAATGCAAAAATATTGCATTTTAATACAAGGAAGGATTGTTACCAAAGAAATCATTGCTCAGACATATCTGAAGTGTTACAAACTACAGGAGGAAATCAGAAAAGAAGAAAAATCAGGAAAAAGACAATCAGCAACTGAAGTTGAATTCTAAAACCACATGACAGCTTTGTCCTTTTCATTGAGTCTACTACACACAAAACAGAAACATGTTTGAAAAAATTTGGCATTCAGAGGCATTAAAATTATTCAGTTACTGTCATCACTCACTGAGAAACATGACGTTCCATCACATGAGTCATCTCTGCAAGGAAATGGGCACAGAATGTACTGTGAAGCACACTGAGAAGTCACAAGTACAGAACCCAAAGAGAGAGGGAGTTCCTGATGTGTAACAAGAGCATGACTTTTGCTGATACCAACTGTGATCGTGCCTTTAGCTTGGTACATGGGATGGGCCACAGCGAGGAGGTGGAACTGCTGCTGGCACGTCCCTGGAGGAGACCCATTCCAGGTGAGAAGAAGACACAGGAACATTTTCCTAGCTTCTCTGTGTCTATTTTTTAGCACTTCTTGCATAAATGCACCAAATAAACCCAATTGCTGCAGCAACTGGACTCTCACCATGTAGTGCAGCAATAAAACAAGCTTGCAATAAAACAAGGGAATTTTCCAGGGTTTCTCTGGTCTTTCTGGTGCCCACCAAGCCATGACAGAGAAGGAGACTTGTGTATCTCATTTAAGTACATTTTAGATCCCCCCCAAAGCCATAACTGTCTGCTGAGGATGTTTGGGGAGGGCATACCAAGCCCTCAGCATCAAAGCAGAGGCAGGTTGACCCTCTGGAACCCGCTCAACAGCTGCTGAGCACGTTGGCACCTGGAGACCAGGCAAGGCAGCTCACATTCACTGTCATGGTTTCTTCAGGGACATGTGCCCCAGTCTGGCTCTCCAGGTGGGCATAAATCCTCCTTCTGCTCAGGTGCATCTAAATCTGTGCTATCTTTTCCACATGGTCTGGAGTCCCCAAAACCTCTGGACATGCCCTCCACTGCACATGAGGACCCTCTAGACTCACTCATTGCCATGATGGGAATGTGAAATTTCTCCATCTGAAGCTCTTGATTCTGGACCTCCCCAGAAGCAGCACACCCAAAATTGCCCCAAACAGCGTTGATGCTCCTTCACAGTGGCCCCTTTTCCCTTGTATGTCTCAGCTAATGCCCTTGTACTTCAGGGCTGTGTACCCCAAATGCAGAGCTCATCTTGGAGAACAAGAGGCCAAAGACTTCCCACAGCATCAGGTACAAAGAGCTTATCCCACACAGTCTTCACTTGCTGCTGTAGCTGCTTTGCAGTGTAGTTATATGGCACAATTCAATGCAGTTCATGACCAGTTCCTGTCACCGTGCATCGCATGCCCCTTGTTGCAGACAGATGTTATTTATTCTACAACTGTCTCAAAGTCTTCCTCCAAAAAATCCTCCACAATTCCAAGAGCTGTGATTTTCTTTATCTCCTTTTTGTTTCACAATTATATTGTGAAATTGCTGGGGATTTTTTCCCCCTTCACTTTTAGAAGTCAGGATTGCATTTCACTTGCAAACAAAGCAACTGAATAATCTTACAGTCAGCCTCTTCCCTTAACAGGACATTTTAAACTTTTTCACTTTAAGGACTTTGCAATGAAAGTCCTTGATGAGCTAAAAACATGTACTAATTAGTATTTTATTATGAATTTCCAATGCATGTCTTTTCAGTGGAAGTATTAAAAAACTTAGTCTGCATCTTACCATCTTTGTGGTCATTTGAAAAAATTGTCCTGCCTTGTGAAGACATAAGGAAGCTTATGCAGAGACAACCCAGACTGTGTGAAAGCAGTATCTGTACAAAAAGCATTCAGACAAAACCAGCACGGTATCTTCACTTGAAACAGGTCGTGAACAAACAATTTGTACAGGAGTCAAGAAAACAGTAGAATTGAAAGAAAGGAACAAGTTCCAAATTAGTGGCTCATTACAGTGGAAAACAGTCAATCATATCTGGCCCTGCAGGTGGAGGTTTGCCTCCATCACCCCCCATCAAAACTCCCAAAGAGTAGAAGTGACATACTAACTGTGTTCATGGTGGCTTTTGATTCCCCAGCATGAAAGGACCATATAAATTTACCAGAGAAAGTCAAGGAGTAATCAATAATGTAATTTGTCTCAAATTTACTTATAGGGGTGTTCAAGAAAACAGAGAAAACAGACCACTTGACTTGTCAGAGGTGGGGCACAGCCATCCTGGACACAGAAACTGCTGAAGAAGGACCGGTAGCTTGTATCTGGCTCCCTCGTGTCCTTGGCAGGTTCCCTGGAAAGCCAGACATGGCTCAGCACGGGGGTGCACTTACATCCTCCGTCTTGTGATCTCCCAACAGCTGAGCATGGGGGAAAGCTATGGATTTCCTAACCACAAAAGGACACGTGTCTGGAATCAGATTCCTTGTGGGTGCCAACAGTAAGATTGAGAGCTAAGCTCTTTTTTGAGTCATTCATCAGCTCAGATGTGAGTTGTCAGCCATTTGAACGTTTTCCACAAAAGCTGCCACACAGTCTGTGCTCTTTATCCATTCTCCAAGTATAGCAGTAGAGATGTGTCAGACCCACTATTTTCATTTATTAAAACTTTCTGCCTAGTTTGACAAACTGGAGGAAAGTTCTAGATAGAGCTGAGCATTAATTAACCTTCTTGCATTCACCTAAATCTCCAGTTCAAAGCAGTACACATTGTAAAACATAAGAGGAATTATTCTCTCTCATTTAAGATACCCACTGAGGCCCTTTGTCTGACTTTCCCTGCACTCTAACCCAGGCCACTTCCCTAGTGCTTCAGAGACCTCCAAAGCTTCTGTCCAGACCATCGGTTATAAATCCTCCAATTTTGAAAGCAAAAGAGTTAGCTGGAACATAATCAGAGGATGAAGAAAGCTTGTAGGATAGGTCCAGTTCCTCATAATTTTTAGGTACCTTACTCGGGATAGTGGCACATGGTTTTACAACTTTTTGGAGGGGAATGGTTGGAGAACTGAAATCCAGGAAGCCCTGTGTGTCATGAGGAGAGGGGCAGCAGCAAGTTGGCATTGCTGGAGTGAAGCCCTGGAAACATGTGTCTGTTCCCCATGGAAGCCAGTGACCTCGCCTGAGGCTGTCCCCAGGAGACATCAGGCACGCTCAGATCTACTGACTGAGCTGCTCTTAGGATGGATCCCTGTCCCATTTTGGTCAAAATGCCCTGGCTGAGTCCAAACAGTTTAATAGTGAGACTTGAGATTCACCAGCCCAAGCTCCTTACAAAGTCAACAGAGAGAAAAACATTTCTGTAGGGCAGCTCAGGCTTCCAAGGTCCAAGTCTGGGCATACCTGCTCTGCCTTTGTCGCATGGAGTCTGTGGCACTTGACCTCCTGAGATGGATGGTTTAGGAGGAGGTCCACAAGCTGAAGGTGGACCAGGTTTATACTGGCACTGACAGCTGAGTGCAGTTTGGAGGGACTGGAGATGCTGGAGAGGGAAGTGACTGGAAGCAGCTGGTCAGGGTGACTACTGCAGCTGGGGCAGCCTCTGGGAAAGGGGATGGGTACCTCCCCAAAGGAGACAGTGTGTTCTTGCCATCAAAATGGGAAAATTAGCTGAAAGCAGTGGGAATTGTGCTCAAGTACCATAGTACTGGGATAAAAAATTATAAGCACCATAGAAATCTGTAATGTATTTACTGTGAGGAAGCTGAAGACACAACTCTAATCCCACTCAGCATTCCTTTGGTAAAAGTACGTAAGTATTTGCTCTTCACAAACCTGTTATGCAAAGAGTACTAGAGAGGTCTTTGAGTCATGTGAGGGGAGTCCAGCCCCTCTAGGACCTGCAGCAACAGAGATACTTTGCATAATTTATAATGTAAAGCCTAACTAGAGGGAAAGGAATCCCAGGAGTTAATGGATTTTACTCCACTTATTTCAATAAATTATAGCACTGACTCCAGGCATCAGTTCAACAATATTTTTAGTGAACTAGATGCAGAAAATAAACAAGCTTTTTCTGTAATTTTTAGGAAGACAAAGTGTACAGGTTCTGACTTTTCAAAGCTACTCCCAGGAAAAAGGCAGGGAGTAAAAATGAGACACTTCAGTCTAAGAAAACAGCAGCAAACTGAAAATCTCAGAATGGAAATAACCTTCTTTGTCCAGTAACTCGTGATTTAGGTATAACATTCTGCCTTGAAACTAAAGCTGAAGGAGGTTTTATTGCAAATGCAGCTGCATTTTTAATAAGAGAGTGAAAAGTAGTAGGAAAAAATAGCATAGGAGCAATTTTGTAAGGGGACTGTGTGACCTAATATCTGTTTTTCAACTCTAATATCAATGATTTTGTGCTCTACTTTCCTTCATCAACTGACTGGGGACTTTTTTTCAAGTCATTAGGAAGCTAGGAACATACCAATTTTGTTTTAGAACCACAGAGAAATGGTACAGATTAAAAAAAAAAAAAAAAGGTGGGGGTTTTATTTTTACCTAAACTGATTGTGCATTGTTTAAACTGGGCTGATACAGTGACCATGCCTTTTTTGCTACTGATAGAGAGAAGAGAGGAATCAGACCCCATGTGATATTTCCAGACAGCAAGTTACAGACCGAACTTGTAGAAGTGGCAGTTCTTTGTGTTTCCATAGCAACCCAAGCTGCAGTTGTCGGTAATTAAAATTAACTCCATAGTTTTATTGGAATGCCAGGAGCTGCCTTCTCAGATGATGGAGACAAAACAGAAGCAACAATATCTGCCAAAATAACAGTTTTCTATATACAGCTCTGTCATTCACCAGCAGCATTCAGCCACATTTCATCCTTGCCTCTTTCAGTGCTGTTCCAGCATCTGTTTGACCAGCAGCAGAAAATGGTATCTAGAAGATTTTAACCCAACTCCTACTGCAAGCCCAGAGCTTTGCAGATGCATCCTGCTGCTGACACATGGTTCTCCTGCCTGGGCAGTCCTAGGTATGCCCTCCTCTCTCCCTAGCCTGTAGGTAAGAAAGGTGAGAACAGCCTTTCTCCAGATCAGGCTCACCTAGAGCCCAGTGAGGCTGGTGAGAAGGTGCATCCCGTGACTCCTAAAAGCTGGACAGAAAAACACATTAAGATAGTCTTGCCAGGCTCTGACGTGGCTTTAGGGTGGCTCCTTTCATTCCTACCCCTGAGCTGCCATCCCCAAAGCAATCATCTCTGCCACAGATCACATAGCATGGGCAAGGCTGCAGACTGCAGCAAGCAGTGGTGGTGGGGGGGAGGGGAAAATTGCAACTCTCCAACCCTCCCCACCCTTCACTCCTACTAAAAGCTCCCTAGAAAAAGTGCTTTTCACATAGAATATATCTACATCCCAAGTAAGGGACACAGGGGGAAAAGCACAGCACTAAGCCCCTGATCATCAAGCACTGCTTCAGTCAGGTAATTTCTTGGCTTTGTCCTGAACCTTCCGCACCAGCTGTCTGCAAAGCAGGGTTTGGACATGCATGCTGAGATGGTTCGTTGCAGGACTTCTCCCAGTGTGACTATTAGACTCATTTGAGAAGACAGCACCGTGTTTGGCTCCCTCTGCACCACCAGTCCTCCAGCACTATCCCGGATGGCTTTGCAACCTCACTTGTCCTTGTGTTAAATAGCACCAAAACACATCAGGAGCATGAAAAAACCCACTGCTGTGGTGGGCTGCAACACTTCACTCACTATCCTTCAGACAAGTTGAACTGGAAAAACGCAGTAAAAATAATAATCACAGTTTTATGTGGGGCCCAGGGGAGAGCCAGGGCCAAGTGCTGTTAAGTGTAGATGCAGCCAGTCTCTCTGGAGGGAGCAGAACGGACATGAACCCTATTTGTTCTCCTTGGCCTCCCAGACAAAGATCAGTCCTTGGCTCTCTTTTATTTACTAGGAGGGATGTATACATAGAGTACTGAAAACCAGTCCTGTGTTCAAATAACTCCTAACTTAATAGAAAAGTAAATTATTTTGCTTCTCAGAGAAAGAATATATTTTCCAACTGGCTAAGCATAAATTGAAATTCATCTCTTAGGGCCATAACTTACCAGCAGTTAGCATCTCTAGCAAAAGAGATTGCCATTAGTTGCTCTTAGTTGTTAGGTAAGCCAAAATAAAGTGCTATATTAATAAAAAATATTTTCCTGATGTCTACCCTAAAAAGACAGCAGTTAACAGCAAAAAAAGTACCTGCATTTCATGGTAATAATTCAAATGAGGCAGGAAATTGTAACACCAATGATTTATATCTTTAGCATGAATGGGAATACAAAATACATACATACATACATGTATCATGAGCTCAGTAATAGCACCAAAACTATATGCAGAGAGGTATATGCTTTAAAGGTAATGTCCATGACTAGCATGATGTCTCCTACCAAAATTATCATTGGCAAAACTATACCCTCTGCAATGAAGTCTTAACAGGCTTCTATGGAAACTGACTTCAATAAAGAAGGCTGGTACTAGAACTCTCTGAGTTTAAAATCTTAAAATCATTTTTTAAAGACAGTTTGAAGCAAAATTTTGTTGTTTTTTTTTTAAGTTTGGAAATCAGCTTTCATTTTCTGTTTGCTCATTTCCTTTTATTTAGACAATAAATACCTGGAAATTTTTGCTCTTCATAATTTTTACCCCAGAAAGCCTCAAAAGACCAGTTCAAGAATCTCTCACAGCGCAGACCAGAAGTGCCCCAGAGCTATGATTCAATAATCCATCCTGCAGATGGAACAACCCAGTCACATTATGATTATTGTTCATCACTTCCAGCCCTGGTTTTGTGCTGAAACAAAACTCTGGTAAAGGCACAAACCACAATTTCCAGGAATGTCTGTACAAGCAGCACAATGCAGTGAAGGGCATTCAGGGCTTGTGAAAAAGAAGGGTCCATTTGGAAGCAAAGTCATGTTTAGAAGTCCATGATTGTTTCTTGCATCTTCTTATACAATGCTATCAACAGTCAAAATTCTGCCAGGAGTCAAAATGTTTTTCAAAATGAGCTTGTGTTGCTCCGGGGTTGTATTGGCTGTATTGCTGTGCTGCTGTGTTTGACTGCTTCCTTTCCCTCCCGCTTGAAACTTGATAAGATCACGGTGGGAAATGGAGCGTAAGATGGACAAACAATGCTGTTACTCGGTGAGAAATGCACTCAGGAATAGAGGAAATCCTACATTTCCTTAGGAAGATAACTTTTCAAATAAGACTCTAAGAAAATATGCAGGTCCTAGTCACAGGGGGAGCCAGACGTGAGCCAAACACAAGCTCCAAAGTTTGTGTGTTGTGAAGGGACGCTTAAGCCTCTATATGAAAGTTGTCTAACAAGTGCCAAGGCAGAAATCCACGTCCAGACCTTGGGTGCAAAGGACTTAATGCCAATGAGCATTAAACTGAGATGTGTTCATGCAGGCTGCCCAGGAACCTCTCCAGCTGCTTCACTGCAGCATCCTGCCTCTGGTGAGGGGCATGTACTTGGGAAGTCCCCCCTAGATTGCTAAATGTGTCCCACATGTGCAAGAGGGATCCCTGCAGCCACCAAAACAGAGTGACACTGTTGCCTGTGCCCCTCAAGCAATGCACAGTGTATGCACTGTGCCACAGGGTTTGTTGCAAGCATGGGGTGGGCTGCAGAGCCAGAAATCTGTGCAAATGTGACATCACCCCAAGACCCACCCCACAGGAAAAATTTCCACATGGGGAAAGAGGGTACATGCAGGAAAGAAGAGCATGTCAGCAAACCGACCCCAGCCCATATGGCCAAGGTGTCTTCAGGACAGCCTGTGGTTTTAAAATGAAGCACATGCTCAAGTGTTCTGTTGGAAACCTTATGCCACCTTCCATGTGAGCAGCAGCACAGCTTTCCCAAAGCAAGCTGTCTGGGAAGATGACTGGCTGTCTCTCTGCTTAGGATACAAATTGTTTTTGAGGTACATACACCAGCGACTTTTCACATGTATCACATGCACAGATGTTTGGTGCAGTAGGACACAACAATCTGTGAATTGAGCACCTCAAGTTAGGAGAGAACAAGCTCATCTCATGCACCCTTGGGTTTAATATTAGATTTCAACAAAACAGAAGCGGAATTCAAACACCTTCATGCAGGTACTCACATACCCAAGACAATTTTCTTTCACCTCGGGGAGAGTTACAAGTTTCAGAGCCAGACATTACCGTGCCAATTTTTTCTGACCAGACAAAATTCAGGTCAGCAAAAGCCTGCCCAGAAATTGGAAAGCAGACCTTTCTGCATAGCATGACAGAGGTAGAAAGGAGGGGGGAATCCCAATTCTCGACGCAGCCACTTGGAGAGCCCAGAGCTGCAAATACCTTTTCCATTCATCCTGCACAGCAGGATACCCTCAGCAGCAGCAGCAGCGAGTGTGAGCAGTGCTGGCAGAGGCAGCCAAATGCAGCCAAACCTGGCAACACAACTGTGCTGCCTGGTAGAAGTGGACAGAGAGATAACAGCAAGAAAAATTTAAATTGATTAAAGATACAGCTTCAAAACCTCATCATCTGCTCTGAAGGGGTTAAACTTGTTCTCTGTGTTTCTCTGACCTGTCAATAGTGTTAAAATTGCCTCCTTTCCTCCTGTTTTTTTATATACTGCTACACAGTGGGATTCCAACTTGCAGGCATGACTTCTCTAGGGCTTTATTCATTTTGTCCTGGTTGGCTGCATTTTTCAGAACTCTTTCTTTTGCCTTCATTAAACTTGAATAAAAAGGGGTCTATTAAAAAATGCAAAGGGCTCATTTTTCAAAATCAACCCTAGCCTTCAATTTTTCAAGGTTAGAGGACTTTTTCTTTCATTTGGTTTAATCCCAACTGCAAAAGAAAGGAAGAAACCCATTTAGAGGGTAACCAAGAACTTAAGTGCCTCAGAACCAAGCAGGACAATCCAACACTGCCTGATCCATCCACCAAGCTGGGCTCTCCATGGTACTTCCTAACAGAGTCATCCAGAGGGTGGCTGAGCACTCTAAAAGTCTCCCCAGGGAAGTGATCACAGCACCAAGCCTCCCAGACTTCAACAAGCATTTGGACAATGCTCTCAGGCACATGGTGGGATTCTGAGGCTGTCCTGTACAGGGCCAGGAGTCGGACTTTGATTATCCTTGTGAAGCCTTTCCAACTCTAGGTATTCTTTGACTCTATGATTCAGAACAAGAGGCAAACTGTGGAGCTCCAGCAGATCTTCTGTAGAGCCCTGTCTTTCCCTGGCTGGCATTAGGTGCCTGAGTTTAAATCCTTCGATCAGCTGTACAAATATCCACTGATGTGCACTAAACTTTTTCATAGCTGTGATCAGCTCTTAAAAGAGCACTTGGCCATATCTTCAGGAACTGGGTCAGAGGAATCTGATATCTTCCAATCAGACAAGACAAAAATTTTGGGTCAGGTTTGGATTCACAACTAAGCACCCATTTTCAAGGTGACCTTGTCTTTCAGGCTTCTAAGTCAAGCTATTTTCAAAAGGTTAGCAAACAATAGAAGCTCCATATTTTAAAGAGCTTAGTGCACAGGGTTAGGCACGAAGTGTTGCAAATTGTCAGTGCTCTTCTCACATCAACAGGACAGGCAATGACATTTGGCTTGGGCAGCAGCCAAGAGATGCACAAAAGCTCAGGCTTTTTGAAGCTTAAAGACACTTGTATAGATGTCTAAAATGAGAGCTTAGGTTTCTGGGGGAGTTGTCCAAGGAGCACAGCATAGTGGACTCTGCCAGGGAGCTACATCTCTCTAGCTGAAAAGACCGCTGTCAGTAAGCTTGGTGGATGCATTTGAACCCACAGTGCTTTAAAGACTAACTCTCCACCAGGATTTGTTGCTGCAAACAAAAACATGACAAGTGTGTAAGATGTCAAATTAGTCAACACAATGTTTTTAAACTCACAGTAATGGCCACCAGAACAGCTGCTTTGTCTAATATTTTCCTTCAAGCAGAGAAGACCATAGCAGCATTCCTGTCTTGGCATAGCTTGTGACACAGCAAAAGTCTGTAAGAGTTTTTAAGCATTTTTTTGCTGTGAAACATTCAAAGCAAAGGGATCAAAGATCAGGAAATATGTGACACCTGCTCTTTCCCTTTATCTGATGGAATCTGGGGGTTGGTTTGTGTTGTCATTGGCTTCTGGTTGTTTTCTGCTCCAGCCCAGAAAAACAATTTTTTTATGACTACTTAGGAGATGCTTCAGACGTAAAATCAGATCTGCAGCTGATCTTCCCCGAACTAAAGTTAATATCCCTCATTATTAAAAAACATCAGCCAATGCTCTAAAAACCATGTGTCATTTAAACCATTTTGTCTTTATTCAAGCCTTTTGAATATACTTTAATTTTCACATTGGAATTGTACAGCCAATATCTTTAATTAAGCTGACTTTTTAAGGCAGGCAAATGGAGGCAGGAAAGCAAAAAATCTTCCTCCAAGCCCATAGGGATAGTTGGGCACAGACTTATCCCACCTGCATCAGTGGGGAACAAGTGTAGGGCAACCAAGAACTCCACAGCACAATCCAGCTCTCCCAAGATACAGACCATCTTCGAAAGCAACCATCTCTTTCCATTACCATACAGATAGCCAGAGCTGAGACATGTGCTTAACCAAGAGCCACTGTTAAGTGCTTAAAACTGGGATCACTGCAGAACTGTGGCAGGTCTGAACATGGCCTGAAGTGGCTTTTAAAATGCCACATTATTTAGTTGGAGTGTTCCCTTTGCTTTCTGTGACCACTAAATTGGAAGACAGTTCTAAAATACTCTATTCCAAATGCCAGGGGTTTGTTGTTCAAAGGTTTTCATCCATCTCACAGAAACTTTAACTATCCTGCAGACCTTGAGGAGCTCAAGTGGGTACACTTGCTGCAGATCATGCCTCGTGGTTCCCTCACCAGCATATTCTTTGTGCATAAAAAATTGGCCTTGCTAGTAATAATGAGCACAAAAGCTTCTCCTTGAAGCATCTGGGAATACTTCCCTTCAGCTGCCTTGTGAAAGCTGTATTATGTTGGAGAAATATTTGTACAGTATTTTGTTAGACTCTGTCTTACGAAAAAACATCAAACAATCTTTTTAAATCAAAAAGACCAATGACAGACTTGTCCCGAGCAGCAAACTCACGATAGTGTGTGATGGACTCCCACTGTGGGTTGTACACTGGAAATATATTTCCAAAACTAAAGGGGCAAAAGGAAAAAGAAAAGAGGTTTCCTTATACGTGAGCAATGGATGTTATAAAATTTTTCTCTGTTTGAAGGAAAATTAGAGCTTAGATCTTCCAGCTGCCACTAATTCACTTGTAACAAAGCATGATCAATTATTGCTATAAACAAAGCACATTCCAAAACAATTGAGGTTGAGGCAATAAAACCACCCATTAGAGCAGACACGTTGGACAGGCTCCAGTCAGTCTCATTTAGGTGAGTAATTTAGGAAAAGCTCCACTGCAATTTTAGGCATCTGGCCCGGGAGAGGAGGGGGAAGATGACAGTTCAGGCAGTCTGATACACCTCTCTGGAGCTTTCTTCTGGAATCAGTGGAGAAGAGTGAGGGCTGCTGAAGATGTGGGGGGAATACAGGCATGGCTGCACTGGACAGGAGGACACCATCCTGCCACATCACAGCCCTGCAGGTTGAGAGACCACCCAGGAGGTTCCACAGCCAGGAGGGTGGACAGCACACAGCCTCAACAGGACTCAGCTCCATGCTACCTCCTCTGGGCTTGAGGAGGGCAGCTGGGGCCACCTCCCTTCACACAGGGGAGTCTGTTAGGGCAGCTGACTAACACCACACACTGCAGGTGGCCTGAGTGTGTCTCACCATCAAATTCTCAATGTGCTTCCCCTGGTACAGCCTTAGGGGCTCAGAATTTTCTCAGACAGCACCCAGGTATGGCCTGGGGATGGCATGGGCCATGTCAGGGTGCAGCCCTCACAGTTTGAAAAGTAACAGAATATAAATGTATGAATGTAAGCTGTGCTATGCCAGTTGTCTTCAACACAAAAGAACAGTCTCTGGCCCATCAGATGTAGCCACAACCAAAGCAGGGTCTAACAGTCAAGCTCCCTTCCTCCTCAAAAGGTGTCTAACAGCAAGGCTCAAGTAATGTGTTTTCTAGGCTGCCCCTCACCTGAACCCATGACACCTGTCTCCATGTCTACAAAGGGGACCAGTTTTGTCAGGAACAGTGTCAAGTGTAGATACTCATGATGCTGCATGGCAGATGGGCTCTATCACACTCCCACAAACCCACTAAGGCAAGCACCGTGTGCTTATGATGGTGGTAGCAACCACTGGATAAGTGGAAACCTATCCCATGCCCCATGCCACCACCTGGAGCACTGTCCTGGGCCTTGGAAAGCAAGTCTTACGGCAACATGGCACCCCAGAAAGAATTAAGCCAGACAAGGGGACTCATTTCCAAAACAACCTCATAGACACCTGGACTGAAGAGCATGGCATTGAGTGGGTTTATCACATCCCTATCATGCACCAGTCTCCAGGAAAATGGAATCATGGAATAGACTCTTACTGAGAGCAGTGGGTGGTGGGACCGTCAAACAATGGGATACACGTTTAGCAAAGGCCACCTGGGCAGTCAGCACTAGAGGATCTGCCAGCTGGGCCAGCTGTGCCCAAGCAAAACTTTTACATACTGTGGAAGGGGGATAAAGTCCCTGTAGTGCACAGAAAAAAGATTCTGGGGAAAACAATCTGGGTTATTCCTGTGTCAGGCAGTGACAAACCCATCCATGGATTGCTTTTGCCCAAGGACCTGGGTGCACTTGGTGGGTAATGTGGGAGGATAGGGAAGTCCACAGTTTGCTTCCAAGGGATGTGGTTCTGTATGAGAATAGCCAGTGATGTGGATTGTATGATGTTAGTTGCCATATAACACTCATGTCACCACTGCTGAGGTGGCTGCATGCAACATCGAGGGTATTACGGGAGGAATCACCCAGATTAACAAAGAATAAACTTTGATGAAACTGGGCAAAGTGCTCAGATAGAACTGGACAAACACAGCAGTGATGGAATGACTTCAGCAGGCAACAATCCAACACTGCACACCACCTCTCCTGCCTCAATGGACTACAATGACAGATGGAACCCAAAGTCATGGACTAAATGAAGTCAATGGACTTGTTAGGGGGATGGCACATAGACTAGGGGAATGATACCTGTGTTTATATATCAAAAGACAGAAAAAGTGATGGTGGTTACTTGGGATCTATTGAAAAGCATGGGACCTGGGCATGACATAAATGGTAGAGAATAAGGGGTGAATATTGTTCTGATTTCAGCTAAGAAAGATTTAATATTATTCCTAGTAGCAGATATAGTACTGTGTTTTGGATTTAGGATGAGAATAATGTTGATTATTATCAGCATACTGGTATTAGTTGTTGCTAAGCGCTGTTTACACTAAGTCTAGGACCTTTCAGGTTCTCACCCCACCCCAACAGCAAGTAGGCTGGGGTGCACAAGAAGATGGGAGGGGATGCTGCTGGGACATCTGACTCAAACTGGCCAAAGGGATATTCCATACCATATGGCTTCATGCTCATCATGTGAACGAGGGGGAAACCTGGCCAGGGGCCACTGCTGGGGAACTGGCTGGGCATCGGTTGGTGGGTGGTGAGCAATGCACTGTGCATCACTTGTTTTGTATACTTTAATTCTTGTATCATTATTATTGTTGCTGTTATTTTACCTTCTGTTTCTGTCCTATTAAACTGTCTTTATCTCAACCCATGAATTTGACTTTTTTTCCCAATTCTCTCCTCCATTCCACTGCGGGGAGGGAGGAGGGAGTAAAGGAGCAGCTGTCTGGTGGTTAGCTGCCGGCTGGGTTACATCATGCCAACCAGCAGTCAGGACAGCTATAAAGTACTGGTGTTGGTACTATGCCACATAACTGCCCCACAAGTGAGGTCCCTGGAGGAATCTCTCAAGAGCTGGACTGTAACATTAGGACCAATATCTATCACCAGCCCAAATCTGACTACAGTCCAACTACACAGTCTTGTCTATTTAGGCTGTTCTGGGGGAAGATCAAGTAGCTCTTGTCCAACCCCGGATCACAAAATCCTTTGAGGTGACCTGCTCCTGAGAACTGGCACATCTATTCAACCCCAAGCACATGACATTAGTCACCCAAGGAGCTTCTATGCTGAGGTCAAAGATGAGTACAGAAAATTCTGGAAAGCTGATGGACAGCTTTGTCCAAGGCTTGAATGGGGTTCAGAGTGGTGGGATCCATGCCAAGATGGCAGGAGGAGCTCTTCCTTGAATGCCTTTCAAAAAACAGTCAAAGTCAGATATCATTACACGCCACACAAGTTTCTAATACTGAATAGCAACATGTGGCAATGTGAAGGTGTAAGAAATGTGCGAAGCGTGCACTGTTGCCACTGCTCCAGATCATCCAGCAAACAACATTTTGGAGAATACTTGGGTTGGGGGCTACATCTGACTTTTGTGTTTGATTGACACAACTGACCATATCTTCCAGCCTCTCTTTTCCTTTTGCCACCACATTTTTTCACAACTTCCATGATTCAGTCCTGTGTATGTGTGAAAATTTCTTCCTTTTTCTTGTGTGAAATTTTCTGCTAATAGTGCCTTATATTCTGATGACACTCTATTACAAATTATAGTGAATAATTATCCTTTATTCACTCTTCTAACCATCTGACATCACCCCCAGTCATCTCTTCTTGGTGTTGAAAGTTTAGCCTATTCAGTGTCTTCTGCTATAGAAACAGTTTCATATTTCTGATTAACTTCCTCTGCAACTTCTCATGTTCTACTATATTTGCACAATTTATTTCTTATATAAAAATATAATATTTCTTAAGTGTAAGAAATATCTCTTATTTCTTTTATGCAGATAGGTGCTGCCTAAATTCTGATTACATTGATCTAAATCTGCTTGCTCCTTGCTTTTGGGCAATATCCACCAGCTAGCTGCAGACACAAGTTTAGATTCATCTTTGTGCTCCTACCCTTCAACTCTGCCAGTTCCCAAACAGCATAACTGCTTGTCCTGATACAGCAGGTCAAAGTTTTGGGATGTTTGCTTTTTGCTATCAGATTATTCTTTTTAAATTATATTTGGAGAAGAGGAAGTATCTGATTTGTGAAAGTCAAATTAATCTAGGACCCACACCCCAACTGTCAGTGTCCTTTTGGGGAAAAAAAAATAGACTAAATCAACAAAACCTTTTCATTTAGATGCCATTTATTAAAATGCAACATTCACATTGTCTGCAAATAACAGCCAGATGAAACCTGTTGGAAGATTAAGTTTCAATTACAGCTGACATTTCCAAAACACCATGATAGAAAAGCCATTCCTACACCCAAAGCCAGACAGTCACCTCGTATCTCCTGTTGCTGGTCATCAGCTTTTCAAAGGGTCATCACGGGCAAAATCCACTGCAGAGATACAGTGGCTGACATTTTTGTGCTCCAGTAATCATGGGAGTCATCAGCACCAGAGTCAAATAAGGAGAGCAATCACACAGCACTCCCAGCAGCCTGTGGGATGCTCTAGTGATCAGCACACGTTGACACTGCGATATCAAGGGAGAGATTTGATTGTACAGGCAAGTGAAATATCTTTATATCTGCAGGGAACGAAGAGAAAATGTTCATCAATCAATAGTAGTGGTTTGGGGAAGAATGGTTTGCCCGGGTGTTTGAGTGGGTTTTTTTTCATCTCTCACAGAATTCCTGTAAGTCTCAGGCAAGCTGTTTATGCCAAGTTTAACAGAGGACTACAGGAAGTCTTAGACAGGGATGGGTGCCTTTGGTTCTTGTCTTTCTGGGCTCCTTCTGGGCTTCCCAGGCTCACATGAGCAGGGTCCACCCTATATGTGTATTGAGGGCATCCTTCCAGAGTAACTTTCTAGGTGTCTTTGAATCTACTTTCCAGTGAAATACCTGCAAGTTTCAGCTACTCTACTAAATAAAAAGGAGTTGGGCTGTGCGTTCTAAAATGGAGAGATCAGGCTGGTAAACTAAGAGGCCAGCAAATCTCCAGTCATGTCCTGAACTCAGACAGGCTTCCTGAGCATCTCCATCCCTGAATTCCCTCGCTGTCTCCCTGGAGAGTCTGGGGAGGAATACCAGGCTGGGTTTCACAGCTCATGCCTGTGAGCTGGGTAGGCAACAGCATGTTTGGAAATGCCCATACCAGCTGCAGTGTAGACAGACCTTGAATTGCACACTTGTGTCTAGGATTGTCTATTTATTACAGCCAATATAATCAATAGCCTCTTGCAAAAGAGGGTCTGTTGCTAGGGTTGTTGGACACTACCAGAATGTCCACATGTCTGGTTATAAGAACAAGCTTTCCCTGAAGGTGTATTCTTGAGTGTTTCTTGAGCCTCTGCAAGCCCTTTGAAATAGGACCCTTCCAAGGAACAGAGTCCTTCAAATATAGTCATATGAGCCACCAAAACACCATCTAAAAGTGCCTATATGTGAGCAGATTTGTGCTATCCAGAGTATAACTAAAAATAAAGGAATAATCTAATAAAGAAAGCTACAGGAGGAAGACTAAATGACAGACATTTTCTTGTAATGTGCTCCCAGCAGGACTAAGCAGCTTCTAATTCCACAGATTTAGATGGTTTTGAGGGACAAGCTGTACAGTTAGATAAAGGGCTGTTCTTAATCTGACTTACTTGAAGATACACAGCACACATCTGTCTCACAGCTGCAACAAAATATTTAACTTCATCTTTGGGACAGGAAAATTACAAGATCAATTGAAATAAAAAATGTACATGTATAATGCCCATCTCCCCTTTGCCTTGAAAAATTATATATATTATAAAACTCCAAAGCAATATTCATAGTTTTAGCTAAACTGCCTCCTGAAAAGCAGAAATTTCACAAAACTACTCGATACAAGAACAGCAACTGAACTCCCTCGCTTTGGGAAGAGATTTTATTTAGGAAGAGGTTTTTTCAAAGATCTAGTCTCTCTTGCTTAAGGTTATTTTGTGCCAATAGCACTATTTGGACCATCATTAAAATGGACTGACCACTGCACCCGACACAGCCACTTAGGTTTCTCATCTTTCAAACACCTGACAAAGCTTGGCATTATTGAGATGCATTTCCCATCTACACGAAGTGCCTGAAACCATCTTAAGATTTATACATTGCATTAATCTTTTCACTGATGAGCATTTCCTGCTGGGGTTTGGGGGTTTTTTTGTCTCCCTGATTTCCTTGCTGAGAGCATTTAGCACTAGTCAGATTACTTTGTCCGTAAGTATTGAGTGCTGTTACATACACAGCAGGGCTATTACCACCAGCTCCTTTTTCCAAAAGAGAGACTGATCTACACCCACAGCTGACAGCTCTCCCTCTGACACCACCTTTCTGATCACAGTATATCTTCTTTCATCCCAGCAAGCCTCTAAAATAAGGCTTCTGACCCAAACACCAACAGAGTCATTGGGCACCTCTGCCCACTGTGAACAGCAAGACCCAGGAGCCCCTCTAATCTGCATCTGATGTCGGGATGAAATACAGATGGGCTGTGAATCAGCCTCCCATGAGCAGACTTCAATGGGAGGAAAATCAGATTGCACGGATGCGTTTCAGCCAAGCTACTGATGGAGATGATTGAGAGATTGAGACCCGAGGGCTTGCCATCACCTGGACTGTAACACAGGTGCTGCTTCCCACAAACACTGGGTGCAGTGCAGCGTGCCAGGAGCAGTATTAATGTGCATCCCTGGAGCTTCAGTGCACCCTCTCCTGAGGGAGAATCAAACCTGTGGGGTAGATAATGGAGATGAGCTGAAAGCCCAAGTGGATATTTTATGCCTGTGTATGACAGATAAAAATCAAAAGACAAAATCCATTCTCATTTACGTTTTATGCTCATGGAGGGCCTTGAAAAGCTAAAGCAATGCTGCTGGGATCTAGTCTGGGTTTTGATGAGCTTCAGTTAGATAAGATGTGAGGTTTATGGTCACTAAATTACCATGTTTACTTGTGCTGTTTCTTCTGTAAAATCTCCAGAGTGCTTTCTTTAAAATGTGTTTAAGAATATAATGCTAAAACAAATATAAACCAAAAATATCTCATTATTGGCAAGGAAGATGATTTACTGGAATAACTAAGATTAGTGGTATCTTCGGCCTTTCCTCTGATAATTTGAGTGTGAATACACACAGCATTCATTTGTTTTGCTTTAAAATAAATCACTTGCAAGTATTTGGAAACAAAATGGTACAGTCATTTCCTTACTTAGGCTGACTCTATTTCTGATAGAGCCCAGTGCTTTCCACTAATATAATAATTCCTTTTATTGTAGAGCCATATGCAGCTTGTTGTGATACCATTAAGGAGCTCACTGAAGGACAAAATGGAGTGATTGCCAAGGGATGAGAGACGTGTGACCTCAAACAAAGAGCTCAGCTTTTCTCCAGTTGGGAGTCCAAGGAGCGCATTTATGATACACAACAAAAGAAATAGGTTTCAAATACAACCCATGGCTAACTGAATAAATATTGAAAAAGCTACTGCTAAACACTGTATTCATATGCTACAAATAGCAGGAATCCATTTCAGCAGCTGAATGCCAAGCAGTACATCATTCATACAGCCATATTTTTAACTCCTTTTTAAAAATATTTACCCCTTCTCTGCTAACAAAAAGGTAATTTTTAGCATGATCGTCATTTTTGTCCTAAACCACTTACATGCCTTTTTGACCCTTGAAGACAAAATTTTTCCAAACTTTTTAAAATGAAGTTATCATTAGTTTATAAAGCACTTTAATTTATACATTGATGCATTTTTCTAACCAATATCTCACACCTCTCCTTTTCCCCACTCTGTCCTAAATCATGAAAAATAGACAATTTTTTTCAGAATCCAGTGCATTACCAGGAAAATAAATCTAAATTATTTCACTGCATCCCTCCATTAAAGACTGCAGCCCTTTTTCCGGAGATATCAGTATACATACCAAAGAAATTATATCAGCTAAAACTGCCTCATCAATGTGCTCAGATTTACTAGTCTAGCCTCTGAACTGCAGCAAACACAGTAATAAATCTTGTCAGGAAGAAGTTCATCCTGACTGTTTTCTCCCTCAGATCAGAAAACCAAGCATGGCATCATAAATTTTTCCTTAGCCGTATTGAAAAGCGAGCCATGTGCTCTCCCTGGCCGGCACCACCCGCCTGCCCCGATGGGAAATGAGCAGGAGAGGCCGGTGCTGGCACAGGGCTTGCAAGTGGCATCTCTTTAACGAGGCTCTGTCAGACACACAGAGTGTCACACAAGCACAGGAATCTCAGATACCCTGCACTTCTGCTTTGTGCATCCAGCAGAAGCTCTGAGGACCTATAGTTTATTGTCTGTCCATCTGTGGCTCCAGGGATCTCTGTTTATCACCCAGCAGGGTATTACACTCCCCACCCCCCAGTCCTCCCCCTTGTGTTTCACTACAATATTTCTGAGTTAAATTCATTCCTGTTTCTCTGCCTACAGAGCATAAGACTCTGAGCATCCTCCTCCTTCACAAGATGCAGTGCCCCAGGACTGAACCTCAGCAAGTGAGCAAGACCACCAGCTCTCAAAGAAGGCAACATCTTTTAGGAGCAGAAGGCATAGCCTTGTGTTCCACCATACTCTCTCCCAAACCAGGAGATGCCCACCTCATCAGGTGAAAAGGGGTTCAAAAGCCCAAACAGACCAAGGCCATGAACTTAGCATGCCTGTCTCTAGGCAGGGTGCAGCACCAGAAGAGGGGCCATGATGGGTAGGACAAGAGATCCTAATAGGAAATGCTGTTTAGGGAGAGCCTGCAAGTCTCACCACTTTCTCTGATCCATTCTGAATGTCAGCTATTTGCTGATGGATCTGGTGAATGGTAGTTCTGTCTTCACTTTATCCACTGCCTTCATCACTCCCATGCTAACTCTTCTTCATCCTGCAAAGTGACCACTAGGCCCTATCCTCTCCATTTGTTAAACAGCCTTCCCAATTGCTAACCTTCCCCATAGTTAACCAGCTTTCCCCCAGGGCCAGGACTTTCCTCCTGTAAGCAGTGAAGCTGCTTATTTCCTTGAGCAACATCTGGTGTTCATCCAAGTATCCACCCAACCAAACACATGATGTATACTGGATCCCCTCTATCTACATGCTTCCTGAAACCTTTCCAAAACTGCAGCAGGATGGTGGGGCAGGATTCCCTTCCCATGACAACTCCTTCTCAGGAGTTATGGGAACATGACAACTGCTCAGCTCAAGAATACTCAGAAAACTTATTCTTTATTATGAAGTCCACCATTTTACAGGGCATGGAAGTCAAGCTCACTGGTTCATCATCCCCATGGGCCCCTCTACAGTCTCTTGGGTTGTTGGGAACTACACTGTCAGTTTACCAGTTATCGGGCACAAAGGCACTTTGCAAAGAGAGGTTACAAACCTTGGCCCACACTAATTCAGCTATTTGAGCTAGTATTTCCCACATATTTTCTTCACACTGATTTCACTCCTTTGAACCACGGGCCCTGATGAATGTATCCAGTGTGGGAATGTCTTCAACACTTTCAGCAATGCGTTCATCAAAGTTCCAATGGGCTGTTCTGCTGTGTCTTGCTCTCTGTGAAGTCCCATTTATCAGTAGAGGTCCCTTTTATATTTTTCTACCAATTCCTTACCTTTCTCTAGATATACCTAAGGAACATTTTTACTCTTGGCTTGAGTGCCTTTTGTGAGGTGTTTTCCAAATGCTTTTTTTAGCCCTCTTGGTCTCCTGATTACATTTCAGCTCACATATTTTATGGGCCTTGCCATTATTTTTATTTAGAAAAATAATTCTGTTTTTCTTAGACACTCATCTTTTTCTTTTTAAAGCCACCCTGACTTTTTGTTGACCATGTTGTGCTTTATCACACTTCCTATTTTTTGATTTGTGACACACATTTCACCTGGGTTTGTAGCATTTCAGACTGTTCCGGGCAGGAGGGGGATTGGGCTTCTTCTGTGCGGCATTTTTTTGACTAATTACTACCTTTTAATTTCACTAGCTGTTTCTGAATTTAACATCTGCATGTTGAATTAATTTGTTCTGCTCTCTCACCACACTGTTAAAACTATTTACAGTGTGGTTGCTGCTGTAACCACCTCTCCCACTAACGACTCCCAGGTGAGACCCTGTACACCACCGAAGACCAAATCCAGGCTGAAAGCTTTCCTTGGACAGCTTTTGTTGTGCATCCTAGGACTGGTTGTGATGTGAACCCATCACTCATCACCATTGCCTCATGTAGGCGCTCTACAGGTGTCCCACATTAGCAGAAACAACAGAATTCATTAACAAAAAAGGAAAAATAGGAAACACACATTATTCTTTTCTTTGGTTTTACTGATGCACCACATCTTCTTTGTTCACTGTTATATTACAGAACTATACATCACAAAGACAGTTCATAAAAAAAACTTTAAAAATTAAGAAATAGCAAGCATTCCCCCCAAAAATCTAAATATTCTCACCTGAGCATGCACCAGACGTGTTTACATCAGGCTCCCATGTTCTTCAGATGAAGATGTTCTTCTGGTTTACATGCAGAGCTGCCTTTTTCATAATGAGTGTCCTCATTATGAAATTTTGCCATAGTATTTTCCAGTGAAAAATAATTACTTGACTACATGTAAATTTCTGCTAAACAAGACTCTTAGCCAGAAATTTCATGATAGGAAAGAATCTTTTCACCATCAGCACCAATGTTTACTTCATTTACAAGCAGAGCCATAATTAAAAATTTCTCCCCAATCGTTACTATCATAAATAATGTCACAACACACTGTTCCATTTTTTAGCTCCAAAAATTCAAGACACACAAATGGCAGAGGCAGTGGCCTTTGTGAATGTGAAGATTTGGTCCCCTATAAAACTTAGTTATTACCAGGTATTCTCAGAAAGGTGTTATCACTGTATCATGCAATTACATGACTTTATGGTGATGGCAGACTGGTTTACAAGAAGATGGCAAATACAAGAGCAGATCAATTAGTTTGAAGATGCTTTTGATTAAAGCATTGAAGCTGGCATGACACTTCTTGAGCCTTTGAGATTATCTACATTTCATAAGTATCACAACACAAACATTTTCCGACAGATTCTGTTTCAGCTTGGTTATATCCTCCACAAATCTGTGCCCAGAATCCAGTATGCACCAAAATCTTTAAATCTGACATCAAGGACGGGGAAACCACAAGAGTTTAGACAGAAGAGAAGAACTGTCAAATTACACTAAGATCTCCAAACATGGGGTAGCTTGTGCTCCAAATGATACCAGTTATTTCTGCAGCATCTTTGGCCCTCATGTTCCCTACAGATGGTGTGGCAACATTTTTAGTTCTTACAGCTTGTTTCTGTGGTCTTGGATCTCTGCTCTTAAAGAAAATACATAAAATAACATGGTAGAGAAAGTCTGTTAATATTATTATTAAGTAAGTGAAAATGCATTATTTAGTTTCCAATAATGTCACTTAACATCTTAAATAGCTATTTGGCAGAAACAAAGCTACACTGTACAAAGAATAAATGCATTTTTTGCCTCCTGTTGTATCTCTAATATGTGGAGGACAAATTCAAATTCTGGAAGTAAATGACATTTAAGCAAAAGGAAGGTTATGCTTAAAGAGACTGTAATTGACTAATACAAGAAATTCTAAAATACCTATTAGCAAGAGGAAATAAATTAAATCCTTTCTCTTTTAATTCATAGGAAAAAAAACCCACATAAACATTTCTGCCAGAATTTCAAATTTTTCCATACCAAGGAAAAGCAACGACAAAAATGCCTGTTTTCTTTTTAAAGTTCCTATTTTTCTCTCTACCACCTGCATTCAGCCCAGTGCCAGCTGGGGTAAAGGAGGTGGATGGAAGGAGCCAGAACACTTCACAGGTTTTTGGAAAATGTAGCACCTTTTTTGCCTTTTTGTTGTTGTTGTTGTTGTTGTTTTTCTTCAGCATTTGCAATAATTGTGAGGACTTCTGGTCTTAAAGCAGTCTAAACCCCTTGCCTGCAGAATTTTTCTCCCATCTCCATGGCGCTGGAAGCTACCTTTGGAATAGAAGCTGAGCTGCCTCCAGCCAGAGCTAGCTTTGCGGCTCTGGGCACATGGAGACATCCTCTCTCCTGGAGCTGGTGAGGAAGAGGATAGAGATCTTGGAGGAAGAAGTCTTGTCCACTTTATGTTCAGCTGTGGGAGCCTGGCAGATGCAAGGAGCTGGCCAGCAGCTGGCTTGAGCTCCGGGCTGCTCCTGTTCCCATTCTATCACTCCCTGCACAAGACCTCTAATTAGTTATATCTGAGTGTTTCAAGGTTAGTGTTGGCTCTAAACCAGGGAAAATAAATAAGAAATTTGATCGTATGTGTTAACCTTCAGTTCATGGTTGTTATATGTCAGACAAAGAAAAAGGTGGTGTCACTTTCAAGAGGAAACATGAGCAATGAATTAATCAAGCTTCTGTCTCCTATCTAGCTGTCTGTCACCTGGCATTTATTAATAAAGGACAAGTTTGTTGTCTTATATGATTTTTCCATGGGGGCTGCCCAACTGGTTGGTAGCAGTTCCAGTTGCAGAAGTGCCTGTCACTTGCCAGCCAGATCAGCTCCTTCCCAGCATTCCTGGGCAACCACACAAGATTATCTGACTGAGACCTTGACTGCGTCAATGCAGATATGAGCGATAGTCAGTGACGTGGTCAGACAGCCCCACCAAGCACCCAGGCTCTGGGCAGCTGGCAGGACCTTGCTGGGGACAGCAAAGGTCCTCACCTGCCAGCTACAGGGCAAGAGGATGCTTTGTAATAATTCTTCCCCAGGAGATGCCACTCAAAGCGGAGAACCAGTGTGTCCATGCAGCTTGTTGGAAAGAGTCAGGCAGCACCATCACATGAAACCTTGTCATGTGGTGTCATGTTCACAGTCCACAGTTTTGAGCTTTGGGACATTCTCAGTAATTGCTAGGGTGCCCGTTTTCCAAACTAACAAATTGCAGGCCTTTCTGGGTTGAGAAACAGAAGCTACTTCACCACAAGGATCAATGTCCTGGAAACTTCCCTGTCCCAACCTGGCCATGAAAAATTGACTAGTGAGATTCTGCCCTTGTGATAGACATGTTGACAGTAACATGGACTAGAGTTGGACTAGATGATCATTCTAGGTCCCTTCCAACAGAAATAGTTATCCTGTTCTGTTCTATTCTATTCTAATCTATTCTATTTCCATTATATTCTTTCTGCTTTATCAAGTGATGAAAGGCCTGAAACACACAACAATACAACCCTATCAGCTATCTCTGATTCATTTGACATCCCTAAGAAGTAAAATTGAAGATCTCTATGGAAACAGTGGGATTCATCATAAGAAATTCATTGGATGGGTCAGTCTTTTCAGGTGACTTGGTGTTAGATACCAGTTATTTGCTTGTCTACTTTTGTCTGGAGCAGATGGACAAGCTGCCCCAGGAAGAGCAACCACGTCATTGTACAGCCTGTTGCTCCCTGGTGTCCCACAAGTCCACAAAGAGCAGGTAAAACCAGTCATAAAACCAGTCATTATCATCAGCTACTCCAGGTCTGAGCCCTCTCCCTGTCTCACTTTCACCTCCTGTTCTGCACTACAAGGGAAAAGCAGCAGGGTCTGCCCCAACAGACCACGGGCTTCTCCTCTCATGGCCATCAGCAGGCTATTCCTGGAGTGAGATGACACACGACATGGAGCAGGGGGACAGACTCAAACTGTGTCTATTTGTATGGAGGCTTGAGTGGTTTTACCTGTGAGGCATTTACTGATGCAGCCTATTTGCTGGCAGGGAGGCAAACAGAGGTGATGCCCACAGGACCACATGGAGGAACTCAACTGCCCAGACAGCAACACCTGAATAGTCAGGGATGCCGGTCTCACACATCCCACCAAACAGGATATTCTGAGGATATTCACATGAGCAAGGTCCAACAGAGCCTGGACAACTTTTGATGCAGAGAGCCATGACTGGAGGGTGGGTGGGCAGAGAAAGTCAGCCCTCAACTCTCACTGACTTTCAGCCTGACTCAGACACATGAATGTCCTTCACACTGCCTGAAAGCCTCCCTTTTCCAGTGCACTTAAAAATAACAGTTATTCATTTTTGCTGAACTGTTCAGAGCTGATTATGCCTTCTTATCAAAAACAGAGAAACAAGTGGTGCACATTTTTATGTATACACAGTGCAAAATACCATCAAACAGATGTAGGTGTAGAGATGCTATTTGCGAGATGCACCAGCTGGCTCTACTGCCCCTCAAATGCAAGGTATTTCGCAGTCTTCATAAAGGTTATGTATGTAACAGGTTGAAAGGAGAAATGTGATGTCTGAAGGCGAAAGCAGGCATGAATTAGTGGGGTGGATTTTGATACAGCATCTGAGTTAGGATTTTTAGAGATGTGAGAAGGAAGATTAATGGGCTTAAAATAGAGCTTAGTTTTTTAAAAAGAGAAAAGTATTGAGAGACTTCTCATACTATGATGAGTTTGGACAAATTTTCAAAACCAGAGATGCTGGAGTTTCAGAACATATCTATGCATACAATTAGGAAAACTCATTGGCACTGGAGCAGTAACACAAAATACTGAATCTGCTGCCCTGTAAAGACATTTGTGTGCACACTGGCTTGGCTAACTTGCACATTTGGCAGGTAAATATAGAGGGCCTATTATTTAAACACCAAAGGCAATATTTCAACAACAACTTCTTCTTTCAGAGCCTAAGGCTCATTTTCAAAGGTGATCTGAACATCTCCAAGGTTAACTAAGGCTGAGTTATAATGAGTCAAAAGCTGAACAGTCTGTTTTACCTTTCAAAACAGGACTTGAGCACTTTCAAATATCCTCTTCTTAATCTCCAATGACATGCATTGTTTCTGCTGCTCCATTCTGGGCAGAGTGAGGCTTTTGTAAATATATGAGTCAGTCCCATAGTACTGAAAATGTGAGACTTGCCTTCTGCAAGGTAGTAAACCCAAGGGTTTACTCGGGGTCTTATGCCCACACATCACACCCTGTATTTCAATGGAAACAACAGAAGGATGCCAATGTTCCTCCAATAACTACTCTAGCAAAAGTAGGGCTTAAGAATTAGTGCCTTGGTCGTCACTATAGTTGGTGCATCCTGATACCTTTTGTATGGCTGTGTAAATAACTACAGGGGGAAAAAACATCCAAACAAGGAACAACTGCTTCAGTGACTCCCTGCCTGGGTGATGGAACAACCAATACTGAGAAATAAAAGATGTGACTGACTAATGATGATCCAAGGCATATTACAAATGTAGATTGCAATGGTGGGGGGCAGAGAGGGGGGAATTAAAAGACCAGCTCTTGAATAGATGGAAATTGTAAAGTTGATCTGTAAAATAAATACTCTGTATGCCTATACATCTGTCATATGCAAGCTGGAGTGAGAGGAAAATGTGGCATCCAGCTCTGAGCTTAATGCTGCAGACACAGTGGAGCTGTCCAGGAGGAGCCTCAGCACCACACGCTGCAGACAAACAACAAAGCATTAGCAAGGGCAGGTCAGAGCTGTTAAACAAGGGATACCAGTAATAAGTTCCCAGGAACTTCAAGTAATTTATCTCAGCTTAATGACAGCTTTATTCATTTACAATGTGTTAGAAAAAAAGTGGTGCTTGATAAACAATCAAAAAAAAATTCCTTTGTCTCTTAGGCTTTGAATATACATAACTGCCCTGTGCTGCTTTCAGAAAATAACCAGGACAGACATTTTATCTGAGGAACACACATTTTCTTGTGTTTGGAGATATGTCAGGCTTCCATTTATCATAGTGTAAGCAACACTGAAAAGCCACTGCTTTCAGATGAGGATCTCTCATCTCTGCCAGGTGGAAATCTAAAAAACATTAAAAACAGGCAGGTGTCATCACCAATGAATATTGGACCAATATATTGTCCAATATATTGGCTCCTTTAAGGGTTTCCTTCTTATTTGTATTTCAAGTTTTAAAGTAATCATTTCAATCAAAGCACTTTTTATTTATCAGCCACAAGCAGATGTTCACAACTAATATAGCACAGAATCACTAAACAGTTGAGGTTGGCAAACACCTCTTGAAATTATCTTGTCAAACTCTCCAGCTCAAGCAGGGCTAGCTAGAGCAGGTTACCCAGGACTGTCCACTTGGGGTTTGGATAGTTCCAAGGATGAAGGCTCCATAACCTCTTTAGGCAGCCATGTGCCAATTTGACCACCCTCAAAGGAAAGAAGTGTTTTCATCCATTCAGATTAAATTTTCCTTTCTATTCCTAATTTGCACCCAGTGCATCTTGTCAAGAAGAGCCTGAGAAGAGAGAAGTGTCTGGCTCACTCTTGTTCACTTCCTCCCATCAGGTATTTACGCCCTTCTTGAGCCTTCTCCTCTCTAGGTTGAACAGTCCAGCTCTCCCAGGCTTTCAGCACAGAAGAAATTCTCCTGTCTGTTCATCACCTTCATGGCCCTGTTCTGGACTCAGTCCAGTGTATCCACGTCTCCTTTGTATTGAGGATCCCAGAAATGGACTCGGCACTCCTGATGTGTACTAATCCGTGCTGAGCAGAAGGGAAAGGTCCCTTCCCTTTACCTTGGGGCAAGACTCCTCCCAGAGCAGCCCAGGAGGCTGTTGGCCTTTGCCACAATGGTGCACTGCTGGGCCATGGTCAGCCTGCTGGTTACCAGGGCCTTCTCGGCAGAGCTGCTTTCCAGCTGGCCAGCCCCCAGTCTGTACTGGGACATGGGATTGTTCCTCCCCAGGTGCAAGACTTGGCACTTCCCCTTGTTGAGCTCCACAAGGTTCCTCTCTACTCAATTCTTCAGCCTGTTGAGGTCCCTCTGGATAGCACCACAACAATCTGGTGTGCATTTACTCTTCTAAAGTCTTTGGAAACCTCTTTCAATCACTATGGTGGCACTACTGTGCCATATGGAAATTTAAATGTGGACCTGTTGCAATCCTGCTGCCTGTGGACATACCACACATCTCCCTCAGAAAAGAAGAGAGAGGGCTGCCTTTTCAGGAAGTGGTGTCTGTCCCACTCCTCAGACAGGGACCAAAATTTATTGTCCTGGCTTGTTAGTAATGGAAATGTATGATTTTGATTTGAAATATTTCAGGGTTTGATATTTCTCCCAAAAGGTGCAATTTTCTCTAGCAACAAAATCTTTTTTTCCCAAACCAATAGTATCACAACAGCTAATCTGATAACAGAGAGATTCTACACAGCAGGAATGCTCTGAGATCAGAAGGAAAATACATCAATACCAGTGGGGCCACCAGCACTGACTAAACTGAATTTATTGTTTTATTCACTCCCTCAATGCCAAGAGCCAGCCAGAAGGCTATGCTGACTCCATACAATGTTTTCTTCTGTGCTGTGCTCAGACAAGCTACTAAAATCCCATTCACTCCCTCTGATACTCCCACTCATCCCACACAAGGGTTGACAAGGCTTTGCGACTGGTGGCAGCCAAGAAGACACCTGTTCTCCCCCCACCCATCAGGCTCTGGGGGTAGGGAGAGACATTGGCAATTCTCTGCCATGGGGCAAAAAGCAAAGATCTACAAGAGCAGGCATAAATTATGCTTGTCACCACGTTACTATTCTATGGAAAAGGCATGCAGACATTCAAAAAAGCACTTTTAATAAATGCATTATTAATAGAAAGCTAGCATGCAGTAATAGCACTTTCTGCTACAACTGCTGTGTGCAGAGGGATGAAAGAAGGCCACAAGAGAGCCACTAGCTCTGGATGAGAGGCATGAGTGATTATTATAAACTCATGAATAATTCTGGTTTACATTTGAAATTTGGACTTGTACACACTCCTTTCCCAAGACAGGCATTTTCAAAATGCACAGACTCCCTGAGAATCTATGTTCAGATGATTTTGCCATTGCTTTTATTTAAAAGATATCTAGACAGGTATTTGTACAGGTAGTGACACAGTTTATTGGTGCAGTGTTAGGTTTATGATAGGATTGAGTCTTTTCCAACCTAAATAATTCTAAAACCACAGTGAAAAAGGTAACCTTTTCACATAGCAGCACACCTAAACCTTCTGCCTATACAAACCTGCAACGACAAAATCACAAGAAGTTTCTTTCCTGAATCTGAGTGCTTCCGGACAAACCTAAGAAGAGCAGGGCACAGATGTACTGAAAGGATAAGGGAATTTCCTTTACAATATTTCTACATTATTTCAATGATGGTTTAATCCACAGGAGTTTAAAGAATAGCTTTTATCCTACCTCAGAAAATCCCCAGATCTCAAAGCAAGCACTCTGAAATAGCAGTTTTATTTAAGTGCTGTGCTTCACCAAGGAAAAACTGAGCAAAAGCAGGTGTGACAGGACCAAGGAAAGAGCTGCAGGAGCTGATCAACCATCTCAGCAAGCCCTGTCCATGCTGGGAAGCTGAGGCTCAGAGAGGGCCTGAGACCTGCCCCATGCAAAACTGGAAATAGCTCCTGCTTTTGACTCACACGTACCCATGACCATCACTTCTTCCAGACCAGGCTTTTTCTGTACAGACTCATGCAGCACTACAGCTTTCAGCTCTTTCCTTTGCTCTGCGTCACCTGTTGTTTCTGTCTGTGGCTAGAGAACCACAAAGGCTTCTGTAACATGAGATCATGTTTCCTGTTTTGGGTTCATTTACCAGAAACCATGATGTTCCCTCTCCCTCCTGCACCACCTAATTCATGTTTCCACCATCTAGCTGCAAGGGCAGGGTGCTGCAAGATGAAAGTTGAATTTAAGCTGTGATTGACACTTCTTGGGAGTATCCAAGAAAAACTATTATGAGTATCAGAAGTATTAGAAGGAGTATCAGAGAAACTCTGTCTGAATCTGACTGTAGAAGAGCAAAGGTTATTGACACACCAAGATCAAGGCTGTCCAAGGGAGCTCATGGCTTGTGTCATTTGACTCAAATAGTCATTGGACTATTTTTGGTTTTGGGTCATTAACTGAAAGAGACGAAAAATCACCCAGTTCCCAAACCAACAGCTGTGCATCAGCCTTTCAGTCAAAGTGAACTGGCAAAAAACTATTCTGATTTGAATTTTTAGGTCAGGCTGTACCAGAACTTCATAAACTGCTCACACATGCTGAATTTTTTATAGTGGTATTTTCAAGAGAATGGTCATTAGGTTGAACAGTGTTTATTCTGGCAGATACTACTGTTTCCATGGCATGCAAGAGAGGAGAATTTTTTTTAAGTATAAGGAAGATAAGGTCATGGTAACAATCCCCCATCTGCTCATCACTTGGCCCCTTCCTCCCCTCATTGCTCACACTCAGAGCATCCCTCCCTGTATTAGCAATTCTTGATTTCTGGGAAGCATTTTCTTTGTAGAGGAATATTTATTTATTTGTTGGCCCGTTCAAAGTCTTAGGCATGTACAAAGCTTAGTCTCTTAACATTTTGTCAACTGCAAGTAGAGGGAAAAATTCCAGGAGTTACTTGTTAGTTATATGATGCCAAACTCTGCTCTCGTAGGATGCACTTTGCCACTCATGATGGCAACGGGAAGAGCCCCCGTTTATCTGATGGCAGAGTGAGCCTCTCCCAGGCTTCGCTGTTTTGTTCAACAGGGAAAGCAGCTGGCAGCAGTGCTTTCCTGAGGAAAGAAAGAGCAAACATCCCATCTCAAACCTGTCTTGTGGAGAGGCACATAGTGCAACAATGTGCTGCATTTTGTTTGTTTTCTAGTTTTCATTTGCACATTGAGTCCTAATTTGTGTAACAACTGTTCAGGCTCAGATCTGTTTTGTAAATCATTGTGAATTGAGCAGCAGTGGCAGATTTGTCTCAGCTGTTTTTGTTGAGCATAGTTGAATGCAAAACAGTGGGGTTTGGAAAGAAAAGGCAAAACAGTGGGGTTTGGAAAGAAAAGGCAAAACAAGAGGACCGTTTTGAGCTGCAAGTCCCTCGGCAGCACTGCCAATCCCTGTGCAAAGAGTAACTCTCCCAGAGTGCCTGGTTTATGGCTGCACCTACCTAAAAAAGTGGGGAAAACAACTGTCATGGTGGTATAAAATATTTCCTGCAGACGTGGTTCTAATACACCAAACCCACTGACAGCCCAGTATTAGCATCTAGAGCAGGACCCAAGCACCCAAAGCCAGGCTCCCTATGGGACCTGAGCATCACTCAGGGCCAGGTAACATCATGCAGCCTGAAAATGAGCAGCCCTCACCCCAGCACCAGGGGACAGGCCAGCTCCCCCATCATTCCCAGACACCGTATCATGAAGTGCAGGGAGCATAGGATGAAAAATGTTCCTCCTTGTCTTTATTTTTCTCACACTTTTCCTGAGGATTCCTGCTTCAGAAAATCATGACCAAGTCTGATGCCATCTTGAGCTATAACAATGATGCTTTCATGATACCACAGCTGCAGGATACAGGGACCAGCAGACACAGCTGCTCTGAAACAATGATCTTAGGACAAATAACATAGACTTGTTCTTCAAAGTCTTTTGGTTGTAGCTAGGATTTCCTTGGGTTCAATTCCCAGAACAGTAAGAATCAATCTGTGTCCCAAAATACAGCCAACAGAAACTGAGAGAGGCCATGTTTCCAATGAAAACACAATCAGTGTCTCACAATCAGTGAGCAAACAGCTGTTTAAATGCACCCACACCAATCTGGGCACTGAATTGTGGGGCCTTGATATTCTCTTATTCCTCCAACGTTAGTAGATGACGGCTGTTATGGAAAAATCAGGAAATAAAGGGCCTTTCCAAGGACAGCAAGCATACAATAGTAGTATCAGAGGTCCTGCATCCTTTGCCTTGCATCCTTTCCTTGCTTGCAAGCAGCTGTAGATGCCATCAAAATAAAATGATGAGAACAGCCTCACATCCTCCAGCTTCTGCAGGGAGGGCACCCTCTTCGAAGCCACAGCTTCTGTGGTCAGTGCCTGATTTGAATTATTGAACAGCCTCACAGTACCTGCCAGCCAAGGCACCACCCTGCTGCAGTGTCAAACTGCTTCATCCGCACCCAGCATCTCCATATTTACATAATAAATGAGACATACCAAAGCATAATATATTTATTCTACATCTCAAGCCACCTGCACATTATCATTCCAGTAACCTCTCCAGCAGGAAATGAATGCCACATCTTCACAGAGCAGAAATATGAAAATTAATTGTTAAGCCACAAATGGATCATTGGGAACCAAAACGTGTGAAGGACTGTTCAGCCAAAATTAAACCTCTTATCTCTGGAGAAAAGAGATTTATCATTTTAGGATCTTTGAGCCAGTTTTAGGACTTTATTAGTGATTGGTCCTTGATCAAGTATCAGCAAAAAGGCATATTCCAATGTGTGTGAGTGTAGAACTGCAAGTCAACCAAGATAATGTCTTGAGCTATAGTGGGGTTTATGCATATATAGGCATATTTGTGTGTTTATGTATGTGTATAAGTACATAAAGCAGTGCCTACAAGTCACCTGCAGTGATGAAAAATTAAGTCAGAAGTATGGTCATAGGAATGTCAAACTCATAGAAGAAGAGAGCTATTCTGTCTTCACTTCCTCTTCCCTTTGAAATGTCAGGAGTGGCCTACCTTGACCTCTGTATATTATACATTCATTTTTTGAATGTCACACAAGAGAAATAACTGCCACATCAATATTAATATTGTCCTTCTCAAGCCAGCGCAGGCAGCAAAGGAGCACAGTGTTAGCGTAGGGAGCATATTAATCCACCAGTTTATTAATCCCAGAATTTGGTTTCAAAGCGAAAGTCAAAGGCTGTGCTGTGCTGGGCATTGCTCTCTGGCTGACTCCCTGCAGACATGACCCTGCTCCAGCAGTGCTCTGAGCCAATCCCCAGGGTGGGCACATATCCAACAACTGCCTGTGACCCATCCAAGCCCATCTGTGTCCAGGTCAGCAGCTGGGCAGCATCATGGCAGCACCACCAGCACGTCTCCATCTCTGCTCCATGATCCTGCTGCCTCACTCAATTGGAGGGTTGTCAAAAGCCAGAGAAGGCAAGAGGATTTTCTGTGCTCTTGATCAGAGTTTATAAATCATCTGTCAATGGAGTCCATCCCCTGCCAAGCAAACAGCACTTGAAAGAATAAAAAAATGGATCTTCACCCTAGTGCGGAAAAATTATCCTTGCTATTACTTCTGAATTTGAGATTAAAATATAACAATAGCATGACAGCCAAGCAAGCCACTGCTGCTGCAGTCTCTCTTTTCTGGTCAGGTCTTCCTTTTTTTTTTTTTTTTTTAAGTGATCACATTTTCTCATTTAATCCCATGTATTGCCAAAAGGTTTTTCCCCTTACAATCACCAGCATCTGGGCTTACATGAAAGTGGATAACAGCGGTTTTGTGCAGTCTAATGAAACACAATCTTTTCCTCCAATGCCTGTCATTAATAGAGGTCCAGCTCTGCTGCATCCCTATGAACACCTCATGGAGAGGAAAGCTGAACTGGAGTAAACAAGAGCAAGGATTGCCATCCAATCCCCATCCACCAATAAATGGAAATGTGCTTTCCATTTATTACATCACCACCAACCACCAAAGCACAAAATGGAGACTTGAGGCATGCAGAGCCTGCATGGGACTCAAATACTTCATATATATACCACAGTATGAGTGAAAACAGGATGATTTCTGCTCCTGCTCCCAAAACAACCATGTCAGAAATCCCATGTGCCCTACTACCACAATGAGAGGATCCCTACCTCAGACACATTTAAATGTCCAGCAAACTAGAATTTACAAAGTCTGCCATCACTTTGTCCTTGTCTTGTCTATGGAGTGAAGCTTCAATTCCCCTCTTCAGTCTCCATCCGCAGCTTGGTTTTGGGTGGCCACCCCTCCCAGTGTGGCCTTTGCCTCAGTGTATATACCCATGCCCAGCCTGCAAGCTCTGCACCACGCAGCACCAGGCATGCTCCTGGTGCTTAATGAATGCTAATTAATGGGACATGTGGAATGGCATGGAGAGTAAAATGAAGCATTTTCTCTCACTGAAGAACGATTAATTTCTTGTACAGATGTGAGTGTTGTGCTTTGTTAGCAGGACATTATGTGGCAGATAGGCACACACACAAACAGCACCCCATCAGAATATTAATTCGTGCTTCTGTATGCAATTTATTTAAAAGACAGTGTTCCAAATTCCACAAGACTAATGTTACAATTAAAACACTTGAATAACTCTCACTGTAATTTCCATAGCCAAGTGCTCATCCATGCCTACACACTTGGAGAAAACAGATCTGGAGATAAATTCACTTAAGAATATTTAGATCTTTAGCTGAGAAGAGCCAAAGTAGGAGAATAAACGGAGGATCCATCTCCAAAGCCAGGAATATGCTGTGACCAGTGGGAGTCGGTGTCAATAAATCAACTGTGTGCTCACATTTCTCATATTTGGCTCCTGAAGGTGCAGGGTGGCAGCTGGGAGGGTTTTCTAGTATCACACTGAGGTTAACTCCCAGTAGCATCCAAGTCAGGTTCTGAAGCACACACAGGAATCCCACCATGTCCTGTTTGCTCTCTGATTAAAATCTAGTTCTCAGTAAAACTCTTGACTGCCTTTCCTCCTGTGACTGTGTTGACTGACAAGACTGCCACAAGGAGACGCTGGTCACTGCTGACACTGGAGCTTTTTCATTAACTAGACCTACTGCTCAAGTGACCATCTTATTTTGCTGGCCACGGGCTGCAGGGCAACCACACTGCTGCTCTGGCGGCCTGTCCAAAGCAGCAGAAGAGATGTGACACTTCCAGGCTGCCCACCCACACTCCAAAGAGGACACATTCATAGCTACCACCATGTGAAAGAGAGAGAGAGATCCCTCCCAAAATAGCCCACACTCAAAGCAGGCAACGGCAGAAAACAACAACCCCAGGCCACACAGCCCTCCATTTTCAAAGGTGTATCATCCAGAGGTATTTAACCAGGTTCATGAGAAGGGGTAACACAGAGTCCTCAGCTCAATTTAGGCTGTGAACACCTTGGGTATAAAATTTCCCCTTTTATTTAAAGGAGGATCAGCCTGCCTGGCACAGCAGTACCATGTCCTGATCAGACCATCCCAGCACAGACCCACCACAGCTCCAGCAACCAACCTCAGGAGCAGCTGTGGCCTCAGCTGCAGAAGAAGCGATGATGGGGTGAGAGAAGTGCTGGCAGGGATGAGCAAACAGGGAAGATGTGTATATTTTATCTCTCATTGTTAAACTACATGGTAAATGGCATTGTATTAAGAAGTATTCTGCCATTTCTCTGAAAGAGTTCTGTCTTGATATGTTCCATGGTAAAAAGTTTCTGAATAATTTAAAGCCAAAATTTATTGTCTTCCTTCATGTCCAACTGTCCTCTTCTCTTCCCAATGCACTGACAGTAGAACAGAGCACAACAGGGACGGGTGGAATATATTTTTCACCTTATTAGATGAAGCTGCCTGACATCCATGGCACAGTTTGACACCCCACTGAAATGCTGCAATTCAAGGAATTTGTCTGATGTTTCCACCAGAAGCATTTTTAGCTTTTCTCTTCTGCAAAACATTTCAGAATTCCAGCTTTTCACCCCAGTTAAGGACAAACTTCATGATGCTGGAATGTCTCACAGTACTTACCATTTCAGTGGGCTGCAGTTCAGCTGACAGGTTTGTGTAACACCAACCTCTAACTCCATCCTTTCTATAATTGGAGAATTTCAAAGATAGGTTCAAGTACAAAAATCAAACCCAACTGCTGGCAAAACTGAGCATGGTTTTCTCTGGGGCTGTGAATCACATGTGATGCTACTAGAAATAAAGGATATAATGTATCTCAAAACCAAAAATCCAAACTTAGAAAAAAAAAAAGGCTATGTATTCAATATTCACCTTGCTCTAGACATCACAAATTATTTCCAAGCACAATGGTCATATGCCTCTCTCTTACCCATTTCAAGGCATACTACTGTGTCAATGCTAGTTCTGCGCTAATAGATATTAACAGCGTTTTTTCTCATTTTCATATTGACCCAAGATCTTCAGTATCTTGACAGGTTACTTGAAATGACTGTTCAAGTCAGCTCACATTTGTCACATATTTAAGTCACAGGTATTGAGCTTGTCAGCTGAATTGCCAGTATTGGGCTTGTCAGCTGAATTTTTCAATTTGGTATGAGAGAAAACCAAATTGTTATTGACACACCACAGGAAATATCCTGCTCTCTGGATACAAAAAGCCAAAGGTTACCACAAGGACCACCTGGGGAATTGAGAGTATAAAAAAGGGAAGAATGGGTTGTCATGAAGTCAGCAGGCAGGTCCTGAGAAAAAAGAAAACAATTCGTTTCTGCTTTTTGATGTTCTACTAAAAATTTCCTTGGCTGAACCTTTGTTAGTCAAGCCCAGTAGGACTGCCAGCTTTCTTTGGTCCTACCAGATTTTCTATTCCTCTTGGAAGACTTTTAATTCTGGACCTCAAGTCTGTGTTCCTTAGGCATACTTGGTTTTGCATCTGTTCATCCTATTTGCTGGACATGAAAGATGGTTGACAGCAGGCATTTAACTATAGACAAAGTCTGTAAAAAAAGAGTATAAATATTTAACTGTTAGTCTAATAAATAGAGCACATATTATAGTGGTTACTGCACATTTAAAATACAAAACCAACAAAGCGTCCAGAGATAAAAAATGGCAAGAAGGGAGCTGAGCTTCATTCACAACTTTTCATACAAAATTATTGTGTGTTAGACTTGTATATGCTTTTGTGCTCAGCTGGGCATTCATTCTTCAAGCTGCCTCTTTGATAGATGGATGGCCACACAGAAGATGTGCAAAGTAATGTCAAAGTGTGTGCAATAATTTTTAAATGACATGGTGTCACAGGGAATCATCTCTAGTAACAACGGCTCCATGCAGGGTGATGACAGTCCTGAAGAGGATACTGTGATACTGAGTCTGTCATGAGCAACACAGCTTCAGGTTTCTTCCTATTCTTTTTTCCTGACAGTCACTTAACTGAAAGCACCACCTGATGAAAACTGGCAGCAGTGTCCTAGGGAGAGAGCAGTGTAATGACATAAATTCAATAACCAGGGATCTTCTCCCAGAGATCAAATGAAAGCCTGAAAGAGTTTCGCACACACTGTTGTTTGGGTCAAGATTAGTCATTACACTTTTTTTTTGACTTGGACTTTGAAGAGCATATCCTTGCTGTTCTTCCAGCACAGTCAGTCAAAAGAAAAGAACTTCCACAGTATGGTAAATCTTTTAGCTCTGCCAGGTATGGTTCCCATCTCTGTAACCTTCACCAAGACCCTTTTGGAGCTCTGTTCCACCCCCATCGGTGATGACTAGGAGTAGCAACTCCATACAAGCCAGTAAATTAACCCTGGAACACAATGGCTGAATCAGATGTGTACATTTTGTCATTGATATTGACTGCAGAAAACCTAAAGGTATTGAGTAATAATTTCCAGGATCCCTTGGCAGCAATCCCTTGAGCAGCTGCCAGCCTCTGGTCTCCGCAGGGCCATCTCCATGCCAAGGTGGCACTGAACTGCTTCTGCTCAGCCTGAGCACCTCCGGACCAAAGAGGAGCTTCAACACTATGTACCCAGCTCTCTCCTACCACTCCCCAGGCTTCAGAGGCGGCTGGGGCATGAGAGGTAATGGTCCCTATGAAAAGGCAGAGAGTGAGGGGCGAGTGCCTCAGCCATGAGCACAAAACCAGCCCTCACTCCTCCGCTTCTGAGCTAAAGACTCACCAGGTTATTATTGTAAATGCCTTTCCAGAAGACTTAGTACCGTGGTACAGCAATGCCTGGCAGTATGGCAGGATGCCACAGATGGAGCCCATGGGTGTGTGGCTGCACTGAATTCCCCAGGGAGCGATTACGGCTGACGTCTTTGATGAGGAGATTTATTTATGCACGGGATGCAGTCAGTGTCCTCATCTTCCATCTATTTTCTTGTAATTACAGGGACATATGGTTGTGTTTCATAATTAATTTTCACAAATTAGGAGTATTCAGAGGAGGCTGCTTAGAACAAAAGAGTCAGGGTTTTATGTGAGTTTGTTCTTACAATAATTTAAAATATTTGTAAGAAAGTTGGTTGTTCCAGCTGCAACAAAAAGATTTGATACCTTCAAAACCCATCATCACTGGGGACCTCAGCACCCTTGGTGAATCTAAACAAAATTAAATTCTCAACACTATTTCATGGCCAGAAAATATTTTTTCTACAACTGGGGAGACCAAGACACAAAAAGTGAGTGTTTCAATTCAGCCTTGCAATAGGAAGCAGGGAAAATTTAGGTCAAAATGTTTTCATCAAAAGAGGAGAAGAATCCACCAGAAGGATAATAAGATCAATGGTTCAATTCATATTTTTAGAATTCCCCTTTTTAAATGTCAAAGATGCTTTTCCTGCTAACATATTACCGAAACATAATAGCATCAGACTTTTTACTGCAAAGAAGTTCTGGATGCATAGTTGTAACTGCTTGGATTTAAAGAGGATCAGTGTTTAGACCTTCCCAAGTAACAGAAATCCTGGCAAAGCTTACAGATGTCTTAGGCCCTAAAGATTTGCTTTGGCTATGGTTTGCTTTCACTTCAAGTATATGCCATTAAGAGATACTAATGGTTCAGTATTTGACACACTGAAATAAATCTGAAAATAACAAGAAGGAATTAAGAGGTCTTGAAATTTCCCTGAATACCCAGAAGAATTCCTGGAAAATGAAGCAGTGGAATAATTCCCTAGGTAAGCAGTCTCCCATTACCTTCCAAATTTAATTACAGCCTTGGATGTATAACTGGAAAAACAAACAGCAGTGAAAAAATTCTGCCCTGTCAATAAAGTTCTTCTATTTCTGACTTGCACCAGTGTTAAGTAAGTTTTTCCCTTTTTTGATATAAAGACTAATTAAAAGAGCTCTAGATACATTGTAATGGCTCCCCACAAATCTCTTCAAACAGAATATTCTACTTTCATGGTTCAGCATCCAAATATACTCTGAATTGACATTAAATTAAATTAAATTGTCCTGCAGAAAAATAATAATAAAAAAATATCTGCTCCAGGTAACTAACAAAACCTTGTTTTAATGACTGTAGAATACAAAGGAAATTCCAGATATTTGAAGATGTGGGATTTTCTCCTCCCGACACAGCCATTCATCCAGTACTGTTAGAAGTCAAAGGAATTATTCTGGAGAAACACAAACACTCTAGGAAGGTATTTAAATAAATATGTAAAGCAGATTGCCTTATTCTATTCACTTATTTAGACGAAAAACGCAGTAAATTCTGTTTGGCATTTCCTGATGATTGCCCTTGTTAAAAATTGCACTTAATATTCTCTCTCTGTGGAATCATGGAAAAATTTTAGCTAGAAGGGACTGCTAGAGGTCCTCAATCCAACCTCCCACTTAAAACAGGACTAGCTTCAAAGCCCTTCAAATTTCAGGTTTTATTGCCCTGTATATCAGCTCTGGACCAGTAACAGAAAACTACGTGGTGCTGTAACATTTCAAGCAGAACCACAGTGGTCAAAGATGTCAGTTTGGGGCAGTCTCCTCCGTTACAATCTGAAGGTAGCCTGAATAAACCCAGCCTGTGTATGAATTTTGCTCTTCCGCAAGCCCAAAGCTTTCTCCAGTGGGACCTCCAAGTGATGCTCCACATGGGAGCAGTCTGAGCCTGCTCACGGGCTCTACAGACCCACCCTGGCACTGCTGGGTGCCCATGGAGCACACAGAGGGTACAGAGGGTGCATGGCAGCCCAAGCCACCTCCAGGTGCCCTGAACCCAACTCATCCAAGTCCGTGCTGAGCCCAGCACACAGCCAAGGTAAGGCAGCAGCAAACTGGGGGACCTGACGTGTGTGCCTGCTCCCAGACCTGTTTTTTACCCCTCCACAGGATCACAGCAGTGGAACAAGCACTGAGGTTCCTCAAGGCAGAACATTGTCCTCTCTGACTGCATGAATAAGATGCAAACCTATTAAATCCAAATTAATATTCTTATTACTGTGGTGGAGTGAAACGATGCAGGCAGTACCACACAGAGGCGAGACTAAAAGAGTTCGATCTCCCAGTCTCCAGTGGGATTTATTATGGCCATTTTTTACAGTCTTTCTGAGCCCAGCAGGCAAACCAGCTGCACTTCCCCAGCACACACAGAAACATGTTTTCACAAACAGTGAATACCTTGTCAGACAAGCACTCCCTGCACTTGCAGTAGAAAGGGATTATGTGGCTATTCAGAAAACAGCATAATAGAAATTTAATTCTGCTGTTTTAAGGATTTGCAAAGATCATTTGCCCAAGGAGAAAAATAACATCAGAGAGTAAAAGCATGAGCAGCTGGGTGTGATGGCTAGGCTCGTCCTTGCCTTTGCTCCAATAGATGTGACTCAGAAATGTCACACCCCTCTCCTCCTGCAGCAGCTCTCTCCTGACTCCCAACAGCGCCACGCAGGTAAGCAAACATGGAGGAAATAATGACAAGACGGAAAAATAAAGGAGGGAGAGAGGATCCCACGTTATGTAACACTGCATTTAAAGGATTAATTGGGACAGCCTGATAAGGGTGAATTGAATGTGTGAGAGCTACAATTTTTTTAATTGAGCAGCTTTTCTCCAGGGAAGAGAGCTAAGTTTAAACCATCTGTCCAATTTCAGTGTCATTTCCCAAGGAAATGATTAAATATTTTAAGATTAAATCAAAATATGGGCATCAAGGCAGGAGCCTAGAAATAAATGATTTTGGGGTTTGTTTTACATGCAGTAATATGAAGTTCAAAGTTGGTGAATTTTAAACACCATTTCTCCCTCCCTCATGCACATACACACACACACATATTTTTACCCACAGCCAAGTGAAACACTGAGACACAAGGCACTTTACAGCATCTGCGTGAGCCAAAGGCCAGTGTGCAGCAAGGGACCAGAAAAAAAAAAACTCTGAGAAAGGGTGGGACAGCATCTGCCACACAGGGAGAACCCAAAAAGGCTCCTGGGGTGAAGGATCCTCTCATGGGTGCCTCAGGGGAAGAGTGAACATGGCAGCTCTGACCCCACAAAGTCATCTTCCAGGAGGCTAAGAGCATTTCTAAAGTCTAACAAAAGATCTGAGCTACAGATGATAATCACAAGGCAACTGAGGAAATAAGGGACTTCAGATGGTGGCTCATACACAAAGCAACTCCTCCACTACCCTGACATGTTCTGCATGTCCCATGATGTCCATCTCCACCTCGTGTCCAGCTGTGAGGTGTTGTCCAAGGCAAGAGAGAGGTGAGGACACAAAACAGAGCTACTGTGCCAGTAAGTCCCTGAGCATCTGCTGGGGTAAGCCAGGTGGCCAGAGTTCATGTTTCCCTTCCTGTTCGGGGCATACTAGAAAGATTTTCCCTTTCCCATCTTACAGCTGAAAAGTATCCAGCAGTCAGGACTGGAAATAGGCCTGCTGAAAGGATTGCCTGCTTGGAGTGGAGAAAGGTTTGTCTGGAAAGTCAGTTAGCTCTCCTGACAAACAGAGCACACTTCACTTAACCACAGTAGTGATGCTGTGCCCATCGGTGAATGATGCTGGTGAGAACCTGGTCATGACTCAATTTCAGATTAAGAAGCCTAAATTTCAGATACTTACATTTACACTGAGCGTATAAACTGGCGTCATAGTCCCTGGTGTTTTAGGGATCATTTTAGTTCTCTAACCAGAGTCACTGAGTGCCATTGAGGGTTCTCAGGGTGTCTGCAGAGGGCTCATGGGCGTGTCACAATGTCTGCACGGACCTGTGTTCTGCTAGAGACACCCTGGGACCTCCCAGGACCACTGAAGTGGTGAAAGGCACTTGTGTTTAGGTCACTGCCCCTTCTTCATGCCAGACTTCCCGGCTACAGCTCTGAGCTCCGGAGCAGGGCTCAGCCCACACTGCCCGCAGTGTCCCAGCAGGACACCAGCCCACGGTGTCACCTTTTCCATAGGGGACTTCCTCCTGCACTGCTCCACCTTTAATGTGGAAAGCCCTGTGTTCTCCCAGGTAGACACAACAGCTAATAGGGGCAGACTTTACCCCAACCTTGGGCACCCTTAGACCGCGCTCACTGTGGCGGAACAGAGAAGTGTTATGGAATTTAATCAGGGGCCAGTGGCAGTAGAGATTTTTCCATAAAGTCTTAAGTTGCAGCTCCAAGTGTTAAAGGGAAAACCTTTGCTTTTATTTCTGATTATGAAGGAAGTTTCTCTCCTTTCTGCCTAGGAAGAAACCTGGAGAATATGAGGAAAGCAAACTGAACCAGTGAAACCAAAGTGAGCATCATTAGTATTTTCCTCTAAAATCTGATGGTTTTTAACTCAAACTCATAATGGGCCAAGAATTCTTGCTCCTGGCAGTGCTGTAGGAGAGGGATTAGTCTCAGCTTTATCCAGCATTTATCTGGTCTGTCACTGAGAGCTTGTTTTAATGGCAATGAAGCGAAACAGGCACTTTCATCTCAGCAGGTGTCTCAGACACCATGTTAGATATTGGATATAAAACTTCACTAACTCTGTGCCTAGAAAAATTCATATCCTAGCTGATCACTGCTGCAAAATGATAATTTTCCTGATTTTTTTGATGTGTCATTTAATCAGTTTTTAAGACACAAATGTTATTTTTGTAGGGCAGCCAGCTCCTTAACCTCATTTACAAATTTTTTTAATTTTTGGTTTTATCTTCCCTCAACAACATTTCCTAATGTTCAGCTAATTAGATCCATCAGCTTCCCTTTCACCCTTATTAAATATTGATTTGTTTACAAAACTTTTCACACCACCTCTTAACCAGAACTACTTCATAACCAAAGTCATTTTTATCAATGAGCAAAACACCATTTTTCTTCAAGTATTTAAATAATCTTTTCAAATTTTTAACTTTTCTTCTTCGAAAAACAACCATTTACCAAGTACCCAGATTATGCAACCACTTGTGGAACTTACCTCCTGTTTGCACACCCAGGGAAAAAAAACATATCTGTCCAGTGGTTTCTATACCCTTGAAACAACTCTGTTATTGACCTTCTCCATGGAACAAATAAAAGGCTGACCTTCCACTATGGAAGGAGTAATTTTAACTTATAAAACTGTTATAAAACTGTACTGTGAAATTTTATAATGCATTGTAATTTTTGGGACTGCCAGGGCTATTTTATTACTAGCAGCACAAGTTCTTGAGCATCTTGAGTGGAATGGTGAGGCATTAGAGAGTAGAGTAACCAAATTCCATTAGCACTTTCTTCTTGGTGAAGAAAATACATTTGCAAATATAGGAATTTTAAATGTGAGAGTAATATTTTTCCTTCCTTATGAAAAAAGCAGGTATAATTTTGTATGCAGGAAAACATTCTTCCTGATAGAGAAGTTCTTTAACCATTGAATTTTTTTCCCTTTTGACAATACTATGTATTTCCAACCCGACTTTCAATTTAATGAAGGAAACTAAAGCTGCATTTCTTCCTGGTAAACTTAAAATAAATGAGAAATGTTCAGATGAAAACAATCTTCATATAAGTAAAAATCATATTTTCTTCTGCCATTGCAAAATGTGTTGAAAAATACAGACTAAAATAACCCAGATACAACCAGTCTGTGTGTCTATTTTAAAACAAGATTACTGGATTTTTTTCCTCTTTGTTGAATTATACTTTCTACAAAAATCATAGCTTGTGCAGGCTAAGATTAAATTTCTTGCTAGAGCTATTTCAGGGGATAACTATAGAAAAAGGGAGAAAGATACGACTGAACCAGAATCTGCAGTTCCTTTGCCTCCCACCCTCCCCTCCCCAGTAATTTTTATCTTATCTTTACAGGACTTTGTTGTTAAAAGACAACAAAATGAGAGAAATTCTATGGCTGTGGGCTGACTCCTCTGAACTGTTGACCAAAGTGAATACACCTGCCCTGGTGCAAGCAGTGAGCACCAAGAAGATGTCTGCAAGATTTTCGTCAGAGCAAGGGACTGGGGCGTGTCCTTGGTGGTTGGTCTAGGGGGAGCAGGCACCCCTCCCCACAGCTTCCCCAGTAGCCACAACCTTCACTTTTTGTACCAGCTGTACTTACAAAATTACAGCCTGTGCCAGGCTGGACCACTACTGATGTGGAACTGGGGGAAGAGAGTGGAGGAAGGCTGTAGGAAGGCTGGAGCACAGGTCTTACCAGGAACAGCTGAGGGAGCTGGGAGTGTTTAGCCCAGAAAAAGGAGGCTCAGGGCAGACCTTATCTACAACCATCTGAAAGGAGGTTGTAGCAAGGTTGGGGTTGGCCTCTTCTCACAAGTAGCAAGTGATAGTACCAGAGGAAATGGCCTCAAGCTGCACCAGAGGAGGCTTAGATTGGATACTAGGAAAAATTTCTTAACTGGAAAGGCTGTCAAGCATTGGAACAGGCTGCCCAGGGATATGGTGGAGTCACCATACCTGGAGGTATTTAAAGATGTAGTTCTTAGGGACATGGTTTAGTGGTGGAATTGACAATGCTGGGCTAATGTTTGGACTTAAAGATCTTAGATTTCTTTTCAGCCTAAATGATTCTGTGATTCTCTGATTCCACATTTTTATGAAAATAAAAGGGAACTGAGAACCCAAGACTCACATTACAAAACCACCTTGCCAACCACTAAAAAGCTGTTTTACATATTTGGCTTGATTCATTGTTTTAAGTTAATTTTCCAACTCCAGCTGCAAACAGCTTCAGGACATGGGTGGAAAACTTCTCAACCCCACCAGACCACCCTGGGACATTGTGCTGGGCAGCCACACAAAGAAAAAGGGGCTGTGGTTAGGATTTGATAATACACCCTGCACTGGCTGCTACATGAGATGTTGCCAAGAAAAACCCAAGGCCCCTTCATGTCTCCATAGTAGAAGAGATACTGCTGGTCAGCAGAAATGAGACTGGGAAGCACTGGCTCATGGCCCCATCACAAGAACAGCCCTGCTCTATAAGCTGAGTCCCGTGACATAGGAATTTTATTGAAATAGCCTTCTTGGATGGTAACGGCACTAAAAGGAGGAGTAACATCTCCAACAGCAGAAGCAGCGAGCAGCTTCCCTGGGTTCTTTCACAGCAGCTGCAGACCACATGCTGGAGGGACCTTCTGTGCAGCCACAGGCTGTGGGCCCTGAGCAAGGCTGCACCAGCATCTCCAACAAGGGATTGTCTCTGGGTGCAGATTCCAGCTAAACTGTCTCCTCTGTCAATCAGAAGTCAGTGTGTGTCCTACAACATCCTCGCATTGCTTGCAAGTTGTACCATACAAGACCACAGATGAATCCGTTCTGGCATGGGAGAATCACAGACAGCACAGACCCCCTAAATAAAGCTGGTGCACTGTCTGCTGTGACTTGCTAAAGTAGTTTAAGCATCTCTTCTCCTAAGGCAAGAGAGGATTCATGACTAGGAAGTCTGTGGTGTTGCTGATATTACTGTCCATTGTCATACACATCTGTGTCAAATAGCCAGAACTCCTCAGATCTTATTCTTCTGTAGTGCAAAGGTGTGGGTTTGTAGTTTGCGCACATCTTTGAACTGCAGGATAAACAACTGAAGGGAACTTAAACTGAGGAGCTCAGAAGTGGTGCTGCAGAAGAGTCTGCACCAGACACAACCCCTCACTGCACTCTACAAGCTCACCCCTCCCTGACACGAGTGATCCAGGGATCACATTGCAGCTCAACAAAGCAGATACCTCCCCCCAGAAGCCTCTGCATCACTGAACTAGATCAGTTTTGTCCTGATTATATTGTGCTCTATCCAGTTCTATAAGCCCCCCGCTCACTTCAGCAGCTTTCAGGCAGGACACTACTTCTTCCAGCTTTTTAAGTCCTGACTGATATTCATGAAAAGTTTTGCTACCCTGAGAAGCAGCAGGGGAAGGGATATGGAGGAGGAAAATTAATGTTAGTACAGAGATGTTCTGCACGACTTCAAGACAAAAAATAGCCAGGGAGACTTTTAAAGAGACACAGCTAATGCAATGGTCTTGAAATAAAAGCAGAAATGAAGGCAAAAAGTTAACCTTGAATTGAGGAAGTTGTATAGTCTGGGAATTAGCGACTGTGGCTGAATCTCTACACTGAGAGATATTTTTCTGGAGAAACTGAGACTGAAATAAATGCTGTAACTTAATTTCAGTGCTCCAGAAAGCCAGTGGCAGTCAGGACTTAATCTGTCCAGGCCCAGTACACTGCGTTTTGCATTCTGCCTGCTGTGTTTCAAAGGTGACCCCTACATCCTCATACTCTACCCAAAACAGAGAGGGATAACATTGTCTTCACTGAGATCAGGAAATATTTTATCATTAACCTGGACCCAGCTCCAACCCTAAAACCTGCCTTGATGGCAATAGAGCCCCATTTGAGCAGCTCGTCATATCAATTTTTTGTGCCTGAGTAGAACATCTCATCGGAGGAGGACCTGAGCTAGTGTCTGCTGCCTCCTTCAAGCAATTAACACATCTACTACGGGGAATGTTTGACAGGAAGGATGTCTTCCCTCTCCAGGAGAGAAGTGGTATGACTGAGGTGCTTTGCTAAAGGCACAAAATGCACCCAAGCTTGTACCACAATGACAATCTGATGTCTTCCAAAAACCTTCAAAAAAATGGCTTTCAAAGGGATCTGAAAATGATCCCTACTTCACATAATATTTGGGAGGAACTTTGGTGTTGAGAACAGCCTTTAGCAATACTACTTTAAATGAAAGAGCAAATGAAAATTAAATGAAAAAATAATCAGCATTTAATGGTCTCTTTTATGTACTTTTCTTTTCTGAGTAGTTTTTTGTGATGGGTTTAAAACTAAATCTAGATTGTGCCTCTCATGCATCAGACTGGCTAACTATAAGATACTGAGACACTTGAAAGTCAGAAATGTAGGTGATGCTGATAACATCTTCAAATAGCGCAATAATAGCGTTCAGTCACTCAAGGTCTTTCATTTTTGGAACTGCCCCATATGAGCGTGACATTCATTAGTTCAAACCTGTATCGTGCTACAGCAGTTTGAAAAAAAAAGTCACTAGGAAGAGTATTAAAAATTTCATGAAGGAGTCTTTCCCTCAGGCATTTCTTTCAAGGTCAGAAAGCCTCGCTCTTGTTTTTTATGCTGACATGAAAACATTCAGAGAGATGCCGTGACGTGAAGACCCACACCTAATCCTGATCTTTAATTCTGAAAAACATTCATCTTCACACAGTCTTTTCAAATGTGACTTTCTTTGATCTCCACGAAATTAAGAAAATTATGTGCCCTGTTCCCAGGCATGCCTGCTGTAGGATGCTCACATAGAAAGCTTCTCAGGGACCAGCAGAGCCTCATGAATAAAAACTGCTCCAAACCTTCCTTCAGCCAAACCAGAAGGAAACATTTATGACAGGTGAAAGGTATGATAAGGGTTGCATCTCTCAGCTTTTCTCTTTGCTTGCAGCAAAGCGAAGCTCACTTGCTTTGTGGTGAGGGACCTTGTCCCCCCAGAGGCTCCCATGCAGGACCAGATCCCAGGGAACACACATTGCCTGGAGCAGATGCTCCACTCTCCATCCCAAACCCCAAGCCCCTGCTCTCCACATCATCCAGCCCTTGGAATCCTCAAACCAATGTTTGCAGCATTCAGTCTCAAGGATCGCTGGCAACATCAAGAGGAGAAACACACCCATTTGGTTTCCTCTGTCAGATAAAGCATGGCTATTCCCAATGTCACTTTCAAATATCAAGCCTTTCAAAATTCTGTGAAAATATGATTTATGGAGTTGTGCATGGGGGAATTCTATCAACATTAAAAACAGAGCTTGTCAGAGCTTTATGACTTTTCCTTCCTCTCATCTCCAGCCTTTTTTTTTCTCCAAAAAAAAGGGCATTTCTTATAGTTCAGATGTGTTCTCCAAAAAAGTTCAGTTTTCTGATTACTAAGCTTACCAAAGCCACACAGTAATGAGAAAAAAGATTTTGAAAGCATCAGTGTGATTTAGGTGCCTAAATCCTCTTCTGTAGTAATGATGAAGACCCTGTTCTGCCAATTCACCAAATTTGGCTTCAGGGCTCCTACAGGAACACAGGAGTTTCAGGAGCAGGATCACCCCATCAGTTTGACACAAATTCACCTTTTAAAGTTTTATGTTCCTTCAAATTTTTTTGAGAACTTTATACCTGTATTTGTTAGACTGCAGTTGAGTACCACCTGCCCAAACCACCCTAAATTCAGACAGGAGTGGTCTCTCTTAAAGCCAGCACAAAAACTTGAAGTCGATGCAGCCCATGCCTGCCAGTGCTCTGGCCAGTTTGGGAGCACAACTGCATTCCCAGCAGGCTCTGACAGACAGCTGGCAATGCCCAGTGCCCTCTCCCCTCTGCCATCCCCAGCTTCTCATGTTTGCAGTTTGATGTCCCCTCTGGTTGTGCAGACACAAGTTTTCACGGAACTGTGATGGAGTCAGGATCATGGAAATGGTCCGGGCTTTCCAAAAGAGAAAGGCAAAGGATCTCCAAGAAGAAAAATAAATATCCATTTTTTTTCAGGCTCATTAGAGTTCATAGCATAGCCCTACAAATAAGAAGAGCGGCAAGAAGAGAGGAAGAAGTGACAGGACTCTTCTCTGGGAAAAAAAAAGAAATTAAAAAATTGCAGATGGCAATCCACCCTGACCTTATGGAAAATCAGGAGGACCTAGGCTCCCCTCTAAGACTTTTCCCCCCTCCCTCAAGTGCACACCCTTGATGTCAGCTGCTGCTGCTTGTGCCCAGAGCTCCAGCCCCAGCTCCACAGCAGGGTCAGCTCTCCCTGCAGGCTGCCCCCAGCACAGGCAGCCCGAGCTCAGCCAGAGTTCAGTGCACACTGCCACTGGCATTTTGACTTATCTCATACAGGGAAGTAAAATACCCTAAAATAAAGCCCCAAACCAGTGGAGTTTTGTTGCTACGCTGTGGCAGGATTCCCTCATGGCTTAACAACATATGAGATGTGCAAGGAAGTGATTGAGTCATCCCTGGAGGTATTTAAAAGATACATAGATGTGGCACTTGGGGGCATGGTTTAGTGGTGGACTTGGCAGTGCTGGGTTAACGGTTGGAGTCAGTGATCCTGGAGGTCTTTTCCAATTTAAATGACTCTATGATTTTAAATTCAAAGCTTCGTGCAAGGTTGGGAATTTCATAACCACACCCTTGTGGCAGGAGTATCCAGTCGGGCTGAGTGCTCAGTGCAGTCTTTCCCTTCTGGGAGCACATCAGAGCAGCTCTTCCATACCTACCCCTGCCAGGACATTACAGCTTTGAGACCGCTGACCACCGCCCCTCTGTAAAATGGAACTGAAACTAGCTTTTCCATGTATGTGCAGGCTTCTTCTTTCCAAGCAAAATGGCAGATGCTCTGGCACAGACTGCAACTCTCGGCTTCATTTCCATAGGAGGTCAGCCTAAAATCTTGTGTAGAACAGTCCAGCCAAGTACAGAAAGGTAATAGACAGCCACAGTTACTGCAGTGGACAGCTGGGCAGCCAGAATCAGCCCAAGCAGCTCATCCCCATCTTCCCATCAAGTACATCCAGGAGGACCCTGAGGCTTCTGAGTCTTGGGCCAAATCACAGAGCTGCATCCAGGTGCAGCAGTCCCCAGGGATCATGATCAAGACCAAAAGAAGCCTCCTCTAAAGTGAGATCAACGGCCATGACTGAGTCAGCTGATGGATGTGGACACGTGCCCCAAGCTGCTGCACACAAGCCATGGGGACCCGGGGAAGCTCAGAGCCTATGGGGATCCAGGCAGGTCCCCAGCCATGCTGCACATGAGGAGGAAGGACTGGAATGGGTGGCAGATGAAGAGCAGCCTGACAGAACACAATGCCATGCCCTAGAATAGCTTGGGACTGCTCAGACAAGTCTCAGCTTTGCTGTTTTATTGGGCACAATCCAGCAAATCCATTTACTCTCCTGCTAATGCTCATTTTATCACACTCTAATTTTATGAGAACTTCCTAACACAGGGAGACCCCACACTGTGTATACAAAAGGCTTCAGTGCTGACTTCTAAGGCTAATGGCTCTGTCTGCATTTGAGATATTTGGACTTGTACACTTAAAGCCAGATCTTGGGCTGACAAGCACTGTGAGCAATATGGGTGGCACTCCCAGCAGGCCAAGCAGAGTTCCAGTCAGAGGTGTGCAGGGGGTCTGTGTGGGGATGGAGCCAAGGGAGCTGTCCTGCCCTGGGATCAGGATGCTTCTAACAGTTCAGTAAAGGAAGATGCTGCTGCTAGCTTTTGGGCAGCAGTAGCATATTTTCAGCTACAGTGGCAAAATCTGAAAAGAAAAAGAACCAAAGGATCTGGCTCGGTGCTCACCACCAGTTTTATTTCCTTCCTCATAACACCCAGGCAAGATGCTGAAGTAAACTGTCCAAGCACTGCTTTCTGTCAAGTTCAGAGTTCAATGATGCAAAGTCTTCTCGGGATGAAGTACCTCAGTACTGAGGCTGCTGCCACTGACACCATCAGCCTCATCTTCAGTGGCAGTCCACCACTTGCCCTGACCCCTTGTGTTTTCATACCCCAGTAGAGCCTACAAGCCCTGTGCACACTCGCTGCTGAACACAAGAAACTGATGCTCCAGGGAGCTTTCAAAACAGAAAGAACACACAAGACCAGAGAGTAACATTAAATGACTGTCTTGTCCACAGCCAGCCTGGCTTCTGAGCATGGTGCTTCATAATCATGAAGTTATGATTAGGAGTTAAGTTTATCTGTTCACACACCTTGCAGTGCACAGTCTTACAAAAGCCAACACAACTGATTTCATCATACTTTCATCATCTTACTAGTAAGATATATGAGTGCTCATATCCTCTGCTGGACCAGCATAACCTTGGGCATTAGGTGGCTAAATAGCTGAAGGCAAATAGGAACTTCCATTACCTGAAAGGAGACTAATGTTTATTTTAAAGTCCCAAAATGAAAGTAGAATTTTGCAATTTTACAACTGTATTTTTCATCGAACCTTCATGCAGATGGAAACCTTCATATAGTATAGAGCTGTTTTAGAGACCCACACAGAACAGAAAGCACTTTAAATCTGCACAGGAAGACTTAGAAGCAACAACGGCCTGGTCAAAGGAAAAGAAAACAGAAAAATAGGCATTTTCCCTCACCTCTGACTACAACACCCAGATCCCAGAAGCAATTTTCAAGTAATTTCATGCCAACATTTATTGTCTCCAGTAAAGAATTTGCAGACAGTGAAACCTGGAATGGCTAATAGGCACTTGTCCATGATCTGCATCTAAGGAGTTGCCTATTATTAGTTAATGAGCAGACAGCAATTCAGAGTTCTAATTTTAGCACCAACACATGCCAGGAACTGGAAACAAAAAGAAGCAAAGAGAAACAGGCCAGGACTGAATAAAAAAAGGATGTTCTGCTGCCTTTCCATCAGTTGTAGAAACGGTCCCACCTGCCACATCTCAGACTCCAGTTGTCTCCTGACAGCAGCAGTCACTCCATGGTGTGGAACAGAAACACAGACATGGCACTGACCCCAGAGATCAGCCAGTCGGCATCTCTCTCCCTCCTCAAGGCAGGCTCAGGTCTCCTCTAGCAGGTTCTGATCCACCTCTAAAGCTGTGCAAAAGCAATGCTGCTACTAGAGGTTCCCAAGGGCTGGGGCCATGTCTTTGAATAGCTCTTCTTCTTCTAAACTAGGACATCCTTCAAGAGCAAAACACTTCACTGTCAGGCTGGAAAGACCCAACAACACAGTTCTATGAGATGTCCATGACCACTGTGAAGAAACAGTGGGGTGGTGCTTGGTGCTGCAAGGGCTCCACACCCAGCAGGGAACAAGTATCCAGCAGTGTCAGTCATGGTCAAGCCCCTACAAATACATAAGAGAGGTCTTAAACACTGAATCGTAACAGCACAGCTTTGGCTCTTTGGAGAGTGTGGCAGATTTACCCATCTTTGGCTTCACAGCTCGTCATCAAACATGTGCAGGCCCTTAACTGGGTGTCCAGAGCAAACAAAAGCTGAACTGTGACATTGCCACTTTTCGCTTAGCAGGCAGGCAATTAATCTCATGTTTAATTGTATCTGATGAATGACACTCACAGGCCCCATGCTGTTTAAAATGTGACATATTTTATTTATCATAGCAGCTTCTACAGTTCTACAAATGGATGACACACAATCCATTATCATTTTGGAAGCATTATTATTCACACAAACATGTCCCAGAACCTTAGAAATTTTTTTAATTCCTCTTTTTTTCTACATTCCTTTCAAATTCAGAATGCAAATTCCCTATCTTGCCAGTGAGATTTCCTCCTCCTCACCAACCCAAAATAAATTAGAGAACAAGCTGCTATCTCTAAAAGCTTTATAAATAAAACATACAGCACACACACACATAAAGGCTACAATTTTAGAGTACTTTTGTATCCTGGATGGATTTAGAGATGTCATTGCAAATGCACAGATGCTGCCAGTCACGGCAGCTTAACAAGCGCTATGAGGTTTGACATCCCATCAGACTGCAGCCCTTTGTGGCAGCTGAGGCTTCCCAGGGCAGAAAGTAACATGACAATTGCTTCTATCAAAGAGAGAAAATAATGGCAACCACACCGGCAGATACATCAAGGGACAGCACTAAAATTACTCTTTCCTGGCTCAACTAAATAAAAAATTATGACAGTTCAAAAGAATGTTAAAAGTTTTCTGGAAGTGGCTGAATCACACTATTCAAAGCTGTCAGTGGAAACATCTGCTTTTTTCTTTACCTCAAAAAGGAAATATTTTAAAAAAAAAAAGGGAAAAAAAATAACTCAATTTAAGTTTTGATTTTTCTCCTTTTTTCCAACCAAAACACACAAAGTATGAGGAGAGAACAAGAAAAGAAAGTAGCTCCAGAGCTAAGAAATCCTGTTTGCTCTACGAGATTGTGCTGGTTTTTAACTCAATTAACACAAAGCTGCTGTTTAGGCATCACCCATCTGTCGGTGATGCCTGCAGGGGATGGCTGCCGGAGATGGCCTGGCAGAGACAGAGGCTGCACTAAAGTCTCCTTCCCACGGCATCTAATGCAGCCTGAACACCGACTCAGAGCTCTCCGTGGCTTCCAGCCCTCCCTCCAGCTTGGAGACTAAACAGGCAGGAAAGGTGAAAAAAGGAAAAAAGAGAAAAACTGGAGCAGGAGGAAAATACTACATTCCAAACTGAATAGCTTGAAACTTTTTAACCCATGTTTGGAAAAATTAGATTACATCAATCAAAGCAGCCCTCCTACGGCACCAGCACCCACTGTGGGTGAGGAGGCAGCTCACTCACTGCCTGCCCAGGGATCACAGGGAATGGTCACAGGATCTCTGTATGATCCCAGCACAGAGCAGGCAGAGAAGTACATGACCAGCCCTGAGCAGCTCTGTGAAGGGAGGTGGCCCTGCATGAAGCGTGAGGTGAGGGGTCTGGGACAGAGGTCTGCAAAAACCTCTGTTTATCCATCTAGCTCACTATATAACTCTCCAAATAATCATCTTCCTTTCTTTAGGGCTTAAAAGGCTCCCAAGGGATCAAGCAGGTGGATTCAAGAGCCAAAATGGGTTCTGCAGACAAGTGGCTGTCACAAAATTGTTTTTCTAAGCCAGATCACAAGTGTGGTTAGCTTCAAGTGCCACGGCGACCACTAAAAAGCTGAGACAAAAAGAGTCATGCTGGAAGTTTTAAAAGGTCGGATGCATTTTAAACATTTTTGAGGTCTGGTTTATTGGCTCTGCTCCTACAGAAAGCTCTCTGTTAGACTTCCACCTGAGCAGGTAACACAGCTTAATGCATTAGCTCCACTCTCAGCATGAGGCACACATAGAAGCCTTGCACGTCTCTGCCCGCCCAAGGTGGTGTCTGACCCCCACAAAAGCTTGCCGAGCTGGACGGGCTGCGAGACTGCTTGGGAAGCCCCAGCCCTGACTAACCCCCTGCAAAGGGAAGCATCTGCCCTCACTGGCATTTCCCATGAAATAGGATACACACAAACTTCATACCATCTTTTTCTGCCCTGAAATGGGAAATTTCATTACCCATGCTCGTGTCTGAGTTTTTGGAAAACGCTAAGCTCCTGGCCTCAGTAAGGGCCCACAGTAAACAGACCTAAAAAAGAGCTTCTTCACTCCCGTTAGGCTCACTAACCTCCATTTTCACTAACCTCCATTTTCACTGCATTTCCCCTGTTCTTGGATGAGGAGGAAGAGTGAAGGACACCAAGCTGACCTTCAGCACCCCCATGCAGGATCTCCAAATTGTTCTCCCAGCTTGTTTTGCTCAGCTCCTTTGCAAACCGGACAGCCCCAGCCTCCTTTCACAAACCCCCCTGTGGTGTGAGCCACAGGGGTTCATCACACCCTGTGTCTTCTCTGCTTTCTGGGAGTGGGGGCCACTTTTTCCTACCTGCCATTAATTGTTCAGTAACCAGCACACAGCTGGGTCTCAGGTCACCAGGCAAGGCTGTCACGACATGCAGACAACTGCAGCACTACAGTTTAAAGCCAGAGTCCAAGAGAAGGTGGCAGCAGGCAAGGCACAAAGGAGAAAATCAAGCTGCCATCTTAACTGTGATTTCAGTGATTCATAGGAGTCATTTTAGTCAATTCACTGGTTAATGACTTAGCAGCACTGGCACAAGGTCAAATCACAAATGGGTAAGAGCATTCCTCCAAAGCAATCACTTATTTCTCTATTTCCAGCTCTCCAACTCAACTTGAAGAGCAGCACTAAAAAGGAGAGAGAAATCAGCTTTTTGTCTAAAAAAGACTTGTGAGAAACCGTAAGTGCCAAGCATGTTTCCTCTCCACCCTTGTCTCTTTTCATACCAGCCCAGTTCCTTAATCTGCTACAGCTGCCACTCCTTCAGTGGTGAAAAATATTTGTAATACACATTGCTGCATGTTGCAGAAACACTGAAGAGTAACTGGAGATCAATTAAACAGCCTTATCCCTAAGCAGCAACACGTTAAAATGCAGGAAAGGCAAGTGATAACCAGCAATGGGTTGATGCAATGCACTATCTTCATTAAAATCTACCCATAAAAATTAATCTTGCTGAAGTACAGCTGATGTTTCATCCTATTTGCATGTGATCTTCACGTAACTGGTGGTAACAAGATGACGGATAAAGGCAATAGAAAAACATAAAGGTTCTAAGTCCTAAGCACATCAAAATATCCACACCATAAGAGATCAGGAGAATTGAAAGAAAGTGAAACCTTGTCAGCTCCTGCCCTTCCCTCCCAGAGGACAGGAGACAGCTGAAGCAGCACTCTGGGATCAGTCCCTCTGATCATCTGACCATGCTGCCCCAGAGGGGTCATCTTTCACTTCAAAATCATCTTTAGCCATTCCTCTCCCTTCAGACATGGTTTATTAAATGACATACTAGAGGAAGACTGACATGGACATAGGACAGGAGGAAAGCATGGAGGAGCCCAGATATTCTTAGCTCTGACAGGTCTGTGGGGACATCTCTAGGTGGGACTCTGAAACAGACAAAACAGCAGATGGTGGCGGCAGCAGATAAGAGACTTCCCCTCATCACTGCCCTCTCCACATTTGACTGAGGCATTTAGTGAGCATCCATCCCAGCCATCCTGGATGCTATTTCTACACGTCCTCCCAGCTGCTTCCACCAAACCTGAATCCCTCAAGTATTTTGTATATGTTGCAGTTTAACCCCAGCCAGCAGCTCAGTCCCACACAGCCGCTCACTCACCCTCACCAGTGGCATGGGGGAGAGAACTGAAAGCATGAACATGAGAAAACTTGAGGGTTGAGATACAGGCAGTTTAACAGCAAAAGCTACATGCACAAGCAAAGCAGAGCAAGAAATTCATTCACTTCTTCCCATGGGCAGGCAGGAGTTCAGCCATCTCCAGGAAAGCGGAACTCCATCACACATTACACAGACTTGGAAGACCGAACACCATCATTCTGAACATCTCCCCTTTCCTCCTTCTGCCCCCAGCTGTATATGCTGAGCATGAGGCCATATGGTCTGGGGGGTCAGTCAGGGTCAGCTGTCCCAGCTGTGTCTCCTCCCACTCCTTGTGGCCCCCCAGCCCACTCACTGATGGGGTGGGGTGAGGAGCAGAAAAGGCCTTGGCTCTGTGCGAGCCCTGCTCAGCAATAGCAAAAACATCCTGGTGTTATTAACCTTGTTTCTATAACAGCCCAATACGATTTAGTGTGCAGAAAATTGTGTTTTGCTGAGATGAGGGCACTTGCTTTCAAAAACAAACAGGGCTGAAACGGTTTCCTTTTTCAAAACCATCTCAGCTGTTTAAAACCATCCTAATTTACTGATAGTCACTCTATTAGAGGTATCCAAGGAAGGGCTGGGACCTGAAATAGGACTACATCCATAGTGAGGTGAGATAACACACTACACCTGAGAGCTTTTGACCATGGGTGGGGTTAATTTCAATCCAGGACAGAATTTCACAGACCTACATTCCTACATGACCTTTTCCAGTTTCCAAGAAAACAGTTCTCTTTCATGCTGCCTTTTATTATTATTAACTGAACAAACTTGAGTGATTGGGACATACAACATGACAAGAAAATAAAGACAGTTTGAGATGAGCATTTTTCATTTGCACTGCTCTATTGGATTACACTAAGACTGTTGACCTTATTAAGATTCAGGTTAACAGCCAACTTCAGAAATATCTACATGTGCACCTGAGTGTTAAACTAAATGCTTGGAAGACATATTAAATCAAATAAAGAATGATAGGTTGTTGTTTCTATCCTACCAGTCATTCAAGCACTGCTTGTTTCTGCATATACATGAAATAGAGAAAACTGACAAGGGTGTTTGTCATGGCTGCTCTCCCTTCCCTTCAAAGCACACCTATCTTTACACAGGTACCTTTCTTGCAAGGCCACCTTTTCAGTCTTTGCTTACACAGATCCAGCACAATGCACTGTGGCAATGTGTGTTGTGCATCATCTACTGCAAACCAAAAGCAAACCTGGGCTTGAATTCAGTCCTTCCTACTTGCAGAGGTTATAACTCTCAGATCAGCCCCACCACTTTCCCTAGGAATCAAGTTTGAAAGAAGAGACAGGACCTGAGAGGCAGAACCTCTGAACTACATACCTTTCAAGGACAATCTGGATTTATTTTTTTAACACGCTCAGTCACAGCCCACTTAGACAGTGGACATGTGAGATCCCCCAGAAATCCCTTCCCACCATGCCACCCAGGATGCAGCTTCATGAAAGGAGCCCAAATAACTACCCCTGTGCCTCTGTTTGCCCCTGGTGAACCAGGAGCAATGATGGGGAGTAAGATTTACCAAGATAGACATGCATTTTACTACATCTGTAGTCAAAATTTTGCCTAAACCTCAGCTCAAGCTTCCTCCTTAACCCAGACATATCCTGTGGGTCAGGACCACCACCATTTCTAGTTCTTCTTCTCAACATCCTCAGCAGCAGAAACGGACTCAGGACAATAAAAGTGTTGCCTTAATTCAGGCTGTCTTCCCAGATCTCCCATGACTAATGATTTCTTTTCCTGATTACACGAGGAAAGAAGATATTCATTCCAGCTGAATCAGACACTGCAAAGGTCCTCAAAAAATCGTCTAAGTGACCCCACCAAGACGGTGAAGCACAGGATCCTAGCCTGTCCCTGGCACATGTTCATGTAGCTTGTTCTTGAAAACTCTGCTGATGACTGTTTATAACCTTCCCAGATGATTTATCAGTGCATCCCTCCCTTTCTAGTTAAACTGCTCTTTCTTCACCCACTGTAAAAATTAACCCCACCCAAGCTGAGGTGCTCATGGACAACACCATGACCTGGTGACTGCTGCCTTCCAACATACCACTTTGCCCTCATTCACTCCATAATTTTTTTGAATGCCATACTACAGCAGCCTCATTCTCTATCTAGCTCCTACCTAACAGATCCTTTTTTCCATCTCATTATGTCAAAAGCACAACATATTTTGCTTCCCTTTTTAAAGCTCTTCTTTGCCTGTTCTGCTTCTCTCATACTGTCTCTTAGAGTTTGCAGTAAAACCTTTTAAATCCTACATTAACCTCTCCTTCCAAGTCTCCTGTGCCCCAAAGCAGAGGGATTGTTCTGGCAGGGAGCTGGTGGCTGGTGTTGATTCAATAGCATCACTCTTGCTTTGCACCCTCTTTTTGCTGCACCAACATGCCCTATCTCATCTTCAAGTAGGCATTAGGGTCATGATACAATTGCTGTGCTTAACAAGCCTCCTCTAGGCCCCACTAATGGTCTGAACTACACTCACTTTGAGCCTCTGGGACATGTGTGGCAATTAGTTTTCACGTGTGCCTCTAAATTAAGCCAAATTATTCCATGTTTGCCATGGCTAAAAGCGAATGCATGAACAAGACCAGAAGGTAAGGAGCAGGAACTTGTTATGCAGCAGTCACTTGAGTCTGAGCCCTTGCTCTTTTCCAAAAGAGGTTTCAAGCTCTTTCTCCCCTGCAGCACCTCATAAATGGGGTCCAGCTGCCTTGAGGCAACTGCAATTAAAAGCACTCTCCAGAGGAGCAGATTTCCTCTGACAAATTATTTCTGTGTTCCTCTATATTACATTCTTATCCACGAATAAATGCAGCAGGCTTATCTCTGTTACTCAGTGTTTGCTTTAATAACTAGCATGAAGCCTGTACTTATTACCCAAATCCTGTTTCTAAATCTCATTCCTGGATAAAGACATGGCTGCTCTCCTCAGATTGCCCCACAGCTCTTCTTTCTTTCGTAAGGAAAGAACCTACCTCTATCCTGCCCCAACAGACCTGCTGCCATTCTGACATCTGACGTTGCTGCCAGAAACATCCATGGGTTGTCCCAAGTTGCCATCCTTCCTGGGAAATCAACAAAAAGATCACAGTGACTTTGCAAAGCAGATGCACACAGTGCATGGCTCCACCTACTCAAAGACTGGAAAAGACTATGGTTATCTCCCCAAAAGTGGCAAAGCTACATCTGGAGTCTCACTGAGAGACACTCTGAAGTAGCAGAGAACAGTCTATCAGTACGTATGGGAGGGTCTCATTAAGAGAGCTGCTCAGGTTTTCATATGCTCCAAGTGTCTTGAGTAGAGTCTGGTAATCACAACAGAATAAGCTCAAGACTTTCCTTTTCTGGGAAACTACTTGGCTCAGGGAGCAATGCTCTCCCAGCGATGCTCCTGCGCTTCCTTCCAAACCCCAGAAGAGCAGTGCTGTCTACAAGCATGAGAGATGTTTTGCTCAAGGGAGAATGTAGGAAAGTTGTTGAGATGAGGAAAAGAAGCTCAGAAAGCAAAAAATACATTAAAAAGGAGAGCAGCCAGGAGGTTTCCAACAGGTATAAACTCAAATGGCTTTTAAAGCAATTAAAAATTGTCCTCTCCTGGCTCTAGTGAAATCAGCAGAGATCAGTCCCCAGTTGCTCACCAGATTACTTCTTCTTCCTCAGCAAGCAGAGCAGTCTAAGGGAAGGTTAAAATCTGCTTCAGACAACAAACACCTGGCTATGTCAGAGCAGGGGACCTGGTCAACCTCGGCAGGAGCACACAGCCAACGGGGCAGCAGAGCTGTCCCCAGCACCCATCCACCCTCAGCCACGGGCTGCCACGAGATCCAGCCCACTATCCTGGCTGGCCCAGGGTAGCATCTTACCAGGTTCCCAGCATCACACTCAGCTGGTCAGTCACCTCCTGTGAACACCACCCTCCACTCAACCCCATCTCTTACCCCCTTTGAAGTTGTCTGCTCCCTCCAGTCCTCCAGCATAAGAGCTCATGTAATCAAGTCTCTAAACCTGGTTTAGTCAAGTGATGTGGATAGCTTTAAAAAAAAAAGAAATTGTTCTGTCTTGGTTCAGGGGTTTTTTACCCCCTTAACCCACTCATTTTGACCATCCAAAGCTTCTGGAGAATCATACATGACATGAGATGGGACAGCTGGGAACCTCTGGAGGGAGATCAGGGATGTGAAAGGAGCCTAATAACGACTGGAAGCATGTCAGGTTCCCACAGAGCAGAAGTCTCAGAGCCACAGGGGTCTCAGATGCAACACTCCAAAGCAGTTGTGTTGTGTTGGAAGCTGTTAATTAAACACAGTTTATTTTGGCTTTCAGTGATTTACACAGATTTAAAGCCAGACTGGTTAAAGCAGTCATTTTGCATGAGCTGTGCCATCCATGCCTTTAATCAAAAGCAACACCAAAGAAGCACTTTTCCACTATCAGTTTTCTCATCAGTGTTACATTGGGCAACCCTCTTTAACGAAATACAACTGCATTTTGAGAAAGAGTTTTTGTGGGGATTTTTAGACCAAATACCTGGATGCTTCTAGAATCCCAGCTTGGTACCAATTAAAAAACAGGGCAGCATGACCTAGAGAATTCAAGGAAATGTCGTTGCCTACTGTGAGCTCCTGGGCAGCAGCTTCATTTGCTAAAATTAGAGGAGCAAGAATCTTTGTTTTTAAACATGCCAGATTACCATCTTTTAAGTAAATGCTCAAATGTTTCAACCTAGTCCATACTACATCAGTAAAACCTAACCATTTTTTGCATAGGTTGCTCTGACAAAACCTGGCATGTGCCGAATTTTCTGGATAAGGCATTTTGTTGAATAAGTGATGGAAACAATTTTTAAGAGTTAAACCTTAGGACCTGCAAGTTGAGAACTTTACTGGAATCAGATCACACTCTATGTGGACAGAAACTTGCAGTCTGCCTTCTCACAGTAGCTGCTACCTGTTTTGTGCCAAGAACACAACAGGCATTGTCTGAGACAAGAAAAAAGACAATTTCTGCCCTAAGAACACCTAAAACCAGACAACTGGTAAACTGGAGGCCTTGGGGGTGTTCATCTTTGTGCATTAGTATAGTCACTGCAGTCCATGAAAAAATTAACTGAAGTCTTTGAAAGACTTTTGAAAGGAAATCAAAGTTTTGATGACTTGATGGTGAACATGGTGGTGATGCTGGGTTGATAGTTGGACATGATGATCTTAAAGATCTTTTTCAACCTTAAGGATTCTGTGATTTTGCAATGTCTTGGATAGTTTTGCATTAGCCCAGATAAGTCTTTAAACCAGAAGTCATTGTACAGCAAATCCTCACAGGCTATGAAGGCATCCAGCTTCGCCTCCAAGCTCCTGTGATCCTGCAGGAGAGCTAGCAGCTGCCTTCACTAGTGTGCCCAGGGACATTACACATCACATCTCACATGCAATATTCTTTAGATTTTAATGGAGAGCTAGTTCTTCTCTAGGATGATCTAGAAACCACATGCAAAGAACAGAACTGCCTCAGAATCTAGATGATGTAATTTATTTTCACCATTACTTTTATCCCTATTGAATCCAGACAGACTTTTTGCTGAAGGATATAAAACCCTGGAGTTCATTTATTCAGGCAGCATCCTCTACTTGTGAGTCCTTCTCTCATACTGTAAAGTCTTCTGCAAAGGGCATCACTCCCTGGCACAGCTTTCAGATCCATGGACAATCCATGCACAGCTACACAAAGAGACAGGAGGACTATTTATAGGTCTCATCCTACCAAATGACTGATTGTTGTGTTGTAAGCAAAATTCAATTAGGAGAGCCTGCAAGATCAGCCTCTGTGCTCGTTAGCATCCAGCACAGGGCAGCTGGTTTGGCTGCCTATTGACTGAGCAATCGACAGACAGTCGCTGCATCCAGCCACGGAAACATCTGAGGAGTACAGTTCAAGAATGGGAGAGGTATCCAAATAAAATCAGCCTGAAGGGGCTTGAACTACAAGACAATTACAAGTTTCCAAGTTTGCCAACAAAACTTCAGCATTACCCTTATAAGAAATCTTTCATACATGACATTTTGCTTGCCTGCCTCTAACAATAAACAACTTTAACATTAATTTTGCTGCTCCCACAGCTGTAAACTCTGCAGATCAGGATCTGGCTTGTATGATTGTATCTAAGTAAAGAGCTCCTGAATCAAACCATCTACCCTGAAATGCCCACGGGAGGCCTCAGAAGTACCCCACACAAGTTACCACAAAACCTTATGCATATCCCTGCTCCTCTGCTCCCCAAATCATCAGCTCTCTCCCCAAAAGTTTCTCACTTTGCAAGGGAGGTTCCCAATAATCAAAGGCTCTTCCAGAGGAAGATTTACTGGAGGTGTCTAAGAAAGGTGAATGACCTGAAAGTATGTCCCTTGTCTTCCCACCGTTTGCACTCATTTAAACTAAATTGGATTTTTAGATAAGCTGGAGTTGGGTAATTTCCTTCCAAGTACTTAGGACCTGCCACAACTTCTAAATGACTTATCATCATGTAAGTCTCAGGAGAGCCTGGGAACAGATGTAACCCAAAGGGGAACTCTGTAGTCAGTGAAACAGCAGAGCTCAGGACAAGAGTTTTAAGTATTTCCTCTCTAAGCTCCAACAAACTTTCCCATGGCTGGACACACACCCAGGTCAGTGACCTGGCATATCCAGGCCTGATAAAGGCAAGATTATTCAGCATGGAGGTTTAATACACACAGTTCTTACACCAAAACCCCACCTATTCCAAAGGGGCTTTTATCAAAGTCACCAAGATCTGACACAGCTCAGATACACAAGTGTGCTGTAAATCTTGGTGCCACATTGCCATATAATTTCAAAACAAATTATTATTGAAATGGTCCCAAACCAGTTTGTGACTACTGAGAAAGGACTAATGGGTTACAGTGAGGGGGTAAAAACTTCCTGGAGTCTTGTCCAGGATCAGGGTTTGCTGCTCCCAGCCCTTAGTTTCATTGCACACAGGAGCCAGCAAATTAAGACTTGAGCCATTATAAAAATTTGCATCATGTCAGAAGCATTTGGTACCCTGAGGATGATGTACTCAGCGCCGTCTGTCAGCACTAAATGATGGCAGTGATTACCATTGGGAGCAGAGTCTGGACACAGCATAAGATACAGAGGCACCACCAAGAAGACACCTTGATGCTGGCCACTTTGAAGTCCTGCATTTTAGCCAGCAAATGCAAAGTTTCCTTGGCATTTTCAAAAGATGATCAGAGCAGGAGAATTAATCAGACTAAACAGGCACTGTCCAACCATTGCAACTAAATACATTATAGCGTCACTTTGCACTGACACTGCATGGCTACTTTATTTAGAAAACAAAAAGGTTTACCTGTTTACAGAGTCTTGCAGCTTCCAAATAGTTAGCAATTGTCATTGTTTTCATCTTCTGCAAGGGGAAACTGAGAAATGATTCCCAGTCACAGAGGGGCTGGATAAGCAATGACACATACACAAATCACAAATCCATGTCCACAGGAATAAGTTTATCCTCCTCTAGCTTCTGACCTGCCTAACAAAACCAAATAAAAATCATCTGCTCACACTTGTCTACAGGTGAGTTATTTACTGACTAAACTCCTCCATGAACAATATTTCAAGCACTTGTTCCTCTCCATCTGCTTCGCTCTTTTATCAAGTGTGATGAACATGGGAGATTGTTTCCTCAATTTTTTGTTCATTTCCTTCTTGTAATTAACCACATTCGCTTTTTACAGCAGCATGAGAAACACCTCACTCCCTGTTAAACTGCCAATAGATTCAACAACAACAATTCATTATATCCTGCTGGACTTACATCATCTCTAAGAAAGATGATCTGGATAAACACCTTTCTTTGATACCTTCTGTTCCAGCTTAACATTTGGGGAGGGGTCAAAGATGTAAGATGAAAATATACAGCATCTTTTTCACCGTCCATCTATCCAAAAAAAAAAAACAAAAACAAAAAAAAAGAACAGAAAGAATACAATCAGCAAACACAAAGTACTTCACTGCAGGTTGATAGTTGGTAAAACAATCTGCAAAGAGTCCCTGACTTTAACTGAACAACTTCTGAAATTATGCATGATCCCAAGATCTGCCATTTGACCAGAGCACAACCACTAACCCCAAAAAAGTCATCACTGGCAACCACAATGAGAACTGGATTTGAGCTCAGAGACAAGGAACTAGACTTTGTTGATCTTCTTACCTGGAATTCAATGACACAGTGGGGAGGCCAGAAACCTGAATTTAAGGGCGGAGTTTAAACTTCTTCTGTCCGGTGATTTCCAGGCAGTGTATCTTACTGAAAGCCAACCTACTGCTTTTAATTTGGTGTCTGGCTTTGCAGCTTAGAAAGCTTCACATGAGTGATAAACTTGTAACTAGAAAATGAAGTTTGAATCATTACTGTTCCAATTACTGAAATAACTTGCATTTGTTAGAATTTTTTTTATTGTGTTCATTAATAGTGTCTAAATGTCAAGCAAAAAGCATCTTTGTGCATTCATTCTACTGTCCAAATTTATTCACCCAGCAAAGGTCAGGAATTTGCTGAATTACAAATGCAATTGTGTAGAGCAACTTAGTGTAACTTAGTGAAAGCTGCAGTCAATTTGTTCAACCCAGCATCCTGAAGTTCCCATGGAAAAATTATTGCACCAGATGCATTAAGTGCAAATTGCATTAGAAATTCATTTATAATTAAAACTGCCATTTCTGTGCCTCCTGCCAGACCCCACTTTCTGCTGAACAGACACATCACTCCAGCCCTTGCTGCTTCTGTATCTGTTTTAGTCTTTGTAACAGTTAAGTCTCTCTATACTCCTGGGAGATGCATGTGCTCAAGAAACCACGGCAGGAGTTAAGCAGTGCTTTGTAGAATGGTCTGGGTTGGAAGGGACCTTCAAGATCTTCTAGTCCCAATCCCCCTGCTGTGGGCAGGGACACCTTCCCCTAGACCAGGCTGCTCAAACCTCATCCAGCCTGGCCTAGAACACTTCCAGGAATGGGCCCTCCACTGCTTCTTTGAGCACCCTGTTCCAATGCCTCACCATCTGCACAATAAAGAATTTCTTCCTTCCTAATATCTAATCTAACTCTGAAATTATGGGAGTAGGAGCAGAGAAACTGCCATCTCTCCATTGGCTTTTTCTTTCCCCCTCCCTAGGACTGAGCTAAGCACACTGGCCTCAAAAGCAAACGTGGCCAGCCTGGACTTGCTCCATAGCTCTGCTTGACTTGTTCCAGTGATGAGATAGGAGACACCAGTGATTTGATCTTCTCCACTAAATGCCTGGAAACACTGAAGAAGGAGCCACCAAGGACACCCAGCTCCTTGCACTGATCAGTGCCCATCTCTTCATGTGCTTCTACCACTGCCCACTCCTGCAGGAGACATCCACCACTGCCCTAGTGCCTGCCCCAGGACAGAGAGGGCCCAGCCAGCACAGTTTCATCTCGGAACCCCTCCCAGCATCTTGTCTGCACCCTCCACCCTGCTGGCACTGGAACCGCAGCCCCTGGGCAAGCCTGTACCCTGTGCAGGGGAGACTGAGCATGCAGCCTGTACCCCTCCCTGCCCCCACAGGCTTATGTGGCAAACAGCTCCTTGTGGGCTGCGGCGACCCAAATCATGGCATCAGCACATGTCACACATTCCATAAAACCTAGACAGCATCTGCCAAGGGAGAAGAGCAGGGAAGCATGGCATGTGCTTTGAAGGATTGCATCACTGGGAAGACACCTCTGATGCTGAGCTCAGCTCCACAGTGATACAGGCATTTCTTACCACAGAAAATCAAGCACAGACACAGGATTCCACAAAGCTAGTGCTTCTCCCTCTGATGTGATACACAGCACAAGGTTAACCCATCTATGTGGAGCATCCCTTCACTTACCTCCCCCACCAGAGCAGTCCCACTGGACAGCGCTGGTCCCAGCATCACTACCTCACAGTAGCACCTCACCTGGGATCTTGCTGGGCCAGAACTCAGGTATAAGCTTTCCTTGTGAATTTCCAGTTTAAAGCAAGGTTATGGTACCCTTGGTTAAAAGGGCAATAGAAGTACTACTTAATTACTCAGCATTACAACACAGCTCTTCTGAGAGGCTGGAGAAGGAAATTGGCACTGTTCTGATGGAATATTCCATGTGGCTAACAACAATTTCATGCAGCCTCAGAGAAGACAGGCAGTTATCTAGATCTGTTGAAAGGTAAGAGCGACATGCAAAGTGTTATTCTTTCCTTACATGAAGTACAACCATATATTTTCAGGCTATATAGCTTATATTTTTAGATGAGAAGAAAGCAAAACAAGGAGAAAAACATCAAGCTGAAAATAAATTGGATGCAATTCAAAGAGACAGTGGAAAAATACAGGATGACAAAGAGATGGTAAAGCAGCAACTTAATAAAAAAGGATCAGGGCATCACTACTAATCACAAGCAAGCAGTGCCCTGCAAGCACTGTGTGCCTCCACACCATGCAGAATGAACAAACATCCTGCAGCACCTGGCAGGGCTGGAGGCAAGTACTACCCAGGAATCAACAGCTCTAAGATCTCAACAGCAAACCTAAATGTAGCCTTGGACATGTGTTTCAGAAAAGATACCCAGGAGACCAACAGGCATCATCAGTGACCAGGAATGTACGGCCTTAAAGGAAAGGTTGGACTAACTGGTGGTGAGGCAGTTAAGGAGGCAAAAGGCTGACGAGAGACTTGATACTTCCTTTTAAAGACATGAAAAGCAGCTACCAAGCAGAGAAGATTAATTGTCTTCTCTGTCAGGATAACCAAAAGGTTTAAATCAGAAGGATGCTTAGAGTAGACAAGAGAAAGGATTTTTAACAGTGAGGATAGTGAAGATCCAGAGCAGGTTACCTGGGAGTAAGGTGTAATGCCTTTGGTGCACATAAGTAAAGTAATTCAGGCAGAATCCACCTGTCCTGGGACAAGGGAAGGCCTCTGACTTCTGCAGGTAAACAAACCCCTGCCCTTTGAATCACCCTCTCCTATAGGACATCTAAAGACAGAGCAGCACTCATTGTGCTCCAAAATGTACTCAGGATCATGTGAGAATGGAATTTGCCCTGCTGACAGGAACTGAGAGGCAGACAGTTGGGAGGCACATCAAGGGACTTGGAAGAGATGCTCCTTTTATCTGTTGGGCTGCAGGTTGGTAAGAAGAGCCACTGGCTGGCTCCTCACCACCAGCAGTGACCAAACCAACCTGACCTCACAAGCACACTCACTCACTTATTAATTGGGAGAATAAACCACCTGAAGAAGGAACATGAGCAGAAAGAAGCCTGCTGCACTGCAGGGGAAGCTCAGCTTGGTTAAGCATGTGAGGCTTTGAGCTGTGGAGGTTGCAGAGGGTGGGCAGCAGGCAGCCTCCATGGGAGGTCACAGATACTTGTGCTATGCTTGGCCCACAAACTCTTTTGCCTCATTGGACACACAAAAAAAAATCTTAAATATCTAACAGCTCCTGTCAATATTAATTCTCTCCCAAGTGGCTTGCTATTCACAGCAGGATAACTAAAGCAACACTCATTACTTTAATTAGTGAAGGAGACAGAAAAATACAACCAGAGCTTGCAAAACAGCCACTTTTACTTTATTTGAAATGCCTACCATGAGCCCATAGCAAAAATGCTTAATTTCTGCCCATAAAATTTGTAAGTACTCTTCTGCATATGCTGTCTACAGAGCACAATTTCTTTTCTGCTAAGGAGAGTTGCACCACAGCAGAAAATGCACTTCTAAATTTTCTCAGGACAGATATACCCAGAAAGACATTTTATTACTGGTACTATGAATCCCAATGCTACACTAAAGCAAGTGATACAGATGCAGTGTCTCCAAAGAGACCAAGAACCAGAAAGCCAACAGGTTTCTTCAACACCCTACTGTAGTGGTAGTTTATGCCTGGACTACAATTCCAAATCATGTCTTAGCACATAGAAAATAGGCTTTCATGGGCTTTTTCTTTGCAATCAGTCATTCAACATCCCATTGCCAGCAAGGAAAATTGGTCACCTGCCTAACCCCTTTCTGTGATGAGTCTAGCTCCAAATAGGAAAGCAGGAGGCAGGCGTGGTGGATTACACAGTGAGACCCTGAGAGCACGTGTCTGAGCAAGGTTCTGCTGCAGCAGTGAAAGACACAATTACGCTCATCATTTTTTAATTAGGAAATGATGTGTGATTTACAAGCCTTAGTGCAATGTGGTATTTGAACAGCGAGGAGTGACATTTCCAAACGGCATTACAGGAACTTTCTCTTCCCCTGCCCAAGCCCCCCAGTCATTTAAGCAAGTCATTCAGACAAAGAGCAAAAGTCCTTTGTCTGGGTTTTAAACCAAACTAGTGGAGTCCTGTATGTGTTCTTTTCATTCTTTTTTCCATCTTTTTCCAGCCTCTTTTTCTTTAATAAGACACAGTTTCTCCTCTGCAGTGACAACTGTGAGTGTACCTGTCTGAAGTCCAGCATACATAACCGGGATTTGAGTTTCCCTTGAAAGAAAGTTCACCAAGTCTGAAAGAGGAGAATTATGCACCCAACAGCCCAGCCATGTCAGAGACCTTATCTGCTGAAGGACTGTGGCTAGCGTGGAGCCACCATCACCACTGGCAGCATGATCCTGCAGCCTGCTCCTCAACCACACCCAGCACACACTGCAGGTCAGAGCCACATCCAGCATGTGAGGTCAAGATATCCAGCATGTGAGGTCAAGATATACAGTGTGTGAGTGAAAAAGCTCAGAGAAGTTGTGTGGAAAGAGCTCACTCTCAGCACACAAGGCTTGGTGGGTCTGAGAAGGAGGATGCTTTGCTCGTGTCTCCTGCTGCTTCAGAACCCACAGCACTTCAGTTACAAACCTTACAGACAACTATTTGACCACCTGGTGTGTTCCCCAACCACAGCTGCAACAAGGAGACACATCTGCTCTCCCCAGATCTGAAAAAACTTTTTATTTAAGTCTTCATCAACCATGGAAAGCCAGGAAGAAAGTCATGGCATCTTTAGAAACTCATGGTCCCAAACTCCATGGTCCAACCAGGCTTTGGGGGATCACAGCTCCGTGGTACACTCATCCCAGCTCAGAGGTGTGCGCAGTGCACGTTCAGCTCTGGTGGTGGGAACTCTGAGAGCAGGCCAGAGCACACAAAACTAAAGCTATGGAATGATAACTGTCTGTTAGGGATGTAGCTGTGACCTGCCACTTCATATAAAGCTGTTACTACAAAAGAAAATTCCCCACGTGCAGGCGAGGCCTGAGCATAATGCAGCATCTCCAGAGGAAACATCTGCTCACTGGTACATATGGGCAGAAGGGTTTTAAGAAAGACAGTGAGAAAGAGTAATAGAAGCAACCAAAACCACAGCTGAAAACCTCACTAGCAAGAATAGCATGGTCTCAAAAATAAGAGGGCTGAAATATTAATACTGCCCATGCCTGCTGGGAGGAATACAGCAGGAGAAAGGTCGCAGACAGTACTTCAGACTCAGAGGCATGAGTCAAAGCATGACTTTAGATTGCTAGTAGACATGGTGTTCCATCAGCAGTCATGAGTGGATACAGCCAGCCTAGGAATCAACAGAGACATTCTAAATGCACCACATAAAACCTCAGGGGTCTGAACAGACTAGCAAGAGCTTGGCCACCAGTTTCAGGTGGAAGGCAATCATACCCTTTGGCACACTTACCTCCATGTGAAGAGGTGAGAGTGGTGTGTGGACACAAACCATGCTATCCTTGATTGCAGCCTGAGCAATGCCCCAGGTCATCACAAAGGCTCAATGTATTTAACAACCCCTGGAGCATTATGTAGGGAAATGAGCACCCAAAGGGAAAATACCCAACAATCTACCTATTAGAAGGAAAAGCAGTCTTTAAGAGGCAGCTGTTAATATGGGAATTGCATTTCTAGAAAACGTACTCTCAACACAGTCATCTGTTGTGTTTTAAAAAAAGACATTTCTTACTGTTAAGGCTTTATCAGACCACTCGCACATGAAACAACTGCTAAACCTTACACATTCAAAACCAGATTTTTTTTTTCCTATCTACCAAAATATCCCACCTTGGGATTTGACCTTATCTTGAAGATGACTTGAATAATCTGAATTAAATTATGCTTGCAAAACAATTAAAAAATACTGCCTGTGGACTGCAAGCACTTAAATATCATTAAATGATGATACAGCAGTAAATTATGCCATCCTTGGAACTTGCAGCTCCCAGGTTCAGACTCAGAATTCAAACCTGTGTAATTTAAATCTTGCCTCTCCCTAAACTGAATAAAACATTACCTGTGTTTGTTTGTATTCTCCATATTTCATTCACTGTAGTTCTCTTCCATGCAAGTCTCAAAGACAAGCTCTAAAATATAGAGGGTGATCATGAGATATGTGTTCCACTGTGACTTATCTTCACTGCTTCTAATTAATTTCACTGTTAATTTCATTACTAAAGAACTCCAGAACAGCTCAGTATTTTCAGTAATTCTTCAGTTTTGTTTGGGTTTATCCATTACTCCACCTAATTCCAGGTGCTTCTGTTCATTTCAATAACCACACCAGATTTGGCACAGTCCTATAATTCACCTTTTCACACAACCATTAAGGTAGAAGGAGATCTTCAAGATCATCCAGTCCAACCATCAATGCAGCACCACCACATTGATGCCTAAACCATATTCTAAGTACCACATGCAGATGCCTCTTGAACACTTCCAGAGATGGTCAATCCAGCACCCCCCTGAGCAATTTATTTCAATGCCTGACCACCCTTTCAGTGAAAAAAGGATTTCTAATATCTAACCTGAACCTTCTCTGGTGCAACTTGAGGCCATTTCTTCTTGTCCAGTCTCTTGAGACATGGCAGAAGAGACCAATCCCCACCTCACTACAACCTCCTTTCAGAGCTGGAGGGAGCAATGAGGTCCTCACTAAGCCTACTTTTCTCCAGGCCAAACTGCCTCAGTTCCTTCAGCTGCTCCTTGTAAGAGATGTTTTCTAGACCCTTCACCAACTTCATTTCCCTCCTCTGGACCAGCTCCAGACCTCAATGTCCTTTTTGAGGTGAGGGGCTCAGAATTAGACAGAGCACTCAACTTGTGGCCTCACCAGTGCAGAAAAATCTCTTCCCTAGTCCTGCTAGCCATAATTTTCTTGATATGGGCTTTTGTCTTCTCTCCCACTGTGATATCAGATGAGTTTTCCAGGGGGTCATCTGCTGGGGTGAGGAAGAAGCAGGATGAGCAGCGACCCTCAGCAGCAAGAGAGCCAGGAAGAGCTCACATCATGTAAATGTTTCCTGTCCTATTTGAGCATGGCTTTGCAAAGGTAACACTGCTAGTGATATAATGAAGCACTAACTGAACATGGAAGGCTCCAAATAACACAGGCACTGGGCAAGAGAACACATACCTTAAATACTGCCCCTATTTCCCAGCCAGAGGTGAGGGAAGAAGTCTCTTGCACAGCACTAGGGGGAAGCTTTATTAGAAACATGGGTGAGTGTGGTCCAGTTCCTTCAGCTGCCTCAGGGACTCAGGGTGGCATCTGATTTTGGTTGCTTAAATTAACCCCAGGCTCCAGAGTCCCTCAAGGCTGGGCTCATTCTGTCATTTCCCAGGTGAGAATAGATGATCTCCATCAGGCTCGTAATTCACAAGGAGGACAGGCTTCCCTCCCCATAAAAGTCTTCTGCTTCCAGGTAGCCAAGCCACAAAATACACCTTGCATGTCTTGGGAAGCCAAAGAGCAGGGAAGAGTGGGGCATCTGCTCCTGAAGGCCACAGCACTCAGTTTCTGGAAACAGTTGAGCAGAGCCAGGCTGCCTTCAAGGATTCTGCAGCTTCAGCATCAGAAGCCCCAACTCTCCCCACCCATTCAAATCACTCACAAGCTGGCCACCTTCCCCCTGAAGTATGGATGCACATCCAGGGGCTTTCCCTGGCCCAGCAAACACCTGGCTATGGAACATAAGAGGGGAAAAGTTTTACAGGCAAAGGACACTCCTGTGGAGCACATCACTTGAACCCCACCATGAGAGCTGGCAGGGGGACCAAGAGGGGGACACCTCATGTGGGGATCAGCTGCTCGCTGCTGTTGCAACTAGCACTGCAAGCTTAGAGGAAATCTGGCTGCTAAGAGGACTGGATACCCTGGGATTTTAGTCTCAAGTTGAGGGACAGCTCCAGCTGGGGTTAGCCACTGGCTGCTTTATAGTAGGTGGATAAAACATGGGTGGTGGGGCATCAGTTCTGGCCTCTTTTGTTGATTGCAAACAGCATTTTCAGCAGGCTGAACTAAACACAAGGGGTTTTCTCCTACAACAGGGCACTCAAGAGTTGCCAAGCAGCCATAGCAGAGCACATCCAGCTGCAGATTGTTCCTTCAACCTATGAGGGAAGCGTGTTTGTTTTGCAAGACAGGAGAGATGTGCTTGGCTGGTTTCCACTCCCACCCTAGGGAAGGCTGTGCATCACCACTCTGTTTCTTCACAGATCTAATCATCTGCTTCATCTCTTCACCTTGCAAAAAGCTGCTGCAAGAAGCAGCCTGATAATAAATTGCTGCATCTTACATTTTAAATCCTCAACACAATCAGCAAACTGCTTTTCCTCCACACATTAAGCTGCCCAGAACAATGTTTCCCAAACAGGCCAGGCTTGACCTGCAATACTCTTCAGAAGATGCTATCCCACAGCCCCAGGCAAGCCTGAGCATCTCTGCAAACATGGAGCTTGCTAATGAATGGTCCCCAGTTGCCCCGGATCTAACTCTGGAGTGAGGTGCCACAGAAAATAAGCCCAGTTTTGGAAGAGGGTGCACCTCTGAGCAGCAGATGGGATCAGACAGGTAGTCTTTGTCCTAATCACTGGTTTTTTCAGTATAAGGAAAAAAATACTACAAGCTTCAGAGTTTTCCCTCCAAGATCCTGTTAAATTCATTAGCAGCCAACAAAGAGAGGGAATTCTCCATTTGAGGTCTTTTCAGAGAATAAGACAGTACAACACTGTTAGTGCAGGAAAGCACAGAAGACACATTTTCTAGGGCTGCAGGCCACTGCTAGACTGCATGAATGTTTATATGAAGGTCCTTTTTAAAGTCTTCACATAAAGGGTCAATAACAATCCGAATACATAAACATGTACGCAAGTTAGTAAACTCATAAGCTAACATATAAATTGCTTATGCCCATCCATAATACATACTTTCATCTCATTTATATTGCATACTCTTCACATCCATGACGTGCTTATGAGGATCCATTCAACAAGTTAATCTTTGATACAGATTAAGCATGACCTAAATTTTAGTCTGCATCTCTCATATGCTCCCTCAGGACAAAGGTTTTATTCAGAGAGCTCTGGTTCCTATAGGCAGCCTCTGTGCCCATAGGGGCTGCTGCACAGCTCAGGTACCTGCCTGCATGGATGCAGACATGGCTTGAGCTCCACTCCGTGCGAGCTCAGGACTGCCTGCACCCACCTGAGCAGAGATGCTCCCACATCCCTTTCTTCTCCTTTCAGCCACATTTTGCAGACAACAAGCATCAAACAAAGCAAAAAGGAAAAACCAAACAAACAAGTAAAAAAAGCCCCAATATGAACATCACACTGCTTGAATTCTTCATCTTGGCTGCCTTGATGCCACAGCAAGCAGAGCATCAGGGCAAAGAGGGAGGGAGCATGTACAAAGAGAGACAGAGGGAAAACAGATCACACAAAGAGGAAATAAAAACACAAACCAAAACGGGTAACAGATAAGATCAGCAGCAAAAGAGGCAAATTCAGGAGACAGGCACTCGTGAGCATGACAGGTGAAGCGATGCGAGCAGCCAATACATGACTGTGGGTTTCAGCAGATAGTGTGATGCTTTCACTCCCATCCAAACAGCTGCCCCATGACTGCCTTCTCTGTGCCTATCGGCCTTTGCTGAAACCAGGATGCAGCAGCTCCCACCCCAACAGGCAGCCTTTAAAAACTCAACCTGTGAGCCCATGGAGGGCAGCTCTGACAGATGGGCAGGGCTGGATTTGGCTGCAGGGGCTGTGGGCTCCTGCCTGACGCTCACGGCCCAGCGCATTAGTGTAAGCTGCCCTCCTTGGGTTCACCATTTCAGCAATCACATAATCCTGGGGATTAAGCAGTAAACAGAGTGCCTGCTCAGCAAAGGTCTGAAAAAGGTTGTGTGAGGTACAAAAGAGGGAACCAGAGGAGGACTGGCTTGACCCCAGTGTGATACAGAGGACCAGCAGCTGGGCAGCACTGAGAATCCCATTTACAAAACCCACAAGCTTCAGATGCATCAGGGAGATTATGTGATTCCAGCTGTGTAAAGCTGGAATTCATGTCACCAGATGTAAATGCCGAAACAAGAGTTAATCTCTAAGATTGCCTGTGCCATTCAAGAAAAGAAATGAGGCACCTTCCATCCCTCTGGAAGCTGTTGTCTGACACTGGCCAAATAAGCTGCCCTTTCCCCTTCATCAGCTCTAAGGGGGTACTGGGTTTACCAGCCCAGATACAAATTTCTTTGTCATAAGCATGGAAACTTAAATTAAACTAATCCCAGGATATCTCACATGTGGTACTTGCTTTTCATGCTACCACAGGCCTGCTCCATCCCAGCAGCTCATCGCCCAAGCTGAATAAATATCCCTTTGACAGTGATATTTAAAAATATGCATCTTCTGTAGCATGTCAATGAAGTCTGAGGGCAGTGGCTTTATATAATAATTAACAACTGTTTGGGGAAATTATTCGTTAAGTTTTAAGGGCAACATTATTTGTCATTCTTGTCCTAATTAAGATCAACACCAAGGAAATGTGGCTGCCTTGTGGGAAATTACGCTTCTTCCAGACAGTACATGAAGCCTCTTGAAAAGTGAAAATTTAGCAACAAGTGCTTGATTTTGAGAAAAGCTCTAGCTTGGGGGAGTTCTCTTATGGACTTCCAAGAAAGACCAATCCACCCATTCAGGAATCTGTACCCAAAGTATCATGCAGAGAGGCTGCACGCACACTGAAACCCCAGTGAACAACACATACCATCATGCTTCAGCACTGACCTGATGCTTCCACACCTCAAATCCCATTCCAAGGCATCAGCACCACAACTACAGCTAACAGTGAGCTTTAGCAACCTTCAGCTCTGTGAATGGAGACACAGCCCTGTAATACAAGACAAGGCTAATAATATTTTTTGGACACATTGGTCTGGGTAACACAAATGACACGGTGATTCAGCTTAATTATAAACTTCCTGTTAGAAATATCAAGGTTGCTCTGATGGCACTGTCAATTGTTCTTCTGACTCATCCAGTTGTTCTTGTAACCTGGCAAAACAAAACCTTCTTTGACCCTTAAGGTATAAATAATTAAAGAAACCATTATTTTGAAAGAGTACCTGGCAATTCATAGTTGCTGGAACACCATAGTAACACACAGAGAGAATTCAACATTCTGCTTAGGGACAGTGGCTTTTATTACAATCTCCACTCCCTGAAAGACAGCCATAAAACACCCATTTCATCCCTCATTTGAAAGAGGCACATTAACTCCCCACCCCTTTATGCTTCCAGCAAGGTCAGATAGATCATCACTAATCAAGGGTGAATCAGAAATCCACATGTTCCAGGCGAATCTTACAAGATCAGTAGTTCAGAAAGTCTTGCTCATTTGACACACAGGCTTGAACCTTCCTGCAAGTTAGTTCTACCTTAAAGCGCAGAGCTAGAGACCCAGCAGGAAAAATTCAAGGGCACTACACCCCTTTCCATCTCACAGCCTGACCCTTCTGCATGAAAACAGGACCCTCATCCCCAGGTCCAAGGGGAAAAGATATTCATGGTAAACAGAGAGACAGAAAGACAAAGCCCACAGCAAAACAATTCTGTGCCTCTCTGCCTCAGCAGAACCTCCAGCACAAAGCAAGAAGCAGCCTCCTTACCAGAAAACTCTACGGGCTCCCAAAGCAAGAATGGCTTTTTTTAAAAAAGCCATGTTTTTAACTTACCTCTCAGGAGGTCTTGAACATGATTTGCAAAGCCTCAGGACCAAGTGGGCTCCCACAGCACACAACAGAGCATCACCCCAGGCTCCTGGGAGGCATTAAGGCAGCAGTCAGTTAATTAGGGTAGGGTTTGCAAGAGCCTCCCAGCCTTCTCTCACAGACAATACGGAGTGGCAGCATTCACTTCATCAAGGGCAGGATCAAGTTATTTGTGGTTCACAGTAGCCCACTTGTTCCTCTTGAGGTTTTTGTCTCTCTTTGGCATAAACAACTTGAAAAGCCTGTGCAGCTAAGTTCCCAAGTCCTACACAACTGTGAAACTTCCTTTCCAATCTCCCTTTGGTGAACTCTAAAATGCCACATGGGGCATTAACAATCCCCATAATAAACCCTCACTAGTATGACTACAGGATACATTTTTTTTTTCCATTACTCTGTCTTCTATTTTATTTAAGAACTTGATTTTGGGAGGCACAAAAGGCCTGATTTGCAAAGATGCTGTGACTGAACAGGGAGGGGGGAACACAGATGTACAGCTCTTCTGAAAATCACATCTCACACTGTGAAACCAAACACCGAAAAATTACCAGTGAGAACTCTATTTTTAGCTATCCTGTGTCATAATATTCACCGTTCCCAAGCCAACTTTCTGGCAAATATTTAGAGTGAGTCTCACAACCCCATGCTTTGTCAACAAAGCTCGGTGATTACCTAGAGCGGCTGCAGGCACAGCACCTGCAGCACTGCAGACAGCAGAGCTTCAGCCCGTTACCATGGCACTTCTAGGTGGATTTTGACTGTTTGCATGTAGAGAAGGCAAGATAAACCTACTATGTCTTTAATATGTGATAAGCAGGGCACAACTAATCCCCAAATAAAATGGCTTACAGGGCTCATCTAAGCCAGGGGAAAGTGAATTTTCACACCGGGCATTTGTGGCAACTCTGAACTGCACTTGCTGCTGGAGAGCTATTCCTGGATGGGTGTTGGTCACAGTCAGAAGCAGATGCTGCTGTGCCCAGGGGTGGTGAGGCTGCAGCAGGAAGAGCTGAGGTTGGGCACCACACTGCAGCCAGCCCCATCGCCTGCCAGCAGCCACATCCCAGCACCTTTGTGCTGGCAGCAGTATGAACACAGGTTCAGTCCTCAAAGCCACCCAGGTGAACCCACCCCAGGAAACCCCTGCACTTGTGCAGTTCAGGAGATGTAACACCTCCGTTTACAGCACAGCCCATTTAAAGTGAATTTTAGATTAACTACCAGCACAGCAATACATGGTTTGTTGCCGCAAGTCAGATGCACCCTGCCTTCTACCTGGTTTAAGTATCACCTGGTGCTTTGATTCAGCAGTAGAGGGTCAGGCCTAATAAACCCACCTTTAACCCCTCATCCTCAATTCGCTGTGTGATTGCACCCAAATAATTATTCCCGAACTGACACTACCCTGAGAACCAACTCCAATTAGAGGATCTGTAGGACAGAACGAGAAGGCCCTCTCTGCTCTCTTCTCACCCCATTAAATCCACCTTTCTGCTTGGACTGCTTTTATCTGCTGAAGGCTTCAAGGAGAGCCATGACCTTGATTCCTAAGGGAAGAAGTTAAGATTAGCAGACATTAGGATCTCTTCCTACTTAGGGCACTTGGGGGGGCACCCTAAGAAGTCCTTCTCTACAGGAGCTATACTGCTTGTTGCTATGGCCCCAGCACCCTAAAAAGAGCACAGCACAGTCCAGAAAGGGCTCCCAGAGAGGTAGGTGAAAGAGAGCACCAGCAGAGGTCTAGCATTCACTAAAATACATGACACATCTACTAGACAACCACTCCCACCCTCAGCAGTCGTGTTGCACGGTGAATTAGCACTAACGAGGCACTTCCATTTAGTCCCATGTCTGTGAGGTTGTAAGAAAAGCATCCATGCTGCAGAACAGGCAGCTCCCCGATAAACACAGCAGCCTGTACCCCACTGAAGGAACAAGTCCGCTATGAAATGCTGTGCAGAGCAGGATTTGCACATGTAATCTCTTGCACTGCACGCAGTAAACAAGCCAGTGTGGCCCATACTCATATTCACACAGGGAGGGAGAGCTCCTGCAGCACAGCTCTCCCCCAGGTGTGACAGCCACCTGGCACTTCATGAACAGCCAGCGCCTGGCAGTGTCACCTGAACTGCTGCAGCAGCTGCTGCTTTCTTTACCAAGGAGCCCCCCTGGTGACAGCCACATGTACTGCTTGCAGCAGGGAACGTGATACGGCACAAATCACTCCAAAATAAGATTTTTGATTAACTGCTGTGGCAGGGCCCAAATCAAAGAGAACATTTGAGGTAGCAGAGCAATGGTGTGTGTGCAGGCACAAGGCAGGGTGGCAGGTCATGGGAACACCCACTTGCTGAGATCTCCAGAACCACATGTGCCAGCTCAAGGGGCACCACAGCACCCTTTCAAGCAGCCCCTGCCTACTCACCTCAGCACAACAACTGGGACCAGTTGTGTGATGATTGGTTTTGGAAAGCCCTTTCCTAAAAGGCTTCTTCAAACAAAACTACTCCATCGCGGTGATCAACTTCCCTTAAGCCACACAAAATTCCCTCCCCTGGGAAACCTGCAAAGCTACACTTGAGTGTATAGGCATATTTAAATGTTTCTCAACCTGCTTTTGCATGTGTTATTTGGGGATATAAGTGGTGAAATCACATCTGCTTCTTGAATATCTACACAGCAATATTTAACATTTTATTTTAAACATTTGTGCTTTAATTAATTTAAATGCAACCCAGCCATCCAACTATTTCACATATAATCCCAGGGATTTAGTAGCACCAAATGCAGCATCACAGCTAAATAATGGAAAGGTAGCAAAATTTAAAATTTGCTGTAAAATTAGCATATTTAGCATAGTAAATAGCTTTTCAATTTGACAAGGGATAACCATTTAATGAAAATGTGTATTAAAAATAATCCTGTTAGGTTGCCCAATATTTGTCAGCCTTAATCCACACACTATAAGAAACCCAGATCAGAATAACTTTTCCAAAGTCTGTGTATCTGTATATATTTATGGTATTATCAAGAGTAACTGCAATAGTTGTATCAACAGAATGAGATGCAATTTTCACAAGCAGTAATCGAAACAGTAAAGTCATTGCTAAGCCTCTGATAAATCTAGTGTGTTCTGCCTACAGTTATTACCAAATCAAATATACACTTAATATTTCATTTCTTGTATGAGTGAATTACATTTAGTCCTCCTTATAGCTGTCACTGCATTTAAGCGACATCACAGAAATTTACAGCCAGAACAGACACCAAACACTTGGCCCAGCCAATGTTTCCCTATCTTGAAATGTTGCTCTCTAATACACTCCCTACCTCCAACCCTGTTCCTTACCTTCACCCAACGCCTGCTCACTGCTCCACAGCTTCCCTGCCAAGTCACTGCTGCCTGCTGAATGCTAACTTTAAAGCAAGGAAATGCAGAGATTTTGTTATTTCTTTTTTGAGGTTCACCCTGAAAATAAGTTCAAAAAGAGATAAATCATTCAATTAAATACCAAGAAGAGACAGAGATGTGGAAATTCAACTGTCACCATAATCTTCCCTGCTTATAGAACCAGGATTAAACTAAAGCAGGTGGCAACTCACAACTGTTTGTGTCCAGAATCAGAAGAATACATTTCAATGTCTCCTAGAGCAGAGGTCCAGGGCTAGGAAGATGGAGATCCATTCTGAAGCACTTAAACATACTTACTGCAAGCTCCTGGATCACATCAAACCAAAATCATTACAGGAAGTGCTACAGCCACCACAAAAAACACCGCTGAAGCCAAACGCTTCATCTTGATTTTGAATCATATCAGGACTTTGCTGGTTGAGTATTTAGGAGATAAATACTGACAAAATATTTTCGTTTTAATGAGGCAACATCTTCCAGAGAGAAGCAGGGAAGCTCTGGCCAACACCAGTCAGAAAGCAGACTCACTGCAGTCCCTGGCAGCAGAGCAGCCTACAAGGCTGCAGAATGATGCAGAAGGAAAACAGGCAACACAAGGTTGGTGTTTGCTGTTGCCTGCCCCAGATCTACATGAGCTTACAAATGCCTCTGAGTTAGAACACTGGGGCAACACCTCAGGGAGCTAGATTCTGACAGCTGACTGAAGGATAAGCAAGGTAGGCAGCTCCCTACCTAAAAGAAGGATAGGAAAACACCTGGCAATGTGGCTAAAGGTATCAGAAGCCACCATCAAAATATGAAATAAAATGCTGTGTAAGTGCTGTGTAAATGCTCACCTGCCAAAGATGCAGATAAGTATGAAGCAGGAATGTGGAATGAACTGAAATGGCATTGTCCTTCCCTGGTGCTGCACCTTTGAGAGCCAGGGATCCAGAGGTAGGTACCCTTTCTCCAGGAACATACGCAGGATATACTTAGATTGCAAGAACTAATTTGCGCCTAAGTATTAGTTCATCTGCAAATAAATACCTGCAGGCATCTTCCTCTAGGGCCAAATACCTCAGTCTTCATATGACTGGCTTTGTTACCCCACAATTTGTTTGGATGGCATTAAGTCTTAGCTACCTGACAATCCATTTACTGGATCCTTGTTAAAATGAAAATCTAGCAAAAAATTAAACTCAGCTCTCTGCTAGGCCCAATCCAGGGGGTGCAAGAATGGCCCAAGCCATCCCTGATTATATCAGTAGCACTTCGTAACAGAAGTAGCAGCACCCCCCACCCCAAAAAGAACAGAAACACAGCTCAACATTTTGGAGTTTTTTTGCAAGCTCCACACTCAAGATTTGGACACGTAAGAACTGCAAACTCTCCCCTACTTTCAGCTAAGTCCTGCAATACTTAGAAAACACAAATTACTTACCAGTGACAGGTAGCAGAAACTGGCCTGGGGTATATTTTTTCCCAGCCTGCATTTCAGAAGCACTTGAGTTTATCCAACACTGGAGTCTTCACCCTTAGGCCAAGAGGAAAACCTCAACACATGTTCAGCATCAGGCAAAGGCTCCAAAATGCTGTATGGACTAAGTGGTATCACCTGTGGCACAAACTACATATTGTACAATAACCAAGAGAAAAGCAGGAGTAATTTGGTTGAGAGAATTACAAGAACATTCCACTAAGGTATTGTTCTCTAGATATTTGAAGTTTAAAAAAAGAAAAGACTAAAAGATGTCTTTTACCCAGGGTCCCACAGCTATCTCTAAGAGCAGATGACCAAACACACCATTTATCTGATGATTAATGATTAATGATATCAGTAAGATCTAATCACTGGGGGCTGAGATATTCTCTAAAGGGATAAAGCTTTCCCCTCATTTCTCTGCAGGTCCAGGAAGCAGCAATATTATCATTATTTCAAAGATCCATTGGGCATAACTTGAAATGTAAAACCAGTGTCTGACACATATTAAACATTTTTCCTATTAGCTTAATCTTTCACCATTCTTCATGTAAGGATTGTTTTACCACAGAAACCAAGACTATGTGGATCATAGGATCTCAGAAACAGTCCCAAGGGATGAACTCCTAACAAAAAACTAGCTGTCCATCAGCAAACGGGACACGAGACTTAACTCTCTGTAGCTCTCAAATCTTTCCTGATGAAAGCATTTACTTCTCATAGTGCATTACGCACAAAAAGAGAGGCCAAAGCTCCAAGAGGTAATCAACAGCTTCAAATAAAGCAGGCTGTGGCAGACTGTGAAAAGTAGGCTTGGAATAAGACAACTCCATTCACTCCCTGCTTCTGCCAGGCAAAATTTCTGATTGACTGGTGTGCAGGAAGTGGTTACCCCTCCAGGAATCACACCAGACTGTTAATGTGCCTTCAGATTCACAGGCTGACTGTGCCCTGTTGCAGGCAGGAGCAGCTGCAATTGTTCTCTGACCTCTTCTGGACACAAATTGCTGTAATCACCCCAGGAGATTTGAGAAATCGGGATTTTCTACTCATTACACTCTGATGTCGCAGTTACTTCCTGAGGACAAGGCTGACATTAGGTTGCTTTTTACTCCTCCACATTGTCAAAATTTCAATGTTTGACATATAATGTAAAGTGAAAATGCATCAATTAAGGAAGCTTTCTTACCTGACCCCACGTGTTTGGCTTTTTTAACAAAATACAGTAAAAAATGTAACAAGAGAAACCACGCTTGAGGTTACTCTTCTCCCATTTTATCTGCTGCTATTAAAAGCCATTAATTTTAACAGCAATAAAGAAACACAGGGGATAGCTAGGGATCAGTTACGCATAAATTTACCACCAACATTAGAGTGTTGCATCATCAAATATATCCAGTTTTACTTATCCCTTGGTGTTTTTTCCTCTACTAGCCTAATCACTTTCCACTTTGCAGACAGCCTACCAGACAGCCATTCTGATTCACACATGAATAAAAACATCTGCACTTTCATCACTTCAAATCTCTCCTGTTTCTCCAAACTCCATTTCAAAAAATATTCCAACGGGCCATTTAAATTTTCATTGAAATTTATTTTGGGGAGTATTAGTTTATTTTTTTTGAAAGAAATAAAATACTTATCTCCTCAATTCTTAAGAGGATCAAGTGTCCAAACAACTGGTATCGCAGTCAAATTCGAAAGTAATCCATTTTCAGTAAACAAGTGTTTCATCTAGGCTTGGACATCATCTGTTCAAACTAAGCAACAGCAGGACATTTCAATCCTTGTGAGAAGGGAGAATTAAAATAGGTGGAATCAGATGCACAGCTTTTCTCCAGACTGTACAGGAAAAATCGACTTGCGTTACAGCAGGCACATATACCAAAACTGAGGCATTTAGACATCAGTAGCACCAATAAGATTAATAGCAGCCACAGCAAGCCTTGTTCTCTTGTGGAATGACTTCTAATTCCTATCTAATCTATCTCTAATGCGTGCACAACTACAGTATCTATTACCCCATAAGAGCGATGCTTGGCTAAAAGGGACATTCTTCCTACCTCCCATTATAACTGATTACTTGGCCATCATATCCATTCCTAGCAGTCCTAGTTCCAGTTCCTATTTCCCAGGATTGCAGACAGATTAAATCTTTCTGCCCTAATTGTTTGCACATTGATCCTTGGCACATACCAAGAATCAAAATGAGAAGAGATAGCTATAATACAGGCAGACCATACTCAAAGATCAGAAGTTTTACTCTTTTTCTACATCACTTAAATATATAAATTAACACATTTGAATATAAATTAAATGCTGCTAAATCATACTTTGGTCCAAACTAATCTCAGTATTTTATTACTGTCTCCTTTGTGCTCTAAACAACACAGCCTTAACACTGAGTTCTGATGCTTTTATCACTTAATTTGATCAAAGATTTGACTGCTAAGAGAAGCCAAGAAAAAGCACAAAGCCCAATTTGCTGAGAAGGAAATGCTGGTATTTAGGCAGAAACAAGCATTACATTTCAGTGCTTCAAAATAACGTCTGGTTGTCCAATTTAGCACATCCCTATTCCAGTTCCTAATACATTCTTCTCAGGCCGCTGCAATCACTGATCTGTTACCAGCATCAGTGCTGCAAGGCCTTTATTAGAGATGTCAGCTAACAGTCCTCCACCTTGAATTCGACTTTGGGATTAGGATTTTTTAATTATTTATCAGGGTTTTCTCCCTAGGATAGCCTTGTGCATCCTGCTAGCTTCAGACTCGGGGGAAGGGCAGTCACATACCATCTCCCATGCAATCAAGAGCAAAGGAGCAAAGAAAGACCAGCAAGTCAGGTAACTGTACACCAAGACAGCATCTCTCAAAGAAGCACCAAAAATACTGTGCTTTAAGAGAGGGAGCGCTTGAGCAGCAAGAAGCAAACTTCAGTGTTCCTTCCTATGAAGGAAGAGGTTTTGAGTTCTATAAAGCTTATTCACTTTAAATATGCTTGAAGAAAGACAGGCTTGCAGGAACAGTCCTTGTTGGATGTTAGCCTGTATCATGGATAAACTCCTTTTGTACAGCAAGGCAGTAGCCATTTTCAGTCTATCCCACTGTCATTTCACCTCACTGCAGATCATTTCCAGGCTCCTTCACAGACCAAACACCTTACACCAGTTATATAAAGCACAGTCATTTTTACTGCTCTGTTTAGTGTAGAATAACCATGTTGTAGTGTATGCATTGTTTTCACTACTGTTATGTATTAAAACCAAGACTTAACTGCATGATGCAGAAGCTCAGAATACTGCCCCCCTCTGAATTAGCTGAATTTACCCTGAAACATCATCTGTTTAGTGCAGTCCATCTGAAAGTCAGAGCTAAGCACAACAATTTCACTAGACATCTACCAACCACGAGTAAGCAGCTATTTCCTGAAGAACTTGCATGTCCTCAGAAAAACTGTGATTTAAACAGAAATCAGCACACAGCTTTGCCATTGGAGCACTGAAACCAGCACAACAGAGTCCAACCAGCTCTTTATTACATGAAATACTGTTCCCAGGTAATAAAGAAAAAGCAATCAAGTCCAGAAGCCAGCTGCATCTTATTTTTCAGTACCCAGAATACCCAATTTAGTTCCTTACCTTCCATACCAAGTTTCTTCCTGTTCTTTAATATATTTCAAGACAAATAGTTTAATTCACAGCACCATTTTTAAATTACATACCCAGAAAGAAGTACAAGTCGTAAAAGGTTAGGCTGCAAAAGATTTTGACATGCATTTTACTATTGTTGAATATTACAAGACAGTTGTTTATTTTAAACATTAAAGTGCCAGGTTTATGTACAAACTTAAAATAGTAAAAATGGTAAACTTAAAACCTGCTAAGAAAGCAGTGAGGTCATCATGCAGTTGCCTCCAGAGTTTTCTACAGGCTATTCAACAAATTTACAACTGGAATTTCTCAGCTGTTCCTGTTTATGGTGAGAACAGAAGCCAGGGGTCAGTGCCCACAACCTCCCATCTTGCAGAAGGAAGTACCTGTATCTTTCGTGGAGTGGAGTAGCATGTACTGTTAAGATACACCTAAGCATTCTATGCATTAACACCATTGGCCAAGTCTAATTAAAAAGGGTTTTACTGCTGGAGCTACACCAGCCCTCTAAAGTACACCAATATCACCACACTTTACAAGAGTGGGATTTCAGTACAGGAACCAAGTCACACTGTGACTCAGCACATTGAGTGTTTCCCTGTAAACAGGGCAGGATGCACATTAACGCACATGGTCCCAGGTCACTTAAAATTCCGCATCCAGGGTGAAAGAGTTGTCTGTGGGCTTCGACATGACTCCCATCCTCTGATATTCACCTACTCGCTTCTCAAAGAAATTTGTCTTGCCTTCCAGAGAGATGTTTTCCATGAAGTCAAAAGGATTCTCTGCTTTGTATATCTGAAATACACAGGCAATTCTACAGTCACTGCAGGTGCTCACATTTTGAGTATGCAAGAGCATTAGAGATCAGTTGGAAGGAGTCTAATGGCAGCATCAGCAGGCTGACTATGTAGTGAACAAAAAATCTCTGCCCCAAGCCTTTATTCTATTTGTTCCTGTCTTCTTTTAGGTGCAGTAAACACAAGCACAACTACTAATATAGCTTTTTCCATAGCATCCTTTTGGCTTTTCTTCTGTGGGTCTTCAAACAGGATGTAGCAGCATGACTGCTAAATCATTTTACAAGTTAAAACAATATTGCTGCAGCCAATTTAGGATTTGGATTTCTGAAGGAAATTAAATTTAACATTATCTTTCCCCCATGAAATATTCAATGTATTAGAGCCTTACCTTGTTAAATCCCAGTTCCAACATAAGCCGGTCTGCCACAAACTCAATGTACTGTTTCATTAAAGTGCAGTTCATGCCAATCAGCTTTACGGGCAGCGCCTCCGTCAAGAATTCCTGCAGATAACAATCATTTTATGTACAGAAACTGGTATTCACTCTCTATCATCTAGGTTAATTTTATGCCCAACAGCTCCCCAGCTTTGTTTGATTGCAATGAAGTTCCTAAACAAGGGGCAGACAGTTACCTGTTCTATGAGAACAGCATTCATGATGATTTCCTTTACTCTCTCCTCTGATGGTTTGTGTATCAAGTGCTTGAACATGAGGCAGGCAAAATCACAGTGCAAACCCTAGAAAGAAGTTTCAGAAAATTATTTCAGGAACACTGATTTAGAAGAGCACAGAGTAAGTGGCATCACCTTTGCCACGTTACTGTTCCCTACAGACAACTTTCTGCCTCACCAAAAGGCATCACAAGCAAGTTCTGCCAGTGCAAGGCACAGCAGCTGTGAGCATTGGTGAGAACCCTCCAGCTACTTTAGAAAAGTAAAATGCTAAGTTCATTCATACACTTCTGCAAGATCCACAATGACACATGTTTACACACTTTGGTGAGCTTTATAGTCTGCCTGTTTCTAAATATACTCCTGTTTTAAAATATAGGCTCCAATTGAGTATCATTACTTTGAGCTACTGTGGCACATTACCATCTTAACTGCTAGAATTTGACTCATACCTCATCTCTACTGATGAGTTCATTAGAAAAAGTGAGTCCAGGCATTAATCCTCTTTTCTTCAGCCAAAAAATTGATGCAAAGGAGCCAGAAAAGAAGATTCCTTCCACAGCTGCAAAGGCTACTACACGTTCTCCTGTTGAGAGAAGATTGATAGTAACGTTACCCAGAAAGCTTAGCAGGATGGATACACAGAAATTGCAAATAGACCAGTGAACTGCATCCTGCAAAGCAAATGAAGTTGTTTTTGCCTAAGTGTTTCTTGCCTAATAAGTTTTAAGGACTATGGCCTGTACTTATAACTTATTAAAGATTTCTGATCATTAAACAAAACAAACATGAGAGGAAGTAGGAACTAATCAGACTAGCTATAGCTACTAAGTAGCTGAAGCCAAGGCTCCTTCCCCATGGGTCAACCCCCAACATTATCCTTTTTCAGATAGCTCACTAAAAAGAGCAGCCATTTTGGCAGCTGATTTAAGTCAGTGTCTGCTAATCTTTGGCCATGAAAAATGCTTCAATACTAGTGAAATAATCTGTACCATCTCATCATCTCACCTTTGAAGCAAGACATGAGGCATCACCAGGGCAGAGGAGCTACAGCCTCCAACCAGACATGTTTGATGGCTAAAGATGGCTGTAACACGTCCTGACATGTGGCAGCAATTTACAGTTTGATCATATAGTCAGGCATATGATGATTGCCACATGACATTATTCACAACATCAGCAATCTTACAAAGATTTCCTGTCAGTAGCTCATTTGAAGATGAAAACTATTTTCTTCATGTTCAGGATTATAGCAGTGTCTTATACTGGAGAGCATGTACTCTGTGACAGCAATAATCCCTGTTAACTGTGAAGTCTGGAGAAATGGTGGTTCCTTCCATCTTTAGGGAAGGAATTTCACTTTGCTTCCAATAGCTCTACTCACCATATGTTGCTTTCTTGTCCCCAATCCAGCACATGGCCCAGTCTGCCTTCTTTTTAACACATGGTAACGTTTCAATAGCATTGAAAAGAAATTCCCTGAGAAAAATAAAACTCATTAGGATCAGATCTCAGCACAACAAAGATTCACTGCCATAAACAGTCTTGATCACTTAAGCATGCTCTGCACCTTCATGCCGGTAATTCTCCTTCCCCCGCTCACCTGGCACCAACCTAGCTCTATTTGTTCCAACCAACTACCTTTTCTTCACCTACCCACCACATCAACACCAGTTCACATGAATTCCCATGACAGTAGCAAGGGGGAAACTGTTTCACCAAGTGTGGTCGTTGAACAAGGCTTTCAAAACTACAGATTAACCAGGCTCCACTTTACAGTATGAAGGCACCAGACCTCTCATGTAAGCAGCTCTTGCTGGAATTTAGCATCTCAGAGTCAAAATGACACAGCAAGCTTTCTAAGTAGCAGTAAAACTCACTGTAAAACTTAATATATTCCCCTTATTTGACTGCTCCATCTTCTACATTGTGTAATTCCTTTATTTCAGTACTGAATGATTTCAGTTTCACTCTTAATATAAGCAAGGTCTTACACCTCAGAGGAAAAAAGATATTGTGAAGTTAAACCACTCTTAAGCAGCAGTGGCATTTTATATAAGTCTAATTTACATCCTAAAATTAGTCTGAAAGTCAGAGAATAAGAGACATGCATTAGTTAAGTTCTGAATATTTACTGAGTTCTGAACTTTTCATCATCAAACAATACAAACCTCTCTTTAGAATCCTTAATGTAGGTGTCAATAAGAAGACTGTACATTTCTGAATGTATATTTTCCATGGCAATCTGGAAGCCATAGAAACAACGAGCTTCTGTGATTTGTACTTCTTGACTGAACCGCTCCACCTAGAGGAAATAAATAAGCATTTGCAAAAGTGTTTTTGTAGGTTAGAGGGATTAATGCCATATAGACCAGTTATTGATCAACCCACAAAATCATCTTCAGATTAATTCCAGACATGTGGATTACTAACAGCAATATGCAAAGCTGTAGGCCCTCAGAGTTTCAAGTCGTGAGGTTTTCTTTGGTCCCATGGGAAATGGGAAAACTTGTTAGTTTTACTTATCCCCCATTAGGGAGAAGAGCATAGAGGGTAGAAGCAGAACATGGGCTCTGAAACATTAAAATGTTACTGTAGGGCAGCACTCAGTGTCCCATGGGGATTGGGCAAATTTGGGGATTACAAAACCGACCCCAATTTGCTAATTAACACAGGACAGCACTACATGTTGTAATGCTGTAACATTCCATCATCCAGCAAACCAGCTGGATCAGCCACAGCAAGCATGTCAAACATGTGAGTTATCTGCCCAAAGTGGTATTTCTGTCGGGATTTTCTACACACTCACTAAGTTTTCGTTGACAATGCCATCGCTGGCAGCAAAGAAGGCAAGGACATGAGAAATGAAGTACTTCTCCTCAGGCTTCAGGGACTCCCAGTGCTGGAGGTCTTTGGAAAGGTCCACCTAAAACATTGCAGGACAAATAAGAAACGGGCGCTCCGGTGGGAGGCCCGTCCCTGAGCACCGGGGCCGCCCCGGGCACCGCCCCAGAGCTGCGGGCAGGAGCGGCCGTGGCCGCCCACCCCTCACCTCCTCCGCCGTCCAGAAGGAGGCCTCGGCCTTCTTGTACATCTGCCAGATGTCGTGGTACTGGATGGGGAAGATGACGAACCGGCGGGGTTCTCCCGCAGCAGCGGCTCCTCCTCCTCCACGCCCCGCGGCACCTGGAATGGCGGGAGAGGGGCTCGGGCTGGGCTCGGGGCGGCTGAGGCGGTGCCGGCCTTTGGAGGGAAACTGAGGGGCGGCAGCTCGGGCAGACCCCCGAAAGGGAGTGGGGCCGGGAGGACGGAAACTCCTCCCCGAGGAAGAGGGACTGGGCAGGGCGGAGAGACCCCCCCTGAGGGAGAAGAGCCCGGGAGAATGGAAAGACCACCCCCCGAGGGAGAGGGGCCCGGGAGAATGGAGAGACACACCACCCCACCCCCCCCCCCCCCGCCCCCCAATAAAGGAGAGGGGCTGGAGCGAGGGGGTTGTGGTGCAGTGCCCGGCGGGGACCAGCGGGCTCGGTCGGGGGCAGAAAGGAGAGACCATCGATGGGGAGAGAAGAGCGGAGCAGAGATTGCCGGAGCCTCCGGGGAACAGGACAAGGGCGGGCTCGGTGCCCAGGGGTTCTGCACTCACCGGATTCTCGTTGCCCTCCTGGAAGATCTTACGGGCTGTCTTACTGGCCAGGACACGGGCGCTGCTGAGCGCGGGGGGCTGCGGGGAGAGAGGGGCAAGGTGAGCGCGCTGCAGCGCTGCCGGGCGGGGGGTGGGAGGGCGGGCGGGCGCTCACCGTGTTCTCCTTGTCGCTCAGCGCCAGACCCTTCATGGGCGACAAGCTCTTCATAGGAGACTGGCTCTTCTTGGGCGAAACCCAGGGCTGGTCGTGGCGCGCAGCGAGCGGGACGCGGGCGGACAGCATGGTTGAAGCAGCAGCGGCGGCAGCAGCAGAGCGAGCGGCAGCGGCGGGGCGAGCGGCAGGAAATGAGAAGTCCCGCGCCGGCCCTTTATATCCCCTTCGAAGTTGGCGCCAGAACGGCCGGCTGGCCACTCACAGCCCTCGCCACGCCCAGCGCCGCCCGTCCCCGCGCTCCCATTGGCTGCCGCCGCGGGCGGGGCCCCGCCTCCCGCTGTGGCGGCGGCGGCGGCGGAGGGAGAGCCCCGCCCCTCGCTTTGGCGCCAGCGGCGCGCGGAGAAGGCGGGAGAGCGCGGCGGGTCCCGCGCCGCTCCTGCGCGGAGAGGCCCGAGCGCGGGACCTGCATCTTGCGCCTGTTTGGGAAAGATTCGGCTGCGATGGAAAAGTCCAAAACTCTTTTCTGGATATGAGAACGTAGCCTGGGCTTGGGGTACAGATCTGGAAATGCCACTTTGCCTGGATTTCCCCCTTTTCTGGTCCCTCCTGCTTACCCATTCATTTTCACTTTCAACACTGATCTCTGAATTTGGATAGAGATTCCACATTCCTGTATTTGGAGGCAGAAATTGGTTTCCTGAAGAAACTGGCTCTGTGTGCCACCCAGTTTCACGTGTTTTAAAGAAATAGCACAATAAAAGAAGAACACATGTATGAAGAAGAGGTGAATATTCATAATTTTTTTAAGTCAGCATTTATTTTTTATTAATTAAATTGCAATATCGTTCTCCTCATCCAGCTCCACAAGGGAACTGCTTCTGCCAGCTAAAATGTTTTCTGTTAAGCAGTTTTAATGAAACCAGGAGCTCCATGAGACTTGGACGCTCTTCAGTCACACAGGATGCAGAATGGCCTGGACTGGTCCCTGTCACCTGAGCTTGTTCTCAGGGACAATGAGTTACATGGCCCAGCACTGCATTATGCTTGGCTGGAGAAGAGGCAGGTAGAGCAGGAGAGTAGCACAACTATATAATGGTACTATGTTAAATTTACTGGATTTGGAAGAAAAACAAAAGTACTCCCCTCCATCACCACCTCTGACACTGTAAATTCAAATCGATTATTCAATTTAGCAGGTCAGTTTCAAAGTCACAAATTTAGCTCTGAGCTCTCCCCAGCTGGGATGTTATCAGAAATGGCCAACAGAGACATTAGGCCTGTGGTTTTTCTTGGTCCTGTTTAGGACATCAGACTGGTGCAGACACCCACCCAGATGTTCTGTGTGATTTTCTGTGCTAAATATTCATCCCAATATACAAACTTAAATATACATCTCCATCCCAGGAGAGGGAGCACCACAAAACCCCATCCTAGTAGGCAGCCTGGACAAGCACAAACACACTCCCTACTCTGTCCAGGAAGCTGGTCCCAGAGGCAGGAGTACCAGGCATCTCTCAAAAGGCTTACAAGTGTCCATGTAACACCCTATTATCTCCTGCCACCTCTACAGCTGCTGGGATAGTTGGCAGAGAGCTAGAGCAGCACCCTCCCCATCCCACCCAAACTCATTTACCCTCCCACCCCAATAAAGAACCCCAAAGCCACCACAAGCCCTGGGCCAAGGTCTGTCACAATGCAACAGCTGTGCTATCTCTGCAGTCCAGCTCCTGTTTTCAGAAGCCCATGGCAGGACATCAAAGCCCTGTCCTGAGGATGATGGCTCTGTAAGGAGAGAAAAGCGCCAGGGAGAGCACAGAGAGAGTCTGTGAGGAAGTGTGTTGCAACTCTGTGCTGCTGGAGCTGCCACGACATGGTATTTAGAAATGAGTGTCCATGCTGAATTTTCCGATTACAGCAGTTTAACCCAACTGCATTTGTTCCTCCTTCGTGTACATCCTTCTCCATGATGCAACTGCATTTTGGGATGGGCATTTTCACAGCAGCTTCTTTGGCAGAGCTGGGTTGGGGGGCTGTTGCCTTGCTCTGAAGTGCTCATCATCACACCAGGGATGTCAGCTAGCTCCTGCCCTCTCTTTGGGTGCGTGAAAGAATGCTCTGCCCTTATGGCTTCTGGCCACTAGTTCTGAGTACTGTGTGTTTAAAAAAAACCAGCCCCAGACTTGTACTGGTTTCTTGCTTTCTTTGTTTGCAGGAATCCAGACACTCAGAATGGTGGAAGTAAGAGCAGCCTGGGGCATCTGGGTGAGGCAGGTGTGGGGTGTTGTGTAACCACCCTGTTCGAACTGGTGCCCCCCAGGCCCCCACGCTGGGGTCCCAGCACCCAGCTCCACCCAGGCCCTGACATTCCCATCAGCTGCATGTGGAGCTCAGCAACAGCCTCTGTCCCAGCCAGTGCTGTTGTGGCACACTCAGTGCCAGCATGGCAAAGCCCCATCTCACCAGACACAGCTTACAGCCCCCAGGCCTCACATCCCCATCACACATCTGATTCCTCAGGATGGCTACTGCCATGGCTCTCAGCTCACTGACCTGCTGGTAACGCTCAGGACAGGGCTCTCCTTACTCAGAGGATTGGTTTTCTTACATTCTAACGCAGATTGCCTACAGAACAGATAGACAGGTTGCTGACTGCCTCCCACCACTGCGGCAACTGGTCTGATGAAAGTCAGTGAGGAGAACTGACTCGTCACTAGCTGAGGACTCAGTGTTTGCTAATGGTTTTCTCCTGATTTGTTTGCATGGTCTCAAGCAGCCACATTCATCCATCCTGAAATCCTAACCCACTGCTCAGTCTGGAAAGGTTGATATTTGTATAGAGCACCATGCTCGAGGGCCCCTGCTTTGGTCTGAGTTCCAGGTGCAACACAAAGGAACCTAAGAACTCTAAATATAAGCTGAGGCAGGGTAGGTGAGCAGGTGAGGCCATCAGCCAACACCTCCAAGATGGTAGGTGGTGTTCTCAATGGCCTCCACTTTCTCCAGCAGGTTTGGAGGTAGGCCTCAGCATTTCCTCACCCAGCTGTGCTGAGGAGAAGAATGTTCCACACTCCTCCAGAACTGATCTGAACCATAAGGACTCAGACCAAAACTTCAAAAATTTGAATGATTTCCCCCAATAGCTGTCTACCTATTTAGAGGTGGTCACCCTCCACTAACTCCAGGATTTACAACAGCAAAAAACTTAACTGCAGGGCCAAGGCACTTCAACAGGTTGTTTCACTGAGAAATCTAGAGCAGAACAAAACAAGTCTTCAATAGCATGATTCTGGCTGGGTATCACGTTTGCCAATGCAACCCATTCATTTGTAGCACCATCATTAGCCACCTGCTTACCTGACAATCAGCCTCTTTGAAGATAACAAGCTGTTGGAAAGCAAAGTCCTCACAGGGTTAACATCCCCAGTGTCTTGAATTTTTTTAAAACCATAGTTCTTGCCTATTCAAGGTCCTTACTCAACATTTACAACTCTCAGGACAAAGTCTGCAGATAATATATGACCACATATGGTGTTTTAATGGTATAATTGGACATGTTGTTTCTTTGCTGTTCATGGGCACAGTGCTGCAGACATAGTCCCACAAGTGCCAGGTAGATGATGCAGCATTAAAAGGCTTTCAAGAGCTGGAAAAATTAAGCTTTCCAAGTAGCTGCACTTGCTGGCCATCGGCAGTCAGTAATACACAAGAGCAGCACTGATTCTGATGCCTTCCTCAGGATCTCTGAGCACGCTGTGGAGCTGGAATAGCAAGGCCCAACACTGCATTCATACCTATGTTCAAGAAGGTAGTCACTTTTCCTGGCTGGTAGCACCACCTCCTTGTTTCCTGCAGCAGCAGAAGGCAATGGCTCCAGCCTTTTGGCCCACCACTCACTTGCCTCAAGCAGGTTTTGTCTCAGTTTCTGTGCTCTGGTCATGGAGACAGTGGCTGATCTCTTGCCACACATGGACAACTACAAGTCCCGCTCTAGCAGCCTGTCAGTTACCACAGAGCAGTGAACTTTCCTGAGGGTTACATTCCACAGCACTTACTCATCCGAAACTGTCTGTTGGAGGATGCAGCCCCAGGTCCCTCATTTCTGGGCAGGCTGTGTTGATTATGTTGAGCAGGGCTACTGCACAGCAGCATTTCTGGGACATCTCATTGCTACCATACACACACAGTGGTCTGAGCCACCCTTTCCCTCTTGGTCCAGAAGACAACCTTGCCATCTTAGCAAGGCAGCCAGGAGCCCCCCTGTACTTCCAAGTGGTTCCAAAGAAAACCAGCCTCAAATCATGAAAGTCAATAACTGACAAGACAAAGGCAGGACTTCAAATAATTTTTCTTAACTGGGTCAGCAGTGGGCAGTTTGGTTATCACCCAAACCTTACTCACCTAAGGGGAACTCCTATGTATTACCCATCCCTGCTCTATCTTCTTCCAATGACCTTCTCTTCCCCAGCAAAGACTTTTTTCCCCCCCTGGAAAATGCAGATTGTCTTCAACAAAGTGGATACCTCCTACTACCAGACTTCCTGATGTATGTGGGTATTTCTATCCTAAGAAACCACCTGGTCAAGATTGTCATGAAAAGCCTGAGAAAGGATGCTGCCTCCCACCTTTGGGACACACATTTTAGCCCTTTTCTGCTCCAGATGCCCATGACATTTGCACTCATCCAGCAGTGCAGAGAAAACAGGGAGACTTATCATTCCACGTTTTTCTGGTGGCATCTGCCAGACACTTCCCTGCAGAGCTTGAAAAGGTTCAGTATTTGTCAGGATTCAATTATAATTTTGCAAAAGAAGGGACTGGGAAAAGCCAGCTCCTTCCATACTCTGTCCTATTGTTCTGCCATGGCAATTTTATTGTAGGGTCTAGCAGTGACCTCATGGTGATAGGAGAAGGTGCAATGGACTGTTTACCTGGTCAGTCCCTGTGCACAAACTGGCAGCAGTAGAAAAGATCCCAAATACATTCAAGGAAGTGAAAGATGAGTTAGGAATATGCCTATATATGAATGCAGTAATGAACCCTGGGAATTGTAACCAGGGGAAAAAAAGAGAGAAGATGGAAATTAGAAAACTAGAGAGAGGCAGGTGCCCACAGCACTTAGGGGACCATGAAAACACATAAAATTTGGTTTATGTTGCACTTGCATTCAAAGGGATAACCACAGTTAGATAAATTGATGCAGGTCTGATATTAAATGAGACAGAGGCCTGCATGGGAATGTAAAGGGGTGTAATGGGTGACAAAAACAAAGATTGTCATCCATTATCCTTTTGGCAGTACAGTCAGGCTGATAAAAAAAAAATCCCTTGCTTTTTAAGGGTGCATTTGATTCACTGCTTTATGATGCTGAGAGGATTAAAACGGGCTAACTGATAGATTTTAAAAAGTCACTGTAGGGGCATGTCATTGCCAGCTCATGTCCTGAGGTGCCTGCAAAGTTTTATGTGGTAGATGTGGTGGGTAGTGAATGTGTGTAAAAGTAACCTGTCCTTGGTATTAATGAATGCAAATGCAGGATCATGCACTAGGGAAGAAAACTGAAGATCACATTTATTAAATGCTGGACTGGCCCTGCAGAGAGGGGCTCCTGGGTGATGATTCACAGCAGCTCCATCAGCAGCTTCCCAGGCTAACCCATGGTCAAGGGAGCAAACCAGATCCTCTGCTCCATTGGCATCGGGGGCATGACTGCTTCCCTCCTGCATCGTGTGAGACAGGATCCATGGGGCAGCACCAGCAGGGCTCAGCTCGAGATGCAGCCACGCAAAGGCAGGTGTCTGCTCATGGGTGGGGTGTGCAGGCACTGAGGGTACTTGAGACATTCTGAAGCATCCTGTCTGACCTCACTGAGCCCTTGGGGCCTTTCAGATCTCCTGTGCCACTCCTGCCAGCCACACATCTATGCCCCCCAGAGCCTCTCAAATGGCACAAATATCCATATTTAGGCAACTGAGTCAAGCCGTCCAATGAGTTGTCTGGATGTCTAAATGCATTGTCATTATCTCAAACCAAACCCAGTGTGCCCAGTCCCATCAGCAAAGGGTGGAAAGGGTGTTGACAATGTGGGAGCCGTTCAGAAGACAGCTCCGGGGCACACCAGAGGATTACAAACCTGCCCTGGAGCAAGATGCTGGAGGAAGCTGTCCTGTTCACTGCTGTGAGAGCGAGCTGGGGAGCAGCCAGGTAACCACCCCAACCAAGCATGGCTGTAATCAGCCAGTGGGGAAAAAAGGCATAAGATCTTACAGCTTTGAACAGTCACCAGAACATGAGGTTCAGAGAGAAGGTATTTCCCACCAGGGGTAATGATGCATCAAACAGCTATCCTGGGCACATGGCAGATTCCTCAATTCCCATGGCAGATTCCTCAGTTCCCAGTAATGATTTCAAGATTTCACATGACAGTTTTATTCAGGCACATTATATTTTAGTCAGCAGTTACTGTCAAGTTTTGCTGAGCATAAAAGAATTAGGATATATTGTTTTATTAGTCCTTTTGCCTGGCATCCATCAAGATGTTCTTTCATTGCACAGCAAGCTCAAGGGCACACCAGGAGCTTCTCCCCAGCTATGCCTGTTGGCACACACAGCTAAATAAAGGGGAAAAAAAAGAATCTTCAAGATAAAGTTTTAACACTGAATACATCAATAAATAAATCAATCACTGATATTTTGTTGCAGCAAAACACTGGTCTCATGTAACTCCAGCAGGAAAAAAACCCCACTATAAAACAGGAGACAACACGTCTCTTACCAACAGAGCCCCACCTTACCTGCTCCACCACATATTGCCACATCTCCCTCTTGGGGCTTCAGTGACCTCTAGCATTTTCAGTGAAGCTGAGACACAAATAATTCCTTTAAAGGATATAGCATTTTCCATGCTCCCTTCCTTTTAAAACCCTTAAACAGATCCACTCCCTCCTCCTTTCCCACACCAGCCCTTGGGGAAAAAGAGGCATTATTTTATTTTTTAACAGATACATTTCTGCAGCTGAATTACTACTGGTGTTTCCTTCCTAGCAGGAACTGGGAAAGCTTCCATTTTGTAACCATCCTAGATCAATCACCGATGGAGACAGCAAGGCATTATATGACCATTCTTTGCCTACACTGCGTTGCAGAACTACATATCTATATACAATTTTCTACAATAGCTGCCTTCCCTGTGACTGTCCTCATCTCTTCTTTATTTTTTCATGTTAGCTTTAAGTTCCCATCTATCCCCTTTTCTCCAGTGCTGCCACATGAATTGCTCAGGACAAGGAAATTTGCACTCTCTTTCCACTGGGATCCTGCTCCCTCCCCACCTTGGCCCTGAAGCTCATGTCTGAGCTTTCAGTACCAGCTTTCCTCAGCCACTTCCATTCTGATTTTCCTGAACTGCCCCAGATCAGAGCCCAGTTGTCCCAGCTCAGCACAGATCCCAGCTCAAAGCAGCTTTGGAAAGCAACAAGTACCCCATGCATGACATCCCTTCCCTGGCCGCAGCCCTGACACCCCAGCTACACATCCCTTACCATGAGACCTGATGTCTCCAGCTCCACGCAGGGGGAACACAGGCACATGATAACCTGGGCATGAAGTGTTTCCTAAGGTCCCTGTCCAGAAAAGGGATGAGACTGCTACGCAGCTGCTGTCCTATCATCTCCTCTCTGCAGAGCTCATGGATCCTCAGCTGCAAAGGTAATGAGCACAGGCACAGAGCTCAGAACAGCAAGGCTGCACAGGGGAGAGGAGAGAGGGTGCAGAGGATCTGCACTGTTTGGACTTTGTAAGCCAGTCCAACAAAGGCACAATTCTTTTTTGCATTCTCTGGGCACTGCCTGAAGGGGAGCGAGACTTCACACAGATTAGCAGACCAGACACACACAAGGTGGGGAGCAGGAGTAGAAGAGACCAGAGCTCCTTTCCTTTTTCCTTCTGGTCTTCCTGAAATTCATGCACTCTGGTGCCCTTTTATTTAGAAAAAACATTAAAATGGCCCAAGCTCCTGCCAGCAGCTGCCCTGCCCTGAGCAGAATACACTCTCCCTGTCTTGTGCTGGCAGTTATCAAAACACTTTGCAAAGTAAATACCAGAGGTGGAGATAAGCACCAGGTTAAATTCGTCCCCCACTATGTTCAGGTTTCCATTCTCCGTATCACCTCCTCCTCTTTCCCCAGCTGATGGGCCAATAATCTTAAAACCCAGAGAAAGTTGTGCCACTGGAAGAAAGCAGCTTGCTAGCCAAGCTGAGCAGACTTCAGCCACAGCACCCAGAAACAGGCACTAGAGGGCTGCTTCCATCACTCTGCTCCTACAAAACACCGCTCAATACCCTGTACATAATCTATAGCAATAACCTTAAAATCAGAGAAAGTTGTGCCATGGGAAGAAAGCAGAAGGAATTAAGGTCATCACTGTTTTCCTAGGTGCCTGTCAGCACCAGGAATTACTTAACCACCAAAAAAATATTCACACGGACATTTAAATGCTGAGAGGAATGATCATCAGATGAGAGCCATGAGCAGGCCCTTGTTGTCTCCCACAGTAGATTAGGGAAAATACACTTTAACTTCTGGCCAAGCATTTCCTGCTCCCACCGTTGCCAGGAGGAAAACGTACCTTTTCCCAACGCCTTTTCCTAACGTACTCACACTGGTTTCATACAGAACCACTAATAAAAGGGGAAGATGTCAGGGATTGTGAGGAACATAGACACACAACTGCTTCATTTTTCAAATTAGTCCAACTGAGTGCAGCCACAAATCATGCAAAGTTTTGTTAAATAGAGAAGAAAGCTGTATTGAGCTTGCCTGGCAAGCACAGGAGGAGCAACCATGGCTCAGAAGTTTATTACCTCTCAGTGGGGCTAAGCTGGCTCTGCTCTCATTGATTGTGGAGAGACATGAGCAGCTATCATCTGCTCTGATGAGGTTGAACAGAAATAGAGCAAAACCAGACATATTTAGCAACAGGGCATTTATACAAGTACCTGATGAAGTGAAGAGTAACCACCATCCTGCTGTCAAACCAAAATAAGCATTTGGCTGCCTGCCTTGACCAAGGTCCAGGCCTCAGGGGGCACGGCACAGACATCAACACCTCCCTCCACAGCTCTTACTCAGCCTCCAGAGTCAGCTGGGGCTTTTGATTATAATTTCATGGCGTAAGCCTAGACTTCAGTGGGTGAAGTGCAGTCTCCCTGCAATCTACAGCTCGGCAAGTGGAGGTGAGAGCTGAGAACAAAGCATTGCTGACTTCCAGAGGTGGTAAGATGTGAGAAAATGCTGCAGCACCACCCCTCTGGCTATTAACTCCTCTGAGACAGCTAAATTTCAGGCAGGGCCTGAAAGCTGCCCTGCCTGTTGCTGCTGACACAGGAGGAGGTGCATCCCTGCTGCACCAGGCACACTGTGACGCTCTGCTTGCACACAGCCTGTGCATGCAACACACCAAAACCCACGCTGGGAGCAGCAGGCAGGCTGCAAACTTCTGAGCACCTTCTGAAGTGCCAGGCAATGGCATGTCCCATGGGCTGGGAATCTGTACCCAGCACAGAAGCAGCAGCTGGTCCCTTAGAGGCTCTGGCACAGCTCTCCAGTTGGCAAAGCTGAGGAGCAAACTGAGTCTCATCCTCAATCTCCTGCCACTCCCCAGGCTGCAACCACAGCATCCTCAGGGGTTACAAGTAGCACAGAGGGGAACAGCCTTCAAAACTAGGTGGCCACAGCCAAATCACCCAACAAAAGCAGTCAGCAGTGGTGTTAACTCCCAGGGGACCAGGACCTGGCAGGGAGGAGAGAGTCATGCAAAAGGAAATGCTGCTGAACTGGTCAACCCTCTCCATCCCCTCTTTTGAGCTCCTGGATGTAATCCAGGCTGTGTGTAAGGGACAGTGCTGGGCAAGAGACATCCTGGGTGCCATCAGTCCTGGTGGTAAACAGTGGGTTTCCCAGACAAGCACCACAGTCACTGTCAGGTTTTCATCCTTCCCCAGTGCCTGATATTGACTGAAGCAATCAAAAACACGTCCATCCGTGTTTTGAACTGTGTAGTGTCAGAGATGAAAGCATGGCTGGCTGCACCCCTGGGGTCTGCTCATAACTCCAAAAGGTGACACATTAGATGGTCATGTTTGAGAGGTGCTCAAAAAAATCACCATCTACTGAGGTAACAGAAAACAGTGACTGCTGTCACCAAATTGTACAAACGTTTCCCTGCTCTGTGTTATCTCCTTTTCACAGGCTCCCCTCAGTGATGTTTTATGAACATATTTTCAGACAGCTTCTCACTGTTAGCTCAAGCCAGTTCAATTTCTTGTAACACTGTACAACCAGATAAGGTTGTTTTACATTTAGCATTGTAAGACAAAAAAAGACTCCTGATGGTTTGGGTTTAGCAAAAGAAAAACCATGGTGAAGTTGGGGGGATTTGTTGGGTTTCTTGGACCTAAAGCCAAATTAGCCTCTAGGCAATGAGCTAGAAAAAATACCCATGTTTCTAACCCAGAAAATCTTCCTGGTCTCTATTAAGCATTAAATGGCTGATTTATTCATCAGGGGGATGGTGGAGGGTTTTTCACTCACAATCCTTTCAAGATGATTATTATTCTACTTAAAATGCCTTCCAATGTCTGCTTTTGAGTCTAATCCATGTTAAACAAGAGCTGGGAGAAAGCTTTCTCTGTTGAGCTAACAGAAGCTTTGTTTCAAACTCAAATAACCTCTTTATGGGAAGCTCTTCTGGAAACAGTATAAAACAAACATTGGTGGAAAAAAAAGGAAAGAGAAGAAGAATTTATATCTTCCTTCTTCTCAAATCAGACATCTACTGCTACAGTTACCCTCCATGTTGTGAAGAGTCCTTCTTTGTGATCCCCCTTAGCTCAGACCATGTGCAAATCCCAATCCTACATGCATTTATTAGCAGGCTCGGGTATTTAAGGGTTAAAAGGCTCACTTGTGATAAGATGAAAATTAAGTACATTGAGATTGCAAGAGAGCAACAGCTTGCTTAGAAATGCCTGTAATCAGTAGTCAAAACTAACAGGAATAAGCCATCATACAACTATTTTAAAATACCACTTTTCCTTTTTCCCATTTTTTAAATGAAACTAGATGAAAAGCAATCAAAATATTCATACAATGCCTGTCAATGCCAGCTTGTGTTTGTAATATAATGTAGATTCCTAAGATGTTGATTCAGTGTGATTACTAGTATTTAAAATAAAGTCTATGAAATAGCCACATCAGAAATTCATATAGGAGTCTGAATATTACCAAAAAAGCTAAAGAAAGCTAAATAAAAAATCAAAGGACTGAGAATTTCTCATGTCTCACCAGGTGATATAAATTTAGCTCTCCTTTATAAAAAGTTATTTAATCCAACTTTAAAAAGGTCTTTGTTCCCCTTATGTCTTAAATGACAATTTAAGGATACATCTGTAAAAGCAGCACACTCTAAAAGTCATTGCATGACTCTTCTAGCTAATAAAACCACAGTAACTTTGGTACAATATTAAAGCAGTCAGTGTTAATGGATTACAGAGTTTTAAGCAATCCTGCTGCAGAGGCATCCAAAGCACTGCAGGAATGTGGTGGTGTTCCCCTGCACCGATCTGTGGGTTTCGGTCCAGGACATCTCCATATCAGTAGGTGGCAGATCATTCAGATTATGGCCCATTTGGTCTGCTCTTGCCATGGAGAGCTAGAAACACTGCAAAAAGCAGGCAAAGACAGTGAGTGAGGCTGCTTCTCTTAGCCCCAGTGTCCAGTTGGGATGCTGGGGGAGGGGACTCCATGCCAGTCACACCAGAGAGTGACCCAGAGGTGAAAAAGTTCCTCTCAGATGGGTGCAGGAGGCATCACCACTCGGACACAGAGGGATGGACACAAGTGCACAGGAGGGCCTGGTGTTTGGCGTGTTCTGCCTGTACTTTGTGTGTGGTCTAGCATGTGGGTGCATCCCTCAAACACCAGTGTCGGGGCATGGCCATTTCTCAGACCACTGAGTGGCCAGGAGCTGCACAACTTAAACCCTGTCTTCAGTGGGCACAGCAGGACTCCCTCTGCTGGGTGCCGAGTTTAGGTACAAGGAGCACATAACTGAAAAAAAGAAAGATAAATTCAGTCACAGAGCAGGTTAACAGCAGAATGAAGAATAAAATCTGATCTTCCCGCTCCAAGGCAGAGACCCACTGCCAATGGTTCCCACTGCATGTTTTCCACAGACCCCAAGAGCCTTCATACTATTTCAATAGATCTTCAGAAATCAACTAAATCTATTGTCGCCTCTAAGATAAGCATCCTTTGGGGACACCTCAGTTCAAAAGGGAACATGGAGATCTGCTGCATCCTACCCAACAGCTTGTGAATCACTGCCAAATGTTGAGCAAAGGCTCTTTATGATGCTGTGGACTGACTCAGCTAAAGGCAGCATGGCATTACACTGCCTTATGGGAAATGAGCCACCGTCAGCACAAAGGGAGTCCAGCACAAGGTTTTATGGCACACAATTTATTATTTCCATCCTTATTACACCAAGGTGTCAGACAAGATCCTGAAGGTGCAACGGCAGCAGATAGGATGCTAATGGCTACACTGATTTTCAGCACCCTACAAACCACTCAGGCTGGGAAAAAAATTGCAGCCTGCCTTGGCATTAGCACTTTGCAATTAAATCCTCACCTTTCCATCTCTTGCTTGGAGCACTGTCTTGCTAGAAATAGTGCAGCTATGTCTGGCATTCCACTTTTCTCACATCTTTATTATTCCAGCAGGCTGCAACCACTTGGTTTGTGAGTCCCAGCAATTCATAAACCCTTGCCTTGCTCTGTGGAAAGCCATTTCATGATAGCACAAAACCCACACTGACACTGCTCAGTTACACACAGGCTTTGGAAGCTTTGCAGTTAAATCCATTAACCACGTGCATTTAGAGGAGACACAATTACTCTGCCTGTAACTGCACCTTAGTGACTGATCCTGCAGTAACATCGTGGACATTCACTAACAATCACCACTCTGGGCCTCAGTAAGGCACAATGTGGTGTCCCTTCAGTCAGTTGCGCAGCACGTTGCCACAAAGGAAAGTGAAGGCAGCCTCTTCCACAGCCTTTGTAACCGCAGTTGTAATAGAAAAAAAACCCCATACAAATCCACACAAACCTTTTAATTAAACAAGTTACTTCAAAACCAAGACCTACCCACACTAGCAGCAGATTTAGCATTAAGTTCTCCTGGGGATGATGGAAGTGTTTACACCAGCCAACAAAGCATCTCTGCACTCTCTGCTTTGCCCTTACAGAGAGGAGATAACCACATCCACCCCAAGAGGGGCAGGAAAACTTCATTAACTGCTGGTTACATAGGTTACACAATACTTTCACAGGGAAGCCACATGTTTACAGTTTCCTTTTGTCATAATTAGGGTTACATACTACAACAGTGTTTCCAGGACTTTAATACCCAATTTGTGTAAGGGGCATTTCACAAAACTCAGCAAAAAAATTCTTTGCTATTAAGCAATCTAGTATTCCCACATAAGTACACTTGTGTCTTACAGATGCCCTGACATGTCTCAGAAGAAGCAGGTAGTAGGCAAAAGTTTTACTTGCTCATGACTCAATGACATTAAACCAAGTTGCTTTAACTAACTGTCTCTGATGCAAGGAGCACTATTTACCCTGTTGCAGTATCCCGTTCCAGTCACGGGACCAAGGGTCCTTCTGTTACCCCACTGCTAAAAAAAAAAAAAATTAGAAACAAAATGTTTTGCCTTCATTGAAAATAAGCCTGGTTCAGGTGGCTATCAGGAGGCTATTCCTCCACAAGAGTGGAGGAAAGGCAGGTGAATTGGTGTCCTCTGGGCTAAACCAAATATATTTTTCAGGACAGGTCAACAGAGCTGCCAAAGCTGTGCTGTTCATTGTGAGACCTGAGCTGTGACTTCGCTGCAATGTGTGACTGACCCCAGGGCGAGGCACTGGTCTCCCTTGGGCCCAAGGCACCTGAGCAGATGTGACAATGAGCTTCCATATGGTCTGTTAATGAAGGTCACTACAGGCCGTCAGCAGATACATGTTTTGATATCTTCTGGACAAAACCATGTTTCCATTTGATCACTGTAAGATGATATTTGAGTGCTAATACTTAGAAATACCTGAGGCACTTGACCTCTTTCTTCTGGGAATTTCACCCTGTGCTTTGAAAACATGACCTGCTGAAGTGTTGCTGACATTTCATGACATCCTGGAGCTGGCTAAACAGGGACAAGATCCCTAGAGGAAGAAAAGGAAAGATTTTTGCAGAGATGATGTCCAGGTGGCATTGTACACGGATATTTAAAATGAAGGGCATAAAGAATTATTTAAGGTCATTACTGGGGTCATGGTAATAAACAGTTCAGGCCTGCAGAATATCAGAGTAATGGCAGTAGAAACTCACATGTGAGATTAAAGGTAATGACTACATCATGTGACAAATCCCATCATTTTGTTTTAAACTATTTTTCTATGCAGAGCATCTCTGCTCCCTGGGGTCTGCCCCCATAAAATATCCCCATCTCCCCAGTTCTGCTTGGGTTTTCAATCTTCAGCCACACATAGGTGACAAATCTATCAAATCTATAATTTACACACGTGTATCTACCTCCAACTTTCCATCAGCTCCAGAGAAGATTCAGAGGGTCCATCTGTGTGTGTAAATAAGGCTGAGCAGGACTTCTCTATGACCAGGGGCCACCTGACACAGCCTGGCCACAGATCCATTCTCTTCATACCAGTCTCCAGTCAGACCTGAGGGCGTAAAGCTGACCTCCCCAGTGCCTGTGGAGGCCAAGGAAAGGATGGGCATTTTGAGAGAATAGTAACTGATGGATCTGGTCACACAAAGGAGTATTGAGAGTAATCCCGAGCAAAGAACCTGCACAGTTCAGTAGCCTCTGTGGGAAAGGTGAAGAAGGCAGCATCACCATTGAGCTCAGTTGTTTCTACTGATCAGGAGCAGGGCCATGTGCTGTTTTTCCCCTGTGCAGACAGGCTGCATGCATGTTAGCAAAAATACACCCTCCTCTCCAGGTGGGATTTGATTGCCCAAACAATCCCAGAGTTGGACTCGGTGATCCTCATCGGTCCCTTCCAACTCAGGAGGATTTTATTATTTATTCTGTGATTCTTATTCCAGTCATGGGCTGGTGTCAGTGCTCTACTCAATCACAGCATTCATGACTCTTCTCAGAGGAGCTCAGCAACAGGACAAGAGGTAACAGCCACACACTGGAAAAAGGGAAATGAGTTTTTACTGTGAATGTGGTCAGGCGCTGGAGCAAGCTCCCCAGAGAGGATGTGGAGTCTCCATCTTTGGAGATACTTAAAAGTGGACAAGACTCTGAGTAGCCCTATCTGGCTGGCCCTGCATTGAACAGAGGGTTGGACTAGAGACCTTCCAGGGGTGACATCTCTAGGACATCTCAAATGGTTTTGTTTTTCCATGTGGAGATTCAGTTTGCTGGAGTCTCTGCTCCTCCATGAGCTGGAAAAGAAAAAATCTTTGACAGCAGAAGCAATTTGCCCATCTCTATTCCTAGTGAAGTGACTCTGTGTTTGCAGATTTGCCTCTCAAAAGAGATGCAGTCACTGAGTTTACAATACCCAAACCCTTGGATCTATGACCCATATTTCTGGGGAGTTCAAGGAAACAATCCTGTGTCTCCTCCTTCCTCTTTGTAACTCCCAGCAGCACAAAGGGGAAAGCAATGCCAATTCCTGGGCTCCCATACATCCCATATCTGCCCTCTGGAAAAGCACAGCTTGGCATTTTTAACTACACACTGAAAGGGTACATTGTACATTAGCTAACTGCTGTACAGGTGAACTTTTTTATAAAGGAAATGCTTTTAAAAACCTCCTTGCCATTAATCCCTTCAGATGTGAAATACCAAAAGTTGTACAAGTTCTTTCAACTAGAAGAATGCAACGGCTTCCTCTAAGGTAAAAGCACACATTTTTGCACATTAAAGAGAGGGTAGATGAGAGGAAAGGCTCTTCACAAGTGATCTGAGCCTGTTGACTCTACCCTTTGCAGATAAATCCCTGGGAAGACCTGCCCTGCCTCTCCCCCAGGCCACTCAGCTCTGGTCCCACCTCCACTCCATCCAGGAGATGGATATGCTCTATCACAGGCCAGCTTCAGAGATCTTTGTAACAAACCCTCCTCGTCTCTGGGGTTGGCTAGGAGACACAGGTTTGCTAGCACCACATAGGTCATGAATATCATGGAGGCACTGGGCAGGTTCCCAGTACAGCTAACAGGAAGTTATTCCATGGCCTGTGCCATAAAACCCAACTTTACCCAAATGCATGTCTTTATTCCAGGTCACCTGTGAGGCATGGATGTAGCTCAAGCCTGAAGTGGGCTAGGGGCAGAGGGACTGCCAGCACAGCCCAGCTGTCAGGGGACAACCCTGCCAGCTCCCCTAACTCAGATACGTGTCTGAATACCAGGTCAGTTTTATTACTTGCTGATAAGGCATTAACCTCAGCTATTTTCTTCCTCTGTGCAAGTTAAACCAGTTTGATTGCATCTATATTTGGTGGTCCCTCTCTGTCAGGCTTCCCAGCACAACCAGGGCTTGGTCCTGGCTCCACAGAGCAGAGTATTTATTTAATAACAGGAGTCTCAGTTTGGTGGTAATGAAGGGTGCAGAGCTGGAGGTCAACCAACCTAACAGTGTCTCAAGTCACAATAGTTTACATTTGCCTTTGAGCCCCCCATCGCCTCTCTTGCAGGGCTCCAGGCTCTCAGGCCGGCACAGAAAGCAAAGGTGCAGGTGTAAGAGAAGAGGTGTCCCTGGTCAGGGACACCTGCAATAGCTCAACTTGGCAAAGGGGACCAACAGCAATGCCAGATGTCACGGCTGCCTTTTGCTCTCTGGACGAAGCATCACCAGGCTGCAGCAGGTCTGTGCTGGGCAGGCAGCCAGGGAAGTGCTGTAGCCCCTTGCCTTCTTCCAGGCTGGGACAGCACAAAAGTCACAGGAGAACTGGGTGCTGTCCGGGCAGCAAAGCAGTTTCTGCCATACAAAGCCAGGCCTGTCACCTGCCTGCTTCCCTACACCCTGCCTGGTGTCACCCCAGGCTTGTGCAGGTCTGCTGAGGTCCAAGCCCAGCAGCACCTGTAACTCTGCTGAAGTCTGGGATTTAGTGCCATAGCTGAAATCCTCTAGGCCGCCAAACATTGGGAATGTCAGCCTGTCTGAGGTCAGCCAGTCTTCAGAGACTTCAACCCTGTCCTCATTGAGGATGAGAAATAATCTCCACAAAACCAGAAGAACAAAGTTTCTGCAGGAAGGGGAGGTTCATCTCTTGTTGATTAGCTTCACACACCCACGGGATCTCTGCAGAGCTCTCCTGCTTCCTTACACTCTTGCATTTACCCAACAGAGTTAGAGGCAGCCATCTCTAAGGGCCACCCACAAAGTCCCACCGTGAATACCAGGAAAATGAGAGGAGAAGGACAGGGAGCCTCAGCAGGACGCCCAGCAGGGCTCTCTGCAGGAGAGCAGCCCCCTGGGGATGGAGCAGGGGTGTGGAGTCCGCACATATCCCTGTTTGGAGATATGCTGGGGTTGGAAGTCACAGTGGGAAAGGCATGGGGGGGAAGTCAGAATTGAAACAAGCAAACTGGGACAAACTCAAAGGGGCTGAGGGGAGCCAGGGGTGGCACTTATGCTACTGATGATGTGAGAACACCATGCAGACTGCTTGAGTCGTCCCCATTTTGGTAACTGCATCCATACTGTGGTCACTGACTGGAATTTGCAGCTTGAGTTGAAAGTCACTGGTGGGAGCACAGCACTACCAGGGGGACACCAGCTCATCTGCATGGTGCTGTGTCTCACCTGCTGTGGAGCTTCCCCCACCTCCACTGCAGGTGACAGTGACTTTGGCCTTTTTCCTCATCTGGCCATAGCTGGAGACTCACAGAGGGACTCAAAAGAAAGGGCTGTCCTATGAGCACACAAGCTGCTCACACAGGACGTACCGTCGTACTCCAGCTGTGGCACAGCTGCCTCTCTGACACTCGGGCGGGAGCTGGCTGCAGCTGCCGCTGATGGAAGCGTTCACATGGCCTGAGCCCTCCGTGCTCCCAGAGGAAAGACTGCAGGAAGACAGCATGGGGCGAGACACGAAAGGCAACTCTTTACTGGGCTGGGTCTTTATTCCTATGTTTTTGAACAAAGCAAAGCCCTTCCCTTGAAATGTGGGAAGCATGGAGAAAATAAATGTTTACTGGCAATGCCTAGGTTGCAGTAAAATCCAAGATGTGTTGAAAGAACACCCCTAAAAAATATGCTTTTATATTTAAACATCTGTTCTCAGCAGGTTTTTTGTGAATTAGATGAGTCAAACCCCAGCCTTCGGCCAAAGCCTAGCTCCATTAATTACACTGGGGCAACCTCCCTCCCTCCTCCAGCTGTGGTTTCCCTACGGCATCCTGGCCCCAAACTGCTAAAGGGTGGTTCTTCACTCAGGGAATTTGTCTCCCTTGCTGTGAAGCACCCACCTTTCCAGCTCCTCTCAGCCAGGAAAGGTATGTTCAGGGTGAGGCAGCACCTCGAGGAGCAGCAGAAATGAAGCAGGTTAGGAACATTAACTCCTAACCATCACCTTCCAACTCAGCCTCTTGGACCTTTCTTGTCTGCATCTCAATGGCCTCTCTCTTGCAGTTATTTTTCTCTGGAGAACTTGTGGAGGCAAAGCCAATTTCCTCTTCCCACTCCCCCTTTGCGTCCCCAGGCAGACAACACTGGCTCTGTGCTCTTTCTCAAGCCCAGCTTTTTCCATCCACTGAAGTTCACAGCACATCAGGTCAGGACGTGGCTCAGACCCACCAGACATAAGGTCTCTGCATCAAAGCAAATACCTGAAGAACTGTTAACATTAGAAATAAATTTTGCAGAAGGTTTTGGGTCAGAACTTTAGAAAAACCCAAGTGAAGATGATACCTGGGAAAATGCTTGGAAAGCCAAGTGATGGATGCTGGCTAAACTTTGAACAAGGTACACATTGCCTTTGATACACACAGGTTAATGTTAGAAAGGCAGATTAATATATAAACTTGTTCACTGAAGGGTAACACCGGTCCAGCAATTTGCAGTGGGGAAGACGAAGGTTTTCCTACTTGTTCCATAGAGACCAAATCTTACTATTTTCTTCTTAGAGCATGGCAAAAGCGGTCTAAGCTAGTTTGAAATCTAAACAACTTTCTGATGGACATTCACTGGGCTGCTTGTAACAAATCCACAGTAAAAATCGGTACCAAGATCTCCAGGCCCTCTCCAAACGTGCCATGGTGTCCTCACGGTGCAAGGCAGGAGTGTCCAGGTCCTAGTAGTGGTCAGCCAGCATCCATGCTATTGTGGAGGACAGCCAGGAAGAGGCAGTATCTCCTCATGCTACATTCCAGGGAAGTGGATACCCTGTGAGTGATGCCTGGGAAGCATGGGAGAAATCACCCTGTCAGTCAGCAAGCAAGAGGGAGAGATGCATTCTGATACTATGTATTTTAACTTTGAATTTTAATCCTTTTTGTGGTTAATACAGGTGACCACAAAAAACCCCTCGTGGTTTTCCATAACTGTTATGACAAGGGACTGTATCTATCTCTGTTGAAGAGTTGCTGAAAACACACCAAGTATTAGGAAAGAAAACAAAATCTAAACACATGTGCTGTGATATTTATTGTTACAAGATCAGCTCATTCAGTGAACAAACTGCAAATAGCCTAGAAAATTTCTGGTGGGAACAAAAGCCTGGAAAAACACAGCTCCCCAGGTTCTGTTTTGATTATTGTATCAGAGGGAGCCTGTTATTTTACCCAGCAAGGAAACTCCTCATGTGTTTGGCTCTCTGGTGCTCCCATCATGACTCCTCGTAGTGCTGCAGCTGCCTGTCACACCTCACCTTCACCAGGGTGAACAGCAACACAGCCCAGCACAACACCCCGCCCAAATGCTGGTGCTGGGACCTTCCCAGGGTGTTTTCCCTGCCAGGGGAACGTGTCTGTGGGACACAGGGTATGTTCTCCCATCCTCCCCACCCCCGCCTTGCACCAACACTGCCCAGTGCAAGGGTCAGGTTGGGCTGGGCTGGACTGGTCCTTGCACTGGCTACAGCCATGGAGAACTGTCCTGTGGCCAGTCAGTCACTCCAGGGGTTGAAGACAGAGAGCAAAGACCTGAGGAAGCAAAAAGCTCAGGCTCTGCATCACAGAACAACAATTCCTTGGCTTTAGCAGAGAACAAGTCTGAACTATGGGGTCTCACTTTGAGGTTAAGATGAGGTGGATGATAGGGTCTGTGAGACCACCCTGCAGCAACCATGAACTGGGGAGAAGGCAAGGAACAAAAGATGTTGCTGGAGCTGGCTGCAATTTTTCACATACTCCCTTTCTCTTCACAGATGAAAGATTGTCAGGAGAGAGAAGAGTGACAGTCCTGCCTGTAGCCTGTGTTTAGGATGAGACATGGCATGAGGCAGAGTCAGGTATGAGCTAACCATATGGTTTAGTCTCATACCTGGGGAGTGAGCAATCTGAAGATAAGAACTGAAAGTCACATTTTGTCCTGGCAACTGCATGCCTCAACTCCACTTTGGCCTTTGCTCACAAAAGTCCAGTCAGATTCTACAGCAGGGTAAATCAGTGCTAGTGGCTTCAATAGATAATGGTAATCTTAAAATAATCCCACATACCTCAAATAAATGTGATGCTTTAGAAAGACTTGGATGTTAATACATACAAGTATAAGTGTGTGTGCATATGCATGCATGCATTTATCTCTCTATAATTAAATCTTTTATTACAAGGCATGATTGAAGAGTGCTAACAGAGGGCATCCACAGCATACACCCTTGTCTTTCCCAAAGCAGAGGCTGAGGGTGCCAGCACAGCAGGAGTCAGAAAAGGCCATCTATCATGTAACTCCAGCATCATTGTCCAGAAGAGCTCCTGGGCTCCCACAGGATTTGGGAGAAGCCAGGAGCCAGCTCCACCACTGGCTCCCTAATGCTGTGCTTTTGATATGAAGCCTTCTGGCTCCCTGCTGGTCTGGCTGGGTGCCATGCAAAATTGATCCACATGCCATATTTGGCACTTGCACTACACACTTACACCCTTGCTCTTGAAGATCAGCCAAGATCTTATCCACTGACCCTGCTGGGAAATGGTCTTAACAGCCATCAGGCCATCATAAAGAGGAATTTGCCAATTTTCACTGATTTTTCTGAGGAGTCATGTACTTATCAGGCCTTTAGCTTTTGGGAAATTTTCTCTTTAATTCTCAGCAGTCCTTTAGGAGCAGGGAAATATCACTGAATGGCCTCAGAGTCCTTCAGTGTCACTGCTGAACCACAGCAGCATTTGAGGTCACTGCTGCTCAAACACTTTCCTGGCTCCAGCAGTGATCTGCTTCAAAACACAAGGCATTTGGCTCATTTTGACAGCTGGTTTATGGAGCCAGCATTGCTTCCAAGTGAATCTGAGGAACTGTCCTGGAATGAACTGTTTCCATGGGGGCAGCCAGGAAACTTTCCAGGAGGCTCCACTCCTTCAGAGACAGCCTGCAGGGATGGAGAAGTAGGAGGAATTTGCTCACTTCTTGTTGAGAACAATTTTTGTCTCTGATGCTTGCAGAGCCTGTTCCCTTGGGACATTTTGTTTGGAGCTATTTAATCCTATACTCAGCTCCACCATCTCCTCCTCAGCAACCAGGCCTCATCACTTCTCATTTCTCCAAAACCTGCCTCAGATCCAAAACAACTTCTTTGTGACTGCCTTGGCTTTGGACCCAGGGCTCTGCATGTGACATCACACCCCCACGCTCCCAGATGATCTCCTCTTCCAAGAGAACATCCTTCTCAGTCACAGTTTGTGTGGGAAGGGACCTTTAAAGGGCATCTACTTCAACCCCCTGCCATTCCAGTAAACCCAGTCACTCAGAGCCCCATCCATCTGACCTTGAATATTTCCAGGGATGGTGCATCTACCACCTCTCTGGGCAACCTGTGCCAGTGCTTCACCACCCTCACTGTAAAAAATCTCTTCCTTACATCTAGTCTAAATCTGCCCTCTTTTAGTTTAAAACCTTACTCCTTGTCCTATCAATACATGCTACAGTAAAAAGTCTGTCCCCATTTTTCTTGCATACCCCCATTGCTATGAGCTCATCTTTCTGGCAATGATCTGACCACTCGTTGCCTTCTCTCCTCCAGCCCCTCCGTTACAAACTCTTGGGCTTTAGCTCAGTGGTTTAGGAAGGACCAGCAGAATGAACGTCTGGTAGATGCAATCATTACAGCTAGTGCTGAGGAGCAGCAAGAGGAATTACACCTCTTCGTCTTCTGCCTTTATCAGCCTCTCGTTTGGAAGGAAGGGAGGCAGAACAGGCTGGACACCAGGCAGCCACTGTCCTCCCCTGCTCTCCCTCCCTGGAGGGAATGACAGCCTTGCCTTTAACACCTATAATCTTCCACTGTCCAACAACTGCGCAAATATTGTACTGCTGGAAGCAAAGAGCAGCCGAGGAGGGTTGGGGGATCAGCTCCACAGGCTCGACAGGCTGTCGGGAAGCAGAGTGACTCCGTCTGTGGGCATGGGCCCAGGGGGTGCCCGGCTGACTCATGCTTTGCACGGGGGCTTCCCTGAAACTCCAGGAACATGGCCAGAACCGCCGCTCAGTGCCACAAACCTGCCCCGCAGGGCATCCCCCGGGCTGGGGTGTTCTCCAAAGGTCTGCAAAACCTTCCGTAGCCCAGGAGTGCTGCTCCTGCTGCACGGTCCCCGAGGATGTCAATGTCCTTCCCCCAGCTCCGGGAGATGTATGTAAGGATCTGGTGCTGGGGAAGCCCGAGCTAACGGGCTGGGCTGGAAAGTTTTGGAAAGGACAGGGGAGCGCGGCAGCCTGCCCAAACCCGCGATCAGAGACGGCCGCGCAGCCCTCCCCTGCGCCGCCGGCTCCCTCCCCCGGCCCTGGGGCGCTCCGGGGTGGGATTCTCCCCCCGAAAGGCTCCCGGAGCGCCGAGCGCCCGCCCCGGCCGGCAGAGGCGGCGGCCCGGAGCGCTGCCCGCCGGCTCCGGCCATGGGCAGCGGCAGCAGCCGGCGGCGGGGCGCGGCGGGGCCGCGGGCAGAGCGGGGCTGAGCCGGGGCCCGCCGGGCACCGCGCCGCCCGACAGCGAGGGGGCGGCGGCACCGCCCGGCCCCACAGCCCCGGCCGGCCCCACAGCCCCGGCCGGCCCCACAGCCCCGGCCGCCGGCGGCAGCGCCGAGCCCCGGGCCGGCGGCAGCAGCGCGGAGGCGGCGGGAGGCGGCGGCGGGGCCCCGCTCCAGCAGGCGGTAAGTGCCCGAACGGGACCCGCGACCCTCCCGGCGGCGGCCCCGGGATACCCGGCCCGGTCCGGCCCGGCCCAGCCCGGGTGTCCCCGCCGCCCCGGCAGCCCTGCCGCGGCCGTGGCTTCCTCCGCACATCAGCGGCGTTAAATTCTTTTGATCTTCGCTGCGAGACAGGCTCGATGCTCTCTTTGCGTTTTCTCTTTGCTGCTCTCTTTGCGCTTTCAGTCTCCGGTGCGAGGCGAACACGGTCCCGAGCGGGGCCGTCCCGTTCTCCCTTCTCCCGGTGCTACTGGAAGTTTCTTTTCCTGACTTGTGGAAATAGCTCGGCTTTATAAAGCTCGTCTCCTGCTTTTCCCTGGGTCAGGCTTGTAAACAGACGTTTAAAAATGTGAACATAAAGCTGCCCTTTAATGTTCACCAATCCACTGCAACTGCAGTCTGGCTCTTCCTAAAGGCACATTTCAGTCTCTTTCAGTTTAACAAATAATGGATTTGCCTCTGAGAGAGTTGAGCTTTATCTTCTGGGCTTTTTTTTTCCAATCCAAGAATAACAGCAGCATATATACTGGTGATGAGGCCAAAAATCACCGACATCTTTCATTTTAGCTTGGCTTTGGAAGTTGTGTGTTGTTTGTTAGATAAACACTGCTCTCCACAGATACACAAGAGTTGTCAGAATAAAGTAATAAATTTAAAAATTGAAAGAAATATTTAGGACCCAGGAACATTCTGCCTTGCATGCCTCAGTTTTACTCCTTAGAAGTGTATCATTTCCATCACTGAACTGCACATCCATGGGTTAAGGACTACTTTAATACAAAATAAATTTTCCATTCGGAAACTTGGCAGGGTTCTGTATGAGAACCCTTTATTTAGACAGGTTTTAAAGAAAAACCTCAAAGGAAGTAAGGTTTGGAAATGGAAGAAAAAAAAAAATAGAGATCTTGTATTGACATTTTTTTCCTTGCTCTTTAAACTCCAAACCCTCCTGCAGAATGAACAGAGCTCACTCCAGCACTGCTTTCTCCTCTGAGGGACTCTCATTTATGAGGAATCCTCCTGACTTCTACCATTTATCTTTACTTACAGAAATGGAGGCTGCTGGTATTCATTTTCCCTCTTTTTCCACTTGTGAATATCATGGCTAGATCTTTAAAAGTAGTAATTATATAAGCTGTGAGTTTTCCTATGCATAAAGCAATAATTCAGCTCTATTCTGAAGTGGTGTATTTCTGGGTAATAACATATCAGGAAAGCAGTGGATCTGCCTCTCATCTTTCTTTTCTAGTATCAGTAGAGACAGTCAGCTACAGCAGTAGATACCAATGAACTAATGACAAGGAGCAAACTATAGAGGCTGAAGAATTTGAGATGTGGCCCTTCGGGTAGCGTGGGGAGGTCACCATGCCCCACTCCCTGCTTCAGACTTCCCTCTCTGGCAGAAATTATGGTGACAAATCTGTAGCGTCACCTCAGCCACCCCAGGTTGTGGTGCAGACCCAGGGTGGGAATGCTGTCAAGCTTTGCAGCACAGAGATGTCCATGAGGGTCCTCAAAACTCAGCCTGGAGCAGGCATGTGGGCCTTGGTCATCCAGTGAGGTCAAATGGGTGCAGCCCACAGCTGTGCTACCAGTGAGGCAGCAGTGATGCTGAGCATCCTGTGTGTCTCCTCCTCCAGCTGCTGCTGCTGCTGCCTCTTGTTTGGGAGGAAATTCACAGTTCTGGTTGCACCCAGACAAAAACAGCAAAGAACTACAAGTATTTTTCAAAGATTTAAAAGACATACAAGAGAAGTCTCAGGTAGTTTCAGGGTAAACCTGAAGCTTTTCTTGGTAGCACTTTATTTACCTGAACCTGAGATGGCAGAGACAGCAGTCGTGGGCTTACTGTTCTGACTCCTTGAGGCCTAAAATGTCACTAGCCTGTGAAAAGGAGGGAGGAAACAGTTTGTAGCACCAGGTTTTGGTCGTTTACTGGAGCAATATAGTCTTTTAGGTTGTTGTGCAAAGTGCAGTCCCACCCTTCCCAAGAGGCTGGTGGAGGAGGTTTCTGGAAAGGGATATCAGCTTCACTGCGTCGCTGGTTCCTCGCTAGAAGTTTTGAGGGCAATTCGTCTGAGTCTTGGCAGCTTCTCAAGTCATTGATCCTGTGTTGTGGAAGGAACTTGCTTGCTTTGCCCTGTTCAGCTGTGCAAATTGGAGGATAAGCAGAGAAACTTCAGAGAAGAAAGGATGAGTTAATTTAACAGAGTTAATGGGGGAAAGATGAGGCAGGAGGAGGAAAGGCAACAAGGAGGTATTACAGTAGGAAGGTCTGATGAGAAATAATCCCTGGAGGAGCAGATTTTGGCCAGTGGGAGTAGAAGAGATGTTTGACACAAGTCAGAAGACAGCAGAATTGCAAGCAGGACTCATCTTTCTGCTGTCACGGCTGGGTTTGTCCTGGGCTTGGTGTGCATCAGTGTTGTGTTTCACACCTGAACCCTGGCACAATTTGCCATCCAGCAGCAAGCTGGCAGTGCCGGTGGGCAGTCAGGCCAGGTGACAAGGGCTGGTGGAGGGGAATGCACCTGCATTTAAAGGCTTGAGCCACCTCTGTTACATTCAAACAGTCCTTGGGAGCAAGGGTGAAAGTGTATCACAGCAACAGGCTGGAACCAAATCCTGATGGGAAGCGTGGACATGGCTCAGAGCAGACCCAAACACCTCTTGTCAGCATCAAACATCTATTTTCATCTTTGATCTCAATTCCAGATGATTGTACATGCTTTTCCTTGTTTCTTTGCTCAAGACAGAAAAATGTAGTTCAGGTTTTGCGGGTGCTGCTGCAGCACAGAGCAGGGGAGGCAGCTCTTGGTGGAAGCCAGGGCAGAGGCTGTGGCCTCAGGCATTTCCCCACTGGTTTCCTGAAATGGAGGAATAATGCAGACATGTTAGGGTCTTGGTTTTAACAGCTTTTTTTCCATGGCACCATCGCTCCTCCTGACTGGAGACGGGATGTGATTTCAATAAGCAATGTGATTTCGGCTGCAGCACAGGAGTAACAGGTAGAGGTTGTATTCACCAACTTCTAGTGGGACTATCATATACTTGTAGAACACCCAAGTCTTCAAAGCTTTGCCTGATTTTTTCAGCCGGATGTTTTTCCTGCAGAGTGATGTGGCACAGCGTCACCTCGTGGCTGGCTGGTCCCAGCTGCAAACACATTAGGGTCCTGAAGGGACATTAAATGTCACACCCCATTAGTTTCTTACAGGAACTCAGGTTTATTTTTCTACTCTTGTTAAAATGTGCTTCCCTCAAACAGAAATTTGATCTTTCTAATTCCACGTTGTTGGCAGTTTATTTCAGCATTTTCTTCCTGGTTGTGTTAATAGGCAGAAATGCCCTCGAGTGAAGACATTGTGCTACACTTTTATAGGGAGCCTGGGGCCTTCAGAAAATGTCATTTCCAGCTGAACATCTGGGACTCCTGGAAATTCCCAAAATCAGATTATTTCAGATTCTGCAGTTAATGTCCAGTTGTAGATCTGGCGGTTGCTGAGTTAGAGGTCTCCCTCTCTCCCGTTACATTCATTGTCTTGTTAAAAGCACCTGAAACTTCACCAGAGCCCAGAGGCGGTGAGCTGTGCTGTCCCCTCAGCCAGCATCACCCTCCCAGCCACAGCTGTGTTGCACCTGAACTCGGAAAACTGCTGACTAGGTATTTTCCACAACTCCTCTCCCTTCACTTGGCAGAGCAGGGGTTGCATTTGCCCTGGAAACTATTTGTGATCTAAAAAGTAAGCCCAGGGCATGCGCAGAATAGCTGGGAGCTGGTGTTTTAGTTGGCAGGAGAGGAGAAGCGTGGGAACTCCTTGCATCCCTGCCCACTTCCCGTCCACTGCCTGCTATTAATTCCTTGGCTGGCCAGAGGATGTTGCTGCAGACCAGAGCAAAGCTGGGAATGCTTTGCCTGGGAGTGAGTGCTTTGCCTGGGGTGCAGCTGGGGCCATGTGTCATGTTTGGTACCTACTGGCACGTTAGGTAAGCTACTTTTTTTTGCCAGCAATAACTGGCTGCGGGTTGGAGAGGCTGATTCTGGCAGTGCTGACCGGCTCAGCCCCCAGTCCTGTGCTGGTGTCACTGGAGGCTGCTGCCCTGCTGTGGTACCAGCTCAGCCCTCCGTGCTCTGCTGCAGACTGCACCTGCAGGGCTCTCCAGCTGATCCCCTCCCTCCCTGCCACAGCAGCAGGTTGGCGTTTCAGCTCAGACCGGTCCCCTGGTCCCATTCACGGGGTGTTTGTGAAGAGGGATTTGGGAGGAGCAGAGGCTGGGAAGGAGGCACTGGTTTACATTTTTCAGAAATGCTGCACTATTAAACCACATCCAGTGGCAGAGCACACTGCTCCATGTAGATATTTCACGTGGCTCAGTCACTCACCAGGCTGCCTTGGACGTGAGTTGCACCTGAGCTGCGCTCAGGGCCTGTATCTCTACTGCATCCAATGCTGTATCTGTACTGGTAAACTGTACCATAGCAGCTGCCTGGCACTGGACCAGGATGATCTGCCCCACTGAGCTGGCATGATTTTTGGTCAGGACCAGCTTGTAGTCTCCCAAATAATGCTTGGGCATGGCTCAGGGGCCAGCACAGGGACTGTCTCCAAGAGAGCTTGAATTTGGCCTCCCAGTTTGGGAGAGAATTTTAATAGTCGAGACTGTAGCTGGGTGTTTCAATGCTGCTTGGGAGCAGCTCTAGAGCATCCAGAGGTACACGGCTCCAGATCACCCTGTGGAAGGTCCCAGGGAAGGGTGTTCTCACCCAGCTTTCTCACAGGTGCTGGAGCTGACAGAGAGAAGGTGGGTGAGGGCTGGCAGGGCCGTGAGGAAGTTGCACTGGACTGGGGGGAGTGGGAAGCCACACCCCAGGAGTTCGGGCTCATGCATGCAGCAGAGAGAAATAGCTCTTCCAGCTCTCCACTCTGCCTTGCTCCCAGGAGCTGCTGCCCTAAAGGATGGCTGAACTGTCTGTGCAATGACTGTCAAACCATTCCACCTCACATGTCATGACATTAAATTAAATGTGGATACATGCTGGGTAAGCTTAATAGTCAAGCCTTTAAACTTGGAGGAGGGGGTGATGTGGGGCTTTGTGGCACAGCAGACCTCAGCACAAGATGCCTATGCTGAGAATAGGGTGGAAAACAAGGAGACACGCCACAGTCTAGATGAGTAATAAAAAGATGACTGCAAGCTGCAGAAAGGAGAAGCTGACTTCATTTATCTCTTAACAGGGCACAGGCCAACCAGGCCAGCAATTACTTATTTAGCTGTAGGATAGGAACCCATAATATTAAAGTGTCCTGACATGCACATCATCCTAACCCATATAAAGGGCTAATACTAATTATCTGCTGAACTTGCAACATACACATTACAGCAATCCCGAGCCGGCTGGGTGGGGTCAGTTTTTATTGTGTCTCACAGCCCAGGGCAGCTGGTGCTCCGCACCCTGCCTGCTGCCTGGCGCACGGTGTCACCCGGGCACTCCCTAGCCGGGTGTCCTTTCCCCGCAGGAATTTGGAGCAGCTCTCAAAGCACGGAGACTCTGATGGCCAGGAAAAGGCAGAGGCTGGAGGTGCCTTTTGTTTTTACTTGCCACCATTTACTTGCCACCATTGACTCATGCAGTGGATGAAATGTCAGTAGAGATCTACCTGTGCCAGTTCCAAAGTCTCTTGGGAAATAGGCATTGTTGCTGACAGATCCCTTGGAAAAGGTGGGAGCAGGTTTTGCACAGAGAAGCAGATTTTTGCTAACCAGGGCTGCTCTGTCCTGATGACTAATTAATTCTGTCTTCCACCCACACAACACGTACAGCTCGTAATATGGAGGAGTCAGCCACAAGGGAAGAGAAAACAGACAACCTACTGTACAATCCAAACCCCTCCCTAAAATGATCCCAACCATCCTTTGCACAGAAGTGTTGGAAGCTGCGTTCTCATTGTGGGAAGAACATCATCAAAGCACTCCTCAAGAAGTGTATTTCCCTTGGTGCTGAGGATGAATAACGTTCTTCGCCTGGTGGAAGGAAACTCAGGCGGCAACAGTAGTCCAGTGGATGATGGATGAGGAGCTGCATTGTGGGATGCAATCCCAGGAGAAGTAAGCCGTCAGAGCTTAGCACGCTGTTTTCCTGGCGCTGCTTCTTGCTCTTGTTGCTTGTGGGAGGTTGCCAAGAAACAATCCTAAATAACCAGGAGAGAACTGTCTTACCTCACTGTCAGCTTTCTCACATCCCTTTGTCTCCGCTTGGACCCAGAAGCTGATTTTAGAGTAGTTCAGCCTCTTCCAGAGAAAACAAAGTGTTGCCAGAGAGCTGGGACTCTTCTGAAAGGATGTGGAATGCCTTTTGACAGGTATTACACTAAAACTCTTCGAAAGACTGGCAACATCTATTGTCATTTTAAGCAGGCAGCTAAGATGTGAAATGCTGTGGATGACAGATACCTTTCCCAGCTGCTGAAGTGGGAACTACTAAGGGCTCACCTGGAAGAGATGCTGACCCAGTGCCATGAGAGGTGTCCTTGCTGCAACCCTCCTCACCTGCTGAAGCATGGGAGCCAAATATGACCGCAGCAGCATAAAGCCCTTGCAAGAGGCAGGGAAGAACTGAGCAGTTTGTTGCCAAGCACCTCTCTATCTGCCTAGCAGTGTCTGAGACCACGGTGTTTAAACCTCAACTCCTGTCCATCGCCATGAGAAGCAGCTGAGGAAGGACTGTAGTGAAAAAATCTCCTTGCAAATTAAAATCAAATGCTGTGGAATAACTGCAGACACCCAGGTGGACATTTCTACCCAGCAGATGGCACATACAAGCCTGACCAACACCAACAGATTTAAATTGGTGCAAAACTGTGTGTGAAGCCATCACTGCTGTACCAGCAGCGCCTGTAGTGGGGCATCGCCCCTCCATAGCTCCCACACTTGCCAGCACCAGTCCCGAGGTAGCACAGGTTTGAGCTGTTCCAAGAGCATATACATGATCTTGCTGAGGAATCGCTTGATCCCATCCAGCCCTGCAGAAACACAGCAGAGGAACAGGCAATGGCTCTACATTGCAAGCTTTTACACACCTCTCCCTGGTTCCTTTGCTTCCCTTTTTTCTTGTACAGAAAATACTTTCCTCTTTTCCACGCTGATGGAACAGCTTTTAATTTCTGTTTTCTCGAGGGCCCTGTTTTGGTGCTACCTGTTCAACTTGTTAGTGTTGTTGTGAGATTCAGGAACGCTTGTATGAGGGAGGCCCACCAGCTTTATTCACACCTCAGAAAAAATAATGACAAGCCAAGATGGGCCTAGTTTTATGTAAAGCCATGTCCCTGTCCCACTCCCTTTCCCTGTAAGAGTATAGTAAAAAGGTAGAAAAAGATGAGAGTCATATTCTTCTCAGTAGCACCTGGCTACAGAGGGTTCATTTCATTACTGACCCAGCTGGGGACAAAGGGTGCCGTCACTGCCCTCATCCTAAATACCGTTAGGTTTGACTTTGGTTGCTCCCCATGTATCCCATTGAAAGCCTGTGGATTCCAGCATAGGGAATATGGATGTTTCACTCCAGATGGATAATTTTTCAGGGAAACATCTTTTGTCAGGTGCAAATTGGGTTGATGTTGCAGTAACTTCCTCCCTTAGCAGGTGTTTTCATACTGCTGCCTACAGCTAGTGGCACAGTGGGCATTCATGGAAAACTGGGAGGTTTAACAAGTCAGCATTCGGGGTTTCAGTTCTGTATCGTGCAGCCACCCAGCTGCCCTGAATGCTGAAACAGAGCTGGCAGAACCGGGCTAGTACGGGAGAGTCTCTTGTACCTGTATTGTCTCCACAGAGGTTGGCTGGGGGTTCAAACCAGGGCATGTAGCCCACTATAGACAGAGATAGGTTTCATTGAAAGAAATAATGGTTTGGGTTGAAAGGGAGCTTTGAAGATCAGCTAGTTCCAGGCCCCCATCATGGGCAAGGACATCTTCAGCTAGACCAGATTGCTCAAAGCTCCATCCAGCTTGGCCTTGCACACTGCCAGGAATGGGGCAGCCACATCTTTTCTGGGCAACCTGTTCCAGTGCCTCACCACCCTCACAGTAAGAATTTCTTCCCAAGTTCTAATCTAAACCTGCCCTCTTTCAGTTTAAAACCATTGCCCCTTGTCCTGTCACTACAGGTTTTGTTAACAGCCTCTCTCCATCTGTCTTGTAGACCTCCTTTATGTACTGAAAGGTTGCAGTAACGTTTCCCCAAAACCTTCTCTTCTCCAGGCTGACCAACCCCAGCTATTTCAGCCTGTTCTCACAGGAAAGGTGCTCCACGCCTCTGATCATTTTCATGGCCCCCCTCTGGACTCATTCCAACAGGTCCATGTCCTTCCTGTGCTGAGGACCCCAGAGCTGGGTGCAACACTGCAGGTGGGGTCTCACCAGAGCAGAGCAGAGGGGGAGAAGCCCCCTCCTTGACTTTAAAGTTTTGTAACTGTGTCTTGTTTTTTATCCTAGGCTTTGTCAACCAGAAGCCCACCAGGCCCAGAGAACACCATCGACCATCAGTGAGTATCCCCTGCTTTCACAGTATCTTCAGAGGGGAAAAGTAGGTGGAATAAGGGGACCTTCCCCTTCAGGGGAAGGCTATTTCTGCATTCCTAACACTATGCAAAAGAGATGGGAATGGTGTGAAATGGTTTATAGCCCTAAATATTCTGCCCTTTTACTTACTCGCAAATTTTTGAAAATGAGGCACTGCTTGAAAAGATCCAGGCTCCAGCTCAAGTGTAGTATGGAGGTTGTGAGCAATCAGAATTTGGGATGTCCACGTGTCAGAGAGGCACCTTGGAGTAGCTGGTGCAAAGCTGTGGAGAACTGCTGCAACAAGGAGCTCAGGCCCTGATTCACCTGTGGCCTCTGCAGTATGTGGAAAAGGAGAATAACATCACTTTGCTCCCTAGGAATCATAAGAGAAAGCCCATGAGATGCTCCAGTGCTACACCAGTTAGAGATATGAGTGTCCCTCGGGGACAGGGGAATGGTGGGGACCTGCTGCTCTGGATGCCAAACAAAAGAAATCTGAAATTTTCCGTAAGCAAAAGCTGCCCAGCAAACTGAGCCTTCAAGTCTGCCTGCACCAAGAGCAATGGGGCAGTTTAACACATGTTAAAAAAACCCAGGTGAAATGAACAGTCTTAAAAAACCATCTTAAAATTTATCACCTCCTTACACTAAAGAGTGATTCTCTTCAGGATTAAGCTCTGGCTGTCATCCAGTGCCTCTGCTCCTGCAGCACTCAAGAGCAGACTAATCTGCAGATCTTGGCCGTGGGCTGTGACCTACCAACACCCAGCAGTGCTGGTAGATGTGTCAGCAGAGCCCAGGCACCCGCTGCTGTCCGCCCTCCCCTCCTGCTCTCCCTCCCGTCTGGCAGGGAGCTCACCTGGCAAGGCTGCTGGTTCCCAGAGCGCTCAGAAAACGCAGCTGCCCTTGGCTTTTCTGATGGCAAGGCTTGTACAGGTGCTCTCACAGGGACTTCAACTTCTCCTGTGCTTTTCAGTGTCGTCGGTGGGCTTTGGGCTACAATGGCAACTGAGCAGTCTCCTCCTGGGGTGCACAGCCAGCCCTGCCAGTCCCCTACGCAGCTCCCCAGCCCCAGGCACCCGCTGGCCCCTCACACCCTGGCAAGGCTTTCCTTCTCCCACCCTTTTTGACATGCAGAGGGAAGATTTGAGAGAGCAGAAAATGTTTTCTGATCTGGGATGACAGAGCAGGAGCTTACTTTCATTTAGATAACATTTACTTTATACCCACTGCAAAGCCCCATAGCACAGCTCACATGTGACGTGCCTGTACTGCCTGAGATAAGCAGAGTTGCAATTTCTGCTGGCTAGAACTCTGCAAATATTTTTTTGGAAATGGCCCAGCACCAAGCAAAATTTTGAAGACATCAAATCAAATAGTATCAAGCCATGGAAACAGAGGTCATTGTGTGTGCGTAGCTGTCTCATCCTTCACATTTCTGAGGCTGGAATCATTCTAGATGAACACTCACTTTACAAACAGCAAAAGTCAGCCTTGTCTTGATAGAGTTGCTGACTGAAGAAGTTCCCATAAAGCCAATTAAAGGAGAAGTAAACGTTGAGGAAGGAGAAGAAAAGCTGGAAGGAAAAAAGATAGAGACTTAATGCTGTCTGCCAAGAGAGCAGTCATGCGAGGCAGAGGTGGGTGTGCACCTCCTGTCCTGGAGCATGCTCATGTGACACCACACAAGCATCTAAACCAGCCCCTGGTAAATAGTTTGGATGTGCATGGGAACACAGTTGGATGTGCTGCTGCTTGGGCTATGTTACCTCTCCTCCTCCCTCCCCCAGAATCTTTTGGGAACTGCTCTCTAGCATCTGGTAGTTCATGGGTGGATGACACAGCCCAGGCACACGGCAATGATTTTACAGTTGCTGCCAAGGCTCGTGTCACTGGCACAGTTACCAGGGCGTTGTTTTGACCCATTTTTCAGCTGCTAGGTCTTGCAGAAGGCATTTTAATGATTAACCCTGGACTTCCCCATCCTCAGCAAAATGATAAAAACCACTGGCCTAGATTCATCCCAACCTAGTTTTCAGCCACTTAACTCAGGTTTGCGCCTCAGAGCTTGTCACCCCAGTGACCCATCAGGGCCATTGTCATGGGAGCCCTCAGGCCGCTCCCCTCCAGGCTCCTGCCCGACACGAGGGATATGGCACTGACAGCCCTCCCTACTGCTGGGATCTTGCTCAAAGGTGGTTTTGCTCACTTTTGGTCTAATTTTTCCCTTTGCATTTCCTTCTCCACATTGCATAGCTCATTGTCTTTACAGTTAACAAGAAAAGCTACCCATAATTCCTGCTTCCCGTAAGAAACTTTAAACACCCAGAGGCCTGTAGCTGAAATGGAGCACATTTCTTGCTTTCCTCTTTCCTAAATTGCTTTGCTCTAGCCTTTTAAATCACTTTTATTGCGGCTTTCTAAACTCCCTCCAAGCTGTTAATAACACTTTAGCAATGAGGCATCCAGCAGCCTGCCCAGTAATCCTGATGGAGCTGCACTAGCCTTCTTTTTCCTTGCTGTCCTACCACACAGCAAATTCCCTCTTGTATGCTTTTCAGCTAACTCCTTCTCTCTCAGCTTTGCTGCTTCACAGGTTTCTCTCCTCCCTCAAACATCTGGAGTTTAAAAGTCTTTCCTCTCAAGGTACTGACCTGTTGTTTTCTAGACTGGAAGGTCTAACAGCCCTCAGCTGGATTCAGTGTGTTTGAAGCCAGGCTCTGCAGCCCTGGCATGTGGTGAGGAGAGCAGCAAGGTGCCTCCTCTGCTGCTGGAGCAGCTGGAGGAGCATGGGAGCAGGCTTGTGGTCCACCAGCTTTTGTCCTGTGCACATCCTGAGCTTGGGATTTCCCTGCCACAGCCTCTCACTAAATTCTAGGATCAGCAGAAATAGCTGCACCAATGTGCCTTTGAGATGGAGGCTTAGGTTGGGATGGCCTCAGGAGGTCTCCAGTCCAATCTCCTAGCTCTAGCTCCAAGCTGGATCAGTTGTGAAGTCAAAGCAGAATGCTCCCGGCTTTGTCCCATCTGGTCTTGAAAGTCTCCAAGGGTAGAGCCTGTGCGACCACACACAGCCTGTTCCTCTGCTTGCTGTCCTCAGGGTGCAGAAGTTTCTCCTTTTATCCAGATTAAAGCTCTCATTTTTTATTTTATTTCCATTTTCCCATATTAAATGGTACAGAACTTTGCCACAAATACAGCAATAGTATGAACAGCAGCTTGCTTTTCCTTTGCTCTTGAAAGAAACACAGCCCTCTCTTTTCCTCTCATTTCTGGGGTGTGCATGGTAAGTGGAGCCTGCTTTTGTTTTTTCAAAAGCACGTCTGTGCCTCAGAGAGTTTTACCTGGAGATTTTCTCCATGCAAACCAAAGCATCAAGAATAATTAACAGTGGGAAATTATGTAAGTGCTAAGGGAAACAATGGCTCTTCTGTGGGCCTGCAAGCAAGCTGCCAGGAGCTCTGCTTCTTACTCACCACGTAACATAAAATTAGTTTGAGGATTGTCACAATGCAGAGTTTAAATCAGTAAATCGTGTGTTTTAACTCAGATTTCTGCACTACTTTTCCCATTATTGCTTTGCAAATACTGCTGTATGGTTCGAGCTCTTGGGCTTGTAGCTTTCTTTTCAGGTCTTATTTATTGCAGTGGGAATCAGATACCCTGCAGCCCTTGAGCAGGAGAATGAATAAAAGGAGTAAGAGAAGAGTCCAGTTGCTAAACCCTAGTTGCTGCTAGTAGAACTTGCCATCAAGGGCACGGTGCAGTGTAAGTAAGTGTAGAACACCCACACGACCAAGTGTCACCAGCTGTCCATCGAGTGACTCCAGGAAAAACACCAGACTATTTCTGACACATGGAGGGCACAGCATAAACACAGCTTGGTCAGAGCAGCTGCACTGGGCAGGAGCCTCTGTGGCCAGGGCAGGGCAGAGCAGAGCAGAGGGAGGGTGGCACTGCACTGTGGCCACTCACTCTGCTGCCTGTGGGAGGAACACTGAGGATGCTCCCAGGCCCAAGGAGAGCAGAATGAAGGCACCTCCTCTATAGGACAAAGTGTCCTTAGAAAAGCACTTCAGGGTTCTTTCCTTCACTTCTGGTTCTACATTTACATACCTGCTTTGGGGCAGTTTCTGGGGTTTCATATAGTAAACAGGTCCTCAGTTTTTTCATTAAAGGATGGTAATGGATGAATTTTATTCATCCCAGCTGCAAGACCAATGGTTGGGATTGATCTCATCTTTAGAGGAATGGTAATTCAATAGATAATACATGGTGAGTCTGGGGCAGATCTGGAGCCATGCTAGTGCATGTGAAAATCTCTCTTCTTTGGCAATGAACTAGCTGACACACAAAAGCATTTATTTCTTGTTTACTCACTCTTCACTAGTGGATGATCACAAAGCCTTGGTTGACATGGCATGGCAGAGCACTTTGCAGTCTGGATTTACCAGCTCAATTCTCCACTTATCTCTGCACCTCACCATGACCTCCATTTCAAGGAGCCATGCCTTCCAAGCCTGACAGCCCAGCTTGCTCGCCTCCCAGATCTCTACAAGGCCAAGGAAGAGCACCCACTTGTCAGCTGATGGCTCGTCTATTGAGTCCTGGAGGGCAAAATCAAGTAGATTTAATTGGTAGCATGAGGTGCAGCGGTCAAAGCCTGCAGAAGACTTTTCAGTATGCACTGTATACTCCCTCATGCAGGTAGGGACAGATTTCTCTTGTACCCAACATAAACCACCTCTGATAACACCAGTAAACCCCATACCAGTTCCCTTTGAGTCATACATCAGTTCCCACTCATGGGAGGGCTGTGCTGATGTGGAAACAAATAAAAGCCGTAAGAGCAGTTTGAGGGAGCTGCATTCATTGAAACTCAGATCCCTTACAAATACAAACAAAATAATCTCTTTATCCATAAAACTGTAAAAGTAGCATAAAGATTACACAGTCCTTTAGCTGGGCCTAGAACCTTAACTCATGCAAAGGTTCTGGGAGCTTGATCTGGGGCATTGCAAGGGTTGTATTGTAATGAGCTCACAGACTAAACTGGTGCCAAGTGATAGCAGAAGTCGGCAGGCAGTGTGCCAGTGGGGTATGGGAACTAGACATGACAAGAGTATCTGTGTCTCAGCAAGCCACATGCAGCTCGATCTTTCCATTCACAAAAAAAATTAAGTAAGGGTCTTCTTGTGTCTTCAGAGCCTGATTCTCTCTCATAACACCAATAATTCATTCCCTTCCATGACAGGTGCCCAGAAAGCAACAAGAAGCCATTGGGACAGTCCACAATATTATATGATTACTCGGAGGAGGAGCTCATGGCAAGCATCGAGCAGGAGTACTGCCGCTGAATCCAGTTCCACAGCAGGAGAATGTCAGGCATGATCCTGGGAGCTCAGCTGGAGCAGAACTGCTACTGACAGAACAACAGTGAGACAGCAGGGGAGAGGTGGGTGGTGGAGGGTGGTGGCGCATGAGAGGCAGCGTGGCTGCTTGGGGAGCATGGAGGAGAAAGTTCACCTCATCAGCTCTGGGTGAGAGCACAGAGATCCTCACCAACTGCTGATCGCTGATCGGTGCCACTGGAAGAGGGACCGGTTCATCTTAAGAGTCAATATTTAGGAGCTCTTTTCTAAATGCTGTTTATAAATGAACATGTACTAGAATTGAAGTGTCACTCTAGAGGTGTTGAAACGTGGTGCTTTGAAGGAAGATCTTGCTTTGACTTAGTAAGAAAAATGCATCAATATCATTTGAGCCAGAACCTACTTACGGGGATGTTGAATGAAATTCATGTTCCTGCCACTTAAAATGTGCCAAATGTACTCCTTGCATTGTGCAAGCCTCAGGTCCAGGTCTGAACTTGGTACTGTCTCTTTCAATCTGGTTCCCAGTAGGGGAGGTAAGAGGAGAAGGGGACTGAACCCACCATCCAGTACACAGGTAGTGTAATCCCAGAGTTCAAATCCCACCACACAGGCAAATCAGGCTCCTGAGAGCATCAGGGAACACAGAATTTGTATGATCCCTTTGGGGCAGGATCCTAGCATAGGTGTCCTACCTGGGGCTCCTTGGTGTGGATTCTCCAGTGAAAGCAGGAGGCACATCCCCATTTCAATCACCCACCTGGAGAGGGACTTGCATGCTCTTGTAGAGCAGCTGTTTGTGATCAGTTTTCAGAATTACCAGTCCTGGCCTTCCCCTACACTTTTATCCTAGAAGAAAAATCACTACATTTTACCATTAGCTGACCACAAAGTAAAGTGGAAAGTTATCTCTCCTAAGGAAATAGTACTTTTTCAGTGCTCACAGACAGGGAAGCCTGGTATATTTGGTTTCTGCTTTTATTTTACTTGCATCTTAACATATTATAAGCATCTGCTTATTATCAGAAGTAGAAAAATACTTTATTTCTATCTTCAGCTGAAGCATAAAAGGCATCAGATGAAATCTTCACTATGTGTAAATGCAAGAAGAAACTGCAGGACACCTCTTAAGATGCTGTATTTTAAGTACTTTTTGATTCCTGGGACCTGTGAAACAGAAATAAATGCATCTTATTCTATGTAGCCCTCCGTGAAAGCATCAAATATTCTGAAAAAGGCTCTCTGGCTTACCTGGGAAATCATCCTCTGGTACCTGCAGAGACTAAGCAGGATGCATCCCTGGAGGATGGCAGGTGGGATGCCTTGAGGGGGCACTAGATCACACCCCAGGCACACAGACTCACACCCCAGTTGTCTTCCCTGTAGCAGCCTTCAGCCAGGCTGGACATTGTGCTCTGCCTGGGAGCCCAGGGGTGGGCAGTGGGAACGAGCCAACCTCCCACAAAGCTGTGCATTCCTGGAGGCAGGAGCTCCCAGCACACCAGCTGGGGCACATCAGCAGGACCAGGGATAATGGTTTTAAACTGAAAGAGGGTAGATTTGGGTTGAGCATAAGGAAGAAATTGTTCACTTTAGGGGTGTTGAGGCACTGGAACAGGTTGTGCATGCCCTGTTCGTGGAAGTGTCCAAGGCCAGGTTGGATGGGGCTCTGAGCAACTTGGTCTAGTGGAAGGTGTCCCTGCCCATGGCAGGGGGTGGGACTAGATGATCCTAAAGGTCCCTTCCATCCCAGGCCATTCTATGATTCTGTGATACCTTGGTGGCCCAGAAATAGCTGGAGTAGAGAGCAGATGTCCTTGAATTGCTAGAAGTTGGGTGGGCCCTCTGGAGCAATGGCTCTCTAACCCTCCTCGGAAATAATCCAGTTTTGAACAATAGCACTTCATTCACAGGAACAGTCATTTTTAGACCTATTAATGTCACTGAGCTGTGGCAGGAACACAGTTTCTCTACAATGTGTCAAGAGTCCACTCAGCAGATCTCCCAGAGCTTGTGTTAGTTTTCAGCAGCTCTCAAAGACCTACTGGGATGAACAGACTCTGCCTGTGGAGAGCAGAAGAAACAGTGACCCCAGCACCACAGGGGACCATGGTACTCACTGTAGTGGTTTAGATTTTCTTTCAATTTGGATTTCATTCTTTCAACTAAGACCTTCCGTCAAGGTCCCCAGAGTCTCTGGCACATGTGGGGAGATATTTCGAGGAGCTCAGTCACAGCTGCCCCTTCGTGAGGGCAGGCCCAGTGGATTGCTGCTGTTTTGGGTGGTCTCCAATGACACAGCAAACCAGAGGAAAGCCACGCTGCTGTCAGACCAGGCTGTGACAGGAGCAGGCAGGGACCAGAGCTCTGCCTGCCCCCAGGGATGTGCCCTACCTGCCCTCACAGAGCTTCTCTCTGTGAGGCTGCACTTGGTGACTGGCCCAGGTAACAGCTCTACAACCCATGTCAGGCTCTCCTACAGGAAAGCCTAAGTATTAACAATTACAGAAATTGGCTAATTAAAAAGAACACCTAAACCGAACATACTGTTAAGCTGCGAAAAAATCTCTCTCAACTGAACACAGCAAAGCTGCTTTATAAAATGAGTTTCTAAAATAACCAAGATACAAGCACATTTCTGTACCTGGAACAAAGGCGCAGTGGGTTTCACAGATAACATTTTCATCATCACCAACAGAAAAAGAGGAGCTGCAGGAACACAGGAAGGTCCAGAAAGGAGTGATGCAGCTGGGACAGTCACTGCACCAGGGAAAAGGTGCAAGAAGTAAGTTTGGGGATGCAAGGAAGGACCTCAAACTGTGGCATGGTCTTGGCAGGCTTTCCCCTGTGCCATGAAATGATGAGTGCTCAGCACTGAGCTCAGATCACAGAGCCAGCCAGCACACACAGCTCACAGCCATCTGCCTTATTCTCATACCATGCAGAACAGGATGGTGGTACCCAGCCAGGTTCCCAGTCTGCCCAAGAACTGATGGGGACTCTGCTCCTCCACCCGCGTCATACTGCACCCAGCAGCACGCCAGAAAGGGATAGTGGCAGTGGGGCTGGTGCCCAGCAAGGCACAATTACAGTTTAATTACCTGGTGTCAGTGTAACTCTGCTTTTGGTGCACCCTTTGCTGAGGGAAAATAGGACACTAGATCATTTGTAGGTAAATAATAGTATGGAAGCAGTAGCTGTGCCCATGACAGATTTCAGGAGAAACTTCTTGAATTAATGGCTTTTTCAGAAAAAGGACAGTTGCACTATAGAGATCACTTTGCCTCATTTCAGGGAGTGAATGCTGACATCCTACCAGCTGAATTATGGGAAAGTTCCTTTTCATGGTATTTCTTTATAACCACCATCAAATCAAAACTGCTTGAAGGATAAAAAATTACTCAGCTTGCCAGTACTTCCTGCCCCTAAAAGTTTGCTGGAATTAAGCAGGGTTCTGGAGAGTCTCCTATTCATCATTTTGGAAACTGCCCTCCTATTCAATACCTGCAGCATAAGACAGGATAGCTGACGATGGTTTTTGAGCTGACATTATTAATCTCCATTAATAAACCAGGAAAAGGCCACTGCTTTTAACCAAATCACATTATTCATCTAACAAAGACAAATGCTACATGCTGCATTTTGCACTAGTCCAAAAGGAGCAAGAGAGCCTTGCTGAAACAGAGCCCCCGCCCCAGCAAGGGGGGCTGCAAGGGGGCAACAGGGGCCCACAGGCCTGGAGCTGTGCCACAGGAATCTTATGGAGCTCCCCACCACATTTGTCAGGGAGGTGTAGCACCAGCTGCCTGGCACAAACTACATCCACAGCAGGGCTCCCCCTTGCCCCACTCTGGACACAGGTCATGGCAATTATTTGCACAGGGTGAAGTGGGTTAATCTGGGCAGTGATAACCAACAGAAAGAAGTTGCTCTGAACTCAAGAGATGCTACAAGAAAGGCAATTAAACCTAAGGCATTCTTCCCATCTAAGACAAATTCTCCCAAGAAAGGGTATGCTCCCTTTCTTGTGAGTTTTCTGCATGTTTAAGATGTGCCCATTGCCTTCTGCACACATCAGGACATAAAAGCCATCAATTTCCTTCTCCTGCACCAGAGGGCTGAAGCAGAAAATGAGGAAGACTGTATTTGACAGAGGATGAAAGCAATCTGGAAAGAAAATGGCTCAGTGCTAACATGCTGCAGGAAAGGGAATCCCAGGACAGCCTGGACTGTGAGACATGGCTGAGGCTTTGCAGCTTCCTCCTGGACTGTCTTCACCATTTCCTCAGCCTGCAGGTTGCTGGGTTTTGAGTCATGATTTACTCTTGCTGCACGCATGGAAGTTTGCCTTCTCACAGCCAGAGCCTGCCTGCCTCAAGCTGCCTTGCCAGACATGAACGGAAGGTAAACAGGCAGATGGGCTCACAGATTAAACTTCAAAACCAGTCAGAAGATTTACCCCTGCAGATGAACTCAAGCCAGAGGCAGTCCTGGGGCAGGACTCAGCTCGTGAGATGACAGATGAAGGATGTTGAGTACAGCTTTCACAGCTGGAAAGGGAGAGTTAGCCAGAGCTGTGGCCTCAGTGGGAGAAGCACACCAAGCGTGCAGCACAGGCCACCTCTGCAGCATCAGACTGGATTCACTCTTCCAGTGTCCAGGCTTCAAGAGGATCTGTGCTCGTTGGTTTGCAAGGCAACTCAAGCTGCTGCTCAGCCCAAGGTTTGGTGTACAACCACGCAGGGTGGTGTGTGTGACAAGCAATGCCACTCTGCAAAATGAAGCATTAAGCCAACAGGCATGTTTGAACACAAATGCATTTTCCTCAAGAAAATGATTTCTTTTCATGGATTTAGAATGGCTTCAAGACAGAAAGACTTGCCCTCAACAATGCTTGTGTCAGCAAAGGGGCAGTTGGGAACGCTTCCTTGAGTGCAGGCTGTTTTCTCTCAGCAGATGAAGCTGTTCCAGACTCCAGCCCCATTAGGATGTGTTCTGAGTGCACCTCCTGGCTGCATGGAACAGCTCAGATCACATCTTGGTTCTAAGGAAAAGCAGAAAGGTGAGCAAAGACTGTGAAATCCATTGCCATGTTTCATACAAACAGCCAGGGAAACAAAATAAAAATCAGCAAAAAAAACCCCCAGGTATTCTTAGGGATATAATTGGATGCTCAGAAAAATCTTCCTTGAAAAATAGCAGTAGGGACAGGTAGGATATCTTCCCCTGGGAGACAAAAGCATTGTGGCAAGCTGCAGAGCCCAGGGGCTCTTTGAAGAATTTGTGCTATTCTGCCAGAGCATTGAACCTGCACCTAAGCTTTCCCTTCCAGTTGTTCTCCTGACGAGTAAGCAGAACCATCCATGAGATCTTCTCTTTCCACCTTCCTCACACTTGCAAGAACAATGTGCTCTTCTGTGGACAAAACCTTGAGTCACTGCTCCCAGGTAGCTCTGAGGGCTCTGCCTGCAGAGACTGAGCCACCTTGCAGTGAAAGGCTGTGACAAAAAGCTGGAATCATTACACCTTCTCCCTTCCTGCTGAAATACTTTCTGCAGCTCAGGAACTGGTCAGAGGGAAACAGCAGAAAAATGTAGGTATTTGCTGCTGCTGTCCCATCTCTGGACACCTCCTTCCCAGCTGAGACTGGGAGGCAACACCCAGCCTGCCAGAGCCACTTCCCCACCAGAGCAGGAAGAGCTGGGGCTAGCACAGCCATCTTTTGAGTTAAATTCTCATCTCTGCCTTATTTCCAGCATTCACTCCATGCACAGCTTGCAACACCACCAGAGCAGCACCCAGCACATCCCTTCTGCTGACAGCTGCTGGAGGCTGGGCTGGAAGCGGTGTGGAGCTGGGAACTCTTGTTCCCAGAGAGCACAGAGACGCCTCAAGCCCTGGTGGGGGTGTGCACCTTCTACCAAATACACGAGACGAGTGGTGTAAAGTCATAATTGAGCGAGCACTGGTCACCCAACAGGATCCAAAAAATCCTGCCTTTACAGATAAGTGAACTAGCAAGCTCCAAAGTCTTCCACTGGCCTAGACATACAACCTAATACTGAAGATTCACATAGTTCTGGAGTGGACGCCTATGAAACCTGAAAATTCATGATTTTTTTATGACTTAAAACCAGTCACGTTACATACATTTTATTTAATAAAAGTTAAAAACACGTACAAAAATGCAGTTCCATTTCCTTAAAATATAGGCTCAAAATAAAAAGACTGAACGATAGAGTTCAGGCAGTAAAGTGCAAAGACAGCAGCTATGCCAGTCATGCTTAATCCATAAATAACCCTTACACAGCAGGAAGGAACAGACAGAGCAGACACAGCCACACCACGGCACAGCTATTCATGCACATCCACAAGAGAACAATCCACACATCCCAGAATGGGCTGCCAGGAATTGCAGGCCAGGTACACCCAAACAAGGAGGGAGCAGTTGCTTTTCCACATCATGACACACATACATGACACACTTTTTAAAAGTCTGTATTCTCCAGTCCACTGTTTCCCCCCCCGTGATGCAACAAACATGACAATTTATATAATTATGACATGAGTTTCCAAACTGTTTTCTCAGGTGAGCACCATAAATGGTTAGTCTGTAAAAAAATGTACTAAACTGGCTACTGAACTGAGACAGGACATGCTTCCCCTGGTTAAAAGCATGCAAAAACAGCATCCAAAAGCCAGACTTCTTGTTCTAAGGTATTTCTGAGAAAAAAACCAAACAAAAAAGTAAGAGCAGCAACATCTCTTTGTTCACCACAGAAACTCGGAAAACTGGGTAGCAACAGAGAACAGCAACACCACACGGATCCACTTCACCAGGAAAAGAGGTTCCAGCTGAGCCCTTTGGAGAGTCCAAAGCAAGCTCCACACACACACTCACTGGCACGTACGCTGGGGTCAGTGGAATTACAGCACGTGTCAGTGAACAGGGTGTGGGCCTTTGAAAGGTCAGGCACAAAAACTTCAGTACACTTAGCACAATACTCCAATTTAGTGCAGTTTGAAAACTTACTACTGTTAATTATAACTACAGACTTTAGTGTAAAAAATAATGAGTAGCTTTAACTGAAACAGGTCCCTGCCGATTCCAGGCGAGTGCCAGCTGAGATCGGCAAGTCAGCACTTACACAGATGAGATCCATGCTGTGCCCACACTGGGAAGCAAGACCAGGATTTCAGAACAAAGCAGTAAAAGAGACAGCGCATTCCTAGGTATCCACATTTGACGCATACAGGAAAAACAATCCTCCTCAGTGCTCAATTAAGCCTCAGTGCAGGAGTGGCTGAAGGCAGAAGAGTCCAGAAAGTAAGCACTCCAGAAATATTTAATTCAGTGGGGAGCTGCCTCTCAGCAAAACACCTGGTGCTTTGCTCTCCTGTCAGCTCTGCTACAGGACATACGCACTCCTTCCGCACCAGGGGAACGGAGCAGTCCAATTGTGCTACGGGCATTTTGTTACTCATACCATGCCAGTACAACACAGCACTCCTGCAGCCACTGCTTCCACTTCTCAACTAGCATTACACTTTGTGTAAAAGAAAATCCATTCAACAGGGAGAGCGTATTGTTTAATAGAAAAGGGTGATTTTATACAAAGTACTATGGAGAAGTATAAGGCCACATGAAGAGCATCATCAAATTGACATGGTGGCTATTTCTTAACTCAGGACACAATTAGTACTTCCTCTGGTGCTTTGATACAGGTAAAAGAAAGCCTTGAACAATTTCATATAAGGTGCACAAGCATCCACAATACAAAAAAACCCTTTAATTTTCTATTTCTCCTCTACTCAGAAAAATATAGAGACCCACTAATTTTTCATGGGCTATCTTGCCATTTTTGCATTTTTCAGTTTACTTTGATATGTTGGTTTATAGGACCAGAAATAAAGCATAACTTTTAGTGTCAAAATTTCTGAACAGTGTTTGTGCTTCTACCTCCATCAGAGCAGTCTGGCTCCTCCAAACTTTGCTCCAGTGGAGTGTGGACTCAGGAGTGCTTCTACCAAAAGCCACATTGGCTTCTACTTGCAAAGGGTATGAATTCATAAAATGTTGAGGATTTCAACACTTGTATTCTCAAATTAAGTCGTTCTGGTTTGGTTTGTTTTAAAAATGACTGATGCATTTTGATATCCAAAGTCACCTGCATAAGAGGGTGCAATGTCACTAGCCTATTGCAGGATCAGGAGCTGCAAGTATGAAAACACCAACCAGTAGGAGTTACCAAATACTAAGTGTTTACAAAACAGTCTGAATGCAATTGTTTAGGTTTACTGAAAAGGAGTTTTCAAAACTCTGGGTCTCATCCAGCACAGCCCTACTAATGCAGGTAATTTGCCTGCATAACAAGACCAAAATGAACAAATAGAAAATATATTTGGTATAGAAAATAGTAGTATAAAAATTAAAAACCACCCTGTTTTACTGTCCATCAAAATATTAACAGCAAGCATTACAAGTAACTTTTTTTAACCTATTGCCAAAATAATTTCCAAAGAGTTCTACTTTCCTGAAGTGCTGGTGATTGCAATTGCCCAAGTACTGAAAAAAACAAACAGGGAAGGGATGAGGAAATATGACAGATTTCTCACATAGCACTATCAACAGAGGACCTAAACTGCAGGAAACTAAAGTATGCACAAACATGGGGAAAACAAAAACCATTGCCCGTTCTGTTGTTGCCATTGGAGCTCTTCCTGATCTTCACAAAGTTTGCAGAGAAGGTGCTTCTTCACTCTAGCCCTGGCAGACAGGTGATGGCACGGGGATGAGCATACTCAGAGCGCTGCTGCTCTTGGGTTTCTCTGCTGTGGCAATTCTGCTGAGTTTGCCAACCTCTGTCTGCCAGCTGGGGGTTTTCTTGGTGGTCATGTGGCGGCGGGTGTGCTTCGTCAGGTGGTCGCTGCGCATGAAGCGGCGCTCGCACACAGGACAGGCGAACTTCTTCTCCCCCGTGTGCGTTCTGCGGTGCCGTGACAGTTCATCCGAGCGGGCAAACTTCTTGTCACAGCCATCCCAGTTGCAGCTGAAAGGTTTTTCTCCTGCAGGACATAAAGGAAGCCTGTGTTACTTTTGAGAAGCTGTGCTGCAGTTTTATCAAAGAACTAACTTAAAACCTGCCTTGAAAAAACCAACAAGTTTCACAGAACTGCTCATGTGTGCAGTCAACACAAGCTTAAGCTCAATTTCTGTTCCAGAGAAAAATAATAGGTACCATTTCTACTTACTCCCTTGTATCTCTTTAAGTGTTCTTTAATCAAGTCTGGTTTTTCAGTTGTCCAAAATCCCAGTTTAAAGATACAGATCCTTCATAAAGATGCCTTATCCACTGACTAAACTAGAAGCAAGCCCCTTCCCCCATCCCTGTGTCTCCACATCTCTATGGCTGCAGCATGTCATCCACAAATACTGCAGGCAAACAGGAAGCCTGGAATGGAGCCTCAGGGTCCTGCTGCTCCAGTCATCCAGTCCCGCACGCAAACACACCCCAGCAAGCACTCCTGAGGCACAGCCTGTCCTGCCAGCTCAGGACCACAGACCAGTGATGGCAGCAGTCAGCAAGGCTGCCCACATCAGCTGCTGCTCATCCTGGGCCACTGCTGAACATCCCACCTGTCCTGAACAACCACAACTGCAACTACTGCCTGCAACTCCTACAGAGCTCCAGATAAGCATCTACCACATGGCCCAAATTTATGGGGACACTTTGGAGCGGAAGACAAGGGGCCTGCAGAAAGGAAGCCCCATAGGAGTGTTCATATTTCAGGTGTTGAGAGAAAAGTCTGTGTCTGCTGGATGTGCTCTCACCTAGCTAGTCAGCATGCAGGGGAAAGGTAGAATAAGAAAGCTGAACTACTCTTCCTCCTGGGTCCTGTAATGTGAACTGGCTAGCGAGGGGTCAGTGTGTTTCACCTCCCATTGATGTCTTAATGATGATACAGGGACACACACAGGCTCCCTATGGATCAGCACCCATATGTGCACAAAGCGAGGCACTTGCTGATAGTCTGTTTATCCCGGAGCACCAGGTTTAATTCAGCAGCCTCTCAAGCCAGAAACAGAAGCATCATTCTACTTCCGAACTATGGTTTACAAGAATTATCAGCTTCATGTAGAGGTTAAGCTCTTTCCCCAAAGGAACTGCAAAGACAAGCTGGCAAACTAATGCAAATCCCATCACACAAGCTGACATCCAATAAACCAGTGACTGATCACAGCAGGTAGGGGAAAAAAGTCAAGGAAAACCAAAAATAGACAGAACTATCCTGTACCAATCTCCCACTATGCCTATCCTTCAACACCAAAAATAATCCCTGAGAAGTCAAAGTTAGTTTTAATTTAACAAGATCATGGAACCAGGAAAAGTGTAAGTAAAACACATGTATCCTGTTTCCACACTGACCAAATTTTATGGAGCAAATCAGTTCATATTAATAACAATTAATTTCCATTTACCTCTAAAATTCCCTTCTGCAACTGAATAAACAGTTACATTCCTGTGGCAGCTATACTTCCTAACACAGCAGCCCAAAATCTCAGTGCATTCCCATTTAGCCTAAACAAAACTCTGGGGGAACAAAAAAAAAAAAAAAAAAACAAACCAAAAAAACCAACCAACCAAACCCACACAAAACCAAAAAACAACAACAACAAAAAAAGGCAGCTTCTGAGTTTCCCTTTTCTTTTACTCATGTAACAATTAAAACCAACTACCTGTACTATGCTTTGCTTACACCAGACCTTTCCATGTCCCAAAACAAGGGACTTGCAGAATTCATTTCAATCTAGTCCAGATGGCAGGATTCCACTTACATCTAAACACACGCACACAGACAGCAAAGCTTCACTCCAGCTAAAGCCTGTGAAATTCAGCTAACACTACAAGGTCAGCTGAGGTCTGAGAACAAAGTATGTCTTGTTTTGCTTGTCCACAGAGAATGAACATTCCTTCCATCCCTGATACGAGCAGAAGCTTCCCTGCCACCTGCTTCTTCCCTTTCCCACCCCCCTCCCGCAAAAAACGTGCATTTCAGCATCCCAACACAAGCAGTGCCAGAGCCCTCTCGTACGCACCAGTGTGGGTGCGAAGGTGCGCTTTGAGGTGGGAACTTTTGAAATAGGTTTTCTTGCACCCAGGGAAGTCACAAACGTAATTCCTCCGCCTGGAGAAGTCCAGCTGGGGGGCGCAGGTCTGGCCAGAAGCGATGAACATGGGAGCAGGAGCGAGGGGCAGTAACTTGGTGCTGCCAACAGTCACCACGGTCTGCGGGCACTGCGGTGTCTGCGTGACAGCGGGCTGCGGAAGAACCAACATCACAGTCCCCTGAGGCACAGAAGGTCCCATGAGTACAGGCTGGGAGAGCGGGGCTGTCTGCGGTAAAATAGGCTTCATGGGAGTTGAGAGTGCTGGAGTTGAAGGCTTGACATACGCATTGATCATGCTGCTTTGTCCATTTAAAGGGATCATCTGACAGAGAACCTGGGGGCTTGAGACAGGGGCAGGTGTCACTGGGGTAGCTCTTTTTTGCAAGTCACTCTCACAATTCTTTGGTAAGTGGGTTTGCGGCGAAACAGGCCGGAGTGGTAGTTGCCCTTTATTGGTCACAATATCACTGGAGTCATGTGCATAAGGCTGATGTACTGGAGAGGTTTTGTTGATTAAATCATCCGCAGCACACATGTCCTGTGGCAGTCTGGAATGTTTTCGGTCATCCACTCCATACCAATCTCTGGAAGTGCTGTAGCCTGAAGTTACCTTTGTTTTCTCTTGCGCAGCAGGAATGTGATGGTAAGCAGAACTATCACCTGTGTGACGTATGACACTTGTTGCCATGGCCCTGCAAGGCTGAGGTGCGCAGGATTCAGAGATCACTGGCTTCTGACTGCACTGTTGCCCCACACTGAGAACAGATGGCTTGGTTATGGGAGAGGCACCGGTCGCTGATGTGACTGAGCAGGCAGCTGTGTTTGCCATGACAGTCCTTGGTTTGGAGTAAGTGACTTGTGAGGAGAGGAGCGTAGCTGCCGACATCTCCACGAAGTCAGGGCTGTGCGGAGGAGTCATGCACTGCAAAAAAACCCCACACCAGCATGGATCAGTGTAATTCCATAGCACAGTTTTCCCCTATCTTTACTCTGAAAAGTAAAATTACAACCCCTCCCCCAGCATCTCAGAATATGCCTCTTAGGACAAAGTGGTTAAAGTATACTGCAGTGGTTTAATCCCAGATGGCAACCAAGTCCCATGAAGCCACTCACTCACTCATCCTCCACCCCCAGATGGATGGGAAGGAGAATCAGAAAAAGGTAAAACCTATGGGTTGAGATAAGAACAAGTTAATAATTCAAATACAGGAAAATGCAATAATAAAAATACTAATTGCAATAAAAAGGGAGATAACAAAAAGAGAGAGAGAGAAATAAAGCCCAAGAGAAACAAATGATATGCAGTACAACTGTTCACCACACACCTGGCCTGGCCCCAAGTGGTGATCGGCCCCTTCTGGCCAACTCCCTCCAGTTTATACACTTGAATATGATGCTCTATGGTACGCAATATCCCTTTGACCAGTTTGGTCAGCAGTGTCCTACCCATGCTCTCTCACAGCTTCTCCTCCTCACTGGCAGAGCTGGAAACACTGAGAAGTCCTTGACTTAATTGTTACTGAGCAGTGCTTACCCTAAAACATCAGTGTGTTATCAATATGTGGCACTATTCTCATCTTAAATCCCAAATACAGCACTGTACCAGCTACTAGGATGAAAATTAACTCTATCCCAGCTGAAAACAGGACAATACCCACCCCATATTCTATGCCATTTATACCATGCCCACGCTTTTCAATACATCCCAATTAACCACCATCACTTTTTCTGTCTTTTGATACAGGTATCATTCCCTTAGTCTGTGGGCCATCCCACTGAAACATCTGTTGAGTTCATTTATGCATCACTTTGGGCTCCATCTCATAGCAGTCCCTTTAGGACAGGAAAAATAGTGTGTTAGGCAGGATTGCTGCCTGCTGAAGTCAGCTCTCATTCCATTGCTGTGTTTGTCCAGTTTCATCGAAGCCTGGTCTTCCTTAATCTGGGTGATTCCTACCGTAATACTCTCGATGTTGCACGTAGCCACCTCAGCAGTGGTGACATGAGTGTTATATGGCAACTAACATCATACAATCCACATCACTGGCTATTCTCATACAATCCACATCCCTTGGAAGCAAACTGTGGACTTCCCTATCCTCCCACATTACCCACCAAGTGCACCCAGGTCCTTGGGCAAAAGCAATCCATGGATGGGTTTGTCACTGCCTGACACAGGAATAACCCAGATTGTTTTCCCCAGAATCTTTTTTCTGTGCACTACAGGGACTTTATCCCCCTTCCACAGTATGTAAAAGTTTTGCTTGGGCACAGCTGGCCCAGCTGGCAGATCCTCTAGTGCTGACTGCCCAGGTGGCCTTTGCTAAACGTGTATCCCATTGTTTGACGGTCCCACCACCCACTGCTCTCAGTAACAGTCTATTCCATGATTCCATTTTCCTGGAGACTGGTGCATGATAGGGATGTGATAAACCCACTCAATGCCATGCTCTTCAATCCAGGTGTCTATGAGGTTGTTTTGGAAATGAGTCCCCTTGTCTGGCTTAATTCTTTCTGGGGTGCCATGTTGCCGTAAGACTTGCTTTCCAAGGCCCAGGACAGTGCTCCAGGTGGTGGCATGGGGCGTGGGATAGGTTTCCACTTATCCAGTGGTTGCTACCACCATCATAAGCACACGGTGCTTGCCTTAGTGGGTTTGTGGGAGTGTGATAGAGTCCATCTGCCAGGTCTCCCCATATATTATTTCAGCAATTGTCCTCCCCACCAAAGAGACTTTAAACTGCTCAGCTTGAGTAACTGAAATGTATGTTTCACAGTTATGGATAGCCCTACAATAGTGTCCATGGTCAAGTGCACCCCTCGATCATCATCCCATCTACATGTTGCATTTCTTCCTTGATGGCCTCCGATGCCATGAGCTCACCAGGAAATAAGTAATTCACTCTTGTGTTGCCAATCCAGATCCACCTGAGCCATTTCAATTTTAGCAGCCTGATCCACCTGTTGGTTGTTCTGATGTTCCTCAGTGGCCCAGCTCTTGGGTACATGAGCATCTACGTGATGTACCTTCCCAGCCAGGGTCTCCACCCAGGCAGCAGTATCTTGCCACAAGGCCGCAGCCCAGATGGGTTTACCTCTGCTCTGCTTCCATCACTGCAACCACCATCACAGGGCATTTGCCACCACCCGTGAATCAGTACAGAGATAAAGCACTGGCTGTTTTTCTTGTTCAGCAGTGTCTAAAGCCAGTTTTCACCTCTGCAAACTGACTCGATTCACCTTCTCCTTGAGCAGTTTCTGTAATTTTTTGTAGGATACTCCATACAGAAACTTTGCATCTCCAGTGCTTCCCTACAATACAGCAGGAGTCATCAAACAAGGCATATTGTTTCTGATTTTTTGATATCTTATTACACAATAGAGTCTCTTCAGCTCATGTCACCTCCTCCTCAGGTGGCATCCTGGAATCTCTGCTCTCTGGCCAGTCTCAGGAGTCTTCGAAGTAATCACGATGACTGGGGTTTCCAATTTGAGCTCCCAGTGTAGCCAGCAAGACGCACTGACTCCACACAGCATCAGCTACATGATGTGCAAGGCCCATCCTTTGCACACCCAGCCCAGCGCCGGCAGTCAGGAAGCGAGGGGGAGCTGTGCTTCAGTACCAATCACTCCCAAAGCAGCTGAAACCTCTTCGCAAGCTGCCAGTATCTCTTTTACAGTTGGAGTACAGCAGGCTTCAGATCCTCTGTACTCCTGACTCCAAAATCCTAGAGGTTGACCCAATTCTCGCATGGTGCCTTCTGCCAGAGGTTCCAGGTAGGACCATTCTCCTTGGCTGCAATGTAGAGCACATTTTTTGTATCTTGTCCTGCCTGGACTGGCCAAAGGGCTGGGACAGAGTTAATTTTCTGCATGAATTATCTCCTGTTTAATTTGTTCAAAGGCTTGTTGTTGTTCAGGGCCCCATTTGAAATCATTCTTCTTCTGGGTCACTTGACAGAGAGGGCTGACAATCAGACTGTAATTCGGAATGTGCATTCTCCAAAAACCCACAATGCCTACCAAAGGTTGTGTTTTTCTTACTAGTTGCTAGAAACGTAGCTGTTATTTTGCTAATCAAATCCATTGGGATCTGATGACATCCACCTTGCTATTTTTTTCTTAAAAACTGGATCTCCTGTGCAGGTTCCTGGACCTTACTTTGTTTTATGGCAGCTCTCAGAGGGATTTGGACTACTGTCTTCCCTTTCTCAAAAACTTCTGGCGCTGTATTGGTATCACCAATATATTGCAGGTGTTTCGGAACTGGATCAGTCCATGGCAAATGGTTCAAATTTCAGTCATGGGTTGTGCACACTGACTTCATCTGGATCTGTGGGTGACTGTGCCTTGCTCATGTCATAAGAAATCCCCTCTGGTACAGCTAATTCCCTCAGGTACCAGTTATCTCTCCCCACAGTGGCCCACCTGCCTGGGTGACATAATCTCTTTCCTGAAGGGATACCTTTCCTTCGCACTTGACAGAATTGCCTCCAGAGGCTGAAGACTTGTGTCATTTTTCCAATCACCTTGTCAATGCTCTCTTCCCTAGGAAGTCATCCCAACTGCTTGGCTTCCCTATCTCCTAATTCCAGACTACTAGCCCCATTGGAGCAGCCAGGTGATAATGCGCACAACTGGATGGCAGCTGAAACCTTTTCACGTATCCCACAGCTCCCTCAGGGATAGGGATCCAGAACCTTTTGTTTGCCTCTTCCTCCAGTTTTTGTGATGGCCCTGCTTCATCCCCCTTTACTAAATGAGCTGACTTTCATGTCCATTTCTTCTTGTGTACAAGGACAACTGATAAGGGCACAAGCTCATCCTCTGGCTCAGCTGCATCATCCCTTGCTGGGGTCTGAGTAGTCACAGTGCATGATGCCACAGTCTGAGCAGCCACAAACAGTTGCTTAACCCTAAACAAGACCTGAACCATGTTCACAGTTCCTTGTCATTCACAGACCATGCTGGTTTCAACATCCTAAGGATATTCAAAATTTTCAAAATTCCCATGCCTGGAGGAGAAGGGGAAGACTGTGTGTGTCTTCTGCGCAGGTTGGCTTTCTGAGGCAAAAAGGTAAAAGATGCCATTATTAGCAGTTTCTAATAGATGGTTCCCCAAGTACAGAGGTGATGAGAGAGGGGCTGAGAGTATGAAAACCAGATTAGTTTCAAGGCCAGCAGTTCTGTGCTATCATAATCCAGTGTTACGAAGTGCAATAAAATGATAACCTTAGCCCAGCCCCCAGAGATGACACCACAACACAAGAGGAAACATACACAGCAAGTAAACTGTTACATAACACAACTGATACCAAATAATTCAACACTGTGATCAACAACTATTAAACTAATAAAATGAATCCTGGTAACAAATTTGTTTCAAAACATTCTGGTCAGATCTGTCATGGAGGAGAATCAGAAAGAAAAAACTCATGTGTTGACATAAGAACAAGTTAATAACGGAAATAAAGTAAAATATATTAACAACAATTGTAATTATTATTACAGGGAGATAAAGAGAGAAGAATAAAACCCAAGAGAAACAAGTGGTGCACAGCACAGTTGCTCACCACCCACTAACCAATGTCCAGGTCCTTCCCAACAGCACTGGTCATCCCAGTTTTTATGCTGGGCATGACACTCTATGGTATGGAATATCCCTCTAGGCAGTTCAGATCACCTGCCCTGGCCGTGCTACCTCCCAGCTTCTTGTGCACTTCCTCACTGGCAGCGCATGGGAATCTGAAAAGTCCTTGACCTGGGGTAAGCACTGCTCAGCAACAACTAGAACATCACTGTGTTACCAGCATGATTCTCATCCTAAATCACAAACACAGCATTGTGCCAGCTACTAGGAAGAGAATTAACTCTATCCCAGCCAAAACCAGGACACTACATTGCCTCATTTCATGGCCATTCTGAAGATGCTCAAAAGCATATTAATAAAAGGAAGGCAATGAGGCAGTTGTAAACCTGCCTAAAACACTGCAATCACTGCACTACAGTCTTTTTCATTCCTTCCCCCTCAGAATGGGCACAGCTGTAAGAGGCTATGAGCAGAATAAACAGACCAGCAATAGATAGCAATACTGTACCTTTCTATTTCAAGCTCCCAGCAAGCCCTAGATCTTTTCCCTCATCATCTCATGGCTACTTCTAAGATAAAGACAAATTAAACTGCTCTCTCCCTCCTTATTCATCCACTTCTCTCTATGCTGTCTTCCTGCATCACTTCTCCTTCCTCCTTTACCACTGAAAGGTATCTCCTGTGCTGCTCAAGAGACAATGTCAACACTGAGCAGCAGGAGATACTATGGCAGCTCCTTGTCAGGCTGCTCTTATCTCAGCCTCTTTCCTCTATTATTGCCCTTTTTCCTGGCAGCGGCATACTAGAAGCCTACTGGTTGAAATGGGCCTTAACCATCTAAAACCTTAATGACAGCAAGCCATTTTTTAATACCTACTTTTGTTGCAATATAAATTGAAACAAAAGAAAAAAAAAAAGTGGATTCAACCAACATTAGTCAGCTGGAATAGACCAATGTCTGGAGAAATAACTGACTACATGTACAAACACATAGTACAGAAACTAATTAAATTCCCTATTTCATAATGGTAATGTGTACTTTCTCTTATAATGACCAGTGAAGCATAATGTCGTCAAGGGCCTTTTTTTATACAGTGTTTGCAGATATGTTGATGCCAAATCACCAAGGCTCACTCTGCCATTCTTACTCAAAGTGCTCCAAGAAACCTACAACAGCCATCTTGACATCCCTGTCAAATCAAATAACCTGTCAGCAAAGGCTTTCACACCTAAATTTAACAAAACCCCCTATATTTGCTAAACCAGAGACAGAAAAAAAACCCTAAACTCAACATGTTCACCTCACTACTCTGTGCACACACACAAAGGGACACCTGAGCAAGTCTATCTTTTCCAGCCAAGTCAAAGCATTGCACGGATGTGGCATTCAGGTGTTGGGCATATTTATTTTGTGTTCATGTTTTTCTTACCAGTGTCGATAGATAGTCCTTTGGTAATTCAGCCGTAGCCTCGGCGTGCATTGTGAAATCCCCAGAATCTGAGAAGGGCGTGAGGGGCCTTATCTTTAATATGTCACCTTTCTGTGATCTTTGACCCCAGGAGCTCATACAAACAAGGGCTTCAACGGCTTCAATGTCGTTCTGCTCCAAGGTGCTGCAGGTAGACCTCTCACTGTCATGACGCTGCCGTTCACGGATAGACTCATAGATGTCCACAATGTCAACCTGAGTGTAATCACATTACTGGCTATTAGGACAAGTCAGAATACAAAGCCCACACCACCCACACACTGTCTGCTCACAATGAAGGTCATCTGAAACAGATCCCATGCCCATGGCAAGCCTTTTACCAACTGGCTCAACTCTCACTCTCCCCCCTGCAGCTTGTCTCCACAATCCCTTCTCTTAAAAAAAAAAATTAAAAAAAGGAAGATGTGTGATTTTCCAGGAAAAGAACAGGTATCTGTGTGTGGCTCACATTTCCAAGCTTACTTTCCTGGATTACACTGCTCTGAATAAACACATCCCATGCTTGCACACAAGCAAAAAAGAGGAAAATGCTGACTTCCAACCCTGTTTAAACAAGGCTGTTTCCTGAATCCTTTAGAAGACAACTGCTATTTGGCACTAATCTCATTCTGGAAACATTTATAAAATAAATTTCAGCTGTCAGTAAGATGCTTTAAAGTATGATCATTGACTTGGAGTACTGCACATCACAAAAGAACTTTAATCTTATTTTTAATAGGGAAGCCAGGATGGGGAAAGGATGGAAGGAAAATAGTCTTCAAAGTGCAGTGGCAACTATTTGTATTGTACTTTAGAAAGGTCTGATACTACAGAGGTGCTAGGTATCTTAAATGCACTCTGAGTAACATGAAGACAAATGTAATCACACTGATTTGTTTCCAGTTGCAAGCATCACAGAGTATTTGTGCGTGCATGTGTATGCATGCAAAACACTTGACTTCTCTACAAAAGGATATCCAAACTTCATAAAGCTCTCACAGTGCTTGGCAGTGGCTCCAAAAGCTATGCTGCACTCGTGGTTTATTACTCACACGCCAGCTCAGTCTCAAACTAGGCATCCAAACTCTTCCAGTCTTTAGACACACCAACTAACTTGAAGGCTGGGATTCAGAAGCATGGACCAAGCCTCTTGAGCCTACTGCTGTTACACAGAGTGTTTATATACTGCAGGAAAAAGGTTTTAACTCAAAAGGCAACACCACACCATTAGCATGGCCTCAAGCCCTAGAAGGAATTCTTCTCAATGGGTGACAGCACTTAAGTCAATGAGTTTTGTTACTGAGTTAAGTAATGTAGGATGATCCTTATTCAATCCTTATTCAGTGTCACAAAGATGTAAAGCTGTGTGACACTGTCTACACTCTAGGGATGTGGAAGCAAACATGCTAAATATAATGGATCAAAAATGTTGGTACCATACTCATAGAGGACTTTCACCTAAAACACGAGGTACCAGGAGATATCAAGATTCAGGGGTTTGGAAGAGGTAAAAGTGATTAACAGCTTGGAGAGAGACTTCTAAGAATTCCCATTGAAAAACCGATAATTTTCCATTGAAAAATTAGAGGAAAACACGATGTGTGCCTGCAAGCCTGGACCCCAACCGCCTGTCACACCGGGGCCACGCCAGGCGACGCTCTGCACTGAGCTGAGTCTGCCAGTGTTCCTCTAAGTGCGCCTGCAAACAGCGGGTTTATTTTTTCCAACCTTATGTTTCAGACGAGTAGCTTTCCGTAAAGAAATGTGGAAAAAAAAAAAAAAGTGCCTCGCTTCCTCAAAAAAACCCCGAAATCCAAAAAAAATCCTCACAAAAAAAGCTCTTTCTGCAGACGAGCGCTGCAGCCCGGGCTCCCCGGCTGCTGCCAGGGAAATGGCCAGCCGCGCCGGGCGCCTGTCCTCACATCACCCCGCCGGGAACTACGTGCGCGGGCTGCAGGCAGGATGGGGACGGGCAGGAGGCGCGGGTAGCACGGGCTGTGGGCAGGATGGGGACGGGCAGGAGGCGAGGGTAGCACGGGCTGTGGGCAGGATGGGGACGGGCAGGAGGCGAGGGTAGCACGGGCTGTGGGCAGGATGGGGACGGGCAGGATGGGGACGGGCAGGGCGGGTCGCTGGCGGGAAGGATGGGGCACGGGCAGGGAGCATGGCGGGCGGGCAGGGAGATGCGGGCAGGGCGGGTCGCTCCCGGGCAATTGGGAGCAGCGAGCAAGGACGTGCGGGTAGTGAGGGTGCAACGGGAACGGGCGGGCAGTGCCGTGCGGGCAGCGCGGGTCACCCCGCACGGCAGCGCCTCCGCCCGCCCGCCCGCAAGAGCCGCGTTCGCCCCCGCCCGCTCCCCTCCCCACAGCCGCTGCCCCCGGCCGGGCGGTGCCGCCGAGGGGAGGATGGCGCGAAGGGAAAGAGGAGGAGGAGGCGGAGGGCACCTCCCACCCTGCCGCCGCCCCCACACGGTCGCTTCGGGAGGGCGACCCCCATTCCCGGCAGGTGACCGGAGCAACACCCGCTGCTGAGGGCTCTGCCCTGGCACAGCCACCCCGTCCCCGCTGACCGACCAAGCCGCTCCCCGCAGGGCGAGTAGCGGATCCTACTGAGGTGGCGACGGTCCCCGCACTCTGCCCGGCACCGAGCACGTGCCCGGGCTGTACTGGGTACAGTACTACCCCCGCCACCCGCTCTTCCCTTCTCTCCCTCCGTCCGCCCGGCCGGTGCTCACCGCGGGCGCATCTCCCATGTCCGAGCAGGGCGAGCCGTGCATGGCGCGGCTCGGGCGGGCGGCGATGGCAGCGGTGCGCCCGGGGAGCGGCAGCGGCGGCAGCAGCGCGCACGCAGCGGCGGCAGCGGCGGCACCCGGCGGCGCCGCCTCCTCCTGCCCCGCCCGCCGGGCGCGGCGCGGCCGCGCGCTGGGGGAGCGCTCGGAGCGCAGCCTGCGCCAAGCAGCGCGGGGGGGGGGGGAGGCCCCGGCCAATCAGCGCCCGCCGCGGCCCGCGCTCGGCCAATGAGCGCGGGCGGGCGGCGTGATCGCGGCGTGCCGGCGGGAAGGGCGGCGCGTGGGCACGGCCGGCGGGAAGGCGGGGAGGGGGCGGGGCGGCAGGGGCGGGGGAGCGCGCGCTGGAAACTGGGGGAAAGGTCGGGGGCGGGGCGGCGGCCGGGAATGCCCGCGCGCGGGGGGGCGGGGCCGCCGCCTTTCCCCTCCCCCCGCGGTGCGTGCGGCGCGGCACGAGCGCTCCCGCCCAAGCGCTCCCGTTCCGGGGAGCGTCCCTGTGCCCCCGACACCCGCCGCCGGCATTCCCGTTCCGGGGAGCATGCCTGTGCCCCCGACACCCGCCGCCGGCATTCCCGTTCCGGGGAGCGTCCCTGTGCCCGCGGGCTCCCGACACCCGCCGCCGGCATTCCCGTTCCGGGGAGCGTCCCTGTGCCCGCGGGCTCCCGACACCCGCCGCCGGCATTCCCGTTCCGGGGAAGCGCCTGTGTTCCTGCAGATTCCCGGCATTCGACGCCACTTTCCCCGTAGAGGTCCTGCGTGCCACATGCGGTAGGGAGGGGGTCAGGTGCCTTCCCGTCCACGGCACTGCTTTGCCGGACGGAGGATTTGGGATTAAAAATAACCCTAAACCCCCTCCCAAAACCCATGAAGGGTCAGTGTGATTGATCATTGTATCCATTGGTGTTGGAAGGCCTCCCCTGGGCCAGCCCAGCATGTGCCTCTTAAAAGCATTCAAGGCACAACATATATTCTGTTAAAAAATGTGTGTTCTTCGGTTTTTCCTGTCCCCAGCCCTTGTTTTCATTTTCCAATGGCAGCTGAAGCATATTGGCCCTGTGATTTCCAGCAGGATTTGTGGCTGTGCTGGCAGTGGCAGCACTGACCCCAGCTGGGCAGCTCTGCATCCCAAAGCCTGGGACGGGACAGGAAAGACCTGGGTCCCCAGGGAGGGTCAGGGTCAGAGCTGTGTCCCCTGGGACAGGACAGACGTGGGTCCTGCAGGCCTCTGACGGCTGCTGGCCTTGCCAGCACTATCCCAACCCGCCCCTGCCCCCTCCCTTGTGCCTCCCTGACACAGAATATGGACAGCAAAAAGCATTTTATCCTGCTGAATTATCTCTATTTGTTCCTTCCCTGGTTTTTCAAGATGTGACATCCTCAAGTGTCCACACAGAGAATCATCTTGAATCTCTCGGCTCCTTCTGCTGTCAGCTTCATTTGGCCACTGGGGTTTATTTTTTCCATTACAGCTCTCCCAAATCCCCGTCCTTCCCTGCTGCCCATGTAGTTTCTAAAGCTTCACCGCACTGGTCTCCATTACTGCACATTTCATGTCCTTCAGCTTTCCCAGCACTACCACTTCCCAGCCCATCAAACAACAAATTAAAAGGATCTCCCTGGCCAGCGCTTTGTGCCGTACGTAGGTTACCAGCAGCTTTCTCCCTGTGTTTGCATGGGACCTGCCGTGCTGCAGCCCTGGCCTCTGCTGTATGATGGTGAGGAAAATGCTAGTAATTCAAACTGCAAATTGAGTTCTAACGTTAAAGAGTTCTGTTCGCAAAAGGGAATCAGTTGTGTGACAGAGAATGAAAAACAATTTGTGAAAATGCCATAGGTGCCTAAAAAGCACAGTTGAGGTGGCACAGTGGGGACACAGGGTTTGTGCCTCTCCTGTGAATCACTAACTGTTCTTTGTAAAGAGCCAATTGCATGGATCCATTTCAAGAAAAACCTTTAGGGAATTGTAAAACTAGGAGAATACTGTTCTATTTCGCATGTGTTCCAATTCTGCTGTGGCTGGGAAGCGACTTGTGTTTGTCTCCTTGCTGCTTGTTGTAACACATGCAGTTCCTGCTCAAAGCAGTTACTCGCACAGCCTTAGTCATTGACAGCACAGACTTTTAATTGAGTAGCAGCATCTGGGGGCAGCATAGCAGCCTCACCAGGGAAGAAGCAGTCACAGGGAAGTAGAATGGAATCATTTCTCCTAACTCCCAGCAGGATGTTTTCCCATGTCACACACTACAGACTCTGCCTACATGTTCCAAGTCCCCCAGGGGTCCTCGCTACAGCTCATGGATGCGAGACCAGTTAAAAGAAGTGATGTTAAGGTCTGTACTCTGACTTGTGCTGTAGGGAAATTGTGTTTGATTATGTTCCCCTTGCTGAGCTAAAAATGGCAACTAAAGTTTTTAAAATAAATCCTCGGATTTATTTTAAAGTCACCTGGTTTGCCCTTTTTGTGCTGCTGCCAGCTGAGGCAGTGTTAGATGAGGAAGGAGCACCTTCATCCTCACATCAAATGTCAGGGGTCTGAACCCCATGGAGCCTGAGCCCCCAGCCCTGGCAGCCTTAGAGCTTCTCCCTCTCTCCTGGCTCCTACTTCTCCCCCCTTTCTCTTTCCCTTCCCAAGGCTGCACCAAGGTGAATAATAAAGCAGTTAACATTATCCTGCTTCTTTGTACTTGCGCCTACACCCACTGATTTCCCCATGGGTTTCACCCAGCAGCACAGCTTCCTGAGCATGGCACAAGCAAGCTCCTCGGGATGATCCACGCTGGCTGCAGTTTCCCTCCTTGGAAGTAGTAACCTGGAACAAAGCCCAGCTATGCTCAGTACTCCATTCCAAAGAGCTTGGAGCAGCCTACCTATGTCGGTGTCCCTGCCCTGCCTGGCTGTGGCAATGTGCTGTCCATCCCAGCAGAGCCATCCTGCACCAGCCTCTCCTTCCAGTGCTGCTGCTCCGGTATTCTCTGGACCAGGCTCTCTGAGGACCATGTGGTTTTATAAAGGCCTGTTTAACTCAGACCGCTGGCAAACACTTCAGAGAAAAGCTTTCCTTGTTGAGATAGACAATGCCTTTGTTCCGAGGTAGGAAGGAGCAGATGTAAGTGGCTGCAGTGGAGGCTTGAGAAGGCTCTGCTCTGGTTATCTTATCCTTTTGGCTGGGATGACAAGAAAGAATCAAACATCCTGTGTGAGTAGGAGGGAAAATAATTAATACTGGAGACTGAAAACAACAAAAGGTCATGCAGGCAGCTCTCCCCCATTCCCTTCTTGCAGCTAATTATGCCATAAACAATTCAAAAGAGACTGAAGGGAGAATATTACGGGCTCAGGCGGTTTTCCTAATATTTACCAGCAGTTAAAAATAGACCAAAGCAGTTGTCTGGGGTGCAGCTATACAGCTAGTGCATTTTGGCAGCAGCATCTGGTCTGGCTGAAGCAGCTCCTGCAGCAAACACACAGAGCCTAGCAAATGGGACAGCACGGAATAAATATAGATAATTACAGTCAGAGCTCCCATGCAGGGGACGTGAGAAGATGCATGGGAAGAAGTGAAAGACTGATAGGATGCATGTGGTAAGACATGTGTGAGGATGCATCTCTGTCCCCTCTCCCTCCTCTGTTGTGAAGGACAGAGCAGTCAGAGCTGCCACAACCCCCGATTGTCCCAAACCACGCTTGCTGGGCCGACAGCAGGCTTGCAGAGGAGAAACGCCCCACCACGGAGGAAGCTAAGGGGCTCTGCCAGGTGGTGTCTGTCACCAGCTGATGGAAACGGCTGCAGCAGCCCCTGGCCAAGGGCAGGAGCAAGACCGGAGGGATTCACCCAAGGAGTGAATGCACTGTCCTCAGTGAGAATAGCAGAGATACGGAAGGAATTTATAGGCAGAGTTGTATATACAGGGTATCTCTGAGAAATAGTGGGGGGAAAGGAATATAAGAGAACCATGGAGAATAGAGGTGGGAAGAAAAAGAGAATAAAAGAAAGCAGGCAGACCAACAAGGAATATTTCTTGGTGGAATAATTTCTGAATGCAAAAGTGATGATAAGTCCACGGGCTTTTACAAAGACTGTGCCCAGCTGACATCGAGTGTGAGGGACCTTTTGGGGGGTTGCCTCTGCCGTGGAGCGAGCGGGTACAGCCGGAGCTCGGCCGCGGGCTGCTGGCGCTGTCCCCGCGGGGCCGGAGGGACAGGGACGCGCTCCCGGCGAGCCAAGGGCAGCGCTGGACAGCGCGTCCGAGGGAAGGGCAGTGCAGACGTGCCGTCCCCCCACACTGTCACGCTGCGTGTGGCCAGCTGCCCAAGGGGACATCTCATTTGTGGCTGCGGGTATCGGGTAGCGCAGCAAATCCCCCCGTCCGCCCCGGCGGACTGCCTACGTGTCTGCCAGCAGGGACAGCTGGCGACACAGCAGCCTTTCCCAAAGGGAGGACAAACCACGCTCCTCACGTGCTGTCCCCAACTGCTTTGAGTCAAAAGTCAAATTCTTCCTCGCCTGCATCTTTCATACTCGCTTTCAGAAGCAGATTGAGCTTTTGGTGCGTGGATAAGCATCCAAGGAGCAGAGAAGCAGCCAGCACAGCATAAGAAAACATAGCCAGGTTACAACAAAAGGAAAGGCTTTAAGAGAAGAACCACAAAAACTGTTTCCCGCTCTATTTTGGACCCAGTGTGCTGATAGAATAAACACATGCTGCCAATTTTTTTTCTTCACTCCCAAAAATATGTTTCTACATGAAAAAATATTAACTGCATCGAAGACTTCGTGAACCCTGGCAGTACTACTGGGAGAAATCACCACTCAAACAGATTTGTTATGAGTATGTGAAATATAGTGTTTACTGAACTAAAAGAATCCAGTCCACAAATATTGATTACAGGTGTGGACTGTCCACAGGTCCACTGTAATAGAAATAAAAAAGTGACAGCGATAAGTGTAACATGCTAGTGCACCATCTGCTTGCTCAAGTGCACCATCTGTTTTTTCTACCGCTGCTATTTGTGCCCTGATCCTATTTTAGTGGCACCAGGAGATGGATTCAAATACTAGCAAAAATTAAAATTACATCTCTTTATTTATTGTTCTGCTTAAGAGGATATCTTCATTGTTTTCAGTGTTCCCTTGACCTCAGCACTACTGTTAGCTAAGCCTGTACATATTTTCTGACGCACAGTGTATTAAAGCATTAGCAATGCTGATGGATGTTCCCCTCTTTTGGTCATCTCAGGACTTGCTGGGGCAGGTATCAAACCTATGTGCAAACATGTGTTTCATCCTGAGTTGTCTTCCACATGTTAACAACCCTGCACTGTTTTCATGCAGCACTCAGGTGCTGGAAGACATCCTGTGTGACCAGAGACCAACTTCTGGACCACTGGACATCATTCCTAGTGGGGGTGATTGGTACCACGGAGCCGCACGGGGCAGCAGTGGCCTGGTATTGGCAATGGCTCCCCCAGTACCAACCCTGGCATCTCCCCTGGGACATTGTCCACGGGCACCCGAGTGTTGTGCAGCACCGAGCACAGAATGGTGCCAAGCCCCAGGGAGGGCTCTGGGTCGTGGTGGGGATTGTGGCTGGTCACAGGTGTCCTGCTGTCTTGTCATGTGTCGTCTTTCTTGACACCAGATGGGGCTTGTTTAAGACCCTGCTTTTTCCTGTTCTTCAGACTGGCTCTGGATTACCCAGCTGGTATCAGAGGGGCTCTCTGCATGGCTCAGATGTACAGTCTCTGTCCCCCCTCTTGTTTGATAATGTGAGACACTACTGAGCACCTTCAAAAGTTTCCCCCAACACCCCTTTCTGGGAATGGCCCCTTCTTATGTGCCTGGGAATGGCCAAGACATCCCAGACCTAGATTTCTGATGAAAGGTTGCTGCTGCTTGAGGTCATGTCTCTAAGCAGACCCTAAAGTAAGAGTCCGTGTTATTTCTGGTCTAGTGCCTTATCTGTATCCCTGCTACCCTCCCCGACGCACTTCCAGGGTGACTCCTGACCCTGCACTTCCTGGGGAATTAATCAGTCACATATCCCTGCTCCACATCATCCATTCTGCAGCTTTTCCATCTCCTCCTCTTCCCTGGAACTGCATCTCCTATGCTTTCCTCCCTCAGCCCTGCAGAACGAGCCTCTCCCTCTCCCTTCTTGGCCCTCTCCTGGCAAAATATTAAGAATAAGGAGCATCCCAGTAAAAATGTCAGTATCAGGGATTGCAGTTATTGACCATCACTGAAAGTCAGACAAATGAGGGGACTGAGCAGGGGCAGGAGACCAGGCAGGACAACCCTGGACAGAAGTAAACACAAGGCTTGTGTGGAAGAGAATGGGACAGATGAGAAGGCCACTGTCCTTGGCACCAAACATGCCTCTAACTGCTGCTCTCCTGCATGTGGATATCCTCATGGACACCAAGGCTCAGCCCTGCTTGCCCTGGATGTGTTCTGGCCAAGGGTGAAGAACCTGGCTGTGGGGCCACCAGCACAGTGGGAGTGTGGTCTGCCCCCCTTGCTGCTCACAGATGCACAGGGTCTGCAGTAGGTGAGCAAGAGACAAAAGCTGAGGTAGCCCTGCTCTGCGTGCTCAGCTTTGCTTGCTGCTTCCTACAACAACATACGCGTATGAAATTGTGTCAGAGTGAGTGCACTGCGAATTTTGCTGCGCAAGGTCCTCCCCATGGCAGCCAGCTGTCACACCACACACATCCAAACAGGAGTGTGATTGCTAACCCATCATGTTTATAAATAAACTCCTCACCAACCACTCTGGCTACACCATCACCTTCTTCGAGTTTCCTTGGACTGTGCTGTGCCCACTGCCATCTCTGCTCCTGGTTGCAGGATCTGCATCCTGCTCATCTGACACCTTCCTTTGCCTCCCCAAACACTCCCAGAGGGCAGAACAGCTGTGCTCTCACAGACACGTTGTCTCCAGCTCAGGCAGCCCGTGCTCCCTCACGGGTGACAGAGTTCCTGTGTCCCTCTCCAATGCCACATTTGTCTCACTGGGCATCACAATGCCAAATGCTGGGGGGCCAGAGAAGAGCTGCAGCTGGTAGCACAGACACCAAATCCAGGGACAAGGACATGTCCCTGGTAAATGACAGCCAAAGCAAAGGACAGTATGGGCTGAGGAAATTGCTTGTAAGGGTGATTTCCCCCACCTTAGTGCTTGCACTCAAACTATGCCACCAATGATTATATACCCTGATCAGCCTCCTACATAAAATGCTGAATTAAATATATATTGAGGGACACAACCAAGTATAGGATTTTACTGCTGAAAAATACATTTTCCATTAATAGTTAAATAAATAAAAAAGCCACCTTATGAGCTTTTTTGGGGGGGAAGTCAGTAGCAATTGAGTTAACAGTTTAAATCCCTGTTCTAGTATCTAAAGTGAGGTGTCTCACCCCAGCAGTGGCCACATCCCATCCCTGCCCCAGCTGAGGAGCTGGAAAACTGCAATTCCTGCTGTTGTGATGCTTCCTTAGCAGCATTGTTGGTCATACATGACTCAGCCGGCTCCATTCACTCGCTCAGCTGCAGAACAGACCCTGCCTGTGGCTTGGATCAAGTATCCAGCCAGCTTGATGCTTTTTCTCGTAACTAGTGCTTGCCTAGACTTACTCGCTGCAGCTCCCCTTGCACAGTGCAGATCCTAATACCTCCCTTCAAAAGCACTTTCCAAGTTAGTTTTACACTGTTTACATAAAAAGGACAAGGAGTCCCTATTTTTTTCCCCAGCATGGGTAAATCCTTACGTCAGCCTTGGGTGTGCACTTCCCCTTCAGGATGTTAAGAGATGCAAGAAGATGACTAATGTGAAATAAACTCAGGTTCCAGTTCGGGGCTGCAGCTCTTCTGGGTGCATAGCTGCGCTCTTTTCCCTCCCTGAGTACAGGTAACACTGTTTACCCTCAATTTCTTTCCCCTTGGTTATCCTTCCACGGTGCCAGCAGAGCAGAGAACTGAGCTGGCACCATGTCTTGCGGTGCGTTTGCAAGGGGTGGATATTGTCCAGGGATGCCCCCAGCTGCATGCCCCCCTCTGGGCTGCTGCACCTCTTCCCCATGGCTGCAGCTCACCTGAAGCAGCCATCACCACTTCATCTCTGATCTCTTGGTATTATTTCCTCCAGGAGACCCAGCACATACCTTCACAAGACAAAAGGCACAAACAAGGAGGAGTTTCAGAACATCAGGAAATACTTCTCTGTGAGGGTGATCCAGAACTGGGATGCCCAGAAAGGCTGTGGTGTCTCTGTTTCTAGGGATATTCAAAAACCCTCTGGACAGGGTGCTGGGCAGCAGGCTGGGGGTGGCTGCTTGAGCAAAGGAGGGGGACCATGTGCCAGACAGCCCTTCCAGCTCCAACCATGCAGTGACCTGTGAAGAGCAGTCTGAGGCTGAACATTCACAGTTTGCAGTTCTGCTGGATGGGAAAGGCTCTGGACTGGGGAGAAACATTGCTTTTATCCCAAAACCTTCCCCACACACCCAGTAATTTCCAGCCTTATGGTCAAACTGAGCCCTCGCCACAGCTCCTTCTGCCCCACAAGCACCACCCCTCCTTTTCTCCTGAGCAATTGACCGAAGTAAGCTGAGCTATGAATAACCTGCCTGAATATCTTAACCTGATGGTTTGGGCTTCCAGTCAGTGCCAAACACAGACTTGCCCAGCTGGCAGCTTATTTTGTTCCCCAGCTCAGGTCAAGTCCTTTTCCCTTTATCAGGGCATGAAATCCCAGTGCTGCTGCAGCAGCCAGGTCCCTGCTGGCCAGACTTCCACCTGCTATCCCTGCACTTTATGGCATTCACACGCTCTGTCACGCTGGATTACATCCACCCGAGCGCTGTCGTCAGGGAGCTCAAATATAAAAGCCTCAAGATGTACCTTTAGAGCAAAATAACAGCAGGGTAATGGGTAGATGTAATGCAGCGTGAAGAAAACCTTGAGGATCAGAGAGAGAGGGTTTTCAAAGAAGGGTGATGGGGCAAAATTCCACCAAGAAATTAAATATGGCATGATTTGATGGCGTTGAAGAGCATAATTAACCCCCAGCACTTAGGAATTGAAAGACGGACCTGAAGGAATAAAAAAAGTGAAGGAGAGTGATTTAGGGTGAAAATCATCATCTTCATTTTTCTTCCTCATGAGGTATCTTTCAAATTTTCTTTTCAGTCCTGGAGGAGGGCTCAAAATTTTCTTTTGAAAAAAAACAATGGAAGTCAGAATGGAGTCTTAGGGGTGCTGCTGGCCATGAATAGGGCAGCACTGTGGTCCCTTGCCCTGCAGCCATGTACAGAAGAGCAGGGACAAGCTGTGCCTCTAAGGAGATAAGGTGGATTTGGGCCTTTCTCTCATCAAAACCCTCACCCCTGTTGGGGCTGGGCAGCCCAAGGCATTGCAGCATCCCCATGGGCAGAGCTCAGCTGGCCCCAAGGCTGGGCTGCGGGTCACCTGCAGGCAATGCTCTGGACAGGACTGCCATGAAGTGCCAGCTCACTTGGGAATGGCCACATAGCACAGCAGGGGGTGATTCAGGCAGCAATGGATGTTCTTTTAGATTGCCATCGATGATTTTATAACTGTCTCCTTTTGTCTCCGGCATTACCCTGACCTGGGGCTTTGTAGGCAGCAAGTCTCGACCAGCCTCTTGCCTGCAGCCTGGGCTCTTTTTTAAGCACACAGAGCAGAGGCAAGTGGGAGAGCAAGGGGTGGTTTAGGGCCCTTTAGGATATCCACAAGGTGGGGGACCCAGCACTGCTGCTCCCCAAAAGCCCTTGGTCAGCACTGGCTGAAAGGCTCAAAGCATTTCAAGCAAGAAGCAGCAAAGACTGTGGGCACACGACCTGCAAAGCTGACCATTGTGTGATCCCTTTTCCTTTATTTACTTATTAATAGCTCACGTAACTATTTAAAAAAAAAAAACCAAACAAGCAAACCTTATCATGACAAGATTAGGAGCATCACCAAACCAAGCACTGGCAACAACCCCTATGCCACTGGCACAGCTGCTGAGCAGAGCCAGCACCAGTCCCTGCACTCCTGTGCCCTTATCCCAGACACCCCCTGAGCAGGGCTGAGCATTGCTCCCAGAGTGGTCCCTGCAGACAGCTGCTGCTCCAGCCATGTCTCTTCAAGCCAGGGACTGGGCTCTGGCTGGGCACGTTCCCATGGCTGGAGCAGGCAGGTTGGTTCAATCTGAACTCCGGGGCAGTGGCCACAGGACAGCGCCCCGCTCATCCCAAATCACCAAGCTCAGAAGCTGGAAGAGCAAATTCAACAGGTTGGCAGGGCCAGTGCTGCCAGCTGGGGCTGCACCCACCCAGCTCTCCTCGCCTGCTGGGCACTGAGGAGTCAAGGGACTTGATTTCCCTGGTGCTGGGGAACCACAGGACTCCATTCACCTTTCCCCATGTCACTTCACCCTCTCCAAATTTCCCTCCAGTTTACACTGTTGTTTTCAGCCTGGTGGCAGCAGCCACACGCACAGCATGCTCCATCATCCCTCACTGCTATCAATCCCTGAGCCCAGGGCTGTCTCTCCTCCCCGTGACAAATCCCCAAGAGATCTAAACACTTTCCCACCATGTTCCCACTTGTCAGAGCTGCTGCCAGGCTCAGCCACATACCTTTCCTCTGCCTGGTGCGTGGTTCCCAAACTGCAGTGGTGGTGACTAACCTGCAGGCCAGCTCTAGGCTCAGGATGCCACCTGAGGTGACCAGCGCTGCAGCAGGGACACACAGATTCAGTGCTGTTGACACTGGTCACCAGCTGGTATTGGGACATGCATGTGCAGCCTGCCCGCGCTGGAGATGTGACAAAACAAATCCTGCTTGAGCCAGAGGGCACACCAGCCATCCACAAGCTGCATGCAGAGGCATGTACGGATGGATGGGGCAGGGGAGCACTGCCCTGCAGGACGTGCCAAAACCCCTGCTACCACCCCAGCCACAGCAGCTACTGACACTAGCCAAGGGAGGAAAAAAGCCAAACATCCCTTCTGCAGTACTGTTAACTATGCAAAGCTACCCAGTCGTATGGCAGGTTAGTCCAAGGACAAGCAGCTAAACAAGTTCTGAGAACTCATATATTAGATCAGTTAATCTAGTTGAGGCATCATCTAAATATTGTCTAATATTTCATAATTTAATTGTAATAATAGATCCAGTGATCTAAAATACAAACCAACCAAACAGAGGAGCATGTAAGCTCCATGCTCTTGCAAACCCTGGTTAGACAAAAGTTCTGAAGAACTTTTTTCAAGAAGCTGGAGGCTGATGCAGAATTCAGCTTTCCCATACAAAAAGAGGTCAGACCTTAAAAGCTTAACTAAATGCTTTCAATATTAGAACCTCAAGTCATGCCCCAGGAAGAAGCACGGAGCTCCATGTAAGGCTGCCTGCCTGGGGAGCTCAGAGCTGCACCTTTGGGGGTTCACCTTCACTTCCTTTAAACTCACTTGAGTAGAAAAGGGCTGAGAGGTGTCAGGAGGAGGGACTGCTGGTGCAGACATACACAGACACACCAGGTGAAGGCTGAGGAAAATGGTGGTATCACACTGCCAGGGAAGAGGGGGTAGCAGCTGTTTCTCAGACAGCCCTGCAGCAGATTCTGTCTCATGCTGAGGTTTGCTGATGGCCACACACCAACTGTATGGGGCAAAACTCTGCCCAGTCTTCCAGCAAGCACAAACTCAGGTGGAGATAGGACAGGGCATCCCCCAGCACTGGTGCACCACCCAGTCACAACGCACTGCAGCATCTTCCTGCATCTGGGACAAACTCTGCCACCCTGCACAAGAACTACAAATAAGTAAGGAAATAAACTGAAGTTTTCCTGGCCTTTTCCTATCCCACAAATCTTCTGCCACCCATGCTGCTCCCCACCCAGCCCCCAGCATGTTGATGCAAGCCTGGAGGTTGGGAAAATGCCAGCACAGGAGCTGCTCCAGGACAGCAACTGCTGCAGGGGCTGGGAGCCAGCTACAGCAAAAGCTTGTTGAGACATTTTCTGACAGTGAAAAAGAGGAGGTGAACACCACTCCAGACACCATGGCATTAGGATTATCCTGGAGATGTTAGCATGAATTTTGTTTTCAGCTTAGGAAAGTCAATGCCTGCAGCTTCACTGGTGGTCCCGCTACACACCTGATCTTACCCACGGATGTTCTGCTCTCCTGCCAAAGGAAAGGGTCCTATGGAAGCAAATGCTGTACAGCTTCCCCATGCACTGAACTGAACGAGGTCAGCTGGAATAAAGCAGCTGAGAATAGGGTGGCCATTTCTTATGTGGGAATAACAACAGCAAGGCTGGCACAAGGATTGTTTTCTTTTGCAAGGAAAAACTAGGAAACAATCACCAGGGTTTTATAGATACCCTGTCAAAGGAAAATTGAAGGGGTAAGAGCAGATGCATTTGTTATATAAATGACTCATCATTAGAAATGAACATATAAAATTTAATAGCTTGGTTTAAAATACATTTTCAATTAAAAAACAGCAGGCAAAACAAAAAAAATCAGTTTCGTAAAACATACATGACATTGCTGCTACTGTTATAAGACCCGTGTCCCAGAATATCTTATAGTGGAAAACAATCGTCAGATTTAGTTCACATACTTCATTAAGCAGTAAAAAGAAATAACATTCATGTCAATCTTACCTCTATGGAGACTCTAAATCTACTTCCCTGACCCTAGACCAAGTTTCTGCAATAAAACCTCCATTTTCAATAAAAATGTGTAAATATATAGATATGTATTCAATATATCAGGTTTTTTTAAAAAAATTCCCTTGCCATAGTAAAATTATTCCCGTGACAGCTGAAGGGAAGCCCAGGCAGGAGGCTGGTGCTGGCTGGGTACGAGTCCTGTGGCTGCTGTGCTGGCAGTGGATTCCTGTATGGGGTGGCAGGCGTTGGCCAAGTCTCCCCAGCATCGTGCTGCACATCAGCCTCTCTCCTTTGGCCTCCAGCCCACGTGTTCTGGCCGCAAGCCCACAGTCAGAGATGCATCCATGTGGAGTTTGCTCGACTCCAGCCACAGAGCAAAGAGGGGAGCACGCAGTGCCCAGAGCATTGCCAACCCTCTCTTGGGGCTCATCAATGGACGAGAAGAAGAAAGGAGGAGGGAAGAGAATGGGTAATGGAATGAACCAGCTCAGGAGTGATCCAAATACAAATTCCAAAATACTGTATTTCATATGAACCATTAAAAAAGAAGGTGGGGAGGACTTCAAGTGGTCACCTGGACTCACCACCAAGGGAGAATCAATTACACCTCTGACAGTCCAGAGATACCTTTGCCCAGCCTGGCTCTGAAGACCTTTGGTGCCAAACCACTGCCTCCATGGGCAACCTCCTCTTCTCACTAGAGAAGACTGCCTTGACACCCAGCCTGAACTTCTGCGATTCACACCCACTACTGCTTGTGCTTGCCATGAATAGGGATGACACTTCCATGGGTTGGGAGGCTGCTCCTCTCAACCATTGCATCTGAACATGACCCCTCACCAGCTAAACCATGCAGGCCATCCTCCTCAGAATCCACAAGCTCTGGCTGAAGGACCACATGGTCTGACCTGTCTGAGACATCTGCAAGGACTCAGCTCTGCTGACAGGGCACCGTGCTCCAGTGGAGGCCTCAGCGATGCCAAGCAGAGCCAAGGCAGGGGGGTGTCTCCTATTTCTTGCAAGTCATGCTCCTGCTGATCAACTCAACATGGCATTTGCCCTCCTCTTCCAAACAACACCATGATGGAGCTGAACAATAGTAGGATACGATTTGTTAACCATCAAGTAGAATCGTTAATTATTAAGTAAAATCATGTGCTACTTTTCCGGACTACTTCTCCAGTCTTTGCAGGTTGACCTTCATGTCCTAGGTGAGGTATGAGCAGCTTTGTAGTGTCTGAAAACATTATAAACCTCTTTCATTACCCAGATCCCTAACTAAAGCTCTGACACTGGACCTGGCACTCACGTTCATCTGCTCACTATGTAATGGAGGTTTTTGCCTTAGAGCCAAGTGCTGCCCTTTAAATGCTCCTCTCTCACTTGCTGTTAACCAAAGGGTGCCTTTCCTTCATAAGCACATGCACACAAGCAAACAGCACAGAGCAGTACTTTTTGGAGGTGTCTGGCACTCCCAGCTGGGTCTCAGGATGCCTGCTGTGCCCATTGGGTCTCTCCAGCTCAGCAGCTGGTCCATGGTATGCACAGACACCAAGAATGCATAATCTACTTGCAGGCCCTATGCGCTGCTAACACTTGGCCTGCTGAGCCATTTTGCCCCCTTCCTCTCTCAAAAGCCTTGTCTGTGCATTTCCAGTTGTTGACATTCTAGGCCTTGCAAGCTGGCTCCAGCCCATGGGTTCATCCAGCCTGAGCTGCTGGTGTGGGTAGCATCCAGCTGAGCCTTAAGTACACTGCTACAGAAAAAAACCACCCTCCAGGAGACCTTCTTCTTGACCCCCAAAAGCGAGACTTCAAGAGAACTGCATTGCTCAGCTCCTCTTGTGACCCAACTCTCAGACTTGGCCCAAATTACCTCCCAGGACAGCAGTACACAGCTGTTTCAGGACTTAGTGGCAGTTCATGAGAGAAACCAGGACTTCCATTGCCTGCCTGTGCATGAGGATTTAGGAGAGAGCCGGTATCTTTTTCCTTCCACATAGGAAGATCCATGTTTAACAAGCAGGTCTCTTGTGCCTTCTATGAATGTACAAACGTGTGCTCACCTTTGGTGTATGATAAGGGTTTGTCCATTTTTAAATATCTACGTTAAATATGTTTTCTCTGTATATGGCATCCTTTTAGATGGGCTTCATTGCATATATTCACGGTATATACAGAACACCATATTTTATATATATTATATATCGCTTATATGTACACATTTACAAACCTTCAAAAATATATTGCACTTATATACAATATAGCTTCATCTGATGAGAGTTCACACAGTTACTAAGGCGAGTTCTTCATAAGCAAGGCAGTTTTACATTCCCCCCAAACAACAAGAGTGATTTCAACAGTCTGCCCTGGTCACAAGTAAACATTATAAAGACTTTTCTCCAACCTGCATGCAACTCCTACTAGTATCAATTAGTAGTTTTGCAGCTCTCCCTAGCAGAAAACAGTCCAGTAAAATGGTATTAGCTGATAACGGGCTCAAACATGGTTACTGAATAGATAAATAAGACATCACCAGGCTAAAAGGCCACCTTCCAGGAGATTTCCCCTCCCGTACCTACTAGTGGTTTATACACTAGTAAAAATATATACATGCTCTCCATTTAATTGCCAATCTTTGCTTGCCCTTTTCAAGTGCAAATAAGGTCATGAGCAAGAAGACAAACACAAATGCATTAAGCAAAACCACTGCTCTGCTCCCAGAACAAGTCAAACACTTGGCTTTCTTCTGGAGGTGATTAGTGTTTTGCCCAACATACTGAACTATGGGAAAATGCTCACTTGAGACCTTTGTTTAAAATCCACAGAGGATCTGTGATCTTAGATCTCAGTCAGAGTGAGCTTGTAAGATCCTCCAACCTCTTCAATCTGCAGCTGGAAGGTATCTTCATTAGAATAGTGTTTCACAATGTTATCATCCATGTTGACCAGAATTCTGGAAAAACAAAATAGATCAGATATTTTACAGTTCTAAATGCCAAAGAGAGCAAAGGCATCCTCAAACCTAAGAAAGCCTGGACTGCCCAAGGGTAACATAAGATCCCTGCTCATCTCTCTCTGACTCATTGTTTCCCATAGCAGATCTGGCCGTCCTTACCCAAATGTGCCATCAAGGCTGGCAGCCACACTTCTCAGAGTCTGAATGAAAGAGTTAAATCTGGCTCCTGGACCAGGGAGGGAGAGAGATCTTGGAACTGGCAGAATCCTTCTGAAGCTGCATGCACTTGGGGCTCTGACTGGGTTTGCTTGTCAGTTATGACCTATCAGCACAAAACCCTACAGAGCTCGCAGGGAAGAAAGTACCCATGCTTGGCCACTTCTTCCACTTGCCAGAAAGGTCACACACACACACACAAAAAGCTGTGCTTAGCAGTGGTTTAGATATCAAAAATTCTAAACTTTTGCAGCTGTTCTGGTGGGGTAATTCTGCTATGAAAGCACAACCCTGGAAGGGTGTAATTTTCTGGCAAGAAGGGCTTTGGAGAAGGGGCTAAGACCAAAGTGACTTACAGACAACCCAAGAAAATTATTGAGAAATTAAAAGATAAAACAAAATCAGACCATGTTCAGAAACTCAGTTATTTATGCTACAAAATAAAAAGATGGTGAAGTATGGCCTCTGTGAGAAACAGACACTTCACAACAAAGTTCTCTCCAATTTAGCCCACAGAAAGACAACCAGGGTCTAGTAATTGTAGCCAAATGCAGATATAGTGAGCCCAGTCAACCACTGGAACAATTTAACATGGGTTGAAGAAGGTTCTTCATCACTGGGAGTCTTTTAACAAACTGAACTCATCTTCCTCTGACATGGTCAACTCTGGTTCAAATAACAATTAGCTCAGAGAGGTTCCGTGACTTGTATTTACCCAGAAGTCAGACTACGTATTTCTATAGGACCCTTCCTATAGTCTTCCAGTTTTCAGCTGTGGATGATGTTGGAATGTGTGTACATTGTGTGCACACACACATAACTGCAAATGGCATTTGCACACCTGCAGTGCATGGAAGAATTATACAGCAGATCTGCCCACAGGTCTGAAAAAGGTGTTCATGTTCTTAGGCAGTTGTTGCACAGGTACATACTCACCCTTTTTTACATTTTTTGAAGATTTTTCCTATTTTATCAAAAGGAACATCATACTTGTCAGATATCTAGAACAAAAGAAAGCAATGATTGGTGAAGCAAGGAGACTGCTGTTATTGTCTTTCACTTCCTATTTTACAGAAAGGAACAACAACAAAAAAAAAGCCTGCAAATGAAGACAACTGCTCTGCCTTATAAAGGCAACACTAAATCCCAAACTATAGTTTAAGTCTACAGATGAGAACTTCTTCTCTGCATTTAGCCAACTTCTGTGCAAAAAATCTAATAATGTTTAAAACCTGTCTACTTACTTCTCATACAGCAACCTCTTCCCCTACACTCAAAAGCCCATCCATTAAAAGCCACTCTACACCCTGACTCTCATTCTCTCATGCTTCTCTGTTCTCTTAGCATACTGAAAACCATTTTTAAATTCAGTGTCAGACGGATCAAGTGAAAACTAGTCATGAGAGTGGCTGAAAGAAGAAAATACCAACAGAGAGAAGACCTCTGCTGCTAAGGGCATGAGGCGATCAGAAACACTCCCCTTCCCCAGAAGGTTGACATCAATGTGGAGCCCCAGACACTTACCATGGCACTTCAGTACAACCTCCAGGAAGTCGGGAGGTCAGTAAGCCTGGTTTACTTTGGCAAACTGCTCTATCCCACCGACAGCAAGTACCAAACCAATACACTGCTTTGACAAGCAAATGTACAGGGAGGTTCCCCCAAGCTACAGCTCTTGGTTCCTTGCTTTTAGAAATCCAAGTGAAACAACAAAGGTGCAGCTTCACTTCAGGACCACAGGGTAAGGGAGGACTTCACAGCCTTCAATCCCTCTCTCCATTAGCCCTCACCCTCCAGCTGGCAAAGCCTCAGAGCCAGGATAAGATAAAAATTCTGGTTTCAGAACTATCTCTAAAATCAAAAGTTAGTGGCCAGACCTGCCTGTACACCCCCAAAGCCCCTGTTCCCTGAGCAGAGGCATTAGTCACAGAAAGAGACAGACAGAAACGTCAATTTTGAGCTCATGCCAAACATTACACCATTCCTTGGACTTAAGCTCTGTACTTCCCTTGCTCTGCAGCAGCAGGGATAGTGGAAGGCTATTTTGGAAGTCAAGCACCAGAGAACAATTTCACACGTGTGCACAGATATATAAAAGCCTTCAGCAACACACAGAAGCTGGGACTTGGAGCCCTGCATTACTGGCTTGTGAAAGGGCAGTGGAGGCCCCCAAACATGGCTTTGAAACAAACCCAAGCCACTGGACACATTCTGAAAATCACTCCATCTTCTAACTAAAGTACCCTCTCTGACAAGAGGAACATCCAATCATCGAGTTTGACACACCTGAATTTTCAGGAAGGCTTCTTACCCTCAGACCCCACAGATGTGAGGTAAGGTACTTAAAAGAGAAGCTTCCTGAATTCCCTTAATAATAAATTAAAGCGTTATTTGCATTAATTTCCACGTTATTGAAAGGAAATCTTCCTTATTCTCCTTATCCAGAAGAGCAGAAATATGTGGACACAAGCTGTGACTGAAAGTCTGACTCCTGTGACTGGCCAGTGTGTAAGGACTGGGTAGCCAGGGTTTTTTCTCAAGGACTATAAACCAACCTTGTTACTTACCGCTTCCATTAGGCCTTTCAGAGATGGTGTCTTTAACATTAGTGCATCAAAGACTTCCTCTGATTCTTTTCGGACATAGAGCAACACTGGAAAGCAATTTGGAGAGGAATTAACTGTGCAATTGCTTCTCAGGAAAGATCTGTGTCCCACAGTGACTAAGCACATGGGTACATCCACTGAGAATCTTAGGAAGAAATATACATACATACATTCAATATCGACTTAAAACTGTAGCACAAACATGCACAACTAGGTTAGCTCAAAACTTACTCCTTCCACATAAAGCCACTGTATGCTCAAGCATCTTTCCTGTCAAAATACTTTCACATTTTATTTTCTCTATTATTAGAAAAAAAAAAAAGGTCGTATTTGAAACAAAGAAAGGAGGAACAAAAACCACAAATCTTGGAGACTCGTGGGTTCCTCCTTATCTCACAGTCATTTGCCATGAGACTTCTCACAATCAAATGATTTGACAGATGCTATCACAGCAGGTGAAGCCATCCTGGCCACCTCCTCATTTTTAAATAATTTATTTGTACAGTTCTCTGCTCCTCCTACGCTGTCTCATCTTTCCTCCTACCCCTTGCTGTGTTCCAGTAATACTCATACCACCACAGCTGAAATACAATGCAGGCTTGGTCTCCTGCGAGGAGGGGAACCAAAGAGCAAGAACCCCAATTAGGTGAGCATCCCTAGCGTTCTCAAGCTAGCATAGACTCCCTGTATGTAACATCAGCCTCATTAAAAACTGCATTAAGGCTGAGGAATAAGCCAGGAGAGCAAGAAAGCTTGGACTTTAACAGCTTTGCTGTCTTTAATCCATCTTCTAATGACTAGGTATTGCAGCCTGGATTGTTTGCAAGGGTTCATCAGCCACAGCTTTGACACACCTGCAACATGGAACAATTACTGGCATTTCTAATTGAACAAGGTGAACTCAGGACAGCACAGCACCTTGATGCATTTCCCAATTTTCCTGCTAAAGGCAGGTTTAACAAGGGAGGACTGTAGATTTGAGAAAGGAAGACAGGACACATACTCTCAGTTACAGCACAGATGAGAGTCAGCCAAAGAAGAGAGAATCCCATGGGCCTTGTTTTATGGCATACAGCAACATGGAAAAACAAAAAGTCTGATTTCCTTCTGTAAAATTCATCCTTCCTTACTAGTTTATCCAGACTGCAGAAGTGCAGCCCCACTGTGGTCAGACTTGCTAGACTTAGCATTTTCTGCTTCACAGGTTTAATACTTTGTTGTGGTCTTTCCACACACAACTGTCATCAAGCAGGCACACCACCTCCAACATCCCAAAGGGACCTCTGACCTCCATCCACAACACCACAGCAACATTAAATTGCAACGACTGAAACTCAGTTAAAAATTAGCAGAATATTCTCTTATCTTAGCTTTCAGAGGTGAACATACCATTTCCTGGCACCATGAAAGATGCAACAGTGTTATATCCAGAACCAGTTCTGGTGTTCATTGCTCCTGGAGGAGATTTCCAGAGCATTTTGTAGCAGATTACATGATGAATTCTCTCCCCCAGGCCATTAGGAATACTGGTAAGCTGCTCACCTCCTCTTGACTCTCTTTCCTTATAGGTTCAGAGCCAATTACTGTCTGAGTTGGCAGAAATCCCCAGAAATTCTCACAACGTACAAGATTTGCACAGCTGAACCACATCCTGATACATGAACTGTCATACTCAAAGCCAGAAAAATCAAGCTCAAGTATACATCAATATGAATTAAAAAATTCATTAATGCATTTCTCTATCATGATGGACAAATACTCCAAACATTCAGTTTCTGAAAGAAGAAAATACCTCTTTTTGGCTCTTCTATTCTGGACATCTTATTTGGAGTAGCAATAAAGTCCTCTTCACCAATATAAGCTCCTCTCTTCAGGTTGGAGCTGTCATTGACAGGGCAAAAAGTCAGCAGTGGTACAATTACAGGGACTTATGCCTCTGTCTGAGGGCAAGGTGTCAGGAGGTCAAAGGGCAGCTCTTACCTTTCACCCTCTAGTTCTTCTGAAGCAACAGGAAGGACCTTTAAAAACAAAGGGGAGATTTTGTGAATATTTCATCCAGAACTAGAATTCATTTTCTCTTATAATCTTTTGATGCTCAATCTTCCAAAAGCCAGTAAGCATCTTCTTTACCTTTTTTCATAAAAAATATTAAAGGATCTCAAATGAGAGACAGGAACAAAGAGGAGCTAACCATCTTTCTACCTGGACTGGTGTAGAGTCTTCTGACAAAACTCAGCACTAGGGCCTTTGTAGGAAAACATGCAGGACTGTCGGCCTTAGGGATACAAGTTTATTCTCCATCCCTGTCAGGAGCTCAGACAATGCTCTTAGAAAGTAAAGTTTAGATGCTGTGAGAGCATGGCAGAACTCTCAGCACAGGAAAGTTCAAGATTTTGAAACCTGGTTGCATGCTAATTTTTTCCCTTCCAGTTTCTTGTAAGCTGGAACTTTCCAGGAATGCTGAGGCAGGGCGCTCTGGCAGGGGATCACAGAGCTGACATGTGCCAGTTCCACAGGATAGATTTTCACCCTGCAGCAGGCATCTGGAGGAGCCTGTGCTGCACAACAGCACACCAGGATCCCAAGGGATGTTACAAGAGAAAACCAGCCTGCAGTTCATGCAATGGAAATGCTGTGGAAAAATTTTTTCAGGTTCACAGAAACTGGACTTGATAGGAAAACAATTTGATGATAAAACATCCCCAGTTAACTCCAGCCAATATACCTTGGAGCAACATCTCTTGCCCACATGAGACTCAGCCTGCATTTGATTACAGCACTGCTGCAATCTGACGTTCTGTATGTACATATGCACACACAGCATCCCAGGCCTTTTGCAAATATATGCCAGAGCCTCCTCATCCCCACACCCATGAGCTTTACTCACATGAGCCCCACGCTGCAGGTTTGCAAAGTGAACATCAGGAATGAAGAGTACAGGCTGAGTGTCTAGGTCCATGAAGGGCTTGAAGATGGTGATGTCAGTACGTTTGTGTGAGGGAAGCATGGGCACTTTGACATCAGAAACTGAGGAGACAAAGATCGGGATAGAGGATACTGAAGGCCCTGATGGGGCCCTACGTCATTTAAAAGGTACACACGCTACTGAACAAGGGTACTCTGCAGCGAGGGTTAAAGCAAAAAGCTCCTGTGGTAAAGGAGTTTGAACTTTGGTTGTCTACCTCTCAACTGAGGGCCTGGGCCCTGAGGAAACAGCTTGTTTCACAGAGTAGTCAAAGCTTTCTCCATCTCTCCAACTGAGCTGCTCAGTTTTGTTCAAATATTAATTAGGATGGACAACAATCTAGCACTCATCCCAACAGAGGAACCAAGGTCTTCCATCTACCAAGTAAGCCATCCAAACAGAGGGCAAACACTAGTCCCTGCCCCACCTTCTCCCTATCCATTCCCTCAAAAGCTTGCTGGTGTTCCTATATCAGGAAGGTAGAAAGAAGACAAAGGGAGAACTTGCGTGCTCCCAATTGGGAGCATCTATCTCAAAGAGACAGCACCACAGGAGCACTATACTACAGAGACAGTACAAATACTGGTTTGTGCAAGTCGTTGAAGTTACATTTTGATTCCACACTTTCAAGTTTCCCATTTTGGTTCCTCTCGTTGTTCATCCTGGTCACCTCAGGGTAACAGCCCCTAGTCCATTCCCCCTGGGATCAACACTATCTCCCACACAGCACTCTGGCTCCCACAAGGCACCAGCTGATGTGACACAACCCACCAAGAGGACAGATTTCATCCACAAAGACTCTCTGAGGAGAAAGTGAGGCAGGAGGTGCCTTAAACTGCACCTCAGATATAGTCATGTAGTCATGTCAAACTACCACAGCTGAAGACTTTATTTTACCAAGTGGAAACATATCCATCTGAGGTCAAACCAAGTGCAAACAAAACAAATGTTTTTCAAACAAAACGATTTCTCATGTCCTCAGCAGAAAATACACTATTATCTCCTTGCAAAACTGATTTTTTTGAAGATCGCTCAATTCCTGTAAAAATAACTTTGACCAAAGGCCACCAACTGTTTCTGCTGTTGAAGAGTTCATGTACGTGTGGCATTTGCGATCCTGGAGGTGAGCAGAACTGCTTATGGCTTAAAAGAATCAAAAACTTCCCACATAAGAGCTAAAAAGCAAAGGATCGCACTTTCCAGGAAAATAGGGGGCTCATCAGGCTAAGCCCAAGCCTAGAAAATTAACATTGGAAAGCAGCTCTTGTAAAATCATCAAATCCTGGAAATGTGTACTGAAACTGTCTTCCCTTTCCAGCCATTATGCAAAGGGCTGCATACAGTAATCTTTTGGGAGCTGCTGGGGCTACTACGTTTGTGAAACACAAACAGTGTGCTAAACTGCCTCTCATGATGTATTTCAAAAAAAACCAAAACCCCAGCCCTTTCCACAACTGCCCTTGAGCAAACAGGTTCCCTTCAGCATTATCTTCTGAAGCTGCTCCAGCAGCCTGTACCTGCTGTGTCAGGAAAATCCTGCCCAGCGAGCTGAGAGGTGCATGCTGGCTCAACCAGTTGGGCTGGTAACAGCACACGGAGCAGAGCAAGTGAGAGCACGCGCCTGCCCCGTGCCAACGAAGAACAGGGAGATACAGCTTCCACTAAGCAGCTCTGCTGGTGAATAACCAGTCATCCAAAGACAGGATCTGTCATCTGCAGCAGCTAAAGGAAGATGCTCAGCAGGAAGAAACTCTTCATCCTTTACATACCACAGTGCTGAGGTCTCCACATGCTTCACATGTGCAGAAACTTTGAAATTACTTGCTAAGGACCACTTTGCTCTAGAAGAGTGAGCATAGGGCTGAGAGGCTAGAGGCTCAGCCCCAAGGCTGCCATGGCCTTGCTGAGGAGCTGTAAACACATTTTTAATGTAAGTTAAAGCCTAAGTTTAGGATAAAGCTGAAAATACCTGGAACAGATTGTTCTCACTGCCACCTGGATTGTGAGGGGCTCCAGCACTGCCCAAAATCCCACCCTCACCCCACCACTTCAACTACTACAACCCATACTTGATTGGATACACAGAAGGACCCTGTCTCGGACAGAAACAACTATACAGAATGAAGCCCTAAATGACCCAGTGTGTTGCAAAACACAGCGTCTGTTCCATAAGGAACTGCTTATAACAAGCACTAGTCCACACAGGATAAAAATTGACTTGAGAGTTCTACTGCACAAGCTATTTCTAGCCAAAATGAAATCCAGTATTAAAATACTGACGGAATAAGTTCTACTTACAGGCATTCAACTGAGAGCTGGGATCAGTGCACTTGCCTTTTCTTTTGCTTTGCTTTCGCTCTTCATCCCTGATCTTCCTCTCTGCTCCCTGTCAGACAAGAGAGGGAAAGGAATGGGGGAGTGAAGAAGAGGGGAGGGGGTGAGAGAGAAAGAGAGGTATTTTTATTTTTTTGAGGTTTTTTCAGCTGCAGAGGCAGGAACACCAATTCTTCCAGAGCTGTGTTTGTGGAGGTCAGTTCCACAGTACCCGAGCTGCAGGTTTGCCAGTGTGCCAACTCTGAGATCTGCTTACTTTTGAGTCCTATCATCTAATGAAATCCAACAACCATATTCAAGATGTAAACACTTGCTTTTCTTTCAAGTCAGATGCACATACGATGACAAAAGATACCCACATCTTACAATTGTGTAACAATTGTATAAAGCATTAGATAAAAATATAGTTGAAGTGTTTAAAACAATAAAGATTTGCAGGTTCCCCCAGTTTAGGAGTTCACTCAATTGTCATTAAAATCTACAGAAGTCACACCACACTTGGATCACCAAGTGCAAGATACCTCCTGCACATTTCACACAGAGCCTGCAGCAGTTGCACCAGCCTTCACTGAGCTCAAGCTGCAGATGTGTGTTGCTTTAAAGCAGGGACTATTTCTTCTCTTTTTATCAGGGCCGGGCCAGGCCATGGTGGAACCCACAGATCCCTAGCTAGGTTCATGCCTGCACTGCTCCTGGCCTTCCAAACCAAGCAGTAGAAGGTACAGTGCCATATTGCCATACTTTCTGCAAGGTGCAGACAGCCATGATGGAGACAGAGAAGGAAGGAAGAAGCTTTGGAATAGTGGTCATTCCTCCAGCTCTGCCCAGATCTCACATGTGACTGTGAGTTAAGTCAGGGATGTTACGTTTCCAGCTGCATGAAGCGATAAGCCCACAGGAGATCCCCAACACTCAATCCTGGTGCTACCACCAGATCACCAAAACTGGTATACACAAGTTCTACCTGTCTCCCAACACCCTCCTGCAAAGCAGGGCAAAAGGTAACAGTTATCTGGCCACACCAAGCCCTTATTTCTCATTCCCTCCCCTTCAAAGCTGCCAAAACACATCCACGTCCTTGTATGGTGCTGGAGGAAGACTCGATTAGCTATGGCAAATAAGGTGTTAAAACTCCTGTGGCATGGGGTGGGAATCCATGCCTAATGGTGCACATGAGAAGGGGAGCAGCCCTCCTTACTTCCCAGTAAATCAACACTCTATAGATGCCAGGCTGCCTATGCCTGCTGGTAGCACTGGGCTCATCTGCACAAGCAATAAAAAGGAAAACTAGCCAAGATATTTGATACATGTTAATATGTATCATCTTTTCTCCCACCCAACGAGAAGGAAAAAAGCAGCTTCAGGCAGCTGTGGTAAAAAAGAGAAAAAAATTACACACGAAGACACAGGCATTGCCAGGTTTGCTTGACCCCATAAAGCTGATATGGTGCGCTACAGTGAAGACATCCCACCTAAACCTCAGCACAGCTGGACGTGAACTCCTCTGTGTCATCCCTTACCAGAGTAGTCACAACATCTCAGCGTGACAACAGAAAGATCAGATTTGGCTCCAGATCTGATTTTTACCTTTCATGCGGAAGTAATAAAGTTGTGCTACTCAAACACTGTGCTACAGAACAACATCTGCTCCCTTCTGGAGAGCATGCTGATTCAGCAAGAGCACACATTTTGAGAAAACCTCTGCCTTCCCATTCCCTGCTTGAAAGTCAACTTGATACAGGCTACTGGGGCCCAGGTAAATACATCTCAAATCCCACATTAAAAAAAAAAAAAAAAAGTAAGTTATGTCTTGATAACACGCTTTTCTGCCCTGCCAGCAGAGCTCAGGGAGCAGTGGTTTCAAACTGAAAGAGGGTAGTTTTATATTGGACATAAGGAGAACATTTTTTATGGTGAAGGTGGTGAGGTGCTGGAACAGGTTGACCAGAGAAGCTGTGTATACCCCATCCCTGGAAGTGTTCAAGGCCAGGTTGGATGGGGCCTTTGAGTAACCTGGTCTAGTTGCTGCCCATTCACATCAATGCTCCAGCAGCCTTGCACCCACTATTTCCTTCCAACAGCATCTCACTCATTTGTTCCTACCATCCCATGAAAGCCTTCCCACAGCACTGCCCATCGCTGCCAGAGTAAACAGCAGATCCCAGAGGGAAACACGAGCCGTAGTCTGTGAAACCCCGGATTTAATTTTCCTCATGTGGATGCATAGCTAAGGTACCATTCAGAGCAGAGGTCTTCCTCCTCTGGGACAGGTCAGCCCTATCCCTACTCAGCCCAAATATTGCTGGGCCAAGCCTCAAGGAAGCTTGTGCCATAAAATTCTACCATTATGCCCATACTGCTTTACTCAGGTCCTGAAATGACACAAGAGTGGATGAAAACCAAACATCCTGGGCACTGCAAGCACAGCCTTGACAAAGGAATAGAGGAGACATCTGTGTTAGGTGGCCACAATATCATAATTTTCTGCTGGTTTGGGGTTTTTTTCCAACAGACCTCCACACCATAGACTTGGCCCTCCATGAAGAAAATATGGGTAACAGAACTTCTACAGGTATGAATGATCACATGGGGACGAACACATTCAGGGCTGTAACAGGTGTGGATATCATAGTAACAATGGTCCTATAAACATTCTAAAGCAGCTGGCTGATTACACAAGATTCCATAAATGGCAGAAAATAGGTGCTTTTTCTGAAATGCCAATGCTCTTATAGGAGCCTGGAGCAACCAGCCAGCATTAGGGTCCGTAAGTACATGGGGTTGTGTATGGTATGATAGCATGCAGGGGCTACAGGCATGGCTTCTCTGAGAGGGTGTTTATTCCAAGAAGCAGGCTCCCTCATGCCCAACAGAGCCAATGCCAGTCAGCTCAAGATGGCCACTTGGCTACCCAATGGGGGTAGTGCCTCTGGGCTTATGTACTTAAGAAAGGGAAAAAATGTTCTGCAGCAACAGTCAGAACTGAAGTGAGAATACGTGAAAGAAAAAGCTCTGCAGATTCCAAGGTCAGTGCAGAAGGGGGAAGCCAGGCACTGGAGCAGAGATTCCCCTGCAGCCTGTGGTACAGCTCACGGTGACACAGCTGTGCCCCTGCAGCCCATGGAGGCACATGGTGCAGCAGAGATCCACCTGCAGCCTGTGGAAGGCCCCACACCAGAGCAGGTGGATACCCAAAGGAAGCTGTGATTCTGTGGGAAGTCTGTGCTGGAGCAGGGTTCTGGCAGGACTTGTGGCCCTGTGGGGCACCAACACTGGAGCAGCCTGTTCCTGAAGGACTGCACCCCATGGAAGGGACCCCCACTGAAGCAGTTTGTGAAGAAACATAGCCTGTGGGAAGGATTCATGTTGAAGAAGTTTGTGGGAACTGTCTTCCATGGGAGGGACCCCATGCTGAAGCCTGGAAAGGGTGTGAGGAGCCCTCCCCCTGAGGAGAAAGGAGCATCAGAGATGTGTAGTGAACTGACCACAGCCCCCATTCCCCATCTCCCTCTTCCCTTGCAGCAGTGCAGGGGGATAATTAGGGAGTGAAGTTGAACCTGTAAAGAAGAGAAGGGTGAAAGGAAGGTGCTTTGAGATTCAGTTCTATTTTTTATTATCCTGTTCTGATTTTGCTTTACGTTTCTCCTTCCTTTCTTCCCTCCTCTTTTAATTCAGGTACAATTTGCAAAGTATCTGGAAGAATAAAGCAGGAGAGTAAGTCAAAATCCCAAATGGAAATAAAAAATGCACTGGCATTACTGTATTACTAGATTTGCTGAAATTTCTGCCATAGCTTGAAGGAAGCCATTGGAGTCTATGTGCTGACTACACATCTGCCATTTTATTAACCAACTTGTCTTACTAGCAGTGGCACAAGCCTGTCAGTCATTTTAGTATTGTGTCAGTAATTGACTGGACAATTTAGGAGTAAAAGATCCCCCTCTACCCTGCAGCAAGTCTGTGCTCTCTGTATTGCAGAGAATACAGGTTGATAGCACACAAGACTCCCAGATTACTTTGGTGAAAAAACTTCAGATGATACACTTGCCTCAATCTCATCTTGAAGCAGGAAAAAGAATAGAGAAAAAGAAGGAAAAATAAAGGCCTGAAGAAAGCTCATGAGACCCAAGCCTCTTAGGCTTACTGGCAAGTCTTTAAGATGGCTCTGGAGAGCCTTTGCTAAGTCCCTGTAAATTCTTTGCAGAAAGCATCTCAACAGCAGCAGCTACAGGCAGCTCTCCCAGGCATGCAGGAAGGCACAGGGACCTATTTAAAAGCCTATAGATGGACAACAGAATGTGGCAGGGTGAGTTAATGGAATGCTGCAGCAGGGGCACAGTGCAGAGGGCACCATGTATTTTGGGGGTAAGCAGAGACAGAACAACGGTGCACAAGAATCCTTGTGTTGGTGTCCTGGGGAACACCAGGCAAGACTACACAGTGTGTGACCAGGGCAAAGCCAGCACAGGACTGGAGAGGGGGGTTACAGGCCTGCCTCAGCCCTGCGGCTGCACAGACAGGCATTTGAGGTATCACCTGTAAGAGTCCGCCCTATGAAGATGGAGTCAGGATTCAAAGAATGAGAGGTCCAAATCAAGCAGGGTTATCAGCAAATAGGAAGTCAACATGGTTCACAAAAATCAAAAGGACTGGGGAAGTCCAGGAAGCATTTATCACAGCCTACAACAATCTTGGTCTCTCTGGAAATAACATTACACATTACTTGCCCTGGACTTTCAAAAGACTGCTCAGACAGGAACAGGTTATGAAGACTGGGAAATTTCCTTTCTTTGCAAACTCAGTTAAATTTTTACAGCTGCTTTCAGTGCAGCTTCTGCTGCTTCTTTCACAGCTTCTGTTGAACAGTGGCTTTGGGAAAGGCATTAATTCTGTGTGCTAAATGCATTAGGCAGAGCAGTCAAATTACAGCACCCATCCAGCTTGTAAATAGGCTTTTTCTTTGCTGCTGTATCTCACAGCAGTACATCTTTTGTTCACAAGGTCTGCAAATTACAAGTTCGGGGTTTTTTTATAACAAATGCAGCATGAACACATGAAGAAATTTAAAAGGAACAACGCAACAGAGCTTGGGCAAAAAGACAAGCCTGCACTTGCTCCAGTCAATGGCAATGATTTCTCCTGCTGAAGGCTCTTCCCACTGTCAGTCTGCCACTGACTGACCTTTCTCTAAAGTCAATGCTTAGGAACACTTAGCACTCCAGCATTTTGAGAGCAGCAAATCTATTTGAGGTCATCATTACATCTATGAGCCAAATAGAAGGGGTTGAAATTTTTTCCTTGCAAAGGCTAAACACAGGACTTTTCAGTGAGCCAAAATAGCAAGTGACACAATTTGGGAAAAAAACCCAAAAAAACCTGCTAAGCCATTGAGCAGACTTTCCAAAACAGTCATTGGCACATTGACCCAACCTTACCTTGTCGCAGAAGACTTTAATTTGGCAGTAGGCTCTGTGGACAGGTTTGTTACTCCTGTTATTGTAGCTGTAAGTGTCAATCTGAAGATTCAGGGGCAGGCCTTTAACTCCCTTCTGAGAGGAAAAATCTGTGCTGAGGCAGTTCACAGAAATGAAAACCTGCAGAAGAGGAAAGCAGCAGCTGTCAGTAGTGACACACAGAATCCTGGCTGACCACTGAGCAAGTGATACTCAGGGAGTGCTAAGGCCCAAATGCTGGCCCTTGCCACTACAAGCAGCACCTTGTTTCTTCTGAGACATCAGGTAAAATCCCCAGGAAGCAATATAACATTTTTACGTCTTTATATAAGCTATTAGAGGGGACAAAGCCACTTTGTCCAAAACAGATTTCAACAAACTCTCCAAACTTTAGTAAGACTCCACCCATTTTTCCACCCAAGAACTCTCAAATGTCGCCATCAAACTCTTAGCAAAAATACACTCAATCCTCACTGCTCAGTGTTTATTATCATCTTGGTAAGAACACGACCATGTTTCCAAAAATTCATGTTACTTCGGGCATGTTAAAACAAATCTTTCCATGAATTTTACATGAGCACAGCTTATGCTTGAAACTACTTGGTTGAGGGTTTTTTGGTTGTTTTTTTCTTAAGGTTATTAAAAGCTTCTAAAAAATTATTAGGCAACATGTAATCTTTAAACACAGAAATAGCACCATTATTCCAGTGAAGGTTTCTGGGCTTTACACTAAGTTGAACACTACTGTGAATATTCCTTAGGAAGACCTGCAATATCCTGTTAACATTCAGATGGTAGGAGCAAGAGAAACATTTCTATTATTCTTATAAAAAATTAATTACAGGGAAAATTAATTGCATTTCTGAACATATCTAATTTCATTTCCATAACTGCCTGAAAAAACAACAAAAAAACCCTCTCAAAACCACAAATTACAGACAACCAGAGAACAAGTCCAATGCTGCTTAACAGAAAGAAGAACTGTCCTTAAGTGGATATGAGCAGATAGACCAGAGTACTTTGTATCTAGATAATGGGCTTGCAGTGTGCTAGGCTTTTCTACAGACACATTACTGGCACATCTCAGAAGCTGTAAGGATTAATTACAAGGAATTTACGAGCCACCAAGACCTGCAACAGCTCCTCTCCTCTCTGCCTGAAGAATAAAGGCTGGGAACTCACTGCTTAAAAAAAAGAAGCACCTTCGCAGCGATTTTGCAGGAGGACCGTCCCAGGACCCGATCGCTCACTTACTGCGGTGCTTCCACCAGCACCACTCGAGTCTCAGCTGTGAGCTGGTGCCACCTCCCGGAGCTGCAGGGGCTCACACAGACTAAAGAAAGGTTACAGGCTTTGGCTTTGCTAAGTGCTCGAGGTCCTCTTCACACAGGTTCTGCAGCATCCTTCACCAGTTTTAACAACGATGGGAAATGGAAATGTAAAACCCTGATCTGGTGATAGTTTATAACCACTGTTTGTTCCCAGCCATGCATAACACAGCTGTATAAAAACTCGGGGCAGGGAGGAAGAATAGTGCAGGTGAGGGACTCCTGTTGTAATGACTGGTCTGAATATTGAAGGTTCACATGCAGCTTCCTGCAGCCTCTGTGCCCCGGGAGGGCAGCGCAGTAGCTCGGCGTGCACACACCATCCCAGAGATTCCAATGTCCCCAGCAAGTCCTGCTGTGCCAAGGGACACAGAACGTGTGAAACACCACCCAACCCAGGCCAGCACAGCACATCAGCAGAGCCCCAGCCCCCGACCTGCGCTGCTGCCTCTGCGGGGCCTCAAGCTAGGAAGACACGCAGGACGCAAGGTGTGCTGGTGCTCAATGTCTGCTCACCCTCCAGCCTGTGTCCCAGCATCCCAAACCTGTGTTGTTCCACAACAACTTCTTCTGAAAGCATTAAATACATGTCAAATCACAGTCAGGAAAATTATTTTAAAATAAGCTGTTTGCAGTCTTCCCCAGACTAACCCAAAGGATGGCTTTGAGTGCTTTTATCCACCCCGCTTCCCTTTTTGCTTGCTACCTTTGGCTTTACAAGGGCATTTTGCCTGCAGCGCTGGCACACCCCGGGGGAAAGCTTCAAGGAGTTTGAAGAGCTGCTCTCACCAGTTTGGGAGCTTGGTAATCAGATGTATGCACAGCCTGAATAATTGCATTCCCTGAGCAGGGGTTTTGTTTTTTAAAAGACCCTCAACTCTGCTGTTTGCATATTTTTACAGTTTAAATTTTAATTTGAAATATACCTACACTGAATATTCACACAACTCATTTCTGTATGAAAAAATGACTGCATTCCTTAAGAAAAATATGCCCAAGCAGCCACCTCAGCAGGTCCACCGCCACCTCGAAATTTCTGTGAAATCCCTCAAATGAGTTTCACACCACTGGACACCAGAAGATTCAATGTGCAGCATCAGTCACCAGTTCTCTAGCACATGGTGTCACTTCTCTTCTGAGACTTCAGGTCAATGTTTTCAGTTTTTATGGCTTACCAGCCACACAAAGCCCACTGGGCTGAAGGCAGAAGAGCTGGTCTCAGCACAACAGACATGTTACTACAGCAGAGCTGCACAGGTATCCCATGGGAATTTAGCATTGCCTGTCAGATGACAAAGATTATCCCCCTACTTTAGAGTCTCCTCATTTGATTAGCTTTGGCTTTAAGCAGCTGACTTCATTTTCATGCCATTTAAATCTTCAGGACTCTAGGCAGGAGATGACAACTAAAACCTAATCACATCTCTGAAGCAACAGAGAGCCAGCCTGTCTTCTCCTGCTTGCACTAAACCATTTCAGTTCAAAAAGAGATCTACTTCTCCCTACCCATCCTGTAACTCCTCTTTTTGAGCAACTTCAGGTTGCCTCAAGTTTCACAAACCAGAATCTAACAAACAGCTTTTCCAGTTTGGGCTAAAACAGTTTCAGCCAGGTTCTTTATGTACAGGAATATCTGACTTACATTAGAAATGAAATGTAAGGCCAAGTGACTGCGTCAGCTACATCCCCACCCCAGAATTGCCAGAAGAAAGAAAAACGAACCACAGAAGTTGCTCTGCATCTTTAGCCTGCTGAGCAAGATTCCTTTTCATGTGTCCAACCTGTTTTTCTAAGGGCAGTTCCGCATTCTCAGCTATATTAAGATTTGTTGTTACTTTTAAAAAAAAACATTTTCATCTCACCTCCCAAGATTCAACATAAAGACAGCACTTAAAAATAGAGCACTGTCAAGCCTGGGCACTTACAAACGTGAGCCAAGCCCTCAAAAGTTACGGAGATTTTCTTTAAAACTGAGATTTCTAAAGGGATTAGAAACCTGTTCTCAAGTTATTTTGCTTGCTTGGCAGTTGAGCCTTTAGTCTATATTTGACTACATACGTCCAGGCTATTTGACTACATATGTATCTAGGCTATCATATATCTAGGCTTTTCTCTCCAACCAAAGACAGGCTTTATTTTCCTTTTTTTTTTCCTGTTGATTTTTTCCATGCTTTTTCTAACTCTTGTTAACAAAAGCTGAGATACGCATCGAGGCAAATGGCTCCACAATAGTGGCATCTCAGACAAAATCAAACAGCATGAAAACTGTGAGCTGCTACAAACTGCTAACCCCCACACTTGGCATTCGCCCCAGCACTCTAGAGCCTCCTTTCCCCAACACCATGCTGGGTTTCTTACAGCCTTCTGGGGCAGCCCAGCTGCACACAACAAAAGACTGAAGGTAGAAGGATTAAAGCACCTCCTCTGGGATCCTGCTGGAAAGTTAGCGTGGGAAGAAGTCAGACCTCATGACTTCTCAGTCTGCTTTAACCATCCAACCCCTCATGCCCCTCCTCACCTAAGGTGGGAGGAACACATCGTGCCTACATTCAAATCCACGAGAAACAATCTTCCATTTTAATAACACAGAAAAAAAAAATTAATCCGACAGCTCTGCCATGTGCCCTCAAGGAAGGGCAGCAGAAACAGCCAAGTTCTTTCCACACAGCACCTTTTTCTAACAAGATCTGCCTTTCAAACAAACCAGGAAAAACAGACATAATTAAAGGGCAATCAAAGTGCTGCAGGAACCTCTCTGTCAGCAAGATGAAAGATGCCTTTTTTAAATGAAGGCTTGCATACCCAGATCTCTTCTCCGCAGTTTATCTTGGACGCTGTACTCTTTTGTCTCACAAAAGCACTGGCAATTCTGATGAGTCCAAAGGCTACATATGCAGCAGCTTTAGATGAAATGTCACCTTGTGCAGGCTCATCTGCCCTAGTGCAAAGCCCAGTTGGAAAGGAGCAGTGTAGGTACTCACCCATGGCACCCAGGGCTGCCACAAGAAACAGGGAGCAACTCATGTTAGCACACCATGAACTCCGACCAGTCACAGCAAACACAGGCATGGGTAACACTACCGGGCTACCTTGTACATCCTTCTGGATAAGGCCCTACACAGGCAGACATGGACTTTTCCAGGCTGATCACCTTGCTCCATATTTATTTCATTTCAAGAGAAGGCAGGTAAATGGTATTATCTCCTCCTATTTATGCTCCTTTATATTTCTGTGCCCAAAGGATTAAGACCTTACTCAACAATCCAAGTCCATTGGATATTTCATTCTATATTGAGAATTCAGATAAAAACTTCAGCTCTTTTCTCACACTAGGAGGCAAAAGCCTCTCATTTTAACCACAGAATAGTTCAGGTTGGAAAGGACCTTAAAGATCATCTATTTAAACACTTCCAGAGATGAGGCATCCACAGCTTCTCTGGGCAGCCTCAGCACCCTCACAGTGAAGAATTTCCTCCTAATACCTAATCGAAATCTGTCGGTTTGAAGCCATTCACCCTTGTTCTATATCATTATAAGCCCTTGAAAATGTCCCACTGCAGCTTTTTTTTAGGGCTCCTTTAGGTACTGGAAGGTGTTCTAAGGTCTCTCCAGAGCCATCTCTTCTCCAGGCTGTACAACCCCAACTCTTCAGCCTGTCTTCACAGGAGAAGTTCCAGGCTGTGTTATATTCAGTCTATGTTATACTCAACAAATTGTCAGGATGTTTTTGATGTTGGATTACTGCGTTTGTACAGAATACAGAGTTTGGAGCCTACAACACAACAACCAGACACAGGTTAAACTGCAATGAGCTTCTTTCCAGGGAATGAAGCTGGATACTACTTTTCTTGACCTTCGCTAAATAGTTCCAATGTTATGCCCAACATACAGTAGGCAAAGGGATTCTAGTGGGTCTAGAGACCATTTTCCTGACACAAAGGCAGTATCTTCCCCTCCTGTAATGAAAAATTAACCAGAAGCTCAAAGTTTGCAATTTCAATGCTGATAGCTGAAATCATATGGTTTCTTTAAAGGCTTGGACAAATACAAACATCAAAGAGAAACATAAAAATGAGTCTTTTCTAACAATTTGTCCCCATGTCTCTCATCTATGCTGCAAGCTGGCTGGATGCAAAACATCTCCAGTCCAAAAGCCTTATGAAGTACACCAGCAGAGTTCCAAGCCGTTTCGAGAGGCAGAGCTGTCAGCCTGGGCACTACCTTGTGCCAATGTAGCTATGTGGCTTCCAGGATTGGCTCTGGGCGAGAGCCAGGCAGCTTGGAGTGCAGGCAGGGCAAGCACAGGTCTGCCTGCACACATCCACGAAGGCATGTCCTAAGAAAGCAGTGCTGGGAAGACTCTTCTGTGTTTAAAAGAAAAAAAAAAACCCAAACCCACACTTTGGTAAGATCACCTGAGAGGTGGCTAATCTTACTGCTCTCACATTCGTTTCTTCACCTCCCACATGCACCACAGGTTTTGCATCAGCAGAAGGTGAGCCAGGAAAGAGATAAAAAAATTGGGCAATTCATGCACCTGTGGGCTCTCTCAGCCGCCTCCTGCCTTTGGGGTCGGATACTCCAAAAAAGGCTTGTCTGGCAGATGGGTGATAGGGCTGCATCCGCTCCAGCTCCACTCAGGCAGACGCAGGACCATCCTGCTAGCAGCCCAGGGGAATTAGTTTGCATTCAAACCTACCAATCCCAATTTGGGTGACTGACACAGAAGCCATCATGGGTCCCACACCACGTCAAGGAATGACAAGTGGGAAACACGATCCACCTCCAGATAAAGAACATCCTCCTAGCAAGTTTACTGCATCAACAAAACAAAAAGGAATGGTAATGAAAGGAAAATACATATTCTTTCTCACAAAGAGCAATGCTGATTGTTATTCCAACCTGTTCTGAGGCAAGGAGATATAGCAATGTCTCTGCTCGCAACATGTGGGAAACCTGGGGATAATGGTTCCCAGTTGTACTGATGCTTCCTCCCACCCCACACTTTGATAAGATAAAGCTGCTGGGCCAGGTTTTGTTAGATAGGTTGGAAAGAAAGTACAAACAACAGTTTAGCAAGAACAGTGACAATACGTTGAAAAAAACCCAAACAAACAAACCCCCACCAAAAAAACCCCAATACACCCCCCGACATCAACAAGAACATCACAAGTCTCCAAAAACAATGACAAAACACGAAACCTGACAAAACAACACAGAGAATTAAGTCTGCAAAGGCACAAAAATGGCTGAAAAGAAAGAGCTGCCATCAGGTAAAAAAGGAATAGAGAAAAGGGAAAAGGAAAAAAAAACAAACCCTCCTACTTTTCTCTGTAGAAGAGCTAATGTCAAGAGATTTTTCTTTCAGCTTTAGGAAATATCCTGTGAGCTCGTACAAGACCAGACAATGGCAGAGGCTTGGGACACCAAGTTCAGAAAAAATACTGAGTTGAAAACTTGCTTCTAGTGGGCAATGCTTAAAATCAAGGGCAGCAGATGCTTGTTTTTCAGAAAACCCAGGACAGAGTAGGGAGAAGTCAGTGTTAAGAGGCAGGGTAAGCAGTACTTGCTATGACTTTCCTATGTCACTGCTCCAAAGGCTGTGTGTACTTGTGCCTCAAACTATTTGTGGTCTGCAGCCTTGGCTTCATACCAATCTCTTTCCTTCAAGTATGTTTGACTCATCACATTTCATAGTTTCATTTCCAACTAGCCAAACCTGTACCTACTCAATGCTGCTGAAGGTGGCAACACCTTCTTTAATGAGGCATATGACTGCTGCTTCATTACAATGGCATCCATATAAATGTATGCAATATTCATCAATCAAAAAAGTTGAAATTCTTCCTGCAGTGAACACCAAGGGAGGATTATGCTAGAATAAACTCTTAAAATAAATCAGTAGTGTACCGCCCAGCCTCACTTCAAGTGGTAGCAAGAGATCCACCCTCTCCAAAAACTGAACTCCTCTAAAGAAAATAATCCAGCCAACATGTGGGAGGATCTGCCGAGACGACCACCCTCATTGCGTAAGGTTCTATTTTGACAGGCTATCCCAAATTAAATGCAAATTACCATAATTTAGGACCATTCCACTCTTCCTGGACAAAAAGTAAAAGTAATAAAAAAAGCACTGTTTAATTGCTCCGTCATTCAGGGCATCACTTAAGAGATACCACATCATCTTCCTTTTGGTGAAAAGGCAGCAAAAAGCTCTGTCATGATAGTCTCTAGCTCAAAATGCCTGTTACATTCACCATGTATTCCTTTTTAGTAGAAAGAGTCTTACACAGAGTATCTGGCTTACAATACTTTTTTTTTTTTTGGAGGAAAGGAAGGAGTAGGAGGACAATAGAACCCTTAATGTGCAGTGACATCATTTTTGGCTACAGTCCCATTACCCAGCCTAAAGCAAGCCAGACCAAAGACCTCCATAGGGGCCCTTCTCTGGGAGCTGCTGGAAGCAATGCAACTTTTCAGAAGGGACCCATTGGGAAGCACAGATCCTTGCCCTGTTAGAGCTACAGAAATGGGCAGGGAGGCTCTTGCAGTCACTGTGCAGACAACAACTCGCCCTTTTCAGACAAGAGGCCCCAATACTCCTGCTCCACAGGGCAAGAGCTCAGACAGGATTTGAGCAAAGCAGGATCCAGGCAAAGCCAGTTAACCCTGGGGAAACCAATCTGTCCACATTGTTCAAGTGCCACTGACCTGAGAGCAGGCCATGTCCCCAGGCCAGACTTATGGGACAGAATTTGCTTCACAGACTAACGGGTAACACAGCAGAGATAACAGGACAACAGCCAACATTACGAAGAGCAGTATGAAATGTGCATTTAACCACACACATAGCGGCAATTTTCATTAAAAGGCCCCTAATGGGTACCAACCAAGAAAAGGAGAGCCTGGCATGTTGTACAGACCTGGGAAGAGATGGCTCCCAGCCTCAAAAACTCATGACCTGAACCTACAAACACTTCTCCTGACTGAGATATGGAGGACAAAGACACAAAAAGGGCTGCAAGGATTCCTATTCCCTACTTCTAACATTCCCACACCTCAAAGACAGCCAAGCCTGCTCAGTCAACAAGAAGAAGCAGACAACTCCAGAGAAAGCTGCATCCCACCTCTAGACACCCTGTCCCTAATGAAGTCATAGACACGGAAGATGACGAGCTTGTGTTCAGACATCTAAAAGCTTCTTTGCAGGGGAAGAACCCCACCTCGACTGTCTGCCCAACACGGCAGACATCCAGCATGGGGTGGGAAACTGTTTGAAGTCTCCACAAGCCTCAGGCTAACTCCAGCATTACCTGTTGCATGAAAGTGAGTATCAGCTACACATCTTGTCAGACTCATTGGATCATGCTTCCACTCAAGCAGGATGCTGACTGAATAGCTACACTGGCTTTCTTAAATATCCCATTCAACAACTCACCAGTTCATCAACTAATTTTCCAGTTCACCCTCTTTCCTTTTCTTCTCACAAAGCATGATTGTCTCCTCATTCAATTATTCCCCTCCCCTGCTCTGTCAGGTGATGGGATCAGACCTCACCTCTAATACAGACACCTGAAAACCCACCTGAATCACTGCTTCCCTACTCTGCAGTGTCTCCTGACAATCTTTTTAACCCTGACCTCACTCTCCTTCAAATCTCAACAGCACCGCTTCAGGGCAGCTTGCCTCTTTCAAAGCCTGGCCCTCCTCCCCACCCTCAGCTCCCTTCACTGTCTCAGAGCAAGAAGGCTTTGGATCCTGGGCCCTTTTCCAGCTTGAACACACACTTGCAAAGATCAGAGAATACTTAAACCAGCCTCTGCTATGAAGCAGCTGCTTCCAGCAGCTCCTGTGATGTCCCAAAACAACAGAAGAGGGCAGAGGGGAGCTGCCAGAGAGGAGCACATTTGCTCTGAAATCCGTGGACACAGTCTGGTCCCAGAGTGGGAAGTGTCTGTCATGCATGAAATACTCCTGGTTTCTACACCCAAGGGCTCATGAGCAGCACACCAACGCAGGCAGCTGTGGGACAACTGCAGCCGTGCAGAGCCAGGCTTGTTCGATCTGTCCAGTGACCAGAGCCCTGGCCTTGCTCTTGGCTCTCCCAGCACAGTGCAACTGGGAAATGGGAAATACTTGTTACTGAGGCCATCTCAAACATCCATTGTGGATTCCACAAATCCACAGCTGCAAAATCCACACAATTTTTCTTGCAACAGTAGGAGCACATGACTTGTATTGTATGAAAAGAACATTTCTTCACCAGAAAGGTGCAGTTTACTAAACCACCCTAGTGGCCCAAGGGCACTCGCAAAGTGCTCTCAGGCAGGTGACACCCTCCTGAACAGACACAGTGGCAGAGGTGCAATATTCCTGTACATCCCCCCAAGAAAGCAAGCACCTGGTCCCAGAGCTGCTAGGGGCAACTCCTTGGGATAATATGCTATTTCTGCCTTCAATCTGACACACACCCTGCGTGCCCAAATGAGTAACTACATCAGAAATCCCAGACACAGAGCCTCATCACCTCCCATTTGACATGGCTGCACATGATAAATCATTTCCACAGCAAACTGGAAGCAAAAGCAAGAGGGAGAAACAGCAAGCCCAGAAGAATCACCTGGCTCTGATCCAGGTAACTCCAGGGCTCAGGAAGCAAATTTCTAATAATCAAGGCTTGCTAGCTGGTTAAACATACTGTCCGTGCAGCACTTCTGCTGTTATTAGATATTAAACACTGTATTTATTACTGTGAAGGAATTTCTGTAACATCAGAAACTCATCTCTATCTATGCCCTGCTCTCTTCATATACTTTAAGACTGCTATCAGGGGGTGGGGGACAGGGAGGGAAGAAAAAAGAGAGAGCAAGAGCATACAAGGTAAATGAACCATGCAATAAAAATTGTTGAAATTGGCTCAGACATCTCCTGATAAGATCACAGAAGTTGAGAAAGAACTGCTGAATTTCTACTGGTGAGAAATTCAGTCATTGACAAAACACATCTACTCAGGGAAAAATTGAAGTTAAACAGACAAACACACAGAGCACTTGCTAAAAATGCCATTTTTTTAAGTACTGAAGTTGAGAGTATTTTTGTCTTAATATGATTCTGATCCCAGGAGTCAAGACTTGCACATTCGGTATCAATAGTCCACTCTGAAAGTTCATACAAACCAGGACTCACAGTATATGGATCTCACACACTAAGATTGTGAATCTGGAAGCAAATTTGCCTCTGTAGCTACAAAACCAGTCTTTCTTACACCTCCCCACATCACTTCATCCCATCAAGTTCAGCCCCGAGATGAACTGTCACCATGAGGGCCCTTAGATCTTTTCAAGATGCTACTGGCAATTTCTGAATTTCTGGCAATAGACTGAAACTACTCATTCAGGGATCTGTAGAGTAATTCAGCAACAGCCACCTGGTAGGAAGGGACGGCTTTTCCTTGGGGCAGCCACAAAGTTCTCAGCACCAGGTGTGAGCCCTGCTCCTGGGTTAGTGGCCCATCCCTGCTGCTGCAGAGTGGCTCAGCCAGCAGAGAGGCAGCTGCAGAAAGTGCTTCCAGCTCCTTGAGGACTTGCATTGTTCTGTCTGCATGATCCACTCTGTGTGCAAATCCTAAGTCTTTGCATACCTCGTGGACACCAACTTCCTGGGTTTGTCAAATGTTTGACTCACTATGGCAGCAGGATAATACTTACTGACTCCTTCTGACAGCTCTTCTGAAGCATTATCTGTTTGCTCACATAGTGAAGTGCTTCATGTTTTAGAAATCAAGTCAGCTTTTTAGCATCCTCCAGCAGGTAAGGCCCTCCCTGCCAGCCCTCTCAACCTGACTGAAGTCAATCTGGTGAAAAAGGAATCCTGGCACCCAACATCAGCCTCACAAGTAGTCCCCCACACACTGCAAAGCAGCACTTTCAGCAGCAGCATACACACAACTCCTCACTGCTGTCTACCAAGCATCCCAAACGTCTCCCACAGAGCTGAACTCTAACAGCAGTCCCCATACAACATCTTCTCCACAGCCCTTGTACAGGACAGAGCACAGTTTGTGGTGACAGCAAGCTCTGTGCAGTGACACCAGCCCTTGCTCCTCCTGCAAAGCATGGCATGCACAGCTCCAAAGAAGGACCTGTGTTCTTTGTTGAGAGTTCCCATGTCCCCCCAAGCCAAGCTCTCCCCAGACATGGCACTCTGCAGCCATCAGTACTTTTCCCCATGATGCTGGTCACTACTGGTACTGCTTGCTGATACCAGTTACTAGTACTAGCAAGGGCACAGGCAGTCTCCAAAAACAGAAGGACACCATTCCCAATTTTTAAAGAAAACCCAGGCAGTAATGAAACTCTCCAAAGAAAACTCCTTCACTTTGACTCCAGCAACAAACCAGTGAGAAATGCCTTTAGAACTGAGTTGGTTCCGTGCTCTGACCTGCTTTCTGTGAACCTAGAAGATGCCCAAGCCTTTTCCAGAAGCCAGAGTGGCTCAATCTGCTGCAGTTAGCTACTAGCTAGCAAAGCTGCCTGTACTTACACACCTACCAAAGCGCCCACAGTTCTGCGCAAAGATCAACACAGAGTTCACCAGGAGGCTGCTCTAGTTTGAAATAGGTCACTGGGTGTTGGGATCTGCGGTTTAAGCAACACATGCTTTGGGAGCTCAGAGGCAGCAGCTGTTCCCTCTTCGGTGGAAGACAAGCCCATTGCAAGAGCCTCAACTCCCCAGCAGCTGCCCCCTGCCTCCCGCAGGGATCCTCAGGGAGGCTGCGCAGTGCCAAGCCCAGCTCCGCTCCATCACACCTCCCGCGCCACTCCATCTGCTCGGGAAACGCTCAGTGCTTCCTTCTGCCAGTACTTGTCTCTCAGGCAGGCGCTTCTGCCAAGAACCCTAAAGCAGTTGCAAAGCTCTCCCAGTTGCACATGCAAACCCTCTTAAGAAATAGCCAGAAGGTTTTGCCTAATGTAAGAGTGTAAACAAACTTGTTACATGCTAATCACCAGGTAGGCCACACACCCTTCCCTTCCCCCAGCCCCTGAATCGGCTGAAAGGACAGGAAATATAATCGTGGTCACATACCTTCGCTTCCTCATTGATGTCCCAGGTGAAGGATATGGCGTTGTATGCAATCTCCTCAATGTTACTGATGGTGTTGAAGCTCTCCTTGTAGTCAGCTGTTAGAAAGAAGGATTCATGAGGGAGACAAAGAGGAGATATCACCTGAGTCCTTAATCACATGAAGCAGCCAGAAACTGTAACTCTTCAGCAGCCCCTTGAGGGCAAGAAAAGCTGAACTGTACTTAGGAATGGATCATTAAAGAGGCTAGAAATGGTTCTCACACACAAAAAAAATCCTCAACAAACAGGACAAAGGAGCAAAATGGGACTTGCAAAAATTTTAAACTAGAAACTTCAGCGAAAAAGCCAGACATCCTAAATATCAGGTGTTCTATGCCTTAACCTGCTATGTAGGGGAAACTCTACCCTGCATGGCAAGGACATAAGCTCTCAATAAAACTCCTTCAATAACAAACAAAGATTTGCATGCGCGTCTGCTTTAAGTGCCAGGTGATTAATCCCTGCTTTGATTCACAGAAGGAAGGGACGAGGAGTACAACCCAGCCTTCAGCCAGAGAGGGCTGGAACCCAGCCAGCCTCAGCCTTGTCTGGAGGCAAGTGGAAATTTGCAGTGTTTTCTTTTTTTCACATGTACCAAAGACCAGTTGTGAGCAAAGCTGTGGGAAGGTGGATCATTAGTCTTGAGGTATTTCTACGAGGATCTTGTCCTTTGAAGAAACACAATATTTAGGACAGCCACTGGGACTACAAGCTGTGATTTAGCTACGAGCACCAGGATATTAAAAAAACCCTGTTGTTTGGAGGGGGCTGTTGATCTCCCAATACAAAACCCTAAACCCCACCAATCAAAATCCTCCCAAAAATCAGCTTCTTTAAGGTGTCCTAAAAACTATAGCATTAGCTCCAAGCAATCACAAACTGTCTCTGGGCTTTCAGCAAAGCTGTGAATAACAGAGAGTGATCCAGAAGTTCCTTAAAATAACAAAGCTTTAGGAGGAAACCAAAGCTTGCCAAGGAATTAGGTCTGAAGTTTGACATCAGCAATGAGAGTGTTCTTTACCTATATCAATGCATCTTTGTTTGGCTGTGTGCTGTCTTGAGTGCCAATATTTCCAGTGCCTGAGCTGATCTTCCCTTGTTTTGTCTTCAGCAAACACAACCATAATGACACTCTGAAAGGAGAGAGGAAAAGACTAAGAAAAAAAAAAAAAAAACAAAACAAAACCAACAAAAAGGTGAAAGAGAAAAAGAGAAAAGGCCAGAGAGTACATTTGTTTTGGAGCTTTAGGCTTTTCTACTTGAGGCACTACAGTATACCAGCACACCGCTGCCAAACAGGAAGGCAGACAACAGCACTTTCTGGATCATAAACAGAGATGAGCAGAACTCCTCTCCTAACTAGAATTCAAGGATCTCATTCCAGGTGTTGCATCATCTTTACACAAGTGCTGACACCACTTCTTAACAGTCTGAGCCAGGATGGGTTGGTCTGGCAGTAGGTGGACAGCAAAGGAACGAACACTGACGTAAGAGCGCGGGTAAGCTGGCCTTTGTGCTGATGCTCTGGTCTAGATTACTGCACTTCGGGAGAGTTTAAGGTTACCATTGTACACACCCTCCTCCCAAGAAACCACAAGTGCTGCCACTCACTCGGACTTTACTGATGGGGTGATGGATTCCTTCACTGCTGCTGACTTCCTTCAGCGTGATTGGGTAAAATTGACCTTTATTCAGGTAAGTCATTGTGCTGTCCCCAGGCTTCTGTCGGAGGGACTTGGAGGCTTCCAGAGTGTATTCGAAGTTATTCCTATAGAGTGAAAAGGGTAGTGATTGCTAAGGCATTTTCCTGGAAAGCTGATTAAATGTTCCACGTTTAATTTGGAGAAATTCCAAAGTCGTTAGTTGACTCATTAAGCCATCAACAGGCAAGGAAGTTGGAAAACAGGATGAGCCCCTTTTTCAACCATTTCCTTCATGAATGAACATTTAAGAGAAGTTCTTGGCAAGCTAAATCCTAAAATACATCAGCAGGCAACACTGGAAGGTCCCTGTTCAGGCTGAGAGCAGCAAGCTGCTCTCAGGGAACAGAAAAGTATCTTTACAGATTTAATTAAATTCACAAGCTAATAAGCTACTCAGTGGCCATCACCCTCTTGGTCAACTGCAACTATCAAACAATGAATTCACTCCCCTCCTCTGGAGTACAGATGAGTTTTATTTCTCCTATTTCTGCTGTAGATTTCCAGCAGATTGAGAGTAAGACAAGCAGATGAGGGAGGGGGCACAGCTGGAAGCAAACTCCCAGACCACTCACAGACAGCACTGCACATTCCCATGGGACATGGATTTGGTGCAAGGACAATAACTGAAGCTGGGTGGTATTTCCAACCCCGCAGGTAGTTTTCCTTAAAGTATTTGTTTTCTTTAAAGATACAGTTTTCAACTGTGAAATTCAAATGAGAAGACATAATTGTATGTTTGAGATCCAGAGCCTCCCCTCCTCCAAAATTCAACTGTGACTCAGTGCAAAATGGCGTGAGTTGTACTGCTTGCTCATGGCCAACTTAAAGAGAGTAGGAGGATATGGGCAAATGGGGGCCTTAAAGCATTACCCAGAAATGCTGTCAAAAACATAATCTTCTGAATTCATGTTGGCCATTCGGAGATTGAGTTCAGTAGGAAAGAAAACCTGGGGTAGACAAAACAACAATTAATACTGCAGCAACAAGGAAAGTCAGTATTAAATAGATACTTCTTACCACGGAACTTCTGTCAGGCAAATTGTTCACCAGATAACAACTGATTTTTGATTTGAACAAACAGGACACTTGAACAGTGTTTTAATCCAAAACTTTTGGGTATCAACTATGCACAATATCTTGTAAACCTTCCAAGTCAGCTTAAGGCAAAATTTTAATGCTTTCCCAAATCTCAAAGGGCATAGCTACACAGCTCCTTGAGGTTTGGCTTAAAAATCAAAACATGGTTAGGCTATTTTCAGTTGGTATCATAAAACAAAATCCACATATTTTCTCACTCAAGGGCCCTACATAATCCAACTGTTCTCCACTGAAACACCACACCTAGAAACTGGCAGTAAGGAAGCTTACAGACAGTCACCTCAGTTTGGTACCTGCAAAGGCACCACAGAGTGCTGAACTCTTGCAAAACCTGGCTCTGTGGATCAAGAGAACTATTTCCACACTCTGCAAGCCAAAGCCTCTGTCACTAGTAAGATTAGTCATTTGCTTTTGATAATGATTTCATGTTGTGAAGGTTTTATTTACCAAGTTTTAATTATGCACCTTTCTGAGAAAGTCTTCTGTTTCTAAGCCACTCTGAACAGATTTCTGGCTCATGTAACAAGAACAGTTAAAGATGGAACCGGATCTCTCCATCCAGATCGAGACACACACACACACACACACACACACACACACACACACAGAGCAACTGCCTCTCTTGGTACCTCTTGCACACCCTCCTTGAAAGTCTCCGAGAAGGTGGAGTCTGGCGTTCGCCTCTGGGAGTTTTGGGGCTGGGTGTTGGAACTGAACTGGTCGGGATTGAGGCTCCTGTCGAAGACCACCACCCGCTCGGGGGGCTCGGGGTGGTACACGGTTGGCGGGATGCCCACGGCAAAGCCATGGGGCTGTGTCTCCGTTTTGATGGAATGGGTGGGCATCGTGGCAATTGAAACGGTGACCGTTGTGTCAGGGGTTGTGAGGTGGCCTCGCTTGTCCATGCCCATCTGGGGGGTGTGTGGAAGGACAATATTGAAAGGCACATTTTTCAGAACCTGGACTCTGTTTTCTCCGGCAGAAATGAGTGACTGTTCCGTCACATTTGGGATGCTGTTCCTTAAAGGGGAAAAAAGAAGCCATGCATAAATCACACATTTTATTTTACCATTAAACAAGAGTTAGAAAAACTTTTCAGCCTTTTGGACAAGGACAACTGACACCAACTCTCCTCCTTGTGCAGAATAGCTCAATCCTAACCTGAAAAGCTGAGAAACTCATTTAAAAAACTCCCAAAACTCCTCACCCACTGCTAACCATGCCACCTTGGAGATGAATTACCCTGGAGCAAAGGGTGAGGGTTCGCAGCCCAGATCCTCACTGCTTGGAAAACAGCAGTCCAAAACTAAGCACTTCCCACCACACATTGGCACACTCAGGCTCCACAAAGTTGCTCTTTGGCAGAGGGAGAAGGACTGACAGCAAGGCTGCTGCTCCTCTGCCCTAGGACTGTGCACCACCCGGGAAGCACTAATAAGGAAATTACACCCCTCTTTTCATTCACAACCCTCCAAGAAAATACACACCACGACTCCTGGGAGTGGTTTGCATAACTTGCCGCTCTCCACCCCACCACACTAATTTCTGCCAGGACAACACTGAGATCTGTGGCTGAGCTGACCTCATAGCTAGTAGCCACTAAGTCAGCCTGCCCTCCCTTTCTCCCTCCCCACTAAGTGGTCCTGCTCTCTCCTTTGCACCAATTCTGATGCTCCCCTGTCTCCTTGGTGAGCAAGTTCAGCTTGCTTGGCTGGCAGAAAACTAGCCACCTTTTCTTTCCCTGTTTGGTGATGGGTCAGTGTGAGACCCAATCTGGTTCAAGAGGAGCAGTGGGAATACACAGCTGGGAAGCAGCCTGCTCTTCTCAACAACAAGTCATTCAATCAGCTCAGCCAGATGACAAACCTCACCTCAGGTCCTTAAAGCACTCTAGTCTGTCCAAAGGAAGAGGATGGTAGGAGTGGAAGCCTGACTTGAGTGAACCTCACATTTGTAACATTCACTTAATCAGTATCATCTGCTTGCGAGGCACAAGAGAGGGAAGGCAGGAAGGGGAAGAAAGATAGAAGTTCCAAAGGATACAAAGAAAGTCCCCAAACAATACAAAACCCAATCACAAACACTTTGAAGTCCTCCCCAACTGGCCCATGCATGAAACAGCAATGCTGCTGGTACCTGAAAACAAAAATCAGCAGAGAGCAACTGAAGCAACTGCATGAAAAATGAAAAGGGTCACCAGTGACCTCTGCAGCCTGGAGAAGGGGTGCCTGTGCTACCAGGCCATGCCTAATGTTAGAAAGCAGCTTTTGCTAGGCTGGCTGTATGACATTAGCACACTAAAAGTAGATGGACAGCAAAGAGCAGCAGTTTGAGCCTCAACTCTCCACACTATGGTCCAATCTCCATCCTGTTCCTGGGGCAACGCAGGAATCTGAGGCATAGAGTAAAAGCTAACAATTTCTCTCTTCCAGCACATCACCACAGTGCAGCAAGTTACTTTCTTTCAGCAGCTTTGATAGTCTAGGAGGGAAGGGAGGAAACAGAGAAGCTATAACGAAAAAGAATACCTTTTGCTATGGTCTTGCTCAGCATGTTCTACCTCCGGTTTAGCTGTTGAAGATCTCCTCTCCCTTGGAACCTGGGAAATTTAAAACATACTATAATTCAATTCTTCCTCCTATACAAAAAAAAATAGCTTCTTAAAATCTGGTCAAATTAAGGAAGCATTGCTTTTGATGCCAGTCATTATTTGCATTGCAGCTTAACCCATGTTCACATGGCTTTGGGATGCCAGGCTGACCCCAGGAGATGCCTTGTGGATCCCCATGGAGCCAACTCAGCCACCTGTGCTAGCCCTGGGCTCCTGCTAGCAACAGGTGGCGAGAAAACCAGTGCAGAAAACCATCCATCCATGGCTGGAGCACCAGTACTGGGGTGAGCAGGACCAAGAGGAGATTTCCCAAGGTTTGCTGGCAGCGCAGGTTCTCTCCTCTGCAGGCTGGCAGAGTTCAGCTTGCTGGATGAACTCAAAGCTTGAGAAAGGATGCTGCTCCACAGCCACTTCCCCAAGTACACGTGCTCTCTAGGTCATTACCTCTAAGACCACTTGAGGCTCTCCTTCCTCCTCAGTGACCAGGGGATTTGGGGAGGCCCAGATCCAATCAGCACATTGAGAGACTACAGCTCATATTTGTGCGTGGCCACATGCAACACACTGGCCCAGACCATACTAAACCTTTTACCAATAGAATGTAACCAGCACTCTGGATTTAAGACAGCTCAGTATTGTTCCTTGTACTTTATGCCACAGACAGGATTTGCCCTGAAAACACAGCATCGATCCAACGAGTCACCTTGCCCACACAAATGCCATTTTCCTGGCTGTGCTGCAAGGCCAAGGCACACAGGAGAAGGTGAACTCTGGGAGCTATAGTGGCTCAGCTTCTTGCATGGAGCACATAATCAACACCCCAGCAACCCAAACCACTCTCGCAGTTGCTGGCACAAGCCCGTGGTGCTCAGGTCCCCTCAGCGACGCAGCAAGGCCACACAAGCTCTCCTGCCAACCCACATGTGGGGCTCAGGACTTTTGTAACCCTCATCACACCTCCTGAATGAGCAAAGCAAACACCTTCTGGTGTATGTATGGAGGAGTGAACTCCTACCACTTTCCTTCATCAAAACCTGTTCAGATCCTGCCTCCATTTGCCAGCCTGGATCCAAGGTAGGGAACTGCCACTTCAGCACGAACATGAAGGGTGAGGGCACCCCTGCACAAACAGAGTTCTTCTCTACAGCCCCAACTGAAAACTATGTCCTTGTTCTTACACATAACCTGGAATCCCCAGAAACACTGGAATTGTTAGACTTCCCACAGTAACCAGCAAAATCTGGAGAACCTCTACTTGGAGACTGCTGGGAGGCCAACACTGACTAGTCACTGAAAAACAAGAGTTTTCCAAGCTGCATTTGGTCAACACTCCCAAACAAATTTTTATCAGTTTTGTTTCTTATAAGGCCTTATTAACCACAGTTGAGCAAGCCCAGTAGTCAAATGGAAGGAAACAAAAGCTATTTGGTTTTACCATTTTGGCTTTTTTTATAGGAAGGCGATCTCATCAGCTGCCTTTAATATGCAGAGGGGGTGTATTAGAAATGCCTTGACATCATTGCTCTATAACATTACTCCATAACAGCCCTCAATAAATCTTTCAACTTCCAGTCATTTTGCTTTACACAAGTGTGCAGCATACCTGTTCTTCCACCGATTTTTTCCGTACACCCACTGATACTCAAACATAAGAGGAAACCTTGAATTAGGCATTAATGTACAGCAAATCCCTTCTGCTTTGCCAAGCATGAAGGATCAACATCAACGTTCTTTTTGTAATCTACAGGTTTAGAAATCAAAATTGATTTTGTGGATTAAAATTGTTCTGGTGAAAGTATGTTGTTGTTTCCTTTTTTTTCCCAAAAGCATAGCAAGCACAAGAACAAAGGAAGTTTTCTCACAAAACTAGCTGAATAACATCCACATCAGTGAGTCTGTGGCATTTTGTCGTGTGTGTGGAGTGTTAATCTCCATACTAAGCATTACAAGAACATTTTGATGTGTAAGACATGTTCAACTCTTAAAAGGGCAGACAAGGATTTTGTCTGCACCATGCAATCTCTCCTCGTGCTTGAAGAACATAACTGAGGTTGTCAACTGCACTCACTACTGTTAAAAGACACAAGCCAAAGTGCCAGGCAGGAGAGCCAAGTCAGCCTCCTGGCCTTCCTGCATGCTCAGCAAAGCAAAAACAGGCATCTCCACCCGGTGAGCCAGGCCACCATAACACAGGCATCTCAGCACAAGCAGGACCCCTCCCTGCCTGGAAATGCCTGCTGGTCTCCACTGACCTGGCTGGAGATAACTACCCTGGCTTATACTTTTGGTATTTGGGAAACAAAGCTCAGCAAAATGCACCCCATGCACACCAGAATGTTCTCTGACTGCTCAGTTCAGCTGTGAGGATCTAGGAAGGCACATGTCTCTGAACAGACCATGAATGCTGGGGAAGAAAATCACTGCTGTCAAAGGATTAACAGATTACAGCAGTTGAAACTCACTGAGGGTTAGAGGGATACAGACAGCAACTCTTTCAGGTGGACACTTCTGTCCCACATACCAACAAAAACCTGTAATTATACCTTAATATTAGCTGAGACTGAAGTAACACAACAAAGCACCAGCAAAAGCCAATGGTCCACCAGAATAGGGATCATGTGAGCAAAAGAAGAGGAGTTTCTTTCTCCATGTAGATTCATATTCAGACAGGGATGTGGTCCTAAAGCGTCATTCTTTATGACTATGTCTATAACATACTGCCTCTTGCAAAAACTGGGGTCAACAGAAAAAGTGCTACTCAAGTTGCAAAGTAGAAAAGTGATACTTAACTTTTACATCAAGATCTAGGGGATCTTATTTTACTGAGCTAAAAATAAATTTTCAGAAAGAGAGATATAGGGTTTTTTCCATTTAAAACCCACATAGCTTAAAGTCCTTGTGATCTGTTCACAGCTTCTGTAAAATCCTCTAGCAAATGACACCTTTTCAACAGGTGGAACATGAGCTCTGCTGGCTGCCAGAGCAAACCCACGCCAATCTACCTTGTAATAATCATAGAGCAGTCCGAGGGCAGCTGCACTGTCTTCATCCCCATTGATGCTCATCATAGCTTTGGTAGCTGCTGTGAGGGGATTTTCAAGAAAAGTTTTCCAGGCCTCATCTTCATTGGTGTAAGGACGTCTCTGAGAGTAGAGAGAGTCATTCTGAAGAACCAACACGGGTCTTTTACTTGAATCATAAAAAAAGAAGAAATAAAAAAAAGCCACCTGTTAGAATACATGAGAAACATTCCTAAAGTTTTTCAAAATTAGCTGCCCGGGTTTCATGGGGTTCATATTCTGATTCAGTGTACTGCAAGGATTAGTCAACACAAAAAGCCCAGAAACTTAGTTCTGATCTCACTCATGCTCAGCGTAAATCAGGATTAATTTGACCAAACTCAGATGGATTACACCAACCTATACAAAAAGGCAAAGCCATGTAAGAGCACAACCGACCTGCTCATGCTCTGAGTCCAACCCAAAAAGAGTTACACACTTACTAGCCAAACCACCTAGGAAGCCTCCAGCACATCCTAGGAAATAATGCCAAGCTACAACATGATCCAGTTCCTATGTGGAACTAGAAAATGTGCATTAATGAAACATCTCTTTTCTCCCGTGCTTTCAAGTGTCTTCACTCTCAGAATACACCTAAAAACACCACCTAGAAGCTACTGATTAGTTACAGATGACATAGGGAAATTGGTAAAGGGGAATTCAAATCAATTTGGCACTGTTTTTTTCTGACAAGGGAAAAAAAACACTTACTGCCTAGTTACTGTTGAAATAATCCACCACACTAGTTTGAAACACACTCAGATGAGCGAAGAAAAAGGAAAAATCTGAGTTATTCCCTTTATGTTATAGTATACATAAAAAATTATATTTACCCTGAACATTTGGAGATTGCTGGGAACAAACAAACTCCAAAATGACTTGGACATTCTGCCCACAGACAAAAGTAAGACATGTAGAAAATGTTGTCCTGCCAGACTAGACAACTTAATATTTTTTTGGTTCTATTGGTAAAACATATGCTTCATTTTTTAAGTCAGCTCAAGCTAATGCTTAAATCTGACTTTTAAACCAGTTCAGTTTTATTTCCAGGGAAGTTTAACATTAGTTTACTGCAGATGGGCTGGGGGAGAAGGGGAGGCCTTTTTATTTTCCTTAATAATCCCAAACTTGACATTTTTAGTGAATTTGCAATTGTTTAAAATAAAAAAGTAATTATTTAAAACTGATAACCCCACAAAAAGCAGTTGCCCACCACCTTCACACCCTTTTCCTAGTAGGGAATTACTCTTTTCATCTATTTACCCAGATACATTCAGAGACTGAAATATACTACAAATACAAAAAGTTGTGAAATAGAAAGTTGTGAAATACTTTAATCACTATAATCAGCTTAGCAGTATCCTACATTTATCACCACCTTCTACCAAAAAGATTGCAAAGCAAATTACGCATTTGATGCTTTATCAGTTACACAAGTCACCCCACTGAGCTGCCATCGGACAGCTCGGCTGAGCTGAAGGCACTGAAAGCAAGTGGGAGTTTCCAGGACTTGTAAGAGCACTTCGTGGCTATAAATCAGTATTATGTAGCTGGAAGAAGAGCAAACAAAAACGACAAGAGACAAGTTCTTGCACCAAGCCCTCTCCTTAGGTCTTTATACGTATTTGTGTACACACTGACACAGATGCCCAAACGCAGATACCTCTGGTATTGAGGACAACTACTTTCTAATCAAAGTGAAGGGACCCACAGAAGACAAAGCAGAATTTTCTTTAGGAACATGGTACAAGCTCTTGTTCTTATACAATGTGATAAAAGAAACCTCAAATATCCATAGCAAGTGGGAAAATCCTCCAGTTAAACTCAGTCATTAAAAAAAATGCAACTGAAGTAACCTGGGTGCAATTCCCTCGATCCATCTCTGCCAAGCTGAAGGGCTAAGTCAGCCTTGCTGGAACTCACAAGACCACTAAGCTGATTCCCTCCACCAACACAATACTCACAAGGGAAGAGAAAATCATCAGAGAACCAAAAATACTGAGAACAAAAGCAGCAACTAACCAAAAGCCTAGCAAATGCAAAACCTACCTATTTTTGTGTTATTTCTTTGTCTTTGAAACACCCAAATTCAATGCATATTGCCCTACAGGTAACCCACCCACCTAAAACAGCACAGAAAAAGTTATCTGCAAAATTATCAAGAAAAGTGCAGTGTTTGGCAGGAACTCACTCCTTTCGGAGAACTACAGCTTCTTTCAGGAAAATGAGACTATATTAATAAGAGAAGGCTAACATATGTTTTTTCCTGCGTTTTAGAAGATAACTGGCATGCTGATCTGCTCACAGAGTAGTAGACATCCAGCAGAGGCAGAAAATAAGTTTCATACAGCAGTTCTAACAATTTCCCGATTTTACTTTCTAAGTGACCACAGTGGAAGCAGAGGAATACTACAAAAAGCAGAAACTCTATCTTTGCCTGTGAGGCTTCCTCAGCCTAAGACGTTCTGTGCTCAGACCACAGAAACTATTCCTCTGTAATTCGCTGATCCAGCACCAGCCGTCCTGTCCCTCACCCTGCAATTTACCTGGCGACGTTCAGAGCTGCCCAGCCGTGCTGTGCCTGCTCCTGCACAGAGCACACCTCTAATGCTGAGGCAGCACGGAGGATTTCTGTCACTGGCATCTCCGTGCCAGAAAAGCAAAGTGCATGTACCCAAATTGCTACGGCCTCATCCACTAAGTGTCATTGGAAATAAACACGCCTATGAAAAATCCTAAACATAGGCATGAGTTGGTGAGCTGCTGCATTGGAGTCCTCTTCCTAGAAAGTGGCACATTGAAACAAGAACTCGGGTTTAAAATCCTACGCATTCCCTAGAAAATGAGTGCATTTGAGTCACCGATCATTCAAAATATAGAAATTTTATAATCGGTTCTTGAAATTAAATCACTTCAGAGTTACCGCCTTTTCTGACACTTAAGTGTCCTCGGCCGCCGTGAGCCGTGACAAGTGACACAGTGACAAGAGCAGCAACAGAGCCGAGTCCTCAAACACAGCCTGGCATCCGCTTGAAGGCGAAGTCTCGTATTCAACACCACGAAGATACAAAATACATACGAGTTCAGTTTAACTCTTTCAGCACGCAGTTTCGGCTACTCCGGGGTCACCGCAGCCGAGCTCGCCGGCAGCCGCCCTTACCTGCCGAAATCCACCTTGCCGGAGGGATGCGCCTCGTAGAAATCCATGGGGGCCGCTGCGGCCGCCGGGCAGCGGCGCGGGGGCTCAGCCCGGCTCCCTCGGCCCGGCAGCTCCTCCCGACGGCGCGGCCGCCGCCGCTGCCGCCCGCATTTAAGGCGCGGCCCGGTGGGGCGGGGGGCGGCCCCACGCCTCGCTGCGGGTGTCGGGTTTCAAAGCCGGCCCAGCCCCGGCGCTCGCCCCGCGGGGCGGGGTGGCCACCGGGGTCGCCCCGCTGCGCCGCCGGGCCCCCCCGCCGGGGCTCAGCCCTCGTTCCCCCCGCCATTCCGCACCGCCCCGCCGAAGCCTCCAGGTACTCCTCCGAGAGAGGAGCGATGGGGGCGGACCGCACGAGAGCGGCTTCCCCGGCCCGGCCCCCGGGCGGCGAGCCCCTCTCGCCACAGCCCCCCGGCGGGGCGGCAGCACCGGTCGGACCGGACGCGGTAGTTCTTCCCCCGCCCGGCTCACTCACTTGTCGTAGTCCTGTGTCATGTCTGGCGGAGGCAGCGGGCGGCAGGACTGGCCGGGCGGGTCGGGAGGAGCAGCGCAGCGCACCCGCCGCTCCGACGGGTTTTGTCGGCTCCTCTCGCCCGCTCAGGTGCTCCCGCAGCCGCAGGTGGACGCGCGCCGCGCCGCGCCTCCCATTGGCTGCCGCGAGCCGAGGGGCGGGGCCGCCGCCCCGCCATTGGTCGGGCGGGCTCGGGGGCGGGGCCGGCGCCGTGAGGGCTCCGCGGGCCGGGCGGCGGCGGGACAGAGCCCCCGGGCGAGCGAGGGAACGGCCCGGGAGCTGCTGTGCGCGGGGAGCGCACTGGAACCCTCTTCGCGCTACAAATGGCATTCCCTTCTCTCTCTCTCCCATCCCATATGACTTTATTTCTTTTTCATGTACTACACCCACTTTTAGGAAAATCTAAACTCACCACAATCACATGAATTGTCTTTATTATAGTCTTCAGCTGCGCCGCGGAAGGTTTAGGTTGGGCATTAGAAGGAATTCCTTCGCAGAAAGAGCGATTAGACATTGAAATGGGATACCCAGTCACGCAGTGGACTCCTTGTCCTGGCGGTTTTTAGGAAAAGGCGGGATGTGGCTGGCACTCAGTGCTCTGGTCTAGTTGACACGGTGTTCGGTCATAAGTTAGACTCGATGATCTCAGAGGTCTTTTCCAACCCAATTGGTTCTGTGAATTTGCACAAGCACTGCACCAGCTGCTGAAGAGCAGCAGATCCATGTGTCGTTCAGTGCCTCGTAGACGAACCCGGGTTTGGAGAGCAGGGGACATTTACAATGCAGTTAGTGCTGAAACTGCATCAAAATGCTCCAGGGTAACAGCAGCAGCAACATCACAAACACATCAGATTTATCCAAAGTGGCATGCATGAAGTTAAATCAGAAAGATCTTCAGTTTCTCCTTGAGAAATAAGGGTGGGAGGTTGCTTGTCTAAGTAACAAGTTGAATCAAACCCATATAGCAACAGTGCTATCTATCATATGTCAAGATCTGTCAGATAGCTACTGTAATTTAAAAGTATGCTCACTAATAAGAGGTCTCTCCTTCTAGGTCAAAATCTCTTCCCTATTTGTACAGGATATACTCCAATGCAAAATTATAGAAGGACAATTCAACCAGCCAACCGAAGGAAATATGAAACTGAAGAAGACAAACTTTAACTAAGGGTCTAATCCTGGAAGTTGCTTAATATCCTCTGACTGGATTACAATTAGTGTTCTAGAAACAAAATGCTCTGTTTGGATCTGCAAACATTACCATTAGGATGGCAAAAGATAAATACCAATACTGAAGTAGGATCTTGCTCTACAACCTGAAATTAACCGATGTAAATTGTTCTTTATGACATGCAGTAAAAAATATTCTGTATGTCGAACCCATCTTTAAATTCTAATTCAAGATTACATAGAAGAAATTTCTTATCTGATCTCACATATGAAAAAAATACTGTCATCTGATTAAGATATTGGAAAGTTACATTTTTCCAAACAAGTATAACTTGCTTTGTTTCCGATACAAATTACAAAACCAGCTCAAAATCACAAGTACTGGGAAGGACTTCTAACTTCCTGGGGTATCATTCCCTCCTCATGCTCCCTGCTTCTCTTCATAGAATCCTGGGATGTGCAGATGCGATCGCTGCTTTTCAGCACAGGTGCACACTTTTCATTAACAATAAAATATAATACTGCCCTGTAGCCATAGGTGACCCAGATGCGGGATGTGCTGGAGGAGTTAAGTCACATGTTTATATTGAACCCAATTGCTAAAATCTTGGTGTTGTGCCACGCTTGGTATTTCCACTTAATTCGAGTTTACCATTATTTCATTCCAAATAACTCAAAGCTGTTTGTCTCTGCAAAGGTGATGCCTTTTCTTAACAGCCTGATACACTGATGAAAACTTGGTTATCGCCATAGCAATCGCTTCCACATTCAGGGGACAATGATATAAACACCGGATTGTGACACCGCCGACTAATCTGCCGGTCACAATCTAGACTCTGCAACACCACCTGTAGGTGTATTTATGTGATGTCACTAACTGGGTTGCATCACCACCAAGTAAAATCAAGCAAGAAACACAAAGGGATTTAACAGAGCTTTGGCTGGGGCATAAAGCCACGCCAGCCTGGTGGGGCAGTGCTCTGGCAGGACTTCCCTTGCCCTGTGCTGACTGGCCTTCCCTTCAACTTCTTCCCTCACTCAGCCCTTTCACCTCGAACTCACTGCTCTCCTCCACCTCTCATGCCCTTCCCTTAACCTTTCCCTCTGCCTCAGTCCTTCTTTCAGCATTCTCCTTCCCCTCTTCACGCATTTGTTTCCTTTCAAATGAATCCCACTCAAAACATGCAAGGAACCCCACCACACATATACACCATTGGCACCCATTGAGCAGAGCAATGTCCCGTCATGCTTGCCCCTCTTTCCAGTCTGTCTTTTAACATCACTGTCTAGGGAAACTGGGATTTATTCTGGACAAGAATTAGCTACTGTTATGACTTACCTAACAAATATGGGTTTAAAATCTCATACCTGATAATTATCAGCTACATGCTCTGGTCATTCACACCTGTGTAATAAACAAACAAGTTGCATCAGGTTTGTGGCAGTACTTTTGATTTCACAAAACATGACAGGGAGTCAAAACAAGATACTTTTTGCTTAATCGGAGCCCCTAAGATACAACACCTAGGCTGCAGAGTTGAATGTAAAGAGCAATGAAGCTCCTATGCTCTTCATTACACAGCAGACCAGGCGAGCTTTCCTTCTCTGCCAATAGGCCTGTGGTTGCTACGGATAGACCTGGAAAAGTGAGCCCAAAGCTGATCACTGACCCCTGCAGAACAAGCCTGAAGGTATCAAAGAACTAAAAAAAGAAAAAAAAAAAAAGAAAAGCCCAGAGTTTTCACAAACTCAGTGGAAACTGAGGTGAAAGAAGGCACAGTGGAAAGAAATAGACAAGTGACATTGGAAAAAGAAGCTGGAAATGCCTTCAAAGAAAGAGATGGAAAAAGCTGGGGGGAAAAGGTAAAGTAATAAATGAAAGCACAATGTCCGAAATATAGAACAAAGAAACAGTTTGCTTTCCACTTCAGTCGTATCCCTATATGCAATATTGCAAACATTCTTTAAAGATTCCCCTTTTGATTCTTTATTTATCCCTAAAGATAATGTAGATACTGTTGAAAGGACACAAGACTATTCAGGGTCAAGAGATGCAGTTCCATCAGCCTGACTGAGGACACTCTGAATTTACTACAATATAAATTCACCAATTTTGCAGTAGCCTATATATCAAAAAAAAAGTCAGCCTGAAACCTAAAATTTTATTGATGAAAAAATCTTTATCATGTCATCCAGTTTCACTGAGCATTTATCATCTCTGCTCAATTTTGTGCTTCCTCTGGGACTGACTGCTGTGTCCATAGGTCCTGCCACACAGGCCCACACTGGTGTAATCAGAAAACAGCATGTGCAGGTCCTTTACTGCCCATGGTTCCCTGCCCAACCCACTCTGCTCCACAGCATGGAAGCCATGCAGCTGCTCGGTCGGGAGTTATGAATGCCCCGGGTCTCAGTTCAGGAAACAATGGTTTGCAACAATTTTGTATCAACACAGCAGGACAGAAGCACTCCAGGATCACAACATAGGCACTGAACATGCTTGGTGGCACTGTCACGAGGCAATGGCAGGGTCTGCAGCCAGTGAGCAAAGCCACTGCTGAGACAATGGGGTGGTCTACAAGCAGACACAGAATACTTCTACAACAGAGAGCAGCTGTATGAGATTACCGCAAGAAAGTGCTTGTATTTTCTTCTAAAACCACCTGATGTACTGCTGGAGGCAAAGTGTAGATGCCAAGGATGAGGGAGGCGTGTTCTGGCTCTGGAAATGCTGCAGTTGTACAAGGGCAGCAATCACTTCATGTGAGGACACCAGCTTCCTTCTCTGTTCTGGTAATCCTTACTCACTCTTGCTCACCATTTCAGCAGCATCCTAGCAAAAGGAGCAGTGAGAGATCTTTCACATATGCCTGTTTCCACGTCTTGGCATGCCCTTTATGCTCCCCCTCATCTAACCTGGCCATGAACAAAGAGCTTCACACATGAGGAGCAACAGGACCAGTAACTGTGGAGGAGATGCTGGAAAGCAAGCATCCTGCATTTAGCACAAGGACAAGTGCAGTGAGAGACACTGCTGTAACCAACCCACACACTAACATGCTCAGCCAGGAAAAATGTACAACCATATGTGCTGGGAAGCCCATTCCATTTTGGATCAAAGGAGAAGATTAATTACACAGAGTTATCCCGACTTTTCTCTGCCTGTGAAGAATAAAACTTACTCAAGCTGAGCTGACATGGGGAAAGGACAGTGAGCTAAGGGACAGATACGTTATTTGGGGATTTAACATTTTCAGACTTCACCTGTCCCAAAAGCCCCATGGATCCTAGCTCTTTTGCTCCCAGCACTGCAACATCCTCTTGACAACTTACTACAATATCCTGAATTAATGTTTTATTCAGAACAAGCAGAAGTCTTATTTGTCCAAAACGGGAGAAAAGTCATTTGAGGAAGGGATTTTTGAGATTTCAAGAAGTTATGAGAAAGTAAGATACTCACTGCCTTGCCTACAATACTCCATGAAGCTTTCCTAAATCTTCTACACCCAATTGTTTCAGCGGTTGTGCTAAAAATGGGTTAAAAAAGATGTAATTGTAGTGAAGCCCATGCAATACACTATGGCAAATAAATTAGATTAGCATTTGTTACAGGCATTGGGCTTTGCTGATTCTCATTGTCTGGTTAAATCACGTTCACGGCCTTAACTCTATGTAAGTCAAACACCTCTCCTTCATTGTCTGGACAACAGTAAAACCTTTGAAAAGAAAAATGTGTTTGACTGAGACTAAGTTGATACTCAGAACACAGACACACTGAGGTAGTGAAAAACTAGTAAAGGTGAAATACCAATTCTGCTGAACACTGTGCCTTTCAAAAGAAAATGAGACATCTGTCGTATTTCTCCACCAAAACAACAGAAAGGCTGCATTTAGGAGAATTCATAAAGCAAGGTTACTTTTGCCCATTTAAACACACTTTTATCCTAACACATAGACTAGGAAAAAGACTAAATTCACTTTAGAAGGCAAAAGGTCTTAGAATAACTGATTCGCTATTGTCTAAGTTAATAATTAATTAAGTTTTCTCAGTATATACTGTTTTAAAAGTTTATTCTTAAAACCCCCACTTGCCTTTATCTATATACTTAAGAACTGTCATTCAAATTTTAGAGTAAGAAACTAAACAAGGAGAGCCTCTTTTACTCGAAATTTCCACAGGAGTAAGTAAAAAAAAGTCGCTGAGCTTTACCTGGACGCTTTCAGCAAATAGTTACATAAAGGAGCTGTAATTTCCAAGCCGAGAGAGGAGGTGATTGGAAGTGCTGGGCTGCGCAGACACCCTGCCCTTCAGCTACGCCGGCAGCTGTCTGTTCCGCGGCGCGCCTCCGCCTCCGGGCTGTACTAACTGCATTCGGAGCAGCTGTCCCAGCAGAGCTCAACTACAACTTCACTGCAGATAAAGCACTCCTGCGGCTCGTCAGCTTCTTAAACACCATTACTCCAACACAAGTGGCGATTGATTAAACTGGATAGAACTAACATAAAGCATTTTTGGGGCACACCCTTTATTTTAAATCTGACTCTTAGCCTGTGTGTCCAGAAGGCACATGGCTCTTGATGATTAACTGCAAGCTTTATACCAGTTTATTAAAGTACAGCCTTAATTTAGTCTAACATCTAAGTGAGCTTTCTTACGTTTGTAACAATGTAACAATGAACACAGTATTTTTAATTTATGAAGCTCAGATTTTACTACTACAGTAGTTTTAAAAGAAAGCTGTACCTATAATTAAGTGCGTAAGTCTTTCAAATAAAGGCTTCTGAATTAAATTAATCCTTTATGTATACCAAGGTGTCTTTTAGATAGTTAATTCAAAACTCTAACAGATATTGCAGTAAAAAGAATGAGACGCTTTCAGTCGTTTGAGCCAGTGGTGTTGAAAAGAGTGACAGTCTATTACATTTCTGTGGATTTTTAACTGATACAAATACTCATCTAGAAAAGTACAAAGAATAATTTTATCAAATACTTACAAATATTAGTAATTCATTCAGGTGAGGTCAAACATAGTAGGTAATGGCTAATTTTAAAACACAAACACTAGACACAAGAGATTTAAACTGGTATGTTCCAAGTCCATTAATGTAAACATCAGTTCAGACACACCTCACCAGAAGTCTGAGGTATCTAGAACAGCGTGGCAATAGATTTAGACATACTAAACTGTGCCCACTTACAAAATCTCTTAACACATACACCAAGTAATAATGCAGTCTACTCTTTCCTCTTCCCACATCAAGCACAGTTTAGCTCTGTATGGCTAAAACTATACCTTCTCATCTGTTTGATAGTCACATTATAGGACCACTGTTCTAAATCCCTGTGCTACAATAACTAATTAAAATACCTGAAAAAGTAAAAACTTTCACCCCGTGTCTTTTGTGTCACCCAAAATCAGGACACGGACCAAAATCAGACCTCCTGCCTCTACTGAGCCAGCAAAGCCTCCTGGTTTGCCAGTATTTCCATGTAACTATTAAAACTCACCTTTAATAGTCCTGCCTGCCCTACCTGTATTTGAAATACCCCTTTATCACTTGCTCCAGACAGGCAGGGCAGTGCATCACCTCTACTATCATTTACCTGTTCCCAATTTTTAAACAATTTCATGGATTGAACTGCAATGGATTTTAAACCCTTTATAATCTACTTGCTGAACTGATTACCCTCCCAGATTACATCTCACCAAAGCCCTTGCTCAGGGAGGAAGTCATTACTCTTTGTCAAGTCTGCAGGCACCATTTTTCTTAGTTATAATAATGCTTAGAATAGCTGTTGGTTTTAGTTTTGATCAAACAGATTTGGCAAGTTCTGTACTCGGTACTGATGGTTGGAAATGATGGATTTCTTTCAGCTGAAAGCAGCACTATTTATCTGGATATCTACACAGCATCTCAGTTCAACATATGTATGTACATGTTATGGTGTCTTTCATGTAGTGGCAGCACCCTACCACACTTCATTTACATGTTGTCTGGGACAGTATATAAACCTGGTGCATAAATAAGATTGAGCATGAGAAACTCATGCAACGGCCAGGGCACCAACTGCTGAAGATGCTGGGTTATAAAGTGGTCAGAAGAAATTCAAGGCTTTAACAGCAGCCTTGCAAAAGAAGAACAACAGGAGGACCTGGCAGTTACTGCTGCCCAAGAAATAGGATCAGATTTTGCACGAGGTACAAAAGTATGCAAGTAAGTTCCTGAAGTGGAACGTGGACCTGAAAGGTGTCAACCTGAATGAGAGGTCTAGGCATAACAAGAGACTGGGAAACATACAGGATGCAAGGAAATGTAGAAAACAGTGCCGGAATTGTTCCAGAACAACTGGAACGTCTGTTTAGAAATAATAAAGAAAAACTCACTGCAATGTAAACATCAACCAACTGCTTCTTTTATTTAACGTTGTATTTAAAAATAAACATTATTTTTTCAAAATATATTTATTGTCATACAATGGTAGGTAAAAAAAAATAGGCATTTTAATTGCAAAATCTCACAATGTAATTAGATGCTAATGTCATGTCCAGTACACTCGAAGTATGTACAATTATGCCCTAAAAAAAAGGTAATTTCACAGCTTCCTGTTGGCTCTGATGCAAATTAATGAAATAAATGGTGATTAACAGTTTCCTTGGCAGTTTCCTTTCCCAGTATCAGTGACCTAAATTATAGATAAAATGACACTGAAACTGTAGTACAGTAGTAGATCTCAGCACTACTATCTTAATAAAAAATGTTCATGAGACAAAAGAATCAGTATAAGTTTACATGTAATACCATGGTTTGGGATCCAACCCATGGGTTTAATACTGGGGTTTTTAGGCCTTTTTTACTTCCTTAGGACTGTGTTGTATTTTAGTTTTTTATAGAGTTTTTTATTAAAAAGTTTGTGCTCTATCATACACACCTCATCATGGATATAAGAGGGCTGAATCCTCAGAAGAAAGGCGAATAACCCTAGTACAAAATGGTAACTCTGGGGAAACTCCACTTCTCTGTAATGAGCCAGATGACCACACAATCTGAAAAGAAATGGGGAGAAAATAAAAGCCCTAAATTACAAGTGCATTTAGTATTTAGCTGGCATTTATATTTTTAACTGTAGTCAGAGGCAAACTACATTTTTCCAACAGCATAAATCGTGATTCTAGTTTACAGTGTTGATTCTGTGAAGTGATCCACTCCTGCAAAACCCTGAAGTAGAGGACTGGACCAAGACATCTTCAGAGCTGGTGCAAACGCACTAAGAAGGAAAAGCCACTATAGCTTCTTGCACTATGAACCAGGATCTTACTCAAACAGGCAAAGAATACGTTCTTTGCCTTTCAGGACTAAATGGAATCACTGTTTGTTCTTCCAGCTTTTAGCAAATGTCGCAATGTATTAAAATGACTACCTCATCCTATTTTTAAAATTTCTAAGACTATCCAATTCAGACACCTCAGGCTCTTTACTCCATTCTTCTCTCTCCATAGGGTTCCCCTCTCATCTTCCTGACTCTATGTCATGGGATAACAACCCATTCATTTATTGTCCATCGCCTTTGTGTGCTAAATACAAATTACGTGTCTAGAGACAAGAGAGAAAAGCTAAGTTAAGTCAATGGAGTAACACAGGAAACATTGGGGCAAACACTGACAAGGTCAACAGAAAGTAATTAGTGCTGTAGCAGCCTTCTGCTTAATTATTTTGTAGCTTTCATGGTGAAAATGTTAATGAAAATGATGAGGTGATTTTATTGATGAAGTATATAATGAAAATAGCAGACTAGACTTGCTGGTAACAAGTGTCAGACCAAACAAAAGATGACACAGAGGACGAGCTGCAGAGATAGCTGTGTAAACATTAAGTTCGGCAAGTTAGGTTGGAAAAATACCCTGTTCTGGATAAGCCTCAAATTCGGTTTAAAATACTATAAAGTTTCAATTTTTAAATAAAAACACTGTACATTGATATGAGGGTTCAGGTGCTATTCACCTATAAATCCTATACTTCTAACTTACTAGGTATTGCCTTGGGATGTGGAGAAGCAGTTTAAAATGTTCCCTGTATCTGATTCAGAGCAGCTCTCTTAAATATTCACCAGAACAACAACTGGGATCTGTCTGTCCCAATTTACGGGTGAGTGTGCTAATTACTAGACTATAAAGTCATTTGCTCACTCCCTCTGGCCCAGCAAACATTTACATTTTACCTCAAACTGGAGGAACAGCCAGATCCATCCTGAGTGCCAGGCAAGCTGCACTTCAGGGAGCACAGTCTGTTCAAAGCCTCCCGAAGTCTGGCACATTGGAATCTGGAACTAGGTCTCTCATGCCATACATCCCATCCTCTGCTCTACCTCACATCCCCCAAAAGCATTACAAAATTTTTCACACACCTCATCACGTATAGAATCCTACAGTCCTTTAGGCTGGAAAAGACATTTACAAACACTGAGTACAACTCCTGTCATATACAGACTTCCACAGCAAATCAGTTTAGAATCCAGTTTAAAACAGTTTTACAATAAAATGCAAAAGCATTTCACCAACCATTTGACTTATCTCAGCTCTGCTGACATTGTAATCACACTTTAGTCCCAGGATTAAAGCATTTCAGCAGTCCAGTTAGACCACGCTGATTTTTAGAGAAAGAATTTGTAAGATTGTTTTTAGTTCTATTCTACATACACAGACGATAAACCCTCATATCTGCGGGAGTAGATGTTGTTTTCCAATGTTAAGTAAGTGCCAGTTGTATAATTAATTACTTGCATTGCAAATGATATAATGGGAAATTTAACTGGTAAGAATTTAAATTCAAATCTTGTTTCATGAAGACTATGACAGTTCGCCATTAACATTTTAATACATTACATATGAAAATGTAGGCTTAAAAACAGCTTTGCATGGAAGATTATTCGCACAAACATACACCAAAATATCCACTCATTCAATGTGCACATAAGATTTACGCAAATCTGTGGTAAAAGGATTATTACTTTTACTCCCTTAAAAAAAAAAAAAAAAAAAAAAGGTTCTTATTCATACAAAAGAATGAATCCACAGAACCAAAGCTCTTGTAATGTAACACTGTGCTTACATTATTCCAACCCATTTCTGTCACGGTGGGTATGTGAAAAATAATGTGAAAAGGAAAATAAAGATAAGCAAATAAATCCACAGAAAGACAGAAAAGACTGCATACTTGTAAAACCCAGTTATTTTCAAGGGGAATTTAATGTTTGAAAAATCAGGACAGTATTGGGGCTACTGATCTCTGAATGCCATTTCAAATTATATACCAGATGAAGACTTCACATGTTGTTCAACAGACAAATGAAATCTCAATTCACATGAATGTAACCCAACCTCCTTTCCAAAAAAATCACCTTCCAATTGCCCACATGAGAAATTCAAGAGAATCCAAGCCAGCTACAGAGTTGATCTTTTTCACTGATATTCACCAGTATATTCCTCTTCTGGATTAGGGTTTCCTAATACAACCAGTGGCAGAACCAAAGTCTGGCATATGATCCAGAAGCCATTGTGATTAAGGCCATCACAAAGTCAGTACAGTGATTTAGAAAATTAACTTTCTGTGCTTTTTTAGAGGCCAGGGAGGAGAGGCCAGGGACTGTTTTCCCATTCTCTGGAGTTGCATCACAACAAAAACAAAGCTTTTTTATGAAACACTATGAAGCGGAGTATTTGTATCTACTCTAGCCATGTTGATTTTGTTGTTGATTTTGTCTCATCTCCTCTTGTCTCATAAACTCACTTTGATCACTTTCCATGTTACAATTTGTCTACTCACAGTCTGAGCCTATCCATTCCTCACACACCCCTTTCTATAAATGACTGTAACTGTATGTGAACACATAGCTGTGCCCACACACTGTATTTATCATTTGCAAAAATATATGTATGAGACTTTACTTTCAGGAGAACTTTCCAAAATGTATTTAGCAAAAATGTGAACACTTACTTCTCATTACATAGTTTAACTGTACACAGCCAATAGTCAGGGTTCATGGCTGTCAGTAAACCACATTTTTCTTGCAAAACTCCCTTCAGGCTATGCCCGTGAAAACAACTCCCATCTGTGTTTTCTTCAGACCAATTTAACTGAAAACTTGAAGGATTTGGCTTTTCAGCACGTCGCACTGAACCAGACAGCTTGCCAAACTGATTTTGTAAGTTCACAACCATTTCTGTGCAAAGAGAAACAAAACAAACAAACGCAAAAGTATTAAGTATCAAAATCCTGAGGTTTAGAGGTGATTAAAACGAAGAAAATGGGGTATTTGTGCTTTTAAAATTTCTTTTGTTTTTTCTTTAAACATCTGTGTGAAAGACTGAGAAATCTTGGAACTCTCTGTGTTCTCTCTGCCACCCTCTTTACAGGTTTTAGTGAAACATTTTGAAACATAATTCAAAATTCCATGTCTTTCATACCTAATGATATTAGTAGTGGGGCACTCTAAAACAATCCTGCCAGTAAAACCTGTAAAACCCATTTGATACTGCTGGGATTTTTATGCTGATAGAAAGCACATTCATACACACATGGATTCAAGGTTAAGCTTTTCACGGTGCAGATTTCAACTGGAAAAGAAAAAAACAACAAAAAATCCTCACTCCATGTTTGCCCACTGCTAGTGAATGAACGACAAACTTCCCTAAGTTACTGAGGCTGAGAAGGGAAAGAAGGTATCATGATAAACCAGCACACACTCTATTGACTGCCTATGCCTTGTTTCCATAGGATAAAATGCAGGTTAAAAAACACTGTTGGAGCTTTAACTTCCTTTTATGACTTCTATTTAAATAAACTCATTCATATATCGAAAAAAAAAAAAAGCCAGAAAAAAAAACCCCTCCTAAAGTAATCCAAGGACTGCAAAGTCTCTTTCAAGAGGACACTAAAATCTGTGATGAAAACCAAAGGTTTAGGAAGGTTTCTGAAAATCTGCACCTAGCACATAAGCGTTCTAGAGCACTGTCTCTACTATGGTAGATTTGTTTTAAGAAAAATCCTGCCCAGTTACAATTATGTGGTATTCCTGCTCACAACACTATGATAAAGTTCTGTAATCTAAGTGGTCCTCTTCTAGCTACAAGAGAAGCAGAGCCAGAAGAGGAAACTCTTTTCCTATAAATGCAGGAATTAAAGGGCATCTGAGTAAATAATCAGCTTGAAATAAATAAATCTAAACATGGTTTTCCATGGGACATGACTTGACTGCAGGATCACCCCAACCAAATTTTGAAGAGTAAGTACTTAAAAAAACCCTCACCGCATTCCTGAAGGAGAAATCCAACATGCGTAATTCAAACCAAATAGGATTATACAACTTATTTAGAAGTCCCTGAACCAGTCACTTCCAGAAACTGAAAGAGCATATAAAAGGAAAAATACCACTTGCCACATTTAATATCCCTCTCCAAATACCTGCTGTTTTCTGGATAGTATAAAATGTAGAATGAAGAACTCCAGAACTAATTTGGCCAAATAAAATTCTGGTTTTCTTTATTTCTATGGACAAGTGGGGTTTTGTTCTTTTGTTTCTGTACTTTTATGTCAACATAAACCCCAGAAACTTCTCACAAGTACTTCCAGAGCTACTAAAATAGAGCTGTACCTGCATTCTGACTTGAGCTGGCTGCTCAAGTAAAGCCTTCCTTGCTTTCTGTAGTAGGCTGCAAGAAGGAGTGGGAGAGAAGAGGGACATGCAAGATCTACCAAAGGACATACTGGGATATTCATACCAAAGCATACGGAAAGTAAACAAGGAAACAGACAGGAAAGCTATGGAAGACCAACAACAACTCAAAAGGAACAGTGATATAAAGGCAGCTGGTAAATTAGACAAGATGAGGACAGAGCACTCATTCTGAAATGTGGTTCATTGTGGTTCATAGATTGTTAAGAAGACTGGTAAAGGCAGTTTCAGTTGTGCGTGTTTGAAAAATTCCAGCCACAGGTTGTAAAATCGTACTACATTAATTGTACCCAGAGATGAAAGAGAAGAGACAAAATATTTTAAGATGTAAATGTTATCAGCCAGGGCTGAAGACTTTCTATGATGGGAAAAGTTGGAGCAGATTTCTGTATTGCTGGGAAGAAGCAAAGTTTACTCACGTCTTCTCTTTAGCACTTTAGGTTTATTCTTGACTGAGTAAAACAATGGCTTTTCACATCTCCACAGATACCTACCAGTAAGAGACATAAGAATTATTAACAAATAGAAAGCTGGAGCAAATGAATAAAAGAATAATAATTTATTACAAATACTGATAGAGTTTTAAATCAAAATCAAAATAATCTAATGGTTAGTGCTATTAAAAGCCACTGCCCCTCCAACATATCTATGGGATCTTTTTCTGAGTAGGCAAACCAAGGCACGTTAGCCTGGATCTACTGTAATCAGTTAATTGTTCAGCTGTATAAGCTATTCTTCACAGAAAGTGAGCATTTAATTAATAACCTGGATAAACATTATGAGTGTAAATAGAAAATTAAGACAGTGATTTAATCATTCTATTCACTCAAGCTTGGTGGATGGATATGTGGAGCAAATTTCTAACTTTTTTTTATTTCTGTAGGGATCAGGAGTTCACACAGAACTGTCTACCTTAAAAAAGAAGTACTTAAAAACCTCTTACTTGGCTCTTTCTTCATCCAATTTCTTTTGCTCCACATCCAAGGACTGTTTTACCACCTCATACCACTTCTTGAACTCAAAATATGGACCACCTGAATAAAATATGCACATTTTAGTTTGGGAAGAAATGAAAGAAATGACAGAAAAGGTGGTCTCCAAGCAGTTAGACCCTGCATCTTGCACCTGCATACAAACTACCCTGAATGCTATGTGCCTAAAGAATATACACTTGATCTAATAACTCTGTAAGAAAGAGAAATGCACAAATGGAATGAAAGAACAGCACATGCCATGTGAAGTGCAAAGAAGCCCTGTATCTTAGGTTTCATAGATTTAGCACAATTCAAACCTTTTCCCTCTTTTCTGGAAAGGTAAGTCTAGAAACTACTTCCTCTCTACCAAATGAACTAGCTCTCCACTGTGTGAAGTGGCCTTCAACTGTTTGAAAGTTGAATTCAAGGGATTAATGAAACTATACATCAAGCTTAGATTTAAACAAATAAAACCTAAAGAAGCTCAGATATAAAATTTCACACAATTTCATCAGCTCCCCACTGTCTATCAAACTAGCCACGACACCTTACAGGGTTGGAAAGATAAACTAGACAATGGTCTTCACTTTGTATCAGCCTCCCATGGTTTTGAGCACAGGAACTTCACTGATATGTGAACAAGTATTTACCAGCACATGCAAAAACATGAAGGCATAGGACATAGAGCAGCACCTTTATCACTGATCCTCCAAAGAGGCACAAGACTGAAGCAGACCAACTGGGTACAGTAAGGGTAAGAATTCCAAACAGAACTATGATGTAGATTTATATATTTAGAAAACAACCAACTCCTGTTCCCCGTGGGTGGAATATCTGCATTGTGAATTAACCAGACTTTGCATTTCCCCATTGCCCCAGCTGCACTGCATGCGATGCTTGCGTCATGCTTAGCTTTGCCAGCCAGCTGTTTAAACTCTCCTGAAGGTGAATATACTGTTCTTACAATCAAACTTACATACCTTTTGTATTATCTGCATTTCTGCTATTTGCACTATCCTGCCTCAGAATGTCTAGATGCTAAAAACATAGATGGTCTCAAAAAGCAAGAGACACATGAAAGGAACAAAGACCCCTCAGTAGTCCCTGAGATTCAAAGGTCTGGATACAACTTCTTTTATCAGCTCCTCAAACCCAGAGATTTAAGTAAATACTCCTAAACTGCTGGGAGAGCAGTGTGGGAGGTGGTAGAAATTTGTGTTAAACTTCATATGAATTATTAAGCATCTGTCACACTCAAACCCATTGTCAGATACATGATGCTACACTGTAGTAGTGCTTTACCTGGCCAGTACTGCTGCTCTGACATTCATATAGCTGAGCAGAAAATACACAGCTCTGTGATACACACACACATACACACATACATATACACCTATATATATCTCAATCATGTTTTATTTGAACAAAACCTGTATTGTGGATGTGTGCAGTTCACAGAACACACAGAGTAGGTAAGTACAACTATCTATTGTATTGCTTCCAGTGTGACTTGAAGAAATGTAGGAGCTGAAACACTATTTTTAATTTAAAAAAAAAAAAAAAAAGGACTAGAGAATGGATAGTTAAGTTGAAAATGGAGTCAACATAAATTGAATCTTTAAAACTCAGAATTAACCATTATCCATTTCAGCACTCTAACTTTGGGAAAATGCCAGAGGCAGTTTTGAACTCTGGCACTAATCAGTGCTCTAACAGAAATTCTCACATCAGCTCCTCTGCACAGCTGCTCACCATCACCCCAACATTCTATGCACAGGGACAACACAGCAGAGCATATGGATCATTTTCACCATCAGATTTTAAAGCAAAAAAGTGGGCAAAAAATGAGCTGTTAATTCCCAAGGACAATGAGACTGGTTAATAACGGAGAAACTCCATTAAGACATTAATGGCTTTGAGCCTCAGCTTGTAAAGCAGTTGCACAACTCCCCACTCTTGTCACTATCATGTACCTCAAGTTCTCAAGGGAAGTAAAAAGGAAAAAAAATCCACCTTAGTTTGTGTATCTACTTGAATGTGAAAATTACCAGTTTTAGTTAACAGTGATGACTGTCTCTAGTTACAGCAGTAATTGGGCTCACACGACTAACACCATAATTTTATTATGGACCTAAATTTTAAACAAAGCAACAGAAGGGTCAAAATGACCCAAAACTGGATACAAGACCTAACAGATAAACCACTGTAACACATCTTGGATCTTATCTTTAACTGTGATTTGGATCGGGCCATGGAACATCTTCCTGAACATTTCTAATCTTTTATTTGGTCTTTCTGCCCTCAAAGAACCATGTTCACACCATTATCTTCTCTATCTTAATTGCTGCTAGCTTTTCCACACTCTCTCAGGATTATTTGGACTAAAACTAGATTACATCTGAAATATGTTACACACTAAGACATTTTATTTAACAAGACTAAACAAGTTCGGATTTTATCATAAATGTGGTTTGATGCCCCTAGTAAGTATCTGCTATTTATGATCAAAGTGTGCTCCTTCTTCACGGCATACCCATTTATCTCCACCTACCAAGCATAAAACTCTAAACCAGGGGGTAAACATGCACAAGCAGAAGCAGAGAGGCACCCAGCAAAATGTGTACCAAATTCCCCTATGCAGAACAGTAAGAATTATGCAGGTACACTGAGGCCATTTTACATGAACAGGATCTACTCTTTTCTCCAAATAAAATTTCCCCTAAAGAATGACAAAAACACATTCTAATGATCAATAAGAAAAGTCTTTCTAAGCCTGATTACAAAAATGTTTCATTTACAAAATCATAACACCGCTTCTACTAGAATATTTATGTACCTTCTGTGTTATTTTTATTTCTTTCTTCAGCAAACTCTGAAAGTAACCTGTAAAAAAATTGTTAAAATCAGGCTGTTTTGTAGATCCAAATACTGTACTTTTCACATGAAGTTCAAATACAACTGACAAAAATGACACCCTAATTTTATTTCAAGTTTCAGATAAAACCCAACAAATTTTAAAAGTAAGTAATATTTCATGTCTAAAATACTTTCAGGTGTATGGTTAAAGCTAATGAACTTAATTGAAATTCCAATAGTATAAATTTAACTCTAAAGAAAGAACAATCCAAGATAAGCATTTGCAGTATTTGAAATTTGGGGGTTGCTACATATTTGTCTGTACACTTACCATTCATAGTGATCATCTAATAAAAACAGTAATTTGAGCACAACTACAATAACTGCTGCAGCAAGAACATCATATTTCACTTTTCTTGTTGACTTATTTCCAGGCATAAGAGTCAGGAAATCCACTTCTCCAATACCAATCTTTTTCACCACTCGGCAAGTCCAATTATGCAATTCATCTGATTAATATAAATAAAAATATAAAATGTTAAGACAAGCTAGAAATATTTTTACGGTGCAAATATGTTGGCCATTTGAGGAAAATGATGCTTAGGTCTTTTAGGACCATTTGACAGCCTTATCTTCCAGGCTGAGGAGTATTTTTGGATACTTTTAAAAATACAAGGCGACCTTCACTGTGCTTACATGGAAAACACTTGTGACTTATTATATAGTCATATGGAGAATAAAAAAAATCACATATTTAATACTGCTTTGATGTTACTTGAATAATGTAGTGAGATCGTTGTGAATTCTTGTGGGAAAGCCTATTGCAAATCCACATAAATATATTTTCAAAAAAATCCCCAAAAGCAAAAAACTTGTCACAAACTTTTTTCCTGCGTGTTGACTAAACACCTATGGCAGGAATCAGCACTGCACAGAGGAGGAGCAGGGCTGGTTGTAAAGAAGCTGGTTGGGTAAGGAGAGCAGTTTGATCGTGGCAGGGCAGCACCTGCTGCTCCCCCAGCAAAAGCTGCCGAGGTCACACCTGGCTTTCCCTGCGCAGCCCAATCGCACCCGCCAGGGAGATCCAGCTGCCGCTCCACAAGATATACAGCAGTCTATCTACACAGTCTCTTATTACTCTGCTTATTTTTCACAGATACAAATCCCCCAAATTCCTCACCTTTCCAGTTCAGCAAGAAATACAGGAGTTGATTACATCACCATCAGATTCCACAAAGGTTAGCAATGTATGACTAAGTACAACCTTAATCCAGCTGTACTTATACTCTTGCTGCTTACAAAGTGCTCAGTAGGAACTTGTTTTTAATCCTCTCTCACATAACAGTAAAAGTTAAAAAAAAGTGGAAATGAAATTTTCTTATAAATACTAGCAAGATACTTTGTTTTATTCTAGATACATAAAATAGTCTCTGCATTGGTATTTAGTGTCCTTTAACACTGCCAATTCATTGCTCTTCTTTTAGGAGTTGTTAAGACAACAGCAGCAGTCCTTTTTCAATTTTTAAAAAATGCTTATACATATTAAAATCTTAATTGCAGAGGAAAGGACAACATATTCTCTTCTGCAGTATTTTCAAAGAATACTTAGCTTTGCATTTCTCTGTAAAAGATCTGAAAATGACAAATTTGTAGCCTTTTTTTTTATTCAATTGATACTTCACAATCTGTAAAATAATGTAATCCTCTATGGGATCACAACACTGGCATAAAACTACAAAGTCAGAATTACTACTCTGGAATTTTAGCCCTAAACCTGTTGGTTATCTTCTATTCATTCAATTGTGAATGAACAGAAAAACCAAACACTTTTATTCACCGTAACTAATTGCAAAATAAGACAGTAACTCCCTCCCCTACTATGAACTGTTGGAATGTTTTGAGAAAAAAAAATTTACAGGCAATCTGTCTGTGTAATTCATCTTCAGTGACAGTGGTATTTTACAGAAAGTATGGTAACCCAAAAGACAGTTCACATACTAGGACATATTGGTCTTTCTTTGACAAGTCAATATTCAAGACTTAATTTTAGGATAGACAAAAAGAGTCAATACTTATGCAATATATGATTTCAGAACTAAATAATAAATCAAGTGAGACGGCAGCCGATCTATCACACACCATCAATTAATATTAAAATAAATGGTAATATACAATATTATGTAACACACAAAAGGTATTCTTTGTTAAAGAATATACAGTCACATATGAAAATTCCAGAGCTAAGCAATCAGGTCCCAACTTCATGAATCATTTAGCTAAAGTTAACATATCACATCAATTCAACAGGTGCCTCTTAGTTCACATGGATACTGAAAGATTTAAAATGAAGTATCCACTCCACAGCCTTAGAGAGCCAACATCAGAGCACCCCTGCATATCTGGGCCCATAATACATACTCTAAATGTTTGATGAAGGTGCTTTCTATAGAAAGAATATCTTTCAGTTCAAGCTTAAATGGGAATAAATTAGAAGGAAAAGAGCAGGCACTTTTGAAGTAGTAATTTAAGCCTTTTTGCTAGAGTTTAATAAACCACAGAAAAATTTTATCAGTTCGGGCTAGGGAAAATATTTACCAGGTAAATTGGCTTCCATCAAATACTTCATGCACAGCATGTCTGGATGAAGAAAGCAGCTGTCTGTTATATCTGGAAAACGAGGCAGGTCTAAAAACGCTGCAAGCTCATGCATTTTGTTGAATACTTCTTCATATACAGGCCACGACTGAAAGACAAGGTTAGAGGGGGTTATACATTTGCTCTATTACTCTATTTGTTAATTATTTAAAATTAGTTATTGACACTAAATTCTGAATCGTTTAATTACAGGATTATTTATACAGATTCTTTTAGCACTCTATGACTAAACACATATGAAAGAATGGAGCCAGATTGCAGTACTGCAAAGAGAAACAGGCGCTAGTTTTAAATTCCATTAAGTATATAAGGAACAAATAGAAAGTTGCTTCAGATCTCCCACCACCTCTCTTCTGAAATGCTCATTATGTGTCCAGATGCTCCAAAACGGAGAGCTTTTGGAAAAAACCCATACAGATGCAACTGCAGGTGAACTGTCTAAAGAGCTAAGAGGTCAGAGAAGCACAGAAGGTGGAGGCTGGAAGGGACTACTTAGACCATTGGGTCCAAGCCCCTGCTTGAGTCTGCTTGAGAAGGCTGCCCAGGACCACCTGTCAGATACTGAACATCTCCATGGATGGCAGCTTCCAAGGTTTGTGGGAAATCTGCTCAAGTGTTTCACCAACCCCTAAGTACAAAGGAAAAAAGATTTTGTTTTCCCTTACGCTTAAATGGAATTTCTTGTATTTCAATTTGTGCCCATTTCTTCTCATCCAGTCACTGGATACCACCAAGGAGGATCTGGTTTTCCTCCTTTGCACCCTTGTGCAGGTACCACATCACACCCACCTTGAGTATTCTCCAGCTCCAGGATGAACAGTCACAGCTCTCTCTGCCTCCCCTCATTTGTCAGGCTCCACTCCATCATCTCCATAGCCCTTTACTGAACTCACTCCACTTGTTCACATCTCCCTGTACTGGCTAGCCCAGAACAGCACCCAGCACTCCTGATGTGTATCACCACTGCCTAACAGAGAGGAAGGATCCCCTGCCTCCCTTGAGGACCTGTGCAGTCACCACAACTGCTCAAAAATTGACAGTGACCTTGCAGTGGCACCAGCTGGCTGCCTCAACAATTGTGCAGCATCTCATCACAGCCCATGAACCTTCATACGTCCACTTTGTTCCCATTTTCTCTAACCTGCTTCTCAAAAACTGAAGCAAAAAACCCAATCATCACTTTAGTCTTCTCCTTGGTCTTTGTGACCATATTCCCATTCAGCACCAGGCCCACATTCTCTCGAACCCTTCCACAGAATCTTTCAGGTAATTTAGTTTAAAAAAAAAAAAAATCAATTGCATATTTGCATATTTATTAGTGACTATAAATCTGAAATTCTCTTTTTGAAACCACTGACTGCATGAAGAAAGTTCTCCCAATTTGTACTGAGGTTTGCTGCTGTAGGAGAATATAACTTACGGAACGACTTTGACATGTTTATTCATAATGAACTCAGCAGGACCTGAAGTTTGCGTAAGTATGGATGTAAGGTTTGACCCTCATTTCACAATACCTGAACTGTTTCATTCAACATTCCTAATTCTCTATAGTTTAAATGATTACTTGAATTTACCTCTAAAAGCAACAATTTCAGTTGACCAGGCAACTTTACCATTCTAAATGTATAAAAAGCAATGATTTTCCTGCTTCAGCCATTAGTTCTAATTCAGCAGAGCACTTTACCATGTCTTCATATTTCATAAAAGTCAATTTGTACATATGGAACCTTCCTTTAAAGGAAACTTAGCAGGGCTTTACACCTCATGCACAGCTTCAAAACTTTCCCGAAAAAGAGTGAATTCAGGTTTCTGGCCTTTTTTTGGTTCAGATTATAAACAGAGTAACCGTGTTTACAAGAAGACACAATGTGACCTAATGTGGTTTTATTCAATCATTTGCTTTCATCTATTTTAATATAAGCTCTGTAGCCAATGCCCAATTTTTGTTTTGCGTGATTACCAACATTACATTTGCTTTTTTTAAACGATCTCCCCTCAGACTGCAGTTCAGACTTGCATGAAGACATGCTCAGGCAAATGAATAATTCTGCTGTCACCTACTATTACACATGTAACTTTTTGTAACAGTTAGGAAGTTGTATCATGTTCATTATAGTTTCTAAACAGAGTTAAAATTGGCTAAGACTGCTCCAGGACTATCTTGAGAAACAAGAAAAACACACATTACCAGAGTTCTGCAGAAGACCAGGCTCACAGTATTTTCCATCCCTTTTAAAAAGCAACACTAAATTGAATACCAAACCAATCTTGGAACAAACCTGAATCATATGTAACTTCACTTAAGTGTACTGGGAGAAAAGTTGAAGTCACAGGTAATTCAAATAAGAACATTACATGAATACTATTCATAATCAGATAGCAAGGAAATATGCTTTCCTCTAATGAAAAGCAGTTGAATTAGTATTTTCTTAATAATAGATCACATATGAAAATTAATTAAGACACTGGGAATTCAGTCATATGAAGCATTCCCATTCTCAAACATTGAACTATCACTAATGGAGCTATCCAAAGTCTAATTTGACTCCGAGCTACTTTAAGGAATATAGATCTTAATTGCAGGACTCCAACAGACACCTTTATCACCTTTTACCTGAGCTTTTCTCCCTGTACCAGGGCAAGAAGACAGCTTTCCTAACCTAGGTATTAGCGAGTCAAACCATCCTCCCTCTGCCCAACACCTACTTTTGTTTCCAAGCTTTTGTTTGCAATTTACAGAAGGCAATTTGGTTCTTTTTCAAAATGGCTAGAGAATGTTCTGCTTTGCAATGACAACTAATGCTTTCCTTTTTGTGAAGGCAAACAAGTGGTATAAAAACTACAAATAAAAATTAAGACTGAGAGCTACCACTTGGGTTATTTTAAAACCAGTGTTAACAGACAAAACTGTTATTTTTGATGTGTGTTCATAAGAGATCTAAACACACTTGGAATGTGCATCCTAATAGAAGACAAAGATCAACCAAATCAACTGCTACTTTCCAGGGTTTAAATCCTAAGCTCAAAAACATTCCCTGTAGTAGTCTCATTGCTACAATGCAGTGCTGTGCCATGAGGATGAGGTTGAACTGAACACCACTTCCAGCAGCACAGCCACCTCTGGAACTGGAAACAGCAAGCATAGCTGCATCCAGCACAAGGTCACACCTGCCTGGGACACAGGACAGGGCTGAAGGCTGAAAGGTCAGGGCTTAGGACACTGTAGGGTTTCTTCAGTAAGCAAGCACTGGCTGTTTTCACCAGTCACTGTATACCCTCTTCATACTCTGTTTAACTCTGAAAGAGCTGTGAGTTCATTCAGCAAATCCTTTATTCTGCAAAGTTTCAAACATACTGGGAGGGTTAAAAGAGAAAGAACTCCTGAACTCCACACAACCAACACAGCAAATGTTGAGACAATATTAAGAAAAAGAAAGATGCAACAAACAAGCAGACTCAAAATTAATAAAAGTTATCACCTTCTACCTAGCTACGTATCACTGCCAAAAAAAAAAAAAAAAAAAAAGAATCTGATAAAACAAGTTGCACTGGAAGTCAACCAGCAAATCCACTAGGAAAGCAAGACCCAGAGCCAGGGCCTCCCTCCTTCAGTTAAAAAAACTCTGCCTCCAGCAACCCATGATTAAACCCCAAGGGAGGAGTACTTGGACAATAGAGGACAGTGTTAGATCATATGCCACACGACAAGTATAACTTTCACTTATCCAATCATAAATTAAAAAATTCAAGATGTATTTCTGCGCTAAATATTAGGACAACTCCCCTGTCCATCAGCACACGAAGTTACTGAGCTCTCACCTTGTTTTGGGAACCTGGGAAACAATAAAAACCACATATAAAACTGAAGTTACAAACCCTTAAGGGCACCTAGTAATTCCGGGAAGACTGACAGAAAACCCTTTTAAACTATGACACCTGCTAGCCTTTTCAGGTGTTTTGCAAGCTGGGATTCCTTCAAGACTGATCAACAATGCTGACAGAATCTGTAACTTGTCTAGATGGGGCACAGAGGTTGCCAAGACCTTTCTTTAGCTTTGTCTTTAAAACATTTGTATCTTATTCCCACATGTGACAAATAAGGTCACTACAGGTCTTCTCCAGAAAGCAGTATAGATTAGTACTACCTGAGAGTACTTTCCCCTGCCCCCTGAGCACAAAATACACACTGTTGAGTCGGTGAAGAAGTGTCTATAACAAGATTTTCATAATGATAAATATTCATTAAACTATTTAAATTAGTTGTCTTTATCTTTCAAAGTTACATGGCATTTTTCACCTGTATTAGAAAACAACAAACTGGTTTTCAGGAGCAGAGGAGCCAAACTATTAGCATGATAATCAGATCACAGTAACAGGTAATTGTTTTGAGTAAGCCAAGATTGCAACTTCTCCTACTTGTTTGGACAATATCAGAATGTTGCTGATCAACAAGTAGAAAACAGTATGCACTGGCTGGCTTTCTAGAACCATTTGCAGGCTCCATAGTTTCTTGTTTTAAATGTGGTCTGACTGACTCTTCTTGGATGACTGCATAGGCCATTTCCTTCTCCCATATCAGGACAATATCCCATTACTAACATATTCACAATTCGGCTTACGTTATAATGATAATGTTCTATTATTTCTGAAAATAAGTAACTATACAGTTATTCTAAATTCTTCATTTTATATTTTTCCCTTCCATCCTTCTGTCCTGTTCAGCACTTTTTTTGCAGCACAATTCCCTTCCTCATCATCCTTCTACCTGTGCATTTCCATCCTGGGACCCTTTTTTTCCCCATGCCTGCACATCCTCTAAAGTTCTACCTTCCCTGTGCTGCTCATATTCCACAATGGACCTTTTTCCCCAGGGATTTGTTTAATGACCATTTAATACTGAAACCTAGTAAGGTCTGACTCATTTTTTCATTATCAGCTTTTTGTAAGTCTCAGGGAATCTTTTAACGTCTAGAGTTGGATATGCTGGCAATAATCCAAAACTCAGCAAGGCTTCATCATTCTTAAGATGACAAATTCAACTTAGACCGAGTTTGAAAAACAGTGTACTAAACTTACCAGGAAATGGATTAAGAAAGCCATTTAACTTGTAGGTTTGGAAAACAATGTGTTATGAGGGTTTAAGAAGTGGTTTTTGCAACATAATCCAGAATTTTGGTTCAAACCTTGTGTAAAGCAGGGCATGCCCACAAAATAGAAGATATTTATTGTAAAAATAGCAAACCAAATAGCTGCCCTAATGTGTGTAAACATCTTTGAAAACTGCCTGGATTGAAACACACATTCCCAGGAACCCAAGCTGGCTTTACATCTACATAAGGTAAAATAAGGTACCAACAATGAGCAGAGCAGTCAAGTTCTCAATGGCACTTGGCTCACCTTATTTTGCTTCTGCTGCTCAACTGGTTCGGATATATCTGGTCATCTGCAGCATGAGCCTGATGTGGGATGACACCAGCCACAGTGCATGCAGGTTGTATAAAAGAATTGACAGTAGAGACAGTAACTGTATTAACTGTGAAATTTACCCCCAAATTAGTATTTAAAACTGAATGAAATGACCTTGCGGACCAACCATTACATACTAGATCATTAATGTAGTCACTAATCATTTTTTTCATGTTTTTTGTGTATTCTTACAGTACTACTAATCTCACTACCTCCCATATAAACACACACCAACAAATATTGCCGATTTCTTTTCAAACAACATTGGTTTTCCCCCCTTGCCTGACCTCTATCTACCTCTCAGGCACCACCACCATCACACCTGGAGCAGCCACAAACTAATGTAATAGCCATCAAACACAAATTAAAGGTACTTTAACACTGTGTATTATGATGAATACAAACTTTTAAAAAATAGGAAACACTGAAACTTTTTTTGCCATCTAACCTAGCTGGAAAAAAACTAATGCAGTCAACTTTGTTACATGGTAGTAACAAAGTTGTAGTCTTTCCAGGAAAGCCTTCTTTGCCAGAGTTTAAGGTATACAGAAAAGACATAAGCAATATTTAAAGAGACTCTTTAAAGGTCCCTTCCAACCCAAACACAAACCATTTTGTGATTCTATGACATTGTCAGCACTATCACCACTGGTGTATAGAAACACCCAGGCTTGTGATTTGCTGGTGAGTGTGAAAGTGTATGGGGGAGAACCCCTGCACCCTTCTCCTGCCTCCCTTCCTAGGTCACCATCAGAAACAGGAGAAGGAACAGACCCCATGAGCCTTGCATCTGACTCAGTGCACTCATTTTAACATGGACTAAATGAGTGGATAGATTTCTCCAAAGCCTGATATCCATGAATCACATACAGATGCTGATGTAACAGCAAGAGGGTGTGCCTGGAATTATTAAAAGGGAACCAAATGACAAGAAGACAGGTGAAACTGCTATAACTCCATTTAGATAACTGCAAAGAAATATGCATCTCGTGAAACTTCTTCCATTAGAAAAGACAAAGAGATCCAGCACACAAGTAAAGCTGCTCCTTTACAAGCCTGCCATCAAGCAGAAAGAAGAAGTAAAATGAAATCTATTTGTCCACCTGGAAGACAGGCAGACAGGTTGCCCAAGTTATCTGTCTGGTAACAAATGGGCAGAAGAGATGAAAAAAGAAGTCAGGATACCATTTGAAAATCACAGAAGTCACATCGGCAGGCTCTCTCTTCCTCTCTTCTTTTAATAACTGTTTCAGCTGCAACAGCTACTACATCTTAAAATCCCGAATTACTCGGGATCACTGTTTTAAGAGGAAGTGAGAAGGGTATTTGTATAGCAAAAAGATTAATTTTAGAAAATGGCTCAATAAACAAAGTTTATACACCTTGAGAGAAAAAAAATAGGTGCTAGGATATGAGACTGCATTAAACTGATACACACAATTTTTACTGAAGAATTCAAGATGGCATGAGGATGAGCCAGCAACCCACACACAAAAAAAGCCAACTGAACATCCAATACAACTGTAATCCTTTACTAGGAAATAAAATTTTTGGCTGCTGAACAGACTTTTTAATAGGTTACTTTCAGAGGAAGACATATTTTTCATTACATGATTCCTGGTTAAAGTGGTGTTTGAATAAATGAGTTTCAATATTATTAAACCACAAGAGACACGTGCTCAAGCATTAGCTTGTTCATGCTCATAAGCTAAGTCTGTCAAATACCACTTTTCTAAAACAATGTACTCTTTCTAAAAATACAGAGAGCATTCCAACAAGGAGCTGAACTGTCATAACATATTGAAATTTAAGAGTTTGGGAACAAATTTTATTGAATTTCATAAATATTTTGGTAGGTTTGTTTTCTTCCTTCATTAAGTAATGCTTAAAGACAGGTATGGACAAGCTAGAGTTTCTGTTACACAACAGCAAGCTCTCATGATAAACTTGATTACAATAACCCTTTCAGCAGTGAACTTCCTCCTCAGCTTTTTTTCTTTCAAATAAAAGCCTCACCCTTGCTTCTTTTCATTCTGCACTACTTTCTATCCTGAAAAAGTACTGCATGCACCTGCTAAAATGCACAAAAAATACAGAGTTAGGCAGAGAGAAAATAAACCCATCAATAGATAGACACCCACCCCCCAAAAAATTAAGATTACAAGGTATCTCAAAACACCAGCAGACCAAAGCAGGAATCCCTGCTTGTTTGGGAAAGTAAAAGCAGCATAGCTGATTAGCAGAATTTGCATAGATAAAATTTTATCTCTCTTAAAAGATTTTTTTAAAATAAACAAGAATGACCAGCTTCTGTCTTTCTTTGAATTCTTTACAGAGTTACCACTGAAAAAAGAAATAAAAAAATCATATGGCAATCAAAGTTATTAAAATTTTAGTCAGGAAAAGAGGCTCTTACACATAAGACCTGGAATATTTTGAGAAGAAGACTTCAGCAAACAGAGGAACATGACTAGAAGCCAGACTGATGGATACACTCTCCAGAGAAGCAGAAAGCTGTTGTTATTCCAGTCCAAACTCTCCAGAAGAAAACAGCAAACATTTTGACCTGCATTTATGAGTTCACTAACAGATTTAGTCAGGAATTACTCTGTTTGAATCAGATCCAAACTAAAATATATATGTGCAATCCACCAAAACCTAAAGTGTTAGACAATCCATATGTCAGCAGTTTCCTAAGAGCTGTGTGATGACTTGAAGACATGGGCTTTAGACAGTAGCAGATTATTAAGGGATACAAAATCCTTTTGAAAAGCCACTGAGGAAAAAAGAATTAAATACAGGCACCATTTTACAGCATTTAGACAATCTTCAGGTTTCTTCACGACTGTGGCACAAACCCACTCCAGTCCCTCAGGCAGGTCTTTGTCCCAGTCTTCCACCTCGGGAAAAGAGCAGCACAACACCACCCCCGAGAGCCAGGCCTGGCAGGAGCAGCCGTTGCGTGACCAGGGGGAATGACCAGCATCAAAGGAGGAGAAAGAACCAAATATTCTGCAACTGAGTTGGTTTCACGTGGCTTATACTAAAGCAGGCCTAAACTCCATATTAAATGAGGAAAAGATACAGAGCAGCTCACTACTTCCTGCATGCTGAGCTAAGACGCTATCTTGGTTTAGAAACAATATGAGATGAAACTGTAATGACTACACCCTAGTGCACTTACGGAGTCTCAGCTAAAAGCATGTTCTCTTCAGTAATTCCTCAATTTCATATGATCAACAGTAAAACCTTAATCACTATGCAAAGAAATGAAGAGAGTATTAACTTAATCTGTTCACAAATCCAAGACCTGTACCCGCTTTTACGGCCAAAAGAGGACTGCACAGAAGTGAAGACTGTTTAGAAATATTAAGGGTAAAGTACAAAACCCCTCAAGCTGCCATCCCTGTCAGCGCAGGATGGCTCCCCCATGACCTAGAATTTATTTACTCTTACATGGCTTTTCATGTTTCTCTTCTTGCCACATTTCTAGGCCAGGCTTCTTGCAAGTGTTCCTGCTTCCTCCTGGCATCGGGATCATCACTACTACTCAACAGTAAGGAATTTTACATTGTGAATTCTTAAACAAGCAATTCCTTTATAGTTCCTCCATCAAAACAAACCAAAAGGTCACTAGAAAAATACAAGCATGAAAAATCTTTTTTTCAAATAGCAAAGATTCTGCTTAAGAAAAATGTGTAATATTTATTGCTTAGAATTCTTTGGTGTAGGCTAGACATACCCCTTTTATGCAATGATTTTGTATACTTTTACCATTTAATCATTCCCCAAGTTGAATAAGGAACATCCTGAGATCTCTAAATCTGAAACTTTATTGGACACCTAACTTAAAAGCCTGAACTATGACTTTGAAAGAGTTGTTCTAAGATAACTAGTTAATGAAAAATGAAGTTTTACAATCTTTAAAAAAGTCTCGCCAGAATACAAAGCGCACAACCTGAAAGCCTAACTGAAACCCCAGAATATTAAAAAAAAAGTGGTTGTACCACATCAAACCAAAAAATCTATTTAGCCTTGCACCCAGAAGCGAGCAACCAAAATGTGCAGGGAGGAATTTATGAACTGAACAAGCCATGACACTACCAAACATCTGTCCAGCTTCACACCATTTGTGGCTGACGCAGCAGCGAGACCTCTCTATTCTTTTTTTTCCAGATCCCTATTCCTTCATGGCATCTGTACAGTCAGCATCTGCCATTTTAACATCCAGAGCATCCTCTAAGGCAAGGAGTTTCACCAGTTACCCACAAAACATATGTGGCCACATCTTCTGCTGTTTGATTCTGAACCTGCAAACTGGCAACCTTTGCTGATACCTTCCTTGTATTGGAAGAGACATTGAACAACTGCCTCCTGAACATGTCCTACAAACTATCACCACATCCTCCTCTTAGTCACCTCTTCTTTAGGTAGAAAGATAAGTAGATAATATTAATTATTTCTTGTAGGAAAATTGCCCTGTTTGATAATCCTTGTTGTGACTCTCTATACCTCTCATTTCTTCCGCAACTTTGACAAAGAAAGGGTAAGAAAAGCAAAACACCCAATCAAAATTCCATATAGTATTTAAGATACAGGTACATGACAGATTTATACATTAACATAAAATTTTTTTCATCTCCATTATTTTATCAGATGTCAGGAATTATTAGAAAATAATTCTAATGTAGCTGGGCTAAAATAACTGCATGTTCAAAAACTGCATCACAATGGGATTACAGAAACCTGTATAATTAAGATCACACAGATATTTAAACTAAGGCTGGTACATGAACATAGCAGTATTGATAACACCAGATTTCAGAGAACACTACAAATCAATTTTTCTTTACTTAATACTATTTTTTCCATATAGAATAAAGATATTCATGTCAGCTGTTGGACAAGAAGAAAATCTGAGAAATTTCAAGCAGTATTTCTCCATCTGTATTCTCATAACTATGAAGCTCCAAAATTATATATCTCAGTAGAGGCAAAAAGGGGAATGTTTGACTTATTCCCAACTGCTCACACAGGATTCAGAATTTTATTAAGGAAAAAGAGAAGGAAAGTGAAAAAAACCAAGACTGAATAGAATGATGAAGACTATGGAACTTGCAGGTATACTTTTGTTTACACTGGGATTTTTTTTTTCTAAATTATCCTTCTTCTTTATAAATTCCTTCTGCAAGTGTAAGAAATCTTTGCATGTACCCATGATATGCATTTTACTTTTTCCTACAAAGTTTACTCATCAGAAATGGTCAGCAGACCATTTTATTTTAAAAAGCATCTTCAGACTAGAAAATTATTTAACATATTATTAGCATAGCATGGTTGTCATCTACCAAATCAGCAACACTAAAACAGCCACCAAACAATATAAATCATTTCCACAGTAACAATTTCAGTACAATGACCTCACACAATATTCAGAATACAACAGTATACTGAGATTTTCACTCATCCTTAGAGAGTGGGACATGAAACATAAAGCCTTAGCACAGTGATTCATTCCACCTGTCCCTCCTAGAAGAGTACTATAATTAGGAGACTAAATCCACACCCACAACTAAAGAAACACCAGCATTTAAGAAATAATGTCCAGTTTATGAACTTCTATTCACATACCCAAACTCTGTAATGAAGCAAATTCTAATCCTTCTGCTTTTAAGCTGATGAAATTACAGAACCATAAATAACATCTTTGATATAAAACAATCACAGAGAATGAACTACCATTTGCTGTATGAAAGCACTCAGCCACATTGCATCCAATTTAGGGTACCAATCAAGGAATTACACCAGAAAACCCAAGGGAGACATTGGCCTGAAAAGCAAGACAAATACTTGTATTTTTAGCAATGCTAAAAACAGTCATCATGAGATTTCCAAGGATCTTCAGTGGTCATTATTACAGTTTCATATGAACTTATGCCTTGAGCTATGAGCATAACACTCTACAGACATTCCTAAGTAACACCATTCCCATAGACACGCTGCTTTTCCCTAAGCACGTCATAGTTCAAGGACAGAACTCACTCTTCCCTGTGGTACAATGAAGTTCACCAGTGATCTGCTGTATTATGAGGAGATATTCTTTCAGTACTGAAAAGAATGATGAAAAAGTCATTAGACTCTGTTACCAGCGCAAGGTGGGAAGAATTACCAGCATGAGTGAAAACAGCTCACAACCTTTGCAAGCTTGCGCAGACCTCCGTAAGAGCTGAATGTAGGCAAGAAGAGAGAAGCATCAATACTCTAGAGTAACAGTCCCCCTGCTAATCTCTATCTATCCTTCCTTGCTATCTACATTCACGTGATCTAATGAAAATACTCTCAGTAAGTGAGTAGCTAATTTTCAAAGCTTCCCAGGCAAGATCCTAAGTTTATACACTTCAAACACAGTAAAATACCTGTGATATGCTCCTGACTGCAAGAAACAAAACAAAAGCAGCTCAAAGTATCTAAACCAAAATGCAAACAAGTGTTTCCAATGTGAATAAGCCAAGCAATACACTTAGATACAGGAGTGATAGTTTCCTTGAGTTATTAGGTACTGTAAATTCAAAGAATTTGTTTTCAGTAAACCCATAATACTGATGCTACTCCTGGTCAGAACATAGATAAATTATTCAACCAATCCTAGCAGTGTATTTTATACAAATCCCCTCACACTTTGTAACAAGCTGGTAGAGATTATTAGAAATTACTGGGGATTGAATACCAAATTACTTCTAAAATTAAGACATTATGCTCAAAAGCTAAGGACTACCACCAATTCCTAGTTTTGGCTGCATACGGCAGGCAACTGTCACAGCACTGAGCAATTGTCTTTCCTTAATCCATGAGAAACCCTCCATTCTTATGTTTTCCTCCAGGCTACCTGACAGTTCTTCTGCCCCCAACATTCACAGGGAAATCAAAATCAGGAGGCGTCTTAAATTACTTAAACTTTTCAGCTGAATTTACAAAACAAAATGGCTTTTACTATGCTTGAACAAAGCTGAACTGATTCACATACATTTTTGTGGCACATCCCCATGTAATTCAAAGCAGTTTTACTGAGCGACTGAGTTGTTGGACGGTCACAAGGCACAAAGTGTTTACATGGTGCAAGTATTAACAACCATATTCTGATTGTAATATTGCCTGTAATAAAGAGAATGAGAAAAAGGATATAAATAAAGGTTCCGTATCTTTACCTCATCTGCAGTAGTAAAACTCTGAAACATTTAACCATATTGTAACATAAGTGATTAACATTACGAGTCATTTTGAATATGGAAGACAACTCCCACACTGTGTAGCACTGCACAAGGATACACATCCAAAATTTAAACCTCATTCCCAAGTAGAACTCTCCAAATATAGGCCTGGTAGGTCACTACACTCCCAGACAGGTCCATCATATTCCTCTTTCTATCGCGGGATAATTGGGTAAAGGGAAAACCACCAAAAAAAGATGCCCCTTTTGAAGCAGGGAGGCATTTGACTGCGTAGAGCTAAGAGACAATTTCTTAGATGAAAAAAGACAAGAAACTATAGATATTCTGCAATGAAACACAATGTAAAGGTGGCTAAGCTGTAAGCAGAAGGAAAACATAAAAAACCCAAACAACAACCCCAAAATCTTGAATTTCAATGCCACAGGTAAATAGGTAAGTCTTCCTATCATGAAATAGGAAGAAAAGCAAGACTGTGCTATAACTGGAAAAAGAATATGAATCCATTGCACTGAAATTATATGTAAGGAAGAGAAAAATTGTGTCTGCAAAAAAGTAAACCACTATCTGATAAAGTGGAATATTTAACAAAGGAGAGGCCCAGATAATTTACACACAAGAAGCTTCAAGGAAATAACTGAGGAGTTCTCTGAAACACAAATGTTGTTTTTTGAATAATCTTAAGAAATCCTAAACATCAAAGGACTCTCCACTTTAATATGCAGCATTTAAAAAAAAAGTAAAATGGGAGATTCAGGAACTGTAGAATGATTAGCTTGGCATAGATCCAGAACAAATTAATACTGTGGCAATGGGAAAAACAGAAGCTAAGAATATCCCGTCAGTCAAACAATCTCTGTAAGGTCAGGACAGGGGAGAGTGGACTGAAGCTCCAGCTCCCACAAGAAGCTGATCTGAAGAACCTTTTTCCTTCTTGACGGGAAAGCTAAAGGGGAACCAAACCAAAATTGCCACCAAGTCTCACTGGAAGAACATAATTCATGATTTCCTCAAAACTCAAGAGCTGCTCTGCAGGAAAGCGAAGCATGCAGAACAAAGGCGCAAAACAGAAGCATGCTTGATTTGACAGCAGTGGAGCAGCCTGGCAAATTCATCTCAGAAATCAGATCTCTCAAATCCTCAGCAGAAGTGAGATTTGACTGAAGCTGACACAGAAACATGGGTGACAGAAGGATTAGTGCCAGAGAAATATGGATACAAAAGTGCTGCCAAGAATAAAACCAAGCAACATTAAAAAAAACTGAAGAGAAGAACAAAAAGAAAACACAAACTACAGAATACTGTAAAAGAAGAAACCAAAGAGTTGGAAGGTTTCCAGGCAGAATAGAGAAGAATGATCATCTCAATTTTTCAAGGAAACCTTTCACTCCTAAATAAAAGAGAAATAAATTTACTAGTCCAAGCTAGGGAGGGTGTGTGTGTGAATGCGTAAGTGCAAGGTATGTACTCCTCCAACACAAATAAATAAAGCCAAAGCATCATACAGAATAAAATGCTCCATGCTCAAGTGGCACATTCTCAAAAGAGCTGAAGATTTTCAGTCTACTCTATAAATACATTACAGCATTTACTTCAACACCTATCACAGGTTACCCTTAGGGAAAGGAAAGCCTTGGATGAATTATAGAGCAGCAAACATTTGTTTTCAAACTCTTCAATCTTCCATCAAAGCCAACATCAGTTCATAATGAAGCACTAACTAAAAGTTCTTATTTAACTGAACACAATTGAACTGACCAGAGCTACTGGCCTAATCCAACACAAAGAAACATAATTGTAATGTAGAACGATAAGCCATTAAACCTGAAAGAAACAAGGTATCAGCAAGAAGATAAGAACAAGAAGCTTTTCTGTCATGTGGGATAAAGGGGAGAAAATCATGACATGCGATTTAGAGTTTCATGATTCCTCTCTCTTGTCCACAACCATGATTTACGACAAGCAGAGTATATTTTTGCCACTTTACCAGGATGCATTCAAGAACTTTCCACAGGCAAAGGTATGGAAGAATGTTAACACCATTCTCAGCTGGAAATTTAAAAAGCATTTCTGTATCATGGAAAATTCTGAGGAGTACCACTAGGAGTCATTTAAAAATCAAGACACCTAGGGATGGAAATAGGTGAATAGATAGAGCAGAATTCAAACTAAACAGTGCTTCTGTTAATCTAAGTTGGAGACTGGATGTGTAAGAAGAAACAAACAAAAAAAGTTATACTAAGACAATCAAAAAGTAGCATAGATGGTAATTTTATTGTGAATTGGCAAGGTCAAATCTGTTGAAGTTAAGTACATTCCCTGTTACAGGCAGCAATACACTGGATTAGAAAAAACAAACAAAAACCACAGAAAAAGAGAGGATGGAATTAAATTACAAAACAAAAAAGGAAGTACTTTTAAGATACAGATTCCTAGGCAGCAGGGTGTATCAACAACACTGTCGACACTGAAACATTTGGTGGCCTTGTAAAACAAGCGGATTTAGAATTGTGCAGCTACTTCCACCTAAGAGGAAGGGATGGAGAAGGGGAATGGGGAATGAAGAAAGGCTTATGGAGAAGCAATTCCATGACCATACCCCAGGGCAGAAGAAGTAGTAGCAAGGATAATTCAGTAAATACCCATTTCTTTTGTCTCCAGGGGCAAGATGGTAGACAGGTCTGAATAGAATTCAACTAACCCACCAAGCTCAACTTTCTCCAGGCCCACCCCCAATCCCTGGGGGAAAAAAAAAAGATTCTTAACTCATTTCTTCCTGAAGTTTTATTTTAAATTTGGAGAAGAGATTGAGAGAAGGGAAATTCTCTGAGGTCACACATTGTGCTCCTTGCCAAGTCCAGATACTTGTGATCGAGAGATCACAATTTCCAAAGCTCTTTAGCACAACAGGATCTGACAGATGCTTATGAGACTACACCTATCCTGTTGCACACAGCACATACCCCAAAGTGACGTGGTTGTTATCTTCAGTACTTTAGTAAATCATGTTGCCCAACATCCATGGGAGTGACCTGCTTACCTATATATATACATACATTTAAATTTGTATGTGTGTGAAGAATCTGAGAATCAAAACCAAAAATTACTTTTGGACATTAAAAAAACAAATCCACTTACAATGCATTAAAGGTAAAATACACAAAAAAATAGTGTGTTTTATAAAAAGTAGTGAAAGCTAAAGGTAAATTTGAGACAGCAAAAAAAAAAGCACAGCCAACTTTTAAGCACAAACAAAATAATACTTATAAAATAATTGGGTATACAGTCCCAAGTCAAGAATGCATGGAAAGACAGACCTATGGCAAAGACAAGTTGTTGACAGTTCAAGACAAAAGGGATGCTTTAATCAATTTTGGATAAGGATAAAGATAAATCCCCAAACGCAAATAGAGGATGCATACCTTAAAGACTTATGCCTACGTCACACAGAAATGAAAGAGGGAATTTGTGTGCAGGTGGAGGACAGATAATACCAATAAAATAATACAAGCTGAAAGCAAATTATCCACTAAATGTTATATATACGACTACTAATTTACAAATACATTTTAAGTCCTACACTAATGGCCTTTAAAAAAAATAGATATCCTAAAATCCTAGATATCCTATGTGCATTAAAAAGGGAACAAAGGTGACTTCCACCTAAAAGAGAAGATGACTGCACTTATCAAAGACGTTTTGGCTACTGGAACAAGCCTTAGGATGAGTAGAGATTTACTGCAGTTAAACAATTTGCAAATAACAAGAAAAAAACCCTTGACCTCCTGCACAGAACAAAACGAAATACTTAAATATCTTATTCTTTCTTCATACACACAAAAATATTTTAATCAAATGGAATAAGAATACCTGTTTTAGAAAAAGGAAATTTTGCTTTAACACCCTTGTACTGGGAAGTTAGAACTTCTGGATAAAGCAGGAACATCTTCCTGCTGCTGCTGTTTGCCCTGTTAACACCCTAATTGCACATTTAGGTAAAAACCTATTTTCCAAAGGCTAACTTCTAATATACACAAGATTTTAATAGAGGAAAGGATAACTAAGATGACTAATCAATTAAAAGCTTAGAAAACCGACTTGGAGCAATGGAAAGATAAATATATATGGAAGATAAACAGCTCATTTTTCACAAACATCTTCTATAAAGTACTTTTTTCCTTCATAAAACACTTTTGAGTAGTACTGATCTCCAGCTAGGCCCTGACACCTGTCTAAAAGTTATACGTCATGATAAAGATGATACAGGGAGCTGGAGGCTCCTTTCCTCTTTATTTACGAGCCAGTCATGCCCAAAGCTCCCAGACCTCTGGACAGAAGTGTTCAGATACAACCACCTTTGTGGAAGGTATTTTAAATAAAATTCAGTTTGAGCAGAATGAAGAATTATGCCCTTCTTGTCAGCTGTTCCATTACCAAAATATGAAGGGCCTATCTGCCACCTATACTGAAAATGTGAAATAGAATACAAGGCATACTTGAGGTCAGAAGGGACCTCTGGAGACTATACATACACTCCAACACCTCTGTTGAAAGCAGGATCAACTACAGCAAGCTGCTCAGGACTGTGTGCCATCAGGTTTTGTGCACCTCTGAAGATATGGACTCCACAGTGGTCCAGGGTCACCTGTTCCAGCACTCAGTCACCCTTACACAGTGAAAAAGTTTTATACTTAAATGGAATTTTCTGTATTTCAGTTGTCTCCTGTTCTTCCACTGCACATCACCAAGAAGAAAGCCCGACTCCATTGTAACTCCTCCCTGACAAGATATTTATACACATTACTGAAATCCCCCCCAGCCTTCCCTTCTCAGTGATAAAACCCCCAGCTCTCTCAGCCTCTCCTTGTACCGCAGATACTGCAATCACACCTCTAATTGCTAAGTAGTATGCAACACAAGGAAAAATTGTCAGTGATACAGACTCCATTCCTAAATTACACAGCACAGAAGTTCATCACAGCTGGGAAGCCTCAAACTAGTCACATTCCTTGCATATGGAATAGCACTACTAAATGACAAGTCATAAAAAAACCCCTTTGTGCATGTGTACATACACATGCCACTACACAGAAAGTAAATGTGACTCACCTTGTAATAATGTTGCATTTACTTTCTAACACCTGTAATAACTTCAACCTTGTACAAATTCAGCATATTTTGGGTATGTGGGAAATTACTACTAAAAAAAGTCTTTAAGCCACTGAGAATATTTATGTACAAGATAAGCCTCATCAAGTTAGGCTTCATCTGCATTTAACTGACAAAATGGTATTTAGTATGATTTCAAATCCTTCAAGTTACTATAACATAATTACTTCTTGATTCAAATTTGGGATGCACAGGACACAACTAAATGCACTAAAAATCTGTTCAAAATAAAAAAGGAGACATATGGAATATTTTGGAACATGTTTGCAGCTTATATTCACCAGACTTGAAGCACAACAAATAATGGCATTAGAGCAACTTACACCCTGGTCATAACAGCCATAATATCATAAAGGTTTTTAAGATAATTTTCTACAAAATATTCTATACAGAGCACAAAGCAAAAAGCAATGGAGGCTGTAGTTTCAGAATGTAGTATTATACAATCTCATTTCTTGCTCCAGGACAACAACTTCATCTCTTGAATTTCTCAAAACTCAGATGTCAAAACTAGACACAGGAAGACATCGGTAATCACAGTGCTGCAGCGAGAAACATGAGATGTAGGAAAGAGCTAGTAAGGATTTTGCAATTATCAGCCTCATGATGTAGTAAAAGAACATTAAAACTAAATAAACCTGAGGATGCCTTACTAAAGTAACACTGAAGGTAAAAGAAGGAGCAGATATTTCTGGAAAGAGGAAACCACAATACTGGAGTGGCTGGAAAATAAATGGTACAGTAAGCTTACAGAACTGTACCTATATATCTCAATGAAAACACAGTTAAGAGACTACTTGATTAGTGTGCATATCTACTTATGCTTTGGAAGTGAGGGGTACAGCCCTATCCCAAAAGGGAACAGTAGGATCCCCCAAAGGCAACTGTCATCACCTCTCTGTAAACCAGTTCTCCCACTCTGAGGAATGGTACAAGCTTTACAGCTGCAATTCATAAAACAAAAACTCATCCAGGAGATGGAGGCAAAGAAGGACAAAGACTTAAAACCAAGTTTATACTCATATTTCAACCTAACATATCTTTTCTGTTAAGGAAATATCTAAGACAAAGAAATCAAGAGGTTTTATATTAAATTTATCTCCTGATTTTTAGAGGTTGAGGCCGTAATTCTCATTTATCCAGACAGGAAAGCAGTAGTATAAAACCAAAAATAATATAAATGCTAAAACTTCTGAAGACACAGCTCCTGAACAACTCATGACCTGCTGAATATAAGCAACGTATTGGAGAATGGTAATGTTACTTGCAACATCATCAGTGAGGGCTTGGCAGAATTGCTGCTTTCTGCTCTTAAAAGCTAAGATTTTATGTGCACACTTCAAAATTCCATAATAAATTTTTATCCGCAACAGAAATGTCATTGGGCAATTGTTACCACAATGCATAAGAATCTTAAAAATAAGGGAAATTTAAATTTCACTCAAGACTGTCCATTACTATTCAGTTCCTAGAAGAGCTGTAGCCCCTTATGCAGATTTTAGGTTTGATATATTTCAACCAGTACAGCAAGAAACAGAACAAGAGATAACATCTAAAGCATATCTTATGAAAAGAATATGGAATTAAAAACAAATTCAAGAGACATTTCAAATAAGTGCCAAAAGGGATAATATATTGCCCTTAGACTTGAAGCCAAATCCTGTTTCTGAGTGCTTCAAGAGCAGTTCTGAATGCCCTTTTCTCCACAAGTACTTATTGATTTCATTCTAACTTAGGTAATCAGCTTAATAAGACTGGTTAAAGATTAAAGCACTCCAAGTCACAGAGTGCACGAGTTTCTGCCAGGCTCCAATGCTGTGCAACTTGAACCCTACTACATAACAACAGATTTAATCAACTCATTAGTACAGTGACCAAAATAATTAAAATACCACTAAACAACTAAGTTGGATTTTTTAACTTTTCTTTTTAGAAAAAAATTACCTCTACACAAAAGATCCTAAGATCTAGTCCACATAAGTTCATCTTCTCCGGAAAATGCTGAAAAACATTCAAATATGGAATGTGTCCTTCAACAACAAACCTGCATTAAAAAAATGAAGACCAAATCAAAATAATATATAGGACGACAAATTCATATGTTTATTATAAAATTAATGTACAAATCAACTTCTGATTTGAAATAACATCAGTATTATGCTGCCTAAGCAATTCAGCCTGAAGTTACACACCCTGAAATGCTCCACAGAACAAAAACCAGTTCAATCATTTAACAGGCTTTTAAGTTCAAGCTCAGATGTGACTGACAAATGATAACGTTATGGCAGTAAGCATACAATCAACAAGTTTACATGGAGTTTGTTCTGCACATTCTTCAATTACTGCATTTTTGGAACTGCTTTAAGCCTCCTTTGAATGGCATGGAATTTTTCTTTTTGTTTCAAAATTCTAAAGCTTTAAGTAAATTTTACTTTTAAAATACACACTTTTTGCTGGAGGAGCTTGAATCAGATAACGTGACAGGGAAGAAAATCACAGAATAATGAGCAGATACACAGAACTGAAACCACATTGATTACATTTCTATGATGATACTTTTCAAAAAAGTATTACTGAGGTATGAATAGAAATTGTTTTGTATACTAATAAATAAAAATAGTTTAATTTTTATTTGCACACAAATAATGCATCTTTGTTGTTAAAAACTGATTTTGGTAAGTGGCTGACAGTATTATTTGATATTTTTCTTGAATATATATATATACATACACACAAACACACAGATAATATATATAAAAGATGAAACTTAACAGATACCAATAAAAAACCACCACCACCCCAAACCCCTGTTCTTATCCAGCATCTTAACAGACACCCACAAAAGGACAAGCAAGCACTGAACAAGCACAGGCCTTCACAAGGCAACACACTCATACCACACTAAGGCACACTGGTAGTCTCCCATAGACCTAAGACAGAAATGCCTTCCTGTCTCCTCTCCTCCAAACCAATCTTGTTAAAAGAGTACATTAAACCTGAGTAAGTTAACATTACAACAGAAAAGACTCTGTTAGTTAAATAATACTAGGACTGAAAACAATTTTCTCCCTGCTGATCGTGTTATCCGCACAGGACCTCTCTGATCTTGCTACACAGATTAGCCTTGGTCCACAAACATTACATGTCCCTTCTGAGCCTACAGCAATTCACAAGCTCACCTGCTATCTCCTAGTTCCATGCCCTCATCACTATTTGTTCCATGTTATGTAGCGTGTATCTATTGAAGTTGACTAAAATTCTATTTAAAAGCAGAGTTTACAGTTATAGTCTACTTTTTTTAAAGCAGTCTTATCTGAATTTTCAGTTTAATTGAAAAAAAATGAGTTAAATCCAGGATAAAAATAAAAAGTTCATTTCATGTTGAAAGCTCTGTCTCAGAATAATTTATAAGGATTTCTGAAAAACAACAGAAATATGAAAAATCATATTGCCCAATAGTTTTTGTTCCAAAGCTCTGCTTATTAGCCTCTTAAATGAAGAAGCAACAGGTGGTACACAATCCTTTCTAATCAAATTGTGTAATGATCATTTTGCTAATAAAATTTCAGTAGCTTTCCTCAGTCAGCAGAAACAGCATTTCCCCACCCCGAGTGGAGATGTACACTGGGCTCTCGTGAGGTTGCTCTCCAATCCCAGCCCCGGCGCTGGTCCTCGCCGCCCCACCTGATCTGCTGAGCAGCCGGCACATCAGTTCCTTAGCTCATTTTAGTCATTCACTAAACTGAGGAACATAAGCTTGAGGTATGGTTTCACAAAGTTGATTGAGCCAAACTAAAAGCTCAACATAACTAGCAGGACCTCCCTCCTTGTGATCCGGTCATGACCTGCTGTTGCTCATCTCTTCCCCAAATGTAACTCACAACAGCAGCAGAAAAACCACCTGTTACCCTATTGCCAGCATGGGTTTCTTTCATCATCTAACAAACTGTGAGGAGGCTCACAGATGGCTCTACAAGTGAAAGAGTTGGCAGAAGGAAAGGGCAGGAGAAGAGAAAAAAGGGAAGCAGGACCTTCCCCTTTCAGCAACACTGATGCATTACTGGCTCAGCTGATGATAAGCTTTGGCTGACACACGTTAAGGCACAATCACACCATTAGCTGTCAGATCTGAAGGCCTGGAACCAATATGCTAGGAGCAGCAAACCCCTGAGCCAGCACAGCAGCAGATGGAAGAGGACAATCAAGACCTTGTTTCGGGTGTGGTGTAGTGGTGATGCAGCCAAACCACCCTCATAGCTTGCTGCCTCAGAAATGGGAAATCCCACCCTCCCTTCAGTCCACTGCCGCACACTCCTCCCTGCTGACAAAAGCACTTGTGTGACTTCTCAGAGGATCAGATGGAAACTAGACTCTTCCAGGCTTTCACTCCAACCAGACGGACCTCCAGACTCAAATGACTGCAGGAACATTACTGCCAGCACAAGGCAGAAAGGCAAGCACATTAACCCGCACTAAAATGTCCACTGAAACTTTCTTTTACAAAATTAATCTTCTATAGATCTACTTCTTTCAACTAATAAACCATAAACTGGATGAATGCTAGTACCATGGCAAGAGAAAAGAACAGGAATGTTTACGCAAGACCACAGCAACAAAAACTTTGAGAAGCTTAAACTGATGCTGGAACCACATCCTTACACTGCAAGAGACAAGAAGCGTCCACCAAGACATCTTTTTCTTAAAAAAAAAAAAAAAGAAGTTTTTGCTAACTTGGCTGTACCAAGTCAAAGCACTGCAACTGTTTAAAAAATAGTATCTTTTCTAGCCTGAAATTATTGTCTCCAGAAAAAAAGAACGCCCTTTTCTCTCAGGTTAAAAGTTGTTTTTACACTCTAAAAATACAGCACAAATACCCTGTTATGAATACAATGTGCTTATGGTTCAAGTTTTAACACTTAATCCAAAAGTCCAGATTTGGAATAGCACTTCAGAACAGTTTCTTCTGTCTGCTGTTCCTCCAAACCTTTCATTTAACAGACAGATGGTCAAAACCCCTGTAAGACTATGTTCTATCACGGACGTGCTTGAAAACTTGACTGGCAGATACAGTACACAGTCCATGTTCTTTTAATTACAGCAGCAGCATACATTAATAAGGCCCAAGTATGAAAAAAATCCTAGGTCTTCAGCATGCTACAAGGATGTGATGCCCCTGTTAAAGCCACAAACTGATTATAAGTTTAGTCTTGCCAACACAAGTAAGTATAACCTCATTTGAACCGCATGATTTCTCAGAATCTCCAAAGTCTAGCTTCTTGAAATTGGGTTTTTCCAAAAACCAACTACTTTATTATTTAGATGAATAATATACATCATATGGAATATTGTAAGACTATTCACAATGGAAAAGGATTTAATGTGTTGCATAGACTTGAGTCGAACGCTGTTAAAAGTGTTATTTTTAAACCAAAACGTTCCTGTCAGAGGAGGTAATTGTAGTGTTTTTCTGCTAAGTGTGTCAAGTAGCAAAGAGGAGTATATTTTTGGTGTTGTAAATCCTTTAAAAGCTGGCAGATTGCCCAATCATAATGCCTAAGCATGTATCACAAGGGAGGAGTGGTAGTCAGCTGACTTCAGGGTACAGAGAAAACCAAACTGAGGAAAAAACAAGGCAGAACTTTAAACAGAACTCTAATTCAGCTGGTTTAAATAAAATGATTTGCCTACAAAGACTTAAAAGGTAATGCTGAATACTTAAGGCTTTCTCTGCATAGTTCTCATCTTCAGTCTGTCGTTATTTTGATCTGTGTATCTTAGTGCATGCAAAAATGTGAACATTGTCTGATTTCTTAAATATTCAGAAGTTAGAAAACAAGTATTTTATGGTAGTTCATGCAATTTAAAATTCTTTCTCCTTCTTCATCAAACTTGTTGGAAGGCAAAGACCTTAAGGGTAGGGAGGGAAGCATGATAACGTAATTACAGTCTTATATAACTATCGTATTATGGTAAAACTTAGCAATACAAATAACATTCTTTTAAACCTCACTTTCTGTACTTAATCCAGTTCGTATGTTTACTGTATTTAAAGTTACTGAACTATTATGATTTACACAGTCTTACACACATAAATTGTGTAAATTGTATCTAATTAAATTATATCTTCTCATTCAAATCATCTTATTTAAATTTCCAATTACTAGTTTCAGATTATACCTTTCTGTGTTATATTTGCTACTTGATTTTTTACATCTTTTTTCAGCTTTTTTACTACTTTCACATTTTCTCTATACCCTTTCAAATAAGTGTGCTCATCTCTTAAGGATGTTAGTCCAAAGGATAGTCTCCAGGTTGCAAATAATTTTCCAGGATCTTTTCCGCAGTCTCCAACTTTTAAAGTGCCAAATACAATAACTTCCCATTCATATGCAAACAAAGCAATCTATCTTTCCTCTTGACACAGCTGTTGTTTGGTTGGGTTTTCTTCCAACCAAACCATTGTACTAAGACAAGAACATGTGAGGATGTCTTTGCCTGGTATGAGCCAACAGTGCTTCAAGAAACAGTTTCCAAGATACAATAACCAAAGAATATATATTTAATTAATAATTTTTCTCTCCAAACAGGATGGAGTAGCTAATAATTCTGTAGTGTGAACCAGTTGCTCTGTCCCAGAAATTTTAATTTACTACTTAGATTTTTGCCATATACAAACATTATCAGACAGGTTTTACATTATTATTTGCTAATCATTCACAAAAATACAGAGTACGTTATGGTAGTTCTGACTCGTACAGAATTTCCTAAGGAAGACCATAGCTATTAAAAATCTTGTTATTGAGTACTACTTTTGAGTTCTATTTCTTAATCTACTCAATAAATACTTCTGTATTGCAGAGTGCTAGTTTGAATTCTGAATATTATGGCATTTTACTGAAAATTTTACAAGCATCTTTTATGCAATAGCACATCCAGTTATGCAAATATGCAATGGCTTGCGCAATTCTGATCAATGAAAGCAACAGCCACCCGTAAAGTAAAATCAAAGGGTTACATTGTTTTGCATAGAAATTGATTATCTAGTAGTAACAACTCTACTTGAAGACATTACAAACCTCCCCTTTCTGAAAGTACTTGCAAAAAAAGCATCCTTGACTACCAACCCTTCTTGGAAAGCTTGTACAAAGCTGGAAAAGTGCAGGTGGAAGCTGGCACGCCAGGGGAGAACAGCCATGATGGAACATCAGGCTCTGGGGGAAAAGCCCCTTGCATTTATCATTCTTTCAGCAGTTCCATCAGTTATAAGCACCACAGGTGGGGGATGATGTGCCCATTGCCTTGCCTTTTAACTCACAGGGTATATAGTTGAAAAATAAAAATGAGAGCACTGTATTTTTAATCAGTTTTTCCTTTATTTTGTCTGAGTTTTCAATTTGATTTGCCAATGTATTTACTTGAGTATTTCTACTCCTCAAATTTTGGCCAAGGAATGTTTTTTCACCATCTGTTTAGAAATACCCAATATTTCAACAGTTGTTTAAAAAAAGTAAAAGAATACAAAAGGTCTTCCAAGGAAAATCTAGGAATTCCTGAACTTATTTGAGCCTGATTTAAAACATTTATTGCCAACAAGAAGAGTTGATGAATTATTTTTCATTCCTGAAGTAAATAAGGAAAGTGTTCATGGCCTTGTTGCAGTGGAGAGAAGGGAACTGCATTGTCAGCAGTAGCCTGACAGTCTCCTTTTAGCATCAAACCCTATTATTAGAACAATTTATTTCTACTATACTAAAAGGTATTATTCTGAACTCCCATAATTATAGATACAAAGATATAAAGACCAAATGAACTTCCTGTATTAATTTCTGTGCCCAACTCCATTGCATGAAGTTACTTTGCTCCTTTTCAGATCACTGTATACTGCTGGTATTGTTTGTATGAGGACACTGATGTAAGTCCTGGAGAATGTTTACTCATTTAATTCTGACATGCTGACAACAGCAAATATCACGGAAGTGTGGCCATACACACCTCCAGAAAAACTTAAGAAATTTTGAAGGAGAAGAATAAAATGCTTCTTTAACTTCAAAACCTTCTTCCTTACAGGTCTCTGAAATTCATTGCAATCAACAGAGAATGCTCTCCAACAGTAGCTGCACAAATGCTTATGACAAAGAAAAGATAAAACAACTAAAGAGAACTTCTCACTATTACTGAGCGAATTAGTAAGAGGACAATAGTACAGATCTAATTTTTAAAAATTATTTATAAAAGCAGCAATTCTTCACTAGAAACTATTCATACCTTAAGAGCTCAGACAATGTAATTGGTTCTCTCAACCAGAGTAATGCCATGTAACAAAATGAAAGGGTCATTGGCATCGTCATCCTCAGTTTCTCCTTTTGGTTCTTCATTAAATACAAGCTGCCATCTACTGATCCAGAGTACACAGAGGTGCTCTCTTGGGTTTATGTTAAAAACAGAAAAGAAAACAGCAATTTATATAATAGACACATGAACCACGGTGTACAAAAAACAAGATAAAGGAACATACAAGGAGCCTTTTTCAGCACCTGGTAACATTTTGAAATAATTACTTTGAGTTTTTTTCTTGTTTGTGTACTTTTCTACAAAACAGTTTAACCCTAATTTATTCATCTACCACAATATGCGATGAGAACCTGTTTCATATAGTACTATTGCACTTGACCAGGACATTAGCTGCTATACATATAACTGACAGTACTTATGAGCTGGAAATACTGTTTTCCATTTGAGAGAGGAGGGAACTGTGAGGAAACAAGGGAAAATTTAATGTATTTAAATCAATGACTCATAGTTGGGGATTAAAACAGTTTTAAACTTCAACACAAGCAGGACTTTAATGAAAAAGTCATTTACTTTGCAGAAATTTTACTGATGTTAAAAGTTTGCCCTAATTCCATCTGGCCTATAATCTCTAACTGTGGAAACACAGATATTCTTTTAAAAAATGTATATAAATTCAAAGAAACAACTTTAGAATAAGAATGTAGGAAATGGTAAAGATGGTGGAAAAAAACCCCAAATAAATACACATCCAAATGTCCCTAGTTCCTTACCGAGATGAATCACTAAAAACAAAGAGAAAATTTAATTTAGTAGAGTAATTTATGGATTTGGAGCTTTTTCAGCAGTGAAACCTCAGAGTTCAGGAAAGAGGACCAAAAAAAGAAAATAAAAAGCCTGTAAGCCTCTCTTCCCTACATCATGACCCAGCCAGGATGAAGGAAAATGCATTTAAAGCACACCAGCACCGAATGTCAGCATTGACTCTGCAGAGACTTCTCTCACTGCATTTCCCCACAAACTGTTCACCTGTTTAGACAGGAATGGCGAGAGCTGGATCCACAGCTCCCCAGCTGGGAGCTGCAGGGCCACGGCAAACAGCCGGCTGAAAACAGTTTGAACCTTCCGAGAGCCTGGAGGCTCCGCGGGCAGGCGACAGCCACACCTGCGAGGTGGCAGGGTCAGCGGGACAGGTCCAGCACAGGGCCCGCAGGACGGGGACACTGCACACAGCGCTTCCAGGGCCGGGCTGCGATGCCACCTACCGGCCCCGGAGCCGGCGCTGCGGGCACGGCACAGCCCCGGCACAGGGTCTCTGAAATTCACTGCCATCAACAGAGAACGCCCTCCAACAGCAGCACAGGCTCAGCCCGCCGGCCCGAGATCCTGCGCAGAGCGGGGCATCCCATCACGCACAGGTGCGCCAGGGAACACAGGGAACATCAGTTCAATCCCCAGAGTCAACTGCTTCACCTTTCACATGGATACTTGTGCTTAAAGGCAGCTTCGTGACTGAAGCTTCGTTGTTAATTTCACATTTAACTCAATTTAAAATAATCCTCATTACATTTGTGGCCTTAATGATGGCACACAATTTCCTTTTATTTCTTCCAGCTTATGCAAGGCATGACAACACAGAGTTACATGCAGCTAATAATTTAAGAGTTTTATAGGCTTCTCTAGCAATATCTCAGTGCTATACTCACTGGAATTTGCTATTAACCCTACACAAAAATAACAAAAAAAAATATTTGCCGTCTGGACAAGCCTCTTAGAGAAAGAAGGGTGTTGAAGTTTACAGCCTGTAGCAGTAACAGCTCAGCAAAAACAACACCGAAAAAAAATTTATGAATCTTCACAAGAGTTTACAATAGACTAGAAGACACTATTACACATGTTAAATTTCAATAGACAAAACTATTTCTATTTGTCTGATTTCACCAAAATTTGCTTTTACTATCACTGAACTCTTAACTAATTTCAAGTGATTTTAGTGAAATTGATGACTACTGGAGGCTGAACTCAACCTCTGAAACAACCAACCAAGACAATAAATTATGGCCTACTTAGGACTACCTAGCTGTTCTAAAACTCTAAGGAACAGACCTATGAAAGGCACAAGTACCAAGGAAGAATGAGTTCCTCTAGACATCAAAAAGGAGAAGAAAATTCAAGGGAATACTTTCACTAGAAATACTTCACTCAATTCTTTCCTTTTTGTATTACATTTGTATAACACCCAAGATCCTACATGCACGAACATACAGTGACTCTTTACCTGAAAATGTTGTCATTTTAATATTGTAAGGATGAAAGCTTCCAGCATAATATTCACAAAAATTTGCATCACCATTTTTATACCTTTCCCCCCCCCCTCCCTAATTCTGTCTGGAGTTTTAAACATGCATTTATTTTTCTAAATTGCTGCTGACCAAATTTCTCATTCTATTACCACTTCCGGACCTTATAAAATAAAGGGAAAAGCTTGAAAAAACAAGATTGCATTCTTCTGAGGGTAGACAGGCAATATCACAGAACAACAGAAACATGACATAAGGAGGATAGTATGCAACAAGGGAGTAAGAAACGCTGAGACAGATAAAGAAGGAAAAATCAAGCAAAGAATAAAGCAAGAAAGAAAACCATCATAAGTTTAAAACACAAGCAAAAGCTTTCAAATGTGCCTTGAAATGCATTTCCGGTATCAGGTATTGCAGCATTGTCTGGCATTACACTTGCCCAGCAGAACCTAACACTCCAATTTCCTATACATTTAATTAAAAACTTCAGCATTCTGTAAATATTTTCCAGCTGCTGTTGTGAGCAGAAAAGAGAAACTGACAGAATGCTAAAATACGATTTTTCATAGAAGAGGTCATTGGGAAAGCAGTAAAAAGACTGTGAAGAAAAAAGATACAGAAGTACCAAAGTAATGTAAAGAAAAAAATTTAAAAGCTCAATATATCTATGGGATTAAAAAAAAATACACTGCCCTAAAGAACAAACTCATGTTTTTTAACACCAAAGTCATGACAGCCAGCTCTGTTATTGGTTAAATAAGTGCTTATTCTTCAAAGCTGCTGTGCTTGTGAACATATAGCTTTGCAGATGTAACAGCAATTTTTTCCCACTCCAAACAGGAGGCATGGAGCAAACTTGCTATAAATCAGAACTTCCTCCTGCATTTCCCATTGTATTTCCAGGTCCTGTTCAACTTTCATCTCCTTGGGTGGGGGTTGGGGGAGGAAGTCTTCTATTTCTGGTAGAATATAAAGTAGTAGTGTCAAACAAGACTGAAAACTTTATACCTTCCAATAGTTCCTCCAATTCACTGTACACAAATACACTTTATATTTATTTCTATTTAAAAACTACAGAAAAACTGGTTTTCAGATAGTTCAGTTCACCGTTCCTACCTGAGACCTTGGTCACTGATGAGGCAAAGCTGCAGTCGGTCTGCAGATCCCCCTCACTTTCAGACAGAGACAGCAAGTGCAGAAGGCTGGGTCTCTCTGGATCACTGTCCACATCAGTACTGCTCTCACATACCTGGGTTTTGTAAATAAATGCTTGTATTAGCTATTCTTAGTTACTGTTTTGATTGTAACAAACAACATAAAGCACGACAGATGCAGAATTTACAGTAAAAGTTAAAACCCAAACTGTTCACATTTTTACTCTATGAATCACCAAAAAGTGAAAAAGAAAGAAAGAAGTAGTATTTTTAAAGGATTTCTCAAGATTAAAAAACGTTTATTGACTACATTTTAATCTGCTACAATGACCAGAAAGTTGGCAATACACAGAATCAAAGCTTGATCAAATGAGTAACTTCAAGAGAGCAGGCGGGAAAAGGATGGTAGCTGATTTTTACACTGTGATTTCTATTTACTGATTATCTATGTCAAGACAAAGCAGTATTTTCAAATAAGCAGTTTCAAATACTCACAGAAATATTCATCTCTTGAAATAGGTAAAAAAACCCAAAACCCAATAAAATGGACATGTGCAAGCCTATTTATGTGACTTCCTTAATACTGAAGTGACATTACCAGCGAGAAAGGTAGCCTAAACAAAGATTTCTGTCCTTGCTTTAAAAAAGATACCAAACATCTCGTGGGATTTGAGCTTTCACTTACTGACAATGCTTTCACAGTTTCCCCAGCTGGTCTCTTGCAATATGCCTGCTTGCTCTTCTGAAGGTAACACCTCCAAAAATTGCACAGAATTTCATCCTGATAAACACAAATGGATGGTAATTAGTACAATGTTTACAAGATCATTGATTTCTAACTCAGGAATCTGAATAATATTCCATCTCTAATTTTATTAACTGTGATTTATAAAATATGTTTTAAAATTACCAGATAAACAAATTTTGATTTCATATGCTCAACGTTTCTAAACGGGGAGTTGCATGATTCACTTTAAAAATTAAAATCTTTTAAAATACCTCCTTCTGTAAAACACACACAGGGAGTGTACAACTCACACTGTCATCTACATACCTTCATTTGTGGACATACTCCTAATGCTTCTAAAGCTTCTGCTTGTTTCTTGAGTACCAGCTGAAAGCCTTCACAAATATACCACTCACAGCCTCCATCTAAGGGAAAAAAAGGGGGACTAAGTTTGTTTGTACTGTTTGGGGGTTCTTTAACCTTATCCACACTTATCTCCATATCTCTAATAATTTCAGATCCTAGTGCATAAACCAGCTACAGAATACTCTATTAATTTCCATTTATTCACAGCCTTAAACAAGAAGAAAAGTTACTTAACAAGAACTTCATGCATTTCCTAAGAATAATATAATTCATTATAATGTCTAGTGTGGCATTTGCAATTGAGTGGAGCATTGTTAAATTACTAGTTTAAAAATAACTGAGAACCTGCCATTAAAAATATGAAATATGAACATTTCTTTCCCACCCCTGACACAGAAAGCTGGAACATTACAGTGGTGAGTCAGGCAAAAAACAACCAATACCACCATCATGTGCTTCACCGTTCTCTCACACAGAACCACACACATTTAAATAAAAGACTATCCCAAGCTCCTAGCAAATCCTAGCACAACATACATTTCACAGGGAGTGGGCCTGCTCCAAACTATTCACTATTTCTTCAGGCTGCGTTACATTTACTTTTCACCCTTAGCTCTCTAAAGTTACTACTAACCTTTTCTACAGGCTTTTGGCTTTATAAAGTTTCTCTGCATTTCTCAACTCCCTTTTCATTCCTTCCACACATGTTCTTCACTATTTTTGTTCCGAAACACACCTTGCATCTCACCATCTTAGAAGCTATCTGCCCAAAGCTTCTGCCCTGCTTTCATGATGCTGGCCTTAACTGCTAACCAGTGAACTAACAGACACAGCTTACTCCTATAAATTCATGGAATACAGTGTAACATGACTGCACTCACAGAAGGGACTGTGTGAAGATAGGATTTCTTTCTTAAGAAGCCTGGACATTGGCTAATGACCTTCCCAACAGGAGAAATTAAAAGCATGGTACACGGCCCAGACTTTAGAAGCAATACAAGATAAGGAAAACTGGAGGGGTCCTTCTCACACCTCCCTTCACTTCCACACAATTGTTTTTTTCAAAGGAATGTAGCAATCCACTGCCTCTGCAGCAGAGCTAAAGCACATCAGTACATCAGAGACAAAGATAACCCCTTGCTTTATTTGGCATATTAATACAGTTTTGCTTTCTGAAAGTGGCCACAATAGTAAGAGATGCATCCAGCCATCACAGAATACACACACAGCTCTTGAAGCAACTTTACCACTACATCCTTATGGCATAGATCCTCGTACATAATGACCACTATTCTTCTGAATATTCATGAAATTAGAAGTAAAAAAGTGACTCTGGATGAAAGATGCAGTATTGGTTCAGCTATTGGAACTGCATGAAACCTCTTCTGTGCAGTTTGTGACAAGTTTGCAGGGCCAAGTGCCTGTAACACAAGCCAGACTGACACTAAGAGCTGGACCACCATCACATCTCACTTGCAAACAACTTCTCTGGTTTTGTGATAGCCATGACAGGGAAGGAACAAAGGATCACCACATCTGAATGCATGCCACCAGTAGCTTCAGTGAATATTTGCTTCCACAAATCGAAGTAGTAGTAAGTAACTCATAGTTCTACTTAATCAAAAAAAACCCACCACTGGGCTCACAGAGGTCACCTGTGGCTTAGGAGGTCACAAAATGTGATCTCTTAAGGTTGTGACAGCATCAGGGAGGTGCATTTTGTTCCTACTCCTGCAGTCTTTCCTAGCTATTCACTTTTGGTCTCCATCAAAGACATAACAGCCTAGGCGAACCCTGGCTGAGCAGCCACTCTTTTGCAAAACACAGATAGAAACTCATACATACCATTTTTTTCCTGCTTTCTCAAACTTTTGGAGATTGTTTGGATTCTTGAATTAGTAATAAAATCAGTGTTTACAACTTCTCTAGTTCTCTGCAAAACAGGAATATATCTTAGCAAGAAAAAGAACCAGACCTAACTTGCACAGATTGCCCTACCATAAAACATAATGGAGGAACTTACTCGAATTTCCTCAACTAAAGGGAGATGGGACATTCTGAACTTTTCACTCAGGAATTTCAAAAACAGATAATTACAATCATGGACATACAGGTGACGTGCATCAGGGTTTGCCTACACTGGGACTGCACAAAACATGGCAACACCCAGGCAATGCTTTTAAGGCATCTAGAGAGCACACTAACACCACAGCTACAGCAACACAGCAAGCTAAGATGGCTCATTCTACATTTTGTAATTTCAAGGAACATTAGTTTTAAACAGTGTCAAGTAAAGCATGAAAAACGAAGAATAAAAATATTGCACTCAGTGCCAAGGAGAAAAGTCTGTAATTTTCTTAATATAAAGTCAAGAAGCAATCGGAAGAAACCTTTTCCAAGGCAGTAACTCATCTTTTTACCTCAGTAACGTTGTGGCAAGATCTACAATAAAATCTGCCTCCATCAGTGAGACCCCAGTTCACTTCTGAACACTGGGCACAGCGCTCATTAAAATCTCTCTGAAAGGAAGAAACAACAGTAGACTTTCACAATTTTTCAGGTAAAACAAATGGCACTATTACTAGGCTGCTGCACAGCTTCTGAGATTATTTACAGAGGAGAGTATTTACACCCTTTGTGTTAGCCCTGGTTGGTAACAAGTGATCACGGCATGTGCCATCGGCCACAGGAAACTCCAAACACGTATTTGTAGCTGGCAAGCGTTAGAACAAGGGGAATAGTGATCCACGCCTCACACGCACGTGGCGTGGCTTTTAAAAAAGCCACCCATCAGAAATGAAAGAGGAGACAAAAACTGGAGCGGGAAGCGAAAGGAAAAAAAAATGTCTAGAACTGCAAAAAAACCACAAGCGGTGGGAGAAAGCCCGCACGAGACGGTGCTTCCCGGAGAAACCGGAGTGGGAAAGAGAAGAGGGAAACCGACAAATTAAAACAAAGTGGTTTCCAGAAACGCCCACGTGCGTGCTGAGGACGGGCAGCTCCGCCGGGCCCGGCTGGGGGGCGGCCGGCGACACATCCCCGGCCTAGTCCGAGCACCGGCCAACGCCGAGGGGCCGAGCAGGGCCTCGCCCGCCGCCGCCGGGCCCCGGTGTGGGAGGGCAAGGCGGGACCAGGCCGGGGCACGCAGCGCCCGCCGGCGCCTCCCCCTCTCCCCCGCCGCCCGCAGCCGCCCCCGCCCGGCGGGGAAGCGCCGCCCGCGCTCCGGCGCCTGCCCCGGCGCAGCGAACCCCACGCCCCACCGTGTCCTCCTCGTCCATGGCGGCCGCGCCCGGGGCCGCACCACGGCAACCGCGGCGGGCGGCACCGCGGCCCGCCTGGAAACCGCGGCCCCGGCGATTGCGTTCCGGGCCTCCGCGGGGCCCCGGGGCTACAGCGTGGCAGCGAGGGGACACGGGCGTTTCAAGGGGTTATTGGGTGCTTCACTGAGGGGACATAGACACAGGTGTTAGACATTAGATAGGAGGAAGAAGTTTTTTACTGTGAGGGTGGTGAGACACTGCAGCAGGTTGTTCAGGGAGGTTGTAGATGCCACATCCTTGGGAAGCGTTCAAGGCCAGGCTGGATGGGGCCCTGGGCAGCCTGGTCTAGTGGGAGGTGTCTCTGCCCATGGCAGGGTGAACTGGGGCTCGGTGATCTTTAAGGTCCCTTCCAACCCCTTAATATTCTATGATTCTATAACTTCTGTGTTTCACCCATGGAGGGGACATGGCAGCTTAAAGGGAATGTGGGATGTCCCAGGGACTGGAGGATACATTTCATCACAGAATCACAGAATCTGTTGGGTTGGAAAAGACCTCTTGAGATCATGGAGTCCTCCACCATGTCAACCAGACCATGGCACTCAGTGCCACATCCAGTCTTTCCTTAATCACCTCCAGAGATGGTGACTCTGCCACTTCCCTGGGCAGCCCATTCCAATGCCTAATCACCACTTCTGTTAATAAATTCTTCCTGATGTCCAACCTAAATCTCGCCTGGCACATTTTAGGACTGTAACTACATGTGCAGCTTAACACTAAGATTATGTGTGCCCTGCGAGCCTCAGCCCATTGCCATCCTCTGCACAGACTCCTGCATCCTCATCCTCACATCACCTTGGTGGCCCCAGCTGGTGACCACCAAGGCTCTGCCAAGGCTGTGGGAAGGGGGCTGCTGCTGCCTGTACAGAAGGAGGCCACAAGAACTCATTTAACTATGTAAAAGCATTTGGAGAACCTTGAATGAGGGGAAACTACAATCTGAAATCCACTTTCAATTAAAAAACAACACCCAAACCTCCAGATCTTGATGTAGGTCTCTAATTTCTTGCATGCTAATAGTAATGTTTAAAGATGTCTAAACACCAAGATCTGTTATTGCAGTGAATTTGCCCACAAAATTGGAGAACAGGTTTAGGCCCTTAAAAAAAAAAAAAAAAAAAAGTCCACTAAGTGAAAGCATGGGAAAAAATTAAAGCTAAAATATACATAGAAAGAGGTGAGGCTGCCTTGACAGCTGTGGTTACATTGATGTTGGAGGATATGTACAGAGCTAGAGGGGAACTGTTTATGTTCAAGAAAAAAGTTATTACTCATACCAACTGTGATCTTTTTTCAGTGTGGGCTGAACATTTGTAACACCCATTAAAGAGAATTACACATGTAATTCCTGCCATGTTAAAAAGGTGATTGTCAACCTCACAGAAATGTAGCTAATACTTTGATGAAACAGATCCTACTTGTGATTTTAATTTCCATATTTTTTGTTTGTGGAAATAATGTTCTGGGAAAGCAAGGCCATTTTGTGTGACACAGAGGGTTTGATCTTTTTCTAATGTATTTCCAAGATTAAATACTACCTTGAAAAAAAATCAGGACATCTCTACCTGTGATAAGAGAGGAAGAGGTGTGTTCCAGCATAGAAGATAAGGCAATGCTCCTGCTGAGAGCAGTGGTCATGTATGACTCAATGCTGTGAGCAGGCAGTGGGCCTGCTCAGTAGATTTAACTAAACTGAAGAATTTATTTAAATTAAGTGTGGACTGACTGCTTTGATGAAGCAGGACCTCGGCGTTAGGTCTTCTGTTTTCTAATTACAGCTCATCAATAAAATACTAAAGAAGTGTAATCACAGGACTGCCATTTTGTCAAAACCTGAACACATCATATTCAATGGCAGTAGTTGAAGATAAGCAAGAAAAGAAGAAAGGAATGGGGGACTGCACAGGGAACTGCATTGGTGTAATTGTGGCCATACTCCAGTAAAGTTTTTGAACAGGAAAGCCCTTACTCTCTGCTGCTGGACAGCCCACACTGCTTTTCTGAGCTGTGTTTTCCATGCAGGTGAAATAGACGTGAAAAGGTACCAACTTTTGTACAGAAACTCGTACAAAGACTGATGCTGATATTGCCATTTTCTTATTAGTGTCTCCTGGCTCTCTATAAATGCAAAGCTTCTATTGGTATTTCTGAAGTCCATCAACTAATTAGTGCAGACTACTAATCTGGTAGAAAAAAATCAAAGTATAATAGGGTTAGCAAGCCTTATATCTATTTCTTAAATATTTTTTTGAAATGACATGTATAAAACCGGTTTTTCAGCATATAAAATTATGTGTAACCTTTGTCCCTAATTACAAGTTACCCAAGCATACTGATAGGGGTATGATAATTTCAAAGCCAGGAGACAGACTGTCTTCCTGCTTCAGCTTACTTTTCTAATTAAGATCATTATGCATAGTAGTCAGATTGATTCAAGGCTTAGATAAATAATATGTCCTGTTGTTTCCATTGATTTGAATTTTTTATGAACTGAGTTCCATTGCTGATATCACATTTCTGCCTCTTGACTGCAGACTTTCTGCATGTGAAAACGTAAAAAATACATATCGGACTGAAAGACATGTCTCTTGGCTTATCCTTTGGGTTATTGCTCATGAGATTGTGCTGGCTCCAGGATACAAACTTCTGCAGCACAGATTCTCCCCAGAGTCTTTACCCATTGTCAGACACCTACTACAAAGAGCAAAACAGCAACCTCAGCTGCTCCGAAGATTGTGCACATGAACACTGGGCAGATCTACCAGATTCAAGTTTATAGAAAACACACATAGTTATTAGCACCCAAGATTTCATCTTTGCACCATCTCTCCATGGAAAATGCATGTTTAAAGGCAGAGAGAAAGCAAAAGAGAAATTAGGAGAACAAGGAGCAGATGGCTTCACTCTAAGTGATCTTTTGACACCACATTATAAAAAGGGTCGGGGGGAGAAGCTGGGCCAGCAGAGGTACAGTGGAGGCAAAGGTGCAGCAAGTTGTGCAAGGACAAAGGTGGGAACAGCAGCAAGGCGTAGGGGTTACAGCAAGCTCGGCAGGGAAGGATAACCAGGGAGGGGCTGAGCTTGGCAGAGCTTTGAAGCAAGCGACAAGAAGAACAAATTTAACGTTACAGCTCAGACACACCCAGCATTGCCTTGTGATAGTGTTTGTTATATGCTTCAGCTCTCAAATTTTATAAGTGAAATAAATTTCTATCCCTGTTGGGGAAAACCTGAAAGTATGACCTCAAACATACAAATCAACAGAGAGCAAATCATCTTTTTTCCCAAAGTTTACTCAGGTTTTCTTAACATTTTCCTAGGATGTAAACAACAGGAATTTTTAGGTTTTGGCTACCAAAAGCAGCAATACTGTACCCAGGAGGGAGGGCAGACTGATACAGTCTTACACACTAAGTTTGGGGGTCACACTATCAGCCTTTGCTTTGCACATGTGCTGCAGCCCAGCCCATCTCACACAGTTACACTGCAGTGCCACAGTCCCGCCCCAGTTTCACCTGCGGCTCTCCGTGCCACAGAGAGCTGGTAATCAGCTGCATGGTCAGCCAGCCAGGGGGTTCGGAGACACAGACCTCAGGGCAGGACCTCGCATTCAGATGAGGTGCTCTAGGAGGTAAAACTCTTTGGGAAGCCATATGCTAGCACATGGCCAGCCATAAAGTGATTTGGGAGGTCTGCCTGGGGATGCTGAAGGTCTGGCTCAAGTCAAGTAAATACCTCATTGTGTGTCCCGGCCTTCAAAGGCAAGATCTCTTTCCTGAGGAGCACCACACTGCCATCCTGCTGTCCATACTATCAGAGATTGCACCCTTCAGTGCCTAGTGACTATGTTAACCTGATCCTACAGAGGTGTGGAGTAGGGGAAGGACACTTCTAGAAGAAAAGCCACAAAGGAACAGAGCAGGCAGTGAGCATTTGAATGTCCCATTTCACACAGGCATGTATAATGCCTTTATTTTCTTGTTTTTCAGATTTTATTGAGCAATTGACATGAAACCTTCCTTCAAATTGTAATACTGGAATAGTGTAAGACTTTGTCTATTTCTCAGCTTTACTGAAGGAAAAATATGCCACGTACTAAAGGGGATCTTGGGTTCAACTGTAGCACTGTGCATCCATAGAGCTGTGATGATTGTTCTCAAGATCATTCTCGGATATGTTTAATCCACAAAAGCAGTGGTATTTTTAAAGGAATCGAGAGCCACCTTGTGGAGCTGGGATTCACAAAGGGGTTCCAAATAATACTGTTGGGAACAGCTACTCACTGCTAGAAATTCAGATCCAGTGTGATCCTGGAGACTGTCAGTCTGGGAAACATGCACCATGCACGTGTCTGTGCGTATTCACTGCACAGCCCATCACACAGCTCCTCTGCTGACTGAGACTGGGTAGCAAAGAAATGTATTTGTGGGCAGTGGCAGGCAGGAATGTAAAACTGTCAGAAAAATGCAGAAAGCAGCAGAATCAGGGAAGCAAAGTAACGTACTCATTATGACCTACACATAGGTGTGTGTGGGGTGTTGCTCACAGGGCATTTTTTACCATATAATTAATTAAGTCCTCAAAAATGCTGATAAGTTTTGGGATCATTATGTGTAGATTTCTGTCACGGGCTTATTTTCTTGTGCAGTCACTTACTAACATAGAGAATTAGGACTGCCAGAGCTCAAATACTCCATAACCAGAGAAATAGCAAAAATGGGATCACTCATGTGAGACTTGTTTCTTTACACAAGTAAAGAGTAGTCTTTGCTTCTCAGTCTCTGAGATTGCAGCAGGGACTATGAAATGTTTCATTTACCATTTCTCTCCCATCATTTCTCATGATGGACTCTAAGCTGCTTGTCAGTACCAATATGTGGATACCAGCACACGATTGCCAAAGAAAAAGGCATTTGCTTTTTTTCAAATCTTCTTGGTCTTTTCCAAGACTTTTATGCAGCAGTGACTTTATCCTCAGCACATTAGATGATACCTTAAAAATATATTTTATATAAGGACAAATTTTAAAAAGTCTCTCTAAGTAGTAGACCTTAAATATCTGAAGAAACTCAAAACAATACAAAACAAAAAACCAAAAACAAATAGGACTGTGATGCTCAAGTCATTCTCCAGGCGCTAGAGCAGCCAGTGCTGAGGTAAATGTTTGGTAGTCCACTGATAATCAGTCTGGTTATTGAATCATGATACAGCTGAGTCCAGTGCAGTCCTGTGTGCTTTTACCCACCTTCTGCTGAGTGAATTTTAAGTTCCAGAAATTTTTAGAATTAGTTACACACTAGCAGAGCTCAAAGTTAAGTTAAATTTCAGAATAGATACCATTTTCAAAATCTGTGTTAGCCAAACAGTCACTAATATCCCAAAGCATGGTATAAAGCAAGTAGAATGTGAAAACAGCCTGAGAAGTCATTCTTTTTAGACCAAGTCTTAACAGACAAACCCAGCATATCCTTTATGCTTAAGAGAGTTCAGTTTTCCTCTTTGTTCAAATGGGTTTTTTTGTAAAGAGGAGATATCGATGGGTATCATTAATGGTTGCTTCAGACTGGATTAATTTTTTCCCCAGTAATTTAAATGTAACCACATACAAGATGACATGTGGTAGTAGGAGAAAATTCATAAAGAGACACCACAAGGCTATGGCAAGGAGTCAACAACTTCTGGTTTCAAAAATATGGAAATCTCAAAAAAACTCTGCACCTTTTCCTGTTGTACTTCATTCCATCATGCTTCCAAGAGGCCATAGTACGTGGATGCATAGAGCACTGGGAGCAGGTTTTCAATGTTTGTTCCAAAAAGCCCATGATAGATGATTCCACATTATAATAAGTAGAGGTGAAGGAGAGTCAAACCTAGAAGAAATAGAAATAAGTATAATGCAATCCCCTATTTTCAGAATGTTCCCAAGCTTTGGTCTCAAGTCTGCACTTTTCAAGTTGTTTCTGTCAAGAAGGGAACGCAGCAGGATTCAGGAGAATCCAGAAGAACCAGTAGGATCACCCCAGCCAGGGTGCTGTACTCTTCAAAACCAGCATGCATGTTCGATGTTACAAAGGAAGTTTGATAAATGCTGTTCTCAACTAGACATGGTCCTGGCAAAGTTAATTTTCTGTGAAGAAAATTAAACCAAGAATAGTATTTAATATACCCTTAAAATAAAGAATAGACTATTGTTTCTCAATTTCTATTCCCCATCCACAATACCCATCTTTTATGATAGTTTTTATTGTAAATACATATGCAGGATCATGGAGTTTAAGAGCAGAGTTTAGAAAGATAAATTTTCTGTTTTAACTACAATATTTTTAAAAATTGCAATCAAATTTATAGGACCCCCTGCAATTCATGAACTATTTTTTAAAGGGTAGGCTATAAAACATAGTAGTGGGTGCTATTAATAAAAATGAAAATATAGTAAAGTTGAAGCATAGCTCTGCTTTGATTTACAATCTCATTTTCCCAATGGCTTTTACCCTCTATTTCTCACCATCTGTTTTCCTGTCCCTTTCTTTCTGAAGAAAGAAAAGGTCACCATCCCTATACAAAACTTGATTAACCCTCTAAGTTACAGCATGCTATGGGACCTAGAACATATTATGCCTCAGCAAGGCTCAGTGCTGCTTTGAGCTCACCTGTGCATTGGGGTATTTGTGGTGGTGGCGTTACTAGATAGACCTTAATGACAAAGGGACAGAGCTGTGACAGGTTTTTTTGTCTCACCAGTATATAATATATTTAAAAGAACTTATTTCTGTAGATACACAGAAAGGTCACAGAGGAAAGCTTTGCTTCTGCAATGATGAATCATAAAATCATTACAGAAGCACAAAATGGTTTGGGTTGGAAAAGACCTTAAAGGTCATCTAGTTCCAACACCCTCTGCCATGGGCAGGGACACCTTTCACTAGGTCAGGTTGCTCACAGCCCCATCCAACCTGGCCTTGAACACTTCTAGGGATAGGGCATCTACAGCTTCTCTGGGCAACCTGTTCCAGGTCTCAACATCCTCACAAGAAAGAATTTCTTCCTAATTTCTAATCTAAACCTATTTCTGCACATCTTTGTTTTAGTTATTCATTATATAATGGGGACATCAAAAGTGCAGAAAGTCAGGATGCACCTGAGACTCTGTGAGGACCTGTTAGAGTACAGTAAATTGTGTTTCAGCCCTGATTTATCAGTACAGTTCCAGCAAATTTTTAGCTTAACAGAGTGCATTTCACAGTGACAAAGGGATCATGCATTATAATTAGGAGAAAAGTGCTGAAGCCAAATTTTAAGAGCTTTTGTGCAATGAGGATGAGAAGAAGAAAACTAGGGATGAGTCATGCTATTTTCAGCTTTATATGTTTCATCTTAAAACTTAATAGTTTTTAAACAGTGTAGTTTCTACTTGAGGACAGTAATTTAATTATGATTGAAAGTTGTCCATCTGGTGGCCTTTTAATGACATTAAAAGGACTGATTGTGTTCCTACACTGGTTGTTTCTCTGTTTCTAATTGTAAAGCTGTTTGGCTCTTCATTAAAATATAAGCTTCAAGATCCCACCCAAGACTTGTTAAAAGACAGTGGAAATTTTCTCACCCATTTCAGTGGATTTTCGATCATGTCTCTTGGACACTGACCTGGGCTAGGTGTATGAATGCATACTGCAGCAATTATCACAGAAGATTGTATTTCGCCTTAGCTCACCCTTGGGAAACAGAAGTATCAGTCACCACTTGCAGATGGATCTGTAGATCTGCACACCATGAGTTGTCTTAGTTAGATCAACGCATAATCCTGGAGCACGTTATTCTGGAGCGATAGCTTACTATTGCATCAGGGATTTCTCTCCCTGCCATGTCTTTGCTATTTGTTTATTTATTTATCTATTTCTTTATACCTGCTTTTCTGTTCCTGGCAGATGAAGAACTTTTAAGTAGTAATTTCCTTACAGCCTCCCCTTCTTGGTTCAATCTGCGCACAGAAAACATTTTACTTTGGCTATAAAGCTTTGAAAAAATAGTAATTCTCTTTCCCTATCCCTGCTGCCTACCTAGAGCACCTCTTTAAATGAGCTCTACTCAGAAGATACTTTGAAAACAGGAAGGTGGGATGCAAATCCCCAATATATGGAGTGCTCTGGGAATCCCACCCTTGCCCAGAGGAAAATCCAGTACATTCCTGTGTAATAAAGTCACCTTTGCTTAGTGGTCTGCTCACAGTCTGAAGGTAGCATGTGAAATCATGTGGCCTCATGGAGTAGGGATTTGGGTCTTGATTTTACTGAGGGACTTTTTTTTTTTATGGTAGCTAAATAGATGACTGCTTTCTTATATGAATATAATGTGTGGTAAAAAGGCCACATGCTCAAATTACTGGTGCCTTCACCATTTTTTTTCCATTTCTACTTTTTAGCCATGCACATAAGGCCCTACGCACTAATTCAAGAGTATACACAAGATAGGGAAGGGATAATTTACTGATTTTAAAATTCTAATGTACTCTAAGTATCCTTCACAATCATCAGAAAGGAAGAAAAAGGAGACCTCAAAGTCAGACCAGGAATCTTATTTCCATCTATCCGTGTCCATAAGACAAGGGCAAACAAACCTAAACAACTGCATAAACAACATCCACCCATCCCCAGAATTGCTCACACCATTTAGGCAATTTAGAGCAGTAAACACAGATAAGCAATCTGCATAGAAGCAGCTTTAGGTGACCACAAATGGATACCACTGTTTAATTCAACCCTCTCTCACCTAAACAAGTTTGTTTTCTCAGCGGTGTTTATTTGTACAAGGGAGTGCTGGGGAAAAAAATCCCGTCCTCCTCCAGATTATCTGCTGCAATGTTGTGAAAATTCAGTATTTCCCCAGCATGAGAATATTCCTCCTACAGACACAATCTGTATTTTGTGGTCTCGCCAACATTTGTTAGCTGGTTGTTTTTTTTCCCTGTAGCTCATAGCATTTAGCTGGGACTAGAGCTGATCTCTGAAATGGGAGAAGTCCTACAAGGCTCAGTCTGGAAGGGAAACCCCATCTGATCAGCATTTCTGTCTTGAGAGGCAGGAAAATGGGGAAAGGAGAGAGAAGGCAGAAGCATATACGTAAAGGTTTGAAAAAATAAATTGGGGGATGGTGATAGGGAAATGTTTTTCCCCTTTTCATAAATTTTCTTCTGCTGGACAATGGAAATAGTGAGAAAAAAGGTAAGAAAATCCTTTGTGTGAAATATTTTTTTGAAATCCACAATGAAATAGTTGTCTGGCTAAAAGTTGTAAACATGTTGAGTTGTCAAAATATTTTTCCCTGGTTCATACACGTCAATCTTTTTCACTTTCCTGTGAAAACATAGAGTATTAGGCAATGGCTTATCCTATGTGATGCTGCTGGCCTGGATACTGGAGGTTGCACTTGCTGTAGGTCCTAGTGAGCCATAGCTTGGTTAACCTTCCAGGTATAATAGTGGGAAGAGCCCATCTGTTTCGGATTGCCTTCATCAGTCTTCCTTCTTGTCTTTCTGTGCAAACACAGACCTGGGAGGGTGGAATAAGGGAGCCTGTGTTCTTTTCCCCCTCTTTGGAGTTTCGTGGTCTCCCTGAGCAGGCCGAGGAACATGCCTGGGGCTGGATGGGTGTGCGGAGCAGGGCTGGTGTAAGGAAATGGAAGGGGAATGGAAAAGGGAAACAGACATAGGATGAGAAATTCTCTATCAGCAACTACATTCCAAATGTGGGGCTATCGCAGTTGTCCCCTATCTACACCCAAGGACAAGAAGGTCTTGGAAACACCAAGAGACAGATCAAAATCCACATCATCTTCTCCAAAGGAATTTGAGATAGTTGCCTGATACTTAGGGCCTGGCACATGAGCTTTGAAATTTCAAGCTGACGGTCTTTGAGATAGCTCAAACTTTGCCAAGGTAGTGAGAAATTGTCTATATTTTATTCTCTACTGCACCTCAGTGCAACCTTTTGCCTGGCAAACAAAAGATCTGCATATGCAAGGTGAATACATTAAATTGGTGCAGAAATAACATCTGAAGTGAAAATCTGCCCACTTTCCACCCTTATTCATTCTCAAACCCATGAGAAAAAACAACACATGGTTTACGAGTTTGCTTTGTTATTTTTAAACTTGCAGGAAGGTCCTTTCAACAAAATTGTATAGTAAAGTATGTTAAAATAATCCAGTCACAAAGCAAGTCTGAAATAACTTTGAAGCATGGGCTGACAATGACAGAAAGTACTCATATGTGACCCTTAGCTTCAAAAGAGTTAAGAATGCACTGGCAAAGTCACAGAGATTATCTCCACCCACACAGGAGAACATACATGGCAAGGTAGCTCTGTAGCACACAGGGAAACAAAACAGTCTAGCCCAGAATTATCCTTGAGAAGGAAAAAGTGCTGGGTCAGAGACCTGCACTCATGTCTGAACTCTCCATCCTTATATCTCCATCACTCCTGGGATAGGGTGTAACTATCAAGAGAAAGAACAGCTAAAATTTATACATATTCTGGCTATGAAAAAAACCAAGGTGGAAAATATGATCCGGGTCTTTACAGCACTCCCTGATGTCAATGGTCTGGGCGTCCCACACGGTGCTGACCAGTTGCTGCAGAGCACTCCCCAGTGTCTGCAGAGATGCTGCTGGACTGTGCTGGGCTGGCAGAGCCACGACATTGCTCGTCCCTGAGTTTGCCAGGCACTTTCACACAAGTGCTGCCATGCACTCCTGGCTCCAAAGGCTTCATCATTAAGGAAGGTAAAGTAATACATGAGGACATTGAGGAGAAAATTAGCTATTTATATCTCTCAATATTTAATATGTAGCTGCAATTGTCACAGCTCTCCACTCAAACATCACGTTCTGGGAATGTCTTGTATTAAGAAGCAGGCCTTGATGATGGGTTTACACACAAATTGAACATTCTCTTGGCCTAGCTCAGAATAGTATCATGAAGAACATTCCCACTAGAACCAGAAAAGAGAGTATGTTTCTAAGTCTTTTTCTGAGGCAGAGAGATGTAGGAAAATTCATGTTTGCTACTTCTTTTTGAAACTCTCTATTTATGAATCACAATTTGATTGTCACTGAACCTCAGGGTATGTCACGTTTTTTCTGTCTGGGATGCTTATCATCAGGAGAGCGTGAGGTTCATTGGAGATGTGGTCGCTGTGGTCAGTTCACAGAGATTGGGCAGGAAGCTGTTGTTTACAAAATGTATATGACAAACTGGGTCCTCTTTTCCATTCACATTCCTTGCCCTCCTCAGAAGTGTTCACTCCTTTTGTTTCCTAGACAGTCTTATCAGTAGCCTTTTAACCCCAAACACACAAAGTGAAGCACCTGAAGGAGGCAATATCTTAACTCTGAGGATTTTCACTATTGGACCCTTTGGGAACAGCTGACAACCGTTTGCAAAGTTTCCCTGTTACTCTTTTACCTAATCTCAGGTATTGCTGAATGGAAAAGCCATTGGTGCCTGAGAAGCAGTGGCAACAGCCACCAGTATCCCAGTGCTGGGGAAGACCTGGTGGATGCTTAATGCAGCTGGTGTGGGGTCAGTAGCTCTGACCAAGGAAGCTGTGACCGGTCTGGAGAGATGGTCCCATGGAGGATCGCCTTCCTGAGGCCCGGTGTCTTCCCTCAGCTGCTGGCAGGAGGGCCTGTGCAGAAGCTGTCAGCTCTTTAGTGATTGTCAGCTCGTGATTTCAGCTCAGCTCTGCAGGGCAGCCTCCAGGCCAGACCAAGGAGAGAGACGAGAGGCCCGTACAGCTGTTCCACACGAGGCAGCTTTATCGGTCCGTACTCCGGCGAAGGGGAGGCCAAGGACAGGCTCTCTCTGCCCTCGCAGGGGCAGGGGGCTGGCTTTATAGGGATACAGGGGGTGGGTGTCAGAGGGTAAAGGCCAATGGGTTACAAAGGATCTGCACAGGGCCTCCCAGAGGATTCTGGGTTTGTCTTCTTCTCGCCGTAACTGAAAAGTGGTTGCCTTTCCAGGGAGTCCGGCTGGGAGGTTAAGCACTCTCCTTATCTCAGCAGATGTCCCTCCAGGGCAGGGGCTAGGCATACCCCACAGGTGCTCTGGCATGGAGGCTGCTGAGGCAGGAAATCATCTGTCCAGCTCTGTTGAGGTACCAGGTGTATTTAGGATCTCTCATGATTAACAGCATTAAGTTGTGTCAGGAGAGGCTTAGGTCAGATATTAGGAAAAGGTTCTTCACCTAGAGGGTGGTTGGGCACTGAAACAGGCTCCCCAAGGAAGTGGTCACAACACCAAGCCTGATGGAGTTCAAGAACTGTTTGGACAATGCTCTTGGGCACATGGTGTGACTCTTGGGTTTGTCCTTTGCAGGACCAGGAGATGGAGTTCAATGACCCTGGGGGGTCCCTTCCAACTCAGGACATTCTATTATTCTATGATATAGCTCTATCCAAATTCACTTGTCCTTGGCCTTCTGCAGTGTAGGTTCTTGGTACTGCCAATAGCACCCACACTCAGGAAGTACACTCCAGTCCTCTAATTTCAGCTTATTAGGAACATCTATAATAAAGTCAAGCTCCTAATTTCAATCATTTGGATCATATTTGGGTTACACGCCTGAAGTGAGCAGTGTGATAAACAAACATGCCTTGCTCCCAAAGTGATAGAAGCCACTGAAACACTATACCCATACTTCCATAATTGCATGCGTTCATGAGTATACTGTAGGGCCTATGAAAGTTCAAAAAATACTACAGTTGGCAGTTCCCTGTCTAAAAAAGTGGAAAAGATTTTCATATCAGTTCCCATTTCCTTTTCTAAGCACCCTTAGTGCTGGCTAGGTAAGAGCAAGGTGCTGTGGAGGTTTGCTACAGCACAGGGTATTGCTGATGCAGCTTCCCTTGTTGCTGTAGCTGCTGTCAAACCTGTCCTGAGGAAACCCTGTTCCCCTTTCCCATCCCCTACACTGGTAGGTTTTTTCTCATATTACAGTTTCTAAAGCATCAGTATGGATACACACGGTACACTTTTAAAGCACTTTTCAGTGTTTCTCAAGAAAAAACAGGTAGGAAGCTCTCTATGCTGTGACAGAAGCTTGGTTTGGCTGCTGCATTGCAGCGAGGCTGGTATCATTATGTTGCCTTGTTTGACACAGATTGACTGCCAGTAAAGTCGATACTTCTACACATTTACATGTTTGGTTGCCAAGTTAGAAACAATAAATATGCTGAAACAAATACAAACAGTGCAAAGGAGTTTTCAAGCTTTCAAATGTAGCCCTGGTTTGCAGAAGTTGTGCAGCTGTGCCCAGCCCTGGAGCAAAGCTGCAAGGCTGGCTGGTGGCCATTAGAGCTCTAAATACATCCAGTGTTTTCTGTATTCTTAATAAATAACAGCTATGAGAGGTCTGGTGATGACACTCTTGAAGCAAAAAGAGAACTTGCCTTATAAAAAATAAGAAAAATAAAAAAGAACTAATTTAGAGAATGAAAAGCAGTGAGGAAGTGTCTGTATGTGGGCACCTACTTCTGGTTTCACTCGTACAAGCAATATAAGATGCATAAATTATTCTCTCCATGCTGGGAAAAAAGGCACAGCCCCAGGACTAGTAGCAATGGTGGAACCTTTGACTTCAGCATTTTCGCACTGTGGAGGAACACACATTCTGCTGAAATACTGATAGAGTGACTAAGCCATGTGCATGCAACAGCTCCTACATTTACTGCTGGCTGGAGCTGTGTCATCTCACGTGGATCCAGTCTGCAGACAAGCAGCTTTGTATTATGGTGAGACAATGAATTAGGCAGAAAATCGTGCTGCCTCATTAAGGTAGGATTCCAGCATTCAGCAGGGGAATATAGGGAGGTGGGCAGAAACAGCATTTGGAGAAGATGTGCAAGATTTAAATCAGGAGGAGAGCTTCATTTCTTCCCTTCACAGCTTCCTTTGGTTGGTTCAGGTAGTAAGGATGGCAAGCAAACCAGACTGCTTGTAACAGGGTCCAGTTCCTTTCCAGGTCTTTCCAAAGTCCTTTCCAGCATCTTAGCCAATGGGAATGGTGAAGACAATGTCCTTCTGTCTGCAAGAGAGCCACCTCCTCAGAGAGATCCCAGAAAATTGTGGGGGCTATAACATGGGGGGTATTCTCAAAGTGAACCTCTTCTGGAGATGGAAGCAGCACCTGGCAAGAGAGATGCAGGTTGAGGTCTCCCAGCACACTCTTCAATATAAAATAACACCATGTTACTTCCAAGCAATGCAAATAAAGATGCTTACGGCATATTGGTTTTGAAAATATACTTTTTCCACCTCAAATTGTGCACCTAATAGATCACAAAGTACTAATGTGTTCTTCAAAGCCTTTTCATAATAATTCTGCTTTTTAATCTGAGGCAGTTAAACCATAAAATTCTTGCATTTCCAATAAATGTATGATCTGGATGCCTCCCGGTAAAAAAATCACAGAATCACACTAATAACATATATTTCATTATACAGGTTAATTTATCCTTGAGCAGACCATTAAATATATATTGGTTTTAAATTACATCATTCATACCCAGTGACATTCTACTACTGATAAACCACATACAGCAGAAACAGCTGCATAAATATTTATTAATTGAGCCCCTAAGCAAATGGTTACAATAATAAATTATTTGCCATGTGTCCAAATAATAAAACTGGGCTGAATTCCTAACTGATGCAGTACCACTGACTTCAGAATACCCTGTTTATCTCATTGTACTTAGATAATTTGTTACTTGCACTTGACCAAACGTTTTAAAATTGTCTTGAGGTGTATGTGCAGATTTACATCCCCATTCTGGAAAATCTTGTATCTTGCCCTTAACAAAGACCTTTCTGTAGCAATAAGCATTTCAAATTATGTGTTTCTAAGGGTTCACTTGTTTCAGCTTTCTGGTATATAAATAGCTCAGGGGCCTACTGGGGTGCAGGTAGCTATCCCAATCATTGATGAATGAAGTATCAATGAAAATGTAATCCTCTACTGTCATTTTGAGTTTTTTCTTTAGTTGAATTCCAATATTGCTGTCATGCCACTGTCCCATTAAACACATTATTGATTTATCTGGATTGTACTACAGTGACTGACAGTAGATAATTGGTCACACATTTTAAATACTGTGGGCATGTATCTCCTGTTTCAATGCTGGACTTTAAACAGCCACTTCTTTAATATATTTGGCTTCTCAGTGTTTTTATCAGCCCGAGATTACCATTTCTTATTATTACATTGATTTGCTTTGTGAGTTTGGAAGTGTTAGGATTTTTGATGGTTTCCAGTTTACACATAGTTTTCTTGAGGTAAACATCAAGGAGGGACCATGATCATTCTCCTAGGGAAAAAACCTTTGCCAAACTAGGTAGGTTTGGAAGACTCCTTTCTAGGCAGAGCTCAGAGAGAGAAATAAATATTTCTTTTAAATCTGTCCAGGACTACATACTGTTACTGTTTGAGCAGATTTAATAATCCCATTATCCATCTGGGAGCTTGGTGTGATTTAGCTGCCAGTACAGGTGTGCCCAGCACCCTGGCAGCCAGCCCTGGGGGTTCCCAGGGTCCCTGGGGGAGGTTTCCCTGCTCCCATCTCCTGTATATATTCAGCCTCCTCTGACAGCTGAATCCAGACATGGTAAACCCCATGGAGCAGGCAACTCCGCTGGCCGTGGGTCAGATAGGGAGCTATGGGCTACACAGCTTCCACATTTATTTTGTATTTCTTTATTTACTGCTTGTAAAGCTGCAGCAGAGAAGCCCAGGCATAAAACTCTGTTCCATAAGCACTGATCTGGATTAACCCCCTGTCAAGCCCTAAAATCTGGCTTGCAGAGGCTGCTGCTTTCTATGTCTTCCACGTATTTTTTTATTTCCAGTCAACTTTCCCTGAACCCAGGAGGAGCAGAATTGCCTTAAACGTGGGGTGTGATTAACTGCAGGAGCTGCCTCAGTGACTGTGCTTTCTTTCTCAATAATGGCATTGTCTAGGCTTCTTCTGGAATTTGTGTAGTTTATCTATTGATTGAATGAATTGCTGCCTTTTCCAGCTATTTGTCATCTCTCACTACCGTTTGGAATACAGAAATACATTTTAGCGTGGGGGTTCATTTTATTTTTATTTTTGGCAGCTTGGTGAGGCTTTTATTCCAGTAGTAACATGGAGCTGTGTTTGATGTGTTACAGCTACCTCTTCAGCTTTAAGACTGGGGTCTGAAGATGTTTTTGGCTCAGTGTATAGTATTACCACATATGGAAAACATGAATGGTCACAAAAGCTTCTCGATTTAAAAGGTGGGATTTATTCTCTTTTTACTAAAGCTCTGTAATTTCCTGAGTGTCAGATATTTGCTGTGATGACCTGTGCTTTGCTTCTTATTGCAGTGAAGAAAGCCTTAGCTGGGGATTGAAGCTGTTAGGTCAATACAAGGGTTTTTATGGGGGGAATTGTCAGTGCAGGTTGAATAGTGCACCATAAAGGTGAAGACTCATTTATAGCTGTGGAAAATAGTTCCTTTTCTTTGCTCCAAAGCTATATGCTTAGAACAACTAAAATTTTCCGTGTCTTTACACACAATGCAAGCCTGATGAGTGTTCTGTCGCTAACATTATTTTGGACAAGCTGTAAGTATAGAAATAATTTTCATTCTAATTTTGTCATTAGCACATTGGCTCAGTACAATGGACAGGACTACATTTTCCTACAAGGGTAATTCACAAACTCAGTGGATTCTATCTCATTTTTGACTGTGAATCTTCTTAATTTCTTGCCAAGAATTTCAGTGCTTACCTAAGAAAACTCATGCCAGGATTCAACAGCCCATGTAATCTGCAAGATCCTATCAAAAGTCATTAAACCTGCTGCTATTAGAGCAAGTTAGCAGACATATATGCCCAAACCTATTCCTGCCTCACTTTTGCTGCATATCCAATATGATCTCACAGCTGGGGAGTGGAAGTGACAAGGAAGGGGCTCCATTTTTAACTATCCCACCTGACAGGATCCACCTGAAGTGGCATCTCCTGAGACATGAAGGGGCTCTGCCCTGGGGAATACAAAAAAGGAAAGGGTCCTTGATTTTTTTCAACATCATCAGGTCAAAAGAGATTTTTCAGAGGTCTAAGAGAGACCTCACATTAACTGCTGCAATGCTGTTGGAGATGATGCACGTGAAAAAGAAAGAGCTCTTCCAAAAGTTCATTTAAAAACCTTTAAAGGTAAAATATTAGGTAACCTAAGTATATACAAATGGTCTCCTTGTTAACACTGTTCTTGCAATATATAATATATTAGGTATAGCTGATGTGAAAAGGGAAGGCCTGCATGGGGTCTAAGTAAACCACTGAAGATGTGAGGATTTTAGTTGTTTGAAAATCAAACCTTTCTAAAAAAAATCATGCAATCTTTTAATCTGTCATCTTTTATAGTGCACTAAATTATCTACTAATATTCAGATTTTTCACAAAATCCTTTATGAAAAGTAAATATATAGGTAAGCAAGACATATATATACACACACTAAAAAAATGCTTCAGTTTAGCAGAGAGCCATACCCTAGAAATTTTTTTTGCCTCTGTCTATATATGCATCAAGGTTAAGAGTTGCCATGCAAGGTGGCTGTTAAAGAAGCATGACTATAAAAAACTCCTTGAGTCTATGGAGGACAATATGTTTAGTGTACAAAAATAAATACTCATGTAAAATTGATTGGGAAAAAATTAAATAGGATAATTATAGTTATAAATCCACTGGAACAGTGGGATGTGAACAGCATGGTTTGATTAGACGATTTGCAAGTTGATTAGTGATCCTTATCTTTTCTTCAGCATTTAATTGCCCCTGTTGGTCTTAGTTGGCCTGATGAGAGATCGCAAGGCAGAATTTAGCACCTAATCACGAGGGCAGGTGCTCCGAGAGCAACCGTATCACCACAGTGGAAATCCAAACTCCCCTCAACGAAATCTTTAGGAGGGATTTTCACTGTGCCAGGGGAATTTGGTCCAGGACGACTTTATTCCCAAGTGTCTGTGGTATACGCCAAACAGTTTTTCCATCTTAGTCTAGAGCTTTGGCTGACTTGCAGTCCCAAATGATTGCTTTCCACTGAAGAGTCCTGGGGATTTCCTCCTCACCCATAAACCTACTCCTGGAAACTAATTTTTTTGTTTTACAGTAGTGCCCAGACCTTTCCTCTTGTAGTTTCAGAATCTTTGCTGATGGCAGAGGAGGGTGATGTAGCCCAGCTTTTCCTGCAACCCGAACTGACCTCCGAACACCCAGTGGGCCCCCATTGCATGGAGATAAGGAAGGCAGCACCTCCAGTTTGTATCCTCTTTGCCTTGTTTTTTTCTAGGAAAAGGGGATACAAAATAAACTGAGAGCATTTGTGCCTTGTGTCGACCCACCTCCTTGGACTTAGCTAAGTCCAGCGCCTTCATCTTTGCAACGCAGCCATCAACAGGGGTCACCAACTGTGTAGAAATATGCCCCCAAACCTTGGTGATGTAGCTCCAGGTGTTTGCTGAGCATTTGGCTGCTGTTGATGGCACGAATCCGTGCAGTCACACTTACCCAGGGAGCATTACTGTAGGAGGGCCCCCACCCAGAACAGCAGTTTGCTGGGGCTGAGCTCACCACCACTACCTCTGGTTTCAAAAGGCAGACAGCAGAATTGTTTCAAAGACAGGGTTGAGGCACTTGATCCTTTCAAAAATAATTGACACTTTAGGTGTCTGACTTTTACAGCCTTGCCTACTTCCCATGAAGTTTTCTTGCTTCAAGAAAATGTCAACACCACCACACAGGATGAAATACTGCATGAAGCAGGGCTTTCATGCCAAATATTTCTCTGAGACATTCATCTAACCTAACTTTAGACATTCAAACTTTGTATTCTAAGTTTAAGGTAAGTTCCATACACAGGTCATTCATCTCGTTTTATAATAGGAAGTCGCAGTGTCTCATTTCTTTTCAAGGAAATCTAAGGTTGCAAACACCAAGTTTACATATTTTCTTCACCATAGTTACCTGGCTTAAAGGCACCAGTGGTCAGCTAATCCACTAAAGTTTCTTGCCTACCAACAGATTAATTCCAAGCTTACAGCAAAACCACAAAATTTTTTTTAGTGCATGGCTCTGTCCTTGAAAGTCCATCATTTACTTATTCTTGTAATCCTGAAAGTCCTTCAAGTTTTTCTGATCTGTATTTTGATTCTTCTGTCTTTGTCAGTGACAATTGTCATAGCATTGTCATGTTTTTTGTTGAACTCACTAATAAAAAAAGGTTGATTCAGAGAGTAATTTTTTAGTAGCACCCAAAATAGTTGTCTTCTACCCCAGTGGTTTATCTAACTCCTATTTCCATATTAGCCAATTCTTCACCTGCCTTTGATATGTTCCTTATTTAGTTGTTTCTAAGGCAACATTGTATGAAATACTTTACTTAAGATGAGAAAAACACTGGGGATTTTCTCTGCTAAGAATCGATTAAGCTTATCAGAGAGAGAGCAGGTTAGAGACCTACCTTGGATTAAGCTGTGCTAAACAATACTCCTTTGTCTATCTCTGCCAACTGTTGAAATCAAACTAACATTGGTGTTTAGCTAGATCAGAATTTTCATGCTTTCTAAAATATAGAAGATACTCTTGTTTTCCTCCCAACATCTGTTCCTGAGATAACATATCAATTTACTAGTTTGGGCAGGTTCCTGTGTTGGTTCTTTCAGGGTTTTGGATAGAGATGGAACTGCTGTCTTTGAAAATATTAAGCCCTTAGATTATTTTCTGCTCCAGATGCTCTCTCATTCACCTGAGTCACACTATCTTGGTGTGTCACTTTGCTGACTAAAAACTGAAGCAAAGTTTTCATTTCATTTTTGGCCCATGCTTAGGTTATCTTTTACCCCAAACCCCAATCTTTACTGTGGAACAGCTTCAAATTCCTCTATTTGCTCTCTGTTTGTTTTTATGACCAAAGAACATTTTACAACGTGTTTTTAATTTCCTTTGCAAGGTGCAACACAGCCCAGCTTTTGACAGATCTCACTTTCTCCCCACACTTTCTGACCTATAAGATACAATTTTCCATGTTAGTCAGCCCCTTCTTTTTTCCATTTCTTGTGGACTCTTTGCCTGTTCCTCATATCCCTTTCTAGTTGGATTGTCACCAGTTAGGTCTGGAGTTCTTCATGAGTTTTTTCTCCTTCCCGAAATGCAGAAGCAATTATGTATCTTTGACATCAAGAATCTCCTTTGCAGCCAAGTCTCAAAGTTCCTTCACTCCTCTGAGACTAAAAAAAGCCAAGCACAAGAAGACAGAAAACCACAGGGTTTTTTTATCCTTCCATTCAGTTTAATCAGAAAGCTTTGTGATCTGCTTGATCAGGGCTATTTTCTACTGCCACCTCTTCAATAACACTGTCGCTGTGTTTGAATTAGCACTACCTCCTGAAAGCTCAATAAATATGTTCTTAAAAGTGTCTGCCAGTGGTCCAGAATCAGGAAGAATAGAACTCTGTCATCACCTGTAGCCTGAGTTTTATTATTGATATCATTCTGCTCTGATCTATCTCCAGGAGCAGGAGGTCTCTCACAGGTTCTGTTGATTGTCTAATACTATTCCACCATCCCATAACCACAGTCACATTTTATCTAGAGGGTTTAGTGGATCTATGCTACTGCTGTAGTAAAGTGAAGATTTATAGTGCTTTTCAAGAAGGCAATGGACCTTGATTAATTTTATTGTATCATGCTTTTCCTTCTCTACTCATTACCACATCAGTAATGTACAGTGCTTTTCTGTCACCCCTACCTCCCTACCTGAGTTTTGCCTTGCTCTCGGTGTACTCCAGCCAGAAGGAACTTCCCACTGTGCTGTAAATGCCTGGTTTCAGGTCCTGCACCCAAAGATTTGGCTCCTGTGCCTCACTGCATGGCCTCATTGTGCAGTGTCCAAGCAATCAGCTCTTGCACCCCGACCTCTCTCAGTTTCCTTGCAAGTGAAGTTATTCCACTGCCTTTTGCTTACCTGGCCACCCATCTTGTGAATATAACCTTGTGTTTTTTCTTGCTTTGCAGATTTCTATCTCAGCTATGTTGGTTTTTTCCTTCTTCTTCACTTATTCCATTTTGTGCTTCCTACCCATTAACCTGGGTGAGATAACTTGAGTCTGTTCCAGCCTTAACCTTGGCACTTTGATTCTCCATGTACAAAGGCAGTTCAGCCACTGAAGACAATTTTCCTCCTGTGAAAGCTTTCCAGTAATTGAATGTGCCAAAACCATCCTTTCCAGCTCTGTCCTTGAGCTATTTGTTGGTTTTGTAAGCTTGACAAGCTTACACCTTTTCTTGCTAGGAACTCTGAGACTTAAACTGCAGATCACTTAAGCCTTCACCTCTTTGGCAGACAAAAGAAGTAACTTCACAAAAAACATCACCAGATTATTTCCCCTCCCAGTCTTCTCTTGTGGCATAAAGAGATCTAAAAATGCACGTACACGGAATTTCCACCAGAGCTACAAATTAAAACAAGATTCAAAGAAATGGCGAAAATTAAAACCAATCTCTGTCATTCTTAAAAACTTATTTTTCTGTATTGGTGAAGCTTTGTACATGCAATCCTTCATAGCTGTTTTGTATTACTGATAACTTCCCATTTGACACACACATAAAGCTGTTCCCTTGTATAGATGTTAACATGACATATACTCTTAAAGCATTTAAGAGTATAATAATGCTTCATTAAATATATATTTGGAAATGAGGAGGTTGTTCTAAATGAGAATATATTGACAAATATTTAAGATAGAATCAATACAGTCAGTCTTTCTAAGTTTCATATTAAGCAATAAAAAATATTAAATGAACAGTCTGTAGTACAGTTTCTTACACGGGCTTTCCAAGAGTCAGCACTTCTTCTTTGATACACATACATTAATTTAATATGTATGCTTTGCCTAAGAACATGAATAAGTCATTCCTTTTAATGTTTGCATTTGCATGTTTAATTTAAGTATGGGAATCAGTGGAAATGCACTTAAATGCTTATGCTAGTTTATTCACTTTGTTTTGAAAATTATTGCGTGCAGCATGGGTGAGAAAGAAGTAATCTAAGTAGAAGCAGAGTTGATGGGAAAGTAGGTTATAATTTACTTACATGTTGTCTGTATAGTGGACATGTGGTCAAATCTGCAGGGAAATCAGTATTTTCAAGTGCATTAAGATGGGATTTAAAAAGAACGCCAACATGATCAGAACCAATTTCTGTAAAAATATAAGTTAATTGATAAATTTCCAAAGTTATATATTTCCTGGCCCTACCCTGCTGTAAGGACTATCCTGCCTGCTTCCACCCAAGTTCCCAGAAATTACACCATTTGTAGAGGCAGAAATGAGGGTTTCATGAGCATCTATGAGCTTTTTGACTTTCAAGTACAAGATCATGATTATTTTTCCATAATTCTCTGGAAGTGCCCACTCCACGAGAACTTCAGGATTTCTTTAAAAACTAATTGAAGAAGCCACAGAATTTTAATAGAAATTTCTGTAGAACATTTCTGGGGTTGATATTTCTGAACAAGGCTGTTATAACAGATTCTATTAGGAGAAGGGTATTACTTCCAATTAAATTATAAAACATAATCAGAAACCATAAGGAGGAACTATCTTTTTTTACGATACGAGGGAAGGTTTGTGGATGTGCAGATGATGGGAAAAGGAAGGGAGGGGGTGCCATTAGTTCTGTGACAGTACCCCAGGGATGTTTTAATGCATTTCCTACAAGGAATCAAGCTCCCCCTGAGCACTCCCTGCCTAGCTCCTCTGCTTCTCATGCCCCCAAAATTTCTGGCTAAAATGGGACCTTTAGCAGCTACCATCACCTTCAGTTTGCAGGAAGTCAACTTCTTGCCCCAGAATAAAAAACTATCAGTGAACTCTTGTGTTTGGATTTTCAGTGGATTTCTCTTTTGTGGACCCTGGATGGGGGCTGCAGGATCCAGCCTGAAAAATTCTTGCTGGGTCCAAGAAGGATCCTACAGAATTTGGCTACTTTGTTCATTGCTTTTAGCTACTCTGCAAATAAATGCAGCCAGAGATCTGACATTCTCAGGCCTGCACCTCAGCACGCCTTTTCTACAGCAGCCAGAGAACCCACCAAAGGTAACTTCTTGCCTGAGCCAAAGAGGTGATGGGCAACAGGGAAGAGACAAAGTTAGGGAAGGCTAGAAGGTGTCACAATTATCAGTTTTAGCCTGTGTACTTCCAGAAGATTTTACACATTTGTTTCACATCTGTTTGACAGTTAACATTGCCTCACATTTTGTAGACCTCCCTGAAGAGTGAATATTGAGCGGAGATATAAATGCTACGCAGGAAAAGGCTTTCTTTGGATCTTCTGTCTGTCTTGTTTAATCAAGGAGTTCAGTGACATAAAGCTAGTTGTGTATCACCAGACTTGTGGGTCTTCACATTTTATTAAGTCTTTCCTCTTTTTTTGAAACAAAACAGTCCAAAAACCTTATATTTTCCCTATTACCTTTAAAAACATAGCACAATTTCCTTATGAATTTGGGAAAACCAGTAAAGGTTTGGGTTTTTTTTGTTCTTCTGGACATATGATCCCAATTATTGAAAAGCAATGGATGATTTACTGCATAACATTGAACTTTCTCCTCTTTTTGAAGTGAATGCTCCAGCCGTTGCACTAGTTAAATTTAATTTGCTGAAAAGACAATTGCAGAATTCCAGCTTACCTGCTGCAGAAGAACTCAATCTCAGTCTTGTCTTCCTTTTTTCCCCCACATATAAACATACAAAAATAAGATATATCAACTGGAGACCAAACAGTAAAATAATGAATCACAATTTCCTGGTGTACTTTCCATAAAGTACAAAATTCCTGGAACATAAATCAATCTAAAGTGAGAAACTGAAGTTCATGTTTTACAGCACTGTAACGCATCATTGTAAACTTAAGAGTGTGTCACTGGTATGAGGGAATAAGTGAGCACCACACACAAACAAGTTCCTGCCAGTTGAGGAGGAACTACTTTCACATACGGCAGAACTGCTCTGCCCCTCCTGCTGGTACCTCCCAGGGTTCTGATTATCTGCAGTCCAGCTGCAGGTCACCCCAAAGTGCCAAGAAATTATGTGGAGCAGCTCCCTGCCTGCTGTGGAGGGATTGTTTTGCCTCTTGGACCGGCAAATCTTCTCAAGTCTGTATGTGCTTCAGCAGCTACACAACACAACCAAATATCAAGTGTTTCACACTCCACCTCAGGACTTGGTTACTGCTCAAAACTCCACTCGTGTTATACAGTGAGAAATCGGTCACTGGTGAGCAGGGACTCTGCTCTTGTCACTTGCCTGTAAATGCATCCAGGTACCTACAGTCCCTCCTGGACTGCTTTACCTTCTGGCAGTATGCAAAGAGCTATTTCTCACCTTCAATTCTACACGCTTTGACATGCAAAAGCCAACCAGAGCATTGGCTCTTAGAAGCTCGGGTGAGAGCATTTCGCATGTTTTTCACCAGCTAAAATTGTGAAAGGAGATTCCTGCCCTTGCGTGGACGGCGTTTTAACATGGCGCGAATGCTCCCTCTGGAGGTGCTCATCTCTCCAGCCTGCACAGAAACAGCCCGGGGCATGCACACTCTGCTGTAGGCTGAAGCCAACAGAAATTCCCAGGAATTCTCTAAGCCGGGACGATGATCAGGAAAGGAGGGGAAAGGCTGGGGTTTTTAAACCTGCTGGCCACTTTTGGTCACTAAAAAGTACAATGACTGAGACCTCAACGGTATACAATCCCTGCTTGTACTTCTTTGGCATGGGAGGACTCACAGGAGACATTGGAGGTGGTCACAACAGAGGGGGTTGCTGAGATTAGAGACCCAAAGCTCCATGAAGTGGGGTTTCACCTGCTTTCAAAGATGCTGACAACCCGTGTGAACTTCAGCCCAGTCACGCACAGGGGTATCATTCCATCTGCCCAGCAGCCTCCATGCTGGATACAGCACATTGCAGCACATCCCTCCTCATATTGACATGAGTTTACTCATCTTGCTACAGGCACACAGAAAAACTCAGTCCCAGGTGTAGGGAATGTGAGCCCTGTTGATTTTTGCACCACTGGAAGGGAAAAGCTTGGCGGAAAAATGAAGCCAGATTTGGCACAAAGTTAATACGGGACGGAAAGACCATATGCTCATTGGGCATGTCTGTGTCTGTATTTGTGTGGCCAGACACTTCATAACCAAGAAAGTATATGTCATGCTGAGCAGATTTGAAAGAGAAGCTTATCCTAACAAACCCAGCATTTAAAGATGGAGAGAAATAAATAAGATGAAAGTGTGTTTCTACCCGCTACAGCTCTGTTGTGGTTTACAAAATTAGCCTAAAGCACTTTCCAGAATAATTTTCAACGCTCCTGAACAGTTGCAAATCATTTGTTTTGTTTGGTTTGGGATTGTTTAGAGTTTTTAATTTAGAGGGCGAAAAAAGCATCTTTTCTTCTGGATGTTCTGAAATATAAAAACAAGAGCTACAATATATCTGTCTGCTTAGTAGTGCAGGGTACTGTGGACTACAGGCCTCCCTCTTTCTAAATGCTGCCTCTTCTTTCACTGGGGGGTGATGGAGACCAAAGAGCCCTGCTGGTTATCCTGACACCGTTCAGGTCATTCAGAGATGCTGTGGCAGCATCTAGTGCAATAGGAAGTGAAATCATGGCTATTGGCAATGTAAATTCTCTACTGGTAGAGAAGAAAGATAAAACCTGTGTAAAACTGCCTTTGGTTGCTGTAAGTCACTGCGGTGGTTGTGATTACACAGGAAAAATGGTAAATTAGTTTTTGTTATTCTTATCACAAGTTTACTGAATGAGAGCTTTGGTGGATCAATGCCGTGTTTGTCCCTACTGGGTCCCTCGTGGACCTCTTAGGCGGCGCTCTCCCAGCACCTCCGCGTGCACACAATCTCACCTTCGCAGGTGGTCACACACAGTCTGTGCACGAACGGAGACAAAGAGGTGAGAGGGGTTCTCTGCATGCAAACCCGAGGTGTTTAATGGCAACACCCCGAAGAAAACAGAGGCAAGAAAGAACCACAACTGAAAGCCCACGCCCATTTTATCCCGAAAACTCCCAAAGGTGGGCAGAGCATCCAAAACCAATAGTCTGAGGGCTGGGGGGCAGAGGAAAGGTTGAGTGACATAACAGGCCAATGGGAAAAGGAATGGGAGGGGGGAGAGGGCCAGTGCCCAGCAGAATCTGGACAAAGGGAGAACTTTCTGGCACAGTGTTGTAAGGAGAGACCACTTTTAGGGTAACTTGGGGGGTGTAAAGTGGACTTAGCCACCACAACGTAAGTTTGTATGCTTTCTGATTATTTGGACTGGCCTTTCCCTAACCTGTGCTCATTTTAGCCATGTGTATAGCCATCAGCCATCAGTCTGTCACCCACAGTGCCTCAGTAGTTCTCAGTCTGACAGAGACAGAAGCACAGAGCCCATAATTAAACCTGGACACCATTACATCTGTAAAAGGATTCATCGTAAGTATCCTGGTGACCACATTGGTCCTCTTCAACCATTATCAGCAAGTGTATCTGGTCATGTATGTTACATATGTATGTATAATTGGTTATTATTATAATGAATATTACTATATTTATGTTATATATTCTATATTTGTTCCTTTGGAGGAATTGAAAATGTCTGTGTTAAAGATGTATCAAAGCAGGCAGCTGTGCCAGAAACAAACAGCAACCTCAAAATCTCTGCAAATGGATCCAAGGAAGTCAGAGGACCTCCAGTATACAGCTCATCCCCTCACACAGCTGCTCTGCCACCACCCTACACAAAGCAGCCTCAGACAGCCACTGACCAAGGGAGCAACATGAGGAACCTCTGGGTCAGAGATTCCTTTGAAGCTGAAAACTCAGGGCCTTTTTCTCACATCCGCACAATTCATGTTTGTCCCACAAGTGGAAGGGAAATGCATCGGCCTCTTTTGGGACGGGCGATTTGGACAGGGGGACGCTAAGGCTGGTTTTAGCCTGGGTTTTATTACTGACATGGAGACGTCTGGGTGCTCAGTGCTGGCTTCCAGGCAGACCAGCCTAATCCAGGCTGTCCCCATGATTGCTCCACATCAGCCGCTACCCCTGTGCTTGGGGTTCACAGCAGCTGCTCTTAATTTTTTGCTACTCCCAGCAGAAGGATATTTGTCAGGAGATAAGGTGGTCTTTTTATAGTCAGACCTGGAGTTTCCATGGTGAAATTAGCCAACAGGAGTTTCCTTTGCAAAGCAGAGCATATCCTTTACTGGCAAAAACATGTTACTCCCTTGGTTGTGAGGAAGTGTCATTGTCCGAAATCTATTCTGGTGTTTAGGGGCTCTGTGTCCTCAAAGAAATATTTTTAACCTGAAAGGAATATTTATACTGTCCAGTGAGAGCAGTTCACTGGGTTATTCTTAGTTCTGCTTCTGTGTCTGCTTTATCTGTGCATCATTTTTTCCATATTGATCTTTTTTACAAATGTTTAACAGAAAATGAAAGCAAAGGTAATAGATTAAAGTAATTCTGGGAATTAATCCACTGACAGGGCCAAAGTAGCTCTGTGGATGAATTTGATTTGCCACAGTCGGTGTGTATCCTAACCAACAGGAGTGATTTTGATACAATATTTTCTAAAAATTTTTGAAGCCTTTGAAGATGCCCAGAGCCAGCACATGGGCTGGATCAGCTCTTAGTGCCAGGCATTAGCAGAAAACCACCTCTCGTCCTTCTGATATTCAGTGTGCTGGGCTAGAAGATGAAAAATCATTTTATTTTAAACTAGGCACCTTGAAGCAGGAATTAATAAAGAGCTGATTATGAAACCATATGCAAAAGTTCTGGTGTTGGCACAGAGTTCCATTCATGGGTTAACCCTGACCTCACCCGTGGTGGATGAGAACCAGCTCCAGTAAAACCCACAGGATTACAACACTATAGGCCTGGTGTGTGACCACAGTCACAACCGAAAAGCAGCAGGGGATTATATGTGTAATAAGTTAAAGAGATTTGGGGGGGTTTTTTCCCTCAGGCCTGGTTATCTTAATAAATTGGCATTTTGCTGATGCTGAGTGTCTAAGGTTGTGCTTTTTTCCCTGCCTGCTGAAGCCAACATGACTGAAATGCCCATATTTCAGTGTTTTGCAGAATGAGGGCCTTACAGTGCTTATCTGCTCCAGCATCCTTGTCTTTCTTTCCTTGATGCTCCCCCGAGGGAATGAAGTGACTGTGATGGATGTGTTTTACATTGCTAACAGTCAGTTAGAGATACCTGCTACCCCCTGATGGAACAGCTCTGATTCTGCTGCAGAATAATGAGAATTAATGACTCATTCACTAATTACACTTTTGTTGTATAGTTTTGTGCTTATTTGCTGCAGGAGCTGAGCACCCTTGACTTTCTGATGGCAAGCCATGAAGCACCCTTGAAAATCAGGGTACTGGATGATGTATAAGCACAGGCTTGAAAACATGCTGGAGCTGTGACATGTGGATCTCATCTGCATTGCTGAGGTCACCAGGGCAGATCTGCCTTCTGCAAAGGGAGGGTTGCTTCAGGCAGTTCAGAAATGCCCCTCTAAATACATTCATGGTTGTGAAAAATGTCAGTGGAAAGCAGTTCTTTGAAGGATTTATTTAACATAAATATGAAGAGAAAATGTAGATAAAATCATTCCGATTGGAAAATTCCAAACATTCTGTTAAAAACATATCGATAATAAATCTTGTTCTTCTGAAATAAGCAATTCACCAAAACAAAAAGGCATGTGCTACAGAATATGATCTTGAATTTTCATATCTACATTAATGAAAAAATTTGGGCTAAAAAGCATCAAACACCAACTTCTCATAAACACAACAGATATATATATATCTGTAGAGGCATGGACAGAAAGAGAGGTGCTGCAGAACTCCCCCTGGCAAGCTTTGGAAATAGGCTCAAACTTTATCTAATATTGCAAAGTCATGCACCAAAGCCAAATCAGGTTGCTGGATTTTAAGTTTGGTTTGAACTTTGAGGCTTGATGTCCTGATTCCCATGTGCAGTATTAATGATGGTATTGAGCAGTGGGATGTGACTTTATGTCAGTGTGTGACTCTATCAGGATGTGACCTTAGGGTCACCTTGCTTCCAGGAGACAAAACTATAATTGATGGCAGGTCATTCCAAATAAATGCTATATAGAAACCTTAACAATGTTGTGTATTTTGCTTATTTTTTGTCGGTCTTACACATATTTGAGTGTCTGTGGCATGTAGGGGCATGAAGAGGAGAGGCATGGAGTCAGAGTGTGCCAGCAGCAGTGCTCCCAGCCCTCCTTTGCCCCTCGTGCTCTGTGGCCTGCAGTAACTCTCTGTTTCAGCTTCTTCAGGATAATTATGCTTAGCCCACAGGGGTGTGGAAGCAGATTAATTAGCTAAGGTTTGTAGAGACATTTGAAGATGTCAAGCACTGTAAATGATGCTTGTTATGGAGGTATATTATTGCACACTGTATGCACAGCAGGATTAGGGACTATTTGATATTGTGCAATTGGATAGGAAAAAGAAACCAGGAACATCCTCAGGGAGCCTGAGCAATGTGTATTTCTAAGCACAGTTCTTTCCCCATCTCATTGTTATATTCCATTTAAATACCTTTTGCAGGGCCCTAATGATTTGCTGTGAAGTTATCAGATATCCATATGCAAACTTCTAAGAAAATGTATAATTAGGAATTTAATATTTCCATTAGCTTTATGGCTTCACAACTACTGTGGCCACAGCTGCTAAAACAATAGTAACTTCCAGCCAAAATCTGTTAGTTTAAACTTTCAGCTGTATTAGTTTCTTAATCCAGCTCTCTGTGTGGCCATACAGGTGCTAATCTCTGGATGAAATAGAGATACACCCCAGAGGGGCTCAGGACTCAGTGCAGGGTTTTGAATTTCAGTATACTTATCCTCACAGCACCTTTGGGATAAAAAAAAAGTGCAGTTATCATCAACCAAAGGGGTTTGCTCACAAAGTACCACCACTGTGGATAAAACTTGCAGAAAATGGGTTTGGTAGCTTCAGTCTGAGAGTCACCTGGCTCCTGCAGTAGTGATGGCAACATGCAATTTCCTTTCTCTCTGATTGGCATAATTTTGAAATCCATTTAACTCTCCCTCTCTTCCTTCTGGCTATTAAGCAAACTGAGCCTAAGCACTACAATTTCTCTCTGAATGCAGCAATTCTCTTCCCCTTCAATAATTTCGCCTTTCACTATTTTTCTAACACCATTTAGAGATTAAGCAGAACAGACCAAAAAGTGTTTCCAACCCAAAATGTGCATTGTTTTCCATGGAATCCCTCAGTCTTCTTTCACATGGTTTATGAAAGAGGTGAACTCATTGGTGATCATTGTGAAATATTGTTTTCAGTATTTGTGAATTAGTACTTACGATTATGAATAATACTATAGTATTTTAAATATTTGTTAGCAATTTATTTAAGACTGTTATAAGCAGAGTAAATCCAAATTGTCTCAAGTTATTATAAATTTTGCATCTGATGTCATTCTAGCAGAGACAAAACTTGAAGATTTTCTATCCCCCACATTGTGATGTCTTTGACCTTGGTTATACAGTGTCCAATCTGATACCAGCCCACTCTTACTGAGATCATCCCAAGACCTTCCACATTACTCCTCTCCCACTGCAGACCAAGGGCCATAGGGCCCGTGTCCTTCAGAGAGCTGTGGGGTATCTCTGCCATCACTCACGCTTTGCTGATAACCATTCATTCAGTGGAATTGTTACATGCACCACCTGAATAAATTGCACTTTTTAATTAGTTGTGATTCCTCCTCTCTGATTCCTCTCCTTGGCTTGTGGAAGAACTCAGTTTGTGTTCTTCTGCTGCATCAAGAATACTTTTAGAACTTAAAAGCTAAGCTAGAGATGACCAATATAGCAGTACAGTGGCTGATTTTCCCTCTGGGCAGTTTCCCCTTGCCAGAAGAATGGCTCCAAATGGGGAAGATCTCACAGATAACACAGTTCCCCTGTGCCACCTTCTCATCCCTGGTATGTCTGACTGGAACACATTTCAACAAAACAGTAGGTTCAAGGCTGGATTTGGCTGGACATCCCTGCCCACACTGAGGATCTGCTAACCCATACAAACTGAAAAGCAGAAACCATTACCTCATTAGAAATGAGGCTGTGAAAGATCACACAATAATAAAGAGCAGGAAGATGTTGTTCTTGAATGAAGATGTTTTTCTCTGGCAAAACTCGGTGTACTAATAAGCTTTTCCTATCCTTTCAGCCTTTTTTCCTTCTCCTTCTGTTTCTGCACCAGGTGGTGCCCAAACTTGAAAAGACTAGATGGTTCAGACAGGCTGCCTTCCCAGTGAAAAAAATATTCACAGGTGAAACCAGTTAGCAAAGTTGAAATACTCCAATTTGCTGGTGCACTGCAAGCCACAGGTGCCACATATGCAGATGCCCACAATCCCCAGCCTATAGCTCACTTTCTGTGAGAAGAAGCAAGTGCACAAGAGGACATTCATCCTCAAGACACAATTAAATTACAAACTAGTTCAGTGCGTCTGCAGTTTAACTCCCTGGGAGTCAGAGAAAAAGATATGTGAGTGTTGCTGAGTGTCATTTTTACTTATACCAACTACTCCCCTCTTCCTCCTTTATGGCTCTTGAGGTATTTTTGTGAAGATGAATCCTTTCTGTTTGTCTCTAGAGGAGTCAGGGTGCGCAAATAAGTAAGTGACTATGATAAAGCACAGATATAATAAACTGCCTTGCAGCATGCTGCCTCTCTCCCTTCCTGGGCTGGATTCTTCTCTAGAAGAGTTTCAGGAGGTACACTGAAAGTGTATTTTGTTCTGACAGTGTCTGCTGGATGAGGAAACCTTAGGAGTACCCCCCTACACTTTTTCCCTATGGCAGGACCTGCACCATGGTGATTGTCTTGAATGGAGATGGAAAGTTCTTGTCAAATGTTTCACTGAAGTGAAAAAAATGTGTTCTTTCTGCTTCTTCCCCACCTTCCTCAAGTCAGTGACACTTAAAAGGGGAAAACAACATAATGAAGCACAAGCCAAGGGAAAGAAGAAGAGGTTTTAGATGGAAAAGAAGAGGTTTTAGTTGGAAAAGCATTTGAAGTGCTCTCATGTTCTCTCCTCTCCTTGCTCTTGCCCTGTTAGCTGAAAGCTTGACAACTTTTTTCTGACCTCAGCCTCTGAGCTGGATGTGTGGTGAGTTACCTGACAGTCAGTGGTGTGGCCAGTGCCTCTCAGTCACTGTGTTTCTTGAAGGTGCAGAAAAGCAGCAATAGCATTTCCAATCCCCGCAGGATGCTGAGTGCTCAAAAGTCATGGCTGGTAGAGGACTATGTGTAGCAAAGTGTGGAGGATAGTTTCATCAGGAAGACAAACTATTTGAATGTGTGTAGGCCTAAACTAAGGTTTTAAGATAAGCTGATGAGATTGTTATGGTGATGAATTATTTAAAATTTACGTATAAACACTCTTGCATATAAACAATAACATTTCATGCATTCAAATATGTGACTTCTAGATTTAGATACTGTGTACTCTGTAGGTTTCTTTAAAATTTCCACTGAAAACAAAAATCAGGCTTCTAGTGTGCTACCCTTTCTTCAACACCCTCTGCTATTTGGATGAACATCCACCTACATTTCTAAGTTATCTAGAGAAATGTAACTAATCACCAGTTTTTCTGAGCAGGGAAGATTACAAAGTCACAATCCTTTAGAAATTACAAGATGTGCTGCAACGAGTTGAAACCTGCGGGAAAGCAATTAATAACCAGCAGATTTGATGAAGACAGCTTGTACCTGGTGAGGTGACGAGTGGCCACAGATGGGTTATCTTGGAGGAAGGTCAACCCACAGGTCAAGGGAGGTGATTCTCCCCCTCTACTCCACTCTTGTAAGACCCCACCTGGCATACTGCATCCAGCTCTGGGGCCTCCAACATAAGAGGGACATTGACCTGTTGAAGCGAGTCCAGAGGAGGCCATAAGGATGCTCTGAGGGCCAGAGAATCTCTCCTATGAAGAAAGGCCAAAGAGCTGGGGTTGTCCAGCCTGGGGAAGAGAAGGCTCTGGAGTGATCTTCCAGTACCTAAAGGGAGGCTCCAGAAAACTGTAGAGGGACTGTTTACAAGGGCATGTAGTGATAGGACGAGGGGGAATGGCTTTAAACTGAAAGAGGGTAGATTTAGGTTAGATATTAGGAAGAAATTCTTTACTGTGAGGATGGTGAGGCACTGCAACAGGTTCCCCAGAGAAGTTGTGGGTGCCTCATCCCTGGAAGTGTTCAAGGCCAGACTGGGTGGGACTCTGAGCAACCTGGTCTTGTGGAAGGTGTCCCTGCCCATGGCAAGGGGATTGGAACTGGATGATCTTTAAGGTCCCTTCAAACCCAAACCATTCTGCAAGTCTAAGAACTCCTCAATGATGGCTGAAACAGAGCATACACCAGGCAACAGATATCCATCTCAGAGAGACCAGTGGCATTAAACCTTCCTCATGCCATGGCAGCTGTCCCCTTGTTAGACTATTGGGGAGGTTTGGACTGGACAGAAGGAAACCTCTTTTTCCAGGAGGGTAGCACAGAACTGGGACAGGCATCTATGAGGGGGAGTCTCTGACCATGGAGGTTTCTAGATCATCTAGGGAAGGTGATGGGTAACTTGCTTTACTGCTTTGGGCAGCATCATGGAGTAGACACACACACACACATATACACACAAATGTACACACACACACACTGCAACTAACCCAGCTTTCTGTGAGACACTAATCCTGCAAAATCACAGAGTTTAGGGAGCATCTTTAGGAAATCCCACGTCAGTCCAAACAAGGTTTTCTTGAAGCAACTGCAGAAACTAAAGTTTGAGGCTCATAACCCCAAATCACCAGGTCAAATCACAGACAACCTTAGATGGCTTTTCAGCCAGCATATCTCACTCCAGAGGAGAAAAGGTAAGCGGGGTCTTGCTCTAGAGACATCTCACAACCCTTCCTCGAGGAAGAAGAAATGGTCGTCAACATGGGAGACCATCTCTCCAGTGTCCCTTGGCTGTACATCCCCACTCAACCTTTGGTCACCCCTGCAACATCAGAATTTCCTAACCAAACTAATTGTTTTGTAATTTTCAAAGCAGATGGCATTTCCCTTGGAACAGGATCTGATTTCTTTATATCAAGGATCAGATGGTCAAAGTTGTGCTTGGACAACCCTTACAGAACACAAGAGCCATACTCAGGGTTCATCCATGTGCAAATGTTGGACTATTTCTTTACTGAACAGACAAATGAAAGCAATGCTGAAAGGCTCTGTGAGAAGTCAAATATAAACTCGGAAAGGGTGTGAAATCAGTACCTACGTGTGGGAAGAGAAGCCATCATCTTAATTCACCTCTTAATCTTCTATAATATTTTGTTCCCTTTCTGTTTTCGCCCCCTCTTCCATTTCAGCAATGTTAAACATAATTTACACTCTGAATACTATTTGTCTGTCCTCACCTCATACAAAGTGAACTTCCCACTGAACTTTTCATACTAAGAAAACACTCTTGAGCCTAACATTGAAAGTTGCTGAACATCTTTCCAATGCTGCAAAGCCTCAGCTTTCATTTACTTCAAGATAAGTGGCTGACACACTGCTCATCGTAGGATGTTCTCCTGCTGAGTCTATGCAAAGAAGAGCTCAGGTAATTATTAAAATCTTAATTTTAGCTGTCAGTAATAATTTCACTTCTGCCTGTCAAAGAGGGTTGGACCCCATGCTGGAGCAGGGGAAGACTGAGGAGTCCTCCCCCTGAGAAATAAGGAGCAGCAGAGACAGGTGTGATGAACTAACTGTAGCCCCCATTCCCCATCCCCCTGCAGCCCTGGGGGGAGGAGGGGAGGGAATTAGGGAGTAAAGTTGAAAGAAAGAAGGGAGGGGTGGAGGGGAAGGTTTTTTAGGATTTGGTTTTACTTCTTGTTACTCTACTCTGATTTGATTAATAATAAATTAAACAAATTTCCCCAAGTGGAGTCTCTTTTGCCCGTGGCAGTTGTTAGCAAGTGTTTTCTCCCTGCCCTTATCTCAAATCATGAGCCTTTTGTTCTCTTTTTGCCCCCCTGTCCAGCTGAGGAGGGCAGTGATAAAGCAGCTTTGGTGGGCAGCTGGCATCCATCTGGGATTAACCCACCACATGCAGTCTATACTTGGTCCTCAAAGCCTTTGTCTGTCCTTCCTGTGCGCCCTTTCATCTTTGTGCTCTTCTCCTTTCAAAATCTGTATAGCTGGCCATTAAGAACAAGAAGAGATCTATGGATTTGATATTCAGGAGCAAGCAGCCCAACAGCCATTGCCTCTCGGGGATCCAGACCCTTCAGGAGCGATGGCCAAGGCAGTGTGGGGATGCACAGCTGGGATTCAATATTGGGAACCCTCAGGAACACCAGTTACTGGGTACTTGTGCTGGCAGGCTACAGAGGTGCTGATAGGAAACAAAGAGGTCCCCTTGCCTTCTGGAAGAGAATGGCAGCAATTTGATAGCTGCCCCAAGTACGGAGATACAGAGAGGCATTTTTAAATAGTCTCATCTGTTTTAAAAAAATTAGATATGTCCTGGCCTTTTTCAAGTGATTTATTTCATTTTGATCAGTCCTTCATCTTTGTTTTAAAGATAATGCCCTAAATTTCTCAAGCACAAAGCCTTGGCAATTACTTACTGCTACAAAGCCCCTGTTTCTGTAAGAAAATATTTTTATTACTTTAAAATCTGAATTACATTTCAACCTCACAGGTAGTTGTCTCTGCTGGTGTAGCTACATAGGTTTGTGTCTCTTTTTCAACTGAGATAATTTCACTAATACCTGTGGTCCCACATTACAGCACAGCCCAGAGGTGGTTGCATTGGTGGGGAAATACCTGTGCTGAGGGGGTAGTGGGCCAGACAAGCAGTGACAACTCTGCACACCATCTTGGCCAGTACCAAAATGTTTATGCAACCACATGGTTATTTCAGTAAGATAGATATATTCTATATATACTTACGACTGACTTGCACTGAAGCAAATATTAATATATATGTATGTACTACTTAGAGCTACATGACTGTGTTTGATAAAATAGAAGACATCGTGGTTTTTACTTCTATTAAAATACTAAATTCAAGCAGCAGAAGCACCAGTTATGGGGGGACTGTTTCTTCCTAACATCCCCCTGGTTGAGTCAACCTCCATGAACCGGTAAAGAATCCCATAAAACTCTGCACAAAGCAGTTTTCAGTTTCACAGAAATGTATCAGTCTAGAATTTTAGTGCATAACCTACTCTCTTATTATTATTTACATTTTTATAGCACACGTGTACAGATAATATGCATTGAGGTATTCAGGGCAAGTAATGTGCTTTAAAATGGTAGTAAAAAACCTGCCACAAAATAGTCTGCAGATACTACCTAGGCATTCGGAGCTTAATTATATTCTTAGTCAATTCTGATTTACATTTAAATTACAAATTACGTTTTGCTAACATTAATTTACAATGCTACTTAAAAAATACATATTCTATGGTACATGAATAATAATTCAAAGCAGTCAGATCTTGTTGGATTGCTATGATCTCTTGATAGCAGGGGGTGAATAATAATATTTCTAGAAAGTTTTCTCCATTTGAATATATAATTCCTCAATGTATATGCCTTATACATTTAAATTCAGCCGACCATCCATGGTGCAAACAGTTGCCAGAGGATTTGTAGAATGAGCTGCCTGCACATGCATTTTCTAGAAGACTTCAGCGTAGCTACATGGAAAAATGCTGTAAACCAGTATACACTTGTTACTGGGCCAGAACAAGGAGCTTTCTATCAATCACTTCACTCTGTGACCCTGTTAAATGTCAAGAACAGAGGAGGATGCATGGACATCAGCATGTGGCTGGGAGGTTTTCAAGGAAGCGTCCGAAGTGAGCAGGAGAGTTCATCTGGGAGGATCTCTCCTCTTTTTCCCAGGGGGAGGCTTTTGCTGCCATGGAGCTGTCTCAAGTGTTTGCACTCTTCCACAAGTAGTTCATGGTCTCCTGTTGACTACAAGCATGTGTTTATGGTGCTCATGGAGCACATTTTGCTCTGATGGGTAATAATTTCCATAAATCTCCAAGAAAATGAGTTTTTAAATAGCCTTTAATTAATCCCATTCCAGTCCAATGACAAGTATCTTCCTTTGGGTAAAACCCTGAAACTAGGTGTTTGCTTCTTATCACGAATTCCTTTGGTGTAAGTATTTGCTACTACTGCTGTGCTACCCCCAGAAAAGGCCTACTCTGGATTTATATTCCATGTAGCCAGGGCTGATCTCATTATTTCACCTGCAGACCATGTCCTGTAGCTCACGACAATCAGAACGGCTTAAGTCAGTTAGAATGAGAGTTAAGCAGGTTTGTACAGCATTAAATTCTGTTTTAAACTGAAGTTTAAGAAAACTTCAGTCTTGAGTTTCAGAAACATTGAAGACACATTCTCAGTTAAAAAATCCATGCTCTTCTGTAAGGGAGAATGGAAAGGGGTTGTGAACACAAAACACAAAATAAAGCAAAAACATAGTCACTCTCACTCACAAACAGTGGTGACTAATAGCCATGACTGTTCATAAAGCTGAATTTATCTTTAATTTCCTCTTGAAAACTTTTTAGGAGCATGAGTAATATTATTTGACATTAATTTTCCAAGGAAGCTTCTTGTTGGGTTTGGGAAAGAAGTTGCCCTGTAAGTGCTGTAACAAATTCACCTGGATTGTATCAGACTCAGGTGATTACATTTCAGTTCCCTGAGAGAATTTGCTGTAGAAAGGACTCATTTGCAATAGCTACTTAAAAAACTTTGAGGAAAATGGTCAAAACAGAGGGCCTAGCTACTTTAAAAATCCTTTTCCATCCCTGTGTACCTGAAGGAGAAAAACAAGTGTTAGCAGCTTTACAGAGATACACTATCTTCAACAACACATCTGGGAGGAATTTTGCTGAGAAAATGGCTCCAAAATGAAGTGAATGCGGCTGACATAATGGGAAAGGAGACAGATTTAGGATTTATCTTCATTCTCAAAGATTTTATTTCTTGTTATTCTTCAGGACAAGGACCTGCCAGGGAGGACACTCTGGCACATTGAAATCCATCTATTTTGCAGGGCAGCTCTGGGAGGGGGTAAACACACCATTTCAGTCTCACTATTGCACAGTTGGTAAATCCTTTTCAATAAGAATGGTGTTGAGCAGCAAAAGGGTATGATTCTGGGGGCAAAAAAAAAAGTTTAACTTTGCATATACAAGGAATGGGTCCAAAAATTTACGAAGTTTAAATTAGAAGGTTAAATCAAGAATCTATATAAATCTTCATTTTTCTATTAAACAACCGCTTTTCCAGTAAAATATTATCAACTTTCTCTGCAAAATACATTATATTGGTCAATATATGGAAGGATATGAATTATATTCTCATGAGCACAATAAACTTTGTAGATGTAGTTCTCAAAATATAATTACTTTTTAAAGCCATTTTCAGCTTCTTAAAGCCCTGCTACTAGTGGGCTAGTGTAGAAATATGATCAGCATCCCATGTTCCAGTATGGATGGAGAAGTTCCTTTCACCCCATTATGGTAGATAGTAATCCTTTAGCTTTGATCTTGCTGTTCGGGCCTGTGTGTTGGGAGCAGGACCTGAGGTTACTCATCTATCCCTAACGCAGTGGTGCTAATAGTGATGGAGTGCAGCACAATACCAATGTGAAGTTGGGGATGCTCTGGATTAGTGTTGGCACTGTCACTGCTGATGGATGCCAGTACTTCACAGCCTGGGAATGGGCAGCAAACAGCTCCCACACTCCTTTCCTGCATCCCTGAGGAGCATGGCGGCAGCTCAGGATCTGGTCTTCCTGCTCCACTTGGGTGCCTTCAGGTTGTCCTCCACCCTGTCCCACACTGGCAGGGAGCACCCCCAGCTCCATCCCTCACCCAGCCCGATGGGAGTCCCAGCACCTATGGCCAGCCAGGCAGTGCCAGCACAGAGGTGTCCTCCTTCCTCACTCCTGTCCATGTCTGTGCCTCTGCAAACTTCAAGAGCTGACACCTCAAGTGAGTGCCATGAGGATTAACCACTTTCACCTCCCTAACACCTGAAGCTGTCACAAGGGCCATACAGACGTTGGTAAGAGGATCCATAAACATGAGTCTCCATACACAGCAGTTCAGGTGTGTCTCATAGGTCTGGACCTGGCAAAGTCCCTTATTTAGCCTCAACCTAGCCAGGAACAAAGACAAGGCAGGGTCTCTTCAGATTTTGACAGGTTGGGGGAAAATTAGAGCATCCTCTTGAATAGAGATGGTTCCACCATGTCTCCAAACATCAACTGTATTTGTGTTGTTCACCAAGCAAGACTCCTCCACTTTATGAGCTATGTCACTGTATTCACCTTTAATGCTTTCCACCATGTGAAGTTACTCTCTTTGGATAGAGGGGAAAACTCTAGGTTGAATAATCAATTGTGTGTTTTCCTGGCCTGGGACTGTATGGAAGAGGAGACAGACCATCCCACCAACTACCTCCCTGCTGGTATCTTCCTGTGGGCCTCTCCTGTTGGTGTGGGAGACCAAGAAGCAGTTCCTGGAGTCTTGATCAGCTCATGTGCTGATCACCGCTGCAGTGGTGATTTCAGTGAGGGACGCACATTCATTCTGAAATGTCATTTTTATTCCTCCCACCAGTTGTGCTTTTATTTACTGTTTAATTTGTAGGCTTCTTCACTGCTCTCTCCACTGTCACCTGGATGCTGTGCCTCCAGACGTGTGCTGTTTCCAAACTGTGTGCTCATGGCTGTGGGGTTTAAGAACAAAAGAGAATTTGTAATGACCAAAATGCATCACATTTGATGCCGCCTCATTTGTTCACCTCCTGACTAGCCCGTGGCATGGCTGCTATCCTGCAGTCCTTTTTGTCTCTGTCCTATTCCCTTGGAGGTGCTTTTTTCTGAGCACGCACCTGTCTCCAAAGCAACTAACCACTTTTGCTGGGAGCGAGGCTGCTGTTCGCTGCCGCCTACACACGATACCTCCCATCATGGCTGTTCTCCATCGCCATAGAAACCATCCTCCCTCTGCGGTGCCATCCTGGCTGACCTGCTATTTGCTTTATCAATCGGTACCATCTATTCCCAGTGTGGATGCCTGTTTCTAGTAACAGAAACACCTTGTAGGTTATATCTCATGCCAGAACTAAGTTACTTCTCTTTTATCAGTGTGAAAGTGTGGAGCGGTTAGGTTTGGTTTTGGTTTTGTCAATTCTAGCAAAAAGACAAGCAAGTTTTTATCTGTGGTGATCTGTTTACCCACTGATTTTCTGATCCCGTATTTCCCCCCCACTTTCCCCTGCCCCTAGCCCTGGCCACTCCCTCGGGCCCTCCCTATTGGTTCCTGTACCCCAACCCGTCCATGTACCGCCCCATAGCCCCTGAGAAAACCCCCCTGCACCCAGATCAGGAGGTCTCTCTACCTCTGGGGGTCGCCAGGATAAGATGTAACTATTAAAAGTCCTCTGAAACCCTCATGGGGAGACCCTTCTCGCCTCCTTTGCCATCACTGGGTTGTAGAGCTGATAGCTGCTGGAGCAAAACTGTGGAGCCATCCGAAATGGACTACGGGAGTGCAACAATGGTCTCACTGCCCTAAGCAGCTTCGCTGAGCTCTCAGGGAAAGCTGCAGCTTGCTAAACTAAACCTAGTACTGCAACATTTATCTTTCCATCACTTGCCTGAAAAATATTTGTTTTACATTAGGTTTTAACAGCTTAATCCCTCAGGAAGAGACAAGGAACAGAGGTTGACAGCTGGAGGTTGTATTGCTTTTTCTTTCTACCTCTCTAATTTCCTTCAAAGCAAGTTAGTTCCTGGAACAGATTATTACTTTTAAAAACCACTCAAGGTTTCCAGAAGTCTGAGAATGACCCCATTAACCACTCCAGAGTGCACTTCCCACCAGCATTGCAAGTAGCACAGGTTTGGTTTGCCTGCTGGAGTCCTGGAGGAGATCTGGCATGTGCCAGGACCCTTCCATTACCTCCAAACCCTGAGAGAACATCACATTTGTTCCAGACCCTCCCTACATGGAAGGCAAGAGAGGATGTGAGCGTTTCAAGGAGACTCACCTGGTTCCAAATTTTGGATGGTGAAAATGGAACTCCCTTTTTACCCTTGAGGGGCACCTACTTGGTATATAGCAACTTATGTGCAAAATATGGTGGCAGGAATTGCATGTCAGACATTGAAGTTGACTTTATGAAAGTTTGTCCCACCTCTGTCTTCTCTTTTTTTCTGCTATATTATTTGACAGACAGATGGGAAAATATAAGGAAACAAGGAGGCAGTATTGCTTACAGAGCCTTTTTAGTATGCACTGCTTTCTCTCTAGGAAAGTATCTTTGCACCCTGATCACATCACCTCTCAGGCTCTTTTTATCATAAACTAAACAGACTGCAGTGTTCATGAGTAAGGACTTTTTCCAAGCCTTCAAATAATTTTACTGGCTCGTCACCTCTTCTGAATATTCAGGATCAATTTCAGTCTTTCAGCCTGAGGGTCTCTGGGTTTAGATTTTCTTTCACATTCTGTCCCAGTTTGCTAATTCTCAGTCCAAATGCTCCCACTTTTTCCATGTCATCTCTGCGAGGAAGAGCTTCTTACGACAATGGGTGAAAATACAGGGCACTGCTTTCCTTTGGCATGACCGTGCTGATGTTCACTCTTCCCCTGGTGTGAATCAATCCCCCAGGAGCTCTATTTGTTGAGTGCTCTCCAGCATGATTTGTGTTCACTTACTGCATCTCAACAGCCGCTGCTCCTTGAGGGAGGGATGCAAATCCTTGTCAGGAGGTTTCAGAAATCCTGTTCTGCCACTGCTGTGTTGGACAGTGTCCCACCCCATACAGAACAAAACTTTCTCATTTAAATACTGACACACATGAGTTTATTATCCATTTTCTGCAGGCATTTTTCTATCACACGGAAATGGTCACCGGAATGATGAACAAAAAGGCAGGGATTCCAGCCAAACCCATGTCTGCCTTTAGTTCCAGTAGGTAGCCAGAGAAATGCTTGGAAGTATTCAACCAGCTCTGGTTTTTAATATTGTGTTTACATGTGTAATGACCATGTGCACATAATAGCTGTCCCCTCCCTGCTCCACCCAGCACTTCCCAGTATTGCTCACTATAGCTTCGAGCAGATATGCCTTATGGCCATTCCCAAACTGGCAATGGCATAATCCAGGGAAAGCACCTCAGCCATTACACATGCAAATGCACTATCAAGAACATTATTTTAATAGATTTTTCACAGATAGCTTCTCCTGTTTGTTCCACTCACCATCCCAGGGACCCATTCAGACTGGGATGCAGGGAAGGGGAGACACCAAGAGGGAGGCAGGGACACACAGCAGTTTTACTGCTGCCTGTGCTCCTCAAGACCATCACAACTTGGAGCTTCCCAGAAAAGAAAAACAAGCCAGTCACCTGACCACTTCTGGCAGGTGACTCTTCTGTGAGATAAAGCACCTGGAATCACAGCTGGACTGGCCCAAACCCAAGCACAAGGGCCCCGAGTGCTTTAGCCCACCCTTGGTCAAAACCTGCCTTGATTTCCAGCTGCTCAGAGCAGCAGTCAGCAGCAGTGGCCAGCTTGTACAGCCAGCTTCTCCTCCCAGCTATTTCCAGCTCTGCAGCATCTTTTCAGACCTGCTCCTGCAGCGATCTTGTTGATGCAGCTTTCAGCATGAACACAATATGAGCTCCCTTAGCAGCAGCAGAAAATTATCTGTGAGCACTGGTCAAAGCTGTGAGGACATGTGCAGTACAGAGCGTCCATGCAAAAACACTGGAGCACGATGAAAAGGAGGATTTAGCATCATTGAGGACATCTGTAGCAACAACATTTTCCCACCCTGTACCTTTAAACTTTGCTGGGAACATTATTCATTAAGCTGTGGTCAGTGCAAGAAATCAGTTTTGGACATCTTAACAGAGGCAATCATTTACTGTGCTTGCTTCTTTATGAGTTCTCCTTGGATTCAAGCAAATAGAGCGGCCACTTGGCAGCAAGTGTAAAGTGCAGGGTCGCATCCCCCTGGAAAAAAATCAGGATCCACCTTTATTTTGGTTGCTGCCATCAGAGCCAGAGAAGCTGAGGGTGCAACAGTGGCACTGAGTTGGGCTGGAGGGGTCAGAAAGGCAGCAGGGTCACACACCTTGCGGTTTGGGCACATTGCTTTTCTGACATGTGTGTGACATGTACTTGCATGGTACTTGCACGGCACTTGCACATCATAAACACCCCAATTAAATTATAAACTCATCCATTTTCAGTCCAAAAGAGGCACTTCCTTTACTGTAACCCATGCTGCTACCCATGTAGCAATAAACACACAGCATCCCAATGCTGCACTATTCTGTGGTAAAGTAAGCTATGAGGACTAAAATCAGTTTTAAGCCCTCAATGCATCATTCCTGTCCTTATGTATTATTAAACTGTGCTCTAATTCCCAATGCAGCAGGATGAAAATGAGTAGGAGTCGGTGACAACCTACAGCCAGCATTTGTGTTTATTTTACCCAGAAGAAGAAAAATGTCTTGGCCATTTTCCTGAATTAAAAATTGGGTTTGTGTTGCTTGCTGAGCTGGGATAATATGATCAAAGGATGAAGCAGTGGAGTAGAAAACACCAAACTGTTAGCCCCATAGCCATAGGAGAGCTGCTCCTTTATTTTGTTGTGCAGTGCCTGGCTGTGAGGATCACTGGCCTGTGGGCATGACAGCAACGCAGATCTGCCTCAGCATTGCAGTGATGGGAAATGGCACAGGAGGAAGAAGGACAAGCAAACAGCTAAAGTGACCACACTCACTGTGTTTACCATGGCCAAGGCCTGCTGTCTTCCACCTGCTGGCCATGCATTTATAATGGGATTGCTCTGGGATGTGATTTCTTTAGGGAATGAATTCCAATTTCCATAACAAATTCAGCCCTTGAGAAGCACAATCTACAGCACTCTGTGGCTAATAGCTGTCTCACTGACAAGTTATGCTATTCACAGCCCTATTTTATCACTAAAGGGTTGATGGAGATGACAATCCTATTTTTACCTGTTCTGCCTTGCCCATGAAAAACTCTGTTTACCCCATACTCCTCTTTCCAAATGCTTCTTTACAGAAAGAAACATTGTGTGAGTGGGATCATTCATGTAATTAAACAGTGGGTGATTGCTACTGGAGAAGGACATTGCTACTGGAGAAGGACAGAAAGACTTCGCAGTCTTCCTGGAAGCAAATGGAAAGATGGTATGGCACCTATCTGCTACCAAACCACTGCTCGTGAGCACTTCCAAGGAGCTGCCTCACTAGAGTAAAACCAGAACTGTCAAGTGCCAAGACACATTGCTGACTCCATGAATTCCTAGAAATTTTTGCAGTTAACTTTTGTTGTCATGTCACTAAAGGTATTCAAGAATATTTTGATATGGCCTAACCTGTTATTACCCTCCCAGGGCAGGGTACAGGAAATGAAGATGGCAATCACCCACTGTTTAATTACCCTGTCCATTAGTTAATCCTTTTCTTCTCATGCCCAGGAAGATTTCGCCCAAGATGAGCTCCTGCTCTTCACCTCCATGGAAGAGTGAAAGAGGCCAAAGCTTGAGCAGCTCCAGCCATCTGCAAGTGGACCCCACCAAACAAGCTCCAGCTCCACCAACTGCTCCTCAGTAATGCAAAGCTCCTTCCTCCCTGTATCAGCTCATCCCTCACCTCTGCAAAAGGTGCAGTGAGACCTTGGGAGTTCAAGCAGAGCACCCATGGGGTAGAGTGAGCAATCCCAGGGGTTTCCATGCTTTGAGGAGATCACCATTAGTCTCTTCACCCAAGAGGGCTTCTGCCAGTTTGTGCACCAGCAGAAGATGCTGCAGGGTTTCACACTGGGGGAAAAAAACCTGTCCTTTTTTTCTGAACTGAGAAATAGCCTTTGGAAAAAGCAGGAACTCAAAGTGTGCTCATTCCTCCCCTTACAACACTGAAATAATAACAAGGCTGCATTTTTGTGAGCAAACAACAAGATCTGCCTCAGTGCAAGGATCATGGAAGAAGAGCATGAGTCAGGAGACCTGGACCTGATCCTTTGATGTGCTGCATTCCGAGGGTCTGGGAGAGCTCAGCAGCTTTCCACGTTCCCCCGACTCCAGTGCTACCATGGCTTGCCCAGCTCTCTGAGCAGAAGGAGAAGCTGGGGAAAGCATAAGATGCTTTTTGGGTGGAGGAAGTCCAGTAACCTGCAAAACTATGAATAGCTTTGTTACTCAAGGCACAAAACCAATTGAGAGGGGAGAAAGAAACCCAACTCTAAATCTTTTCCCTATTAAAATAGAAGCTCTTCAGGTTCCTCTTCAGCATATTCATATAAGGCAAGATGCACATGTCTTGATTTCAGCTATGAAAATTGTGGGTATCTCATCTAAATACTTTTGGAGAGGGAAAAACAGGATGATGACTTTAGCTATGATTTAAGAATATAAATTAATGTGTGGGCACTGTGGACTGTGAGGGCTTTGGGTCTGGTGCCATGACCCATGGGAACAGAGACATTAATCTGCATCTGGGAAAAGAGTATAATTTCAAACCAATGTACTGTTGGTCAAAATGAGTACTGCCAAAGCAGTGTTGCCATAAATTGTTAAGAATTTCTTTTTGCTTTCAGCACTAAAAGTTTTGAAAGAAAATCCTGATTTTCCTCTATGAGAGAGGCTCTCAGAGAAACAGATTTTGCTCTCTCTTTTGTGGGCTTCACCATGCAAACTCTCTAACTGAAAGGACCATTTATGAAGAAAGGCAATAGAATTGTGCTTTTCTTTTAGACAGAGAAAAGGCATCCTCTGCATTGTAAGAGAAATATCATTTGCAGCCCAATGACAGTATCTCTTTGTAAGCCTTCAGAGCCAAAAACAATTAAATTCAAACCTTTATCCATCAATATAAAGTCCCACTTTCTCAGCTAATAAAACCTCGAAGAGCATCCTGTTAACCATTGTAACATCCCTAGATGAAAAGCTGCTTCTTTTTTCCCCCCCTTGTGTTTTCTCTTGTGTTAAATTAAGCATTTCACAACAATTTACAATATAATTAAAATTCAGAGTCTTCAGGATGGCATGGAATAATTACAATTACTCATTGTGAAAATGGGCGTGGAAAAAGTCTTATGACTTGTTCTTACTGATCCAACTCACACTTCATTACAGTACACGCAATACTTCATTTGTGAAACCAGTGTAATTGTATTTGCAATCTGTGCTATCATGATGGTGTGAGGGAAACAAGCAGCCTGTGAGCAGGGTGGCCACCGAGCACGCTGCCCAGCCTCCTGGTCGCGCTGAAATCGCCAGCAAAGCAAAATAAAATGCTTTTGCTTAGCAGGAACAATACTCTGATCTCACCCTCCAAACAGAGAATTTCCTGCTCCTGCTGCTCTGATTCAGCAGCTTGCTCTGAGCAACAGGAAGAAAACAAAGAGGAAGAGGTCAGGGAGGAAGGCAGAGGTGGAAGCCCGGCGCTCACCCATCCTCTCCTGCTGGTCCTCCTGCCACAGCCTCGCACGTCCCGCAGCCCTGGAGCTTGGGGCTGGAGCTGGTCCCGATGCCGGGATCCATCCGTAACTCTGGTGTGGTTTTCCCGTGCAGCCACAGCGCTCTCTGCCTCTCGCCTCTCCCCAGGTCCACCTGCAGAGCCAGTACAGGAAGGGTCCGTACAACACCCAAATTTTTTGGGGGTAGATGGAGAGATCCTGTGTCATTTTACCAACTGATGTGCACCATCCACAGCCATGGAAGTACAAGGTACTAGGAATTCAGAGTGACTCCTGTAAGCCCATCTCCTTCCCACTGACACATTAAATCTCCTCATTAAGACAGATGAAAGGATGGCACTAGAGGCATGCAGGGGAAGAGTAATGCCAAGCTGTGGCAATTCCCTTCCCTTTGCATCCACGACAGCCATGCAAGCCTAGCCTGCAAATAGTAAGGCAGTGAATCACCCTGCTACTCTGGATGTGGCTCTTACTGCTTTTATGCTTGATATCATGGATGCCAGTGAGGTTCCTCCTGATTTACTACAGCAGCCTGAGATGAACAGGAGCATGCAAGGCTCATGAAGCAGAGCCATATGATTGCAGCACAGCCTCCTGAAAAGCAAGACACGAAGACAAAGATGGGACTGGGAGCAGCACAGCAGAGCCCTCAGAGTCTCGGTCGGCATTGGACAGAAGCTGGACTAGAACAAACAAATTTGAGCAGAGACCACGTCCTATTACATTGCTAACTTAAATGCTGATTAAATTACCTTTTCAATTTGTATTTACCTGAGGAATCAAATGTATGTACTGCTGGTGGTATTCAAAGGCTCCCTGCAGGTTGATCTGCAGCTTGTGATGACAGGCTTCCTAGTGGAATGCTGGCACTGAGTACCAGCAACACAGTACTGGTAGGTCCCACACCAAAACCTTCTCACCTGAGCATTTAACATGGACAGTTATTTATGCAGTGACTCATGAAAAACAAATAAACAAATAAGAAGGGAAGGGAAGGGAATTAATTGTCCTCAGGTTTTCTGCAGCTGAGCTAGTAACCCCCAAGGTGAGAAACCCAGGCACCAAGCTCTGGCACTCTGCAGTGAAAGCAGGGCTGCCCCTGCAGACAGGCAGCATAAGGCTGGTTTGCCCCACAGCCCCTGTACTAAGTGAACTACTCAGATGAATATCCTTACACAGCAGCCACAGCTTTTGCCCCAAGGCTCTAGAAATGCTGTCTCAGTGCTGGTACATTAACTAGGGCCGGGGCCCCAGCCTAGGTACTGGCAGGCAGGTGTCCACACACTGGCATGCTCAGGGCCAGGAGCCACAGTCCCTCAGAGGCAGCCTGGAAGGGATCACCTTGTCCTTGAGATGTGAGCTCTGCCCCCAAGCCAGAGGCCCCTGTGGTGCAGGGTGATGGTGAGGATGAAGGCTTTTGCAGAGCTGGGGTAGGACACAGTGCCACATGTACACCCGAATTCAAACTGGAAGCCACCTCCCCTTGGCTGGGAAGGCAGAAGTACCCCGCGAGTCACCACTGGGGGAGCCCCCAGGGCTGCAGGGTTTGCTTATGGCAGGGCCCTGTGGGGAAGTCCAGCAGCTGGCCCCAACACTCACCTGCAACCCCTGCACAGCCCTGATGTGTAGCTCAGCTGCAACCCAAAAGCATTCATCATTAAAAAACCCAATTCTACGTATATTTAACTCCCTAGAAAGATTATGTGAGTCAGTATGATGGCATCGTTAACGCACAAGTTCATCATCTACTGCACCAACCCCTATCTGCCATATTCCTCGCAGTCCTGGACTTTGCTCTTGGAAAGTTCTGTGCCTTATACAGGGCATTTGCCCATGCAATAAGGAAATAGCATTGTAAATTTGTTTTCCTTCTTTTCCCTTTTTTTTATTAGCAGCCTCATGTAATGGGCTGACAACAGGTTAATTGTATCTAATGTAAAATTTCCAGGAGTTTCATTTTGCTCTGCAGTGCATGTGTGTGACAGATACAAATTGTGTTTAGTACTCACATGAATACCAGGATAATAGCCCAGTGGATCTCACTGCTTAGACTATGGAAATAGAAAAAAAAGCCCTCTTTCTGGATCTGTATGGCTATTTCTTGCCAGCCTAGATCCAGCTGTATGCAATCCAAATATATTCTGTGATTAAAAGCATTTTGCCTGATAATGTATTTGTAGACCTAACACTTGTACTGGGTGCAGAACTGAGCAGCCTGCTTTATTTCATAGGCGGGGTGCTTGGCAGAAGTTTGGCAGCTGCCTCCAGCTGTGGAGCTCTTTCTCTCACCAGGTGCAGATGGCAGCAAATCTCCTTCCTCCATGCTAAAATGCAAATTCCACCCTTTCCAAGCTACTGCACTGGATAATAACCACTCTCTTTCATAATAAAACTCACATATACTGCCAGGAATACCCTCAAGAAAGGGCAGAGAGAAGGGAAGAGGGAAAGACAGACATGTATCCAAAGTGTAGCAGACAAGGCAAGGGAGAAAACTTGAGCAGTGGTGTAGATCAATAAAAAAATTGCAGTTAAGCAGGGATCATGGGGGTTGCAGCAATTAGATTAAAGAGGGATTGAGTATAATTTAAGAGGATGCTGTTGATATGCAATGCTTTCATTTTCCGATTTAAATATCACTGTAGCAGCCAGAAAAGGCTGCAAATGCCTTCTAAGCGAGTGGGAGAGGGATGCAGGGTACAGGATGCAGAGGGCCATAGAGGGGTCAGGTGCAAGGAGCAAGCTGGGGAGAACATTGCTGAAATCTGTGAATCAGTTCAGAGACAGCTTCTATCAATAGCCTTATCATCAATTCCCATGTTTGCATCAGGAAAGAAACAGGCAGAAATACACAGGTTTAACCATATTTTCCTACATGTTGTTTATTTGTGAGAAAAACCCATCCCCCCTGTACTAACATGGTCCTTTCCCCCCCCACACACATACAGATACGTTGTTTGCTAATTGCAAATTGCTCATAAACACGGGGGCACTAAATTTAGGTTGAAAAGCTGTTTCTTTGTTTGGAAACAAAACAAACAAAGCAAAATAATTACAGGAGTCCTGCAAGTGAACACAATAAAAAGTCAAAACAGAGGCAAAACAACACTTTTCATGTCTAGAGCTCTAGCATGTCTGCAAAGCTGCATCAGGGTCGGTGCCTCCTCCTTGCCGAAAGGAAAAAAAGAGCTCTAATCCACTCTAGAGCCCCTGGCAGAATTAGGAAAACCTTCTGAATTTCCTGCCTCTGCAGAGCCCACTGGAAAAGTTTGAGGTGGGAATGTCATTTTGAGAGAGATTTTCTTCTCAGCATCATGGAATATGAAATACAATTCTTGATTTGCTTAAAGGCTTTCCATGCCAACAGAAAGCAGTCAGAGCCAGTCCTCAAATCTAACACCAAAAATCCACAACAGGGAAGGCCCATGTGATGCATGCCTCAAGCCCACACCAGCTCTGCCACACTGTTTCTTACCTGCTGCCAAGACATGATTTTTCCATTTTCCCTTTGGAGCTTGTGGGAATGCTGTGCAACCCCCTGAGATTTCTAGCAACCACCAACCATAACAGCACTCTAGATGCTGAGATTTTAGTAAACTGCTTCAGCTTTGAACCCAACTCTACCCCAAAATACATTTAAAGCCCAAATCCTTATTTTCTCCCTGTAAACACAGAGGTGAGCACTGATTTGGGGGTACGTAGAAAATGACCATCCACTGCCCCTCTGGCTGTTTCCCATGTGTTCCTAATAAGTGTCCATGTGTCCCTCACCTTCATCAAATAAAGTGCTGCCTGGGAAAGATACTGGCAGAGAGAGGTGTGTTGGGAAGCAGCAAACTCCTGCTTATGACAGTGGTGTGACAGAAAAAAAAGCTGCAGAAAGACAAGTGCATTTTAAGAAACAAGGGCAACATCATTAAAACTACTTCTTGTTCCCAAGTGACCGACTAAAGTGTTGGGTAACTGTTGGGAGTGTAGACAGGACCTCACATGTCCAGTATGAAGCAGCTCCTCGGTGTCTCTGCAGAATAATGCAGCAGGAAAAATCACTGTGGGAAGTCCTGGCTGGCCAGAAATGTGCAGGAGAGGCATGATCTGACATGACTGGACCTGGATGCCTAGGAGCAGCACCACCAGCCAGGGAAGCAGAAGAGCTCATTCTGGGAGCACTGGATCTGGGCTAAAACTCAGGAAAACTGGGTCTAGCTGTAAGGACTTGCTCCTGCAGGTTGGGGTGCTTTAGTGTGTTGGCCTTTTCTCTGGGAGCTAAGGAGTAGCAGCTCTGGACCCCCTCATACCAGCCTGCTGCTGGACATTTAGGAAATAACAGCAAGTATGGGAAACATCCCACTGAACACAGTGTTGGCAGTGCTGGGGAGCAGATCCCACTCAGGACACTCGGTTGATGCTCGGTTAACCAAAGGGGTTCTCACAGCACAGGCACAGGGCTGAGAGCTGTACAGCAAGGATCGCTCTGGTCCGGCTTGTGACTGAGTTTACTTTGTACAGACCAAAACATTTGTTTCCCTCATAAGTTTCTCAGTCCAGGATCAGACACACCAGGTTAATTTTGCTCACGGACCATTTTTGGTTTTAAGTCTTCTAAAAATTTCTTCACTAACACATGCCTTTTCAATTTATTTATTTATTTCCTTGATTTTCTTACCAGCTACCAACAGGTTATATTTAAACCTCACATATGGTATTAGCTCCTTGATGATATTTAAATTCTTATGGGACATATGTGGTCTTAAAAATGAAAAATTAGGTTAATTGTTTGACCAATTCAATAAAGCAGAGCAGCATCCCTGTGATCTAAATTCAGGCCTGTGTTATCTGACAGGGAGGATGTTTTTTATTTGTGTCACGTAGACAACTTTCCCGCATACATCATGACATAGCCCCCTGACATCAGTGCAGGTGCTGTCTCCCTGATTCCCTTAGTTGCATGTCACTACCCTCTTGATCCCAAGGGCAGGAGCAGGCAGCCTGCAGCAGGTACTGTTTTGTGGCAGGCATGACTCCTGATCCTTAAATGTTGCCTCTGACTCAGCAGTGACCCCACCATTAGTAACTGGGAGAGGAGCACCTTGAGCCATTCCCTTCACATCAGTGATTCCCAGATGACTCACTAGCGGCATGAGCTGGCACAGCTCTGTTGGAGACTTTTGGGGAGTGGTTGTGCCCGCTGCTGCACAACCCACTCCCCTGCCTGGCTACATGGGCTGTGCAGAGCAAGAGCTAAAGACACTTCTGAGCAGTGTAGGTCAAGCAGCAGCCCCCAGGCAGCCATCTGGGGTCCTAGGGTGTCATGGTTTAGTATAGTTGGGGTTTTTAGTAAAGAGGGCTTCAGCCACGGAAGTGATTCTCTTGCAAAGAGGTGCTTACAGCTTCCTCTATGACCCAACAGAACCAATCAACTGGCTAGTTTGAATATTGGCAACTTTTTTAAGCCACTTAAGAAGCTTGACACACCTCTGTGATCCACATTTAAGAATGAGCAGAGATTGGGAAACCTCTCTTGCTTCCGGCCTTTGGACAGGTAACTGGGAGCCCGCAGCGCGGCCCAGCGGGGCCAGGCCGGGCCCTGCTTGGCCTGGGCCAGCCATGAGACAGCCATCCTGGAGCCGTGGGGCCCTGTTCCACCCGCAGCCCCTCAGTGCGAGCCAGCCCCGCAGCCCTGCTCCGTGCGGGCGGCGCAGCCCGGCTCCCCCCGCCTCCAGTGCGGCCGAAGATTCATCTGAGGCCACTGCCCGGCAAAGATCATGTGGCCAACAGCGATAAGCGAATTCCAGCTGCGGGGCTGGGTGAGATGAACTCTTTTAGTGCTGTAAGTTTCCTCCAGAACAGATGAAGCCTGCAGACATCAATCCTCTCCCGAGTCAGAGGAAGAGGGAAGGTGGAGGCAAGTGAAGAAAACACCATAGAGACACCAAAGTCAGTAAAGAAGGAAGAGCTGAAACCCTGAGGGAGAAGAAAGAGGAGATGCTTCAAGCCTAGAAGCTGAAATTCTGTTGTAAAGCTATGGTGATGGACTATGATATATCAGAGTACACATTGTAATTTCATGAAAGCATGGGGGGGGTAGAGCATTCAAATTGCAATCATGAGCAAAAGTACCTGTGCTGAAATAAGCAAATGTTGAAGTAGCTGTGATTTGATGAGAAGCTTGAACAGAGAGAGATGAAAATTATGAGGACCCTTGCTCCCAGGGATGGACAAGACTTCTGTTCCTGGAGATGAAGATGCTCCCAGAGATAGGTGAAGAGAACCTTTCCTTTCCTTAAAAATGGTACCCCATTAGCTCAAGATTGGACCCTCGAAAGCTGTTGTGGGGAAAGCTGTAAGATGAGGGAAGGGACTTTCACATACGAGCAGAGAATGAACCCGGGCGGCTGTCTCGCTGTGACAGTGAAGCCATGAGAGAACTGTTTCTTGTGGAGATGTCTCCCTAGCATGAGTAAGAGAGACTCCTCTCCCTAAGTGAACTGAAAAAATTATAGAGGTGGTAAACTGACTGAAATCTCAAGGGTTGTATTTTTACATTGTCAGTGGGAGAAGGGAGAAAGCTGGGGGGAGGAGAAGTGTTCTGAAGGTTTAGTCTGACTTTTTTTTTCTTTCTTTTAGGTCTGTTAATAAACTTCTTTATATTCTTTTAAGTTTTGTGCCTGCTTTGCTTTCTCCTAATTCTTATCTCACAGAAGAAAAATAAGTAAGTAATGGATATTTTGAACCAAACCACTACACTTAATTAGTATTTCTACCCAGTTACGAACTGAACCCGCTACACAGGGGAAGGCTGAGTGTGGGTCTTCCCTGGTAGGAAGCCCTCTGACACCTGGCTCTCTTCGACTGGAAGTGGTCTCTGTTGAGTGGAAGGAGTGTCCACTGATTTTTCAAGATTCATGAAATAGTCTAATCACCTTCAAAAGTCCAAGGGGAGAAGGCTCCTTGAATGAGGGAGGGAAAGGTGAAAAAAAGCTCCTAAAGCAAAAAAAAATTATGGAGACTGAGAGTGATGCACAGAATGCAGGCAGGGGATTCAGACAGCCCAGTGCATGGGCAACAGGTGCCTGTCATATGAGTATCAGCATGTGCACCTGCACACCACCTCTGTAGCAAGAGAAACGTAAACCAAAATCATAGAATCATAGAATTGTTCAGATTGGAAAAGACGTCCAAGTCCAGCCATTAACCCAGCACCACCACCACGTTCACCATTAAACTATGTCCTCAAGTGCCACATCCCTTGAACACTTTCAGGGGTGGTGACTCTACCACTTCCCTGGACAGTCTGTTCCAGTGCTTCGCAACTCTTTCAGTGAAGAAATTTTTCCTAATATCAAAAGTAAACCTCTGGCACAACTTGAGGCCATTTTCCCTCACCCTGTCTCTTGTTACTTGTGAGAAGAGACCAACCCCAATGTCTTGGGGTGACTTTATGATGTGTATCCCATATCGCTGCCCTATGCCCAGAAATTAATTTTTGTGCTTTTCTATGCCTCTAAACTGAGCCTGAGAGGGGGAAGGAAAAACTGAGCAAAACTTTTTCAAAGCAGTTTGCAGCTTGCTCAAGGTCACACAGAGATAGCCACTTTTTTTTTTTCCCCAGCTGCGGCAGGGGAGTGAGGAAGCACCCGGCTTGTGGCTTCTCAGTCAGCTTTTGGCCAGTTTTTCAGCTTCTTTTTCTCCGGAGAGAGACTGAGAGTTGAACTTCTTTTCCTTCCCTGGAATTTCAGATTTTCTCCCTTTTCTGCTGGACTGCTTCAATATCAGAACACATTGGGAGGACTTTCCACCGAGCGCAGAGGGCCTGGCCCTGGGCCAAGCCCCAGCTCCGAGGAGACCAAAGGGAGGACTCTAACACTTTCCCAGGTTTTATTCTCCACAGCGAGAGATTTTATTATTTAGCATTATTTTCCTTTTCCCGTGCGTTTGTTAAATAAATAGTTTTTATCTCTTTCACTTTCCTTCGAGGAAAATTTATTTTTCCCGAACCTGGTGGGGGAGGGATGGTTGTGACCTGCCTTCTCTCAGAGGATATATTTCTAAATTAGGCCAAACCGAAACACCCTACCTGGCCACAACCTCCTTTCAGGGAGTTGTAGAGAGTGGTAAGATCTCCCCTGAACCTCCTTTTCTCCAGGCTAAACAACCTCAGTTCCCTCAGCTGCTCCTTGTAAGAGATCTTTTCTAGACCCTTCACCAGCTCTGTTGCTCCTCTCTGGACTTGCTCCAGCACCTCCATGTCCTTTTTGAAGTGAGGGACCCAGAACTGGACACAGCACTCAAGGTGCAGCCTCACCAGTGCTGAGTACAGGGGGACAATCACTGCCTATGCCTTGCTGGCCACACTACTTCTGATACAAGCAAGGATGTCAAATGTAAAAGAAGAAAAAACAGAAAAAATTGCCTTGCCTCTCTATTTTTCTGCTCAGTTCTGAAGGTGACAGCTGACCTGCTGTGTTTTCTATCAATCAAAACTCCTATGCCCCTCAAATTACAGGACATAGTTTGCTGGGAAGCACTGGCAGGAACCAGCCTGGAGCTTGTCCTTGAACTCTTCATCATAAGAAGAACATGATCGCTACTGCCCCTTGGGTACCAAGGGCTGCAAAGGTGTATGTGATATGGATGGGGAGTGGTTTTTCACACACTGAGACTCTGAGGGAAATCTCCAGTCAGCCCTCTGCCTCAGTGCACTCATGATACCCTCCCCTCCTGACAGTGCCCTGCTATTCCAGTGAGGAATAACAGCTGTTAGCTCCAACCTGGCAAGGCAGCAGCAGCTGTGTCTGTCAGCCGGGGTAGCCCTGATGCTGTGGACATACATCCAGCTGTGCTCATGGCCGAGCTCACTCAAAGCTCTTTCCTCCTCCTCCAAGCCTCTTTCCTCTTTGCAGCTGTTCAGCATGGCATGGGCATTGTTCTGTGCTTGCAGGGGTTTACTTTGCTTCCCAGGGCTCAGAGGAGCCTGAAGGATTGGCATTTTACTCTGCACTGTGCTGCTACCATCCAGCTGGGCTCTGACAGATGAGCGCTGGCAAAACTTGCACTGCTGCTGCTGCAGCACCCACTCTCACTCTTCTGTATTATTATTATACTAAATAGCCAGAGACATCATAATTTCTCTTAAGTGGCTTTAAGGCTACAGCCTTTTGTCCCAGTAGGCCTTGCCAATTGGCAGCCAGCAACTGGTGGCAGGTTGAGTTACCCTGTAATTTGGCTGGAGATGCCATTGGGTAGGGTGACTTTTGGAGGAGCTCAGAGCAGAGAGCATGACTTGACACAGTAATGCCATCCAGTAGTGGGCAGGCTGGCAAGCCAGACCATGGGCACCCCAAAAGCCCCAGAGCAATACTGGCTGGTGCACATCCCTGCTGCAGCACGAGGGCAGGAGCTTCAACCTCCTCCCAGGGATGATGGGCTGCAGGAGGACACTGCCAGGTGGACTGAGCTGTTTCCCAATGAATGTAGAGCAGCACCAACCTGCCAAATGGCCACTTGAAGCTATTTATGAAAACACTGAGCGAAAGACATAAATGGTTTGTCTAACCAGACCTGCCTTAACAAGCAATGTAAACTCTGTGTGACAATGAGGGAAGCAAACCCCACTAATGTTTTTCTTGCTGGGGATGCGCAGGACTCTCCTGTCTGGAGCGGGGTTCTCCTGCACAGTATTCCCCTGCATGCCATGAGTCTCCTCACAAAGGTGGGGGCTGCCCAAATCGGGACCCTGGGCCCTGGGGAGAGCCTCTGCAGGTTTGCTCATGCATGAAGCACACATGGGGTGTCTGGCAGCACTTTAGCCGTGTGCTGCACTGCAGCAAGTAACATGGAGCTGATGTGCAGGGATTGTAATGCCTTGGGAGGCTTGGGAAAAAGTCTCCCTCCTGTTTCAGTGATGGGATCTGGGAGAAATGATGATGTGTGTTCTCCATCCACTCCTCATCAAATTCTGTCAAAACTTCCTCCTGTGCATCCTTGTTCTTCCACATCCATCCTCCACCACAACCCACTGGCAACCAACCTTTGTCACAAGTGAACTTTTGCTTTATTTTTTTCTTTTTTAATGTGAAGCTGGTGACAACCAGCTTTCTGTGTGCAAGGCAAATGGTGACTCACAGCCCTTCCCATCTCTGCATCCAGGAGAGAGCTGCCCTCCCTTGGAGTGGCACTCTGCAAACAAACCATGTGTGATAGGGAGAGGTCCCACCATTCTATCAACACGTTCTTTCCCCAGGACATTTAAGGCACCCAGCATTTTAGAAAAATGGACATTTTTATTAGCAAATTCTCTTGTCCTGGAAGCAACTCTTTTCACTTGCATCTTCACATTCATCAGCAAAGTCCCCGAGATGCAAAACCATCATAAACTGCACCAAGCTCCGTGGTGCCCTGGGCCATCACCTTCCCAGCCCACGCTGCACCAGAGCTGCAGTCTTCACTTCTCTTTCCCCTTCATCCTTCTTGGTTTTCAGCCTGACACCAGTCCTACACTTGGTTTACAGACAAACAGAGACTTTCCCTGGGTGGAAGGGAGGGAAAGGCACCTCTGGCCTCAAGATGGGGGGTCTTCGTAAATTGTATAAATCAAGGGAGGGAGGAACAGGCAAATTTGCATCAGGTCTTTGATCACTCTGACCACATTCCCACCGGAGAACGTAAAGGGTGTGAGGACCCACAGCCCAAATGATGCTGTACTATAAGAGAGCTGGATCCCTATGTGCGGAGAAGAGGCAACAGAGAATGGTTGACATGGCCAGCTAAGGCAATCTAAAAGGCTGACATTTTATTTAATTTTTATATTTCTGTGTTACTGCCTGCCTTTATTTCCTTGCTGCCTTTCAAAATCAAAACACCAATTATTTCCTGCAGAATTAGCCCTCATTAGAGCACTGGAACCACCACAGTAGCAAGTGTCTGGCCAAGGAGGGTTTACTGAGGAATGCTGTCCTGCCATGTTGCCCTGCAGGGATGAATCTTCTCGCCAGAGAAAACCAAAGGAGAATTTGCTTTGTGCCATAGAGATACCCCAGACAAAGGGAAATGTGGGTGAACCTGCACATCTTCCACTTACACACTGCCTTCCTGCAGCTCCTCAGGAAGGCAGCTTCTGCATTTACCTGGTGGGTTATTGAGGGAAAGAGTACCTTTGATCCCAGATCTCCGTGGCTGTCATTTCACACCTCCTGGTGCTTGCTGCTGAGAGAAGGAAGGACTGAAGCAACTGCTTCCTCCCAGTCACTCCACCACTCCTCAGGTGCTCAGAAATCACCAAGGTCTGTGCTCTGGAAGTGCCGGTTAAGTTCTATATCTTCCTGGACTCCTGGTTAAATCTGCAATGAGAGAATTAAATGAGGCAAGGAATCTTCTAAAGCATTTATGCTGCGTTTTGTCCTTCTGTATATTACAAATTACACATTTTGTGACAGGAGTTAGCATGTCAGATTACTTTTCCAAATAATTATGCATGATGCACTCCTTCAGCCAGTCCTCTGGTGACTCACCAAGAGGTAAAGCTTTGAATAGGAGGAAAAAAGAAACTCAGACACATTTCCATGGGCTCTGTGCAGCCACCAAACAAATATCAAGTCTAGCCTCTTTGTACTGCTGTCTGGCTGCTGAATCCTACATCAGATGCAAGGAAGGGAGTTTTGTGCAGATGAAAGCCTGCAGAAGATAGTCTGCTTTGGAGAGAAGTGCAGATTTTTGTGGTTTTGGTGCTGTCTCCTATTCCTTGCTTTGCTTTGTTTTGTTCTGAGCCACCAGGTCCACCAAAATGACCTGGAGAGAAGGAAAATAATCTTCTTCAGGTGGGGCAAAACTTTACAGCTGGGTTTGTGATGTAACATTGTGTGCTTGGGGACAGCCCTGCCAAAAAAGAGCACCAGAAATGGTGCCTCTCCCTGCTCCGCATGCCTCTCCCATGCTGTGACTGGGGGGCTGGGAAGAGATAGACACCAGTGAGCACCGGGGAGTCCCAGCTGTGCTGCTGGAGCTGGGAGTGGGGCTGGCACAAGGCTGCAGCAGGGGAGTGCCCACCCTGTCTTTTGTTTTCAGGGAGCCTGGTTGGGGAGCAGTGGGGTTCACGTTTAATTAAGCAGGGCCTCAGAGGAAAAAGACCCACCTAAGAAACTTGCCATCAGATGTGATTTCACAGGAGTCCAAGAACGTGATCTCTTTTTAAGCATCTTTATTTTTGCCTGGCTAATGAGCGTGATTCCTCACAGAAAAGCAGATTCCCAATGGGAGGGATTGCAATATAATCCCTTTGGTCTGGCAGCAGTCCTGCAAAGGGGGATGGCAGAGGCTCAGGCACCTAGACCCAGTGGGTCACATCCTGTCTTGGGGTCATGAAGCCTGATGCCCTTTCCAACCCATCCCTCTCTCGCAAGGGGAGGTCAGGGCCACCAGCCCACAGAGCCACGACATGCCCAGGAACATGCCCTGTCTATCCTGTGTCCCCACTGCCCACCAGAGCCCAGGAGCCAAGTACTGGAGAAAGTGGTCACCAGGTGTGCAGCTGGACTAGGAAGACCTGCAGGTAGAGTGACAGATTTCCATAGGAAGCCAGAGCAACAAACAATCCAAAGCAAATCCTTCTCCTTTATTCAGTAATGACACACAGGCACAGAACGACAGTGGGGACAAATCTCTGCAAGTTGTTTGGATGTGTGAATCCCTTTTCTTACTAATAGGAGCAAAGTGAGTAATGGCTTTGAAAATGTGGACTATGATATATCTGGTTACAAGACCCCATTCCCTTGATCAACAGGAAAATCCAGTCTAGGGACTCTAATGTGGGAGGATCAGGAGCCAGCTGAGATACAGGAGACTGGAAAAAAAGCAGGACTTGGGAGAAAAAAAATTCCTGTTTAATTCTTATCTTTTTCTGATATGGAAAACTGTATACTTGGAGAAGAAATACAGAAGAAACATTCTTGTAAATTTATTTTGCTCAGAGTGAACAGTAAAGGTTAGAGAGATGTTTAACATGACATGACTTCTGCCATTCTCAGCTGTTTAAAATGCTTTCAATAACTAAAATATTTCAAATGAAGGTCTTTTGTTTCAAAACTGCATGGTATTGAGCAATGAAAACGCTTACAGACTCAGCTTCAGTACCTAATGTAATGCTGGTCTTGGCTGCTGTTGTGTCAGCTGCCTCACAGAGACTACAGAGAGAGAGCAAATGTTAATTTTTCAAGATTTTGCTCTATTCTCTTAAATCTGTTGATGACTTGTTGTATTACACAGCCTTCTTTCTTGCTTAAAAAACAGCTAGATGACTCCTTTTAATTTTCAGTGTTTTATTTTCCTTAAGTTAGAAATATATTAGTAGGCAACATATGTAAGTACCTCAGCACGTAGTGGTCATGTCTCTCATCGTTTGAAAGTAAAAAACTGAAACTCGGCTTTGTGAATGTATCCATCAGCTCCTTTGCTGTGCCAACAGCATAAATCATATTTTCACCCTTAAAGAATTAAAAGCCCAATCATTCTGATAAGCAGCACAACTACTGAAATTATTTGAATTTCCCACATTTGGTGGGTTTTTAAAAAAATATTTACCCCCTTAAGCCTTCAAAACTTGCAGAGATTTTCCACCTCTAGGCAGAACAAGATTTCCCTGTCAGACCCCTGGCATCACATACTGTTGGGGAAGATGAAACAGGAAAGCCTTATAAATATGATTGCCTGACAAAAGATTTTGGGAATATGAAAACTACAGGCAACATCGAAATGAAAGCCACTTTTGAAATACCAAGTCTTAGTTACTGAACAACTGGAAAACAATGGTATGGCCAACTGAAGGTAATCCCCTCTTGACTGGAACAATACCCTCTGCTTGCAGGCAGGTCCAAGGGTCAGAGCAGACCCTACTAGCTCAGCAGAAGGGGTCCAAAGAGTAGTTTTTAGAAGTTAAGATGTAACACTCTATGGTAATATAAGAACTCTTATAGGCTGTATGTAAATGCTATAGGATTTGTATCTTGTATTAGATTGGTTAGTGACAATTAGAATATTCAGTACAGAAGATGATTTATTGTATTGTAACCAGGACTTCAGACATTCCTTACTTCCACTTCTACTCTTGCTCTTACTCTTACACACTCTCTCTCTCTCTCTCCCACTTACTCTCTTGCTCTCTTGGGCCTGCTCAGAGCTGAGTCTGGCAGCTCTGAGCAGTGCCCCTATACCCAAGCCCTTTACAATAAACCCCATGTGTCCCAAGATCAGACTATAGAGATCTCTCGTCACCATCCGTCCGTCACCGACCGAACCCGCCCGTAACCTACAACATACTGACACATGCAAGCCATCTTTAGCCCTGACATCTCCAAACCAGCCCTGCTCCTGAAGCCAGGTGAGTATTTGGTCTGGTTGCCTTCCCCCAGCACCCCTTGCCCCAGGGCCTCCACTGACCCTTGCCCACCTCTCAGCCACCGCCTCCCTCCACCCGCAGGCACTTTGTGAAGGGGTTTAGTGTCAGCAGGGGATGCTGGCTGCCCTCCTCTCCCATGAAATCCATCTGGAAAGCAGGATCCACAGATCTGCTGAGAAATGCCAGGTTCATGGGATGGTTAAAAGCGGCTAGCTCCCTCCAACCAGGTGTACTGCAGGCTTTTTGGATAAAAAACAGTCGCCCTGTGGAGCTATTTTGCCAAATTTTAGTAGAAGAGACTGTATTGCAGTGAATGCCGTGCCTTCCCCAGAAAAGGATTGGAAAGTCATCCTCGTTTCCATGGATACCCTGCAACAGGACTGAAAACAAAGCTGAAGCCATACTTTTTGATATGGCTCCCCAAGCCTCCCTCTCTGTCCTTATGCACAGGGAAGGGACAAACAGCCTCTGCAGCATGAGGGGGTCATGTCTACATGAAAAGATCCACATTTGTGGCTGAGCAGGACTTGAAACTTTGTCAAGGCATCTTCTTTATGTATGGAAACCCAAGGAGGCTGAGCAGTGCAGGGCTGTTTCTCCCCTCCCAATTAAATCTAGTCGAGTACATGTTTTATATGTGACCTTGAGAAGATATTTAATCAAATAGATTTTATTTCATCTCTCCATAAATTACAGTATTATGTGGCATATTGAAAAAAAACCACCGTAAACATAAAGAAAGTAGATAACATTTTGTGGGCATCACATAACCAGTGATACTCTCTCTGTTGCCAGTGACATAAATCTGCAGCAGTTGGGCTCTGTGTGACCCATCACCGTGGCACCAGCTGTAGTGAATCACATCTGCTACACTGCTGCAGGCATGATCATATGGCCCAAAGCACCTGTGAGTCCAGCTCAGCTCTGAGCTTCTCCTTCTACTGGAGATGCAGAAATCCAGCTCCTTACCCACTGGAAAGGGCCGACGTCCAACATTCCCTGCTTTACACACCTTTGTGCTTGCTCGCTTGCAGTTCCCGAGCACAATGCACACTTTTAAGAAGCCGTGCTCTGCTCTGTGCCAGGCTGCTTGCTGCTCTCTTCCTTCTCCTCCAAGAAGATGCAGAGCATCAAGAAGATGCTCCACCTGACTTGCTGCAACCTTGATGCTGATGAGTATAGCAGAGAGAGCGTTGCCTATTTCATTCTTCAGCGGCCTCATGTAGATTTCATTCCAGAAATGTTCCTTGGAGCAGTGTTGCAAAGCATTTCCCAGACAGTCACGTCTCATTATTCATCAGTGTGTCTCTCGTGGAGGTGTTCAGAGAACTGTAGAAGTCTGGGATTCTGTTGTGCCAGCTGCTGGCCAGGGCAGAGCTAAACCTGCTGGCACCCTGCTCTGAGCACATGCTGGGCAACACCACTGCCTTCCCAGGACTGCTGTGCCTTGTCTTGGTCCTCTGTGATGTTATTTGGAAAAGAAAACAAGAAAATAAGGGGTATACTAATGTCAAAAAAGAGAGATGTGAATATTGATGCTATGAGAGTACTTCAGTAGTCCTTGGAAGAAGCTATTTTGTTGTAAGGGGCTTTGATTATTCTGGTGGATGAGAAGAAGTTTTGTGTGGAGGTAGGAGGACCTGGTGGAGCTTGAACCCTGGTTCAAGCCAGGGTTTCTGTTCCAAGCTTAGCAACCCACCCTAGGGCTCATCAGTCTCAGTGTTTCAGTCTGAAAATCCCTTGGGAAATGGGAAGCACAGCAAGGACCACACCCCACAACACAACCACCACACTGCTTTACCCCAGTGTCAGACGTGGACTTGCAGGAGATCGGAACAGTTAATGAGCAGAAGTTCGCACAAGGGAGGGAGATAGAGAGTTAACTGAATATTCAAGATAACAAGTGTAAAGTGTAGCTTGCCAAGATTTTCTTTCAATATTATCTACTGTCATTTAGTAATTGTATGTACACACACGCATGCATGAAATACAAAGTGGTGGGATGTGGTTTTTGGCATGGGCTTCAACAGATGCATTACGCACAGAGGGAAGAGGCACAAAGTCAGCTGTTCAGATCATCCCTCACGAGTGCCAATAAAGTCTTTATACCATGCCATTAAGCATTCATGATGCACCATCTGGACTGCAGGAAAGCTAATTTTGGAATGTTTTAAACACAGCACTTTATAATCTCTGGTGTTTAGTTACCTAGTTACCTGGAGGGCAGTTTTGCAGGATTCAGAAAGAAATGGCAAAAGGCACAAACAAACTGAATCTGCAACTGGATGGTTTTAAGTCCTCGAGGCATCCTGGACTCATGCAACACCCCTAAGGTCTCTATTGCTGGAAAGTTGCAGATTGTCCCAGTCCCAGTGGATAAGCTCTCCTTTTCCAGACAAACAGTGAAATTCCTTTTTTCAGTATTTTTTTATGTATAGCTGATGTTGGCCAAATTGACCAGGAGCAATGGAGATAGAGAGCAGGACCCTAAATGACAGAGCGGAGGAGGATGAGGAGGAGAAGGAGGAAGCCGGCAGGTGGACGGGGTTGTCTGTGCAATCAGTGTCTCTTTGGACTGGTTTGGGGCTCGGCAGGCTCCAGTGATTTGCTGGCTGCAGTCCAGTGCTGTGGTCAGGGTTATTTATTCCTCCCCTGCCTGGGCAGTGGATCCCACTCTTTGGGCATGCAGCCTGCACTGCCCCACACAGGCACCGTGGTTCATCCTCCACCACCCCTCTGGCTGGAAGGAGACTACTGGGACAGGTGAGCAGCCTGTGTAAATTGGATCTATTCTTCCAAACTAAAACAGGCATTTTCCTTTCGTCCCTCTGAGCACAAGGGAGCACTGCAAGGAGCCCCAGCGCTCTGCTTCCCTCCAGGCCACTCTGTCTCATGTCTGCTGGCAGGAGCCCTCCAGCCCTTGCTCTGCTTTTGTATCAGAAAAGCTCTGGTTAACCTGCCTGATTTATCTCTGCTCAGGCCAGGTAGACTAATGCTCTCGATAGCTCCTTGTCTGCAGCTGCTTTTAATACCTAAAGCCATTTGGCCGCTCTTTCTGCTGGCTTGGACCCACTGCTACCTTAATGAGACCTGCAATTTCACAGACCCTTCCCCTCCCAGTGATGGCCACTAACATCTGCAGAGCCCTAACTGTGCACACATGCACTCACACATCTTTTGGGGGAAAAACCACCTGAAAATATGGCCTGCACATATAAAATGGCCATGTCTCACATATTACGTGGGTTTACTAGCCAATAACATTTGAATAAAAATTTCAGGTTAACAAAATTTTCTACACATTTTCACAGAAGTAGAAATAGTTGTCAAGCTAAAATGTAATGCCTATCTCTTTTTCTAGCTTCTTTGCAGCAGTGTATTTGCCTTTTTTCATTTCACATGTAAGGAGGCCCAAATCTGGCTTTAGCTGAGGAAGGCTTGGGATTTTTATCCAGCTCCAAGCTGTTGTTTTGTGCTGACTTCTCCTTGGAAAGACTCAGCACCTCCCTTCCACCTCAGAAACTTCTTTCATTTTCTGGCATAGAAAACCTTCACAATGTGCTTGGCTGCTGTCAGTGCCACAGGATATGTCCTTTTTGGCACACTGGTGTGAGGACAGCAGGGAGTTTTTTCCTCTGTGCTAGTGCAGAGGGCAGGTACATGGAGAACACTCTGTCCCTGAGATGGGGGTCTAGGGGAGCACCCTGCACATCCAGCCTACCCATGTCCCTGGTTGTCAAGGTGGTATCTCCATTCCAAAAGCTGGGATGGAATAGTGATATGGATCCCTTGAGTGCATAGGTGTGGGAAAATATAAAAATAAACTGAAAGATGGTTGTCCAAGGTGTGTAAGGAAGCAGCAGTAAGACTCAATAAGCTGTCTCCTATTAGATTTGCTCCTATCCTAAGTGTTATGATTAAATCATGTGTAAGTCAAAACCAACTGCTCATAAGATGAAATGCCAGTCATCATCTGTGAATTCCCCTTTTGTCTGCACAGGCACTGATCCCTTCAGCTGTGTTGGAGGAAGATGTGCTGCATCCTTTCTCAGGCACAGACTGGTCCATGTCCACACTGGAGAAAGCTCGGAGAAAGTACTGAGGGCTGGTTGGCAATATCATGAGAGATTCCCAATTCAATTAACCAGAAATTTCATCATAGCATCCAGGGTTTGAGCAACAACCCCAGATTGCACGATGCTCTTCAAGAATGGAGGTGCAGCTTTATCATTTTAATGATGACAAAGATAACCTCCACTTTCCTCTGCACTAAATCCCCATAGGTTCCCTCAGCTCTTTTCTACCCGTTTCAAAACACACTCACAACCACTCACTCCCTACCCAGCACCAGCCACATCCTGGCGGCTGCATCTCTGAGATTTCCAGATCTGAATATTTTTATGGGTCTCCCTGGTGCTTCCCCTGCTTTTCTCTTCCCCTTGGAAATTGTGAAAGGAGAATCAGAAGCAGGAAACTGTCAATTAGCATTGCTAAAAAAATAGCCTAATAAGGCTAACATCAGCTGGAAGTGAGATGCTTCCCACACCAGCAGCTGCAGGCTACTGGGGAGATAAATGTTTGTATCAGTCTTCTCAGTGGTAAATTATGCTGGTCCTCAGTCGCTGTGGGCTGAGGGGAAGGGTCTCTTCTGCCCTGAGACTTGCTGGAGCCTGTGATCATAGGACGGCCCACAGGCTCTTTTTCCCCAAACCTGCAACTGCAAAAAAACACCCAGCAGATGATAACCACAGCAGAAAAAGCAGGGAGACACCACGTAGAAGGTTTGCCCATAAGGGGAACTGCAAGGCAGCATAGAGTTTTTCTAGCAAACCTTGGTACGTTCTCTCCTGCACTGGCAAAAGATGGACAAAAAGTCTCTTTCTCACTGTTTCAAGAAGTTCTACTGTTAGTTATTTTGTATTGGTACTCTTCCTATCCAAATCTCATCTTTTGCTGAGACAAGGTAGGTCTAAACAGCTCTTTCACAGGCAAGATTCTTCAGTGACACCCAGGGATGGTCAAAGCTTGCCCAGCCAGAGAAGGACAATCTGGACTTGTCTACATGAGGAACTGCACTTAACCACATCAGTGCACTGAATGGCATTCATCCCCCAAGCACAGACATGCTTCCCTCAGTGCACTTGAATACTAGCACAACATATCAAAAGGGGAATCACTATGCTTCAATAAATTATATCCCTATTTCATGCACTGGGTGGGTGGTGGAGCCCTCAGCTTCTGCAATATCTGGAAAAACCTGTGGATGCAAAGTGGAACACAGACTCGGACCAGTTCACAGTGAATCCCCACGTACCTCTGCCTTTGAACCACTGCCAGTGGTGAGTGATGCAAAGCCACTGTGCCTGCGCTCTGCTTTGTGGTGGGGGGGCTGCATTTCACATTTGCCTTGCTCTAGTGACAGCCCTCCTTTGCTTTCATTACCTGGGGCTCCAGGTATGGAGGGAAGAAAATGACCTTCAGAGTCTACTAAATGTCTTAGGAGATGTTCAGAGAGTGACATTGCAAAATGAGGCATGGAGATGGGTCAAAATTTCCAGTACAGAAAGTGCTTCCTCAGTTTGTGGTTGGTTTTTTTTTTTCTCTATGTGTAAATTCTGTGTAAGGAATGTGGAAGGTCTAGGGCATAGCATCAGCACATTGTCAGCCTAATCACACAATAAAACCTGCCACAGTGAAGCCAAAATAACCATTTATGGAGTGAGATGATGCTGAAAAAAATGTTGTTTACAGCTCAGTATCTCCTCTGTCTGAAAATCACCCAAAGAGAGGAAGGAACTGAGAGAGGATGCATTTGGTGATTTAATGTTTCAATAGGAATGTGAAATGGGTATTTCTGTCTCCACTCAAGATGGTTCAGGACTTGATTCCTCCAGCTCCCTGCAGCTACCCTTACAGGGTGAGCACATAGGCCCATGCCCTGGGTGCATCCTGAAATGGGTGCTAGCAGATGGGAAAATATCCATGGGAATGGGGTCCTGTCACACTTGTAACAGTAGTGGAGAAGGACAGAGGGAAACCCACATTTTCAATTACTTATTTCATCAGGACTGTTTTATTAGTGACCAGATAAGGGATGTGAGTCCATCCTGTCAATGGCTTTAGGAAGAGCAGGCACTGTGGGAGGAGCAGATCCAAATTTTCACATCTATTTCCAGCCCTTTGTAAATGTATGCACTCCTGCTCTGGAGTAGGGTGGAGGCAGGGTTGTACCCATGCATCTGTACAGCTCCAGGAGCAGTAACACGCTACCAGCCTGGATTTTACCTGGATAAAAACCCTTTGACATGGTCCTCCACAACATTCCTCTCTGGATGGAAAGAGATGGATCCAGTGGATAGACTGTTGGGTGGATAGGAAAGTGGTTGGACAGTCACATCCAGAGGACTGTGGTCAATAGCTCAGAGTCCTGATGTACATCAGTGACCAGTGGTGTCCCTCAGGGGTCCATACTGGGGCCAGTGTTAAATTTAATATCTGCATTAATGATGTAGATGGAGGGCTGAAGTGCATCCTCAGCAAGTTTGCAGATGCACAGATATGAGTGTTGCTGTTGGCACACCTGAGGGATGGGATGCCATCCAGAGGGACCTGGACAAACTCAAGAAGTGGGACTGTGGGAATCTCATGAGGTTTAACAAGACCAAGTGCAAGGTGCTGCACCTGAGTCAGGGCAACCCCTGGTATCAACCCAGGCTGGGCAATGAACTGATCCAGAGCAGCCCTGCTGAGAAGGATTTCAGGGTGGCATTCTGAGGCATCCATAATTTAATCCCTTTAGAGTTATGAGCTACATCAATAGTCAAAGGAATCATCTCCTGTTTATTTTGATTAGTTGAAAGAAATTGGTACCTTCTTCCAATTTCTAGAGCTTATGATACCTAGCTCCAATATGAAGAAACATTCCCTATTTCCCAAACAAATTGCACATTTGGGCTAATCAACCCTTACATAGCCTTTGCAAGGTAAATAATTATGACCTATGCGGAGTAGTAGGGAACACTTAGAGGCAAAAAAATTATAAGAATAATTCAACAGCAGTTGAAATAAGACTGTCAGGGCTTCCCATGCCACCTGCAGCACTGTGCCCTTCCTGAAAAATCCTATATAGGTGCCCAACTCCATTATATGTGCATCTGCTTGAGCCCCAGAGTTTGTTCCTCAGCGAGCTGTTTACTTTTGATGTGCTTGTGTGCATCCTCAAAGCTGCACCTGCAACAGGACCCCAGCAGCCCTGTGAACAAGTAACCCCTGGAGGAACTAGGGCTATTGCAAAAGGCACAGAGGGCCATGCCACCCCATACGGTGGCAGTGCCCCTGAGTATTTTTACCTGTCCAGTTTCTACCTATTCAGCCACTGCATAGCAGACTGCACAATACAAAATGAGATATTGCTGCTCTGATTAGTGTATGCTTTTCACTACTTTTAGACTGTTGAAAACAGTTGCTTCATAAATCTGGCCCTGGATTTATCTGCTCTCCTATTTATTGTGCAGCATGCTGTGTCACTTCCTTTCCATGTTGTGGTGGCTGGAATATATTATTTCAAAAGTGTTTTTCCTGAAAGTGCTATTTGCAACGAAATAGGTATGAGCAAGAGCAAGTGTGGTCTTGGGAGCTTTCAGACACAGTGTCTGCTCTAACATACATCACAGCTGCTGAAATGCCACCCTCAAATCTGGAACCATTACAGTCACTGAAGAAATTTCACCTAAGAAAGGTCATAAGGTTTTTATGGACACAGTACACCCAGTATCTATCCACCATTACCTATTCCCCAGTGCTGCCAGACAGGAGCCCATTTTCTCCATCCTACCAGTTCTTGAAATATGTGGCACACTGAAAGGCTGCTGCTTGCCATAAGAGATGGCAGCAAACAGACATGGCACATCATCAGCCTTCCCTTCTGTGCACCCTGCTGCTCTCCTCCTCGTTCTCCCTTTATGCCTCCAGCACCAAGCTCCCACTGTGGAGTCATTAGCACCAGGGGAGGCTTGTTCTGAGCACTTCCTGACACCATCTTCTACAAAGGTCAGGACCAACATCAAAACCTGCCCAACTTTTCCCTGTCTTCCTCAGAACACAGCAGGGTTACTCAAATAAGCTTATTCCAAAAGTCTGCAGAAGGGCGGTACTAGCATCATATACATGAAGAAACACCTCATGGTGTGGGAAAGTACCAACATAATGATGGAAGATTTTTGAGCTGCCCCACTGAATTTTTCTGGAGGGATTTTTAGTTTTTGCTGACTTCTCAAAGCCTTTCCTACTGAGGGCACCAGCAAGGTGTTTTGCTAGATCAATATGCCACTACCTAACAAAAATTACACGAGGCAATTCAACACAAGCCACACAGGACTGAGTGCAGAACTGGTCACAATCCAGACTGCCAAACTGGGACAGCACAGCTGTGCTGGTGCAGCAGTGCCACCCAGCAGAGGCAAGACCATGTTCGGGGTGGCACAGGTCAGGAAGTGGTTAAACAGTGTGTGGGAGGAGGTGACCTGAAGACTGGAGGATGTGGACTGGTTCCCTGCCCCCAGATATGGGCAGGAGCACTTCCAGCAGAAGACCTTTAATGATGTAGGAGACAGGAGCAGACCTAGGTCTCCCCCCACTTTAGCTGATGAGAGGTTAAGGTGGGCAACAAACAAAAGAGATCCAGTTAGTTAATTCTGAAAACCAAATTAGCACTATGGCTTCTTTGGAGCTTTTTGGGAGCACCAAAGCAGGCACATGCTCCCTGTCACACCACTGCTCTTCCTTGGCAAGATGGTCTTTGCTGGCAACAGCAGACTTCATGTCCACCAACGCTTCCTGAGCCCAGAAAAGCATTGGCTGTTGTGGGCTTCGGGAGAGGATCTGCCAGACTATGGATGTGGCATTGAGCTGGAGGCACAAGCCTTCCCCATCCAGCAAGAAGCCACAACGTTGTCTCTCCCATGAGTGAGACAGACTCGTTCTGCACATGATGGCTTTCAGAAGCACTGTGCACATCTGGAGCAGCCGGAGACCAACTCTGGGGAGGGTGATTTATGGAACCCCCACAGGGACAGAGAGTGTTTGGGAACCAGAAAGCTAAAAGCCATTATCTACATGCCTAATGCCTTTATTCAGGAGGCAGTTTCCCTTCTTCCAACACTATTAGCTTCCAGGTAACACTGGGAGGATTAAATCCCTGTTCATGTGGAGTTATTATTCAGAATACTCAAATAAGCATGAGAAAGCACACAAAGCATGAGAAAAAAATAACCCCTTCACACACAAATCCCTGCTTTCTCCTTGCCCAGGAGAAAATGCCACCTCAGATTGGAGGGCAGATTTGGTAGTTTTAACTAGAAGTCTAGTCTTCATGAATAAACTAACTTTTTTCTGCTTCTGTTATTTTCTGTAATGCTATCTTTGCATTAATGCAGAAACTACCTTTGCTAGCTTTTTGCTGGCAGGAGATAAGATGTGACATATAGGAACACCCTAGAACTTGCAGATTTGGTGGGGAGAGGTAGTATTTGAGCTAGAATTAATAAGGATGTGTATGTAACTAAAAGGAGCAGCCTGCACGTGGCAGCTGTTAGTGGAGGATTTTGAGCCATGACCATTCTCTCTATAGCATCCATCTTTTCAGCCTTTCGTCTCCCCAATGAGCTCACCAGCAGTGAAATTGTCTTAGGACACTCAACACCAACACAGTGTAAGCAGTCATGGCAAAGGCAGGTCTCTTTCAAAAGACCCAAATGTCTTGATCTGGGGCGTCCACAAGTGATTTTCTGTGTCAGTATCTGGGTATCCTCTGCAGGCTCTGCAGTTCACCTCTGGAGAAGTGCTTGCAGTGGTGATATGTCCACGCTCAGTTTCAGACCATGCCTACCCCAGGCATGGTAAAGGATGTGCTGCACATGGTCCTGCCCAGAAGGATTTGGTTTTGGTCCCAGGCAACAAATCCTTAGGTGCAAGTAAACCCCCTGAGATGAAAAAAACACGATTTCAGGAAGATAGATAACACTAACAAGTGCAGTGGTTTTACATTAATAAGTAATAGCACATTAGCTGGTGGAAAAAGTCTTTCCTACTTTAATAGAATAATGTTGGTGTTTTAATAGGTAGAAAGCCCACTTATCCTGGGAAACTGCAGAGGAAGGCTCCAGCTCCTTGCTTTCCCTTGTCTCAGAAGTCATTTCTCCCTGAATTCAGTGGGGAGGCATCACAACACCATGAAAACACAAATACTGCTGAGATTGCACACAGGAATTTGCACATACTTTTGGCTACCCTGTAGCTGTAGCTTACTGAAAGACTGTGTGGCACTGTCCATAAGGGGCAAGGGGGTGCCCAAACCTCACCTGCACGCTTTAAGTCTGTAATTGGAAAAGTGTGAGGAAACCTCAAGCAGGCATCATCTGGCACCAGCACTCCTGGCTAGAAAGCTGGATTTGACACACAGCCTTGCCAAAGCACTTGCAAGCACCATTTGGCATCACCACACTAAACATTTCCAGGGGATGTGTGGCCAAAATTATAAATGGAAGGACATTAGCTGGGATGGACAAAACCCCAGGTAGCCCAGTTGCCCACACTGCCCTTTGTAGGCTTCACTTTCATGCCTGCACCAGTGGCAGCCACTGGGACAAGTGAGGACACACACCTGACATCAACCTCATAATCTCAGACCACAAAACACTAATAAAATAAAATAGCAGAAATTTAAAATGGCTATCCAGACCTTATTTTCTAAGGGAAAAAAGACTCCTTTTCAGGCTAAAGAGCTTGAAAAATGCATTTATCAAGGTGGCCTTTTTCCATGAGGCTCCAAAGAGAATTATAATGATCTTAAGTCTTAGTTTTTAACAATCAGCATTTAATGGCCACTTGGAGCAAAAGGCTAACTGAAGATCATATGAATTGTGGCTGAAGAGTTATGGCATGAGGCCCAACGATCTGGTTCCACTGACTTGCACTATCTCTTGAGACAGCAGCAAATACTAACACAAAAAACTAGTGGTTTAGTTCCATTTTATGTATCAGACCAGTGACGCAGGCTGGCTCGGAAGGGTCGAGCTCTGACGTGCCCTCGGACAGAGGGAACGCAGGGCCACTTCCACCACGTCCTCAGGGAACGCCTTCGGTGCCAAAGCAGGGCGCAAGCTGGACGCGCGTGCTGCTTCCTCCTCAGAGGAGGCACGACAGGCAGCCGGTGCCTGGGCTCACCTCAGCCCGGAGGTAAAGGAATAGAGAGGGGCCGCTGGTGTGGGCGGCCCGAGGAAAGCCGTGCATGGCTTTTTAAAGGGAGGGTGGAACAAGGCGGGGAAAAGGGAAGCAATCAATGGAGTACAGCCAAGGGGGAAGCATACCATTAAACGCGAATCAAGGGGGAAGCAGGGAGGCGGGAGTCACACCAGGGAACCAATGAACAACTGAGAAAGAGAGAACTTTCTAGAACAGGGGGAGGTAACTTGGATCTGAGAACCACCCAGGGGGATGCGGCTTAGACCTCCGAGCCGTCCCATGATCCGCCCTCCGACCCACTGTCATGGGCGGGCAAATCCACCCAATGGATGGCCCTGACTTGAGTGGCACGTAGCGATCTCAGCTCCTGAGTGAGCTGGGCCACCCCGACAGACCAGACCGCTAATTTTGACATCTGCATTAATAAAGATTGTGTCCCCTAAATCAAACATCTAAAAATAAAGAGAAGACTAATAGAAATTTAATAAAATCAAGACTTTTAGAGGAAATTACTTATTTTGAATGCTAAAATGTAATACTGGTGTTTCACCCATAGCTGGGAAGGGGAGGCACAAAAGAGCTGCTATTTCCCCAGCTTACTTCCAGAGTGTAACCGGGGTTTGCCAAAGACAGACCTCCCTTACACAGGCACAGTTTTGTAATTCTTATAGCACACAATGGCAAAGAAAACCTGCCCAGCTGCTCAGCAGGCTGGGATTCACCCTCCCTTTGAACACGGCATGTTGGCTCACAGGGACAGCAGCACTCTGCAGGCCTTGTGTGGTGCAGTGCAGGAGGACGAGCAGAGCTTTCTGAGGATAAATAGTATTAAAAGTACATCTGTCCTGAAATCTCTGCATCCCAGACTGAATCCAAACTTGTCAAAAGTTCAGGGATGCTCAGATCTGAGGTTCACGTCTCTGGAGACCTTAGAAATCCATTTACTCCGCAAAGAGAAAAACAGGAAGCAGAGACCCTGTAAGCCCCGGGGCCTTTCCTCCGGCTGAGCTGACTGGACTGGGAGAGATTATTTTGGTCGCAGGCACAAACGGGAGGAACTTTCCTCTGCTCTTTAGTTACAGCTTTTCCCATGGAGCACTAACCCCCTGACAGCAGGCAGTGCCTACTTGCAAACTGTCTCTGAGCCCAGCTGATGGAAACCGAGGGGCTGGATCAGTAGTGTCTCTTGAAGGTAGCTTGCTTGAGGCATCTTTTCTTCACTGAGGTTCTTACGTGGGCTAAACAAACAACTGAATGTTTTTTTAAGAGGAGAACTGAGTCTTGGCCTGCCTTATTGCTGGTTCTTGTGTCTTGGCTTCCAGGTGGCATAAATATTCAGGTCATTAGGGTTTACCAGCAAGAAAACTCACAAAACAGGACAACAAAGTGCTTCTTGAAAGTGAATTTATATAATCCTTGCATTTGTCAAAATTGCATGCAAAGTCTAGAAACCAGAGCAGGCAATTTGGGGAGCTAATCAGGCAAGCTGTAATTGCAAACCCTTGCATCAGGAAGCTGAGTCATGAGATAAAGTGGGAGAATTGGGGATGAACAGCAAGAAAATCCACATTCTTGGCTTTGAAAGACACAGAGCATTTCTAGTTCCCTTCCTGGCTGCTGTCAAGGCTTTGCAAGTAAATAATCAGCATGAATAATCTATGCATTTCATGTACACTACTCCCATAGAGTAGTTTTAATGTAGAGAGGGTTTAAGGGATTTTGAGAAAAACTGCTCAGTGCCATTTCAAAAAATTGCTAGGTATTAATGTTACGTTTGCAAGTCCTGGTGTTTCCCTGATTTTAGCCGAATAACATTTTCTGCTTATTAAGGGTTTATCTTCTTGCTCTAGCTGTAAAAATAGCGGGGACAGACACTAAATTGCAGGTAAATATGCTGGGGAATAGCCTTGTATCAGATGTAATTGAGACAAACACTCTGAAAAGCTGGGAGGCTAAAAATTTGTCATTTATTCAACCAACTAAACAAGGGTTCCTGAATACAATTAGGGAAAATTAGAGCTATTCATGGGCTATATGCTGGCCAGAAGGGAAGTGAGTGCATACCGAATACATTTTATAGTAAGTAGTTCAACCAAGTCTAAATTCAGAATTGTTCATGCCATGGTAGTGTGCCTTTATTCTTTCTCTGCTTTTGAAATATCACTCAGTAGAAGTATTTAGTTCTTCTCCCACCCTCTCCAGATAATATAGCAGGCTCATAATAACATATTTGCTAAATTTCCAGTGTAACCATCCCCACATATGCAGAATCCTGTGTGTCTTATGGTTTCACAATATCAGGATTACATGTTTCCAAGAACTCTTTTTCAAACCTGCAACTTGAAGTAATGGTTTTAGCCATTGAGCTAGTTGGTGGCCTGTGCTTTCCTGACAAATGGGGAGAAAACCTACTCAAAATTAGAACTTCTATAGGGAAAATAAATTAAATCCTCTTTAAGAAACTTCAGAGAGAGCTTAATGGATGAGGGAAAGGCTGTGGATGTGGTATACCTGGGCTTTATTAAAGCCTTGGACACCGTTTCCCACAGCATTCTCCTGGAGAAACTGGCTGCTCATGGCTTGGACTGATGTGCTCTTCCCTGGGTAAAACACTGGCTGGATGGCCAGGCCCAGAGGGTGGTGATGGATGCAGTTACTCCAGTTGGTGGCTGGTCACAACTGGTGTTCCCCAGGCTCGATGTTGAGGCCAGTCCTGTTTAATATCTTTATAAATGATCTGGACGAGGGAATTGAGGGCATCCTTAGTCACTTCGCAGGTGACACCAATTTGGGTGAGAGTGTGGATCTGCTGGAGGGTAGGAAGGCTCTCTGATGCTCACCAGAAATTTGTAAGAGCTGTCTAGGTTAAATGCAGCAATAAACCACCCTGCAACAATCCAAAATGGCAAGTTTAGAGAAATTTGGCTAATGGCCTTTGAGACACAGTTTCACAGCACCTTCTCTCTTTTTCAATATGAAAGGCCTATTCTGTCTTCTGCTAGCAACACTTGGTCCCACAATGCAGCTGGACTGTGAAAGTCAAAGAAAGGTGTTTGTCACGACTGAGATGAGCAATGGGCAGCATCAGAGCAGAGCTCAGCCTGCTCTGACCCCATCAGCTCCATCACAGATGTGCACACACACTCCCATGCCCCAGGCATCATGAGAGTGCAAAGCAATCAGTGCAGCCACTTCCTGGAGAACATTAGGTCCCCAAGGGTTGTCTTGACTTCCCCACCAAAATCAGCCTTGCTGTGATTCTCAGTTGTCTCGTATGAGAGAAGTTTGCATCATGGCCTCTTCGTCGTTGTGGGTATTCTCTCCCTTCCAGCTGCATTTATTTTTCAGGGTATCAAAGCTAGGAAAAGTGTGTAGAGCTGACAGTCACCAGGAATATCACAACAGATCATAGCTGTCAGTGCGTGAGGGAGGTTTTAAGGCAGGCAAACCCAAATGGGGATATCCACTCTGCAAACCATCCTTCCCCAGGAATTTTATCTCAGAATGAGGCCTCACCCCTTTCAGACTTATTTTCCAGAATTCCTGGGACAGGGTTGTGCTGTTGTGACATGCCTGGAAAATCCCAGATTTGCTCACATTAGGAAATCAATCACTAAAATATGGAAAGTGAGCCCAGGCTATAAGTGATTTTACAGTATGCTTAACTGGTTTTTTTTGGAGAAGCAGCACAGCAGGGTCTTTACTTGACCTTCCCACTCTGCACCTTAAAAGTTTTTGATTATGGAACAGTTTTTTTTTCTTTTTTTTTCTTTTTCTCTTTTCTTCTCTTTTCTTTTCTTTTGCAAAGCTCTTTCATAGAATAACAGACTCAGAACATCCTGAGTTGGAAAAGACCCATAAGGATCACTGAGTCCTGTATAGGACAACCCCAAGAATCAAGCCATGTGCATGCGAGCACTGTCCAAAAGCTTCTTGAACTTTGTCAGGCTGGTGCTGTGACCACTTCCTTGGGATGCCTGTGCCAGTGCCCAGCCACCCTCTGGGTGAAGAACTTTTTTCTAATATCCAACTTAAACCTCCCCTGGCACAACTTCAGGCCATTCGCTCAGGTCCTGCCACTGGTCACCAGAGAGAAGGGATCAATGCCTGCCCCTCCTCCTCACAAGAAAGCTGTAACTGCAATGAGGTCTCCCCTCAGTCTCCTCTTCTCCAGGCTGAACAGACCAAGTGACCTCAAGCCACTCCTCACACGGCTTCCCCTCAAAGCCCTTCACCATCCTTGTTGTCCTCGATTGGACGCTCTCTAACAGTTTAATATCTTTCTTATATTGTGGCACCCAAAACTGCCCCCAGCACTCGAGGTGAGGCCACCCCAGGGCAGAGCAGACTGGGACAATCCCCTCCCTTGCCCGGCTGTCGATGCCGTGCCTGTTACCCCCAGGACAGGGTTGGCCCTCCTGGCTGCCAGGGCACTGCTGACTCATGTTCAACTTGCCATCGACCAGGATCCCCAGGTCTCTTTCCAAGGAGCTGCTTTCCAGTGTCTCATTCCCCAGTCTGTCCATACATCCTGGATTGCCCCATTCCAAGTGCAGAATCTGGCACTAGTGTCTGTTACTCTTCATATGGTTGGTCATTCTTCAGCCCTCTGATTTTTCAAGGTCTCTCTGCAGGGCCTTTGAGGGAGTGAACAGCTCTTCCCAATTCAGTATCACCCAGACAGCCATAACAGCCCAGACAAACTCCCCAATACAAGCTTTCAGACTGGCTTCCTGGGTAATACCCTAGGCTAGCTTTTACTGTCACTTTATAGACATGTTCTTTCTAATTTTTCCTCATTTCACTTCAGTAGTTTGGCTTTAACCTCACAGTAAAAGCCAAGAGCTGTGTATGGTGTCCTCAGCCTCAGCAGATTACCTTGATTTTTGCCACAGAAAGATCTGTCTGTTACTTATCTGTCTGTTGCATTCCCCATTTGCTGCCTAGAAGTGATTTGTCCCTACCTGTGCACTCTGACCTACGACATCCAGGTCCTGAGAGCTTATGGGTGGAGGCTACCTTAATAACCACAGACATCCAGATAATTTTTGCATGAGGATCCAATTTAGGTTTGTCCTTAAAAATGCAATGTGTAAATTTGATGAAATGTCACAGGTTTAAATCAGTATAAACCTACTGAAATCAATGAGGTTATTTGGATTCACAGCATAAGGGCTGACTCCATCCATGCTTGGACTACAAAACTTCCCAGTTCAAGCAGTGGTGATTCTTTGATTTTACTGTTTAAGAGCCAAACTTATTTAATATTTTAAGGAATAACCTTGGCATGAAAGGAAGAAGGGAGACAATGACATTTGTGAAGAGGCAGTGCTGCACAGTGTAGGGACAGACTGTCCTACAGCAATCCAAAGTAGACCAGGCTCTGAGGAGGGAATGACTGGGAGGGAAAGCCTGGCCAACACAAAGAAAATTAATTTAATTTAGCCTAGTAAATTAGGGGAGAGTGGGGATGGTAGTGATCTCCATTAGTGCAGCAAACATTAGGGAAAAGGATGGTGATTAAGCTCAGGGATCACACAGCTGGTGTCACCACTTGCTCTGACAGAGCAGACAGGCTGCTCTGCTCAGGAACAGCTTCAGACTGAAAACGAAATAGTGATTCTGGCCTGTTAGAGTGGGCAGGGTCTGAAAAGGCTCCCCGAGGAAGCAGAGAGACAGAAAACACCCATGAGTTTGAAGATGGGATTGCATTTGACGGTGAGAGGGTGGGAGGGAGATGGTGAGTGGCAGTGAGGTCCCTGCCCATTCTCTGCATTTCACATGCCCCCTTGCACCCACAGTCAGGGTCTGCTCTGCCCAAGGGGTGCTGACAGCTCTTTCCATGCAGTGTTCAACCCTGCTAACAAAAGTCAGTCCCTTCTGCAGTTGGTTTGGCCTTTAAACACTCACCCACCAGCCACTGGGCTGCCCTGAGGAATGCAGCACAAACTGGGTTCAGACCAGTAGCATTGGAGTGAGTGGCTGTGTTGTGATGCCAGTGCCCCACATCTTCCAGCTCCTACAAATCCACCTCCTTGTTCGTTAGTGTGGACCCACATTGATACAGTTTTTTGCATGAACAACCTCTTTTTTTCTCTAGGTATAATGCCCTTTTGTTTATTACTATTATTAGCTGATAAAAAGTCTGGAAATGTGTATTAAAGACCTGTGCATCTAAGTCAGTAATAACACATTCGTTTTATTTTTTCTTTTTTTAAATGAGAAAAGCTTCCTGTCAGGCCCTCTTAAAGCATAGAGAAGACAAGTGTCATAGGTTAGCAAGCATAGTCCCGGAAGGGACGTCCTTGCTAAGGGGTGCTTACAGTTTCCTCTGGGAACTGATAGAACCTATCAGCTGGCCAGTTTGGATATGGACAATTCTCTAAGCCACTTAAAGTTGTGATCACCTCTGTTATCCACATTTAAGAATAGGCAAACTCCCCCTCCAAGCTCTCTCTCGTTTCCGGCGCTGGGACAGGTGGCTGCAGGCCCCGAGCAGGGCCCAGTGGGCCCGGCCAGGCCCTGCTCGGGCCAGGCCGGGCCGGGCCACGGCCATCCTGAAGCCATGGACCTATTCCAGCCGTGGAACCCCCCCCACTGCCTTGCCGTGGGCAGCCGGAGCGGCTCAGCTCTCCTCCCTCTCCACTTCGATAAGAAACATTCAACATTCCAGCTGCAAAGCTGCAAGGCCGAGGTGAGATTAACCCTTTTTATTGCTGTGAAGAGCTGAAAACCTGAGGGAAGAGAGAGAGGAGATGCTTAAAGCTGAAATTCTGTTGTGAAGCTATGATATATCAGAGTATCCTGTTGTAATTTCATGAAGATATGGGGGGTGGAGTGTTCAACTCGTGAGCAAAAGCACCTGCGCTGAGATAGGCAGATGCTGACGCAGCTGTAATTTCATGAGAAGTTTGGACAGGGAGAGATGAACCAGATGAGGACTTTTGCTCCAAATGGAAAGGAGAAAACCTCAGTCCCTAGAGATGAACCAGATGAGGACTTTTGCTCCAAATGGGAAAGGAGAAAACTTCAGTCCCTAGAGATGCTCCCAGAGATAGTCCCTAACGATGAAGATGATGAAGACCCTTTGCTCCCAGGGAAGGAGAAGGGCCTCTGTTTTTGTTTCTGAACGGCTCAACCTTAAAATTGTACCCCAAAAAACTTCAAGAGTGGACCCTCGAAAGCAGTTGCGGGAAAAGCTGCAAGTCGGGGGAAAGGACTCACACGCAGGCAGAGAGACTCCTCTTCCTAAATGGACTGAACAATATTTGGAAGTGGGCGGCTGTCTCGTTGTGATAATGTTTTCATAGCATGAGCAAGAAGAGACTTCTCTTTCTAAATGGACTGGACAAGGTTATTATGGAAGTGGTAAATAGACTGAACATCTTAAGGGTTGTCTTTTCACATTGTCAGTGGGAGAAGGGAGGAAGGTGGGGGGAGGAGGAGAGTTCTGAAGGTGGTATAATTTTTTTTTCTTCTTTTAGGTCTGTTAATAAACTTCTTTATATTCTTTCAAGTTTGGTGCCTGTTTTGCATTTCTCCTAATTCTTATCTCACAGCAGATAAACAGTAATGAGTATTTTGGACCAAACCCCTACACTAAATTGGTGTTTCCGCCTGGTTACAAACCGAACCCGCGACAACAAGCTTAATAAAAATTAAATCAATGTCAAGAAAACAAGCCTACTGATAATGGAGTCCTCAAAGAGGTCCTGGGGAGAGAGCCATACTTACCTTTTGGTCAGGTAGAGCTTGTGTTTCAACATTAAACTCTTAGTTTTATCAAAACCCACCCTTGTTTCCACTGAAGTCATTAGTAGCTGTGCTCAGTTGATAAATAGGTTATTTAAATGGGGTGCTATTAAAACAATCTGCAGCAAAGCTCAAAACACACAGATTTTCACTCAACAAATGCTTGGAAATATTTAGTGTGTGTTTTTCTCAACTGCTTCTAAAATTTGGATGTGTAATGAAGCATATTTACACTTACTATGATACCAGCATCATCTGGTACAGTCTTTCTCTAAATGGACATTTGCGATAGACTGGGCAATCCCTGTGATGAGGCATTAGGTGAACAATAGCTGCCCATAAGCAGCTACACAATGTAAAAGCAGCAGTTTGGGCTGAACAGACACTGTGGTTGGATAAATGAGGTGCCTGTGCCATGTTCCTACTAACAGTATTAAAAAGCACGGTATGGTTAAGGAGAAAAAGGACTTATTTCACCTAGTGTTTTAAGTACAAAGGCAGGTGGAATTGCTTTAAATTTGGTCCTCATGTAGAAACTCTGTCTTGTAACTGAAAATAAATGACCAGAGAGATGCTGAATGGTACAGTGATGCTCCTGGTGGACCACTCTGACATGAGCCAGGATGAGGAGGAAGGTTGAGAAAACATGGAGAAGGCTCTGTTTCCTTCTGAGTCTAATTATTCATAGCTAGCTGAAACAGAAGCTCTTTCTGTTCCTCATGCCTTCCTGCACCATAGTACATGGGACATACCAGGCTCAAGTCTGGCCCAAAATGTCATGGCCCTGGCTCATGTATCCTGCCGTTTGTATGAGTTGGACCACGCTGTTGTGGCACATGAAGATATTATTTCCTGGGAGCTTGTCCTGGGCCCTGGGAGGATGCTGGAAGGAGGCTGGCTGGTACCCTGGCCCCCGGGAGGATGCTGGAAGGAGGCTGGCTGGTACCCTGGCCCCTGGGAGGATGCTGGAGGGAGGCTGGCATGTACCCTGGCCCCTGGGAGGATGCTGGAAGGAGGCTGGCATGTACCCTGGCCCCTGGGAGGATGCTGGAAGGAGGCTGGCATGTACCCTGGCCCCTGGGAGGATGCTGGAAGGAGGCTGGCATGTACCCTGGCCCCTGGGAGGATGCTGGAAGGAGGCTGGAAGGCCAGCTCCCTGCAGGCCAGCAGATGCATGAGGGGTTTAGGCGTCTTGTAGGTGAGACAGGCACTACTTTCTCTTGTCTGAAGATCTTCTTCCTTCCTCTCTCACTTCCTGAGACAGACAAAAGTATGTGAAATGCCAGGGCCTGTTCTCTGCAGGGGGGATCATTTCTGTCTCGCTTCTGCTTCCAGACTCCTGTCTAAGTGGCAGTCATGGGTATTACTAGACTTCGTTTCATGTAAGGTAATTTACCTGCCAACTTTTGAATGTGAAGATCTTGTTATCCTGTTCTACAAAAAGAGTCTATATTTTAAAGTGATCTTTTTCTCTAGTTAAAAAATCCCACCAAATAGTTTAGATTTTGCTTTGAACATACTAAGGGTTAAGCATTCAGGATAATACTTCTGTTATGCTCAGCACTACTTAGAGAGTCATAGAGGATGAAGAAGCTCTTCAGTAGCAATGCCACTGCAGGAACACTGAAGAACAGAATCTTGTTACCACATTATCCAAACAGTAACAGAGTCCATAATATCCTGAGCTTGGTATAATCAGCCTGAACACAAGAGAGTGATTAGTGAGAGTTACAAGAATATGAACACTAGTGCATGTTAATCAACCTGTCTTCGAAATACATAAGGAAAGAGAATATAAATTGGACATAAATTCCTCTTCGGGGTCAGTTTGAAGTGCCTCTGGACCCAAAGAAAAATGTGGCCAGGGTATTTTCCAAAGGCCAGGTTAACATGGGTTTCAAGAATACAGACACAGATCTGGTAGCATTCAGTGCAGATGAGAAACCTGCTTGCTTAATGAAGAGAAAAAAAGTTGCAGATGAAACCCAGTTTCTTCCACAAGTGGACAAAGTCAGGGTAGTGGTGTGTGCCTGTTTTCTGCATTGTTATTTTTGGACACAGCCACCCTTCTCCCCTGGAACTGACTCACCTCTGCAGGAAAGCCTCTTCCCGCCCCAGGCAGTTGTCTGCATTTTCCTTCCACGGCTTCTGATTTCCTTCTAAGGGTTTGCACCAAACCTCACACACAAACAGTTTTAGAGCATGACCACTGTGACTGTTTTTACAGGGAGAGACGTGAGCCAAAGAAAACAATAAATGCTTGAACTCTATCCTGTTAATCAGATCTCAAAGCATGATTACACCGAATCTTGTAAACCCCAACAAGTAATTCCTCTTATCCTCACATTGCATACTTGGATGGTCAGGCCCAGACAATTCAAGTTATTCTCCCCAAATTCATTCTGTGTAGCAGGCCTAGGAATAGATTTTAGATCTAGACATTTGTAGGCAGCCCAGGACAGAAGGGATGAGTTTTCAGTCAACATCAGCTAAGAAGCTGGTCTGAGATGTTCCTTCACAGTGTCTTCACTTAGATTGTACCAGGAGATAACGTAGGCCAGGAACCCTGTGAGCACAGGGGAGACACAAACCTTTCTCTCAGCAACACCGTAATTACGCTCTCTACAAAAAGAAGCTGTTCTTTCATGTAGAAAATAAATCCCAGTGATTTGGGAAGCCAGCAGACACTATGTTGCACAGCCTGATGGGAGGTGGGTGCTCTAAAACAGAGCCCATTCAGAATCTCCAAGGACCTTTTGCAGAAGATCCTTGTGGTGAATCTTTCCTTCAAATTCCCAAATAAATTGGTCTTAAAAAAACCAGGCTGCAGAAAACAAAAGCAAGAATCTTAGGAATCATTGTAAGTCTTTAAAAAATAAGGGGAGGGTGAAAGTGTCACATTAGAGCTCAGCAGTCGGGTGAACCTGCAGGTGCCCAGGGATGGGTGTGTGTGGTGGCAAAACCTGCTGGGAATGGGAGATGAGGTCCTGCTCTGTCCTGAATTTTTGGCTTGTTTGGGGCCTTTTTTGTCTCTTTGCCTTCCTCTTAGGCATCCCCTCAGGTTGACACATGAACATCTTATATCTTGCAAAAGTTTACAAAATTGCCTTTTGATAAAATTTTCATTTAAGCAGTTCCATCTCCCCTAGCCCTGGGCATGCTGTAGCATCCAAGAGGAAAGCCAAATGCTCAGCATCCTTCCTCCCTGAGCTGATACCCACCAGGTCGCAGCTGACTGTGACCAGAAAAGCCTTCCTTATTTGATCAGAAACCGTAACACCAATGAAAACTACAATTTCCTGACTAAAATTCAGATAACGTCTGCATAGAGATGAAGGGTCATATTATTCTCTGGGCTGATCACATTTCCCTGCCTACTCTTTCTCATCTGAAGATTTTAATGGCTTAAATATGTCAGTGTTTGGAGCAATCACAGTTTGTAGCTGTGTTTTAGAATAAATAGGAAGTGAGAAGACTTGAGCAGCGGTAAGGTTGCCATAGCAATTGTTTGTTGAAGAAGAGAAATTGCAACAACAAAACCCTGGAAAACATGTAACTGTGACTCTACCCTTTGCATCAGGCCTGTCTAGACTTCAGAAAGGACAGGCTGCATGGGAGAAGGGAGCCCTCCTCAGCAGGAGTTTGGGGAAGCTGCCTGGGGGCATGGCTGAGGCAGTGAACCCATGGGCTCAGTAGGAAGTTTTGTTGAATGACACATGCCCGAGCTTTGCAGACATGTTAAATCACACGAGTCATCAAGTAATCCCATCATTGTATCAGCACAAGTACTTACTTACAAATCATAGATGAATCATAAGGCATTAGTTTGACTCTAAACCATGGAGTATCAATCATATGTTTTGTCTCAGATTTCAGTCTGCAATCACTTTGAAAACAAGCTGATCTCTGGTGTAGGAAAGTTATCTGCAGGGTGCTCTTGTGCTACTAAGCTGAACATTGATGGGCGACTACCCAGACAAGTAGATAAATGGAAAATAAATCCATGCGCAATTTGGGGAATTTACTTTAACTGACATGAGAATGTCTCTGAGAACCAAACACCACTTGTACCACTGTTATCTGAGCAATGCAGTGATAAATTGACGGCATTTGTAGGGAGTTTTTCCTTGTGGCTTTACATCTGATGTTTTATATATTTCATTTGCTTACCCCTGGCACCAGCCTTTAATGGCTGACTTGCATTATTACTCTAATCTTACATGGGAAGGGACAAGGACAGAATGTAAATGGGAGCCGAAGTGAGATAGACACAGCAGAGCTGGAAATTGATCTTGTTTCCAGGCTTCATTTGACACAGATCCTGCCTAATAGTGTAAACTCATGATTGTTCTGCATTACAGCAGATGCTGCTGGCACCTCCTAGATGTGAGGGTCACACCATGTCTGAGCATCAGCATTTCAGTGACAACATTCAGAGACACCCATGGGACATTTATATTCACATGTCAACATCACTGGCCCAGGAAATAATGTTTGCATAAATAGTTTTAAAATTCTGTCTGGAATATCTTAACCACCATAGGACACCCCTCTCTAAATACAACAGTAAAGTGACCCCTGTGCCTTAGGAAGAGGGAGGGGGAGGCAGAGCAGTATCTCACTGGTCACCAAACCAGCAGCTGGCCGCACTGGGCATCAAACAGCACTTGCAGAGTGCCTCCACCCTTCTCACCCAGAGGACAACAGCTCAGACTAGAACAGTGCTTCTCGAGGAAGGATTTAAAAGTTCACTTCATGACCGTGTCTGTACTAGACTACAGTGACACACAAATGCTTCAGCTGTACTCACAAAACACACATGGGTGATGGCATATCCAGACCAGGTCTGATAACCTGGTTGGGTACAGTTGGCCCCAAATGATCTTTTGTCTTGAAATATTTACCAGCGTTTTGTCAGGCAGAGACAGTTCTGTTTTGGAGGAGGAAGGTGGACCAGAAAGCATCCCAAGATTTCTTCAAGCTCTATTTTCTTGTGGATCTTGTTCTGGTTAAAATCAAATATGTAGCATCATATTTGAACTATTAGAGCTTATGAAGCAGAACAAACTGCTCGGATACTTCTTCAGTGCAGGGAGTAGCCAGAGATCCGGTTGTGTGAGATATTCATCAAAATCTGTGGAAGAACACCAAAACTGCTTTCCTACATAAACCAATGAGCCATGTAAAATAGAAGCCCATGTCCAACAGTGTTCAATTATGCCAAAGTCAGAGGGAGATGCAAAGTAGCACTTGATGTAAAGTCATTGCCAGCATATCACACAGTGTTCACCATGAGTTAATACCATTTACTTTCAGAAAAACAAGGCAGCTGTAGGATAATTCACACCCACTTGCCCTGTGGCTTTACACAGAACATAACTTCCTCAGAACTGGCTGGTATTGGTAGTTGCTGAGCAAATTTTTCATGCACAAAGACCTCTTTGCTCTTTAAAATAAAAAACACCTTGTCATAAAGAAATGAAAATCTGAGACCTTTTACATATTCCCAAGGTAGTTTCCAAGACAGGCTTTGAGAAGCTAAGGCTGCACTTAAAAGCCTACATTAACAGAATGCTTGTGTTAGAGAGGGAGTAGTCGCCTTGCCCTAAGGAAAGACAGGTGAAAGTTTTGAGGTGGCAATTCACTTCACCTGCTTGGGCCAGCTCATGAGGGAACCGCTCCATGCCAGGGAGGGCTCATCCCCAGCTCCTTCCCCAAGGCTGCTCCATGGCAGTGTCTGTGGTGTGCCTGGTATGGAAAAACAGTTCACCCCCTCACTGACACAAACCTTCACTGTTACCAGGTGTGCCAAGATGTGAAGGTCAGTGCAATCAACCCTGCATGTTTGCCACCATTTGGAATAAACACTTCAGACTGCAGAGCACATTTCTGCATAGCCCTCTTCTGCAGCTTCAAAACATTATGTATGCTTGGCATCTTGCTACCTCGACACTGAAACACTGTCATCAGGCAAAGCTACCTCCCTTGAATAATGTACCAAATGCCAAGGAACATGAACCATCCTACAGCAGGAAATTTAGTTTGCTTTAAGCAAACTCAGCTACCAAATCTAAATTCTTTTTGCTATAAGATGTTTGATATAATATATTTATATAAGGTTACCCTTTGGAGGGTTTAAACTGCAGGTGTGGCTTTCTTACTGACTCTGCTTCAACACTCAAATCAAAGCTTTTTATTTCCCTGCATTCTTTTTTTTTTAGCTTGGTCAAAGATCACTGCTCTTGCCTGACAGCAGAGCTCATCTTCTGAAGTCCGAGTCAGAGCCCATGGGTGCTGTCTGTCTGTCAGCACCTGCACTGAGGTCCCTGGTTTCAGAGATGTAAATACTGACTTTATATCAGCCAAGCACCATTTCTAAAGCAGTTTCCAAATCCTCCATGCTGAGGAGCTACTACTGTCTTAGGAAAGACTTCAGCAAGCAGAGACAAGTCTGCTCATGGATCAGTTCCCTCCTCTTACATTACTGCAAATATTTACCTGAAAATTAGATGCTTTGTTCATTAAATAGCATCTATTCCTTGATGCATTCCCCCTCTAAAATCCAGGTTTATTTTAGTCTTGGTATCATAGGCTTCCTGCTGCAGAATTAGTAGGCTGCATTAACAGGATCGGAAAAAATACCTCAATTTTTGCAACTCTTATGTATGACAAGCCAAGAGTGGGGAGAAGCATAAGTTTATACTGTCTCAGCAGGGCTATTTTCTACTGGAAAGCTTTTGGATTTGTCAGCATTAGATTATGAAATTTCTTTAATTTCTTAGCATCCCCCCTTTAAGGTAATACATCCACAGGAACTCTTGAAAATTTATTTTTTCCCTACCCCTGACAGAAGGACTATCAGTATCCAATACAAACTCCTGGCCACGCCCAGCCCTCTCCCAGATAGTGACCATGCAGCACCAGAAAGAGAAAATAGGACAGAATCTGTGCAGCGCATGGTCCGTGAGGTGACTCCCCTGGTCCCACAGCTGCTGAGGGAGAGTGGGAGTCGTGTGGCCTCTCCAGAGGCCACAAGGAGCAGCCAAGTGGCCCATGAGGCTGTGGGGAGCCCAGGTCGGCTCTCGGCCAGTGACAATGTGCACAGCATTTGTCTGGCAGAGTGGTGCACGTGTACAGCAGGGAGCAGCCAAGGTGCCTGCCTTTGGTTTTGCACAGCCCAAGGGCTGTGTGAGTGGGAAGCTGGATGTTGTCTTGGCTGAAGAGTGATGGAGGGTGGCTCTTGCAGTGATGAGGGCCAGGGGCGTGAAAGGCTCCACAGATTCAAATTCAGGGTCAAGTAAGAGATGTGGGAGGTGCTGCATTGTAGGAGTCTTAAGGCATTACAGATGGCAGAGGTGAGGAATGAGGAGGGACCCAGGATCTTGAGGAGAAGAGGAAAGGGAAATTGAGGGTTAAATATTGTGGGTGCAGGGAGTTGTGGCCCAGTAGTGATGTTTAATGGCCTTTAAAATCCAGTGTGCCTGTGAGAGCTGGCCTGCACTGGGCTGTCTCTCCAGGCTTCAGGAAACCATCTTCACCTCAAGGAGCACCTTCACTGCTTACATTTGTAAACACCAGACCCACTGAACAGTGGGGTGTGGGTCTGAAATGCCTGCACAGCTCACTTGAGTCCTGGTCAGGTAGAGCAGCATTTATGCTTTACATTTTTCTGGTTTTTTTAATGAGTGAGTTTTGTATTCCTCAAGATTGCTGGCAGAATTTTCCAAATCGGGACTGGGTATTACCCAACCACATCACCTCAAGCTCCCACTTCACCACAGAGTATAATTGAAAGTGAAACCCTCCTCTTTCTGATGAGCTTCTTGTGAGACATTCTGGTTGTTTATAATCTTGAACTCCTTTGACCAGATCTACAGAAGGAAAGTAAGGTGACACTGATTTCTGTGGCATCTCCTGTAGCTTTGGCTTTGCTTGACTCCAGTTGTGCATCCACAGGTGAGCTCTGGAGCAGACAGACCTTGAATCCAGCAAGGCACACACAGTGGCTCAGGCCACCAGATCACCCAGAGCAGAGGAATTATGTTACCTGTTGCACAACAGCCTCAGGGTACCTAAGCAATGACCCAAAACTCACTACAGGAGTAAAAGTTCTACAGATTATCACTGAATGCAACATTTGGTATTTATTGCATTATTATATTCTTTAAAATAATATTGTTATCTTTACAGGAAAAAAACATCACAACCACTTTTTCTTAGCAATGATTGCTTTTTTCCTGTGCTTGTTATAAAATTTCTTACATCAGAATGGGATGCTGGGTAGACCTTAAAGTGTTGTACAGACAAATAGGATTTCATAAGCAAGATAACAGCAGATAACAGAATTACCTATTCAAAGACCTCTGAACCATTCAGTATTCACTGAAGGTGAGGTATTACATTTATTAACAAGAAGTGTTTGCATGAGACAGCTTCTCCACATTCTCAAGAGGGTATAAAGGCACTACAGTGTGTGTCAGCCCATGTAAAGAAAATTAGACACATCAAGAAAAAATTAAAGGACTTAACTTCTTCAGTTTTGGCTTCAAAGGGGAACACAGTGTAAACTTGCTCTTCTTTCTACTGCCACTAGAATGTCCCAAGGGGGCCTGCACCAACACTCAGGCTATGGGGATGAGAGTGGTCCTGGGTGGATGCATGCTCTTCACTCAGACCCAGGCAGCCATGAAGAACAAAATCCAGGAGCCTTGGTGGTTAAGTGCTTCTGGGACTGTGAGCTGGTGTTGCCGCACATCATCACTGGCTCATGGCAGCAAGGCATGGGCACAGGCAGCACGGCCTCTTTCCTTTGCTCTTCTGGAAGCTCTTCCAAACTCTCCACAGCAGATCCATAAACCAGTAACATCTTCAACCTGTCCTGATGAAATTTTTCCCTTCTCATTGCAAAAGATGTGTGCTGTTCAGCACTGCCAGCACTGGGGACAGCAGTGTCCCTGCGATTTCCAGGCATCTGGCCCTTTGCTGGTCAAACACATACTCAGGAACCAGCCCACAGGAGTTTCATGTACATTCAAATCTTCTGCCAGGTGCCATTAGATTAGGACAGGTTTTGAAGAATGGGGCCAGGAGAGCCCAAGCAAGCAGGTGCAAACACCTCAGGGTCAACCCTTTTTGTTCAAAAAGTTAAAATACCAATCTTTTGTACACTTTTCTCTCTCATCCCATAGTGATCTTCTGGCTGGTGTAAGGCATGAGTAACACTCCATGTAGCTGACCCAGCTGAGTTCTTCTGTGCAGAGCTGACAAGGTGCATTTTGTCTCATGCTCACTTACTCTGGGTAAGTCTGCAAGCTTGTCCCCTCCTAAACCTCCTGAGAAGGAAGGACCTTGCTTGAGCAAATCACCATTAAAAGACAGAAGATAAAAGGTAGGAACAGGCAGGCAGTGTTTTTGGACAAGGGCGATTACCAGAGAAGTCCCACAGGAATCTCTTCCATAATTTAGATCATACGAACCATATGGATCATATGACAACATCTTCATAAATGATTTGAAAGAGTGAGGAACAAAGATTGATGATGATATGAACTGATTCAAAGCAATAAAACTGAAAGCTGACTGTACAGAGTTGTAATACAACCTTGCAATAAATGGCTGGATGATAAAAAGCCAGATGAAACGTGATATTGATGAATGTGGAATAATGCATACTGGAAAGACAACTTTAACTCCATGCACACAGTGATGGGCTCTGGCTGGCTTCCTACCACTCAGGAAAGATATCTTAGAGAGGTTTGTTAAACTGTCTACTCAAAGCTCATAATCAGTTTGAAAAGGCTAATTTTAATACTACTACTCAGAAATTATAGAAAACAATTTGAGAAAAAAGCCAAGAAAATAATGCAAGGATTGTATTGCTGCATCTTATCATAAATCTCTACAGTGAGCATTGGCATCTCTTTCCAAAGCAACGTAGTAGCAGCAGAAAAACACAAAGAAGTGGACCAAGGGTGATACAGGGAAGAACCTGAGAGAGGTATGGAATCTTCAACCTAAGGGATAGAGGACCATGAGGAATATGTTAGGGTTTATAAAACCTCAAAGCACATAGGGTAGATTAACAGGGAATACGATTCAACTTCTCACACTATTACTACTACTACTACTTCTACTACTTATGATAATAATAAGCTAGGAAACCTCCCCTAAAATGTTCTAGTGGCAGATTCAAAAACAAGAAGTACACGGAGTGTGTTGTTAAACTGGGGAGCTCACTGAGACATGACATTGGTGGATGTCACAACTGTATGTGTTCAAACAGTGAAGGGAAATTGTTGATGGAAGACAGAATATATCAAGTATTATTAATCACAAGGATACCATAATTGACTCAGGAGTTCCTTGGCAAAGCCTCCTGGGGAAGTTATACAGCTTTCACACTTTTGTGCACGTTTCTAAGCATCCACTATCAGTCACCTTATTTTTTATTGGCATTAACTTCCTCACAGTTCTAAATATCATTCTGCAGTCCCATGAGAGGTGTGAGAGGCAGCAGTGAAACCTAGTAGAAATGTAAGTCAAGCTCACAGGGGACTAATTGACACCAGGGTGTGCTATCCCAGGTCACAGAAAGAACAGGTGCTTCTTGAAAATGAGGATTTCTATGGCAACGGTGAAAAATTACTATATTCTTGTTTGTCTTCACATCTTTTGATCTGCAGCAGCCTATGGCTTGCACAGTCTTTATTTCTCTTTCTTGAACCTGGGCAGAGACAACCTGCTGACCATCCAACCATCCACTCTCAGCAGTGTAGATTTGGTCCTAACGCTTTCTGGCTGGCAGGGACCTTAACAAAAAAATTGGGAGTATGTAGTGTTTGTAGTGTGCTTAATGAAGTGGAGGATTAAGCTAACAAAATAATACAGAAAAGAACAGTATAGTTAATTAATTGTGAAGATAATAACAAGACAAGATTTATTTCTTATACATTGGGGGAAAATAGGTCTTTTTTTGGTATTTGAGCTTGTTTTTGAACTTGTAAAGAACTTTGCAGCTTTCTCCTCTGTATTCCTCCTCACTTTTGGCCAAATTGCCCCATGCCAGCCTCTGTGCACTTAAGGATAACCAGTAAAATCTTTACTGAGGGCTGCTGTGCAAGACCTTTTTATAGGCTTCCTATATGTCACGATACCCAGATTGGTGCAAAAGTGAGCTACAAGCCACAGCTCCTAGGCTGAGTCTCAGGCAGCCCTTCCACTTGCCAGGGTTCCTCTGCAGGGTGCACAACACAAATCTCTACACGGGAAAGGCAGTGAACCTCTGGACCTCTCAGAGTCTGGGAAAAAAATACAGGTAGCGTTTACTTTCTGCAGGTACAAACATTTCATCCTCACTGTGGGTGTGCTGAGCATCTGCTAGAAGGTTAAGGTAGTTGTCACTACAGACACTTCACACAGAAATGAGAGACATTTCTTATTCCAAACTACTGCTGCCTCATCTGAGAATGGGTGAGCAGGTGTTAGACGTGATTTTGGAGCATCTGCAGTGTGTGTATTAAGGAAGGTTATTAATTTTAAATTGATCATCTTAGTGCAGCTCTGAACAGAAACACGTCAAGTTTGGCTGCTAATCTGGGGGGAAGCTGCGCTCAGAGGAGTGCTGGTTAAGTGAAGGAACCCAAACAAGAGGTACTTTCAACAAGTCTGAGAATATTGATTTGGATGGACTGTACTGACATTAAAACCAGTGTGAGCAGGGTCTGGTCTGCTGTGCTGGTGAGGGGCTGTGCAGTGTCCCCAAGGATACTCCCCTCTCCCATGGGTGCTTGTGCCAGCACTGTGACTCCACATGGGCACAGTTAAAATGCCCTTTAAATGTCAGTGAACAAAGTAAGGAAGACATCAATTAGATATTTAGTCCACCCGATTTTACGCCTTCTGTGGTGTCAAAATCCAATATTATAAACTGGAGGAAATTTATAAAGAAAACTAAGTATCTAGAAGAAAGGGCCCTAGATGGCAGGACAGGTGACAAGGAAAGGACAGGATGCCCACTTTGCTGGTACTATCTGTCAGATAAACCTTCTCTTCCTGAGCAGGTTGTGAAGCCTAGGTGAAGGCTGTTGTAGCAGCAAATTCACAAGTAGGTTAGCACCTCAACAGCTGAAGGACAGCAAGTTGGGGTATTAGACAAAAAACTAAAAAACTGCTGAGGGACAAGAGTAGAAATGTAATTACGGAAGATAAGACCTGTCAAAGAGAATATCTAATTCTTTGAGGAGATTATGTGTTTGATTTATAACTGCAAAGACATAATAGAGTTTTGCAAGGTTTCTTTCTGAGCATCATATTGGCATTCTGATTAGAAATTGTCAATATACAATATGAGTAAAGCATTATGTCAATAAAGAAGTGACTATTTAACAGCTCAGAAAACAGTTTTCTTCATCAAACAGATTTGTTATCTGTGGGATATTGTGACAACCAGCAGGATTTTGGTACCTCTTCAAAATTTTTATCCATTATCCCTAAGACACAAAGTCACTGTTAGTAAAATTTCAAATGCAGCAACTCTTGGGCAGGGCAGAAAGATCTGGAACATGTAGCAAACTGAGACTTCTAAAATGCAAGGCATTTGAAGAAAGTCAAATTCAAAGCTGGTCTGACCCAGACTAAGAAGAGCTGTATCTTAGAAGTGGCTCTGGAGCAACCAGTGCACAAGCATTCAATGCACCACAAGCATTCAATGGGCTTAAAAAATGCAAAGGAGTTGTCTCGTGGGCAGAGAGGCACTGAAGTAATAGAAGTAATGCACTGTGTTAACAAAAACATAGAGAAAGTGGGTATTTTTGTCTCAGCCCTTTTCAGTGCCTCCAGACCATAGAAACCACCAGCAGCCTTCATACTGTGGTGGTTGCTGAGGCTCCTCACCACACTTCCTCCAAAAAAGCCTGCATCCATCTTACTCCATGATGCTGCTTTCCTTGGATTTTAACCTCCTGTTATGTGAAACCTGAGTTTGCCCAAACACTTGATAAGCAGGCACCTGACAGGAACATAAGCAACTCTGGAGAACACTGGTCTGCAAACAAATGTTCTCCTAGCAGCTGGTAAGAGCAGACAGGGAATGGGACCGGCAACGTTCATGGCACTGCTAAGGACTCGTCGGTGGCCAAGGGTGCTGCTGCTGGGGCATGCACTGCTTTGTCAGAGCACTTGATTTCTCAGTGGTTTTGAACTGCCAATGCTGTACACATGCCACTTGCTAATTTATTTTTAGCTAATGAAGTTTCTGAGAAGCAAATCAGATTGCTATTGACACGGAGTCTAATGCAGCCCTGTCTTTGTCACAGTCAGTTTCTGAAATGAAGTTATAACAGTGCTGTAAAAAATACTTGATGTGACAGACCTGGAAGATGAAATGGTTTGTTGATGTCAGTCTGTGCTAATGGAAGCTGAGCTGAATTGCTCAAGAGCAACAAATTATATAGATTTAGGGCACAGAACAATTTCAGCTACATCACCTTAATGTCCTTTGTAATGAAAACAAATTGCTTTGTGCTATATAAAGTGATGCCAGTGGGAGCTGGAAAGTTCAAAATGACACAAGGACATTGGTAGTTTCCTCAACCAGCTCAGTAGAAGGGTGACAGAGTGAAAAAGGAGGATGGAACCTCACTGGTTCCTTCCAGAAGAATTTGGTCCCTAAGACATAATCCTGAACCTTTATTTAGATACTACACTAAGCCAAATATTAAGAAATATTCTTGTTTTAGTCATAGCAGTAACTGCTGATCATTTGACTTCAGCAAAGTATCCATCACAATACCTCTGAAGCTTGGCCTGTGTCTCAAAGTGTTTAGTCATTTAAACTACAGTGATATAATTGCAGTAGAAGAACAAACAACCTTAAAATAAGTGGCTCTCCCAAGGAGCTGTTAATTCAACACAGTTTATTTAAACTGTGCAAAGCAACATTAGCACTCTGATGAGCAATCATTATTTCTATGGTGTGGCACCTCAGGCTCCCAACAATACACCTGCATCACTCTGTACTGGGTGCTGGATGAATATACAAACCTGAAGCCAATATTTTTGAACTAGGCTTTTAATATCCAAAATATATTTGGAAAAGATCAAGTTCTTAATTGACATGTAGTAACCATATCCTTGTTTTAAAGAAGAGGAAAACTCAGGTCAGTTCAATACTTCTTTCTATTACAAAAGTGGAAAAAGAGACATTTACACATTTCCACAGAAGAGACACCTTTGCCCACAAAGACATTGGATTGCTGATTCATATAATCATATAATAAGGTCATATAATGAAGTCGTTCCTCCTTCCCAGCCTTGGCAATGGAGAAGCACGATCTTTTTTCTTTTGGAGATAACTACATTTTAGTGCCACTCTTTTGTATTGTAACAGTGATTTTCTTCAGGAATAAACCTTCTTTGCACATGTATGATCATAAATGCCCCGAGGCTAGTCTTTAAGTCTTAATAGCCTTACTAGATACAAACATGTCTACCTTTTGTATTGGAAAAAAATATTGGAATAAACTTGGATGTCACTATATCTGTGTTGTTACAATTGGACACCAACAAGACTGACTTTTGACCATGTTGGTGAGCCAGATGCAAGAGCTGTGGTGCTGTTCAACAGACAACACAGCTGTGAGAGAGCTCTGGGACTGCTCTGGTAGGTCTCAGTTGAGAATCACCACAGTCACTGATATTTTGTTTTGCAATAAAAGAGAGCTCTTACAGCCTTGACAGGTATATATTGCTTGGATCATATCCCTTTTACACCTTTTGATGCTTAGATGGCACACTAAGGACCTTGTTCACTTTCAACTAATGTTTCTACTAACTAACTTTTTGCTAATGCATCCATAAGAAAAGCATCATAAATACTTCTGGAGACAGACATTAATCATACGGCTTTCAGGAAATGTGTGCCTCGCCAAACTGAAATGCATGAAAGAACTGGCAGTCAAATGCACAGAAAACAAAAATCACATTGTATGAGCTGGGTGACTTTTCCTGCAGCATGAACAATGGATTATCTTGGGAACATAAGCTAATTCTAAGATGAAATGTATTTACTTAACCACTGGCAAAATAATTTGAATATCAAGTACATTTGTAAAAGATCAAAGTCTATTCAAGAATGACTAAAATGGACTAGTCTGGTAGAGCACATGGCCAGAGAAAAAATATTATCCATTCTATGCTCCATCAAAATTACACAGGTTTCCAAATGGCCTCCATTCCTTTGCACACATTATTAGTGCTTTGGTTATTCATGTACAGAGGTACATTCAACAAATCCATGAAGTATCTGTGTGAAGATGTGTATCCCAGTGCAGCCATTACACAGACACCTTTAGAGTCACTCCCACACAAAAGTTAAATTTAAGCCTAAAATGGCCTTGCCTATGAACTAATTTCTTTCAAAAATTTCTCTGCTGAGCAATGGCTATTTTATTATTTGACAGCACATAGAGGAATTGACGCATAACCCATGCTGCTGTTACAGAACCTGGAAGCTGAGAATCTCCCCACTACAGGGAGGATGTGGACACATTGCAGCAAATCCAGTGAGGGCCACAATGGTGATGAAAGGACTGGAACATTCATTATGTGAGCAGAGGCTGAGGCAGGACTGTTCAGCCTGGAGAAGAGAGGGCTCAGCAGGATCTTATCAATGCCTTTAACAACCTGATGGGGAGGGAGCAAAGAGCACACAGCCAGGCTCTTCTCCATGGCACCCAGGGATGGGACCAGAGGCACTGGGCACAGACTGAAATACAGGAAATTATGTTTAAACATAATAAAAAGACTCCTCTTACCGTAAGGGTGGATGATCACTGGAACAGGTTTTGAAGTCTCCACCCTTAGAGATACTCAGAACCCAAGTGGACACAGTCCTATGTGACCTGCTGTGGGTCATCCTGACCATGCAGGGCTTGGACCCATTGCTCTCCAGAGGTCCTTCCTGCTGATACCACAGCATCCTTGCCCCACTTAAGGGCCTGGTAGAAAGAAGAAAACATTCTTGAACTTTGCAAAATTTTATTACTTACTTTCCTTCTTTTCTTCTACCTCCCTCTTCTTGTATCCTTAATTTATTTCTTGTGAGTCTTTCTGACCTCTGACCTGCAATTTTATGAGGCAGCTGGCTGAGTTTTGCTATGGCTGGACTGGATTATGACTGGACAAGATTATGGCTGTACTGTGTCTCTTGTGGTAAAGGCTATCTTGGTGCCAAGGACATCTCCTTTATTAAAGCAACTCTTGGTCTTCTATCTTAAAAGACAAAGGTAGAGGAATAATAGTAATGGCATACTAAAATCAATCAACTAAATACTACAAATTTTGAACCTCACCTCTTAAATTCCTGAGAAAGAAACCCTTTCATTAAGGATGAGAGAAGAGAAAAAACAGAAAAATAACAATTTAAAAAAAAAAGAAATTTGAGGGTTATGGTGTTTCTAATTGTACACCTAAATATATATATATATATATGCATCATTTACAGTTCAGTTGTGGTACTAATAGCTTGTATCATTTTGTGTGACAGGATAGTATACTGAGGTAGGAAATAGAAATGAAGGGAACATTCATAAAGATGACAGCAAGCACAGTAAATCCTCCGGATCCAGGCAGGGCAGGACACTCACAAACACACCGCTATCCCTGACAGCCCTTTGCCAGGGGTCTGTCACTGATGAGACAACTCTCGGCCTGAGACACTATCACGCCTTTCCTGCACAGATAGGGGATGATAACTGGTTTGCTTGGATGGGAAAAACCAGAATTTTCATTAAATCTGGTATCTGGGCAGGCAGCCTGCTGCCTGCTGAAACCTGACATATGTGACTGGTTCAGCCTCTCAGGAGGCAGAGAGAGAGGAAATCCAGGGTAAGGAATAACCCATACTACAAGCAGAACGAGAGTGAAAAAAAAAGAAAAAGATCACTTAGGTGCCAACCCCTGCTGGGTATAAGACAGATGGTTTTCCATGGCCAAGAACCAAGATTTTTTTTACTATTGGCCAAAAATTGCATGAAATCATGTTATTTATTTATTTACTTAGTCTTCAATTAAAAATACCATTGAACCAAATCTGATAGTGTTCAAATTCAGTTTACTCCAACCTTACAATTTCATCCACTGATGGGTTTAATTCCTTTTTGATCTTTGCGGTATAGAATTTTTATAAGGGCTGCTGACAGTTTCATTCTGCATCAGCTCCCAAGACACTCCAGCAGCAAGCCCACTTGAGCAGGTATGGCAAGAGCAAGACCTGCTCCTCTTTCTCTTCCTGAAAGATGATGTCATGGTGCTTGCAATGACATCATCGGTACACTGGGAGGGAAAAGCAGTCCCACACATCTCCAGCCAGGGGCAGGGGAACAGGAAATAAAAGTCTCTGTGCAAGATGTGCTGCAGAGGCTGTGCCCCTCCTCAGCACAGCCACAGTGTTGACTCTGATGGAAGGTCAAGCCCTCTGTGAGCACATGGTACCTGGAGGTGGTGATTGCATCCCTGCTACCAACAGCACCAGACTCCCAGCACAGGTTCACAGAAGGGTGGATGTTGGAAGGGACCTCTGGGAGTCAGCTGGTCCAAGAGTGGATATCTGCACTTGTGGAAATATTATTTGTGTTATTTCATTATCTCCAAACTGTGTGAGGTATGCTGAGACCCTAATATCTAGCTTTGCTTATTACACTCTTGGAAAAAAATGGGCTATGAAATCTGTTCATCTCTTTCTCTTAAATTTCTTCAAAGTGCTGCCATGAGCATTTTGAAGTGATGGTCTGGCACAGCTTCATACTCAGCCAACTTTTGCTGAAGGTGAGGATCATCTGGGGGCAAGGTGGTGACACAAGCAAGCTGGCAGCAGAGCTGTGCTTGGGGTGGAGACACGGATGGCCTGCTCTGTGTGACGGGATTTTCCACCCACCACACCGGCAGCACTGAGGGCTGTCACAGCCAGTTCAGCCTCACCTGAGATACTGAGTTAAAAACACAAACATCAACCAAACACAAGGCAGAAGGGATATAACCTACAGGAACTCAGACTCCAGGATGACAAGACCAAGGGAGATGTCATGGCTGTGGGGCAAGGGGCCAGCAGGAAGCAAGGCACAGCACTGCCAGGCTTGGAGAGCTCCCACCTCCTCTCCTCTCAGCCACCGACCACAGCTGAACCGGGCAGGGAAGGGGCCGGGAGGCATTTCAGGATGCTGATGGGATGTGACAGACATGGTCTGGGAAAAAACCCAGTACATTAGGTAAGCCTTTATCTCAGGGCTGACTTTGAGATACTGGCAAATGAGAAGAATTTGTGCCACATAATTACTTCTAAAAACAAAAGTGATGGGGGTTTTTCATGTAAGAAAGGTCTGGTTTTGTGATCCAGCTGGGTTTTTATTTAAAATCCTAGCCAGAGCATTAAAACTGTTACTTCACAAGGTTTTAATTTTCTCTTTGTTAAATTTAGTGAAAGTTCTTTTACAACACCCTAAAAGTGTTATTTAAGAGAAAAAGTGATTTTAGCAGTCAGAAACAGGACACAAGGTGTCAGGGCTTATGAATCAGATCTTAAAGGGTAAAGCAATGAAAATCCACTGATTTCCACTAAACTGAAGCCATTTTACACCACCTGAGCATCTGCTCTTCCAGCTTCAGCTCACCTCCACTGCCAAATCTCAGTTGTGATAATGTCCTTCAATGGAGGACATCCATTAATGGAAAGAACAATATGATTTTTCTTCCCTTTCTGCTGTTCCAAAGATAATTACAACTAGAGAGTCTCAAGAAAGGTTGTCTTTGCTTTTGGTTTTGTACAAGGACATTATTTTGCAGTGTTGAACACACTTAAACACAAGGTTTAATCACAGCTTGCATTTCCTTAGTCATCCTGAAACACAAACACCAAGGGAATTCAGCCCTTTGAGCATTGCTGTGCAGGCTCACATGTGTCCTGTCTTCCTTGGCCATGGTGGGGCAGAGCCACCTCCTCCAGGGTAGGTTTTAGAGGGCTCCCTGCTAACAGACCGGCTGTCCGGCCTCTCCATCCAGCTCTCCAACCTCATGCACATTTCATGGGCTTGGACAAGAAAGGAGAGGCAGACACCCTATGTTTGCTCACTGAGCAGATAAAATAACTGAAATGCTAAAAGAGAGCCAAGAGCCCACAGCCCCAGCTGGAGCATGGGAACCGATGGGGCAAGATGCAGAGGGAAGGGCTTTGCACTGCTGTAGAAGAAACCACGACCCTTCAGAAAGGCAGCACAGAGAATTTATAAATGTTTTATGAGTTCTGTCTAGAGGTCAGACCAAATGTACAGGTCTCTCTGGGGATTTACTCCATCATTCACCCTCAAGAAACTTCCAGATTTGCAGCCTGCAGGTGACCACTCTTTGCTCATGGATGCATTTCACCAGAAGTCCCAGTGTCTGAGTAGAGGCAGGACCCAGTCATACCCACACCTGGCATTTCTGTGCTGGTTCACAACTATTCATAAGTCTTTTTTAGGTTATGCTCTTCAGAGCTGGGTGAAAGCTGTGCATCTGTTGCTTGCTTTTAAGTGTGCAGTCTGCAGGAGACAACGCATCATGGACTGAGTGTGCCTTAGGAGAAATCTTCACAGTATGGGAAGTGGAAGCTTTGATCAGCTTTAGGTTTAATAAATTTCCTTTTCCAGGTAACAAGCTTCACCTTAGAAAGGGCAGCAGAGTGCATAGCAAGGACTTCAACATCCCAGCATGGTGCAGACAAGCCTCGGAGCCTGCAGAGCGGCCACAGTGATCCCAGCACATTCAGTCAATGTTAACAATCTTTCCAGACTACTGCCTGTGCAATAAAGCTGGGCAGAGATAAGGCTCTGAGGAGTCCCACACTCTTTCCAAGTAGCTCAGTCTCACACCTGAGAGACAGTGATCCTGCTGGCCAGAGAGGAGGCAGGCTGCCAGCACTGCATGGGGAAGGGGTTTGCTGATCATTCCCTGAAGCAGAAGCAATAGCTTCAGTCACCAGGGCTGTCTTTCAGCAGCAAGAACTCATGTTTGCGGCTGTTAGCTGGTCAGTTGCAAGTCAGCAATTACATTAATAAAAATCTGTGTGAAAGAATATGCCTTAAAACAGTGAAAAATGGCATGACTGTCCCTTTTCTCGTTCTCAGACCTGCTGTGTGAGGATTCTTGCCAACGATGCCCATGTCCTTATGGTGGCACCCCTGCAGCACCAGCAGGCTCCCCTGCCTGCCTCAGCCCTCTGCACCATCACACAGCAGGCACCTGTCCAACCAGGGAAAGATGCCCACTCTTACCAGAGGTCTCCCAACCCAACCCAGCAGTTCCCAGCTACAGCCTGGAAAGGCAAACAGGACCATGATTCTCATCCAGAAAGAGACTGTCAGCAGCACACTTTGAGTTGCTGATCTGGGCAGCAACTGCAGCCCCAAATCAGGCGGTGGGGTTGAGACTGCTGTCACAAAATGCTGCATTTTGCAAGCCTGGCATTTGGTCCAAAGATTGCCAAATGCAGAGGAAAAAGCTCTTCATTTCATGACATTTGGATTAGATCCCCTACCTTTAATATTAAAAAAGTGTTCCCTTGGCTTACTTTTCTTTCCATTATTAAAAAAAAAACAAGAAACAAAACCAAACCAACATGAACACCCAGTAAAAGAGCTGTTACTTGAACCTACTAGATAAGTCCCTCCAAATCCTTATTCTCTTGTATTCCAGGATATCTGTGCATATTAAGCAATAGAAACTATTATCTGCTACAAGGCAGGTGTCTTAGCTGTATTGGGAGTTAGAAATGAGAGTCTGGCTAAAAACTAATTCAATTCAATGAGAAGGTCTTTAATTTAACACACAAATTGATTTGTTTTGGCTGATCAGTAGTGATAAAAATAGAAAGATATGCTTTGAAATAATTAAAGAAACATTTAACTGGAATAAACTGTTGACTACAAATGCCTTCTGAATGAGAATAATTTTCATTTCAGTTTTCTGAGCAGAGATTTGGAGCTGACAATGATGTGGACCGGTTTTCTAATACCGGGGTCCCTGGCTGCTTAGAGACTACAGAATTCATGTGCTCCATTTGAGAGTAACTATCTGACCTTAGAATGTGGCATTTAAAGTGATGCCATCATTTTTTAATGCCCTTACTTGCACACTGTGTTCCAATCCTTTTCCAGTACGCAATTAAAAGCTCTTAAAACCTGAAAAAGATGTAGTAGGAAAAAAATTAAAGCTCATAGTTTCCAAAGTTCCTCTTCATTTATTCCCTTCCTGAACTGCTCAGAAACTGTAAGGATCTTGATAAATCCAGAAGTATCATCCTCTAAAGCAAGTTACACAGTGTTTTCCACTACAATAAAGAACCTGTGACATTGTTGAGTGGTTCTTCATCTCTGTAAAAAGTAAAGCATGACTTCTTTGATCAGTACTTCTTGCTCTAAACTGAGGAGTAACTCAGGGTGATTAGTATGAAATGGAAATTAGTGGATTTCCTAAGAAAAAGGGGTTTAGGCAAAATCTAGAAATCTGGTCTCTAGCCTATCAAGGTGAAAAGTGTGCATTGGGAATCAAAGCAAAGCAACTTTTGTTTTTTAAGTTCATGAACCAGGACACCTGGAGTACTCCATGACAGGCATTTGCATAATTTCCACTGGAAGTTATCAGAAAATATTAATAAAAATAATTCAATAATATTTTCCAAGAATAAGAATTAGTCATTTTCTTTGTTTTTTTAGTAACTTTCTTTGTTTTTACACCCACAATGACAGCCCTGTAACAGATTCTTATGTTCAAGTAGGGTATCGTGGGCTTTGCTGATGCATATGAATGTCATTCATATAGGGTCCGTGGTATTATTTTCTTATAGTGGTCTGTGTGATTTTGTGTACATTGAAATTACATCAAGAACTTTATCAGACAGCTTGAAAATGCTGCACATAAGAAACAACTCAGACAATCCCCCAATATTTTTATTGTGTTACAATTTCCAAGGCACATTGTTACGTGGAGTAAATGTCTAAGCCATCAATATTGCAGCAGAAGAGTGAGCAACAGAGCTGCTACATGGGCTGATCATGGAACTGGGAAGAAGGGCAGAACTCCCGGGTTGTTCTCTTGCTTGTGCCACCAACCTGAAGGGTCAGATTCTGACCACCTTCCAGCAGGGATTTCCTTCCATTAACTATCTCAGGGTATAATCCTGCCTTATCACCAGTAACATTTTACACACAGGTGTAAAACAGACCAGTTAAGTTCACTACACCAGGTAAGAACATTTTCTATTTTTATTACCCAGTAAAGACAGTCTGAAAGTCAGGGGTATTTAACATCAACAAGTGCCTTGGGAAACCTTGGGATTCCTATGCAGTGCAAGAGGAAAACATCATAACCACTGAAAGCAAAGGGTATCATTCTTTGTCATCCCACCTGTAGCTGTCTAACAGTGCTCTCTATACATCTTTATAAATAGAACCATTGTGCAGTTAATGTAGTCTCTGAATTAAATGCAAGCTCATTCTAGACACCTATATTAACAAGGAATAGGGATAACATTGGTGAACCTTCTAACGAAAGAAGAAAAGCTACAGAAAGATCCTAGACTCTGCCAAGAATGTCTCTGCCTGTAGGAATGCAAGTGGTTTAATCTGCATGACAAAGGCCCCCCTCCCCTTCCGAGCTGCCACAGCATGGCATTGGCTATTCATTCCATGCAGTCTCTGTGACAGAGTGTGGAGAAAGAGGCTGGAGCCGTGCGAGCAGTGCCGCGAGTATGTCTCGCAAAACACAGAACATGAAATTCTCACCAGAATATGTGCATTCACTACCTTGCCCCATGCAGGGCAGGACTGCTCACGTTTCCTTTGCGCGGCAATCAGACCCTTCGCTATACCAGAGATTTTGCAAGCCTGGCTCTAAAACGCATTGCAGAAGTTCAATTATTCATTCGCTATAAAACTCTGTATGGTAATAAGATGTCCCTGAGACACAACCGCTGTGCTGCGTTTGACAAAACAGAAATAAGAAACAAGGCAGAAACAAAGGAAGGAATGTGAATCACCAAAATCCCCAGTAAAGCAGACTCCAGTCTGAAACACAGGTTGCCTGTTGATACTGTTTCTGTGGGGAGAAGCAGCGAGACCCCACTGAGATCCGCAGGGCAGGTGATCCCACCGAGAGATCCACTGGCTGGTGCCACCCTCCAGATACGAGGCCCTGCCCGGGAATGTGCTGGGGCCAGGGCAGGACAGGTCCCCAGATGGACAAGCACACGAGCCCATCCGCCCTGCTGCCTCCCCAGACGGTGCGGGAACTGTGGCAGGGCTCTCTGAACCAAGTGGATTTCTTTCATCCAGTATGTGCGACTTTTGACTCACACTCACACTCACACTTCTGCTCCCCAGACACACTGATTCAGCTACCCAGTCTACTCGGTGCATACTCGAACCAGACTGCAAAAGCTCGGACACTCCAGCATCAAGCTCTGCTCTGAGGCGCATAGTGAAAGCTAAAGTAACTCCAGTGAAGACAAAGTCTGACACAGAGTAAATATGCGGACATTGGACTTTTTTCCCTTTACCACTGACTTCTTCCATTTAGTTCTAGCCAAATCTCTCCCATGTTTTTGGCAGGATCCTCTCTCTGATCAGACAGAGCTTCTGATAAAGATAAGATGTATCTTGCTTAAAAGCAGGATCCTACTAAAGACAGAACAGTTTTTGGTTTCGGGTTTTTTTTTTATTTTGATCAAGTAGCAACTGGTAGGGAGAGAAGACAACAGATTCAAAATTTAAACATTTTTAAGTTTTTAAAAACTTGCCCTGCAAATCTGTGCCCAAAATTTATGTGAGATATTGAACTACAATTACCCACCTACATGCTTGCTGTTACTGATAGTTCAGTAGGTCAGGACTGCAGAAACTTCTTACCATGGGGCACAGAGACTGTTCCAGATTCTGATCTCAACTGCACGTGGTGTAATTTACCTTATGTTCATATTGCACTAGAATAACTGAGATGGAAATATGCTTCAGTCTTCCCATCCTTTTGCATTTGGAGTTGAAGCAAAGGGAAGCTTTACTTTGAAATGTAGGAGCAGTGAAATAATTAACAAAAGCTAAATAGGGCAGTTTCAGGCTGAAAAATGTATGATTCACAGCAACTTGTTCAGACATATTCTTAAGTCATATACATTATGGCAATTTAATTATGTAATAGAAGGGATCATGTACTGTTGCGTGCCCACAGTTCCCACTCATTCGACTAAATGCAGATGGGCTCACGCTACACAGAAAGTAACACACAAAAGAGAGGGAGAGAGAGAAGTGGTACTGGAATTGAAGAAAAAACACGTTGCAAAAATAATGCCCAAATGGCAAGTTTTATACACCACAAAGTATTCATTTGCTCAACTGTAGCAAAAGGCCGGGCAGGAGAGCATCCCAGAAACAAGCCAAGGCAATCTCAGCATAGGATTAATGCCATTAAATGGAGGGGAAATGTCACAGCATGCATAAGAAATCTGAAGACTTCAGACAAGCAAGTACCACTGGATGTGGGTGTTTCTATTATACAGCTAGATGTAGAATTTCAAAGCCTTTCCAGTACATTTCTCCACCTAAATCAGAGTTTTAAAGGCTAGTGAGTGTTGCCTCAGCTTCTTTAGCCATTTGATAAAATCTAGCAGTGATTTCTGAATAGTATGAGAAATGTGCAGGTAATTTGTAGACCACTCATGCCCTCATCACTGCATCTTCCATGAGCCCAGGACACTTCCTTCTTCAAAGATATACTGTCTTCAAAAAACTCCTGGGTTGTTTATGTGCTGGAAGACTTAGGTCTATGGGAACATGCATCCTCACAGATTGGTGTCATATCGATCTCTTTTGAAAGTAGTGGTGGCAAACAGCAGCTGAACAGGAGGGATGCAATGTTGGCAGCGCTCACAAAGATAATTACCGTTCACAGTGATGGGAAATTTTTTAAGGGGAAATTGCTTCAAGTTGTGCCAGAGGAGGTTTAGATTGGGTATTAGTAAAAATTTCTTCATTGAAAGGGTGGCCAAGCATTGGAACAGGCTGTCCAGGGAAGTGGTTGAGTCACCATCCTGGAAGGGATTTAAAAGATGTGTAGATGTGACACTTGGGGACATGATTTAGTAGTGGACTTGGCAGTGCTGTGCCAGTATCTGATCTTAAAGGTCTTTTCCAACCTAAACCATTTTATTATTGTGAAAAACTCATTCAGCCCCCCAAGGTGCCAAAAGTGACATCCTTCTTTTCATTTACTTTCATATCACAGAACAGCATGGGCACCATCTCCTGTAGCCATCAGTGCTGGGGGAGCTGTATGAAAACTCATGGCTGCAGTTCTGCCACCATCAGCACCAGATTTGTGCAGTAAGAGATAAAGCCCTGGTATCTATGAAATCTAGATCTGACACCAACACATACTTGCTTTCATATAGAACTAATAGGATCTGGTAATGCCAAGTTTGTGCTCCTGTTACACCTTCATGCCTGCTTTTGTCAGCTTTTGGAGAGCAGATAAGAACTGATTAGCCATGAGGTCCCTGGTGTGTTCTGTGGTCCCTGGACAGGGACACCCCTGTCCCACACTCCTATCCTGGGGCTGCATCCTGACAAGGAGGATGGCTCCCAGCAAGAGGGGAGGAGGGCTGGGAGTAATATAGAATATCAATATATGTTTTAAAATATATGACATAATATTATAAAAAAAATACATTTAAAAACCAAATAAAAATCAATGCCATGGTGGACTGTCTGACCACCTGGGCACACCCCCAAATGCATCCTCTCTGTGCCAGCACTAGCAGGGCTATAAATACACTGCTGCACTGGAAGAAAACCTGCCTGTTCCAGGTAAATGGCACTTGAGCCAGGAGCAACATAATTAAAAATACATATAAGGGCACACAGTGTGAATGGCCTCTGAGCAAACAGAGCAGACACAGCCCTTGATCTGAGGGAGCAAGCCTTGATCCCTCAGATTTGACTGCTTCCCAACAGGAGGAGCAGATGGAGCAGGAGCCTGCTCGCTGCCCTGACACCTTGCTCTGGCCACCCAGATGTACAGGGGGACACAGAGGGATGCAGAAAGATGCAGAGCAGTCCAGAATGATGCAGAAAGATACAACCATAGGCAGAAGGAGGCAAGTGCTCATCACAGGAAACAGAGGCAGTGCGGGCTGGCTCCCAAGAGAAAAGAGACATTCAGTACAATGTGATACCTGCAGTTGCCACTGGCCAAAACTTGCACATAGTGTGTGGTGGAAGCTTAAACCCTGGGTGTTGGGGTCCCTCCCCCGCTGTGTAGCCCTGGGAGAGATGGGAATGACAGACACACCTGGGAGAGGGCAGGGAGGAACTGTTGTAGCGGGGAGATGTTCACATGCAGTGCAAGAAGAAAACCTTGATTTACTAATCCATGCCCCCATTAACCAGCAGAGCCAGTCTATGGCATTGTCTGCAAGATGTACAGAGAAGAAAGCATAAGGAAAGCCTGAAGAAATGGGGTTAATCAATTTAAAGGAGAATAGGAAAGTGTAGTAGCCTCCTGCATGGGTGAGGTCTGGGAGGAGGCACAGCCCCCATGCTCAGCTGCACCTTCTCTGGATCACCACTCCTACAGAGCAGAGCAGCCGCCGCCCCAGCGCGTGGGGAAGCCAGCAGGAGCATTACCTCATCCCACGGGAGTGACTCAGAGCAGCAGTATCACCTCTGCACGCCAAGCATATCAGGTCAGTAAAATTAATTCAAAGTATTGAGGGAGCAGGTCTAGCATGGAGGGGAAAAGGAATGAACACAAACTGTAGAGAAAAGTACATTATTGTACCTGCCTGTACATCATCCATTCACATAGCAACACACTGAGGTGATCGACTTCCATCAGCTGTGATGCTCTTCCTTCTCTCCAGGAAGAGTGCAGCATATCCATGTTTCGGGTGTGCATCTTCCCCCTCCCTGCCGTGTGCTGTTACCAGTAAACACAGGGGCAAAGAAGTTCACCTGAGTTTGAAGCACAAAGGGACATACTCCTAGGGACTTGTAGAGCTGGTTGCACAATGTTGAGGTAGTCCCTGAAAAATGGTAGCTAAAGAAAGAGCCCATATTGCACCAAAAATACTGAGTTTACAGATCAGCTGTCGCACAGCAAGACCTTTGGGTTCTATTTGCAGAGTTACAGAGTATTAAGCTCACTGGAGGCTGAGAAAGAGGGGTAAGTCTGATCACTGTAACCATTCTCGTCTGGATGCAAGCTGGAATGGTGTCTTCTTGTATGAGAAATGACTCTGTAGCCATCACATAGAAACGTGGAGCTGTTCTTCGGGAGTGATGCAAGGAATATGCTTCAGCTTGCCTCACCTTCTACAGCTTCAGGTGAAAGAAGCTGTGTCAGGAGAGAGACTAAACCCAAGCCTGATCCCACCCTGACTTTGTATGTCAGCACCCCACTGAGCTGAGATCCACTGTTCCTAAGCTGGGATCATCCTTGCAGAGGTGCCATGTGTTGTCCTTTGCCAAAGCAAGCAGAAGGGCATTTTGGTGCACTTTCTTATGGAGAAAGCAGGATTCAGGTTTTAACACATTTTTAACACATGTAAGGCACTGGTCAAAATGGGCTTAGTGACAGGATAATTTAATACACTTTTCCTTAAAAAAATAATTACAGGTAACAAAGACAGCTCTTCTGACCAGTGATGGGCATCATCTTATCAACAATTTAAACCTACCAGAACCCTAGGATGAAGGAGGCAGATTTCTGACCTCAGATTTTAGCTGTGGAATCTTCATATAATCAAGTTGTGAGGCAGAAACTATTTCTTGGTCTGTCTTTACTCACAATGTTTTCAGTGCCTCTAAAAGACATTTTGCACTTCTTTGTAACCTAAGTTTTCAAAGGTTCACATTCACTAAAGCAAAACCACAGGATTTAATCTTCTTGATGGAATAAAACCAGGAATGTGTGTATTTAATGATCACATAAGGAGTACCCATTTTATTTGTTTGCCTTTAAACAGAATAAAAAGGCATCAACTTACCTGATATCCAAGCACTGCCAACAGCAGGCTCAGTCACCACCAGGGCAGGTCACCACCAACGGCACGGTGCACAGCACGCTGCCAGCCAAGGCGAATTTGCTTAAGAAAAACCCTTCTGGCACTGAAACTGCTGACTGTAATATTTGACAATATTGCATCTTTTTTCCAGTCTGATTGAGAAATGGAAGGGGGATCATTCTGGTTTCTGAGGTGTAGCAGCTCATGACAAACAAGCAGGAGAAATGTCCCCGGGGCTAAAAGTCAGTCCTTATTACCAGCCCAAGCTCAACCTTCATGCAGAGACATGAGAAAGTTTCTGTGCATATGGCTGCATCCTCTTGGAGATGATAAAACTAACCAGTCTCATGGGGGAAGAGTTACAGAATTCACTCATTCTTTTAGATGAAAACCATTGCTTGATGCAGTGAACACAGGGCTGGGAACCAGACAAAGATAACTCCTGGAGAAATGCTCTGTGCTCTCTGGGCAAAACCCTCTCCCACTCCAACCCTCTCCAGTTTCTGCCATTAGCATCAGTGGGGCCAAGATCTCATTTTTTCAACCAAGCACAAATAAACAAGGATGTAAAAGTGGGAATAACGTTAAGTGAACTCTCTCCACTGCTTTGAGGTCTCACAGACAGGATTACTGACTTCTGGCTTTGCCCAGCCCCAGTGCAGCAGCACTGTTAAAATGTCAGAAATCAGGTTTTCTGTTTGGGCAGCTCATTAGCAGCAGGCTCTAAACAGAAGTTTAGAAAGGCTGCAAGAAGGATTAACACTGCGTTGAACCTGACATTAACCACAGAAGATGGGAATTACACCACCATAAAGGAAGGTGTGAATTTAATTCATCATGCTGGCAACTTAATTCCCCATGTGAGTCTTTATCTTCCAATATGAACCATGGCCATTTTCAACATAGTTGATGTTTCTTAACATCAGAAGAGGTAGTTTAAACTAAGCTGAAAAAAAGTCACTCTTTATCCTGTAATAAAAGGATACACAAGAGATTATATGGCATAACTGAAGCAATACAGCTATAATTACAGCAGTCTGACTTCCCATGCAGATTAGTCCTGACCCTGGTAGAATTATTGATTTGTGCTGCTGCTTTTAGGACAGAAACAAGCCCATTGTGTCTGAATTATCCCCTCTGTACGGCCAAGAAGGAGGACAACAATTTTTGGTAAAGAAGAAAGAACAAAAATTTCCTTTCTGCACTTTTCACTTCACAACTTGCAACAAAATTATTTTACGTCAAACCACTTAATCTGTAGGACTGTAATCCTCCCAAAATACTGTTTGATTTATGGAGGAAAAGGAATACAGAAATAGATTTCTTTTTATTTCTCATTTTTTCAGGTGCTAATGCAGTCATTTTAGATACCAAACCATGGGAGAAGAGAGAACATGTTCCTCCCTTTTCCCCCTGCAGCCAAAGGTTAGATGAGCTGGCACTGTAGGCTGAGCCTGCTTTCATGACATCTTCCCTGACAGCTCATTTTCAATCCCTGATTCAGCCATCCCTGATCACAGGTACATTGCATCACATCTGCAAGCTCATTGGCATTTTATCAGACTACAAAGAGCAGACTGTATTCCTGAGTACTGTGCTCTGTATGTAAATAGCATAACATTAAGTCATATGCAAATATCTAAACACAGCCCACCATTAACTGCCATAAAAATCTATCAAATACAGACATAATGAGGTGAAGGTATCAAACACAGATTACTCCAAATGAGCATCTAACCCCAAATGTTTGTGAAGTACAGCACGGCCTTTGTTTGGAACAGGTGTCATTCCACATGCAGGGGACAGACCATATGACAACTTTTAATTAGTTGCATACAAAAATGACCATGATATTAACAGCACAACTTATGAAAAATAGTGTCATGCTCATTATTTAAAGCCTGTGGGCTCTAGTCTTTCATCAGGCTGCTGATATAAACATCAATTTATGAACTAGTCACTACTCTTCTGATCAGGGTCATGGAGAAACAAATGTAATGACTTGGGCTGAGAAACATTTTGTCTTGGCGTAAGAAGATCACATTTTCCCTCAAGAAACACTTTTCACCTAAGCTATCAAAAGTAAACAGCACATGAAACCCAAAGTGCCTGTTAAAATTATTTTCCTGATGAAATATTTTATACATTTGTTAATTAACAACATACATACTCCTTGTCTTCCTAAAAAATTAAATGTTCTTTTCTGCACAATGAACAAAAACATGAAAAGGCAAGTGGTGAAGAATCTCAGAAAGTTTTATGACTTGAAAACACCTCACTCAAGGTATTTAAGAACAGAACTCCCACTTTCTGTGTAATGTGGAAATGCCTGGCTAAGAACTGTAGCCTAGCATTTCAAGATGCTGTCTTTGGAGATCTTTTCTCCCTGCCCAGCCTTAACGCAGTTCTTGTGCTCGAGGCACAAGCTCTGGCGAGCCCCTGGTCAGAGCGAGTCCAGCTGCGTTACTCCTGTGCGTCGCTGGAGCGACTTCGGCATCAGGAAGGGAGCTGCTGGCTGGGCTCGCTGGCTCCTCGGCAGAGGGAACACGGCAGGAGCCGATGGTACCGGCTCACGTGAGCTCGGACACAAAGGAAGAGAGAGGCTGTTCTGGTCTGGCTCCTAACAGGTTTATTGTGAGAAGTTTCGCAACCGAACGAGCTCGGAAGGGATGGAATGTGATGGGATCCTTCCCCGAGGCTTGTCCTCAGTTTTATAGGGAATTTGAAAACCGCGGTGAAAGGGGAAAACAACCAATGAGGTACAAGCCAGGGGGAGGATACAATTTAACAAGAACCACTGGAGGAAACCGAGAGGCGGGAGCTATAACAGAGAACCAGTGAACAACCGAGTAACCGGGAATTTTCCAGAACCGGGGGAGGCGGCTTGGACCCGGGCACCGCCCAGGGGGTGCGGCTTAGGCTTCTGAGCCGCCCCTCGACCCACCCTCTGAGTCTGCCTCTTCGGGAAACTCCATCCAGGGGCGGGGCTGGGATTGACTGGCATCTCGCTGCCCCAGCCCCGCAGTGGGCTGGGTCACCGCAACACAGCCTCATACATTATTTGGGGCCCGCAAAACATCTGTGGCAGGCAAGGGGCAGCAGGACAAAACTTAGGCCAGCTAGGATGCCAATGAATCCTATTTCCACAGGCATTGTACAGGTTACCCACAACATGGATGGAGACCTGAGCACCAGATGACCATGATGAAGCCCTGCCCTGAAGCAGAAACCACTGTTAAGGAGAGGTGAGATAGTAGGCCAAAAGCACAGGAGACCCTTGAGAAGTGTTGTGGTTTGACACTGCCCCAATGCCAGGCACCCACGAGAGCCACTCGCTCACCCTCCCCTGTCACAGCTGGGCAGAGAAGGGAAAAGGGAAAAAAGTTAACGAAGGCTTCATGAGTGAGATAAGGACTGGGAAAAACACTTCAAGGGTGAAACAGGCTCAACTTAAGTTGCAAAGTGAATCTATTGCTAACAGAATCAGAGGAGGATAATGAGAAGTAAAATAAGCCCTTAAAAATACCTTTTTTCCCCCAGCCCCTCCCTCCTTCCCACCGACAGCGCAAGGAGACAGGGCACGGGGGTTTGGTCAGTTCATCACCGAGATTTCTTTCCACTGCTCCGGGAGAGGAGTCCTTCCCCTGTGAGGCCATGCGGTCCCTCCCACGGGAGACAGTTCTCCGTGAACCTCTCTGATGTGGGTCCACCTTCACGAGCAGCAGCCGCACCGCCCCTGCTGCAGTGTGAGCCCCTCCCAGGGGCACACAGCCCTCCCAAACTGCTGTGCCATGGGTCTCTTCTGCAGGATGCAGCCCTGCAAGGACAGGCTGCTCCAGCCTGGGAGCAGGGCCCTCTCTCTCTACTGGGTCTCCCACTGGATCACAGCCTCCTCCAGGCATCCACCCTCTCTGGCACGGGCACCTCCCCCATTGGCTGTGGGTGGATCTCTGCATCCCCCATGGACCCAGGGGCTGCAGGGGCACAGCTGCTTCACCATGGTCTGCACCATGGCCCGCAAGGAATCTCGGCTCCAGTGCCTGGAGCACCTCCCCCCCCCCTCTTTCTCCACTGACCTTGGTGTCTCCATGTTGTTTTCCCTCACATGTTCTCACCTTCCCTTCTCTGACTAGAATCCAAAATCTTGTGACTTTGTTTTGATTTTCTTCTTAAATGTCATCACAGAGGCATTACCTGGCCCAGTTTTGGCCAGCAGCACGTCCGTCTTCAGAGCCATCAACCATTGGCTCTACTGGACATGGTGGGAAACTTCCAGCAGCTTCCTCACAGGAGCCATCTTTGTGGCCCCCCTGCTACCTAAAACCAGGCCATGCCAAACCAATACAACAGGTTTCCTTCTCCTAATTTGATCCTCTTAGGTGTGTACTGGATAGGTTATTCCTCCCTGTGTTGTTTGAGGTGGGTGCGTTCATGAAAGGAAGGGGCTAGCTGCACCTGGGATGGTGGTGGGAAGGAGTATCAGGCCTGCAAACAGCTCTCTGTTGCACGGGAGAACACACAGTGTGCACTTTGGAGGAGCTTTGGGGTCAGGTGGGGGCACAGGCCTCAGGGTGTAGTTGTTTTGCACGCACAGTTGTCAGTGACACAAAGCAGGTCTGCAGTTTGAGCTGCCCTCCAGGGACCTCCCTCTGGGGCCTCCTCCAAGTGGAGAATCCACAACAGAGGCAGGGATGACTCTGATGTGTTTGTATGATCTTTGAACTGAAGATTAACAACAGTTAACAACAAATGAGAATTTTGTCCTGTCATGACTGCTGTGCCACAGACAGTGTCCTCCTTCCTGGGGTCGTAGGGATGCTCAGTGAGCAAAGGGGCTTGTGTCCCTCTCCTGGGGGTGTTGCCAAGGGTCACATTAAGCTGTGACCAACTACAGCTACTTCAGCTCTCTCAGAAAAAGGTTTGCTTTCCACCAGCTGAATGCTATGAATCTGCAACTTCCCCCCTAGAAGCCCCTTTTATTCATCCCCAGCAAAAACTGAAGTGACACGTGGCCAAGTTATAATGCCTCAGGCACACACACATCTCCCAGCATATTCCCTTACCTACATGTATGCTCTCTGTTCCCAGCCCAAGCAAATTGCATTTGCTCATCCTCGGGGGTGTGGGAGCTCGCACCTGGCTCCCCCTGTCTCCAGCTCCCTGCTGACACACTCCTGCAGCCCCCAGCTCCCTCCCTTCCTACAAGGCTCCTGCTCTCACAGTTCGGCTTTCCCCCCTCTCCCCAGCCTTCCCAAAGTAGCCTCCCAAAGACAGGGGCTGGAGTTCAGGGATCCCTTTTCATCCCTCTCAGTCTGGCTATCCATTTCTGTCGAGGGGAATGATTTTTATCCAAGCCATTGTTTTCTCTTTCCTGTCTGGTTTCTTTAGTTCCAGTACTGCCTCCTTTAAGTCTGCATTTCCAGTTAGCAACACAGAACTGAGCTGGGAAAGCAAGTTGTAAGGCATAATCATTAAAAAAAACCCAAACAAACCCAAACATTTTGCATGCTTTTCCCCCGCCTTAAAAGCTATGCAGAAATTTATGTGCATAAAAACACAGGACTCCCCTGTCAGGGTGCTGGAGCCCAGTGGGGAGAGCAGCAGAGGCTCCAGCGCTGAGTCAGGCAGGCAGGCAGGGTGCTGGGGAAGTGCCTCCCCTGCGATCTGGCCTTTCCTATGTTTTCCAAATAATTGGACATGTTGAATGTTGAATCCCACAAATGGGTTAAGTCCAAACCTTAAGTGAGTCGGCTGCAGTGGGAATGAGTTGCAGGGTGTTTCACCATCCCTCTGCACCTCCCCTCCAGCAAGCTGGAACACTGCTCAGGTTTTTCTCTGCAAACTGCCAAACCACTATTAAACCTTAGACTCATGCCACTGGAGAGAGGAAACTATTTATAGAATAAAAAATTGAATGAGTTTGCTGCCCAGGTTCATATTTGGTGGCTTCAACAAATTATATAAGGGCAGATTTCAAACCACCACCTTTGGAGAATCCTTGTCAGGCTTTTCCCAGTTCTTCCTGTTGTTTTGCTCTCCTCTGCTGATTAGAGCTGGGCATCATTTTGCAAGAGTATTTTAATTGGAACATTTTTAATGTTTTCTTTAGGTGAGAGTTCTGTAGCCTGGCCTAGCCTGAGGATCTTGCTCAGAGCCTTGCTGTAAGCAGTGGCATCCTGCAGCCTCCAGAAGTCAAGGTGTAGAATTCCCTTGTAGTCTACTCATAAGCCTGATAGTGTGGTGATGATAATGGAAGGTATGGAAGATGTTCCCTTCCTTCCAGTTGTTTAGCATTTATCAAAAGTTCTTAATAAAATACATTATGTAAAAAACACTGCAACTTGACTTACTGTTAACAGAAGAGCTGTCTTAAAAAAGTATTTCATGGCTCACATTTCAATTGCTGCATATTATAGTTAAATATATAAATTGAAACTCAGAACTGAGCTGCCAGAAGCCTAGGAATCATGAGTGCTCAGTACTTCTGAGGACATTAGTTGTCCTCAAAATTGAGATGCAGACAGCTACCTGATAAAATATTGACTTTTTCAGTAACACAACTTTGAATATGAAGAGCAACCTAAAGACACAATTTATAATCTAGAGGAACAGAGAGACCTGCTGTCCCATTGAAAATTGCTCCTGCAGACTTCTGAGAACCCTTCACAAGATGATATCAGCCCCAGCTGCCAGCAAGAGCCAAAGTACTTTAAGCGCTCATGCAGCATTTCCACGAAACAGAGCTCTAGTATGCAAGTGGTAGGAAACAATCCACAATATAAACAGGGAAGTGTATCCCTATCAGCATGCAGTGCTGCTTTCAACTCATTAAGAAGAAGGATTACTTTTCTTATTTCAAGACACATCACAGCAGTACATGACCTTTGGATTAGACAAGGGTTCTGATGGAATCTTCTAAAGCATTGCAATGCATTTTACATCTCTCTGTCCCAGAGCTGACATGCATTAACTGCTGCAGAGTTTTATAAGATAGAGCAGCAGCCTAGGGATGGTTTTGGCATCCCTGCCTACCTCAGGTCCGTATGGCACGATAGAAAGTAGTTTCTCAGGTCACATGGAAGGTGTGTCTTGTTTCCTCCGGTTAACGGAGACAGGGAAGTGCCCCCTGGGGACTGTGTTTTAGTTGTAATATTTCCTTTGTTGTAAACAACAAGTTATGCCCTAGGAAAGGACCTGCTAAAAGGATCTGGAGGGTGAAATCTGCTTTGCTTGTAGCTTGGCTAGGCTTGGCTTGGGTGTGGCTTTGCCTCCAGGCATCAGCCAGTGCGCCTGATTAAGTGTCCAGCTCCCATAGCATTTAATGATGCTTTTGAGTTAATTCACAGAAAATTAAGATTCTAAACTGCAACAAATCTGCTAATATGATCTCCTTTTTTTCATAAGTAAGGTGGTTGTAATATTTAGGAACCTTAGATCTGTGGGTGAAAGCTGAACTTCTAAACAGAGCTGAGTGGTGTTTCAGTCCTAAGGTTCAAGGAGTGCTTCAGGCTTGTTAATGATTTCAGCTAAAATGATGAGTTATACACCAGTCCTTGGCTTGCAATTTAAATATTTAAAATATCTGTCACACAGCAATCTTAATCATTTAAATATTGTGCGGGCATACATGAGAAAAACCAGGCGAGGAAGTGGCATTAAACAAAAGCAAGATACTGCATTAAGTGCAAAAGGAATGAAATTATATGGAGTGTTGGGATATTACTTAGATGTTAATGTTCAGTTTTAACAAGCTCTTAAGTAGTGCTTGATTTGATTAGGTTAGATTAGGGATTAGCAGGGATTAGATCTAATTCACGAATCAGACAAAGCCTGAAAAACTCCATGAGAGAAATGTGGGTTGGAGGTTTTAGCAGCACATAAGTGACATCCAGGCAGTGGAAGATGATGGGAGCAGCTGTGTCCAACAGCCTCCCTCCTGTATCTGCAGCTACTAAGGGTCAACAAAGCTTTCCTGGCTGCACAAGTGAAGTGCTGCATTATGCTCCAAACACTTCCTCCTTAGAAAGATCCTAATGTCCTCCCCAGCTTCTGTGCCTCTGGAAAGGGCTGAGATGGAGGCACAGGAAGGACTCAATACAGCAGTAACATCATACCTACAGGAGTACTGCCCTTGATACACCAAGTACAAGCATGATGACAAAGTGATAGGAGCTTCACAAAGATACTGTAGGCAGGGCATCACTGCCTGTTGCCCAGACATTGCTTGAAAACACTCCGGACTCCAGGTTATTGCCTTTAAATTGTTTACATCCTCTTAACAACTCACTGACACACCTGGGTGAGGCAGGCATACTTCCACCACCAGACTTCGAGTTTTAACGGGGGCTCAGCATTTCTCAGGATGCAGAATGACAACAGGAGAATTGTCAGGGTGCTTTGTGGCAAGGGTAGCACAAATTAGCGTGCAAGTTCTGTTGCCATAATTATAATGCCTTTTACAGGCATGATGAGCATCCTTGAAATGCTTTGACAGAGATCAGATTTCAGCTACAAAGTCCACATTACTTTACGGCCTTAATTTATCTATTCAATTAGGTTGATACCAAAAGCTGTGAGGCACCAGTTTCACTTCACTTTCTTTGAGCAGGAAAAAAGCAACACTTCCATCTTTATTTTCTCTAACAATGGGATGCACTGTTGTGGCCATATTCCTCCTTTCAGCTCAGAAGCTGGCTTGAAGCAGGTTGGGGTGGTTTTTCAAGCCATCTTTTGCCAGGCATTACAAAGGAAGTGTCTGCTTTGGACAATGCTTCAAAGGACAAATGCTTGAAGAAAGCAAACATCATTCAGAGCAGATCCGTCCTGGCAGATGTATACCAGCAATATCATAGGAACTAAGCTTCTCCCAAATATTTGGCAGTGAAAGCTTGCAATCAAAATGGGGATGAGCTAATCACTGTACAAACAAGGCACACTGTCTTTAAGTGTTCCTTGTCATGTATCACATCCTTCTGGAAGTGTGCTAGGAAGTGTCTGTCCAGATTTGGGGGAATATGAATGGTAAAATTCACACAGGAAAGTAGACAATATGATGTCCTGAGTTCAGGGACCACAGCTACTGCTGGTCCTGACTTTTTCACCACGGAAAGGGAACCTTTCCTCTCCCCATCCCTGAAAGGGAATAGAGTTGAACAGAGGGTATTTGTCCCCAGTGTTCCATTTCCTTGTAGAAACAGATTCCTAATCTTTCAGTGCAAAGAGCAAGATGCTCCACAAGGCACACTCCCCATTCTCCTAAGTTTAACATTCACTAACACTTATCCCTGTGCCTCAAGCTGGTGGCTTTGCAGTAGGCCGATGATCTGGCTGGTTCTCCTCCAGACCCAACCCTGACTGTGAAAGAATGTAAAAGAATGTGGTGAAATGGAAAAAGAGTGATCTACTATTGTAAGGGATGATCCAGGAGAGTGATTTTTGTCTTTCCCTTTCCATGCCTCACTCCAGCTAGATGGATGTCAGAGGGACAGGAGTTACGTGTAGTGCATTTCACAAACTTGCATTGAGTTTAACAGCATTGAGATGAACACTCAGTACATAACAAACAATAATAGCCGTGTCCAGCTGGGAATGGCAATTCCTTCTCCAGTGCACTCAGAGATCTGCTTCAGCCTAAGGACTGGTACAACAGAGGAACTACAGCTTAAACACTAATACAGGAATGGAAAGGGCAACACTGCCCAGTCAGGTGTACCTCAAGTCAAGGAGTCACGAGTTTTTCCACCTCCCTTTTGGCCTTCTGAAACAAGAGAGAGACCAATGCCATTGAAGGAAGAATGTCATCCTTGCCTTCCCCAGGGATCCTTGTAGGAGAGCTTGAAGAATAGTGTTAACTAGGCTTGCTCCTGCAGTTAGTGTTATTTACTGCAAACTGGCAAAGATTTAAACCCAGTTTGCAGGCAGATTCAGTAACCTGTTGGAGGATGCAACCTTTCAGGATAACAGGAAGTGGATCCTTCTTCTGAAAATATCCCATATTCTTCTACTGCCATGTCAACATATTTTGCCAGATACCTGTTATTTGCTGCAGCCATTACCTGCTTTCTTGCACTTTGGCAAAGAGCAAAGTGCTGGTCTTCAGTATTCTATCTGGTGGCAAGCTGATTTACCACCACAATCCCATACTGAAGTCTGGAACCGATGACCTTTTGAGAAGCCTGCCTCTTGGCCACATCCCTAGCAACTGCTTAGTGCAGGAAAAAAAGTGGATGAGGGATACAGAGGGATAGTTAGGACCCTGACTGTGACAGAAATAAATAAATAGAGCAAGACTTCAAGAATAATACCAGGGCCTACTACAGTACGCTGTTACCAAGACCTGACTGCTCTCTGGTTTCTGATTCCCAGCTGGAGCATCTCTCTACATTGTAGACTGGGGAAGGTACCATTCCAAAGGATGGGGCACTGGAACAGGTTGTTCAGAGAAGTTGTGGATGCCTCACCCCTGAAAGTGTTCAAGGCCAGGCTGGACAGGGCTTTGAGTAACCTGGTCTAGTGGAAGATGTCCCATGGCACTATTCCTGATACAGGCCAGGATGTCATTGGCCCTCTTGGCCACCTGGGCACACTCTGGATCATGTTCAGCTGCTCCCAACCAACACCCCCAGGTCCTTTTCCACTAGAGAAGCTTTCCAGCTACAGCAGCATTGCATAGAGTTGTTGTGGGACCCAAGTGTAGGACCCAGAACTTCATCTTGTTGACCCTCATACCGTTGGCTTCAGCCCATTGATCCAGCCAGTCTAGGTGCCTCTGCAGACTCTTCCTGCCCTCCAACAGATCCCACCCAACCAGGTGTCATCTTTGAACTGTCTGAGGGTGCACTCAGTCCCCTTGTCCAGATTGCTGATGAAGCTTGTTGCCTCCTCCTCCACTGAGCTGACTGCCCAGGTGATAAGGCATTATTACATCAGTCAAAAAAATTCACAGCTAAAGGAAAACCACATCAGTTGGAAGGTAAAGTGCTTTTATTCTAGAAGTGCTTACTGTACACAGGGGCAGAAAACTTCTAAAGATGTGTTGCTGGCTTACAGTTTAATTGGTGCCCTCAGTTTTGAGCCAGCATAAATCATTATTATGAGGGAAATCACTGAGGTCATGCTATGCAGACACTTGCTAAAGGAAAGCAATTTTGAGAGTTGCTATAGGGAATTCTCTGCAGCTTTCCTATGGTTTTGCAGTGTACTTCATGCTGACCTGCTGGAATTAAATGAACTTATACCAAAAGTAGTGCTGTCCCTTAGCAGGAAGACTGTGCATCGACACAGCTCACTGGTGGTGCTCAAACTGGGAGGGAGTGTGCTTGTGTCTAGACTGGGCCCAGTGTTCTGGGGGAATAGGATGTATTTTTCCTTCTCTGTCCTTATCCTCATTTTAAAAAATCCAGTTTTGCCTGCTTGCAACAAGTTTAACAGTGACATCCTTCAAATTGAGGGCAGCCCTAAACATGCCCACTTACTAATTTGCCTCTCATGCACTTTGCTACCCCATACCAAAAGCAGCCATCAACTGTCTTAATGGAGACACACACAACCCCTGAAGTCTCTCTCTAATTAATAGCCTTCTACCCTCCTGCTCCTTTCCTGGATATCTAGGAATCCATGCCATGTTTAATAAATTTCTCCTTGAGTTACCAGAAAAGAACTGCTTTTAGCCAACAGGCCCAGGGGACAAGGAAAAATTTGGAAAGATTAAATCCTTGTAACTTCAGATTTGTTTAGGTCTGGAAAGAATCTGTGAGAAAGAAGACCTAAACCTGAGGAAAAGGCTAAAGGACATCTGCACTGGGTTAATGTCTGTAAATTGGAAAGTAATTTATTGGTTTTCTCCTTTGTGTTTCCCCAGATCATCAGTGTAATAAAGAGAAGAGAGACAGAAAAGTGCAGGGAAAGGGCTGATACCCTACAGCACAACAGCTTTCAGGGATCATGGAGGGGCAAACTCTCCTGAAGCCTGTGGTCTGTAATACTCCTAACTGCTTTTCAGATGCTTAGTAATGTGGTTTTGCTTAGTGTTTACCTCTATGTGTTCCTGGCTATTTAATTTTAAAAAAACCCACTGAAAATATCTTTCCACTGAAAGTGCAGTTAATTCTGCACAGGAAATAAGGTAAAAGGTTTACTGCATATTTATGTATGCATAGATATGCAATATGCTTCACTGGTGGTTTATATAAAGACATATCTGTAGTTCACAAGTGGCTGTTTGAGCCACGCCAGGAGCACAGTGCATTTCTGACTTCATGGCCCCAAGAACGAACAGCATTTCTGTGAGGTTCCTTATCTGTCTATTCAGGGCATTTGGCTTGTGTATCCTCTACCTCTTCTCACACCTGCACAATACCCTCTTGTTTGTTTTTCCCTTAAAAAATTGCTGCAAAAGTATTTCTGTCCTACTTCCACCTCAGCATCAGTGCTGTCCATTCAATCATGCTTCATCCAAATCATATTTCATAGTCCTTATAAAGCTACCCAGGCCGTAGGACAAGGGACTGTTTTGCTATCTGTGTGCAGAACAAGAGACTGAAATGAAGCAGCATCCTCTGAATAAGCAGAATAACTCAACAGAAGACATCAGGATTAGGCTGATTTGCTCCCATGAGGATCTGTGCTGTGTCCATTGCTTATCTACAAAAGGTACCCTGCACATCCAATTACGGCTTCTTCAAGCTTGGGACCTTGGAACTGATCTTATTTAAAACTTTCATTAACAACCTTGGCGCAAGAAAATGAAAACATGCTAATGAAACGAGCATATCACAAGATTCAAAGACTGTGTCAGTGTAGAGGAAGATCAGAGTATTGCACAGGTAGGTTAAGAGTAAAACAGATTAAAACTGAAGATCATGGAATATAAAGTCATGTATTTAGGGATTAACACCAGAATTTCTGCTATACACTTAGAAGCCCGCAATTTAGCAGCAAACTAGGAGCACCTTATATTTCTTACATAAGAAATGTACACCTTACATAAGCACAATCATCCCTGCTAATGTGACACAGGGCTGAAAAACCCAAGTTTTATGCCAAGAGGTATGAGTTATTTTCACCAGTAAAAAAGTCAATGCGCTAGTACCAAAAGTCCTATTGAGATCTTGCTGGGATATTCTAAGGAACTGGTTTTTGTGTTGAACAAAGACAAATTCAGGCTCAAGAGGTAGGGAGGCTGTTTTGGTGGAGGGAAGGAGGGAGATACAAAGGGGCTAGCATTTAGGAGGTTTAGGCTGCACTTGCACAGGCAGCATGAGTGAATTGTAAGGTAGGATTACAGGATTTGAGGCAGATGCAGGCAACCAGACATGCTCCTGCCTTGAAATGTGCACAGAATTTGTTCTCATGCTTCAGTGAACAAGCACAGAGCCTTCCAACATCCCCTGCACTGCCTTCCCTCAGCATACTTCTGCTGTTCACAATTAAAGGCAAACCTGAGAGGGGAGACAGGCCTGCAGGAACACCCTTAGAAGCTGCCTTAGTAAAATGTGGAAAACTAACGTGGATCTTCCTTGCCAAACTGGACTAGATATAGCCATCTCCTTCCAACTAATGAAACACTTATTTTTGTTCCAATCTCTCAGCTGGAACTCCTATCCTGGTGTTTTGATATTTGATCCCATTTTCCCCCATCTGCTCACACATTCTCTCCTCCCTCACCCCAACCTATTCCCTCCAGGAGTTGCCTATGTGTGTCTGAGGGATGAGATGAACTGCAGAAGGGAATGTCTCACATCCGGCTCTTGTACTTCAACATGGGCATTAAGGGGCTCTTTTGCAATGAAGCAGCATCAATAATTCAGCAACACGAGAAGAGTGGAAAGCCCATGGCTGAGTTGGAGCCAGGCAATCATTTGGGAATGTAAAAGATGCCAGGACTTAGTATTCCTATGTTGAAGCTTTGGGAATATAACATAGCAAAGAAAGCAGTTTCCAGGGATTGTGGACATCCGCACTACCTCCCGCATGTTGACTGACAAGCTACGTACAGAAATACATCTCTCCAGTAAGGACTAGAAAGGCTGATGGAAGGAAGAGGAAAAAACATACAGAGTGCCTTTCACCGACCCCAGTGCAATGGAGTCTGCGGTGCACAGTCTCCAGCGCTCCAGCCAGGGTTAAGCACCTGGCAGAGGGCCCAACACACCCATTTCCTCTGCCTACTCTTCACTGCTACCCATGGGGTCAGCTGCCAGCCAAGGACAGTCTAGGGTGGTTTGACCCCAGATAACAAGTGCTGGGCTCTGAGTGTAGGAAACACTCATCTGTGGGCTCCACTCCTTCAACTCCTACAGGTTTCTTAGAACCACTAAGATTCTGATGCCACCACAGGTGCTCACAACATTTTTTATTTATCCAAACTGGTGCAAACTTCAAACAATGCTAAAGTCTACAGGGATAAGATTTGTTTGGCCACCTTCTCAGATGCATCAATTTCTGCCACTGTCACTGATGCAAGCAAAAAGGTGGGAATACAGGTTTTACTTTTCACTCAGGCCAAAGATAAACTGCACAGTGCCTAAAGATGCAGGCTCAATGTCTTGACTAATGACCTGGAAAAGAGTGTGAACTGAGCAAATTTACAAGTGATACAATGTTATTTGACCGTTGAGAATAGAAGGTTGAGATAAGGTTGTGAAAAACCTCTGTAGAGACCTAACAAATGCTGGTTGAATGGACAACACAAAACAGAGGAAATGCCATGTTATCAAGAACAGCCTAGGAAGAAATTATTTAAGTATTGATATGGTCAGCAAAATAAGAACATTTGCACAATGTTCAGTGTCATTTTATAAAGCTGACAAAATATCAGGAAGAATTGTACTGAGAAAGTCCTGAAAGCATTAAATCACTGTCTAAATCAATACAGTCTCACCTTGCAAGCAGTGTCCAATACCAAGCCTCCCATCACAGAGATCTATGAGAAACATACAGTGTCCACAGAGGTATAACTGAAGAATTTCGAAAGTAAGGATGGACTAAATGAGATTGTACAAATCCTACAATGGGCTTACAATAAAAATCTTCAAGCAATTAATTAAATACAAAAGACACACATTCAAAACAGGCAGCATTTTTCTCTGATTTATACCAGACAAAAATCAGGCCTTATCCTTTTAAAGTGAATAAAAGGGAGCTTGTGCTCTTTGAAAGCAAACACTAAATGACTCTTGATGACAATCATCCTACTTATCAGGCCCTGCAACTACTGTTCCTTCAAACCAATTAAACGGCTGTGTGCCAAGAGTAACAATAAATTAATTGCATCAGCAATATGGAATATTCCTCTCCACCTGAAAAGAATGTATGACTTTGAATGAAAGTATATGAGTATGACATAAAAGGGGGAAATGTAGAAAATTCAGTCCCCTAATAAATACCACTTTAAACAGTATGAAATTGAGCCCTTCATACAGGCCTGATGACCATTTATGTGCCTTCTGAGTGAACATAACCTGTTCATAATTAATATATAATGTTTATATTAGTCCATTAGGGGTAATCTTCAGCCGTTATGAATATTCATCAAATTGTTCTCATATTTGTAGACTTTGGCTTATGTTCAACCTATTTCATTTTATTTAGTTGCTTAAGGATCTGGAAACAGACACTTCCACAGTCTCAGTGAAATGGGAAGAATCATTCCCTGGAAGAGTTTTTTACAGGCTACTTAGAGATGCTGGGGCTAGTATGCTCAAAAATCCAGTAACGTGGAACTACGTCTACTGGAGAGAAATCCATGCCTGTCTTTCTGTGGAGCATTCTAACAAAGTCTTGGAAAACAAATCCAACATTTCCAGGATACACCCTTCTTTTTATCTGTAAGAGAGACATTATTGCAGCCTTTCAATATATACAGGGGACTTATAAGAAAGATGGAGAAGGACTTTTTACCAGGGCTTGAGCTACAGAACAAAAGACAATGGTTTTAAACTGAGAGCAGATTTAGATCAGACATAAGGAAGACATTTTTTATGATGAGGGTGTTGAAGCATTGGTATGTATTGCCCACAGTTCTGGATGCCCCATCCATGGAAGTGTTCAAGGCCAAGTTGGATGGGGCTTTAAACAACCAGGTCTAGTGAAAGATATCCCTGCCCATGGCATGGAGGTGCTTTCATTAGTACTGTAGAAGCATGGGGTTTTTTTTGCCATGAGAAAAGTTTTGCAGCCTTCTTCTTCAGGGTAAGAATTCCTGAAGATTTTGACAGAGCAGGACATTTGTTTCCTACTTAGCTGTGATGACAGTAGCATGGGTACAATAAAGCAAGATGGTCAACCAGTACTCCTCCAATATCACGCCCAGGAAATTAAGATACCATCCCTCCACACAAACAGTTGAATGAAAGAGCTAAGAAAGTGGTAATCTGTGAAACAAAAAAATCCCTATGAAATATTTTATATATTTTATATAACATTTTATGCTAAAACTTTCTCCTTAATTATCTTATTATTTTAATGGTCCATGCGTAGCTTTTAAGCACAGGTAAAGATGTATGGAAACATTGTATTTAAAGTTACATAAATAAGGCAAATTCATAGAATTGCCTGTTCTTAAGAAGGGGAGCAATGCTAACTAGGTAACATCTAAACTTTCAAACACACTTTACAGAAGGTTACACAAACAAGAATAATTTGAGGAACCCCATAAAGAAGCAGAATTAAATAAATACTGGGCTTTACTTACAGCTTTTCTGTGTGTTCTATTTGGAAGTCTCCAGTGTTCAAATACATGGCAATTAGATCTGAAAACTCCTCCCAGCACCAATGTTTAACACTGTGAACATCTAGCACCTTCAGACTAAAGTCCTCATGTAGTCATCCACGGATCAGGATCACATCTGAATCTCCCTATTCAGAAGTTTATCTCCTGCTGCAGAAATGGCTTTATCTGCCAAGACAGAAAACGTCAGCATGTTACCGTGCTCTTTTGGGGCTGTATGTTGTAAGCACAGCTCTTCACCCCAACAGAAAGCTCTGCCCTCTCATTAGCAGTAGACATAAAAAGAGGGAAAGGGAGGTTGCCTCTCTCATTTGGTTTCTCCAGAAGGCAAAACTTCACATGGGTAAGCTCAACCTACCAACTCAGGAGGCAACCCCACACTTAGATACATCTTTCCCTAGTCTGAAGCTTTTTTCCTTGCTTGTAGCTCCATGGACACTCATCCCGTGTATCTGAAACTTCCTATAACAATAATGCAAGTAATTAAGTAATACAATTTCCATTAGCACAGGTCATCATTAAGCAGCTTGCCTATAATGATGGCAGACAACTACAACAATGATAAAATATTTCAGTAAAACAAAGATGCAGTATGTTAACTGCCAAAATTAATTCACTTACTGAAGATGTATGTATAGTGCCCTGTTCTTGGCCTGTGAAAGGGCATTTCAGCTAAAATATGTATATATATGCATATGCTGTGCCCTTCTTCTGCTGAAGAATTATTTTATTCTATATATAAATCGCTATTAATGGTGTACCCGATATATAATCATAAGTAGTGAGACATTTAACATGCATTTTCCATAGTCCTCAGACTTCTGATCTTTGTACATGAAAGACAGTACTGAGTCCTAATTAAACTCATAACCAAGAACCTTGTCATTAGAAATTGTATGGAAAAATTCAATACATACACATCCTATTGCTATGTTGAGCTGATGGAAGAGCATGAACTCTTCAAAACCTAAATATCTCACCTTTGAACAAATTTTTGAGGGCTACTACATAATTAATTTTAGTCTGTAAAATTCAGATGAGAAAGGATAGTTATATCACATCTTCCCACAGATATCCCTAGTTAACCACTTGACTGCCTTTTTTCTTTCCATCTCTATCTTCTTTGTCCTCTCCCTTCCCTTACCTTATTCTTATGGCTGCTCTACAGTGGGAATAATCTAATAATCATAGTTTGTTGTTATTGCTCCCCTAGCAGGCACTGTATTTCAGAATAAAAGTGGCTTTCTTTATAGAATGGAGTTTCCATAAGGAAACATAAGGAATTAACCCAGTTTACTTATAGTTTACAGGTATAACTATTCACAGTTCCTTTACCAGTCAGTTCACCTGTATAGATGAACACTTGACCTTCAGATATACATGTCTTAGTGTTATATGACACAGAACAGAAAAGTACATTTAGATTATACAGAGAAACTACATTAGTACTTTCAGATCAAATGCTTGTCTATTTTTCCAACTGTTAATTGATACCGTAAGAGATATTACCTCTCTGCACCAACTTTGCCTCCTGGCATCCCTAGCCCATCACAAAACTAACAAGAGTGGCCTGCAGTGACCTGCTTGCAGTGACCTGCCTTGCAGGACCCAAGGCTTTCTCACATCATGCTCCCAACTACACCTCCAATGCCCCCTCTCCTGTCCCCACTGTGTTACTTGGTTGACTGATGTCTCTTCTCCCATTTGAATAACATGCTCATATGGCAGTTGCAGGGGAAGGAGAAGAAGAGAGAGATAAAAACCAAGAAGTGCAGAGGTCAAACACATAACAGAGCTCTCCCTGAATTTGCTAAACCTTTATTAAACCTGAAGCCTTTCCAAGTACCAGTGCATCTTTATGTATTTTGGTCTTATTCCCTAGTGCCCCTTTCCCTTCCAATACTTGTCACTCCCTAAAAGGCACACTGAACGTGTGCAGTGTTTGGGCTCTCTGACCTCTCCATATTGTTTTTGCCTTACACATCCACTCTCACTACCTGCTTTCTCATTTGTCATGACCATTGGCAAAACGGCATAAGAACCAAAAATCTATACAAATCTATTGCAACACAGACATTTTTTGAAACCAGTAATCTCATATCACTACAATACACTGTTAATGGATGAGCAATTTTAATGGTCCACTCCCATAAATTGGGTAATTTTTCTTAGATAAAAGCAAGATATATAATTAGAAAAGGGAACTAGTTACTTGTAATGAAAGAATAATCAAATCACCATTAAGAGGACATCAGCCACATTTTTCTTAATTCTAGGGGCCCTCCTGTTGCCTCCTGATAGGAAGATAAAATTTACTTGACAATCTGAGTGACTTTTTCCAGTCCTGTTTGTTTATGCAAAAGGGGACCTTTTATCAACCTTTAGCAGAGCAAGTTGCATGGAACTGAACAAAAGCCATTAAAAGGCTATTTGCTTCATTTCCATAAAAAAACCCACACACCTCAACTTTAAGGGATACTGTGAACTCCAGCTGGCTCCTGTCCTCCCACTTGTAAGACAGAGCCAGTGAAAATAAAAGAGAAGCCTGAGGGAAATTTGAAAAAGCTAGACCAGTGCAGGGTATTACTGGAGAGGAATCCCATATGGGACTCCATCACACGTGTCTCTTGGCAGTGAGGTCCCAGGGCTTTGGATCTACTTTACAGGAGATTCACTGGACATGCTTAGGACCAAAACAGACAAACCTGCATTTTAATGCCAACAGCACAAAAAAGGGAATGGTTCTGTTTAGTCAGCATCCTCCCTCCTTCCCTCACAGGCCATCAGGAGGAAAGGAAAGCTCTCTGAGGTAGGGAGATGGCTCACCCAGATAACATAGGTTCAACTTGGTTCCCCAGACCCTATTCCACTCTTCAGTACCACATGCCACAGAAGGAAAGGATGCAGAGAAACCTGTCATGTTCAATAAGGTTATATATACTGCACCTCCCAAAAGAGGAGTGGAATCTAATATCAATTACTGCAATGGTAGGAGGGAAGAAAGAGTGTCAGACAAAGGTTGAGTCACTACTATCAACCATGATCAGTAGCTGCCTCAGCACATCAGACTACAATAGCATTTATCTTGCAGCAGATATCAATATTAATCAATACCATCCTTTAGAAGCAACAACCAAACTACTCCCAGCATAAAGATACACTTATCCTGAAGCCAGTTAAACCAGACAAATGGCATTCAGCACCAAAACTAAGGTTCAGTACCATCCTCCCATGCTGCCAGTCACCTTCCTAACCCAAGTATTCTTTGATCCCTCTTCTCCTAGCAGAAGAAAACTATTTGCATAAAACAGCACCCACCATTTGCTACACATTCATCAGCATCTTCAGAGGCTTGGAGCAATTAGTTTATACCAGTAATGAACAAGCCATGCAAGTATTTTCAAAAATTTAAGAAGTCCCGTGGCTTCCTCACAGCACAATACTGACACAATATGGAATCAGGTTAACATTTAAAGACCTTGATCCCACTGATTCACATTGATTTGTCACTTTACTGGACTCTGATGATGCTTTGGCCTCTTACATGGGTGACTTTCTATTTTTAATGTAAGAGTACTCATGCCATCCTCTAGCACCTTTAAGATATGAACATAAAACACAAGGGTAACAAAAGATCTTATCCTCTCATTCCTAAGTCCCCCAACCAAGTGCAAGATAAACAAATTTAAGTAAATCTAATTTTTATCTAGAAGACCACTGGTTTAATTCCTTTCCAAATGCTTAAATACAGATCAGTCTGTATGAACACACTTAGAATGTTTTTCATGTTTTAGCTAGAACAGTTTAGCTGTTTCTCACAGCAAAAATCAGGGGGAATTCCAGTTTTGTCCAGGATGACACACTTTATTACAATTTTATCCAAGAATTCCAACACCTTCAACCATCAAAATGGAGCCTTTAAACTCTTCAAGAAGCTGGCCAGATGGAAGTTAAGTGTTATGCTGGTTTCATGGAAAACTAACCAAATATGGAAAACACAATGAGAAAACTCAATTTTAATTTCCTCAGCTGACATCTTAAAATTTGCCCGCAGAATTTCCTTAAGACTCCAGCACTCAGATAAGACTGCTAAATGTCTAGGCCTCCTAAGCAAGTCTTCTTCTCTGCCCAGAAGTTTTAGTAGAAGTTGGAACAACAAAAGAAGGCCAGAGGGTAGAGATACAGAAAGAATGACAGCAGGAGAAGAAGTGTACAGGCAGGAGCTGAGCAGAAGGCAGGAATCAGAAAGGGATGAGATAGGATAGCAGTGTAAATCAGGGGGCTGATAATAAGGAAAATATTACAGGAACTAGTATGGGAGGAAAAGAGAAAAGTCCTTAACCACCTTAATAAATTAAGGCCCTTAATAGAGCCTCAATAAGCATGAAATATGTTCTCTTTCTGTTAAGTGAACAGACACGAGACTAGTTGTAAAGAATCTCCATCCCACTCAAGGCAGGACACAAAATGAGTAAGTTTTTCTACTGCTATCCACGTCAGGACTATTTCAGATAGTTCAGGAGTATGCTGCATATCCAAAGAGCTCACTCATACTGTTGTTCAGTGGCAGTCTGGGTAAATCCCATGACAGAACTCTGCTTTTGGGAGTTATTTGTGTGTTTACCTTCATTCACAGTGCTATATGTTTGCTTTGTGAGACGCCACTTTGACCTATCGTGTACCTGTTGTACAGATGGTAGGAAGGAAACTCCTGCCTGTGCCCTCTCAACCTCCTTTGCTGTAGAGACAGAAAGCACTTGATGGAGGGGGCTGGTTCTGCTGGGAAAAAGCAAGAAGAGTCTTATAGCAAATAACAGAGGCTCTAGAAAACTGTCTTCTAGCTCTGTTGTAAAGTTCACGTGTAAGTGTGAGGAATTTGCATTATATATATTCCTTATTTTGCTCCCACACCCCAATTGAGTAATTTGTGATGTGAGCTGCTAAGATGCTGAATGTGAGTAGGTGCATCTGAAGTCAGTGGGAGGTGGACTTTCTGTACATGCAAAGTAGCATAAAGCATTTACCACCCTGGAAATGAAGGTCTTTGATATGGTATTTACCACTTGGGAAATTAAGATCTTAAACTTCTTCGTATAGGTAACCAGAAGTGTTGATGTTTTTAATTTCCTGCACACAAGACAAAATAGTGCCAACCACTTCATAGTGGTGACAAGGGTAAAGTCATTAACAGTCAGTAAGATTATAGCACTCCTGAAATGCTCTAAAGGAAATTTTTTTTTTTATTCAATAAAGGATAATGTTATGCAGTAAACTGTACAATAAAGTATACAGGGACTAAGCAGGTGTAAGAATATGGAATAAGAAATAAAAGAAACAAAGAACTGGAAAGCTTCTGGAGCTCAGACTCCTACTGTCTCAGGAAACTACATCATATAGGCACTTTTACAAACTCATCGGGCTCTGCCTTCAAAGTGGGTGGGTTTCCTGCCCTCAGCAAAGGAAAATGTCTCATGGCCTCATTGCTCTGAAAATTCCAAATCTTCTAAATTCATTAATGTCCATTTTACACACACTTGTCTTCCATTTAAACAACAATTCTACATCCATGCCATTCACTCTTCTTTTGAGACATCAAATCTCCTCTTAACATTCATTTTTCTAATCTAAACACAACAAATTCTTCAAGCCCCTCTCAGAAAAGCTCCCCAAAGGACAACCTTCCTACTTAGCAATAGGATTCTTGTGGGAAAATAAGCTTATGGCTGTGTGATTAAAAACGGTATTGTAGGGCAGTCTTACGGCATGTAAGCCCACAAGACCCAAGCCTGAAAAGCAAGCAGCACAGAGGGGGTCTGAAGCCAGACACACACAGGCCACACAGCTGCTCTGCATACATACATCAAACTCTACATCATGCATGGTGTTCAGTCTGCATCCATCACACAGCTCTATGCACACAAACTGCTCTGCTCAGCACTTCCCAACTTTTAACATAGTTCTGCATTTCTTAATGCAGCCTCTCAGTAGGTGGGAGAGAGATGGGAACTAAATGGTATGAGGGTAATTCTTAATATCTTCCCCTTTTCTAAGGTGAATCAGTGAAGGAAGTAGCCTCAATTACGTCTGCTGTTCTTCCTCAAATAAAACGCACTCACCCGGGCCTTATAGGTGGAATGGTTAGTTGATGGAGACATGGTGTTAATAAAGATTTTGTTACACAGTTGGTCAATTTTGGTCTTAACTTCATGTAAATGAAGATAATTATTAGGGTCTAGTGAAAATGAGAACATATCCTACTGACAAGGAAGAATAAATAGGCATCCTAAAACTGTAGCAAGTTACCAAGAGGTAACTTCTGAGAGAGAGCATTAAATATCCATAGGAGTTTCTGATTTTCATTAAATTTGAAAAGGTTGTTATTGATAGGTCTGGTTTGTTGGTTTTTTGGGTTTTGTTTTGTTTTTTTTTTTTTAATAAATGAATGTTTCCAAAACTCAAATGACAAGAAAGAGTGGCTTGTTCACAGCATAGCTCAAATTTCCATGTGCATAGTCCCGGTCCTAGTCCAAACATAGACCAAGAGCTTTATGAGTTGAGACAGTAACATCCTGAGGTTGATTCACAGAATTCATCATCCCATCGGGATGCTGAAGTTCCTCAGTGTGACTATATTTGGTGATGCTGAAAGCAAAGGTGAGAGATCTCATCACTTCACGCAGAGACTTGGTACTGCACAGACACTGGAGAACCTGACCTCGCTTGACCTGATTTTGTATGGCAAGACCAACAGCACAAACCCACCGTGTCCTTACCACATCCTCTGAGGCTCAGGCAGCGCGAGTGCACACAAAGTCATGCACCCACTCGGCCAACGTTATGGCCATGGGTGCCTCATCTTTACCCAGTCACGGGTGGGTAACACGCTACTATGGTATGTCATAGCATGGTCTGACCTCTAGAGAATTAAGGTGAAATCAAGAGGACGAAAACAAGCAAATACACTGACAGTTGCTGATGGGAAATGCTGCCTTCACCCCCCGGGGCCCCGGGAACACGTACTCGGGAATACGAAGCCCCGCAGTGCCTGTACGAGACTCGGCCGCCCCGCGGCACCCGGCGGCGGCAGCACCCGCACTTCGTCCGGCCTCGCTCCGGAACGGCCGCAGGGGCAGCTCGGGCGGGGCCGGGCTCGCCGCCCGCTCCTACGGGAGCGACCGCCCGCCGGCGCTGCGGGGAGCGGCGGCCCGAGGGCGCGGCCGCCCGCGGGCGGAAGAGCAGCCGCCGTGGTGCGAGCGCGGGCACCGCCTCGCCCGGCCCCCCCGCCCCGCCGCCGGCACGGGCAGCGTCTCGGCCGGGCCCTCCCACCGGGAGCCCCGCGCCCTCTCCCGCTGCCTCCCCCGGTCCCCCGTCCCCCTCCCGGTCCCGGGTGCCGGGCGCTGGGCGGCGGCGGGGGGGGGAGCAGCGGGGGAGGGGGCGGAGGGGGTGGGGGGGTGGGTGTAGCGGCGTCACCATGGAGATAGTGACGTCACCCCACCCTGGATCTCATTGGAGGAAACCCCGTGGCCCCAGCCGCAGCCCACGGGCCCAGCCGAGCTCGCGCCCTGCCCGCGCTCGCCCCCGCGGCGGCGCGCTCCGCTCCGATTGGTCGGCGGTGCGCGGAGGGGCGGGGCCTGGCGCGCAGGCCGGGCCGCGATTGGCCGCGTGGGCGCGGGCCGGGCAGCGGGTCGGTGCGCGCGCCAACGCCCTTCAGCGCTGGCTCGGCCAAGACGGGAGCGGCTCTTTCTCTCCGCCACAGCCCCGAGCGCGGCACCGACCGGGCGCGGCCCGGCCCCACAGCCCGGCGGACCCAGGTGAGCGCGAGGCCGCGGCCGGCGGCGGGATGGGCCCAGCTCCGCTGCCTCCTCCCGCCGTGTCCTCCATTTTGTGATCGCGGCGTGGAGAGCTCGGCGGCCCCGGGGAGCGGGAGGTGCAGCCAGCGCCGCCATTTCGCACCCGCCGCCGCTTCCTCTTCCCGCCCCGTCGCCACGGGGACTCCGCCGGCCGCCCCCACGCCCCCCACCGTCCCAGGGGACGCGGCCTCTGGGCGCGAGACCGCACCCCCTGCCGCGCACCGGGAGCGGCCGCGCTCCCCGCCCGTAGCGCGGGGCCCCCGCCGCGCTGAGGGCCGGATCTCCGGCCGCCGGCGCAGCCGGGAGGCCCGGGGCTGCTGCGCCCCGCCGTGGGGAGGAGAAGCGCCCAGGGCCCCTGCCCCGGCCTCGCGGCCCCGGCCTCGCTCGCTCCCAGGGAGGCGGGTCCTGGAGGGGTTTCGCCCCTGCCGTGTTCCCCGGGGCCGACCTCGCCTTGCTGCTTTTATTATGTATTTTTTCCCGCCAGTCTCGGCATTCATGCCCGCCTGCCTCCGGCGCTCGCCCGCAGGGCTCGTAGCACACGGGGGTAGGGATTTGGGCGAGGGCCTCAGGCTGGGTGGTAACCAGGAATCCTTCCACGACTCCCTGTTAGAGGGCATGTTAATAGGCTCACGTAGGGCACGGAGGAAAAGCAGAGTGATGACTTTTTTCTGATGGAAAAACAGCTATTTCCACTGCTCGGGCGCCAGCCTGCCGTCCCTTGGATAGCACCGAGTGTGCCTTCCCCGGCTGGGTTTCTAGGTCGTGGTTTCCCGAGGGGTGGACCCTTGGGACGAGTTCCCGTAGCCTTGCATGGAAGGGCAGGATGTTGCAGTCCGTCTTTTCAGGAGAAGCACCTGGAGATTGCGAAGGGGAGGCAAGGCTCACAGTGATCCTTGTTTTTTGCTGGGTTGCGGTGGGTGCCGATAGGATCGTGTTCGGTGGTGTTTATCCCACCATCATGGTTACTGTCTTCTTTCTGTCAGGTTTTGAGGTGCATTCTCGTGTTGATAGTGTGACATCCCCAGCTTCTCCTGCTTCTGCTACTACACTGCTCTTGTCTCACTGCCAGCCACCATGGATAAGACCGAGTTGATCCAGAAAGCCAAGCTGGCTGAGCAAGCCGAGCGCTACGATGACATGGCCACCTGCATGAAGGCAGTAACGGAGCAGGGTGCCGAGCTGTCCAACGAGGAGCGCAACCTGCTCTCCGTGGCCTACAAGAACGTGGTGGGGGGACGGCGCTCGGCCTGGAGGGTCATCTCCAGCATCGAGCAGAAGACAGACACCAGTGACAAGAAGATGCAGCTTATCAAGGACTATCGGGAGAAGGTGGAGTCTGAGCTCAGGTCCATCTGCACCACGGTGCTGGTAAGTGGGGACTTGTTTTTTCTTCTATTTTGTTTAAGGTAAAGAAATGCAGTATTTAAGTGTGCTGCTGTATTGGGGGAAGGACTGGGAACTCGGCTGGGGCATATTATGCAAAGTGCTGGGGTAGGGGAAGTCAGTGCAGTAACTTCTACAACCATTATGTGGGGTCACTGTGATAGGGAAGATCAGCTGCACTATGCTATGGACCCTGTATGTGTAGAGGCATTTGAGATACTCAAAATGAGTATCTGTGAGGTACATATTCGGGTGGAGTGATCCATATGCAGTATTTCACCAGGTAGTTGTGGAGATACAGGGAATTTACCCTCTGTGCTGTGGTTAGTAAACTTGCCTATTCATAGGATAAGCTGAAAACATGAAAACTCTTTTATTCAGATCAGTTCATAACTTGTTACAAACATTTAAACCATGTGTGCATTTTGTTTACTTCCTCATGAAGAAAAATACTCTCAAGGGGTCTTCAAGAGACATATTGAGGAATGTTTTAACATAAATTTGACTTTATAAGCTGAGACATCTGTATTGAAGGTGGGAAAGAGACATGTAGAAATTTACTCTGTTAGATGCACACTGACTTCTCAGGGTATCCTCGAGGTGAATTTGCAGTAATTACGGAACAATGAAAACCTAAGGTGTAAAGGCTGGAATGACACCCTAAGCATGCATCAAAGCCCAGAAGTTCATTTCTGTGGAAGCAGCAGAATTCCAGATGCTATTGATAGGAAAACTGTAGTGCACTGTAGTAGGAGCTCAAAGAGATGTGTGTCAGCAGTGTGGAGGCTGCTGGACCCTGTTCTGCATGACCAGGGAGCTGCAAGAAGTTGCATGTGCGTAGTGCAATAGTAATTGTGTGGCAGATCGTCTTCAGTGATTTATTTGCTCCTCTTAGTTACCTTTGTTTTTTTTGCTGTCTAGTATTGCTAATGTGAGAACAGGAGGAAGCAAGTCTGTAGGGAAATAAAGAATTTTGAGGTAAATTTCTTCTAGATTGGTTTAGGAGACATGAATTTAAAGGTGACTGGTTTGGAAGTAACTGAATTTTCTTCTTGATTAAGTGTTCTGGCTCACGCACAAGGGAATTCTTTGGATTGTGCTGAAAATACCTATATGCTTCCTTGTGTGCTGCCACCTAGGTTTGTTCGTTCTTTCTAAGTCTGTCAAAGTGAGTTACCTTTTCTTGAAACTAATTTTCATATTTATTAGCTTTACGAATCAGTTGAGTTAATTCCTTATCACATTTTAGAGCCCATCCCTTCCACAAGAGCAAAACTGTTTCTGCAGTTACAGGTGTATTGAAATTGTGAAACTTTCACCGTTATGAAATTATGGGATGTACTTTGGGTTTCTACTTCCTGTGACAAGAGTTTCACTAGAAGCTTGTGTGATGCAGTGCCAGCATTTGTGTCACTCTTCTTTCTCTTCTCTACTCAGTGCCCCACTTCAGAACTAACTTCCTGGGACCTCCACATAAAGCTCACTCTTCAGACTTCCTAATCTCCCTTTGTCCTTTTACCATATCTAGTGCCTTAGAGAAGGTGATGCATAAAATCCCATATGGGTTTTACCATTTTGGCAAGGAGCTTGTGTTTCCACAGGGAGAGGCAGTGAACCACTTCTCACATTGTCTATACTGAAGTTATTCCACCCCATCTGATGGTGGCTAGCAGGTATTCTGGTAGCTGTGCTAGCACAGACCTCTGATGTAGGGAAAGCAAGCTTTTCCTGTGCTAGATGATTTTTTCAATGCACTGTAGTCTTTCTCTGTTCTCAGCAATGGCCTGTTGGCAACGTTCCCCTTCCGGCCTGGAAGTATGCAGGAAGTAGTGAAGACTGAAATGTACAGCTGAGCATGCTTGTCCTGTCCTGTCGTGCTGCAAAGCTGTGCCTTCCTTTGCTAGGAGGAAATGGAAGCCTTTGGTTTTTTATTCCTCCTTTGAGGACCGTGTGCAGTTATGTTCCGTTCCGATTCCCTCCCTTTCCTTCTCCATCTAGCACTCCTATGATCCATGAGTCAGCATCTGAGAGGCTGGAATTCACGACGAGCAGGCATTACAGAAGATGGGTTTCTTAAAGCTGAGCCACACGATGGTTTTGGCTCCTCCTTTGAATGATGATTTCTCCAATACTAATACTATGGTAACAGCTTGTAGCCTTTTCAGATCTCTTCAGCTGAATCTCAGAGATGCTTTTTTAATTCTAGGATGGCAGCTAAACTGTAACAACTGCTGGCAAGTAGTATGGAAAGGTTGCTTGTCATCTGAAGTATTTGGATTTAGCAGGGGTGGGTGTGTTGGGTGGAGTGTGACTGCTGTTAGTCATACTACTAACAGTTTTTTCAAAAGGCTTTTTTTTATCTACTGGTATGGCATATTTCTAAATCTTCATTTAGAAATACTTGTGCTAGCATTAAATATCGTGCCAATTTTTAAATTAAAATATCAGCAACACTGAATCTGTAATTACTTTTTTCCTGCAAAAAGTGTCCCAAGCCACTTAAGTAAGGTATTGTTTCAGGGCATGGTTTGATCACCACTAGAATACAAGCATTCCAAATGACATTGAGATATATGTATATAGGTATATACATAAAAATCAAAGTTTTACTGATTATTTAACTGTCATTCTTTAACTGCCTATCTCGCAAGTAGGCATGATCTGAATGCTTTTTAACTTAATTTTATGACTGGCCTTTCAGGTGAGAGTGGCTCTCTAATGTAGAAATGGTATGGCTGTCAAACAACTTGCACAAATGTTTTATTTGAAAGGTACACTAGGAGGTTTTGCTGAACTCCCTGTATTGATTGACTAATTCTTTGGTAATGTAGAGAATTAATGTTGAGTCATCCTTTGTGACTAATAGTTAAAACTGTTCTTGAAACTTTCTTCTCATTGAATAAAGAAACAGGTTGGCAACTTTAATTTTTTTCAAGATAAAGTTGAACTATGTTTCATATACTCTCTGAGCACAAAGTTCATGTTGCTTTCTCTTGACTTGAGTGATTTCAAGACATGGGGTACTAGATAATGTAGAAAGGGTGGATGCAGCAGCACCTTTCATATAATTAGTGAAATTATGTGGGAAACTTTGAAGATGGAATGTACAATATAAGACCTACTTAATTGTATGCACACTCCACTGTTCAGTGGCATTAGGTTTTTTAAAAAGTTAACTTTTGAATTTGAACCTTTCTGGGGATTAAACAGGTGGGTTTTCTGAGAGCCTTGGTCCTTTTGCATGGCTATAACTTGTGTTGCATTCAAGCTCCTTTGTTCTTTAGTAGTGTCAAGGCAGGGAGGACGGCAGCCCTTGCCTGGCAGCGCTGTCCACCTGCAGCTTGAGGGTTTTTGTGCATTTGTTTGTGTGTGTTCAGGTTTTAGGTCCCGATGTGTTGGAGCTCTTCTTGGAGTAATAGAGATGAGATTTGATAACTACTTGCCTGCAGTTTAAATCTTGATGCAGATGCTGTAGTTGAGATCATTAGGGCTTGAAAACAACTGTATCTTGGTGGTTGCTTCTGGTATCTCTAGCTGAAACTTAAAAGGTTTTTTTAATATTTTTTAAAAATTTTGTGTAGAAAAGTTACATACCTGAGGCTTTTCAGTTTTTTCCAAACATCTGTTTTCACAGTGTCCTCTGTAAACATTTTTACATTGTATTGTGTCAGGCCCATGTTGGCCCGTTTCTGTAGAAATGAGCAAGGGCATTCTGAACTTTTAGAAATGCAGGAACAGTCACATTACTTGTGCTGTTGACTCTTTTTGGTACCCTGTGGCAGTGCCTGCAATGAAGTAGTTCTTAGCTATAAGGTGTATATTATCTGTATTTTTACTGTCTTAAGGCTGATAGGATGCTTTGATCTTCTGTGAGATTGCACTGTTAATTGTTGAAAGCATGGATTGGTGTGTTGCTCTTGCCAGCTTCCCTTTCCTTCCTCCCTCCCACCCTCCCCCCAAGGTTGCAATGTTGTTCCTACTGCTGCTTCACATAATTAAAAAACAATAAAAGCTAATAAAAACAGGTAAAAAAAGTGTTGACTTCTGATTATCCATTTTGTAGATCTAGTTCTAAGGTTAGTCACTTAAAATAAGTAGAACAAAACTCACCATACTATAAGGTAATGTTTAGAACAGTTTGTTTCAACAGCACAAGCTCATAGCTCCATTGAAAATGAAGCTGGCATTTTCTTGCAGTAGCAAATAGATTCCTCATGTCAGCTAAAATATCTGATGTCTTACGATGGATAACTTTGACCATAGCTCTGTTTCTTCCATACTGCTACCTTTGGCCTACAGAAAAGTGAAATCTTTATTTTTCTTATTGCACATGCAAAAATTTGGCAGATGCAGTAGGTATCAGCTTCATGCTGGTATGTAAATCATTTACCAGAGTTTCATGTCTTGTGAATCCTTTGTCTCTGTGTTCCTATTTTCAGTGAACAGACGGACTTTGTATAAAAATATATGTGGTATAGAGGTGAAACCCAGTAAAAGGGTATTACATACAGTCTTTTGATACAGGGAATTATGTAGGATGCAGTTTTATTTTGAAGGTTAGACATGCTAGTCACTTAATACTACATTTGGACTTGAGTTAGTTGTCCCAGTCATGGTTGGGACAGTGTTTCAAGTATTAATTTTTAAATCTTTGTAAGTTAAAGTAACTTACAATTCTTAAGTGACTGACCAAAAGGAAAGGCTACTTCATGAAAGTCAGGTTGGGAACGTTACTTCTTGACAAATCCAGAATTGTGGAGTGAATGTGAATTAAATTAATAGTTTGGAATAAATAATGTTTTTTTATGAAAAGTTATTTGTGGGGAGAGAGATGATTTTTCCTTTGTGTTCTTAGCACAACTTCTAGCAACCGTCAACACATTTGTGGTAAGAATTGTGGAGCTTAATACTTTAATTTTTTTTTTTACTTTAATGTACTTGAAACTTAGATCTGAACTTTATTTATTCATAGTTTTGCCTTCTCTTACCTTCTCTGTCATCCTTCAGTAGAAGCTGCTGCTGGAATCCTTACTCTTGTGCAGAGAAAATGGAATCATTTCTGAGAAAGGACTTACTCTTGCAGAAACAAAGCCTAGAACACACTGAGGTTCTTGAACAGACTGCAGACTGTTAAAGAGTCCAGCTAAAAACAGTTCAAGGAATTTTGATGGTTGCTGAAGCCTCCATCCCATGCAGTCATTGCTTGCTGCCCCCTCCCCCTACAGCCATATGCTGGCTAGAATTATTAAATTTCTTGGAGGACATTTACTGGTTTGGTGGCCTTGAGAAAGCAGGATGTGCTCACTAGGTAGAACTGGAAAACAGAACCACAAATTCTGTTTTTCTGCTCATGCAGTGAAGCTTTTAACAGATTTTGTAAATCACTGTCACGCTTAGCTTCTAGACAGTTGTCTCACAGGCATTTCTACTGCCTTACATACTAATGTGATAGGTGCTTTTTGAAGTAAAACACAGAAGACTGTTTATGAGAGAGAGAGAACTTGATTAGGAAAGAGCACACTTGAGTTTGAAGGTTATTAGCATTTGATTTCTTTATGATGGCACAAGTTGGGGTTGTGTAGCACAATATTAAAGCTGTAGATTGTACCCATTTCTGTACAGGCACTGCAGCTTGGTATTCTGGTTTCAGTAATGGGGGATGACCGATTTTCAAAGAAAGGAAGGTAGTGAGGAAGATAGCAGAGGAAGGGCTGGTAAAAGTGCATGGATATACTTTGTTATTTGGTAGGTGAGGGTGCACACTTGATTAATCAATGTTTTCATATTTGGCTTTACACTCTTGGTCTTTGAGGGGCCAGGTGCCCCTTGATGGTACTTGTGGTTGTGCTTTCCTACTGCCAATTAACTTGAAGCCAGTTTTGTCACAGACAGGTAAGGTAAGTAATTATTCTCAGGCACTGCATTTGTGGCACTTACTCAGTATAGCTCCACCAAGTTCATTTGATGAGTGTTTACAAGTTCCTCCTCATCCTTTCTGCATCCCAGGAAGCTGGAACCAACATCAGAACACTTCAGCTGAGCATACTGCTTATTTGTAAGCTTGTCAATTGCTAATCCATCCTGTATATCTGAATATATAACAGTACCCAGTTTGTGTGAGCTGGGCACTTATGAGAGGCAGCAAAACAATTTCAGTGCTGAGTTTCACATCTTGTGGTCTGTGCACCCACGAAAACATCAGATGTCGAGATCTAAGAACTGGAAGTCCTGAATTAGCTATGATTTTGCTTGTGCCTTTCGCTAAATTTGTTAAAGTAATCAAGGGTTTGATTTACCAGTTTCTAACATCGATAAAGGTTTATTACTTGCTCTATGTGCCAGTTTGGCCAAATTTAGAAATACATCCTCTTGAGAGAAGGCAGGTTACAACCACCCCTCCCCCACCAGGTTCGGGAAAAATTGGATTTTCCTCGAAGGAAAGTGAAAGAGATAAAAACTATTTATTTAACAAACACACGGGAGAAGAAGAATAATGCTAAATAAGATAACCTCCCTCTGTGGAGAGAAAAACCTGGGAAAATTTCAGAGTCCCTCCGTAGTCTCTCTCTCCCTCCTTGGAGCTGGGACAGGGTGGTGGGCCCCCTCCAGGGCCAAGGCCTCAGTGGAAATTCCTCCTGATGTATTCTGATGTTGAAACAGTCCAGCAAAGATAAAAAGGAAAAATGAAGTCCCAGGAAAACAAATGTTCAACTCTCCGGAGGAAAAGGAGCTGAAAAACTGGCCGAAAGCTGGCTGGAAAGCAAGCAAGCTGCTTCCCCCACCCTCGCTCTGCAGAAGCAGACAGGTTTTATCTCCGTCCTCAGAACATGAAAACAAACTGCTTTGAAAAAGTACGCTGTTCTCTCTCCCCTCTCAGGCTCAGTTTAAAGGCATAGAAAGGCATATATACTAATTTCTGGGCATAGTGCAGTGATAAGGAATACAACATCAAGTCACCCCAAGACACTCTATTACTCTTTATTCTCTGCTTTAATTTATATGATCCATTCACTGAAGTAGCTGGATATAGGAGTGGTGTTCAGCTCTGAAAACGGAAACATTTCCATTTGCTTTAATAGTAACTTTCTCAGTACACTATATACACTGTTACCTGACTGACAGGCACATCCTTCCTGGATAAAGCTTCATCAGGAAGTTTCGTTCTGAAGTTGAATACATCTTGCAAAATTCTTGTAAGCAGAAATTGTTTTAGTAAAAGTAGGTAGCAGTACCTTAGCAAAAAGTCACGGCTCACTTTCTGTGAGATAGTGTTGTAGCCAAGTTATCTGAAATGTTGCCTTTAGTTTTTCTGACCTAAGGTTAGGCTGCATTGTTGTCTCATTTGGGGAATAACAAATTACTGGCATACTCCTAATACACTGAGTGAAATAACGTATTGCTGGGTTTCCTTCAAGATGAAGTTGGATGATGCAGAAGGCTCTTCCAAGCTACACTAAGCAATGGGAAGAAAGGGATGTTGTGTTATCATTTTGAATTTCAGTGGTCCCAAGCCTCTGATCAAGGGCTTCCAAAGAGAGAAGAGAACTAAAGCAAGTCAAAATGAGTTTTGTGTAAGGGCAATGTACCTTAAGACCACGTAACTCCTGTGTGCTGGTGTTCCTTTTGAGTGCTGTTAGTCTAGATATACCTCAGTCAGTCATTTAATCTTACCTTTGGGCTTCTGTAGCTGCAGAGCATAGAAGTATTTTTAAATGAAAATTCAGGCTTTTTTGTTTGATTCTATCATGTTATGCAAGGTCACAAATGGATGCTGAAAGAAGCTTTTAGATAGCCAGGATTATGAAGAAGAATTTGGTGTCTAAAATGCATGTTTGCTAAGAGGAGAAGAGCACTTGAAAGTATTTTGAGGAATTAGAAATATGTAAAATGCAGTCATGGAAGGATGTTAGAATCAATTTGAGATAAATCTGTCAGATACCAAGGAAATTTTCCTGAAAGCTTTTGACTGTGTTGTATAGCCATTAATTCATCAAAAATTTATAATTGTTGAAAAGATGACTTTTTTTAAAGACTCATTTCTACATTTGATGGGGGAAACTGGAAAACTTTAGGCTGTTCCATAAAAACTTAAATAATTCTCTGACTTGCACTGGATTGTTCATTTTGTCTGAAAATCTATAGAAAGAAGAACTTCCATTTCCATACACTTCTAGTTCCTGGCTTACATAGTTCTCTGGGGACCACAGAACTTTTAAACTTGTTTGAGGAGAAGTATAAACAGTGAGTGTAAATTCTAGATTAAATTAATCTCAGCACCAGGTGGGAATAGTGTGGGCAGACGTGCTGCAGCTCAGGCTTCCAGTGCATTTGTTAAGTGGGATTCCAGATACTTCATTCAGGGCCAATCCTAGGTATTGACTGCCAGTTTTTAAAACTGTGTAGACAAAGACATGGAACCAAATGGAAAAGAGGAATTAGGTCACCCTCTCTGTTCTCATGTCAGGTACATTTGTCTCTGCTCTCAACAGTGCTTTGTCAGGTCATCTTAAGGCCATGCCATTACTGGAAAGGTGCACACATATTTTCCTCAATACATAAACTGAAATGCTGTTAGTCTGAAGAGGTCTGTATGAAAATCACTTAATATTCTCCCAAGAGGAGTTGATGTATAGAGCTTGAGTCCTGAAGGATGAAGAACTTAGTTGCGCAAAATTACACTGTTGAAAGTAAAGTGATCTTACTGTTGCAGCAGGGGACTCTTCCTTTCCCTTCAAGAAAACAACTGCTGAACGTTAAAACACACCTAGGTTGCAGTGAGTCATACTGTGGACTTTGGAATGACTGATTATACTTGAAATAGACAAGAAGTCTTAAATACCACTTCACTGGATGATTAAAACAGGCAGTCATTTGTGAGTAGAAGCCTTATTGAAAGGTCTGAGCCCACACCAATCATGTGTGCTGTCAGAGACTTTGGAATATTTGATGTGTTTAAATTCACATTTAAGTTATATTAGGTGATGTTGGTCTGAGCTGCCTCACCAACTTTTAGCTTTGCTTTTTGACTGCAGTTAGGGTGGAAACCATTTCTCTGTATGCTGCTTCTAAGTCTTTTTCCCTTATATTGGTTCTGGATGGACCCTCAAAAATACTTGAGACTGAATACTTTTTCCAAATATTTTATATACTGTAGTCCTGGCTGAATTTATGTAGCCTCACACACTTCACACTGTTCCTGTGGGACGCAAGCTGCTCATGTAGATGGGGTTCTGATGTTGAATCCATGTTTCAGAGTGGTGAGTTAACTTGCTAAAAGAAGTGTTGACATGCACTCTGTGCTTGTGCATTATTCTTAAGGAACCTTGTCTCAAAGTAGGTTTATTTTGAAACAGTTTCTTCACTTGCATGTGAAGAACTTTTTTGTTCTGTGGGGTTTGGCCAGTTAGTGTGGGGTACAACATTAAGTAATCAGTTACTTGCTGTTACCCAACCAGCATCTGTTCTGGTGGTGAGCTTCAGTGCTCCTTAATAAACAAAACAAAAAACGCAAAAGCACTTGAAAGCTCAAAATAGGGAACATTCAGTGTTGGTTCAGAGTAGGAAGAAACATCTAGGAAACAACAACAAAACTCAGTCTAGTTACAGTCTAGTTCCTGTAAAACCTGTGAAAAATCGGTACCCTGTGGAACGATGACACCTCCTCTGCTGGCAGGTCTGGGAACTCTTGGACAGCTAAGAGCTGCTGAGCAGAAGTTCAGCTTGGTTTCTTTTTTCTTCTCTCTTTTTTCCATATAATTGAACTTCCTCCATTATGCGGTGAGGAGGAATATAATTTTTTTAATATTATATGTATTAATATTTATTAGTTTGTTCTTCTGTCAAAAAAAATTACTACTATTGGATTTTGTTTTTTCTCTAGATGCTTTTTGTGTCATAGGAGTTCAAGCCAGGTAAAGGACATTGTTTTAAATTACTAAAACCTGCAAATACCAATTACTTCCCACAAATGGTGTGGAAGTTCACTTTTAAAAATAGCCTTTAAAATTACATTCCCAGAAAATGGAGATGGTGCTGAAATAAGGTATTTCAAACAACTTGAAGTAAGATATATGGGCTTTAGTCTCAAGGGTGTTGCTGAAACAGTCTGACTTGAAAAATCAAACTTTATCTAACATAGACTTAATTCAGAAAATTCTATGCCAGCCATTTAGAACATTGAAACTCCTCCTTGCTGAATACCATGCAGCAGCTTAACTTACAGGACAAACTTTTGGAGAGCATTGCTGTTTCTGATGGTTGCTTTTACATTGACTTTTTTCCTTCTGGTGGAGCAAAATTAATGATAAGCTGCACTCAGTGAGAAACGCAAATGGCAATGTAGATCAGTCTTTTAACAGCATAACATTAAATAACTTGGTGCTGGTGATGTGACCCAAACATGTCATAGGTGTTGACATCTGAGTGATGGTGACGTTGTAAATGTTTTGGGTTACTTGAGTTTACCACATTGAGATCTTCTGTCAATACCCAGGCACATGGTGTCTTTAGTTTGCTTTGAAAATTGGCATCAAACCACTTGTGATGAGTAGGTAATCTCTGGAGCTGACCTGGTTCACGTTCATCCTCTGGTATTGCATCGTTAAGTGTGAAGAACATATCCACTAGCTACTGGTATTGGAAGGTATGAGGAGACTTAGACTTGTGTATTTGCTGCTCTTACTGAAGTCCAATTCTAAATGGCACAACTGCTGAAGGAAGCTAAAAAGTCAGTTTGGTATCCAAGATGGTTTTTTCCAAACTCATCTTTGCTGTTGAGATTTCTTATAGTTGGATATGCGGGAGGAGAGAACAGCACAGATCAGATAGCAGTGGAATTTTTCTGCCACTTGAACCTACCCTGTAGTTAAGTTGTACAGAAAGTATTTAGTGTACACTGTGATTGAACTTAATGCTTCAATCAGTCTTGCCTTTTAAAATAGGCTTAGATGGGGAGAGAGTGGTGGGACTTCCTGTTTTGACGTGAGGTTTTTAAAGGAGGTGTTGCCCTGAAAACAGGTAACAGCATATGTGGAGTGGAACTGGAACATGAATTGCAGAGGAGGATTGCTAGTGTATTGTGAGATGTTGGCTGGATGCACACACCACAAATAATTATTAAGGCGCTCTGTCTTCAGGGAGCTGCCTTGTGCGTGTCAGACACTTCAAGTAAAGGTATGGCTGACATTCCTTCGGGGTTTGCTTTTCATAAAGCTGAAATAATGGGGAAGTGATGAGAGCAGATGTATTGACTTAGTATTTCTGGCTCAGGTTAATTGCAGTGGTCAGTGGGTACCACATGTTCAACCCTTGAGCCTACTTAAACAGAGCGGAAAAGAGACTGAGGGGATAGTTATGTAGTTGGGAAAGAACAAGAGTAGAATGGAGAATAGGTGAATAGGCAATTGAAGTGTAACTTTCATTTGGCATGTAGAGGAGTAAGTTTGCCAATGGAGAGAGAAAAAAAAAAAACCTCAGCTTTCAGGGGGAAGAAGTATCGGGCTACCAGGCTCCCAGCCTGCTCCCCCATGGCTTCTTCAGGCAGCTGCAGACCTGTTCCAGGGAGTGGTGGCCCTTTGTTGCTGGCATCTCTGTAATAGATAAATAAGCCTTCCTTCTATAGGAGGAGAAAAGAATATCATGTATGAGACTATGGTGCTGTTAGGATGACAGGAGTGTTAGCACACTGTGAAGGTAGAAATAAATTGAAATGGATGAGCAACACTTCTGAGAAGTGGGATGGGAAATGTCATCATGCTCTAGGAGGACCAGCACACCACTTGAGCGTAATATATTAGTGTGGGGGAAGCAGCAGCTACCAACCACAGACTGTCACACTGCAGACCCATTGTAATGCATCTGCAGTGGAACACAAAGGGTCTGGTCTAAGGATAGAGCTTTGATTCTTGCGTCTTCATGCTGTTCCTGGTTCTGAGAGTCACCCCCCATCAGGGCAGGCCAGCAGCTCAGACATCATATGGCTTTCATGCAGCTTCTGAGGCCTGTTCTGTGTTGCAGAGCACATAATTGCTGGTTGTTCAAGGCTTGGTTTGGAAGGTGATGGGAAGAGCTGCAGTTCTTAAGTGATGGTGGCAGCTGTATTTTAATACATAAAAGGGATGGGCATGTTCACTGTATGTGAGCATGTGTGGTAGTCTAATGTATTGCCTCACTTCATCCCAGAATTATACCTCTGGCAGTGCTTGGCTCTCCCTAAGTAAAATTATCACAAAAACTTTTGAGGCTGTCTGTGGTCTGCTTCATTGCTTTGCCTGCCTGTAGTCATTTTATTTAATATTTACTTAAAATAAGGATTCCTGGCTCATTGCTGTCTGATGGAAAGGTAAAAAGTCCAAGTGGGGAAAGATGACAGAACAGATGCAGGAAATCGTGAGTTTTCCTGGCTATTACTGACTCACAGCAGTGTAAAGTAAATCAGTTGGCTTACTGTGCTGTCTGCTCTCACCTCCCCACCAACATTTTGTCTTTGAGAGGGAGGGTGAGATGCCTTCCAAGAAATGATGATGATATCCTGAGGTGAACAGCTCACGAAGTACACCAAATACATGAATGATTTGAAAGATTAACATCTGGCCTGATAAATAATTAGCTTCACTCAAAGTCTGTTTGGATTCTATTCTAACTTAAGTGATTCATAAATGAGATCTTGTTCCATTTAAGACTATTAAAAAAACAAAACTGAATATGTAAAGTCCAGAATGAGGTTATTCCACCCTAGCTGAAGCAAGGGCACAGGTCTCTTCCTTACTTGTATTATGTAAGGATTAGGACGTGCTCAAGATGAACTGGGAGTGGGAGCTGCTGGGCTACTCAGCTCCTCCACCTGAGTAGTGCCTAGGAAATAAGCCCACTCTTTGCAGCCTGAAAAACTGCAGTTCATTCTCAGCATCCACTTTTTTCTCTAAGTTTCTCGGAAGTTTGGACAGAGCCACTGGTTTTCAGATCTGCATAATGAAGGCAGCATTTTAAGGATGCACTGACACACAGGCCACAGTGCTGCTTGCTTGTGGTAGGGCTAGCACCATGGCAAAATCCTTTCATATTCCTTGAAGTGTGTGGCCTACCCCATCTGGGGGGAAGAAAAAGTGGGTGCTAATGCTCTAGGGAATGTAGCGTTCAGATTCAGCTTAAAGTGGACGTGCTAAAGCTTTCCTGTTAACATTCTTTAGCGTACACCAGATTCCAGGGGTTAAGTATTTTTCAGTCATAGCCAAGCCAGATCAGCTCTAGTCCTAGAGCTACCTCCAAAGATAGAATTTTGTAATAAAATGGGTAATACTTTGTGTGCTTAGTATACAGTAAATTTCTATGTTTTGGAAAGCATAGAAGAAAAATGCCTGTTTGTTCCCTTGTTGATGTAGTTGTAACATCTTGAAAAGTTTTATTTCAGCATTTAAAAGATGAATCAAAGATACAGTTTTGTGAAATACCTGGTTTAAAATGCCATGTAGTATCTTCACTGCTTGTCTGGTCAGTGCTCCTTAGACTGTGGCACAGTTAATCCGAGCACATGGATAAATCACATCTCTGCTGCTTAGTGCAGTCCCAACGATATGATGGCTTTTAGAGGCTGGTGGTTGCTGTTCAAACTTGATGGATTTATGGAACCTTTCTAAACCATAGGTGTATTATGTGTCACCTTTCATCATTCTGGGCAGTTACTTGTAAAATCAAACTTAAATGTTAAGACTTGTTGCTGTCTCTGAGACTTTGAAACTGGTTCGTGTAATGTTGTGCTTTTATGGCTGATGTGGACATTGTCGTAGGGGAAAAGCAGCAGGAAAAGCATCGAGCCAAAATGTGAAGTTTTTTTCTCTGTAGAAATCTGTAGAGTGGGAATAACTCATTCTAATACGGAATGATTCATGCACAATAACAGTATTAATATGGGGGTTGTATTACCCATCAGCCTACTACCTCTTAACTCTTGTTTCAAAACAGGCATAAAGTTTTGCTGCTTTTCCCATAACACCAGTGAGCTGTACTGTTCTATATGTTTGCTCAAGCCCCTGCATACTTGACTGTGTTAAATTGTTACACAGATTCCTCACTTGCCCTTTGCCAAGTAGCCGGTGTCTAGGCTTTGGCCGTGGTTTTATAGCCTTACAGAAACTCCTAAAAATATCTGTCTCTGATTTGGTAGGTGCAAGGGTGTGTCAGGCTTGGTATCATCTTACCTTCCTGCTGTTTTCTCTAGGGTGGTATCAAGGGCAGTATGATTCTGTACTTTCCATACTGCCTTGGTGGGGATCTCTAAGGGAGCTTGCCTGGGCACTGCAGTGTTACATCCATGGGACACACACTGTTAGGATGCAAAAATGTTTTTTTTAACCCAATTGGAAGTACCCTACTTCAAGTGTCAGTTTAAAATAGTTGCCAAAACCTCAAATGGACTTGGAATGAGTAAATGCTTTGAACTGGACTGCTCTGGTTCCATTGATCGTTAAAGGAAGTAATAATGGTATGGTGGTGTGCATAGGGAGTAGGTTTGTGTCTGACATTAGCTTGTTTTGACTATAGTGCTCTAGTAGCCGATTAAAGTGCTAAGGATTTTTGTGCAGAAAGCTTACAGTTCCTTGAATATGTCCTTTGTAGCAGTTTCATGCATTTTGATACATGTTCCTGTATCAAAACTCTTTACTAGCCAGCTGCAAGCTTTGTGGAAACTTTCTGCTCCTTTTATGACCTGTTTACTTTCCAAATAAGTAAATGCAGATCTTTATCGCTTACATTCCTACTGTGAAGTTGCTCTAAGTATTGTAGGGTTTCCTTGAGTCTGTCAGAACTCATTTGCATCTTTTGTCAACTCTGGAGAATATGGGTGGTTGTAATAATGAGTTGGGTAAAATCTCTGGAGTTCAGGGACAAGGTCAGCCAGAAGCTGCTCTCCTGCTTCACAGTTCTCTGAACTACCCTGTTCTATGAGGGAAAGTCCTGTAGCTCTTCTCTCCTTTCTTCTCCCCTGTCTTAGGATGACTTGCGGCCTTGGAGAGAGACTTTCCTTCTCTTGCTGGAGGCTTGCAAAACTTTCCTTGTCCTTCTAGTTATCAGGTAGGGGAGCTGTGAACAAGGGGAGTGATGTTTGCAGCAGCTCAGGGTGTGCTGGAGAGCACTGTATAACTTTTCATTCTGGGAATGGCAGGGTGGATATGAAGGATGCTTCCTTGCTGTGCTGGAGCAGATGTTCCTTTAGAGCCTTGCAAAGAACTGGTGCAGTTTGGTGAGGTTGGCTGCTGACTAGATGGGTTTGAATCCTTGACTCCCTGTGGTAGGTGAGCTAGAGATTCCTTATCATAAGTCTAATAAACACAATTGATGCAAAAAAAAAAAAGTAGCTTTGAAACCTTCTGCGTAGTGTTTTGCTTTTCCAGTAAAAGCTTGCTCATTTGCAATGTTTTTGAAATGAGAAGTGCATATCCTGAAAGTAAACTTGGTCCTGAAACTGTACACCAGTAAACCTTTCCTTGTTCCTTGCAGTCTGATTGGACAGTTGTCTGTTGATCCTAATACAGTCTCTAGTTTTGTGCCTTTACACAATTTGTTGAAATAAGTGTGCATCTATCTAAAATACCTTAAAACTCTGTTTAGCCTTGTAGCAAACATTTGAGTCCATCCAAACCTCTGGGAGAGAAGTAGATTGAACTTAGTTGCAGTGGTGTTTGTGATATGTCAATGTGTGTTTTGTTGTTGTTTCAGGAGCTCTTGGACAAATATTTAATAGCTAATGCAACCAATCCAGAGAGCAAGGTATTCTACCTGAAGATGAAGGGAGACTACTTCCGATACCTTGCTGAAGTTGCCTGTGGTGATGACAGAAAACGTAAGTACCTTGTGGCCTTGGGTCTTTCACAGCTCTGGTCTGTGGTAAGGGGCCAGGAAATGAAATACACAGACTCCAAATTCACGTGAGTTAGCTGTGTTTCAGTTGGAAATCTCCAGTTTTCCTACAGACAGAGAGCAAAACTCTGAATAGACCTTAAGTATGCCAGGGAATTTCAGCTGGTGCTCCTGTCAGCTACCCTAAATTTCTGAAAAGTTCCTCCGTAATGCTTATTCAGAGCTTCTGGAAAACAATGTAGGTGAAGGTATGGTAATATATTTAATGTTGTTTGTCTGTAATTCTTTACTAAAATAAAGTTGGTGTGGGAGAGTAAAATCTCTGTAACATTTTGTACTCCATATTGGAGTCCTGTTGATCTATAAATTTTAACCATTTCACTGTGAAGCAGACTTCATTGTAGTCTCCTGAGTTTATAAAGAAGCAACAAAATTACTAGGTCGATACTCTAGCCCTAAAGTGTGAGCTGTACTCTAATTGATTTTCATGGGAATAATACGGTTCCTGAAATTTTAGTTTGCCCTTTTGGATTCAGCAGAAAAGGCCTAGGAACTGCTACTTGATAGTGGTCATCCTGAGACTGTACACCTTTCCTAGGAGTTAGAACATGTGCATAGGTAGTTGTAAGTACCTAGGAACCTCTTCTGGGGAAGATTTTAACTGTGCGTTGAGAAGATGTATTGAATTAATTATTAAAACTGTCTTGCAAGGCACCCAGATAGTGTTGTGATGTTAAAAACTCTTGGTATGGCATAAGCTAGTTATCTATTTCTACATAACAAACTAAAATTAGTTTTGCAGTAATGCTGTTACACAAAGGAGAGGGACTGTTGGAGCACATGGGTGCTTCAGTGACTGTCCCCTGGGGTTGGGCATGGCAGGATCTGACAGTGTTGGCTGCCTGAAACTGATTGCATTGCAAAGTGGGAGGACGGGACTGGTTGTTGCTTCAGTAAAGGCTTCGTTAGTCTCCTTGTATTGTAGCAGCATTCAAGTTGAAAGATGAAGACATACAGAATGGAGTAAATGTCGTTGCATTCAGAAATTCTTAACCCTTAACCTGAGTCAAGTATCACCAGCAAGTCCAAGGGTAGCAGAGAAAACTTGCCTTTGCTTTTCACAGAGATCATCTGATTTATACATTGTCTCAAGCAACAGCTACAAATCTGGGCTTGTCCGAGCACAGAAATACCAGCTCCTCTCGGCTAAATTAAATGCCACACATGCTGATAGGGGATACAGTGCAAGAGAGATTGATACAACCTTGTTAACAGATCCTGCTGGGGTTTAGCTGTGAAGTTACAGCTTATGTGCATTACCATATGGACATTTTCCACTTTAACTTCTTGCAAACTTCAAGACTTTAAGCTTTTCTGATGTTCCATCCCTAAGCATCTGTTTATTTTCTCAGCTTCAAATATATTTTATGTATTTACAAGCTAATTTATCTCCTGGATTTGCTAGTTTTTTGCCTTCTTTCACCTGTTCTCAACAAATGGATAGTCCTTTAGTACTCATTACAGTGTAAATACTGGAAAATCCAAATTTGTCTTGACTCTTTTGCAAGCTTACTACATTTTACTTACCAAGCTCTTTTACCAGCATTTGCTAGAGCAGTTCCAGTAGTAGGTCCCTCAGAGAGCTGTATTTTGAGCTCTGACAATGACCTTTCTTTTCCTGCAGTCTCCTTCCATTCTGCAGGACATATAGCGCCAGTGCCCAGCTGTTGGCCCTTTGGTTGTCTATCAGAAGTGAATCTGGAATAGACTATAGGTAGCACTCCTGAAGTACTTTCTGACCTGGCAACCTCTTTTTTCTGTGGTGTTTATCCCAGTTATTTTGGGCACAACATTGGGGCTTTTTGTCTTGACCTGTCTATGTGCAGTTTTTGGAGGCAAACCTTCAGTCTTTCAGGAGCATGCCGTACATGCATTCCAAACTTCCTCAAGAAGTAGGGTCTTCTTTACTCTGCACACGTAACTCAGATGAACATGTCCATCCTGTGCAAGGAATGAAGTAGGAGTTCTGTAGAAAAAGTAATGCGCAAATGCTTTTTCCCCCCCTCACCTAAAGTATCAGAGGCCACTGAAGCAATACAGTAATCTTGGATACTTGTGTTTACCAAGTTCTCTGTGTTTATCTCTCTTGAATACCTTTGCTCTGTAGTAGCTTAGTTTGGTCCCTGTGTTTTGTCAGTGGCAGCTGTACTTAAGATGGGCGTAAAATCATTACTTTGATTAAAGTAAGTGCAGTGTTTTCTTAAGAACAGGCTTACGTACAGCACTGTTCAGCCTCCCATTAATGGAGTGATTTAAGCAGTAATACCTTTTAAAAAATTTAAACGAACCCAAAACCACTTTGTTTGTCATTCTTTTACAGAAACAATAGAAAACTCACAGGGAGCTTATCAGGAGGCATTTGACATCAGCAAGAAGGAGATGCAGCCAACACATCCAATTCGCTTGGGTCTAGCTCTTAACTTCTCTGTATTTTATTATGAGATTCTCAACAATCCTGAGCTTGCCTGCACACTGGCAAAGACAGTAAGTCAATTTTTTTTTCCCGGTATGCCTGCAGGGAAAGTAGAAGAGAGTTTATGCTTAAAACTGTACGAATTATTACTTCTTAGAGTTTGTGAAGGAAATGATTCTATTCAAAGTTTCTGGTTTCCAAGCTCATTATTGTTAGTGGGATTGGAGGGGGTACAAGCAGAGGCTGTATTTACAATGTGACTTAAATTTTCAGCAGCATGGCAAGCTTTTAGTATACCTTTATTATGGATTTGTTTCAAATAGAGCAATTCAGGTCATTAACTTCTAATGTTGCCTTTTTTTTTAAGCTACCTTTACTGATAGGTTTAGCTTTTGCTTGCTTAATGATCAGTTAATAGAAAGGCTAAAGATGGTTTAATTATTCCAGGCATTTGATGAGGCAATTGCAGAACTTGATACACTGAACGAAGACTCATACAAAGACAGTACTCTCATCATGCAGTTGCTTAGAGACAACCTAACAGTAAGTTGCTTTTTTATGTATTATCTGGTTCTGTAACCAGCTGTTTGCTTATTTGTGATGGAAAAAAGAAACCCTTATTTTGCTCTAGTGCAAAGCACAGCACTGACTTGGGCTGTTTACCTATGATACCTTTTCATAACTTAGTTTGAATGTTGTGTAAGTTTATGTCCAACTTCATGCTGTGTAATCTGGAATAACAGCCTGGTTAGCTCACATTCTTCCTGTTTGGCCTTATGGTAGACAGGAGAAGGAGCATTCAGCCCAACCTAACTTACAAGATAGGACAAGGAGTTAAAACACGGTCATCTGTGATCTGTCAGGGAATCTTACTCAAACTGTTTTGTTGACTACCTCAAAACAAAGTTTCTCCTGGTGTACATCCAGTGTAGCTTGCTTTATTTGTTGTCCTGATTTTCATTTAAAAGCTCTGAAATTTCAGTGTACTAAGAATAAAATCAGTTTGTTTGAGTATTCTATTATAATGATTAACCATATAAGAAAAGTGCCTTTTGGAACAGCTAAGTTCTATTAAAATATGCAACTGTGGCAGTTTTTCAGGGAATACCCTCTCTGAATATTCACTGTATTTAAAATTACAGCAACACTTACTATTTTGCAGTACTCTTTCAGTAGAAATGTCTGTTGTTAGCAGTGTAAAGTGCTTAGCTTCAATAACCAAACCGGCAGTTTACACTTGCAAGATTCAGACTGCTGCATTTGAAATGGAAGTTGCCTGTTGAGGTGTTGTTGAGGCTGTTCAATGGCCTGGCATCGATGGCACAGCTCACTGTTAAGCACAAAAGCTGGGGCCAATAAGAACACATCTACTCTGCCTGAGGGGCAAAGCTCATTGTGCCCTGGGCATGTTAACAGCTCATTGAGCTCTGTCCAGTTACCCCTCTCCCAGCAAGCACTGGAAGCCAGGGTTGTGCAGCGCCAGTGCCCTGGTACTTTGTGGCCATCCTTAAGTCTAATTCATTATCGTTTCCTTACAGTCAGTAGTTGTCCCTTTTTGGAGTTCGAGCTGGACTTCTGAAAGCTGATGCTGTTTTTCTTTTCTTTCTAGTTATGGACATCAGACAGTGCAGGAGAAGAATGTGATGCTGCAGAAGGTGCAGAAAACTAAACTGCACGTGGGGCGTCATTCTCCCTTTCCTTCTCAAGAAACCTTTTTACACGTCTCCATTCCTTATAGCTCCACTTGGATTTCCTATAGCAAAGAAAACCCATCCATGTGTATGGAAATCAATTTATAGTCTTTTCACACTGCAGCTTTGGGAAAACTCCATTCCTTGATTTGTGTTTGTCCTGGCCTTCCTGGTGTGCGGTTACTGCTGTAGAAAAGTATTAATAGCTTCATTTCATATAAACATAAGTAACTTCCAAACACTTATGTAGCGGACTAAAGTGTACCTGGTATTTAAAAACAAATCTGAACCAGTTCCTGCCAGTTGACTGTGTTTTGTATTACAGTAAGATATGAAAATGTAGTTAAATGCAACTAAAGAGTGTTCCACATAGCATTTAATTCTCCACATTCCCTTCTTACTCTGCAGGGTTTCCTTTCCGTAATTGACTTTCACATGCTACTGTGTATTCGTTTCAGTAGGAATATGGAAATTCTGGGCCAGATCAAGTTGAGCATTTAAAGTTTGGAAAACCACAAATTGAGTTGCTTCCCATATCATGTAATACAGAAGCTTGTGTGTTTCAAAAACAGGGGCTTCTCTTCATCTTCAGTTGCTGCTGTTTAAGTTGATATCCCTTCCCAATAAAAGTTCACTTACACTCCTGCCTTTGTAGTTCTGGTATTCACTTTACTATGTATTAGAAGCAGCATGTTACTGCTGGAGTACAGGCAGTGCTTTTTGGCAGACTAAAGTGCATGTCATTTCTTGATACACTGGAATGGGAAAACCAATTGAAGTTCACATGTCCAAGTATAAAATTTAGTACTTTTCCATGCAGGTTTGTGCACATGTGAGAAGGTGTCAAGTTTGTCCAGTGATTGTTAGAGAGTTTGGACCACTATTGTGTGTTGCTAATCATTGATTGTAGTCCCAAAAAAGCCTTGTGAAAATGTTATGCCCTCTGTAACAGCAAAGTAACATTAAATAAAATTACATTTTATAAACCACCTACTGTTGACTTGTAACAATTCCATATACTAACTTAAGGGCTGAACTTAAATGTAAGTATCTTGTGCTGGAAATGTCTTTCTCAAATTTTTTGCATACTTCTTAAAAGTCTGCTTTTAAATGAACTTGTTTTAAAAAAATATCCCAGATAACTTTTCACAATTACTCTGACATGTGGACTTCTTAATAACTAAATCTACTAGAGGAAATGGATTCACGTTAGTAGTGACCTAAGAAAAGATAGCAAATTTCTTGATACTCTTTCATGGTTTGCAAATCTTACCTTCTCATCTAAATTATTTGGTTTTTGTAATCTATTGGAATTCTCTGCTGTGTTCTCCTGTAGTGCTTTTCGTGATGGACCTCATTACAGTGTTCCAGCGACACGTTTAGTAATGCAGAAGAATTTCTCCTGCTCTCGAATGTTAATTCGCGTGCTGCCACGTCATAATCTGCTTTCTCTTGTTTTTAGGCTGCATTCAGTGTTACTGTTTTCCCTCATTTTTGGAGCTTTTTGTAACAATATGTTGCTCTGTTTTTTCTTTCCCCCTGTAGATCCCTTAGGAGTTTTTTCCTACATCTCTACCTCTTACTTTCCCATGTTGGTGGGTTTTTGAAAATATTTAACTCTTGTTAGTGTTGTGGCTGGACAGGAAATTACATTACGAAAAAGGATATACATTACTAGTCCATGAAGGCTTCTGGTGGTACATCTTCCACCTTCCATGTTCTTATTCATTGAGTGTGCACAATGAGTGTTCCTACAATAAAACTGTTCAGATGCTGCGTTTCAATTGACATACGTTACTCTAAAAAAAAATTGTATCAACTCCATTTTCTTCATGCAGTTACTTTGAAAAAGTATTGTGTGTCAGGACTCTACATAAACTCATATGCTTCTTTTAATCGGTGTTTTTGTTTCGTAATGTCCCCTTGCCCACACATTTCTTACTGACCCTTTATATGTTTCGTAAAGGTTTTAGTTCCTTAGTGCTGCCATTCTCTAGTAAAGCTGTTTGGGTACTGACATGTAGCAGTCAGCTTTATCTGCTCATTTAAGGGTTTGCTTTCTTTGCTGTCTTTTGGCTGCTGTCTCAGCTTGCACTACACTGTCAGCTAATGCTGTTCTCTTGTTTCTTTTCTTTTGCACCTTGTTGAGAGAGTTGTCAGTTTTCCTTACAGGAACAGGAGCTGGGCCTTGTGTCTAGATTATAGCTTAATTTATTAAATGTGCTTTTTTATGTTTACCAAGCTGGACAAATTCTAGCTGTCTCTTGTTCATTGCATCTCCATTTTACATGAAAAAAGTCTTGAAACTGCAGCATCAGCTTTTTAATTTTAATAATAATGAATACAGCAGCATCTCTCCTCATTGTTACTTCCAAAATATGGCCAAATATTTGCAGTGTTTTGGAGGAGGGAGGGAATGAAATGTGTAGGGGAATGGGATGATGCCAGAAAAAGGGATGGATTGTAATTCCCTAAATGACTTTGCAGTCTTCCCCTCCCAGGTAAAATTTGGCAATAAATCATCATATGTAGGAAAAGGGCAGACTTTCTCATTTATTCCAGACATTACTGGAAGAGTACAGACTTGAGATTCCCATTGTGCAGCTGAAATCCCAGACTTCTGTAACAAAAACTAACTGCCCTCTTTTGTGTGAGTGTGGCTAGCTGACACGGCTGCTGAAAGCTCCAGCAATTACAGCTTGGCCAGCTGATTTCAGCTGCATAAAATGCCAGAGTGGGTGGGAAGGGTGAAATGTTAGTACCAGCTTTGGATTACTGCCATGATATTTTCCACTATGCTGCAAGGACTCCAGCTTCCTAGAGGAATGCTTTGTTGTCTTCTACCACATAGTCATGAGTACACCTGATAATAAAGTGTAGCCTGAAACTATGACATCAAGTATTTTAAAATTTGTATTTCTGTATATGCCAACTAGTTTAGGGCAGTTTGTCTCTAGTGTAGGATCTGTGAGTTGACATCAGTATAAGAATCCCGGAACAGAGATTCTGTAAATGCCATTAGAAGTGGCTCATAAGCTTTTTTTATTGCAAATTATCTTCTCTGTTGTCCAACCTCTTTGCTTAGTTAAATCCTCATTCCTGTCATTGTGGGCGTTGTCGTTGTAAAGTCCCTCAACTTTGGAAACAAAAGGACAGTTCCTAAAACATGTTTGGAGGGAGAAGGGTTGGGCCTTTTTTAGGCCTTGGCTTGAAATCACCTATGGCTGCTGAAGTTGTTATTGCTGAGCAGCTTCTGGGTATTTCCGATCTGTTGTAAATCTGTTGGAAAAAATAAAAGGGGCTCATTACAGTCCTGTAAAAAGGAGGAAAATGAGAGGGAGAAGAGATGTTTGTTTCTATGCTATGAATTACTTAAATTGCATTCCCTAAGGAAATCTGCTGTGACAGCCAGGGAGTGATAGTTTGTCTCAGCAGTGACAGCAATAACAACACTGTATAGCATTCTTCACATAACTCAAGGCTTCCAAAGAGATTTTGTGCATGTGTTAGAGATACTGAAGCCAGGATGCATGAATCAGCCCAGTGAAGTTTAAAAAATACTTGTTTCTATTCATAGAACAAATTATGCCAACGTGAACCAGGAGGCAACAGAATACTTGGGCTATTTTATGAAATGGCAAAGCCAAGGTTTTGCCACTCTCATCCCTTTTGAGAAATCCACCTTATATAAAAGGCTGCCTTTGTTCTGTTAGCATAATTTCATTGGTTTCAATGTATAGGTGACAAACTTCGTTTATAGAGCTGATTTGATCAGACTAAATGGTCCGAACAAGATCTGGCTATATGATTTTAAAGGTTTCAGTAGTTGGTGAACTTTATTCATTACTTAATTCACATTTAATGTTAGAGCCTTGAGAACATAATTTTCAATTTTCATATATCAGGTCTTCAGCAGGGTTTTATGCAAACCTAGAATAAGCACCCACATAAAATATATTTTTATTTGGACACTTCAAAGTATAGATATTTGCTAATATGTAGCTATGCCAATATCCTTCAAATAAATTTTAGTGCTCAGTAAGCATTGTGTCAAGTGGAAACTCATGCCAGTTTATTGCTGTTAAGGTTTGTGATTGAGAGATGGTTGACAGTTTCATCAGTGGGAGGAACAGGAGGAACTTCTCAAGGAGTACCAGAGTATCACCAAAGAAGTTTGTGTACAGTGGAATTGCAGCTAGAGGCAATTTAACTGACTCAATTTTTGATATTCCATTTTGTCCCTTCTCTCAAGTTTTACACCATCTGGGACAGTTTCAATAATGCTAGTGGGGAACAAAATTATGGCTTTTGCTGGGCCCACTTGAATTATTTACCAGCCAAGTTCAAAACTACTCTCCTGTGAAACTTCTGTCCCTACAACTGTGTTTCTAATGTTCTGGTTACTCTCCTGCTCTGGTCTACTCCAGCTGTCCTTGCTTTGTTCTTCCTTCCTACCCTGTCCTTCTAAGGCTCTGGAGTGAGGGCTGGGCACACTGGATGGTTGGTGGGGAGATGCTTGAAGGCACTCTGATTGCTCTCATCTCTTGCACCTTGAAAATACTTGAGGGGATGGTCTGCACCCAGGTACCAGGTGTGTAGAATCCCAGAGGGGAGAAGATACAGCAAAATGATCGCTCCTGAAAGTTGTAAGGCAGGACAATGAAAAAAACCAGAGCCCATCTATCAGAATATTGAATGCAAACACTGCTGTCTCTTAGTTATTTCCTCCGGAGTGGAAAGGACTTAAGATACTTTGTCACTTAAAAGTTACACATGTGAAGGTCTGGTGTGTGGTCAAGGCTGAAAAGATGTTTATATCTCTGCATGTGCTGCTCCATTCTACAAGCAATGAGATGGTTACGTGCTGTTCTGTACCAAGAGTACATGATCACCTCTAGTGGAGCTGTGGAATGTGGTTCAAAACCAGCAGCTTTGATAAGTAATTTTAAAAATATAAATTTGTAGAAATAATAATATAAATGGTTCCTGTGTAGAATACAGCTTTAAGTGTGCCAGCCTAACCAATTGAAGACTTCTGCTTCAAAGTGGGACAACTTATGCTGTGGTTTATGTCCTTTAAATAAGTCTGGAGGAGACCCCCTAGATATCACATCCCACTCATTGCCATCACAGGCACTACACAGTATGTTTATCCAGGCTGGTATTAGATTCCTCTCCTCCTTTGGTACTGGAAGCCTGTTCAAGTTCCTCATCCTGCTGATAGCTAGAAATTCAAATAAAAGCTTTCTCTTAGCTAGTTTCTACCCGCTTGTTTTTGTGTCAGTGCTGCATGTTGGCTAAATCTTGTAAGCATTCTGCTGTTAGCTGCTCTGCACAGAGAGGAATCTTAGATTAATAGAGTGCTCCAGGAACACTTTGTGGTGTGCAGGGATAGTACATAGCAGAACTTCAATACACCTGCAACAGTAATTGGTTTTCAGAGATTTGTCCTAATGCTGCACATTCTTTTGCTCAAGGTTTTGCTGATGTTAGTGAGGATTCAGTCTATTGATGGTCTGCAATACTTAGATTTGTATTTTGTCAGTGATAATTTGGCTAGTAAAGGAGGCAATCTGTTTTGGAATGCATCTGCAAAGAATCTGTTGCGAAGGGACAGAACAGCTGAGGAAGAAGGAATTGTTTTGGTTGTCTAATAGAATGATCTTTAGGAGCATGGGCATTGACATTTGAAAGAAATAAACATATTTTCTTTTTCCAAATGGCTGCTCTTTATAAAAATGGCTCACTTGTTAGTTCACTGTCTTAAAAGATAGAAAGGAAATGTTGCTTATCTGTCTGTCTTGACTGATGGGTCAATTGTAAATATTTTTGTCCAATTAAAACCGGAGGAGAAAGGGCGAAACATTCTTGTCAAAGGTGCTTTAATTTTTCAAAGGTGCTCAAGCTTTCCAAATGTAATTTTTTTTTTTTTTCCAGCCAGGTACAAATATGAAATCGCTATCAGCACCCTGGAACTTCTTATTGTATTCCTTGACTTTCTGAATTTCACTGGTTGAGACAACCAGGCAGGCCTTATTACTAATTAATAAATTACTAGGATAAAACGGTGCAGTAAGAAAAGTAACAGGAAAGAAAACAAGTTGACTGTTGAGTGGATTTGTAATACTGGAATGTTTTGTTTTTCTCTAACAGTAGGAATTTGCTACACCTACAAAAGGTCTATAATTCAGTGTGGTGTTCTGTTAGTAACCACATCTTTCCTCATCAAGCAGAATCTAGAAACCTGTTACTGCATCAAAGCCAAGGAAAATTGTCATGTCACCGTGGCTCTAATAATTATTGTTATTACAGTAAAGCTTCACAGCCCTGCTGTGGAGAGCATGACATACACAAGCATCCAAAACCTAGGAACTCCCACCTGGCATGCTGACCCTTTCATGACATGAATTTTGGACAACCTTTGGTATCCTCAATGACTACCTAAAATCGTGGGATAAAGCCCATTTAAATTAACACAAGGTCAAGCATTATTTATGTAATGGAATGAAATACAGAGTGCTCTCATGTACTTTAAAAGACAAGTAGGATAATAAGAACTTGACAATAACTTCAGGGTTTATAGTAGAGATGGAATAACCCTGCAGTGTCTTTGTAGTTCTGCTGGGGACAAAAGGAAAAACTATGTGGATTAATTTGAAGATTTAATAAGGCAACTGGAGAGAGTAACCTGTTTTATTCCTGAACTCCCGAGTACCTGAAAGCACTCTTCCTCTGTTGGAGAAGGGAAAAAGGCATCTTTTGTCAAAAAAATCTTAAGATTTCTCTGGTGAGACATAAAAAGCAACCACATGCACTTGTACTTGAGGTTGCAGTGGTCGTGATCTTTTCAGAGAAGATCTAGAGAAGACATTACTCATTTTGTCATGATGAGCTTGTTTCTGAACTGCTGGGTTTCTCCTGAAGTTCCTTAAATGCTTTTGAGTCCTCTCTGGTGAGAATGTTGCTGCAGAGTAAAGTTCAAACAAAATTCTCTAGTGAATGATGATGGTCTAAACACATCAAGAAATGATGTAGATGAGAAGGCAAAGAAGGATGAGAATTTGGTAGCCAAAGGAAGTGCTCCAGTGAGGCTGAGTAGAGTTTGGAGAAACCCTGCCTAACTTCAGAAAGTGAATCAATCCTTAAACCAAACTACATGGTCACATCTCTGGATAAAATGAAGCAAATGGGTCCTTTGGAAAAGGAGATCAACCTTAGGGAAATACTTGGACTGCCACTTACTAATTCAAATACTGGATTTACTCAATGAGCATGGTGATGTAGTGGTAAAAGATGGGGGTTGTTTGCATTTGCAGGCAGCATGGAAGTCATGCTAAAGCTGCTGAAAGGGAAGTAGCTTGCCATTTCCTTAAGTGTAAGTTCTATCACTGTTTTTCCATTTGTGTTTTTTTCCTTAATAACCAATCCTGCTCTGTATAGTCTGAGTGTTTGCCCATCGAGATGTTCTGCTGAAGGATGGGGATCCTTGGAGTAATCTATCAAGGCAACCTGGAATACCTACAGTCAGCTAGCACTAGTGCTGGTCTCCTGATGACAGTCTGCTCAGAGTATCATGAGTACTGGATGCTTCCTAAACTACTTACTGAATTAGTTGCTTGATCTTTTTAGCAGGAAACCTATTGTTTAATTTGTAGAATTGAGTCACAGAAGCTATTTCCTGTCTAATGAAAACACTGTCCTCAATTATCCCAAATACTGCACAATTTTTCTATTAAAAAAGTTTTTATTGAGAATGAAATTCTGATACTTGCTTTTTCTTTCTTTGAATTGTATTTAAAGTTGTTAGATCTGATTCTCCCATTAAGCATTCTTGGCCAAATAAAAAGTTGTCAAAAGCTCTGGAAGCCATAGCCAAATGGGACTCTGAATTGCATTTCCATCTTCTAAAAGACAGTTGGAAAGATAACTGTGTGGGAAGCGATCCACTGCAGGGAACAGTCATGTCCTGGCAGCGAGGATGGACCAGATGACCTAATTTCTCTTTTCCATTAGAGTTGTCTCTGATTCCCCAACTAGTCATGCAATCACATGACTGACAACAAGGATAAAAAAATATGAAGAATGTATCTCCCAGTGTAACAAATAAATCCTGTTATCGTTGATTCCATCACCTTGCAAGCACTGATGAATTGAATGCCTTAGAGTCCTATATCATTATGTTGGTCTTTTAGATGAAACCCTTAAAACTGACTTGCCATCTGCTCTGCCTGGAATTCAGCACTGCTTCCTCAGCTGCATGAGACATCTGCTTGGTGCAGTTGATGTGTGGATAGAAGCAAGACTTGAGAAGAAGAGCTCAAAGAAGCAGTTGCAGGGATATTATAGTCTATTGCCCAGTTTTAATACTGGGCAGTAGACTCCTCTACAAGATTTTGGAAGTGCAGCACTGTGCTGACTACTTGTCTGTTATCATACCTTGTATACATATGACATGGGCATGCTGTGCCAAAGTCTGCAGTTGGTTAGACTGGCCTTAAGATGGGTTTTTGCAGCTGTTTATAAATCAGTCATGACCTGGCTGTCATGAAGACTTTTTTTCCCCCCCATTACTTCATGCTTCTTGCTGGCTGAACAGACTACCTGTTCTCCCTCAGCCAGGTAGCTCGAGGTCTTCTAGTGTCAGATCTTGTCTGCAATATGAAAAATTTTGGAATCAGCATACTATCAGGGGCTAAGTCTTTGAAATACATTTTATTAACATAACCTCATGCTGCAGAGTTTGTACATGGAATCTTATTCCCACTTGGTGCATCCCATCTGTAAACATTCTCCGTTAACATTATTCACATCATACCTCCAAACAAAACCGAACACGAAGGCCAAAGAATCCTGACTGTAGCATTAAGATGATAATGGATTACAAGGATGCACTTAGAAACACCTGCATCTAGGCAGAGAAGGGAAGGGTACAAGATAAAGAACTTTAAAAAGCAGAATACACAGACCAATAAAATACTTTGCTGTTTTGATGGAAACTACACAAAACCACTGTATTGTCTGAAAGAGGATGTTGAGATCCTTCACACTGATTTGCAATTACTAGATGGATGCTCATCTAGCCAACTCAGATCCAGGAGTTTGCCTCTCAGATCTACTTTGGAAGAACTGTGGTAAGGTTGATTTCCTCCTTGGTAAGAGAAAGTGGAGTAGAGTGCCTCTTGCTAGGACTGTATGTCATACACTTTCTACTACTGCAGAAACCAAGGGCCTCTGCAATGCCCAATCTCTCCTGACCTCTTCTTGTATCTTATTTTTTTTTTCATAGCTGTGGCTCTCAGTCTTTTTCTTTAGGTATTTTGGGTCAGAGGATGTTGAAAACCTGTTTTTTAGCTTAGATTTATTGACTACACATTTTATGGGGCCTTCTGAAGTAGATGTCTATTACAGACTTACTTGGATGTATGAGATTGGACAAGTCCTGTGTTCCTTTGGCCCTGATAATCAGTTCTTTCCTACTCATGTAGCCAAAGGAAGCACTCTCTCCTCCCTGCCACCTGTGGGGCCACAGACAAGGACGAGATACAGGGATGTCAATTGTTTTCCATGCCCTGCATTCTTCTTCTAAAGTATTTTCCAATGCAAAGCAATCCCAATTTCGAAACAATGAGAAAAAATCTTCAAACTCTTAAGAAATATAAATACATGTGTATTATAAAAATATCATTGGTTAACAAGAAAAATACTGTGATAATGAATAAAATTTAACATTTAGAGATGAGGAGTATCTGACTACTGAGGGACCTTTGTGGAAGGAATCACCAAAAATTAAAAATCTTACATTTAACAGTGTATTTCCTGTTTGTTCCTGCTTGTTTTTTTCCCTTGACTTGTGAAGTTTTTCCATGTTTTCCTTTTCCAAATGGAATAGAGAAATTGCTGCTGTTTGGGGAAACTGCCTCAGAGACCTGCTTCACTGAGATGAAAGTAACTGGTAGATGCAGTTTGATGTATTTTTGTTTGTTTCTCTTCCTTGTCACTCAGCTTTCATATCCATTTGCACCTCCCACTCCCAAAACTCCTGTTTGCTATTAGTAATTTGTTTACTTACTTTCTTAATTCAAGGATCCTCGGCTTAAAAACTCTACATGTTGCTTCTAAACAGTGTTGTGGGATAAAATGTATCAGTCTGAGCCTTACAAATTACATCAATCTAAAGGCTGTGCTGAATCATACTCCCTGCCAGTGATGTCTGAAGACTTTCATTAAATGGGAATTGCTGGGGTACAAAGCTCCAGTGGCAGCCTGTCCTCCTGGGCCACGTCTCCTCTGCTGACGACCAGTTCCTGCACTGGATACATGCTCTGGAGGATCCCTCTGAGGTCACAGTTATGCAGTCAATTTAGTCCAACACAAATCCATACTGCCTTTGAAACCCTCTGCTGTCTCATCTCTGCTTGTCCCTAGTGTCCCTCTTAGGCTGGCATCAGACAGCCTGAATGCAAAACCACATGCAAGGATGGACGCCTTTCCCTTCTCCCTCCCCCACCCACATGCTGACCCCCACACTGCATGGTTCCTCAGGAAGAGAAATGCATGGGAGGACAGGCCAGGAGCACTCCTCCTCCCCATGCCAATGCAAATTATGATGAATGATGTGGCTACATAACAAAAACCCAAGTACAAGGACTTTTTAACATTCCTACTTGACAGACTCAAGGCAGGTTTATTTGTCTAGTTTGCACTGGATTCTGAGTCTGGTCTTGTAATGTTTATTGTTGGTTCAAAGTGAGTGACACCAGATTCTCACTCATGAGGCTGGATGATCAAAGTCTCTTTAGGAGTAATATCTTCTAGAGGTGAAAGCTCCTGAGTCTCAAACTGCACAAAAAGAAGAGTTGTAAACAAAAGACAAAAATTAAGATCTCCACCAAGGAAAGAAGCTTGGTATCCTTAGCAGAAGTGTCAATCCAAATGACACCCTAGCAGAACACAGGGATGGTCAGCAAACCTGTTTTATAACAATTTCAGGTGTTCTGCATGATCCAATTTCTTTTTACCTTCACAAGTTGGGCTTAAGGGTAAAAAAAATTTAAGCATCAAAAGACAAATCTTGTTTACAGTCCTCCCGTGCTTTATTATGTGGGAGGCTGTTTCTGTACTGTTCCAGAATGAAATGTCCTGGTAGTGATGCCTGTAATCAAGGAAACAGGAGAATATGGGATTAATGCAAGAAACAAGATGAGCTGATAATTAACCACAGAAAATTACTTCACTAAAGAAGTTTTACTTATTAAATGGAAACAATCTAGAGCAAGACTCCTGTTACTTTGAAGTGAGAAGTGGATTTGGAATCCTCTCTTTAAAATTAAAACCTAAAAGATGCACCATATTCATGAGAAGTAAAAGGTGGGAAAACAATAAGTAATACACCAAATAGTTTCAGTTGTGCTAGTGTGTGTGTACTGAAACATGTATTTTATTTATAAGTATTTTGTCTTATATATATTGTTTGTGTAGATATGTGTATTTATTTATGAGATTTGACCATGTCTGCTTGCAGAGGACTGATGCATTTGATGTTGGAAATTAGTTATAATCAGATGCTAACAACTTTTGGTTACTAAGGGCCTAGGCTGACCCCATGCCAGTAACCACACATCATTAGCTGTAACTTTGCAGTCCTGTGAGCCACTCCTGCCTTTGCATAACCCAGATTTCCGAACTCAAACAGGGACAGAAAATGTTGTTAAAATTTTGTACTAAATACATTACTTTAATTATGGTGTCTTGGGTGAAGACTATTTAGAAACCACATTTAACAGTAATTACTGGTCATGTTGTCTGGGAAAAGCATAAATAAAAGTTGAAATCCTTAGAGATAAACTTGTCTTTTCTGGCTGTTCTTGTATACAGGTAAGAACAGCCAGTTTACTCATTAATTCAATTTAACTTTTCAAATAGCTCATTTGAACATGGTTTAAGTTATGGTAGGGAATACTAGAAGTTTGCACAGTGAAACAGCACTATAAAAGCAATAAACTCATGCAAAATAAAAAAAACTGCTCAGGTTTACTTACTGCCATATATGCAGTATCTTTGCATTAATAGGAGCAAGACAAGTAATACACATTTAAAGATCTTACAAAACATCTCCTCATACTTGAACTGTTTTTCTACATTGCATAAATCGCACACACACATTTATAAAGTACAGCTGTTTGTTTATGGCTTCATACTTTACTGATTATGACTTTTTATAGCTTAACATCACGCCTGCGTTGCTCTTATCATTACACAATGCTGTCAGCCACTAACAAGGCAAATATTTTAATAAAAGCAGCTTAGTTTCAATAATGCTTTAGAGTCATAAAAGCAGTAAGGCTGGAAGGGACCTATGGAAATTACATGGTTCACATCTCCTCTCAGAGCAGGTCCAACTTCAAAGTTACAGGTTCCTCAGGGCCTTGTCTTTCAAACACACATAATACTAAATCATCCCACTACTCTACATAGCATTAAAAACATTAATGCAGTCAGTTGTTCTCATTAATCACTAACAAATACATTAAAGTTATCCTGTGTTAAAACTACCCACTATACTTATTTCATCATACCTAAACAGCAGTGTTGCTGGGGTTTTTTTCTCTCAAGACGTTAATTTCTTTTATTTTTATACTATCTTATTTTTGTTTTAGACCCCTTATTTCAAAAGTCATTAAGTGCAAATAGGTTTGTATAGTCAGTGGTGGTGTTTTTATTCTTGGGGAACTACCATTGCATTCTGGAGATTGGGGCTTGGTGAATTACGCTTTAGACTATTGCTTAGGTACTCAGAAAAGCCAATAATCTTTATTCTCAAGGGGAAAAGACCTGGATTTGTGTCAGCTGTGGTAAATGAGAAAACCTGTCCAACAGCAGCACACTAAAATTCAACTGGTTTAATTTTGTTCTAATCACTTTAGTGTTGTAAAAGGCCCTGAAAAGTGATGTTTTCTTTAAACTCAGTATAATTGCTTCAGAAACAGCAGCAATGCATCCTTGCTTACACTGGCTCCAGCAATGTTTCTCATCAAAACACACAGAAGAACTGACTTTTGACAAAAAGGATGGTTTAATTTGCAGTGGACAGTCTGCTGGTCTTACTGATTCCTACTGGGAAATGAATCCTACAGCAAGGCCTCTGCCAGTACAGCTGGCAGATGCTGGTACAGGCATCTGATCAGCCTGTAATCCTGACAAAGGCACCTAAGCAGGATGACCACTGCTACAAGAGTCCAGAGGTCTTGTGCAGACACGGCTGCCCTTAAACGGAAAATATAAGTGGAGGCCCATGGGATCCCACCACAAGTGTTTGCCTGTGTCTCAATTTTCTCAGTCAGCTGTCTTGGAGGAGTCTTCCAGACAATCCAGAAATCCAACAACTGCAGACCTCAATTCTGCATAACTATTTACACCTTCCACTCCTTTTTTCACCTGTATTTGTGAACACAAATAAATTTTAAAAACCCAACCAGCCAATAAAATAAACTATGAGTGTACCTAAGAATTCAATGCAATTTAATTACAAACACAAACAAGGATAAACCATATTCAGCATCATCTAACTGGCCAAACTGGAACAGTTTTTGTGAAGCTCAAAGGGAAAAGGAAAGGAGAAGAAGGTGTCAAGGAGACAAGAGCAAGAGCAAAAGCACTGATGACACTACAGAGTTTGGGGTTTTATTTCTCTTAAACTTCTTCTTGGTCACCTTATTGACCTCCTCATCTTTCATGGCCCTTTTTATAACCTGTTTCAGGCTCCTTCATTGCCCTGATCCCACGGGTCATCTTTTCTCAGCATCCCAGATAAAACCAGAAGAGTTACCCAGTGTTGATCTCTGGCAGCAGAGTAAGTTTGATTCAGCTGAAGCCAGGTACCCAAGTAGCACAGGATCAGAATTAGGCTTTCCCTGTGTGTCTTAGAGATATGAACTGTATCCTTTGAACCACATTCTTGATGATATTTGTCACACATTTCCTCAGCAACTTCAAAAGTGTTTGAGTCCTTTAATTACAGTGCTGTTTACCTACTATCTTAACTAACAGGCATTTGCTCAGAACAGACATTTTCTCAAACACTCCCTTTATTATCTTTTCCCCCAAGCCCAAAAATAATTTACAAAGAGCCATATTAACATCCCTGGTTAAATATAAAGCAGTATTCTTTTGAGAACAAAAATATTAGAAGAGTGATAACTGAGTATGAGTTTCAGTCCTAGACTTGCAGTAAACTCTGTGCTTGTGCTTTCTGCTTTAGGGACCTTAGAAACTTCTGCCTACTAGTTCTTCACCAGTAACAGTTTGCAGTCATGTGTGAGAAACACGAGCTTGGTGTCACTTTTCATAAAGAAAATTACGTAAGATAATAATTTAAAAATGGGTCTAGCACTGTGCTTGTTTTCAGGTTATTTCCCAGTCCTTTTAAATTTGTGCTTTAAGACAGCAGGTGTATAATAACTATGAACACTTGGCTCTTGCACTGCACATCTAATATATATCAATATCCATGTTCTACCACTGGAAAACTGATTCACATGCAGAAAGGTGAGGAGATTTAGATGGAGTCTCTTTAATGGTACCTTAAGTTAGTTACAGTTGAAGTATTTTGGCCAGTGGTTTCCTTACTGTGGCCCATGAGCCACTGGTATGGACTCTGCAGAATCATATGAAAACATAGTTTTAAGTAGAATTTTAATAACAGGGTACAGTAAGTTTTTAGAGTTGACTACACTCCAGTGGTCCAAACTGTTTGGAGATTCCTGACCCAGTCTGACATCTGTGATTACAGAATTACCAAAGTGGTCCCAGCTGCCTTGTAATGGCAGAGCTGTGTTACCAGGGTGATCTAAGCTACAGCCTAGTGAATAACACAGTTGCTGGCAATATTTGCTGACCCAGAGGGCAGGTCTCTCGAGGCTCTTTACTACCACTACACAGAATATACTTCCAACCAAACCACTGCAGGTAGGCCAGGAGAAGGATGAAGAGCCTGCACAGGTGTCGAAGGGAACATGCCTTCTAGCACCAGTGTCCTGCAGCAGAAGTGTCCCTTGGAAGTGCCCTTCTCCTAGTCTTCCTGCTGTGTGTCCTATATCAGATCTGGCTGCTGAGCACATCCCAGAGCAGTGTAATCGGGCAGGGCTGGGGAGTGGCGATTCTATGAGTCACATTTCAAGCACACAGAACTGAAAGCCCTGCAGTGGAGAGAAATGAGGCACCATGAAAATGAGACATCAAAGGCATATAAATAAGAAGACATATTAAAAAAATTGTTGAAATCGCAGCTGATGGGCAGGTGACTCTTGAATCACACACAGGTCTTAAGAAGTTCAAATGCAGCTCCTTCACCAAAGCTCCATCATGAGGATGGCCAGTCTGGGTCACCTGAACCCTGACTGTTGGACGAAGGGAGCCAGTGGTGCTCCTGAGTCTGACATCAGTAGGCTGTCTACTACATGTGTATCTATCTAACACACATGTAGGCCCATTTTGCAGTGCTATCCCAGATGCAGGCTGCTCATAGAGATTTCCTTTTCTTCTTGGAAACAGGTGGCATGTGTGAATTCTGGTCACATGAAGATTTTGACATAGTGTTCATAGACCCAAGGCATTTGGTGAACTTTTCTTTGCAAAGAAATGATTTAAAAATAAATCCTCTTGGTCTCATTCACATACTCAGGAGAACTATTTTGTCTGAAAGAACTGTGAGGAGTTGGATCCAGATTTCCTGCTCAGTGCAGGCACTTACACCTATTCAGAGTGTGAAGTACTTGCTGGCCTGGAGCAGCAATGCTTCACACTTATGTTGCTCAGATACCAGTGAGTTGACAGGGTCAAAAATAAGTAAGGAGAATGAAACCTCTGAACAGGTTGATCGTTTGTAGACACTAAGGACTACAGCAGCTCAGCAAAAAACTGCCTGCATTCCTCCCATTCTGGGGCAAATGGGTTCATTCAGTCAGTGGCGCAATTCAGGGTAACTGCCCTGTCCTTCTGCTGCAAATTCACCAGGTCACTACACAAGATCCTCTTGTCCTGGTCTTTCCCCTCTGCTGAGGCTTTAAGATGGTGCCCAGAGCAGCATTAAGACCAACACATAACTTCTCATTGTACAGAAGGAGAATCACTGCAACATCCCATCACAGCAATTTTTTCAAGAGCATCTGATTCTGCAAGAGGCTCAGGACTCCAGTTCCCACCGTGGAACTCAAGGAAAATGCAAGGTCTTATTTGGTTGGCTCAGGCATTTGTCTCTTTTCAAGCAACTCTCGATGACACCACATTCACAAGTGTGGTCTACTACAGCTCTAATTAGGAATAGCAAGCAAAGTCTAATGCTACATTCCATGTATTCCATGAATTGTTCGGTGTTTGAGACATTGCCAAAAAAACCCTAGAAGGCACAAATCCATTCCAGCACAGCCTTTTTCTAGCCCACTCTTTTTCTGTTTCTTTGTAATGCAGATGGTACAGAATTCAATACATTAATTTTCCATAGCATGTTGAAGTCTCCGCTTACACTTAAATCTCATACTGCCAACCTAGCTAGCAAGGGAAAAAAACCCAGGAGTACCACCTTTCAACTCCCATGCATGAGAATAAGTCTCACTTGTGAAGCCACCAAATACTGATTTCAGTTTTCCCAAAAGAGTTTCATATGTCTCTTATAAAGCTTCCCATAAAATTCTAAGCCTAAACAGGGACTGTTCATATGTATATATAGACACAGTACATATACACACACAAATGTAGAACCAAAGCAGTCTGCATAAGGTAGAGTGCCAGCAGATCTTTCCAAACCCAAACATGTGCAAATTTAATCAGTTAAATGTTTGGGGGTGTTTGTTTGTTTGTTTGTTTACTATGGTAGGTGTCCAGTTGTCCAGCTGACAGGTTTTGCTTAGGCTGCTGGAGTGTACTGGCAGTCAGTTCGCTCTGTGTCTCATACACCAAAGTAGTACAGCTGGAGACTGGCCCACATTTATTTACTTTCCACAAGGTCCACATTAGCTGCCTTTACATTAACAATACTCCTGGAATAATGCCTGGTCCTAATGTCTGATCACAAATACTACCCAGAAGAAATATATTTCACCTTGTACTTAGATTCTCTTTTCTTCTATTAAATTTCACATCAAAGAAGCTTTTTCTTAGGAGAGAAAATAGAATCAATAAAAGTATCAGATGTCCTCTGAAGAGCAGGAATTGATACCAGAGATGTTAACTTCCACCAGTGTCTGTGACAGCTGTTGTGTGGGTAAGAGAAATCACCAGGATATACGTTAAATCAGCAGGATGTATTTTAGAACCAGAACATAACAAAACCTGGGAATTTGAAATTAGGTCCAGTTCTTTTTTTTCAGGTGGTTTTTTTTTTTTTTACTGTAGCCATGAGTGTTACCAAATAATTGCACTGATGAAATTGATTGCATTGATACCAAATAAACAAGGCCAAGAAATGGACCTTTGAGCTTAAAAGGAAGTATGTTGCTCTGTGGCATTCACACATATTTATAAATGTGATCAAGCAGAAGAGAATGTGTCTCTCCATTATACATTGCAAGGTCTTTTCAGGCCAAATTTTGTGAAGTGTGCTCAGTGGAACCTGAAGCCACATGACCTGTTAACATTGATGCTAACAGAACTGTCTAAATTACAAAAAGTGATTTAGGATGAGTTTCAAAACTGCATCTTGCTTCCATTTAAAGCAGTGTCACAGCTCTTGTTCTCTGAACAGGGCTGGTATGCCTGTGAAAGTATGAACCATCTTGCCAGAGTGTATCCATAGATGTCTGTAAAGGTGAGAAAGGCATGTGTGAAACTACCCAGGAAATCATAAAGTGGTTTATATTCATCATCCTGCCATGGAACACTAAGAAACTCTGGAAAGCTGGTGAATCTTAAATATGTATGTCCAGTTGTATGTCCAGTTGTAAGATAGTAGTAAGCTTTAAATATGGGAAGGTATTTTCTGTTTCCCTTAAGATCCCTATTAGGACAAAAAAGCGCACCAGTCAGATGGCAGAAGTATCTTCATTATTTATACTTAAACATGTGCCACCTTTCCTGAAAACTGGAAAGGAAGAGCTGGAAGACTGGCAGCACCATCTCCTGGCAGATAAAAGAAATAGGGACCACTTCGTGTCAAGAGTGTAGGGCCAAGTAATTTCTTTGTGGATTTTAAAAACACTGTAGCAGGAAGTAACTTCACAAGAGTATATCCCCTCCCTAGGAAGATTAACTTTGATATGTTTCAGGAAAGAAAAGCATAAGGTGTTATTATAATTACAGGGAACATATGCTCACAATAATGAAGAACAAATTCAGGTTGCTTCTGCGTTTAAAAAGCTCTCTCATGTTGGTCTCTGCTTTCCTTTGTGATGAAGTAATAGCAGATTTCAAAACTAGCACAGGAGGTAAGTCAGTCCAGTTGCAGCATATTTGTGTAGTCCTGGAAGACCTCAAGAGACCATAGAAGTTCCTCGAAGTCAGAAAATATTGGAATACGTATATTTCAAGAGTTGTATCCAAATTTCTGTCTTGCTGAGTAGGTAGGGGAAATGTTGGGAAATGTACTATTAACTCATGGATCACTAATGTGGAGTGCTAGTTTGCATATTTTGAAAGTGACAATAGGCCAAACAGTGCTAAGTAAGGGTGAGGCCTTTGAAGTAATGAAACGCTGTATGGGAAAGAAAAACATCTATGGAGATAAAAGAGGAGACTATGATGACTTGGTGAAAGACAGACATGGAAGAGAACAGAGGAGAAAAAAGAGGTAAGGAAGAGAGAAATCACAAAAACTTCAGAACTGGTGTGCCACAGGAGTCCAGACCTCATTTACCAGCAAGAGGGAGAAGACAACCTCAGCAATCAGGCCAAAGTATACCAGTCTTCTGCCTGTTAACTCCTGCAGACCTGTTCTTGCTGTTAGGTCTCTGTTCCATGGTATGAAACAAACGTGAAGCCCTCCTTGTGCTACATAAACATGGATGATGTTTTGCTGTTGGGTTTTTTCTGTGTTTTGGAGGTTATTGCACGTTGAGAAACTCCCAAGTGCTTTTAAAGAATTTTTTTTGTCTTTTTTTTTTTTTTTCAGAGGGTCATGAAAGTGGAAGGGACTTACGAACTTACTCATTCCATCCTTCTCCCAAAGTATGAATACTTCTTATAAGTCACCGCACTTCCCAGGACTTCGCCCAACATAGGTTCAAAACCCACACATAATACAGGTTTCAATAATTCCCATGGGAAAATATGCAGCTTTATGAAGCCTACATCTCCCACATGGGTAGGGAGGAGCTCTGCTTATCTCTTTAGCTCAGAACCAAGATCAGGACTTTTTCCTCGGGGGATCATTTACTCTTCAAACATTCACAAAACAAAGGTAATCCACCATCTTCCTCCAGGGTGTGCCACAGAATCCACCTTCCTTTCCAAGCAAACTACTAATCTGTATATTTTATGAATCACTCTGAGTAGTGGATTTACCTCTTTTACCAAACAGTTGTTCTTAAAGAAACCCTTCTTCTGAACAGAGTCAGTTACCCAGCTAGCTGTCACTCCACATATCCAGCTTTTATTATTAACACAGGGAAACACACTCACTGCCTATATATATTAAATTATTTTGGTTTTTTTATTCAATGTGCTGCACTTGTGCTATTCCTCACCAAAATACACTATGTGCTGTTTCCCATTAATTCCTAATCATATCCTATGTATTTACATCCTTGTTTAGTCCCTACTCGTGTCAATAAAATGGCTCAAATTCCTTACTGTGGGAAGGAAAGAACACATTTCTATTAATACTGAGTATCAACACGCTCCAAAAGTGGTCTTGTACTGGACACAAGATGATATATTTGTAAAACAAATTAAGATTTAAAAAAAAAAATCATCACACTCAGACATGCCATTAAACTAACCTACTGATACCAAATCAATTACTGTTATTAATGTGGAATAAACAATATTGCTAAATCAATGACAATTTTCATAATTACGATATACTGTTATGCTATTATTAAATAGCAATAGTCTGAACACTTTAACAATTCCATTGTGATTGGCTCTGGCAAAGTCCAAATCACAGTTCTATAACTCTAAAAATATGTACTGGCAATCAACTTCTACTATTAAAGTGCCTTGAAGGAACAAGTCAGTGGGAAAATTCAAGTGATAAGAGAAAAATAAACTTTTTACCTGGCTTTCTGTATCTTCCTTCACAAGTTACAAAATACTGAGAGATAGGATAGTCCATCCATTGATAAAAGAAATGGACCTGTACTGGGACCTCTGAAGTCCAATATGTGATCTGAAAATTGGGATAAATTGTTCACAGATAAAACAACACTCTTCCAAAAAGTTCCGCCTAAAGTTGATTCTAAGACTTGCAGAAAGACCCTGCAATATTAAATCACATCTGATAAAATGGCAAATGAAAATTGTTTATAAATGCTATATGTAACCTTCACCAAATACTCACAGTGATGAGCACTTGTTTAGTTGTTATTAACCTAAAAAGAGATCTTAGAAAGCTGGTGAAGTATCATCTACCTGAAACTTCAACTCTGTACTCAGTGGAGGTCAAAAATTATGGAAAGTCACTAGAATCAAGACAAGGATAGAGCAAAAGTATTTATTATTTACTACAGAATGGCTATACTATATCAAAAAACAAACAAAAAAAAACACTAAAAAACCCCCAAAAACCAAAACCCAAAAGCCAGGAAGATGTTTAGATTACACACAAACATGAAATAATCACACACAAGGGAAGACTAACCAAAATATGACATTTCATTTGGGGAAAAAAACTAATCAAAACTATATATCAGAGGGTTATGGTAGATCTCATGACTTACATCAAAGGATGTCATAAAATGCATAAAACTCAATTATAAATAATTTTCAAGAGGATCTGATATTATTTCAATAATCTTAGCGTACCAGGTGCCAGAAGCTGAAACCCACCAACCAAACTGGCTACAAAAACAGTACTGAGAGATGATAAAGCCATGGTGAAAAACCCAGGAGACCCTACTGACTCTGTGTTCCTCTGTTGGAACACTTCATCGTTGGCCTTATCTCTGGTCTGTTTCAAACTGAGATGTTGACTTAAAAAGAAGTTCATGACACAAAACAAACAGTGACTAATTCTCAACAGACACTGTTCACCCAGGAAACTCAATAATTCTAATTGTGCAGTGAAATTCTAACTGTGGTATAAATTCTTGCTTAAAATTTTCTGGGCATCTAAGAAGTGGATTGTATCGAATGTTACATTATTTTTTAAAAATTGTTCTAAGGGGAAGCTGGAGAACTAGTGACCATTAAAAGTGACACCTATTCTGCACAGACTAGTACAACTATAATTATTGCATACGTGGGGAGATGTGATTTACCAGGGAAAGGTCAACAAGGGTTTTGTCAACATAGTTCTTGCCAAGAGAAGTCTTGCCTTACAAACTCAGATTGAAGTCTTTTGAATGTGTCAGCAAGCACTTGGATAAGAGGAATTGCAGAGGTACAGTTTGCTGAGATTTCTGACAGACTTTCAAGACTTTCTTGCCAAAAGTTCTTAAGGAAACTAAACAACCACAGGATAAGAGAGAAGATTCCAGCATGGACTGAAATGCATTTAAAAGACTAACACACGGTCAGTACATGGTCATGTACATAGTACATCGTCAGTTTTCACAACGAAAGGAAGTCACTAATGCACCTTCACATCTCTGTGCTTATTCATAAATAATCGAAGGTGAGGAGTGACAAGACAAAGATTGCTGAAGATGTCTTGTTATTCATGAAAGGAGAGAAAAGGTGTGGGTGAGAATTGCAGAAAGACCTTCCTCTGTTCAGGGCTCATTCACCCACACTGATGCTCCACCATATGGGGGACACATTGGCTCTGGCACAGGAAACAGAGACCCCCAGGCTCTTCTAAAGCCTCACTCAGACCCTCTGTGTCATCCGGAATAGCACTGGACACCCACATGTGGGCAACTGAACAGAGCCCTCAGTGCCTGGCAGGAAAATGACAAATGATCATGAAGACAGATCTAAAGCCATGCACATGGGGAAAAGACAGTCTTACATCACATGTGGAATAATGCTGTCTGAGCTGACCACTACACGTCAGGAGTGAGAGCTGAGCAGTTTCATGTTATTTGTAGGACAATGCCAGCTCAGTGGAGATCAACAGCACATTGAATATTCAGAAGCAATATTGACAATAAGGCAGGTAATATTGTTATGCCTTATGTTATAAGGCATGCTCTTTGGGAACAGTTGAGTCATGGACCCATCACTTACTATTTGTACTAAGTGCCACAATCCTCAGTTGTGCTAAGGAAACTACACAAAACCTTGTAAATCACCGAGTACAGTCACTCACATGGGCTGGGGAGAAGCTGCAAATGCAGCTGTGAGTGGCATCGCTCAGCCTGCAAGACCTGAGAGCATCAGGGTCCTGCCCAGGCAGGTCCACACCCCATGCTGTCCCTGGAGAGGGCTGCAGAACTCAGAGCCTTCTCCCTTTCCAGAGGCCTGTTCCCGCCCTGGGAAAACCATGAGGGGGCTGTGGTGAGGATATCCCAAGAAAGCACATGCCCTCAGCAAGGAAGAGCATTGCCAGCAGGTGGGAGGAGGTGATCCTGCCCCTCTATTCAGCCCTAGTGAGGCACATCTGGAGTTCTGTGTCCAGTTCTGGGCTCCTCAGTGCAAGAGAAACATGGAGCTCCTGAAGCAGGTCCAGCAGAGGCTACGAAGATGATTACAGGACTGGTGCATCTCTCTTACAAGGAAAGGCTGAGAGAGTTGGGCCTGTTCAGTCACAAGAGATGGCTGAGATGGGACCTCATCAATGTGTTTAACTATCTTAAGGGAAGGTGTCAAGAGAATGGAGCCAGACTCCTCTTGGTGGTGCCAAGCAATAGGAAAAGAGGCAACAGGCAGAAATGGATGCTCAGGAAGTTCCACCTGAACATGAGAAAGAACTTTATTGTGTGTGACCAAGCACTGAAACAGATTGTCCAGAGGCCGTGTTGTCTCCCTCCCTAAGTATACTCAAGAACCGTCTGGATGCAATCCTGTGCCATGTGGTTTACCATGACCCTGCAGGAGCAGGGAGGCTGGGGCAGACGCCCCACTGTAATCCCTTAGGCTCTGCCCCATCCCATGTCTCCATGAGGGCAGCACTGACCGCCTCACGCCCCACAGCAGAGCCGGTGCCTCCCCTCCGCACCGCCCCCCGCTCAAGATGGCGGCCCCGCCCGTCCCACAATGCCCCGCGCGCAGCTGCCGCGCTTCCGGGTGCGGGCCCAGGACGGCGGCGGGCTCGGCGCAGCGGGCGGAAGGCGAAGCTGTCCCGAGTGGATGCGAACGAACGGGCGCGCAGTGCCGGAGGAAGCCGCGCCCGGACCATGAGGCTTCGACTTTGGCTCGTCCTGGCCCTGGTGCTGCTGTGGGGGCCGGGCGGGCTGGAGGCGCTGGGGCACTCGCAGCGCCCGCAGCGCTACGGTGAGGGCAGGGCGCGACCACGGCAACCGCGGAGGGGAGGGGAGAGAGGGAAGAAGGAGGGAGAGACTACTGCGACGGAGCGGGGGGGGGAGGCACGGCACCCCCGCCTCTGCCGCGGGTTAGTGATGGGTGATGTGTGGAGTGGGGTAGAGCACTCTTTTTGCTGAAGGCATCGCTGATGGGCCGTGTTTGGGGTTACTGCTCGCTGCGGGGAGGCAGGGAGACACCATTGTCTTCACTCTCGAGGTCTGCTGAAGAGTTTTCCTCACAGGAGTTTGCGTTCTGTTAAGGCGGGATAATCGCAAAATACGTCGGGTAGGAAGGGACCACAGTGGGTCGTCTGGTCCAGTCTCCATGCTCCTGCAGGGTCATCCTGGATCATATTCCACAGGATTGCATCCAGGCGGTTCTGGACTATCTCCAGTGAGGGAGACTGCACAACCTCACTGGGCAAAATCATATAAATGGCTTCCCTTCACAGTTCTGTCTGGAGAGTCACCAGAGAGCCCGAAGCCATTGGAGCTGAAAGTGACCTCTAGAAAAGCTTGACTGGAGGAGAACCGCTGCTTTATTTAACTTCGGTAAACAGTTTTGCGTCTGAGCTGCTTTGCAATGAAGAAGTTGCAGACTTTTGTTTGATAAGCAAAAGCTTGTCACTGAAATGGCAGATGGGCTCTTGCAAGAGGCAGTGGTCGTGTCTAGCCCTTAAGACCCATTTTTTACACACTTCTTGGATCCTTGTCTTTGCTCCTTTTTTTCTCCTCTCTACCGTAGTTCCTCATCACTGGAGCAGCAAAATTTTTGTTTCCTTTAAAAGCTTTGTCTGGCCCCACATGAAAACTCATGTTTTGAAAATCAAAGGTACAAAAATGATCTTGTGATAAGTTCTGTTGGTTTCCTTGAGTCCATCACTATGCAGGGTGAGGATTCAGATGTGATGATGCTGACATTCAAGTTGACAACTGAACTGTCTAAAGACAGTCTCCAAACATTGTTCCAGTGATTAATCAGCTGTACATTCTCACAGAGATATTTGTCCTGCCTCCAGTCGGTGAGGCCAGCAGGGACTGCTCCAAGTCTCCTTTCTTGGCTTAGATCTCTCAGCACAGTTTCTGACAGGTGTCCAGGGTGCACCTCTGCCCTCTCCTGCACCCGAGGTGGATTTGTGGTTCTGTGCACACCTCAGCAGTTGGTGGCTGCAGGGACCTGGGAAGGATGGGGCTTAGTGGTGGATGCTCCAGGAAGTGTAATAGAAACAAAACAAACACAGCGTGTCCTTTCAACATCAGGCAGGTCAGTGAGGTCCTGAACAGAGGTTGCATCTTGGGCTGTCAGATCTCCATGCCTTTTAAAGGACCTGTCTGCTATGAGTTTGCGCAGTCTTTATATGACAGCTTTTATTTTCTTGGCTCATGTACCACCATGCCTGGACTATGAGCTATTCAATTTTATGAAATACTGCATGGAGGAAAACCTTCTTTCTTCTTTTTCTAAACGTTGACCATTTCTGCTGTCAGAAATTGTCAATATGGAAGAATTACTGATTTTCTTCACGCCTTTAGTGACTTACATACCTATGTAATCTGTCTCATTTGTACTATCTTTTTTTTTAAGTGAGAAAATATTAATCTATATGATAATTCTTAGTATGAGGAAAGAATCATGACTTTATTGGTCACTTTTTTCTATATATTTTGTGTTGGATTTTTATTTATTTGAGATGTATGATCAGGACTGCAGGACACCATTTGTAATACAAAGGCAGCATAAATTTGTAATGATGAGTGCTTTTGATTTTGTTTCCTTTCTGAGTAATTTTTCATCTTCAATAGTCACTCCAAGCTCTATTTTCTTTGTGGGTTTTGTTGTTTTGTTTTGTTGCTATTTTTTTTTTGCTTTGAGTGGTAATAATTATACTGAAATACTTGGCTATGTAAATACAGTGAGGAATTATTTTCCTCATGTGTTATTTTGCACATTCATACCTTGAATTTTATCACACATTTTGTTTCGTTGTCTAGTAAACTAAATTTACAAAAGTGTTTTGTGAGAGAGCTTGAAAAATCCATGTGTGCTACATTAGCTGCTACTTCTATCCACACTTTACTCCCATACACACACACACACACATATATATATATATATATATGCTAATACATAGGAGGCACTACTTCCCTAGTATCTTATTTAGCCCTGGGTCTAGTAATTTACACTTTGTTGTTATTATTATCTGTTTACCAGGTCAGGACATTGAATGTATTTGTTGATTAGCCCTTAGATGGTACCTGGAGTGGAAATTGGTCCTTTCAGACCCCCTGCTCTACACCAGTGGCACAGTAGTCCCACACCACAGTTAGTAGTTGACCAGTTCTGTTTTAGCAGTGCTTTTTAACTCTTGGGTTGATACATTCATATCCTGCTGATTTATTGGTCATTTTCTAGACTTATTATAAAGCCTCTTTTCCTGGGTCTTGAACACAGGTCTTTACATATATCCTATCATGATAAGCTTTTGGGGAACTTTTCAATCTCCTCTGCAGTGAGTACTAAGGTCAATTACTGCCTTACTTCTTGGTACTGGCCTTTAGCATCCATTCTTGGGGCTGTATTTGCAGCTGACTTGTTTTACAAGCCCTTTTGGTTATTTAGCTGTGTGGTTTCTTCTCATAAAATAAAAAATATTTCAACTATTAGCTATATGCTGCTTTTTAAAATACTTTTGCCTGTTTTATTATGGTTTTTATGTTCATCTTTTTGTTGGAGTTCTGTTGTCCTCATCTTACAGCTTGGTTTTCTAAATATCATCTTTTCCTTCTAATAATTTGAGTGTTATTATTTTGAAAGCTCTGTTTAACCACTGCTTAATTTTTGGGAACTGAAATCAGATTTATGATAAGCACTATCCTTAAGGAAGTTTCATGAACTAACATTTTGTGATTTATGTTGAGAACTTCTTGCTTATTACTCTGAGTTCGGTTTTTCAAGGAAGAAAAAAAAATTGTACCATGAAAAAACAATTTGACAAAGAATAGAATAAGTGATAAAAAGATGTGGGTCATTTTCCAGCTTTTTTCATCTGAAGTAATCTTAGGGTGTGGTGCTCCAGGAGTCTAAACTGATCTAAAATGGGACTGCCACAACCTGACCTCAGCTTTCCAATCCCTTCCCCATTCCTTTGAGTGGATTCATGGAATGTGAGCTGTCTGGAAGGTAATCTCTTTTTTTGTTTGGGTTTTTTTTCTTTCCTTTTTTTTGGTGGTTTGGGGTTTTTGTTTGGTTTTGTTTTATTTTCAGTAAAGGGTATGCTTTCTCCTTGTGAAGTTCATTATTGTAGAGCAGCTCACAGTGTGACTGTCTGAGCACCTGCCCCTTTGTTTTTGGGGGTGGAAGTGGTTGTGTTCCAGGTGAGGGATGAAGGCAGGATGGTTATGCACCTCAGTTTGTCTTTCGGTATACTCTTTTTAATAATGTTGACATCAGGGATTAATTTCTAGAGAAATGGGACTCTACTAGTCAGTACAGTGACTGATACTGTAGTTTGGCCCCTGAAAAATTAGTGTCAGCTCTTTCAAAATTTTTCTCTTTGTTGTCATTTATCTCTGAAGATACTTTTTTTATAGCTATAAAATATTTATGCTGTTTGTCTTGGAGTTCAGACATATCTGGATGGTAACAGAGTTGAATGTACTTGAAAAGAATAACAGTGCAAATATCCAGCTTGGGTACTGAATAGGTGAATAGGTCACTGAATATAACTAAAGAACTGCTTGGATCTGTATTACAGCACAGTGATACAAGTTGTGTGCTGCCACTAAGCAGCATGTATCCAGGATTACCCCCAACAGAGTCTAGATGTAAAATGTGTCTTACTCTACTGTTACCTCCTTTGAATGAGAACTTTTTATCACGAGCTAGGCAGGGAACTAAAATAAGATAGTTGTTCCTATGCTGGGCAGATGATATTCTTTGAATCACTCACTTCGGGGTCTTTTTCTACCTGCCAAATTGCACTACTAAAATCTGAGGTAAGTACCCTGATTTTCAGCAGTTTTTTCTCCACACTGCAGAAGTACCATGCAGAACTCAGAACAGCTGTGTGAGCTGGAGAAATGACAAATGGTTCAGTGCAAACCTACCTAATGCACATCAGAAGACTAGGATTTAGAAGTTGTTGATTGAAAAAAACAAATGGTAGTGGTGTTGATGAATAAACCAGGGGAGCTAAGTGATACAGAGGGCAGCATAAATTGATTTGCAGTCAGTTTTGAATTCTTCACGCTTGATGTGACAAAATGCAGGAAGTCCAAAATGTAACTGGCTGGCAGAGAGTTAAGGGATTGGAAGTTTAACTTGGTGTCAAAAATGTGCAGTGAGATAATTAGTGACAAAAATCTTTATGCAAGATTAAATTTTATCCTGCTGAACTGAAGCTTCTGTTGGAGACTAAGGCAAGACCTAGGTGAAGGTCAAATGATTCATTTCCCTACCAGGATCTTCCTTTTCTGTTACTGTTTCTTGCCCCATTTGGACATCCTTTGAAGCAAGACTACTGTTTTAGATGGAGCTGGTTTTGCAGTTTGTCCCCAAAAGCCGAAGGTTGAGAGTGTTTCTCACCATGCATCACATAGTGGAGAATTCAAGGACACACAATCCCACAGCATGTGATCCTTTCCCAGGATGTGGCGGGGTTATTTCAAAATCATTACAGGAATTCGTTGATGCAGTGTTTTTGTCTCGGTATAAACAGCAAATGCTTGGTGTAGACATGGCCTTATTCAATGCAAATTATCAGTATTATTTTTGTGTTGTGGATTAGCAATCTTTTCCATGAAGTTACTTATTATCAAGGTTTTCAAGTACTTTTCTTGGATTTGTTTTCACTTGTTCGTATGAATAGGTCAGTGTTTCCATTTCCAACTGAAAAAAGTGATTGAAGTGTAATTTCTGTGAGAAGTACTCAAGGTCAACAAAAAGAATGTCAATGCTACATTAAAGTCTAATTAATAAGAATTACCTTTAACTGTTGCAAGATTTTTGTAATGGGAACATAATCTGGTGCTCAGCATGAGTTTGGTTTTCAGTAGTCCCAATTTGTTCTGACCTTTAAGCAGACAAAAAGTAAGATTCCTGTTTGCAGTTAAGATTTGGGGTGGTTTAATTTTCCTCCCGCTGTAAAAACTGAAAACTTCACTGCTGCTGTACACTGCTGATGGCAGCAGTGACTCATTTCAGTTTCATGCTTCTGCCACTCTGGAATTTGTGTGCATGTGCAGAAGCCCCAGCATGGATTTCTGCTCTGTGGCTGGAAGGGCTGAGTGAGGAAGCACAGCGAGCCATACTCTTAACACTCTGGCATTCTGACTTTACATTAGGATTTAGTTGTGTGTTTAGTAGTCAGCAGATAGAGATAGAAGTTTATGTTTAACTTCTGTTATAAACAGGTTGATTTTCTCCCCCCAGCTTTTATATAAGCTGTAGGAGTCTGAGTTTGCCAGACTGATGATGGGAAGTGCTTTGCTGTGAAACCAAGAACCAGGTTTCTTTAACGAAGAGCTGTTATCCTGCTGTCCTTTTCTGTGATTTTCATGTGCAGCACATGAACTTGTCTGGTTTGGGGATGTCCTGCATCAGTGGTTTAATGTCCCTCTCAGTGGTTCTAATGGTCTTCCTGATATCTTTTGTTCTTGCAGATACATGTGATAGTACTGCCCATCTTTGTCACCTGTGCGCTGCATCTCTTCACAATATCCATCCCTGTCTTCCTGTGCTGTCTTAATATACATTATTTGTACTTTTTTTCCCTTCTTGATATTTGCATTTTTAACTTACGTAGGTGCATGGACTGGGAAGCGGGAAGACAAGGGCGCTCTGTTATGAAGGGAGGCACCTGCAGCTGCCACCCAGTAGATGTTGATCCATAATTCCTGATGTGTTGAACAAGAACATGATATCCCTTGGTTTCCTTTCTCACCTTTTCAGGCTGTTACTGAAATAGTAAAGTTCTCCTCCTCAGTACCTGTGATGTGCCTCGAATTTTGGAAGATCGTGTGTGAATGAGTCCAAATTTGTATCTACAAGGAGAAGAAATGCAGTCAGAAGTGAAGGGGTTGGTCTCACAAGTGTAGTCTAGACAGTAATTTTTGTCTACCTAGAATCAGCTCCACTCAAACTTATTTTGTGACACAGCAGGATTTTGTGATGTGGTATCTTTGTACAGTAGTGAGGCTTGTAGTTTTTTGAGAGCCAGACAAATGATCTGTTTCCAGAGAACACTGCATCCTGTGACTGGGCAGTTCCTCTCTGCAGGATGTATGAAAGCATGTGATTTGGGGGTGGGTCACGTTGGGTTTTTTTGAGCATCGAGTCATATGATGCTGTTCTGTTGTAAGATGGAATGGCTGAATTACCCTTGTTTCACTTTAATTATGAGGATGTTGATTCAGTGGACTTCCTTATTTTTAATAATGTCAGTATTTGGCAGGATATTGCTTTTTTTTTTTTTAATTTGAAAAGTCATCTGTTGTCATTAGTAGGACAGACTGTTATTAAATTGAGTAGATCCAATAGTATAAGTTTTGTTCCTCTCTGGTCCTTATTTAAGACCTGCTTAGTGAAGGAGATAATTTGCAAGGTTGGAAGTGTGTGAGGTAACATGTAGGAGCCATTGTGGGTATTCAGCTGTATTCAAAACCACCAGAAAATTACCTGTACAGCTTCGGCTAAACAGAATTTGCGCCCTTAAGGAAATATTCCCACTGCCCAGAAACAGATGTTTATTTTACTGTGGGGAAAAAAACTTTGGAGTAGTATAAAGGTGCAGCTTCATGAACAAGTTTTTCCTGAGATGAGCTAAAGGGTTTTTAGTAAGCTGGTAGGTTTTCCATTATATCCATCACTGGCATGTCTGGATGTGTGATAAGGAGAGGGTAGTTGCCCAGTGTAACTGCAGGAGAAGTGCCCTGTGGAGTAGCTGCTGGACAATAAAGCAGCAGCATCCCTGCCCTCCCAGCTTGAGGGCTGGGTAACCATACCCCGAGGCTTCATCTGCTGCTGACTGAGTGAGTTTGGGCACCTTGTTTTCTCACGTGGTTTAACGAGTTTGGTGCAGCTGAGACTGAGTTAAAAACATGCCTTCTAAACGTTCAGCAGTGCTGACTTGGCTGGCCATTCTTAGTAACAGGTTTGTCCAGAAATGTGCTCAAACAGAGTGTAAACCTTTATCTTGTTATGGTGTATTAGAACACTGACATGTATTTGGTTCTTGCTTTGAACTTGTTTCTCACACAAGTTCTTCTCTTTCCATGTTCTTGATGAGCAAAACAGCAACCACTCTTCAGTGGAAACAAATAAACGTGGTTTATCTAAACTGTTAAAACCATGGGCTGTTCTGTGTGGGATGAGTGTTTCAATTCACTTTGTATTGTGTCTTCGGCAATGGCTCTGTACCAGATGTACTGCAGAAGGATGTAACAGCACATGCAAGGAGCTGTTACAGATGAACCTTCTCAATGCGTCCTCTTCATCGGCAGTCTCCTAAAAGCAGCATAAGCTGTTCGGAGAAGGTACCCACAAACATTTAGGCATGACTGCATCACCTCCTGCTGGCACAGACCATTTGTGTGCCCAGTTGAAATATTAATATATTTGCCTTCTCCATTAGCACTCCCTGGACTGGTGCTGCAGCCATACAATCCGGCTGTATTGCAGCCAGTGAGCAGCTGTTACCACAAACACAGGGGCAGCTGTTTTATGTAGGGTGATGGAGACCTGCTTTAGCTCTTGTGGTTCTGGTTGGAAAGACTCCAGTCTGTGTTTCCTGGTCTAAATTCTGAGACTTTGAATTATATTTCAAATTACTATATTTGGTTACTTTAATTAAAATATTTTAATGTACTAAGAAGAGCATATAAAATGAAATAGTAACAATAAACAATATGAAGCCCTTCAACTATTCAGTCACTTCTCAGCTGAATTAGAAAAATTGTTACTAGTCAGCTGCTCATAAGCTTTTGATAGGTATTTGATACTCATTGGAAATCAGCTTGAGATCAGAACCCAGATGTAGTTGATGAGTGCCACATGAAATACAGTCTGGAGCCCTTTTCTCAGTCTTGGGAGATGACACTGATTTAACCGTCCCACTGCAAAATCCTTCCTGAGTGTGTTCGCAGTGCTTGTCCTAGGACTGCTCCCTGTAGGTTTGTTATCCCATTCTGCCTTTGACAGAAAAATTATTTCTGCTTTTATTCCCTTTGGGATGATTGGAGAAATAACTGCAACTATTCCTGCAAACCCCACTGATTATGTAGTGGTCTTTTTTAAATCCCAAATGTAATATTTTTTTTTTAATGTTGGATCTCGAGTTTTAGGTAGGGACATTTTCTATCATGGGATAATTTTGAAGAGAGGTTTAAAAATATTAATTATATCTTCTGGATTAAAACATCATGCTTCTAGATAAGCTTAACCTTTCCATAAATAATGCAGCGCAAAAGAATGCTTATGAAATGGCTGACTTGCCATATTTACTTGTTGGTTTCTGGGCAATAGATGTGGCATGAGATCATGGGAATTTATTGTTGTACTTACGAAACCCAAGTTGGTTGGAGAAGGGCGACATTTGAATTGCTAGCTGAGCACCAAAAGAGAAACTTCTTCTTTTGAAGTACATGCAGTGGCCTCCAACTCAGGGAGTTAAGCTCTTGCCCAGTGCATTCTTGAGCTCTTTGGTGCTGGAGCAGAGTTTATTAAAATTATTTTCCTGTGTTAAGTCTCAAAGTCTAGTGCCAGGAGGCTTTTAGCCCAGAAACAAGGTGAGATAAAAGAGGGAAGAGTTGGTGAGTTCAAAGCTGGGGGTAGAGGAGGATCACTGCTGTGGGTTTCTTCTTGAGAGCTTTGGGATATCGTCTTTGTCACCAATGTTCCTTCCCTGTCTCTCTTTCAAACTCAAGATCTGTATGCTCTTGGGAAGTTTCCCTCCAGAAAAGAAAGGTACCATGAGGTGAAGGCTGGTGACAATAAATATATACTTGGCATATCAGGATGCAATTAAGGCGTTCCCTAAAAAGACAGGAATGCAGAAGTCTAGGAGGGTGTGGAAGGGAAGGAACCGCAAAAAAGTGATTTGGGAAAACTAAGTCAGCTCAGGTCTGTTGAAGCCCATGGGAAATGACTTTTGGACCATAATGAAGATAATGAGGAAGGAATACCAGAAATATTTTTAAACTTGAATAAGAAGTATATGCTTTCTATGGCTCCCATCCACAAACTGTTGTACAGTTGGACTCTGTACTGTCCTGTGTTTTGTTTAAAATAGTGACACTTCATCTTTTATTTTCAGTAAGCCATGAACATGGATTCATTTTCACAATATGAACAGAAAATTTTACAGAAAAATTTTTGTTTGAGTGTATTACCAATGTATTTTTTCCACATGTCTGATACCATAGCTAGTTAACAGTTATGTTATTATGTCTGGGAGCAGCATGTCTTAAGCCTCTACTTATGTTGTAAGTAAAATTAAAAGCAAACAAATTTAGGAAGGGTAAGAGGAAATACGAACAAGTGCACTCTTGTTTCAGGGTTACAGGAATTGGGAGTGCCCTGTGTTTCATTTGTTACTTCAATAGAATCATCTTACTCATCTTAGTGAACTTTTTAGGTCTTATTCTTACTACACTTCCTGTGTCTCTGTGAGGCATTTCCAGAAGGGTGTTTGTGTACATTAAGGTGGAGCAGGACTTGCCTACCAAATAAAAAAGCCTGATTTTTTTAGTAGACTTCTCAGTTCTCTTGCCATGAAACTGAGACATTTTGTCTGGCCATAGTGGCAACTGCATCTTTCTCTTTGGCATGGCCTTCTCTTGATTCTGGTCTGTACTTCACAGGCAGAGGTGCAAAAGGACAGTCATGTTTTATAGCTGGGGTTGTGCCTCTTGGGCAGACCTTGTGCTTGGCAAGTCCCCAAACAGTGTGGCAGTGGTACCACACCTCATGTTTCCTGCCCCACGTACCACACGCTTGGTCCATATCATAAACCAATGTTGGATATCCTGTATATCAACATTCACTTTAACTGAGGGGTCAGCTCTAGCTGACTGTGGTGAGACAATCTCAAGTTTGATTAAAAGAATTCAAAAATTGGCAGTTTAATGGGGTTGTTTTTTTCGTAATTCATTTCCCTGCCTGTTCCTACCCCCTTCCTAGGTGGTTCTGAATGATGGCAGATGCCAGACCAAAAGCAATTAATTAGAACAGACTTTTTAATTTTAAAAGGGCTGTTTGGAGGGTAGAGTTAGCCATTTACTCACTGCATGGCTCTAGTGAACCAGCTCTGCAGCACATGGCAAGCTAATGAAGGCCCTGCCTGGCATGGAGCAGTGGGGCACATACAGGGAAAATCCCACAACAGAAAATATGGTAATAGAAACTTGCCTTTGCATATCACCCGAAACACATGGTAATCGATTGCAGGTGCTCTCGACCTGTGGGTTGTAAACAGAAATCAGGAAATTGCAACTGCACTGCCCTTCCTGTGTTGCTCAAGGACTGGGGAGGAGTAGCTGGGGAGGAAGAAGCCTGGGAACCGCTGTTTGGTGGCTTCTGCTGCCCAAGAAAGCAGCCATGTCGCCCATCCCTCGCTCTGCGAGTGGGTCTGGTGCAGGGCCAGGAGGGCTGTGAGAGTCATCTTTTCTTCTGTACCTTCCTCACTTCAGTGTACACAAGCACACACGTGCCATTACACTGCTGGTTAGTTCTCCCCACCCACCCCCTCGCAAAAGGAAAAGCAAGGTGCTTCCCTTGCCCTGATCAGTGTATATGTTCTTAAAGCTTTCCTGAGCTTTGCAGGCATGGATCTGGGGATAAATTATGGTACTGAGTGTTGGGTTTAAGAAACCTATATTATTTCAAGAGCTGTAAGCATCTAGATTTCAAGTTGGCAATCTTGTTTTATTGCACAATAGCCAGTAAAACAGCTTATTAGTGGTGCTGCTTTACTTAAAAGTCCAATAAAACACACAAGGTGGCTTTGCTGAGTGGTGTAAGCTAGTGACCAGGGGCTCTGAAGGAATGCTGTCTTCCTTAACAAAAATCCTCTTTGGTAGCTATCAGGTCTGGTTTAGCGGCATAGCTGGAAGTGGAGGGGAAAAAAACAGGGAATTTTTAAAATAAAGAATGTCTTTATTAAAGCGCTTCTGTCTCTTGTAAAACATACCTGAAACCTCATTTGATGCAGTGAAGAGTGAACACCTCTGTCGAAGAAGGAAAACATTGATGTGGGAATAAGAGTCTCTGGTTAAGGCTGTAAATAGAAACTGCATCTCTCAGTGCTGGTGGAAGCCAAGGTGGTGGTTGGGTGTCTTGCTGGGTGGTGGGTGCTCCAGAGAAGGAGTGTGGATGGGTGCTTTGGTGAAGGAATGCCTTACAAAATAGCAGGAGGCTTTATCAGCAAGAGCCAAACACTGTTGGCAGCTGTCGAGCACTTGTTAATGGTGGAAACATCTGCAGAGTAGTGACCTGAATTTGTAATTTGTGTACTGCTCCCATAGGAATTCAGGCACTTGGTCTCCTTTCTCTGAACAACTTTTCATGTTCTGAATAGGAGAAGGAATTTTGCTTGATGGTAAGGTATTGGGAAACCAGGTTATCTCACATGAGTTGCCTTGTTAGTTCTGTTTGACTGTGCTATGCAGATACCTGTTTTCTAGCTACTGTTGGGCAGAAAGGCCCAATGCAGTCCCAATCTGCAATTAATTTGGTGTCAGTCTCCTCACAGATGGGATGGGGAGAGAATCAGAAGGGTAAAGGTGAGATAACTTGTAGGTTGAGATGGAAACAGTTTAGTAGCAAAAGCTGTTCATAACAGCAAAGCAAAACAAGGGAATTAATAGGTTAAACTATTTTCTTCCTCAGACTCATGTGTGGACCAGCAGATGCGGAGAGTAATTCACTCCAGAGAAATGGGGACATTCTCCCCCATTTAGTTTCTGGGGGTCAGCCAGGGAGGGCAGTAGTTGAATTGCTGAATGTCACTGCTGTGACAGTAAAAATGATGAGTTGGTTGCTTAGAAATTGTAGAAAAAGTGAAGCAAACTCTGTTGGTCTCTCTCAGATTGTGTCTTGTCACACTCTGTGATTTCTACTTGCCTATGCAAAATGGACCTTTACAGAAATGTACAATAGTTATCCTAAAATTAGAGCAAAGTGTGGTCTTGCTGTTGAAATGGGAGGCTCTGGTTTGCTCTTTTTTTATGTGTGCATTTGGAAATAAAGTCTTTTGAAACTAAAACTTTCCTTGTTGGTCTTTCAGACACAGTTGAGTCCATTCTTTCAGACTACGACATCCTTTCTGTGTCTAGCATCCAGCAACACTCACTGAAGAAGAGGGACCTCCAGCCTGAGACACATGTAGAGAGGCTTTTAAGTTTTTCAGCCCTGAAAAGGTAATTAAATCATCTGCAATGAAATAGCATAGTATTTTCCTTCAGTTTGTGATGAATAATGTGCAGTTTCAAACCCAGAAATTGTCTTGTTTTCTGTCATGACTGGCCAGTTCTTTTAGGTTAGTGATCTGTGTGGTTATATGACTTCAGAGAGGGTCAGAGGAAAGGGGAAAATAAGTTGTTTTATTGCTCTGATGGCTGAAGTGGCAGTAATTCAGGATTTCTTATTCTTAGGTTTAGTTTCATGTAGATTACTTCCCCTGATTGGGTTGGATCCCTTAGACCTCTTCTGGCAACGTTGTCAATACTTCTTGAATGTCCTCTGGTTCTTGTAAATCTCAGCCTTCAGTTTGGGTAGTGTGTGTGGTGTGTTGCCCAAGAGATTCACTGTATTTATTTTCATGGAAGTTTAATCCTTTTCCTACTGAGTATAAATGTCCCATTAAATAAAATACTTTTTTTTTAATCTTTTGTTTGTTTGGTTTGGTTTTGTTTTTTGGTTTTTGTTATAAGATGGGAAATAAAAGCTCAGGTGAAAGAGGGAAGGAGAAGTACAAGGGAGCAGGCATGAAGATTGCAGGGATTTTATTCTGAGAGTCAGAAAAGTGCCTTGCAGGTATTTGAGTGCTGAAATTGTGAATCTGAAATGGGGAGCAGGGTGAGAATAATACTTTGTATTAACAAATGTATATAGTTTTTTGTTCATTTGACTTCGTCTTCTGTGTTCTCATGTGCCTTCCCCTCTGTCATCTTCAACTGTCATGCAAGTTATGCATAATTTTTGAATCTCTGAATGTTTGGAAGGGTGGTTTTTAAGTTTGGAGGGTCAATTATGAAAGGTTAATGGGATCAGATGTCTGACTGTCCCTGTTTTGCACTGCCTCATGCACTCTGGCTTTAGGGTGAGGTTGCAATACTGCTGGTGATGATTACAGAATAATTGCAGAGGAGCATGCCAAAAATCTTTGACCCAAAGTCCACACAAACCAAGATCCCATGAGGCTTCTTCTTGAGAAGGTTATCAGCTTACTTCTTGGGATAGTGTTTAGTTTTTGTGACAATATATTGTAAAAAATGTACAGAGTTCAGATTTCTGTTTATGGTCTTTTGCCTGTATTATGTCAGAAAATAAGAACTTTAAGATAATTTAATTTAAAATAGATGAAGAAATTTCTTGGTCTGTTTTTTTTTAAATAGTTACCAGTAACTGGTTTTGCTTGACTGCAGATGGATAAAGCACATCATGAGCAAACTCTTACTGTTTTGGATTTTGGAGTTAATTTTTTTTTAACTTCTTTTAAAATTAAACATCTGTGACTCTTAAAATATTTACAGTTATCAATTACACAGTATAGCCTGCTTATCAGAATTAATGCTTTTTAACTTCTTTTGGACCCTCAGTAAAATGGAGATTGAATGTATCTGTTATGTGTATACTTTGCTTAAAAATAAATGTAAGTAAATTCTTTTACAGGCACTTTAAATTATACTTAACTGCAACTGCTGAACACTTTTCAGAAAAATTTCAAGCATTAATTGTGGATGGTGAAGGCAAGGAAAAGGAGTATCGTGTTCAATGGCAAGACTTCTTCACCGGACATGTTGTTGGTTAGTATGAAGTAGACTATGGGTCAATGCTGAGAAACCACAGCTTTGCTTGAGTCTCTTGGGCAGAGTAAATGGTGTATTTCCGTCATTTTCATCAGATATGGTTAGAATGAAGAAATAAATGTAATTCTTATCCCCTTGGGTTTTCTGGTTTTGTTTTTGTGGTGTGTTTGGGGATTTTTTTAGGTTTGGTGGGTGGTAAGGTTTATTGCATCAAGCTCCTAAGATAGGATTCTTGTGTTTAGTTTGGCAGAACACAAAGGTATAATTTACTTAAGCAGCAGCTTGCAAATTATTATTTTTTTTAAGAGTTGATGGTAGCTTTAATTCCATCTGGAATGTAGAACTTGAATGTTCCTTGCCCCAGAACACAAAGCCAAGGTAGAGGTGATGCACTGATGCCCAGACTGTTCAATTAAAAGACTTAAAGATAGTTCTTTGCAGATTACTTTTCTGTAAAGAAATGTAATGCTCCACTTTCAGGCAGTACTAATGCTTCTGCTAAGTTGTTTTGATTTCTGTGTTGCCTTTGTGGTGTGGTGAGACTTTCCCACTGGAATGCAGGCTGACGCCGTGAAATTACTGTCTGATAGTAGTTAGATGGCACGCTGCTTTTGTTGGCAGAAATATTATGTGTCCCATTACTAATCCCCAGAGCCATCCCAACACTTTCTGCAATATTACCTGTTAAACCTGAGTCTCGTTGACTGTGACTGTTAGGAAGTTAAGACTTGGGGGAAGTGCTGATTAATTTCTTTTTTTCTTTAAATTGAACAGTACAGAGACTGAGGAAGTAATTTGTCATGAAGTTTAGGAACAATTAAAAGCCCCCAACAAATGTAATGTGTGCAGGAGCACATGCAAACAGCTGAATTAATTTAATTCTTCCATGCTTATGTTAAAGGAGAGCATAATTCCAAGGTTGTGGCACATATTGGGGATGAAGATTTTACAGTGCGAATCAATACTGATGGAGAAGAATACAATATTGAGGTACGCTTTACTGTGGAAAACTGTATCCAGACAATCACCTTCTTTTCCTCTGGGTGTTCCTAGTTAGTTGTGTTGACACTTCTGTAGCTCAGACTAGATTTGGTGGTAGTGTTTGTTTTAGGGTGAGTAGGGAGGAGGGAGAGAAATAAGAAACCAATTTGGCTTGCAAGTGTTGACTTTTATTAGTGAGTGACATTATCTGACAGTTGTGTGTTTTGGATACATCAGGGAGAAGGTATATTTTAAACAGGAAAGGGTTTCAGAAGCAGAAATGGATAATGTTAGTAATTAGTGATGATCATGGCCTCTAACAAACTGTGGCAGTCTAAACAGAGTCGATGTCTGTGAAGCTTTTTAAAACTGGCTTTGTTACATCTTGGAAGTTTGCCCGTTCTTAGAGCTTAATTGAAAATCTGATATTTTATCTGAAAATCTGGTTATTTTTCCCTACTCCCTTGTTTTTTACCATTTTCATTGTTTGTGTTATTTTGAACTCTTGGTTAAAAAAAACATATTCAACAAATATATAATTAGAGATTGTCATAATGAGTTGTTCAGTGCAGTATATTCCCAGACACAAGCAGTATTAGAATGGCTTGAATAACAGTAATTATGGCTGAGTGTTATATGGATATTGTAATTTTCTTCAAACCCAAGGATATGCAGAATTATGAGTAAACCTGAAAAATCTAGTCATGTTAAAGTATAAAACTGTGATCAAAATGCCCAAATCACTGTACTTGAGTTTTACATTGAGAACATACAGTAGCTGTTTGATTGTGGAGTAAAGCATTTTTGTGTTTGTGGTGCAGAGCAGTGTGGGTGTGCTTTGGCTCTCTGTGCAGCCAAGCCCCTGCTCCTGGCTGGCTGTGTCTGTGCAGCTGAGGGCAGGCAATGGTGTGCAGCCTCTGGCTTGCCCACACTGCCTTGCTGGTGGTGTCCCCAGGTCAGCTTTGGCCGCTAACCAGCCCCAGATGAGATGATTCCCATGTGCAGTCACAGAGGGAGCATGCCTGAGCCTATTCCCCAAAGGCAGCATGAACAAAGCTGCTCTGCCATTTACTGCCTTTTTTTTCAAGGTAGTTGTGTATGTTTGGAAAGGCTGTGGGCCTTTGTGTAAACCACTGTTGCCCTCACACCTTGCCTTAGTGTGCAAAACCCTCAGTTTCGTGCTGCAGACATAGGGCTGCTGGCATGGCACAGCCTTCACGTTTTGGGACCTTTTTGCTGTGAAGCGAAAGCACAGTGTGCTAAATAATGGCTGGCTGAAGCTGCAAGAGCACTGCCTAAGGGCCAGAGGAGACCCAGAGCCAGGTGCTCTATGTTGTGGATGCAGGCAGTCTGTGCTGCTTGGCTTTGGCCAAAGAACTGACCCTGTCCATGCTGTATTTGGTGGTGTTGCTGTAGCTTTAACATTCAGATAATAGTAGGACTTGTCAGTAAAGTAAAAAGATGGTTTGTATGCATCTGCTGTGAGAATTGGTGTCTTTCCTTGAGATTTCATGGTCTTTGGTTTTGGAGAAATTTTAATGCTTATGAGTGACTTGGCTAGCTATTGAACATCAAAGAGCCCACATTCTGCTGTGTGCTTAAAAGCTCTCTGGTACCTGCCACCTCCTGTGCTTCTGGTGAGTGCATTTGTTAGCATGTTGGAATCGTGTGTTCCACTCGTCAGAGGAAATAATTTCAAGAGATGGGACTATGCGATTACACGGATTTATGGTTTAAGATAACAGAACACATCAGTCAGGGCGTGAGGCTTTACAATACCTCCGAATAATGGTGCAAGTCACAAGATTTAGAGTTAATTTATAACTTTCTAATCCAATAGACACTTAAAACAACACTTTGTTTTGGATTTGTGACCTATCACCTGTGGCACTTCTCACTGCAGTGCAGCTGCGTTTTGACCAATAAATTCTCATGTCACGTACACACAGATGTCTCTCTTATACCATCTACATTCTTAACTTAAACTATATAAAATCACACTATTATATTTAAAACCCTCCATCAACACCCATTTACTTACAACTATAGGAACACAGGCTCGTGATCCTCTTGCTTAAGGTTTATAAATCTCTGTCAGTTAAGCCAGACCTAGCCTCTTCCAGGGTTGTAAATCAAAACCTCCTTTAATTGCAGGAGTTTCTACTCCTCTGTCTCCCACATTAGCACAGTTAAAGATCTCCTCCTGGCTCCGTGCTGTTACAGAGGGGAGGAGATGAACCTGAGAAGCCTCCTCAGTTTGCTCAGATTCTGAGGGGAAGAAAAATTGTCTCTCCTATGGCTTTATCAGGTAGCTGCCACTACTCTGTTGAGATTCTCTCAGACTTTTGGTGGATTACCATGTACCATGAGAGAGTTGACTTCTCTTGGCTTTCTTGAGGATGTCATTTTATCAGTAGGTTTGTCACTGTGAGTGAAGTGTATTTGTGTGTACACAGAGAGCTGTGGAGATATAATGGTACACACATAAAGATTTTTACTTATCTAGACTTTGCATTCACTGTGTTCCTAACTTCTCCTTGTGCTGTCAGCCACTGTGGAGATTTGTAGATGATGTGGAAGATGAAAGACTGTTGGTCTACAGATCTGAAGATATCAAAGATTTCTCAAGATTGCAGTCCCCCAAAGTGTGTGGTTATTTAAAGCTGAGTGAAGATGAACTGTTGCCAAAAGGACTGGAAGACAGGGAGCAAAATGAAGGTGAGTGTCCATACCTTGGTAGAGCAGCATCTTTGAAACAAATTAGCTCTTTCAATGCACTGTGGGCATGGAGGGGGGAAACAGCACTCCTTATGTCTTTTAAAACAGCTTTGTACTTCTGTGCACTCTGCAGTGGGACCTGTTTGGCCTCTGTGGTCGCTCAAGGAATCCGTCTTGAGCTATGATGGGGTTTTGTGAGTTTTTGGTCCCTCTTTCCTCTGTCCTTTGCTGTGTCAGCAAAAGTTGGGATAATGGATAGGAACAGGAAGAGGAGAGGTGTTAAGGCTGTGGTGATGACCATAAAAGCTCCACAGGTAAATCTGATGAATAACTCAGTTTCACTGCTATGCATTCCTTTCCTTACAGTAAGTTTGAAGACTCTTAGGAAGATAAAATTTAAGAACAGCTATTAAAAAAAAAAAGCCCAGACTAAAACTAAACATTCCTGTTCTCCTCCCAGGACCCCATCCACACTCACATTCAGGTCTTAAATAAGGGCAATAGATGCAGCAGTGGTAGTAGTATTGAGTGTTTATTTGAAATATTTACTTTAGAAAGCACCCATCGGAAGAAAAGAGCCATTCCAGAGAACTCCAAAAATACATGCAAGATGTTGGTGGTGGCAGACCATCGTTTCTTCAAGTACATGGGTCGTGGGGAAGAGAGCACCACTATAAACTATTTGGTAAGTAAATGTACCCTGTTAAAATTTGCTGGAATAGATGCAGGAAAACACAGGGATCCAGTAGTTAAAGCAACATATAACTTATACTAATTTTGTACACACAGCTTTTACCTGGGAAAGTGCTAAATCATGCTTTAAAAATACTTTACAATTAAGCGAATGTAGTTCAATAGTCTTCAAATTTCACTTAAAAGCAAATACCTTCCTTTCATATATTTCTGTTGACTATGCCATTTTCTTCCCAGGAACTTCTCTTTTCTCAGTCAGAGCTCTAGAGTCTCCTGGATTTTGAAATCCACTGCAAATGAGCATCTTTAAAGTTCTAGCATGTTTAATGATGTTAAAGCAACTCATATAGATCTTCTTTTTCAAATTCTTTCAGGACTTTTTGTCCAGAACAATAGAATTAGAAGCAGGCCCAGTAAATAACTTGTTCAGTTGTACATTGGTGTTGTGGATTAACCCCAGCAGGCAGTTCAGCCTCAGGCAGCCACTTGCTCTCTCCTCACAGATGGGATGGGGAGAGAATCAGAAGGGTAAAGGTGGGATAACTTGTAGGTTGAGATGGAAACAGTTTAGTAGCAAAAGCTGTTCATAACAGCAAAGCAAAACAAGGGAATTAATTCACTGCTTCCCATCAGCAGGCAGGTGTTCAGCCATCCTCAGAAAAGCAGGGCTCCATCCTGTGTACCAGTTGCCCAGTGGCCCAGCCAAAACACTGGGGTTGTTTCTGACATGTTTTTTGTGAACTAGAACAAGGCCTACCCACAGGCTTCCAGCAGAAGTGGAGAGTATGGGCGTTTGGGGACCGGAGACAAACCAAATGAAAACACATTTGGAGGCCTGTTGTTTGTCAGAAGTCTCTTTCTGAGCTTGACTCTTTGAAATGCTAATCACACTGTTCCACTTTTGCTGGCTTTTTGACCTTTCTGTCCCCAGAAATGCTTTTACCTTCTTCAGGTAAGGAGGCCTCATTTGGTGTGTTTGCAGAGGTGCTCTTATCTCAGCATCTGACATGTGCTGAGGCTGACCCCTGTTGTGTTTCCTGGGTAGATGGGTATTGTTAACGACACAGTGATTGGAAAACTAAAGCATAAACTATTATTGAGTGGCTCTGAATGTCACTTCTCATCCTCAGCAAGTTTGGTGGTTTATATTTATTAGAAGGTGTTTTATTAAGAGAACAGCTTGAAAAGGGAGGTATTGATTGTGAGCACTGACAAGAGACTTTCTGGAACCTTGTGCTTGAACCATAATGAGGAAAATAATAGGTTTTTGGCTGGGAAGCAAGCCTGGGGGGTCAGTTAAACTAGTTAAGCACCATGCTAAAACAAAGCAGTAAAAACAGCTCCCTCCTCTGCCCTTCCCCTCAAAGAAATCTGGAAAATGAGTGTTTGAACAAAGTGTTTCCCAAAATGTCTTGTTCTTGATATTATTGCTCTTCCACTACACAAACAAAAGTGATAAATGGAAAAGTTTGTGCTATTTTTTTATGATGGAAAATTTTCAAGTATATTGGATAATACTGATCCAAAACCAACAGTACTTGGATCCAGGGAGTTTGTCTTGTTACATTATATGAGGTTCAGTTTTAATTCAAGTGGCTGTTTCTAGGTAAGTGTGTTGCAGTTTCTCTGAGCGTCTTTTGCTCCATGAAAGCTCGATTGGGTAACTTGTTTTTCTCTTCTGCACAGATTGAATTGATAGACAGAGTAGATGACATCTACCGAAACACTTCCTGGGACGATGGAACCTTCAATGGGTACGGCATACAGATAGAACAGGTATTCACTGGACTCTGCAGAGGGCTTCCAAGTTAAAGGAATGTGGTTTAAATAGCAAGATTTCTGATTATTTTTTCTGGGTTAGGGCTAAAATAATAAAATCCTACATTATTAACTCCAGCCAGGAGCACTCAGAAATAGTATCTTGCCAGCATTAATGATCCGACACATGATGCCCATTTTCAGTTCCTTGCAGTGTTTGAGATGTGAATTTTCAGGAAGAATCTTTCCATATTTATTCTTAATTCAAAATTGCTTTTCTTTTCCTGAATATGAGCAAGTTTTGTTTCTGTCAGACTTATGCATTTACTTCATATTTCTGTCGCTGGTGTTTGGCTTGCAAAGCCTGAGTGCGCCTCAAACACCGGTGAAAACACACAAATCTTGCCTGAAGAGCTTTAATGACTCCATTACACATCATGCTAGTGTAGAGGCTTGTATATGGACACAGGGATGTAGTGACTTCAGGTTCTATGATGGTGTCTCAAAGTTAGTGCACAGAAATCTGGAAAACAGCATTAAAAACAGGAGGAATCCATCAGCTCAGCATACTTCAAGAGCTGTGATGTGGGACATGGAGACTAATGGTACAGGCCAGCTGCCCCTTTGCTGGGAAAAGATCTGCAGGAATAAAGGAGTAGTAGTAGTATTTGGGCAGGGAGGGTGTAGAGAACATTATGAACTAATTCTGGGTTACTGAGAAAGTAGCAATCCTTTAACATACATTTTGGTTAGCTGGAACTCTGAAATGATTTGGGGTTATTTATACTGGTTGTATTTGTTTGGAGTTTTTCTAAAAGTAAAATGCACTTCAAAGCAGAATTTACAGTGAAAACTTCTGACATCCTGTAAAAGGGTTGCTTAGAATGTAGTTACGTATGATTTAGTTGGTGTATTTAACTAGCAGAGGCTGGAAAGTTAATATTAGAATCATGCTGAGTCTTAATTTTTCTCCTTCCAGATCTATTGAGACATTTAAAATTACATTGAAACCTTTTCTGTAGCTGTAAAATTGACCAAAATTCCTCTTCATTATTGTTGCCCTTTTTGAAATGTAGATTATCATCCACAATGAGCCGAATCCTGTAAAACCTGGAGAAAGGCATTACAATATGGCAAGAAGTTACCCAGATGATAAGAAAGATGCCTGGGATGTGAAAATGCTGCTAGAGGTAGGTTGTAAAAAATCGTGCCCCTTACAGAGACTTACTCATTCATACAGCTGCTCTGTAGTAACGGGTGAAAGTCCTCTGCTCCCTCTGCATGATGTGTAGATGTCACACAAAGTCAAACCCGCTGCTGTGCCCTGGAGCCCGTGGTAAAGGACTCCCTTGCATAATTACAGAGCAGACATCAATTAGTCTTATTAATGTGGTCTGAGTCAGAAAGGCAGTCCTGATATGTCTGGCCCTGAGACTGGCTGCCTTGTGACCTTCATCAAGTTATTGTACTTGGCTTTGTCCTCACTGTGAAAAGGGAAAATGAATAGACAAGTTATGTAAATGAATGTGTACAGTGTACTTGGGCATTAGTTTAATTTCCTGCAGCTCTGTAGCATGGCTAAACAGATGCTGTTTTCTGACTTAACCAGGTCTAGGAGGTACTTGTCTGGCACATTCGATAAATGTTATTATCTCTAGGCTTCTAACATGCACTGTAAGCTAACAAGAGATTTGATTTTTTTTTTTTAAAGCAATTTAGCTGTGATATTGCTGAGAAAGCAGCTCATGTGTGCCTTGCTCATCTCTTCACGTATCAAGATTTTGACATGGGAACGCTTGGACTGGCTTATGTTGGCTCTCCCAGACCTAACAGCCATGGTGGCATTTGTCCTAAAGGCAAGGCTTCTTTTTCTTCTGTCCCAGTTGTGGGTTAAAAGCTAGTTTTTGTTATTCATGTTTAATTCTTTTCTCCAACTTTTATGGAGTATGTTGTGTAATTTGCATGGACTCTAGTAGTTGTTTTTTTACATAGAAGGGATGGCCATTTTTTTGGCTGGAGCTGGAAAAAGCAGGAAGGATAAAAGTCACTGAACAAAGTTACTAAGCTATCTGGTGTGAAGAAGCTGTATAGAAAAAACCCTTTTCTAAGGGCTGCTTTGTGTGGGCACATCCTGCAGTGGTTCTGGAATGGCAGATGCTGTTGTCTTGGAAATTTCTGCTGGTTTTGCCTTTACTGCAATACATGAGCTGTTGGAGCTGTGCTTGAAAGATTCCCAGCTCCAAAAACTGGCAAGAGGCAGGGTCTCAGTAGTGAGCCTGTGAGAACAATAAAGCTGTTCATTTCCCCAGACAAGTATCCCTCTCACCCCAAAAGTACCCTGAAACACAAAAAGAATGTTTCTTAATTTTAATTTGTTTATTTCTCGCTTTTGTAGCTTATTACAGTCAAATTGCAAAGAAGGATATCTATCTGAACAGTGGCTTGACCAGCACCAAGAACTATGGGAAGACCATCCTGACAAAGGTAGGAGAGCACCCTCCTCATGTGTGTGTGCTGGTGATGTGTGCCATGGGATTGTGACAAGTTTCTGTGCTCTCAGAAAAGAGCTGCTGGCTTTCCATCTGAGTCAGATCTCTGGGTACAAGGGTATAGATCATAAAACAAAAATCATCTTTTTTGTTGTAGCTGACAAGGAGAGTCAGGACCGAATGGAAGTGAAAATTGAATTCACTGTGAAACAGGAATGAGGAAACAGCTGGTGTCTCATAGGAGATGTACTTTTCTAGATATAATCAGGTTTTTGATGTCTAAAGATGAATTTAAATGTATTTTGCTTTAACAAAAAATCCCCAAACAAACAATGAAGCTCTAACAAAACAAACCCTCAAACAGAACAAGCAGGCAAAGTAAGTAGTTTGAGGCTTTTAATGAAATTCCTCCACCTGATTTTTGTGTGTCCTGAATAACTAGAGCAGAGAACAGTATAGTAGACAGGACTTATTAGTGCTAATACTAAGCTTAATGTAAGCTGACACTTTCTGGATTTTTTTCCATACTTTATTAGATAGTAAATACACAAATGAGCTTTGAAAGCCTGAATATTACCTTTGTCTCACTTGTAAAGACACCAGAGCAGTGCCTCTGTCTGCATCTATTAAATCTTTGCAGTTGGGCATATTTCACTTTTGCTGAGTTCTGCCGGCTTTTCAGCTGTGCTTTTCTGTAGCGTGATTATAATAGGAATTTATAATTGATGTGTGGGCTAAAACTTGGCACAGAAACTATCAGGAAGATAGGGAAAAAAGACAGTAAAGCTTTGTGTTAGAGGGATGCTGACAGAGAGCTCTAGCTGTTGCCATGCTATTTGCATTTGTTGTTCAATCTCCAGACTGGAGTTCTGCCTTGGATTACGAAGGAAGTTGAGTCTTCTGTCTTCCCAGTGGCAGGCTTAGGGCTTGGGACAATGGTTCACATGAGTTTCACAGGGAAAGTGCTGCATGGTGTCCACTTCAGTTTAAGAAAAAAACAAACAAACCAAAACAGCCTTCTTAAAACTCTTCTCCAAATGAAGCACAGTGAAGCACAGGAGGGATGCCTGGGCAGCTCTCCTGTCTCTGGCTCCCACATTAGCTGTGCTTAGACACGGACCAGGGCAGCGCATGGCAGCGCTTGGTCCTTCCTGTGCCCACGCAGCAGCTGCAGTGAGTTCCTCTGCAGAACTGCCTGGTCTCCTTGTGGTTACCTGTATTTCTGTGTGAGTTTAATTTGTGGTTGTCACCTTGTGAGCTTGACACACTTGCTGGGGAAGGCGCCGTGGGAGGTGCTCAGCGAGCAGAGCCGGTTTGGGATCCTCAGCACAGGCAGCCCTGTCTTGCATAAATGATGTTGGAAATTCATCCCTGTTGGGCTACAATTGTAGGTGTCTTTCCTAGAAATCATGCAGTAGCAGAGTTTATTCAGCACTCCTAATGTCATCATCCATTTAGAAGAAATAATTCTAATGGCAAGATATGTTAAATGAGATTGACTAATTGTAGTAGCTGGTGTTTGTTTGGATTGTGTTTTGTTTTAGCTTTTTATGCCTTCCAGCTGCATAAAAACAAATTTTCATATTTTAAGCATCTGCATTGCCTTGAAAACAAGTTCAGATTGGTATTCTAGGACAGCATTTTGCCTTTAAAAGTGATTTAATGTTCAAATCTAGTTCTTGAACTTGACTTTGAAAAGGACCCCGATTTTATTTACCTTCGTTTCTCCACTTGTAAAACCGGAAAAATGTTCATAGGAAATTCCTGACCATCTTGGTATATCTTAGTATTGCTGGTGGCCTGGAAGTAGGTGGGATCTTCTGCCCTTTACTGCTCAGACTAATTTTTTTCAACATTGCTATTTTCATGGTCAAAAAAGGAGGCTGACCTGGTTACAACACATGAACTTGGACATAACTTTGGAGCAGAGCATGATCCTGACAGTCTGCCAGAGTGTGCCCCCACTGAAGACCAGGGTGGGAAATATGTCATGTATCCTATTGCTGTCAGTGGGGATCATGAAAACAACAAGGTATGGTTGTTTAGTTTTGCATCAACGCAAATGTTTTTGCTACGGTCAGTGACCCTTTCATGGCAAATCTATTTAGTTAATGATTCCTGAAGTTTGAAACTACCAGAATGTAATGGATTAGCCATTAGCAAAGAAAACATTTGCATGCAGTTGGGTTCTCTGCAAGATAAGCTCATCTTTGGAATCTGGGTTTCACTGGAGTTCATAGCATGTCAAGGTGCATTTTAATTAGTTGTTTGTAATTAGCTGTGGCTGTATGCTGCTACAAGAGTCCAGTCCAGGACCTTCAGTACCACACAGCATTGGGGTGGTCCATAGCTGCTGTTGGAGAGGGGCTGCCAAACACTGTGATGGAAGCTTACCCAGGCAGTGTGGAGTTGGCACTGTGCCTGTTCTACAGATGAGAAACCCAGATTACCAGGGGTTATCTGCAGTCTGGTCTGACCTGTGGCTGTGCCCAGCCCCACAGTCTGTGCCTGTTGCTGCAGCTTCATATCCCGTCCTGGGGCTGCTGAAGCCATGGGAGAGCTGGAGTTTTCTCTGAGCCAGACTGCATAGGGGAGTCCCTGCAGTGTGTTGCAGTGTCTGTTACTGACCCAACTGTTACTTTCCCATCTTAAAATTTTTCCAAGGTATCAAACTGACAGTGTAGAGGGAATAACTGCTTTCTGGGATGCCAGAACTTGGAGGCATAGGGAGGCTGGTGCTGTCTTAGATGCCAGTTGTTGACAGAAAGGTACACTCAGTGCTGCTCTTTTCCCCTGTGGCTCTCTAGATGTTCTCAAGCTGCAGCAAAAAATCTATCCATAGGACCATAGAGATCAAGGCCCAGGAGTGCTTCAAAGAGCGCAACAACAAAGTGTGTGGGAACTCCAGGGTGGATGAAGGGGAGGAATGTGATCCTGGCCTCTTGTACCAACTGGCTGATCCCTGCTGCTCTGCAGACTGTAAACTGAAAGATGGTGCCAAGTGCAGGTAAGGGGAAATGAGCTGCAGCTTCTCTTTTACACAGGAGAGAACAATGGGCTGGGCTGAAAACTCCTAAAGCCACCTGCAGTGTCACAGGCCTCTTTCCTGGCTTTAAGGTTAAATGTGTGAGCTCACAACAGTGAAAGATTTCATGAAAGGCTTCTGTGTGCATACATTAATTTTTACAGCATTCTCTTTTCCTCAGAAGTGTCAAGAGCCACAACCTTGAAAATTATTATTGTGTTGTCATTGTTATTACTATCATTATTATTAAGCAAACTTAGGCAATCAAAAGGCATTAAAAATTTCCTGTGCACACTTTCTGTGCAAATACAATTTTTGTTTGTATTGGAAGGTGGCTTTTTACACTGATGCATACTGGTATTTCCAAACTGCTGCAAAATGTGTTTGAGCAGACAACAGTGACTGCACTAAATGACTCCTCTTTCTGTTGTTGCTTTTTGGGATGCTCATGGCCTTGTTGCAATGCAGTGTCCAATCTTTTTTTTCGTAGTTCAGCTCTACACCACGTAACATTAGAGAGCTTGTGCAACTCCTGTTGTTTAGCAAAAAAATCCATCCATTTTAATGAGTGTTTTTCACCTTCTTGCACTAGGTGAGAACAATGAAAGTAAAGGCAATGCAGAATACAAAGTAGGAAACCTTCAGGACAAACAGAAGGGGGAGAAATGTTTGGGGAAGGAAAGGGTGAAAGATGTTGTCCTAAATTGAACAGCAAGTTACAAGAGGATAATCCCAAGTGCCTTGAATAAATACAAGGGTCCCTGTGTTGTCTCTCAATATGTTGTACTTTCTATGTGATTTTACCTTTACATGAAGAGTGAGTGGGTATGTAGAAAGGTGGTTGTGGGAGAGGGCAGAGAGGGCAAGGGTTGAATCAATGAGTCAATCTCCAAGAAGTAGCTTTTTTTCCCCTAAACATCTTTTTTCTCTGGCTTTGTCACACTTGTACTTATTTTTTTTTTAATTGGTTAATACTGATTTCTTCCATTTTGATCTTTCCCCAGTGACCGGAACAGTCCTTGCTGTAAAGGCTGCCAGTTTGAAAGTGCACAAAAGAAATGCCAAGAAGCCATAAATGCTACTTGTAAAGGAGAGTCGTTTTGCACTGGTGGGATGTGGTTCTGTCCCCTGTATGTCAGCTAGCAAAGTGCTCCAGGCTCAGTGTCCTGTTCAACCCACTTTCTGTCTTGTGCCCTTTAGTCCTCCGGTACATGTAATTTTAGAGACCAGTTAAGCATCACAATATGCTCCTATAATGAGTTTCATTGTAGTTCAGGAGGAACAAAAAAATACTGATATTTTTTTTTTTTTTTTTTTTTTTTTTTTTTTTTTGTTTCTTTAGTGTGTCACTGGGAGGGGACAAGCATGAATTTTGCCATAGAAAGGGTGGAATTACTGCAACTCTGCTTCATTTCCCCGCTTGTTTACTTCCTCCTCATAATCTTTATTGGAGGCAGGGAGTCAAGCCAGAGTGTGTGCTTTGCTGAGGGGGGCTCCAGGGTCTTCACCTACTGCTTGGTTGCCAGTGTCACAATGCCTGAGCTGTTGAAAGCCTCCAGAGCTTCTGCTGCCTCTCAGAGCAGCTGGCAGGGAGCCCGCAGATGAAAGCTAAGAACAAGCTATTGGGTTTTTCCTGGGAAAAGTCTGTATTTCCATTATTTTCCTTTTTTCTTCTGCATACTTAGGTGCTCTGCCCTTTGCTCTAACACAGTCCTCCCACTCTGCTGACTTCCATCTGTAGGGAACAGCAGCGAGTGTCCCCCTCCAGGGAATGCTCCGGATGACACAGTGTGCGTGGACATGGGGAAGTGCAAGGATGGGGAGTGCATCCCTTTCTGCGAGAGGGAGAAGAACCTGCGGTCATGTGCGTGCAACGGTGGGTGACACAGACTGAACTGAAACACGACTGCGACTGAAATCTGTATTTCATCTCTGCTCCTTGGAGAGTGCTGGCTTCACTGTGGGCTGGCCTCTGACAGCTGAGTTTGTGGTTTTTGGGAAAGTTTAAACTGTTGGGTTTTGTCAGCTGTTTTCTGTTTAAAAAGGGAATGCGAATGTCCTCCTGGCTTCTCGTGGTCTGGGTTGAAGACAGTAAGATGAGACTTACGGTCTGACAGTCCAGCTAAGGGAGAGGACACTCTCCTACCTTCCAGCTCTACCACAGATGGACAGAAGGGATTGTAAGGAGATTCCAACCAACCTCTGGATCCAGCATCTGGCAGAGGAGTAGTGGCCTCCAATAAGTGATTAAAGAAAGATATCAAAGAGAATTAAGTCCCTTGAGAATATAGAATCCCCAAGTTCATTCTCCTCCTAACTTGCCTGCCATATACTTCTGCCAATGTGTTTTCCTGCTCCCTTGCTGTCCATATTATCCCTTAAATGTGGAAAAGCAGCCGGGAGTAGAATGAAAGCTTCACAGGGGCAATGCAATGAATTGCTGTGAGCCCCACTCTTTGAGATGGAGGGCATAGCCAAGGAGAAGGATGCGTAGAGATCTCCGAGTCTAAGAAATATTTGTCTTTTTGGATGTGTTTGGAACCTCTTCACTGGCCTGTTGATTCATGCAATGTTGGGGTATCAGCTTGGAGAACTTGGTCCCACTGTACCCCCTAATATGTTGCACAGGGCATGTGATTGAGTTTTAGGCTTGATCGTCACAGTGCCTGAAATTGGGTGGCTTGGTCCTGCCTTCCCTGTGGGGAAGCTGATTAGGACTGTGCTCAGCCAGGGGACATGTGGGTTTGTGGGTTGCAGGTGACTCTTTGTGCTTCCAAGGAATGAGTTTGCTGCTTCATTACAGAAACAGATAATTCCTGCAAGGTGTGCTGCCGGGACGAGCAGGACAGATGCACGCCGTACGTGGATGCCAATGACCAGTTCCTGTTCCTACGCAAGGGGAAGCCTTGCACTGTGGGGTTCTGTGACACAAATGTAGGTGTGCCCAGCTCTGCTCTGCTGGGGGTCTGAGTCCTCGGGAAGGAGGACTGTGCTGGGGAAGAGAAGCCAAAGCTTGAGCAGGGTAACAGGTTTTATGTACCTCTTCATGGGGCAAATATTAAAGGGTGTTGGAGGCTGCAGGTCTTGGAGTTCTGCAGAGACCCATGCAGGGGGAAGCTGTCACCTTCTGCAGCTGCTCAGTACCCCCTCTGCTGCTCCCCACAGCTCAACCAGCTGGCACCCTGCGCAAAGGAGGGGTCTGAGCGCTGCCATAAGCTCGGCTGGGTTTGCAGTGCTTGCCTTCCTAGTTGGTCCCGTTAGCCCAATTTATTTTTACTCCAATAATTCAGGTCAGGGAGCAATCACATGAAAATCCAGCCGGCAGTATCTGAAAGGGGCAGTGAACCTGTGGCAGGGAGACTGATGGGTTGCTGGCATTCAGTGGCCTTTTCCATGGTACAGCTGCACAAACACCTGCAGACCGCAGTGGTTGGAGCTAAACTGGGTGTCAGCAGAAGTGAATTTGGGAGGGCGTGCCCCAGTCCTTGTGCTGGCAGAACTGGAAGACCAAGGTGCTACTGTGTTAAACCCACACAGCCAAATCTGGGAGTGAGTTGGTCTGTAACCTTGGGCTCCTGATAGCTGCAGCTTTCTTGGTGGGTAATGGGAACCGAGGCTCCCAGTGTTTAAATCTCTCCAGAAACATCAGCTTTATGTCCCCTAACATGAGCCAAAGGTGGAGTGGATTTTGCATGTTTCAAACATTAAAACTTGATCTGATTCAGACAACAATCGAATTGAAACTGGTTTGATAAAAATAAGGGCAGTAAAAATGGATTGCTGCTATTGGGCACCAGTGTAAATCTATATTCAGAATGTAAGTGAAGTTACACTGTGTCTGGAGAACTGAGAACTCATTTCATTACCATCATTGTATCTCCTTCTCCAAGAAGGCAGTACTTAGTGCTTAGGTAGCATAAAGTTATTTTGTTACTTTTGCAGGGCAAATGTGAGAAGCAAGTACAGGATGTGATTGAACGATTTTGGGATTTCATAGACCAACTCAGCATCAATACTTTTGGTAAGATACATAACCATATCTTTTGGGGGTGTCTTGAGTTCATGACATAAACCTCTAAAGCCTCAGAGGGAATTAGCTGGCTGGATTTATTCACCCGTGTGCAAGGGTAGATGGTAGCTGTGCTTGTGATATATCTAAGTATGTTTTTGCCTGGAGTTTGACACTACTGATCTCACCTTTTAAAGCTGAAAGGATGGGGGATTGTTTTGCATTTTTGTACTCCATTTTTTGCTGGGCATCTTCCAGGCTTGTGAAAGGGACGATAGCTTCTTGTCTGAATACCAAGAACTAGGTCAATTAGAGAAAAGGATATAACAGTCAGTCTCTTTAGAGGTCAGCTAGATCCAGCAGGGTATGAAGTGGGCCTCTCAGTGGGATTTAAATGTCAACAGACTGGGAGGGGAACACTTCCTTTCTCTTTCATTTAAGAAAACCAGAGGTCACACACCTCAAGCTGTGCCTGTGCTGAGTTGGCCTCCTTGGTCTTGATCCCAACCGTGCAACCCAAGCAGGTGTCACCTCACCCCAGGTGTCACCCCCAGTGTCTCGCCCTGTGTTACTGGCACCAGACAAAACCAGTGGTTAAGCTGGTGCTGTGTCATGAGCCCTAACTGTGTGTGCTCATGGTATTGCTGTGCCTGCACAGTGCAGTTATTTGAGTTGTGGCTTTCAGTCTCAAGTTTCAGGGACAAAAAATTTTCTTACGTAATTGATAAAGCTATTTAGCCTGCTTGGATAGAGGCAGTTTTTGAATCTTTGACATTCAAATATTTTGTTTGTGGAGGCAGGTAGAGATCACATGACTGTTACATCAGAATTTGGTAATGGACTCACAGTGTGTCTTGTATGAGAGGGGCACCTTGGCTGGCTCAGTTTGGCTGTTCCAAAACAACCCATATTAAATATTACACCCTTACAGCATTTCTATTCCGAGAACAGAGAAAAACCTGCTATTGTTAACATACTGGATACAATTTTCTAAAATTGTATAATTTTATCTTTACCTACTCCAAAGTAGGCAGCCTGTGCTTCTCTGAGCAATTCTGAGGTTTCACTTGACTGAGCAGTGGCTGCAGAAGGGGGGGATAGATGTGTGTGTTCATGAAACTGTATTTGGTTGGTAACTGACAGATTTGAACTCGTTTCACAGGGAAGTTCCTAGCAGATAATATAGTGGGCTCTGTGCTTGTCTTCTCCTTACTGTTTTGGATTCCTCTCAGCATCCTTGTGCACTGTGTGGTGAGTAAGCTGTCTTTGAGATGACTGCTGTGAGAACATCCTTCATATGTGAAATGGCAGATGGCTGTGAGAGAAAATCATGGGAAGCTTTTAGCAAACCCTGAGGGGAAGTTCAGCATATGTAAGGCTTACTGCTCCTTCAGTAGGCAAAACTCTTGCTAAACTCTGCCAGGCCCTGGCAGACCCAGTGTTCCCATGACTATTCCCTGGAGCCTTTCCCATTCTTTCCCAGGCAGATTTTCTTTCTCTGCCTTCTAAATTCTACCCAAGTATAATTTTAGTATTTTTAGCATTAAGAACAAAGTCTTCTAAAGCCCTGTGAAGAAATAAGACACCCACATTTTGAGGGGATACCCAGAGTGGGAAGTGATCTTAGTTGATCTTGGGTGGATGGGTAAAGAGAGAGAGAGCTCATGGCAACGGGGAGTGTGGACATGCGGTGTGCTGCCAACAGCAGTGTGGGCTTAGAGCAAAGGGGTGCTGTGCCCACAGGCACTCCTGGGATGAATGGGAAGGCATGGGAAGTAGGGGAAGAGAAAAGAGCCCCCCACAAAGTGCTGTGTCCCTGCAGGAAAAAGGAGACCTTGCCATAGAGAAATTATATTTCTTATTTTTTGTGTGTTTCTCAATAGGACAAGAAACTGGACAAGCAGTACGAGGAGAACACAAAGTCCCTGTTTTGCCCCAGTGTAAGTTGCTAAGTCTGAGTTGGCAGAAGGCTGTCTCATGTATTGGAAAACCTGAACGTCAGGTGCCTGCAGAATATTTACCAAAAGAGTAGCAACAGAGAGCCCCAGAGCCCCCTGCTGCAGAGGGGTGAATCCATGTGAGGGGAGGCTGGTTTCTGAACAAGCCTCTGTTCACTCTCACCAAGCACTGCAGTGTGGCAGGGTCTGATCCTTCCTTCCTGTAAGAGCTGAGCCTTGTTGGCAGAGCCACTGTGGTGCAGCAGAGAGGGGCAGGAAGCCCTCCGGGGCAGGAAGCCGCTCTGCTCCACAGAGCACAGCTTCGCCCGTGTCCGGCATCCCCTCGGCACAGTGCACTCGGCAGTGCCAGCCACAGGCTGCTTCTTCCCAGCCAGGTGCTGTCACTGAAGCACGAGGCTCAAAAATCTCTGCAAAATGCAGTGTCTTTGCTGCAGAATTGTTGTTTGCAGGAGTTGGCTTCTAGCAGCCAGGTGTGCTACAGCCTTCCAGTTGCTGAAGGGGCCCATTGGTGGCACTTCTCACCTTGTAAATACTGAGCTGGGAGAGGGGAAGAGCAAAAAAATGCCAAGATAAATTTTAATTACAGTCCAGCACATGGCACCTTGTGACATAGTTTTGGGTATACTTTCCTGTGCTTTGACAATCCAGTTCCTATTAAGAACTGAAATACTCAATTAAGGAAATGCTGTTCTGTAAGGGGAGGGGGGAAAATGCCTCTCAGAGCTCTTCCTTGTACAACCATTGGAGGAAGCATACTGAAGTCAGAGACCACTGAGGCAGACCGCCTCTGTCATCTACTGTGACAGAACTGAGGGTGGTCTTAGTTCAAGTGCCCCACAGCTGGTCTTGAATGCCATGAGAAAAGTTATCTTATTGCTTCTTACCTGCATTCAACTGAGAAAATCCCAGAGGGGGGAGAGAGAGAGCAGAGGTATAGCCAATGGGCTCCTTCCACCAGCAACAATTAACAGATTTGTGTCTTTTGAATCTGCTGAGGATGGAGCACTTGGGAAATGGTAACAGCTAAACACCTCATCCTTCCCAAGATTAACATTTGCTGAGGTCGTTGGGGATTTTTTCATGCCTAGAGATCTCTGGGTATTTTCCAAACCATGCTCAAATAGAAGCAGGCATCAATGGACCTGTACTTAATCTGGGTTGCAGAATTTGGCTGTGATGACACTGGTCCCTGCAGTCTTTGACCCTGTGTTCAGTGCAGCTTCTTGTACATGAAACCATGAACTCTCCAAGTTGGAGGACTGGAATAAGCTGTACCTTGGACTGTTTCCCTGCACTGAGCAATGTGTCATGTGGCTTGACCCTGCATTTCCAGTCCTAGGTTTTGCCAAAGCAGTTGGGCCCCAGGAAGGTAGGGCTGAGAGAGTCATCAGCTCTGTCCCAGTGAGGCTAGCCCTCGCGGTGCTTTATACAGACAAGGAAGAAGCAGAGATAGAAGGGCCTTTCTGCCTTTAGGGAGTGGCAGGGAGGACGTGGTAGCCTTTAGGCTGTTCTAACAGGAGTGCAGCGGCTCCTCAGAAGGTGCCTTCTCCCTTTGAAAAATGGTGCAAAACCCAAACCCTGGACTAGCTGCTGGTTGCTTTTGCCACGGCTTTTGACGCGGCTGCTTGTGTCTCGCAGAACGTGGAGATGCTCAGCAGCCTGGACTCCGCCTCCGTTCGCATCATCAAGCCGTTCCCCGCGGCGCCGGCCACCAGCCGGCACCAGCCGCTGCAGCCCCTGACGGCCGCGCCCGCTGCGCCCGCGCCCCCCAAGCAGGACCACCAAAGGATGGACACCATCCAGGAGGACCCGAGCACCGACTCGCACATCGACGAGGACGCCTTCGAGAAGGACCCTTTCCCAAACAGCAGCTCGGCCGCCAAATCTTTTGAGGACTTGACAGACCATCCTGTCATTAGGAGTGAGAAAGCTTCATCCTTCAAACTACAGCGCCAGAACCGGGTGGACAGCAAAGAAACAGAGTGCTAGTGTCCTGCTGCCTTCTAAATGTGTGACTTGTGTCTGCAAAATACGGATCTGAAACCATTTCATTTCTATAAATATAAATATATGTATATATATTTTTGTGAGGGAGTGGGAGAATAAGGAAGTGACCTACTGCAGATGCTGGTCATGTGTATGACCTTCCTTAAACTACATTTATTAGAGCATTATATCTTTTAAAAAGGAAAATCCAAACTAAAACTGGCTTGTTTTTGAAGCTTTTTGGATTTGTTTTTCTATTTCCTTGACCTTTAACATTTCCTTCAACCTGTGGTGCAAAACCAAATATCCTAATGGATATTGGATTGTGTATATCAGCCTTTTTTTATAATTTAATATTTTGTAGTCTGACAGCACTGATAGACAAAATTAAGGGGCTTTTAAAACCAAAATGAACACTGCAATATGTTCCATAATAGAGTAGATAATTTAGCAATTTAAGGTACATATAAACAAAAGCCTAAGCACATGCCTTGAGAACAGAGAGTAATGAAACAAATATAATTACAGTCTCTCGCAGCATTCAATGAAATGCATAATCAGAATAAAGGAGCTTAATATGCCCAGCTTCTGTATAAATAAAAAGATCACAGAGGCTGTTAAACTGTATACGGTGCATGAGAAATGCTCCTCTAGCTTGAAACTTCTGCCTCAGTGGTGAGGCTGTCTTGTCTTCGTGGCTTTTGTTGGGAGCTTCCCACTCTGCACTAAGGTTTGTGTGTTGCAGGTGTCTGGTTGGAGAAGAACTGTAAGGGAAGAAATCATTTATGCAGATGACATTTTAAACTGCTGTTTGCAGTGGTTTTGGTGCAGAAATGTTTCTCCAAATGTTATTTTAAAATAGGCAACACTATTGTTGAAATGTTCAAATTGCTGAGCTCCATTTTCCGTGGTGTCTGTGGCCTTTGGAAGCTCCTACTGCATGAATGATGGGAAGAAATCACTCCATTGCAGGGGAGGCATTTGTTTAAAAACAATTGTGCATTTAGTAAAGAAATAAACCTTTGTTAAAACGTGCAGGGTAAGTATAAGGAGCAGATTTTATGAATTCAGATTCTCACACAGGTAGTTAAAATGTGATGTTAGAAGTTGGTAATTGGATGGTGTCTTCTGTACACCTGGAGATGTGTCAGGTGAGCTGGACCTGGCACATGAGCATTGTTTAGGCTCAGTAGCAGATGGACTGACACAGTCAGTCTTGGTAGTACAGCAGCACCTTCATTCTGCATCTGTTTCCTCCCACAATAATCCATTGATAAAACTGACAGAATGGGGCCAAGGGCAGAACCATTTAACTGTTACAAGCCTAGACTCAGCCACAGGGAAGCGGGGCTGCGGTAAGCCCGTGATCTTAAGTGTGAGGGAAAGGAACCAAACCTCTGCTGCAAAGCTGTGTGAGTACTCCCTCTCCTCCACACCCAAGGATCCTTGTTACACTAGTACTTGAATGTGTGCCTTATGGTATTCCTATCTGACGAGCTATTGTGTTTTATATACTTGTTTTGAACTTTGGGGTTGTTTGTTTTGTGTTCGGGTTTTCATTTTTTGATTCAGTGCAAAGTATATGTGTGAGGAGTTAATTTAATTCCCAGCAAAATAAAAGCTTTTTATATTAAAAAAAAAAAATCAGTTAAACAAGAGCTGTTTCTATGCAGTCCTTTTCTTAAAGATCTCTATGCTTTGGTTGTCAAAGCCTGGGTTAAAAGTCTGGCATGCAGCCAGGCAGGAGCCAGGATTTCTGACAATTCCTTTCTGAGCCTGGGTGCTGCAGAGGCCAGACCCAGAGAATCTATGGTGCAGACCCACACCCTAAGGGCTGCCTGCTTCCTGCCTGGGCTGGAGCTGGTCTTTCCATGTGTCCTGCAGATTATCATCAGTTCAGATGGTGACATTAATGCCTAAGGGATGGGGATGTGCTCAAATGCCTGTTCAGGCACCAAATCTGTAAGTACATGTTCTCAGCACAAAGGTCTTTACATCCCAGGTGAAAACCACACAGTGGCAAGTGCTTGGGAGCATGAAAACGGAGATTTGGAGCAGGCCTTGGAAAGCACTGAATCCATCCCCCAGGCTGAGCTGTATTCCAGAAACTGAAAGCAGTATTTGCATGGTTTGTTCTTAACATCTAAGGCAAGAATATCCACAGCTTCCCACAGGGAATCCCTTTTGCTTTACTGTAAGCATTTACTACAGAAAGGATAGTCCAGTTTAATACTCATAAATATTTATATATCAAACGCTTCTGCCCTTCTGCCAGGGCTCCAGGCACATGAAAAATAACTACTTATGCTCCAGTTTATAACACTTACATAGTAGATGACAGGTCTTGGCCAGCTTGTCTTAATTCTTTAATGAAGCAAAGGCAGTCTAACGGCTCTAACAGTGTGGGACAGCATGAGAGCCTCTCATTGCTCTCTCACCCACTACAAAATAAACACACCTGTTCCATGTCAACATAACTGTTAATACAGCCCAGAATTATGTATTTGCACTGATACGTGTTTGGATTTTTATGCACTGCTGCTGCTATCATTTTTGCTGCTATCTGGCTTGCTAGACAGTAATTTCCCAAAGCATTTTTTTCCATACTTGTTGAAATTCATCTAGGTTTCAGGCAAAATGTTTTTTTATCTGTAAAGGCAGTTTTGTAGTTTGTGTTGGCCAAAATCTGCATGGTCTGCAGTACTTACATGTTACCTAAGCTGTTAAATTACGGCTGAATCCCAAAGCTCACTTGAAAGGTCTCCATAACTTGATGGCAAGTGACATAGGGTGCAGCTTTGTCAGCAGAGATGCATACCTTTTCTAGTAGTTTCTCCAAGTTCATTATTCACCAGTTTCGTACTGCCTAAAAACATGCACTGATCTAAAAGCTGTGCCTATACACAAGAGCTGCTGCTGGTGCTAGAGTTAAGATAAATTTTAAAACCCCTGCTCTAAACTACTCTCTTATCACTACCAAAGCCAAAGTAAAACTCGGCTTTTCCTGCCGTATTACATCCAAATAAATTAACCTGGACTGACATTAATGGCTCTTGACAAACTCCACACTACTGCCTCGTACGAGCTCCTCTGTGTTTAAAGCAAGTAGATGGTATTAATCACAGTGCAGTCCCCAAAGCTCGCCAAGGCCAGGAACTGCTCAGGGCAGCCTCTATCCTTTGGCCACAGAGCAGCTGAGACTCATTTTCCTCTGAGTCTTCCAAGGAAAGAGCTACTCATCCCCACACCTACCCTGGCAACAGCAGCCTGAAGAAAAACCACCCCACGACACATCCCAAGTGGTCTCACCTTTATTCTCCCACAGACCAAGAGCAGGGGACAGAGAAGAGCATTGCTGGGGACTCCCCAGTGCCCCATTCCCTGAGGACACAGTTTGCAGCAGCTGCTGGATAATGGGCTGGCTCTGTCTGGCATGGCTGCCCAGCTCCTCCCTGCAGGGATCTCACAGAAGACTGGCCTCAGGGTTCGTGTGGTCCACGTCACGCCAGTAAGGAAGCAGTGAAGGAAGAGCTGACAGTTTGTTTTCCAGGCGTGACCACAGCTGAGCTGCAAGAAAGCTGTTGCCTTTTGTTGATAAATGAAGACCATCAGACAAATAGGAAGAGAAATCCTACAAGGAAGGTTAAAACCATGTATTAATGTATTTGCTAGCTGCAAAGAGAAGGTCTTGAGTAATTCTTCAAAGCCAGCTGCTAAACTGGTTTTATTTTTCACTGTTTATGTTAAAATATTAAGAGATGATGGCCAAAATCACTGCTATTCATCAGGAAAAGATCATGGGATTAAGTGATGCAATCAAAATATTGCATCAGCTGCTCTACTGAACAGTCTACTGCATTGGGGAGTGCATGGGAGAGAAAAGGTTCAGTGTCCAAACTGGAGTTACCTGCTTGCAGGGAAAGTCTGCAGTCTCCCATGGGTGAGTTTGGGTATTTGGTCAGAAGCATCAGCAACACCCTCGTGCAGCCAGATCTAACCTTGAAGTTAGCCCAACACTGCACAGTGGGTCAGACAAGAAGCCTCCAGAGGCCCCTTCCAACCTAAACGATTCCATGACTCAAGTCCAAGGAAAAGGCTGTTAAGATATAATGCACTCAGGGGACATTTGCTAACCAAGTATCACGGCCAGGTTGTATAAAGCTTTATTTCTCATTGCCAGCTATGAAGCACTCAGGATTATACTTCTTCTTCTCTAAGTGTTTGGATGTATTTTGTACCATTTCAGTGATAATGCAGCACTACCAGCTCCTCTATGCTAAACGATGCCTTTCACAATTCATGACAGTTTCAAACATTTCTGATTTCATCATACCTGATTCTTCTGCATCAGGGTCCAGAGGTCGAGCACATCCGTGCCACATTCCCTGGCGACCTGGACACAGGCCTGGGCGTACTGGCCGGTGGTGGCATTGCAGCGGTTCAGTTTGTCACCTACCAATCAGAAACAAAACAAACATCCAGCAACTGCCACCGATGCAGCGCCATTTCAGTCTTCTGTGGCACGCACCATGTGTATCAGTTTGTTAAACCAGCAGACATAACCCCTCACAAACGAAATCCAAAGCACAGCAAGAGAAGTGGCTAGAAGCTACAGCTTGTGTGGTCTTTTTCGGGGCACCCTTTGGTTCCGAGTCACTTGAAAATGTCTCTTTTTGACAAATATACATCAGGTTGAGAGAGAAGCAACAGCAACAAGCACACAGCATAACTCTGCTGCTGATAGCTTTCATCTTCTGGCAAGCTTCAGGTGAAAGCAGTACTTAGATTTAAAACTCTTCATACATCTGCTAACAGAAGGTAAAACAGTTAAGTAAATGGAAATCTATTTACAAGTTGCCTTCTGCTTTTTGTCCAACTTCCACATGAAAACTGCTCCTTGCAGTAGCCCTCGTGCTACTTTTCACACCTAGATCAATGCTTCTGTGAACATCACCATCCTCCTGCTTCCCATCTCTCCTTTGCTCTTAATCTATGTGACAAAACTAGAAATAGGCAGAATATTTCTCCTTGATACTGGAGGGCAGATGAGCTAATATTGCTGCTTATTATGCCCACAATACTTCATTTGTGGTCCATGGTCTGAGATCACCCTGTCTTTTGTTCCATCCCTAGACAGTACTCTCTTTTAGACAGATGCTGGCAGATTCAATGCTGTAAATTCAAGTTTCCTCCATCCCTACCCCATAAAAAGGGCAGCTTTAAGAGGAAAATGGATTAACATTACAAGTGCTCCTTGATAGCTGGGAGCCAGATAAGCAGCATTTGAGGTGTGCTCACATGACATCACATCAAAGCCTCCTAATGCAAAATCACACAATAATGTTGTCTAATTTAACGCAGTTTAAACTTATGGTCATCTTCAGAGTTTTACTGCTTTGATTGAAAACACAACTCAGGATATGCAACACCACCTAAATTATAGAAAACTGTGCCACTAAGGTACCAGCTCTGTATTCACCTGACCTAACTCTCAAGTTTTTTATAAATGTGCAAGAGCTGCACAAGATGTCCCAATAGAAAAAAGAACATGCTCTCAGGAGGAATAAACTGTCACTGCTGGAGTCAGTGGGATTATGGCATTTTCCACCAGCTCTGTAACAAAAGTAGTGTTACTATGTCTCTAATTTTAGAGTTAGCTTAAACAACGTGATAGGAAATCATTTAACTACCTTTTTCTTCTTTTTCAGGCACTTTTATTAGAATCCTTAGAATATGATATTCTCTGGTATTGCTTTTTTAACTTTAAAGTAAACCTGGCTGGGATATTACTGCTTATCCAAACAGACATGAAATCTGCTGTACCTAGTATAAAATTTTTTAAGGCACACAATGCCAAAGTATCTTCCATTATTTGTATTATTTTGGAAGCTGCTGGGACACAAGGTAATCTGCCTAGGCCCCATGTTCTTAGAGGGTGGCCACTTCTGTCGGTTCTATGCATTAACACATCAATCAACACTTTGGAAAAGATGTTAGTAATTAGTTGATAGTTACTCCACGAGCTTATCCAGAAGTTGTTTAGTAAAACAGCAGCCCTTTTCCAACAAGTCAGAGAACACACGACTGCAATATGGCACACACATGGAGGAAATCACCTGACAACCTGGGATCTGTCACACTCTGCTGGTAAAATGCAGAAATTCCACCCATCCTCATCACTCTTACCTTTGGCAAGACATGCCTTTTCCCAAGCTGATTCCTGAAGAGGTGGTGGTGTTATCAAAATAATCCTGTCTGCAGAAATGTCTACTGACTTCAGGTACTGCACCATGCTCTTCAGGTTGGCGGCATATTCCTCCAAAGGAACGTGTTGCTTAGGGTTCAGCTCTGAGAGGGGTGGAGCACATGCATCAGTGGGGCTGAGCTCCCTGCAGGTTTGTTACACAGCATTAACAGGGCTTTTACACAGTATGGCCATGGACACTCATTTCCAGCATGCAGTTCCCCTCAGCCATGGATTCAGGAGTTGTGGTAGAAAAATTCTGTTCCTCAATACCCAAAGCAGACAAATCAAGAGTTTAAAGACAGCATTTCCAACTAAGGCAAATGAGGCACAGGGGAAAAAAATCCAACACTTGGGTTTTTTCAAGATGCTTTTTTTTACAACTTCGTATCTTATTATTAGAACACATAATCATCTCAAACCTCACCGGAACCAAATCTGAGATTTCTAATATTCTTGTATGCAGAGAAAATTTTGGAAAGTCCCATGGACATGCAGTCAGTCCTTCATGCACTGATGTTGACATTTTGATTAGACTGTATCCTGCTATGCTTATCTGGAAGAGAATCCAAATGCTACCTTCCCTCCTTTCCTCAGCCCATCTACCAAGAACTCATCAGACTCCTTTAAAGACAGAAAAATCAGCTGGATGCTCTACTCCAATTTTAGGCAATTGCTATACAACTAAGTCTTGAGCACCCTGAAATTTACTTTTCTAATATTAAAACTTGGTGATAGGGAGAGAAATGGAAGGCACTGCATGGTCCAAATACAAATAAAATGACTGAAAACAAACCTCTGTATAAATGAAAAGAGAGCAATCAGTTCCTGGAGAAGTTGCAGGAAAAGCCTACGAAATGTTCTGCCTTTTCTATGAAACTGTAAAACCATTTTAAGAGAACAGGTCACAGGAAAAACAGACAGAAAGCAAGCTACCCTACCTTTCAAAGCACTGTCATTAGCTCCAAAGAAAATAGTAACTGCAACAATACTGTCAGCACTAGTACTTTCAGTGATCAGTCTTGGAAGAATCAATTTAGCCCATCTGGTGTTGTACCCCGAGATCCCACGATTCACAACATCACATTTTCTGAAACGGAGACACATTTCAAAAAGAACATCTCTCCTTTGTCCACCAAAACAAAACTTGGGAGGCTTTGAACCATTCTGTCAGGCCATCTGCCTCCATCCCTCTCAGGAAAAACAAAATGTCACAGGAGTTTTCAATGGGATCATACTTTGAAAGTGCACACATAGGCTGCACACATAGTATTTACCTGTTACTTACACCATGCAACTAGAACAACAATTCTGACAATCACTAAGGAATTTTTAATTTCCACTCAAGCTTTCAGTGGAAACACCCAGTAAGTATTTCCACCAGCTCTGGGTATGCTGCCCAGAAGGCAGTTCCACTTCACTAAATAAATAAATGTCAATAAATAAACATGCATTAAATATTAACTGCTGTTGGTTTTCATTTAGAAAAGCTGCATGACTTTCTGCAAGATAGATATTACTTTTGAAATTTAAGCTCTTACCTGACCAGTCTCTCAGCAAGGTATGCCCCCCAGCCGTTTTCCTGGAAGGAGTACTGAAAACAAGGAAAATGGTTAGATCCTCACTGGAAGAGCTTGTTCCCCAGAGCTCAGCCCCACCAGTGGCACCTTCCCACCTCAAAAGCTTTAGTGCATGGCCTCTGGCACTGCTGCTGCAGCGTTTTGTCCCTCCCTGCCCTGTCCCTCAGAGGTCAAACAGTCCTGGTTTTACCCAGGTACACCACTGGCAACCGAGGCATCACAGGGCTGTGCCTAAGGAGGGATGGACCCTGTTGTCCCTTCAAAATCCAAACTGACTGCTGTCGGACTGTAGTTTCGTTTTGGCCAGTGAGGATTTCTTATATTTGTATGTAGTATTCTTCTACTTTATTTCTAAGATCCTTTCATTCTGGAGAGCACCTCTCAAAAATGCTCTCTCCACATGCTGTTTTGGAGTGCAGTTTAATACCTACCCCTTCCAGAAGTGGAAAAACTAATTCCTTCTCCTTATTCCCACTGCTGCACCATCCTCCTTGCTACAAGTCCGCACAGTGAGTCGGTTTAGACACCCATCTCCCATTAAACTTGGTCTCTGGTTAGTTATTTTTTCATCAGAGCAGCTCCGTGACCCACCACACAGCCCACGCAACAGAAGGCAAGGACCCAAAATCAACGCTAAAAAGCTGGTGCTGCCTCAAAGGAGATGTTCACCAGGCCGTGGTCCAGTCCCGTCAATGGAGACCCTGGCTCCGGGCTGGGCGAGCTGGACACAAGGAGCTGGGATGCACCAGCGTGAGGGCAGAGTGCGAGGGCATGGGCAGCACGCTGGGCTCCCCGGATGGAAAATGCCGCTGACACCGACACATCCCAAGCTACACTTTCACCTTCGCGCCTCTGACATAGCGAGCTCAGGAATTCCTGTGAAACGGCTCCAAATCCCATAAACGCCCACCAGGGGCGAAGGCCCCTGGCAGAGCCTCAGGGCGGGTCCGGCAGGGGTGTGAGCGCGGCCCCATGGACACGGCTACGGCCGCCGGACCGTCGCTCTCCCGCCGCTCGGCACCGCCGCTCGGCCCAACGCCGGGATGCTGCTGGGCCGCCGGCCCCGGTACGAGGAGCCGGGCTGGCCAGGGAGCTCCACACGGGAATTGCGGGGCCAGGGGCGGGCGGGGCGAGCACTACCTCAGTGATGGAGTCTCCGAAGAGGAGGACTCGGGGCCAGCGCAGGAGCCGCCCGCGGGCTCCCGCCTCCAGCAGCGCCATGGCCGCGGCCGGACATCCGCCGGGAGCGGCGGCAGGAGGAGGCGGTGGTGGCCTCGCCGCTTCCTCTGCAGCGGGAAATGGGGCGGATCGGTGGAAAGCGCCGGTTACAAACCGCCTTCAGGTTCTAGCTCAATTTTTTTATCGCCTCTTTAAAAGGCTCATTCGTGCAGGTGCGCGGGGAGAGCGCGCCCGCGGCAGCCGGGGACCCACCCCCTCATACACCCCCCTTGTGCTGGCTGGAGGTACTTTCAAAAGAACGCAATATTTTATGGGTTTTACCTGTTTCAAAGAGACTTCCCTCTTAAGAAAATGCAACTACCTCATTTAAAAGACTCTATACTGCTTAGCTTGCTAACGACACAATTTGGGGAGGAAAGTGTCGCTAATTTTGTTAATACTACTCATACACTAATTCTGCTAATACTACTCATGCTATGAAGATCAGGTGCCATTTTCATCAGCTGACAAGGAGAAGTGTGTACAAGACACAGTGTTTTTGTAGAAAACTCAGGTTCTGTGGACATTTTTCAGCATGGCATTGTTTGGCAACAACCACAGCTACCTCAGAGTATCAATCACACCGTATTTGGAATTCTGCTCTGTGTCCTGCAGTGTCTGATTCTCCATGTCCCTTTTCCCAGGCTCGGGTGGTCACCAACGTGGGGACAGCAGTACTCGGGGCAAATGAGGCTGTCACAGGTCATAAGCACCCAATTCTCTTGCAGTTGGTGGTGCTCCTCTAATGGCAATGCCAGCATGCAGCGTTTTAAAGCTCCAAAGCAAGCATGGATTCCATTTTTAATTGTGTTCAAGACCCCTTTGACTTCAAGTAGATACAAGTGTGCAGGCAATCACTTACTCAACAGGAACAAAATTCTATATGCAAACTCAATACATCCAATTTATCCTCCCAACTGGTTCTAATATTTAAAAATACAAAACTCCATTTAACCTTTGTAATTCTGTATTAGGTTAATTTCTTTTCTTATTCCTTGTATGTGCATATAAGAGAACATATGCACACTTTGCCTGATTTAATTGCATCTATATGCACAAATACAGTTGTTATGAGGTTGCTGATCCATTATGTGAAGTAACTCAGCACTTTCACATTCACAGAATTGATATGTTTGACTTACTGAAGAAAAAATTTTTATTTACTCTTAAAAAATAGCCCAAACATATTAAACATTTAAAAGATTTTTTTTAGGCATCCTAGGTTATCTACAGAGGTCAGTATACTGGGCTGAGGGCATCATACAGCCTCTGTGCAGCCAGTTCCACCATTTCACGAAGGGATTCGTCATCTTCGCTTCCTGGCTCACAGTCAACTGTCTGGGAACAAAAAGAGAAGGATGTTACAACAACTGGCACTTCATGCTCCCTTTCAGCACGAGAAGAATGCTCGAAAGGGGAAAGGAAAAAGTAGTCATGGAAATTATCGAGCAGCACTGTATGTTTTTCAGTGGTCTGCCAGCAGGTAGACGAGTTCAGAGAAGACTTAAGCAAGTCCTGCTGAGGGACAAGAAGTTTAATTTCAAGTCTTATGTTCAGAACTACTATGTAAAATGCATTATGTTTTGTAGATTACATTTAATTCAAAATCAAATAAAATCACACAAGATTCAGTCCCTGGTGATTTCATTTTATCTGTGAATTCACTCACGCTGTATTAGGTTAATACTGCAAAATGCATGTATTCACCACAGAGGTACAGGCACCACACTGATCTTCCCCCACACATGATGACATTTACACAAAAATAATCCAAACAAATAGATTTTTTACTAAAACAAATCTTCTTAGAGAAAGATGCCCACCCCAAAAATGTAACTTGATCTACATTCACCCCTGACTGCTCTACCTCAAAAACAAAGGGCAGCATTTGAGTAGTAATAATGTTCTTGGGCCTGTGGCCTTTCTAGACTTCAAGACTATACCTCCTTTAATTCAGTATTAACTTGTAACTCTTCTGATCAAGTAACTCTTTCCAACCATAAAGGCTTGGGGGGAGGAAAAAGGCCCTTAAAACAGCAAACATGCATTTAATGTTATCTAGCAATGTTGTAAAAATTCTGTTAATTGTGACAGCACTATGTTAACATGGAAAATATAAACCCACATGTCCCACCAGTCAGATCTACACTAAACAGCTTTTTATTTTAAAGCCAATAATATGCACATAAAGAAGGCCAGAAGATCTTCATTGTAAAATCTGGTTCACAATGGCAGAAGCTTGCCATTGCCAACACAGTCTGTAAAGTAAGTACTGCAAAGATACACCCTGCTGTAACTGAGCTGCCATTGGGATTTCTGTCAGTACACAAATCTATTAACAATAATGACATATATAAAAACGAAATCAAACTTCTGATTAAGCAGTATGCATTGCCTTCCAGTCTAGTTACTTTTTTCTTTATTTCAAGAGTTCCTTCACCAGTCCTGTATTTTTCTGTACAATGTACAAACTGAAATGTAGCAACTTTTATTAAAAAATTGAAAAGAGATGGCACAAGTTGTATGTTACCCACAGGGCTGTAACTCACTGTTCTCTGAAGGTAATTAACATTCACTTTTTTTGTTTCAATAGGTAACAAATTTTTGGCAGAGGCCAATCTTTTCTTCTGGGTTTGTGGAACACTTAAAACATTTGTTGTGACCCCTTAAGGAGAGCATGTGAGAGCTACTCCATAGAATGAATTTACATTGTATTATTACTATGAATAGAGGCAATACGCAATCTATGTTTAAGACATTATTAGTAATGACAGAAAGTCAACACATTAAAATGCTTAAGAACATGAAGGACATGGCTTTAACCATTCTTTAGAGTTTTACATTACTTGAATATCTAGGTGTGATGGCTTCTTAAAGCACCCTTCTAACATGCATGACATCCAATTCTGAACCGAGCTAGTAAATTAATAAAGTATTTCTTTTTGTGAGTATTCAGGCGTTCAATTTAGCTCCAAAAGGATCAAGAGGACAAAAAAAATTATTAACAACATTCCTACCCTGTAACTGTTCAATTATTCAGACCAGAGCCATGCTTTAAAAGCATTTAAAAAATAAATTAACTCAGTGGATTAACCCAGTTTCTCTTCTACAATCTTTCATTATACGTTTTCTCATACAACTGAGCTGCAGAAAAATACTGTGTTTTTTTCTAAATGTACTGCATTTGTTGCATAAACATTGCTAGAAATTTTTAATTAATAACACTCTCTTTTGATACCAAGTACGTTTCCTTAGCAAGTGGGTACATGACACTGTAGGCAGCACTGTGCCAGACAGGAGACTGCTGAACACAGCACACACAGAAGCAGGTGCTTTGCTCTACATACCCGAGTGTCCAGGGAAATGTTGGCAGTCTTTCCATCCACTGTGATGCACAGGACAGAGTCATCTTTGGAACTCACACAGTCCTCTCCGAACATATCCCTAAAGCAAAGACCCGTGAGTGTAAGATGTGGCCAAACAGCACAATAAACTCAGGTTTTTCTCTGAACCCTGGGGTGCCTTTGTCAGGTGAGTATCACCTTTCAGCAACAATTATTTAACCCATTCAGATGTAATTAAAAATATCAATCTTTATTATGACAGTGGGTATCAATTAACAGTAAGTATTTTACCAAAATAATCTCATCATAGACAAAGGGAAGGATTCCTTTGATTTCAAAAGAGGCAAGATTTCTACATAAATAACAGACTACACATCAGAGTAAGTTTTAAAAGAGATGTGATCCAAAGTTGTTTTTATTAACAATTTGTAACATAATCTTTGGAGACAACTTAAAAATCTGCTTCTGGAAGAAATAACTGGGCCCTGTATTCAAAATTTTAATGGTGCTGAGAACTTTTTACTGTACCTCTTTCTTGACTTAATTCCTGGCCTTCACAGAAATTAGACTGAAGTAAATTTGCATGAAGTATTTTTACATATCTTTAAACTCTATTATACTAAGACTGTTCTATTTACACGATTAATAGTGCTCATTTTCCTTTAGAAAAAATAAATACAACTTACTGAAGCATGATCTCCATTCTTTTCCTATACACATCCATATCTATTTTTTTGGAAATCTTATTTACTGCAGCTGAAAAGAAAAAAAAAATTTACTTTCACAGACATTTACTGGGAGGGTAAAATGGCTAACTGATAGATTCTAGTCACAAACTGACTTTCCTGAAAAACAGTCCAAAAACTAAATAGAAGATGTATATTTAAACGACTTATTTTAAAATGTATTTTAAAAAAAAAAGATGAGAAAGTAAGAACTGTTATGGGAATTTATAAACTCAGGCGAAAGGATTTTTAACAAATGTGTTGAGTCAGGTATGGGACTAAATACCAAAGGAACACTGACTGCTACTATACAAAATTGTTAAAATATATAATAAAAAGACAAGAGGAGTAATCCAGTGAAAATAAACACCTATTTGTCCATACAGAATCATAGAATCATAAAATGGCCTGGGTTGGGCCATATAAAACTTAATCACTTTAGATTTTTTTGTGTAAGATTTAACTCATTTTAAATAAAGCCATGTTTCCCACAGTCTGTTATCAGCTGCCATGTAAGAGAAAGTTTCAACAAATGAACATGTCACAAATAATGAAGACCAAGTTGTAATTCTGTTTTTCAGTAGCAAATTTTACTCCCTAGTAAGTTCCATAAGGCAAGGAAATACAATAAGGGGATTGCAATCTATTAGAAGGCATTATTTCCCTCTAAGCTAAGGAAGAAATGCCTCAGTTAAATAAGCATACATTAAACTTATACCTTTCTGTATTTTGGGATTTGACTGAACTTCCAGTATCACTGTTGTCACAGTGTCTGCATACATATCATTAGCAGGATTTGCCACCCACTGGAAAACAAAACAAAACAAAATTCCTAAGTTGGATTGAGTGAATAATGCAGCATAAAAACAATATAACATTAATTGCATTCTCCTTTTTGCTTTTCTCCGAATTCCAGCTTCAAATGACTGTCATACATTTCACATCAAATTATTAACTACTTTTAAGTGGGTGTACTCCAGTAACTTCCCATGAAAAATTCAAGCTTTTGAATGTTTCTGAGCACATTTACAAAATAACTAATTACCACAACTCTTTGGGGGAGGAAGGAACACCATTTGATGTTATTTCCAATTACTATCTGCCAAATAAAAAAAGGGCACCAAATCTGCCATTATATTCATGAGATGCAGCAAAAAGAAAGCAACTGGCTGTGGATGAATCAAATAATACACATCCACACAGGACGACAGCTCAAGGGGAACTTTGTTCTAGCCTTTGCTCTACTTGTCATCCAACAGAAAACTCCTTAAAACATTGAATTCTGCATGGCATCTGTGTGGTATTGTTTTGCAGAAACTGGAGAACAAAGTTAAGTTTTATCTCCCTCACCAATGCCCACCTCAAGGACTACCATGCCTGGTTCCTGGATCACAGTAATATTTTTGAAAACCTTCAGGGCTGGTTTTTGTTGGATTTCTATTTCTTCTACATCACCTAAGAAGTGACAACAAACAGTTAGCAATAATGAAATTATACTGGAAGCACAACTAACTTTATTTGCATAAGAAAATAGGTGAGTTTAAGAATAAGAGGGGTTGTCTGTTACCAGAACTGCTCAGAGCAGCTTACAAAATGGAACCACATACTCTCTTCCCTCACCTGACAATATTATTTTCTTTCTTCTAGATTGTTTGGGGTTTTTTATTAGTTAATATTGACCCTTTTACTTGGTTTGAATTCTCATACTTGACTGGCCTAGTACACTGATGCTGCGTGAGTACACCAACAAAAAGAAAACAAATGAGAACTTTATTAATTCTGCTCCATTTGCAATAGTAACCAGCTCTTACCCCCTTAAAGGATAACCCATTGCTCACGTAAGCATAGAGCTTAAACCAAAGGCACCTGTGTGCCTGGTAGCACTTGGGTTACGACACCTGAACCTCAACTGAATATAGGTGTTCTCTTCACTAGTGACATGAATTAGATTCTGACACTAGAGAATAAAATAAGTCTGAGCTTTACATCTGGGAAGGGAACCTGCAAATGTGTGTACCTCTAATGAACTAGGACAGGAGCTGCCCCTAACTCTTGAGAAAGCCAGAGAGAGGCACAGAGGATCATCCCAGTCTCAGGTTTAAATGGATTCCCATTCAGGAAAAGCCAACTCTTGGCTCTTAGGGAGGCACAGAAGAGGCTGTCTGTCAAAAAGGAGGGGAGAGCTCTTGTTTTTATGAACTGGATGGCATTAGCCATTCCATTTGGGGCTAGAGATATAAGATCAATTAATAAAGTTTCCATCAGAGTGGCCAGAGCACTCGCTTTAGGGGCTGACAGAGACAGAAATCAGCCTATGCTCTGTATTGCTATATGCTCATCACTTTGTAATATGATTACAGTAGAATCCCCCCAAAAAACAGTGTAATACTCATGAACTGGATCTGGCAGAAGCTGCATAGTCTAATGAATGTTGTAAAATGGGAAGAAATCTCCAGTCAGATGACCTCTGAAGACTGGAAGTTGTTTTAAAAGCTGACCAGTGTAAATCATGACCGTGTCCTCCCACATACGCACCGGTGAGTTTCTGTAGCTGGTAACAAAGCAGATTGAAAGGGCCCGTGTAGGGAATGGCCTGTGTCTGTGTCACTGTGCTCATTGCCAGGTCTGTGTAATCTGAAACCATTTTAAAAAGTACATGTTAAAAATTAGCTCTCTGAATTTACTAATCAATAAAATTGCCATTGTAGATAAATAATGGCATTGAAACATTTAAGACAAGAGGGCTGAAAAGGCCAATTTATAAGAGGAAGGTGGAGCACCTATTATAAGATAAATAATATATTTGTGGTTAGGAAACCAGCTTGTTGTATTATCCTGCCTATTAGAGACAAACAATGAACTAGGGCAGCAGAACTGCTTTCCCCCCAGCTCTTCTGACCTTAGATTTAATTCCTCTTCTATTCTGAAAATAGATCAATTCCTTGAGTAATAAAAATTAAAGGAGGACTACACAAATATTTTCTCTGTTCTGTAGCTTTTACACTAAAAACTAATGACATTTTAGAAAATGGTAGGACTATTGACTGAGGTGTTTTTTGGTTCTCACTGGAATGTTTTATGCATATTCTTGCAGAGGAAAAGGTTTTAAGTAACCTGAAGGGACATGGAATTTTGCTTCTTTTCTGTTAGAGAAAGAAAAGATTTTAAATTTGAGTGAACAATGAATTAAATGCCTTTCTTCTCACTACAACAGTTCAGAACTTAGGGCAAAACTAAAACAAAATAAAACTAAGATGTTCACTAATTGCTTATGAAACACAAAACTGCAGGAAAATACCACAGAACTCTAAGTGTTTTAATGACACAGTAAGTTTCAATTACCTACTGATCACATCACTGTCTATACTTACTGGAGAGGTCACAAGGAGAAAGGATGTGATAGTTAAAATTTCTTTTAACAAGGATTCCAGAAATTCTCTGTCCTTGCTCTGGTTTCTTATCTGCTAAAGACCCCATCACCTGGAGAGAAAAAACACAATATAGTGTGTTACAGTGGGGATTACTGTAACAAGCATATATCAAAAAGGAGTCCCGTGGAAAAGAAGTATATATGGACAGATTCGTGGTAGATGTCTCAGAGATGTTTATTTCTCCAGCCGCATGGCTGGGGCTCTGCTCAGGAACTCTGCAGTCACGGGACCCGAGGGTCCTTGGCCACACCGGGGAACACAAACCAACCAATGGGGAATGAAGCTGACCAGGGGCAGGGAAACCCTGTGTCTCCCCCCCGGGGCCCCTCTCCCAGGGCTACATGGCAGGGGAGGAGACCCCAACATCTCACCCGTTTTATTTTAATAAAAGGAGAATGAAAACAACTGGATAAACATAACAAGAACAGTTTCAAGACAAAACAAGCCACCCTCCTGAGTCTTTAAATGTCCAAACAGATTCTGTAGAACATCTTAGGGCTGACAGAAGGGAGACAGAACTCTCCGGGCATGTTTTGTGGGGAAACTGAGGCAGGAGAGGGTTTAATTTCTTCCCTCCCTCTTTTCATCCTCCCCTCGGCATCGGAGAGGAATTGTAGGGAAATGGAATTGTATAGGGAAGCCATGGGGTGAAAAACGGATTAGGAATAAACTGGGGATGGGGTAAACTTAGGAAGGGGTTCATACTGGGTATAGGGTAAAAGGGGGAAGTAGGCTGTGGGTAGGGAAATTGCTAGAATGGATATTGTTTATAATTTTGTGCATAACGGCTGCCTTTGACGGGAATACCTCCAGGCCCAGTAACATTCGCTGCTTGTAAACCCTTCTTTCCTTGCACTATATCAAATTGTACAACTTCCCCATCTCCTACACTTTGCAGGTAATTTTTAGGGTTATTCCTTTTAATGGCAGTTCTATGGATGAATAGATCTTCCCCTGTATCATCTCGTGTTATAAATCCATAGTTGTTTTTGACATTGTACCATTGCACAGTTCCTGTGATTTTCGTTGCTGTAACTCTTCCTATCACGTGCTTGCGTGTTTGTCGTGGCTGCTGGTCCCGTGTGGCCGCCGCCTCGCCGACTCCGACGTCTCGGCCGGGCCCCCACGTTGCGGCTGCTCCTCGCCCTCCGAGTGGCGCTGCTCCAGCGCGTGTCTGGGCGCTGCGCGGCCCCACGTTGCCATCGCCGCTGGCTTCGCACCCTGTGAGCGGTTCCGCTCCGCTGGCTCCACGCTGCTTTGAGAGCGGCCCTGGTTCAGCTCGGTGCTGCGCGGCTTCTCGTGTCGCTGTGGAAACCGCCGCTTCTCCCTCCGCAGGGTTCTCCGAGCCGTGTGCTCAGAGCGGCCTGCCACGCTGATGCCTGGTTCCTGGCTGCTCATGGCCCACGGCACCCGCGGCACCTGCGGCATCGCTCCCTCACTCGCGGTCGCGTGGCCAGGGACCCCGAGGCAGGGATGGGGTCTGCGATAAGGCGCGCGCTCCCGAGGGGGCCGGGTGCATCCAGCGCAGGCACCTCTGCCGGCATGGCTGCAGTCATGTGCTCCCGGGATGGCGGCCGCGCGGCCTCAGCCGCGGGATAAGTATGCTCCTCTGCTCTAGGGGTAATGGGACCATACAAATGCTCCTCAAGAGCTTCCCTGATTATAAGGTATGCACGGAAAGCTTCTCTTTGATCCCTTACTTTATCCCAGATCTCGTCCCAGAAACACCCCTCACAAGATTCAGGAGGTTCGATATCAAAAAGTAAGTCTCCAGAAATATAGGAGAACCTTTTGAAAAGCTAGATGAAAAAATGTTCTAGATCTCCCGGCTGCATTACTTTTTTGTTTTGTTGTTCAAGGATTCCTTTAACTTCTAGGTACATTTCTTTCTGTGGCTCAGAGAGCCCCATTTCCCACGATTCTTCCATAGTCCAGAGAGAATATCCAAACCAAGATGAGAAGAGAGAGGTCTAGAGTGGTTTTTTACTCACGAATCTTCCTCAGGGATCGGTGTCTTGCCCGCATTCCTCCACCAGTTTGTTACAGCGGGGATTACTGTAACACGCCTATATCAAACCAGGAGTCCAGTGGAAAAGAAGTATATATGGACAGATTCGTGGTAGATGTTTCAGAGATGTTTATTTCTCCAGCTGCATGGCCAGTGCTCTGCCGAGGAACTGCTCAATCACGGGACCAAGGGTCCTTCTGCCCGCGCAGGGAACACAAACCAACCAATGGGAACGAGGCTGAGCAGGGGCAGGGAAGCCCCGTGTCTGTGCCCTCAGGGCCCCTCTCCCAGGGCTCCGTGGCAGGGGAGGGACCCCAACAATAGTGCAACAAGGCAATCTGAAATATTCACAGCTTCAGGTAACTCTAGAGATGAAATATGGTTTTCTGAGAAAAATCAGAGTATAAAATTAACTCTGAAAACAAAAGAAGGTCAGAGTAACCTAGAAACCTTCTGAGACATAACACAAGAAAAGTTTGGAAGAGTGAAAAATCAAAGAAAAAACCCAAAATAGCAAAAAAACAACCTCAAAATAAAAACCCCAAACCAAACCCCGAATACAACTAAACACAAAACAATCACATACTTTGAGACCCCAAAAAACATATAATTTGAAATCAATTAAAGATAGAGCCTTGAAAGATCCCATGTCGTTCTTATACCAGAAGAAAATACTCTTCTGCATATAAGAAAACATTGATTTCATACCTTGGCAAGTTTTTCTCCTCTGAAGTTTAATGTCACAGCTTCAGTATTCCTAGGATTATGAACTTCTATATGGACTTCATCATTATCCTCATACTCCCGTATCAATGCTGCTTTCAATCTGGCCATTTCATTCTGCTCACCGTGAACTAAAATCTGTAAAAAAGACAGTTTTCCTTTTAGCAGAAGTTATTTGTTCAACCAGACATGTTTAGTAAGCAAATTATCCAAGAAAACTGCCATATTCTACCTCATCTTTATAAAAATGCAATTCCATGAGGCCACAGTGTAATCACATGAGCTCAATTACAGTTCTGTGTGTCTTTGAATTCTCTGCATTATTTGAAGGCTGGGATTTCATAACCCTGAATATTAGTTGAAAAATACATGCAGCCAAGCAGAGTGTGTTACAGAGACCCCATATAAGTTTTCACACACAAATACATTGTTGTATTATGAAAGGCAAGTTCAACACTAAAAGTCAGTTAGCTTTACATTTTTGTCTTTGTGTGTAGATATAAACATAATAAACATGCAATTCAAAGAGGATGCTTCACCGTTCACAATTTTCTTTGCCAAGTTAAATGCTCTTTTCTTCTGCTATGATTTTTTTCTTTCTTTTCTGTGCTTGCACACTGTTTCTCCACCAGTTTCAGATCCTAGTCCCCATTTTCACATTCTGGTCCTTCACACCTCCTGCTTCCCATGATTTGCTCATGTTTTTCCCTGCAAGTGCTGCCTTTGTCTTTTGCTGTCTGCAACACACCTTCAATCGATGTTTTCTTATTTATTTCTGGGCAAATTGCAGTGAATTATTCCAATACCAGCATCCCAAACTTAATGTCCTATACTGTATCTTACTTGCACAAAACACTGCTGAAACAGATTATGGACCACACCACTGTCTGGAAAGTCATCCCCAGGGATCCCACACACAGACACTCAAGAGCAAGTTCATTTTTACTTTGCTAAGGTAACATGACAAAAAACGATTAAAATCTCCACCTTTAATTATTCAAAGCACAGGGATGCTGGCTACTGCTAGACACCTGTCCCTGCCTTGAGTCAAGGCTATGAGCTGGTTTGATGAATCCCACTCTGGAGAAATGGGCAGCATGGATACTGACCACATGTGGAGGTTTCAGGGCCCGGATAAATTCACTAGTTTGTTGATAATCTGTGTGAGCAGAGAAAGAAATGTAATCCACAGACATCTTCAGTGGGAGTTTTTGCCCTGACATAGTTGTGATCTCTTCAGGTTCAGACATGATGTGCTAGAAAAAAAAGGCACCTTAATTAAAAGTAAAGCCTCCTATAGACACCATGTAACTAATGCTTTACATTTTAAAAACCAATGAAATAATAATGGCAGCCATGTTAAGTGTGAAGCAGTGAAAAAAAAATCTCTTAAATTACCCAGAACACACACTCACACATGAAAAACGCATGCACAATACACATCATTTCATCTTGTGCCTCCTCAGCAGATCTGGGGGTTCATACTTCTTCTAGATAAATCTCTCTAATTTGCATCAAAATGGTAATGAGTGTGTGACTCCTATCTCTAAAGGCAAAGCTAGATGCTGTGGTTGCCCTTAGCCGCTGGAATTTGGAAGGATTTCGTTCCCTACAGATGGACAGTGGCACGAGGTGCACAAGGCAGTCTGATCTCTGACACATAAGTAGTGTTAGATTTAGTATCAAATTCTCTAGAATTAGGATTAGGGCTACCTTCTTGAAAAATTAAGCAGTGGAGAGGTCTAAAGCATCAATCATTCTTTCTCATGACAAGATAACTGCCCCTAGAAAAGATTCTTCTATATAACATCACTGGAAATGGCCATATGCAAATTTTCTGTACTTTTCAGTAGTATTAGCCAAAAGCAATCAGTTTTGACTACATACCTACCTACCTGACAACAATCTCAGTAATCAAATAAAGCCACTTGCTATTGACCAATTCTTTACAAACCTAACATGAATGCTACCTGTCATCAAGAGGCTGTGGTGCATGAGCAACTCACCTTAGCAAGAGTTCCTTCAACGCAGTACCCTGCAATAATGACTCCATTTCTCTTATCTGTGCACCAGCTCTCAAACAACTCCCTGGATAAGCCACTCTGCATCATACCTGGGGAAGCCATCACAACACTGGGGCCAATGTCATCAAAGTGATCCATACTCTGAAAAGACACACAGTGAGAGTATCAGTCACCACAACTTACTTCAACGAAGGACAGCCCAGCTGCACCCTTGAACAACGTACGAGAAGGGCCCTGTGTTCACAGATTGTACCCCATCCTCACAAAAGGTACCCTTTGCAGGAAGATTCCTCTTACTGATACCCACAAGGAGTAAACTTGGGGATCTATAGTGGAAGAAATGTTGGGGCCTAAGCTCCCCTCAAACTGCCCTCTAAGCACTGGGACAGCAGGTAACTCAGATATAAACCCGGACCTAATCAATCTAGTAGGTTATTGAGGATATTGACTGGCTCAGCTGATTCGAGCATGGCGCTAAAAACACCAACATCGTGGGTTTGATTCCTGGAGGGGCCACTCACCTAAGAGTTGGACTCCATGATCCTTGTGGGCTCCTTCCAACTCAGAATATTCTATCACAGTATTAAACATGCAAACTATTCAGCAAATATGGACTCTTCTGTCACGTTCACCTTTTGTGAGAATCTCAAGCTTACCTTCAGATTACTAATATGCTTGAAAACAAAAGGATTGTTGATGTTAATTTGCTTGCGGATTTTGTCATTCATGGCATTGACATATGTCTGATAAACTGCCATACACTTCTTTGCCAAAGAGGAGGCATAGTATATGGGGATATCATGGAGTTCAGGATGATTCTGCCAGTATTCATCTAAAACCCAAAACAAACAAACAAAATAATAAAAAAGAACAAAACAAAAAAAACCCCAGCCACCAAACAACAAAACACAAAATTCCATCCACAGCATTATTTATAAAGTGTGTGCTTCTCAGAAACATTAGTAATTTTTATAGAACAGATTTACCAGTGGGCTTTTTCATTTTTATTACAGAATATCACCATCACAGCCTCTTTGTTTTCATCTGCTCTTCTAAAACAGTCACCAGCTGAAACCGTATACAACCAGTACAAACAAACAAACAGGCAAACAAACATGACAAAGGTGAACTTCAGGTCCTTTTGGCAGGTCAAATTTCAATCAACCACCACCTTCAGCTACAAGGTATAAATAGTATACATGATACTACACAGCAATAAGTCTACATTTATGACACTAGAAGTTTTACTACACCTCTACAATAAAGCTAAAATGTCCCTGTCAAATATTAATTATACATCTAAGAGCCAGGGACATCTGCACACAGATTCGTTCGTGAGAATTCACTATATGAACATCCCGTAAAACAAATCCATGGAATTCAAGGTGAGAAGGAATCACTCAATTATCAAGCCTGGCTTTCTGTATACCACCATCAGTTATATTTTACAAGCCCAACTGGAACAAAAACAAGGAAAGAGTCTCCATAAACCACAACTTAATTTATCAAGATGACAGTAGCCATGAGCTTTCCTAAACACAAAGAAGAGATTTGAATGCAGCTGTACAAACATAACTTACCCATTTTCCCATTTGGATACAGTTCTGCTAGTCTGAAAGATATTTATGTTGCACAACTGAGGCACAATCGTCCAAAAATAGAGGTACTCTTCTGGCTGTATTTGTGCATTTACAGTGACATTACAATGGGCTTTTACCTACATTTTTGATTTGCAGGCAAAGCTTCTCATGACATTTCAGAGAGGTTCATTGCCATGACTACTTTAATAAGCTCAGGTTTAAGGTGGAAACAGCCAGTAGAAGATAACCAGTCACAGACTGAATTCATCGCCATTAACTTTCTACACCATAACAGTGTTTTATTTTTGTCATACAGAAAGAAGAAAAATAAACACAGAAGCCTGCAGGCTCAACTGTGTAGGCATATGAGATGCAATTGCATTTTCTACCTAATTAAGCATCCAATTGCATGTCTCGCTTTGCTAGATATATTTTCAAGCTTATCTTCAGAAACTCACTGTAATATCTACACACAGCAAAGAGGCAAACAACTTACAACCTAATGGCTACACAAGGTTGAAAACGCTCAGTTTTTATGTTCTCTATAAATTAAAAAAAACCCTCTCAGTCAATGAGAAGTAGTAAATAATCCTACAACGTTGAATACTACCTCTTGCCTAGATCCAAATTTCTTGTTAACATTTGAATAGACTAGTAAGACATTTTGAAAACAAATTAGTTTCTAAGACTGAGCTAAACTGAAAAGTGAGAAAAATTTCAAGTAGTTTAGGGAATGCTTCATATTGAACACCCCTAAATATAAGCATTATAAGCTTGAGATAGTTATCTTCTGATCTTGCCAGCATGTGAATGAGCAGAAAGACTAGTGAAAAAATCACGTAACACAGTACAAATTAAATGTGCTAAAAGGAATCAAAGAGGCCTGGGAATAATTTACTTAAAAACTGTTTTATCTGAAGTACCTTGTAACAACTATCTATATATTTTATGCGAAGTAGCTTGGTATGTTCATGTGTAATTCTCACTCATTTTTGTTCAAAAGCCCCATTTTCTTTTCATTATTATTAGGACTTCAGAAGTGTTAGAAGTCTCCTTTATGGTCTTCTAAGCTTTTCCTATAAAGAGTTTTTCATACTCACACACATTTTTTGCCTTTCAATTCACAAACTTAGTAGAACTTTAGAAGAAAATATAGCCCTTTTTTAGCAGTACAGTTTAAATAAAACAGTTGTTGTTGTAACTGGTTATTTTTCAATTTGTAATAATTGTTCCTAATTGCTGAAATCCTGATTCAAAAAGATTCAAAAGTCAAGCACTTATTACCACACCATCATCTCTTCCTTTCTAGGTCTCCCATCCTACCTCACAAAGCAGAACTGCGGGTTGGTTTACTGGATTTTTTGCATTTGAACAAACATGCATTATATATTAAATTATAGGTAATTAACACGCTGTAAAATGGTTGAAGGAATGGTTCAAGGAATTATAACATCTGAAAACATTCTAAATCACTTTATGTGCCTTTTCATTAAGAGGAGCTGGGAAGGTACATACCTAAGATTAGAAGCAGTTCTTGAGCTCGACCCAGGGCAAACACAGGGATGAGACCTCGGCCCCCTCTGTTGACGATGTCGTGAACGGTGTTGCAGAATCGCGCCTCCCGCTCCTCCCTCTTCTCGTGAATGTGAGTGCCATAAGTGGATTCCTACACATGGAGAGACAGAGTATTGAGAGGGCTGACACAGACAGTAATTCCTGATCTTCTCCTCTGAACCCAACAAAAAAAAACAGATAAACATACTGGTGTTAACATGCTGGGGAGAGGAGGGAGAGAGGTCAGAGAGAGGGGAAAATCAAAACCACCCCCAAGTTCCCAAAACCACCCCACCAAGGAAAATAACCGAAACTTCCCCTCTCCCAAACCCCTCCAAGCAATTTAGACAGACAGATCCTGTTAGGACTAAAGAAATTAGAGCTATTAATTTTGATGCTTCTTTTAAGAAATTTTAAGTTTAACACACTTATTTTCCTAACTGGAAATGCTGCCAGAGCTTTGATGATTATACTGACATGGCCCATTAGTGGTACATGTGCCATGGTTAAACCTCTGGCTTAAAATATAGAAATTATACAAAATACAAGATTTTGATGTGACTTAAAATTAGATTACCAGTTACAGAGAACAGCTAGAAGGGACACAGTAAATGAAGTAATTTGAAAGATCCCAGTGTTTGTTTCCAGATAGAACTGTTGCATAAAATGTTTCCCGTGAGATGCTGTTTTCCAAACATGGATTCAGGATAAAATAATTCACTCAGAAAACAAAACAAAACAAAAATATGAAACAGCACTCAGGCCACCTTGACTGAGGACTAATTCTTAACATATCTGGAAGTAGGTTAGGATCTACTAAAAGAGACATCTGGTTAAATTGGGGTTGGTACAATCCAAGTCAAAATCTAATAAATCTCCCATCTCGGAAAGGTTTGTCTGGAGCCTTAAGGAGCTTCATCAGAAGAATTGCAACTGGAGTTTTCAATACAGTGCGAAGCAATGTCAAGAGTTCTAAACACCCAAGTGTTTGGATATTTAACACAAATCACTACCACTGAATCTCCACTGTCTTTGTCATTCTGTTTTGGCTTTAATTAAGTCGTACCCCTATTCATAATTAATCACTACTAGAAAGAAATAATTCTGCAAAACTTACAATTATAAGAATATCAGGTTTAATATTGGGAATCTCAGCTGCCATCAGATGTCTGTCTTCCTGCCTTGAAAAATCACCTGTATATAACAGCTGTTGGAGACAAAGAGCAGCAGGTACTCTGGTTACAGGTTCTACCAGGTCAGCAGCCTATAAAAAGCTGTGCAAAGATGGTTTCAAGGAATTTTTGATAATAAGATCAGCTGTACTTTAAATGAGACTCTTCTGATGTGAACAGTGCTTACAATATTAGGTCAACAGGACTATAATACAAGTATTTAAAATCCAAAAGTAAAGGTTTTTCAAGCTGTACCATAATTCCAACAAAACTAGGTAAACAAATATTAAGCTCTTATTTTTCATTTCAGATATCAAGGTGCCATTTTCAGCATTTTGCATACTTGCACTGATCACTAAGAAGTAAAAGTAGAACATAACATAAAATGCAGCGACTCCTAAGAGGAAGTAAATAGGAGATAAAACTGCATTCACATATCAGAATGCAAATATAATAAATAATCCAATAAAATTATTTATTAAAAATTCTTCTAGGATTTTCTGATACTAAAAAAAAGCCTGTAATCTAATTGATTTTCCAAATGGAACAGTCATGTTCCCCATTACACCAAGAAGTAATTTTTAATTGTTATTTATTTCTAATGGATTCTTAACTGCAGGGTGGAACTGATGGTTTCAAAACTGACATTTTTTTATTTACCAATAATTCCGTTGATGAAAATGTGAACAATCAATAACATACAGTCAGCGACAGCAGACACCTGGTCTGCCAGGTAACCTATTACCACACGGAGTTAAAGAAAATTATGGATATTAAAACCCAATCTATTTCAATCATGCATAGTAAGAGGGACATCTTCGTCATGCCTCAATCAGAAAAAAACCCAAAAAAGAAACACTAAGATCTAAATTTTATTGTGATCATTTTAAACTCAGTTCTATTTCTAGGCTTTTTTTAAACTTTGAACTTTTATAATTCTCAATCACTATAAAACATGAACAAACTCCAACTGGGCAGCAAGCCTCATAACCACCTTCTCTCTTCCCTCTTCAGGGCTGTGTGAAACTTTCCTTGGATGGTGATTATCCTGCTGAACCCAATTCATAAGATGAGTTTCAAGTATCTGGTTTTGGCACAGTGCTGCCTGTGATTATATGATGACTTACTTAATCCCCCTGTGCCTAAAATTAACAATGATCTTATTTCTTTAGATACTTTAGAATACAAGCGTTACGAGAAAAATGTAACTCGCATTGACAAATGCCATTTAAGCACTTGAGACAGGCAGACACGTAAATGAGAATTACAGAAACAAACATCTGTACACAAATTTTACTAAAATGCAGCTTCCACACAACTGCCTCAGCTACCAGCTGCCTCTGATCAGACCAGCATGGGAAGCTACATGTTTAGTGGTTCCAAGTCTGAGTTGTGTCTCAGACTCCCATACAATCCAAACATCTTACCTGATCCAATATGTGTCACTTGCCAGTTTTAATCAATGAGCAAATACATGTCCTAGGCCAAGGCCACTCATCTTGATCTGAGTCCAAGTCTGCTGGACAGCTCCAGCCACAGTGGTGGAGCATAACAGACAATAATAATTAATGACTACATTAGTACTCAGGCTTGATGTCATCATATAATAAAGAGAAAATACCTTCACACCAGCTATTTCAATCATAAACATGGCTGCTCCCAGAACATGGCCTGCGTGGTAGCACCAGAATTTGATTCCTGCCACCTCTTTCACTTCATGGAAGTTGATGGTCTCAATCTTGTCCATGCTTTCTTCGAGGTCTGTTTCTGTGTACAGCATGTCATCCGCTGAGATGTTACTGGATAGAAGTGAAATGGCTTAATATCAGCTCATTTGAGCAGCTGGGAAAAACACTTCCTGGGTTTTCCCCAATGACAGTTAGATTTCCATTCAGTAACACCATGTCTCCTATGTTAGAAATCAAGTCCAGCTACTTAAATGTAGCTCATGCAAGGAGAGTTAAAGTATCTGTCTTTTGAAAGACAGAATAGTCTTCTCAGTTCAGAAGCTGCTCTGTATTTCTCTAAAAGTACCAACAGATTCCCAGCCCTGAACAGAGATCTGCAACTTAGCTTGTAATGGTCCCCAAAAACCACATAGATCCATGCTTTCCCTACCAGCCCAGAATAAACAAATTAAAAGAGGACTGTTCATCAGGTTTCTGACCCAAGCTCAACACAGCTGAGCTGAGATATGCTCAGGACAATTGCAGTCACATGGAAATGATGAGTCAAGGCATGAAACACAAGAAAACAAAATATAAAAGAGAGGAAAAAAACCCCAACATCTAAGTAACAGAGCACTCTTTGTATATTTAGTATTTAGTCTGTCTTTGTCCTGAAGAGTGAATTGTATCTTTAGGAGCTTAAAATTCACTACAAACTATCCATGAGGTAGTAAGATGATTCATTACTTCTAATCTGGTTATATGTAACGTTGCTACTTGTGAAAACATCCAGGTTCATCCAGCTACTTTTGGTAGCTTCATCTTAAGTTTCCCATTGGCTATATAGGTGAAATAATTCAGGAAGAGACACCCCACAGGTTATCTTACCTGACTTTAACATAGTCTGAAAGAAGCCATCTGTAAATAGCTTTTGTGGCATGAGTCATAAATGTCCTTCCCTTAAAACTTGTTTTCTGTAAAAACCATGGCAAAGCCCCACAGTGATCTAAATGGAAACTTAAAATAAGACACACAAATCCAATTAATACATTCATATTACACAACACTAATATATAATATCCATAATTCACTACTTCACTGGACTAACACAGTGTCATGAAAACCCAGAAACAGAATTTTCAGCCTTCTTGTTAACTGTGCTGGTCTATGTTCTGCAGACTAGTGACTAGAAAGACAACCAAGAAAAGGTAAAACTAATACAGGAAATTATCCATTAATTGCCAAGGTTTTACATGTATAGTGTTAGAATTACCTTCTTTTCATAATTTCCATATAAATTTAAAGAGAGAACAGGAACCAGGGACACTAAACATCAAAGATACAAGAAAGCTAAAAACATGATACCAATTTTGCATGTTGCACACTACAGATTAAAACATGATCTCCTAAAATTAAATTATTTGTTCACAATTCTAGTTCAAACTATTTTAAGAAACTACTTTTGAAATACTGATAGAACAAACACAGACCACAAAAACTTGGGATTTTATGGAGAGCTGTTTATTACTGAGTACATCATTTAGAAACGGCTCTCCTCATCTCTCAACCACTAAGCAATACTTAAACCACATTCAAAGGTTGTGTAAGTCTCCAAGAACGTTTTTAACTCAAAGCAAATAGAGCAAAAACCACAACCAATACTCTTCTGCAGTCTTTGTGTAGAAAACTCGAGCTGTCACAATGTGTGTTAAAGCAAGCCAGGTTATAAGAGTCAGAAATCACAGTGAGCTCAGAGGAGAGTTGTGCATCAAAAGTGAATGAACATCCTCAATATTCAGTCCTTAATTCTAAATGGAGATCCTCCTTTTTTTAGGAGGAGAAAAAAAACCCAGGAAACTAGAATTTTTCCATACCACCTAAAAAACACCTATTTTCAGCCTCTCTTAATAACCTACAAGTGAACACAGCTCAGACCATGACCTTAAGTTATTTGTTCCTTTAGGCGCCACTTACTGACTAATGAGGAGGAGATCAATCTCAGCTGGATCTATCAAATCAATGTAAGGAAGAGCATCCATTCCTTCCAGCCCAGGATGGATTCCACAATCAAGCTGAAAAGTGAAAGAACATTAAAACTTCTAACAGAACATATAAAAACCCCTCTTCCATTTTGGTCTATTAACTGGTAACTTTTAGCATCATGCAAAGTAAGGGTTTTTTTTTTTCATTAAACATTACTTTTAGTATTGGATTTCAAGTAGAATGATTTGGGTTGGAAGCACATGCATTTTATATGGGGATATGGTTTTGTTTCACAGCACAGCCTTGGTGATGCCTAATATCATATATGCTATACTGCCCCAGAAAGCTACAAAATGTGCCTTTTCTAGCACTGTGTCTGACTTCTGTGCAGAGGCTGCATTTAACCTCCAACATTTCAGATCACTTTGATGATCTGAAGTACCACACTGAGAGGGCATACAAATATATTCATGCAATAATTACCATTATTTTTCTTCCTTTAAACTCCAGAATGATGCATGACCTTCCTACTTCTTGGCCAGCACCTCTGCAAAAGGATAGCAAAGTCATGAGGATTGAAACAACCCACATACACTGCAAAGACGTAACTACCTCGGGTGCCTTTACTGGGATTACTTTTCTGTGTAGAAATAACAACTGCACGGCCCTTTTAAGCTCAGATATCCAAAGTACCTGAACAGCTGTACTTATCTCAAAGGAAAAGAGGCCCTACATAACACAGCAGAAATAAAAACAACCTGTTCGAGGAAATTATTTTGGCCTCTTTTGTTTTTTACTGAGCACTCGAGTCTCAAACTACTGACAAGTATCATTAAAGTTCACCTAAGTAACAAATCGGGCCTGGAGTAGCATCTTCAGGCTGTCCCAAAAACAACGCTTGTGGCGCTACCAGAAGCACACTCAGACGGCAGTGGCATCTTTACCAGGGAAAGAAGCAGCTCCCCGCGGTGCTGCCCGGCCCCACCCCGACCCCCCGCGCCCCCCGGCCCGGCGCGGCTCCCCGGGCGCTCACAGGGGCCGGATGAGCAGCTGGTCGCTCTCCTCGGCCGGGATCAGCGCCTCGGCTTTGCGCTTGGCCGCCATCGCGCCGCGCTGCCGCCGCCTTCCGCTGCCCCGCCCGCGCCTGCGCCCGTCCCCGCGACCCGGAACGGGATCGCCCTCAGGAACGGGAGCGGCGCCGGCGGCGGGAGCGGGCGGGCCCGGCGCGCCCGGTGAGCAGCGGGGCAGGGAGCGGCCGCATCGCTCTGTCACTTGTCGGGTTATCGGCCGGGGACGGAGGGAGGATCGGGGAGAGAAGCGAAGCGGGACGCGGTGCTGCCCTGCCCGGCTTCCCGGGCCGCTCCCTGCGCCCGTAGGGGCAGAGATGCTCCGCGGAAAGGCCGGGTGCCACGGAGGGCTCTCCTAACGCGCTCAGATCGCTCGGGGAGCAGTGGGTGCTGTGCCTTCTCGGAGGCCGCTGCAGAAGCGGCAGCCGTGCTCCTGTTGCGGCCGCAGGCGCTGTGCAGGAGGCGCTGGCAGCTCCGTGCTGGAAGCTGGGGAGGCCCGGCGTCGGGAACGTGCCCTGCCCTGTGCACCGCTGGTTGCCGAGAGTGGCTTTTAGTCCGCCAGGGACCGAGTGTTTGCTTATTGACGGACACAGCAGCGGCCTAGGGACTGTGATGCCTCACTGCATCGCACATCTAAGCTCCGCCTTGTGCTTCTTCCATTATTTCCTGCAGTGTGAGCTATCTTCCGTAGGTTGTCATCCTCCTTGGTCCTCTTTCTTCCGCCTGCTCAAAGTTTCTGAAGTTTCGTAATGAAAATAATTCGTCTCTGCAGCTGAGAAATAGGGTTTCAGCTCTCCCTGACAAGGAGCCAGCATCCTGCTGCTTGACACTAGCCAGCCAAATGTTAAGTGAAGCAAGGTGGTAGTAGTAGGGCAGGCACAGGAAAAATGCTTCTGGAATGCTCTCAGAACTCCCACTAGCTCAGTTCTAATGCAGTAAATGTACCACGCGTTTTGCTTTTATTTTCAGGAGTATGTTAAGTAGTAATGGTTGCTCCTATGAGTATTCCAATCAGTAGATCTTCAGAAGTAGGTTGGGATGAGGTTTTTTTTGTAGGTTTTTTGTTTGGTTGGGTGTGTGTGGGTGTGTGTTTAGTCGGGAGGGGGGGATAGATTTTGCACTTTTTTTGTTGTTTTAGTGGAAACAGGCATTGGAGCAGGGAATGCGTTGGGTGCACTTTATAGGGCACTTAAATTGTAGTCACAAATAAAAATCATCCAATACATTTAGGTGGGAATATAAATTTTAAATTTTGCCTTGTTTCTATATATATGCATTAGAAACTGACCTTTGCAACAGTCTGTAAACTGGGTAGTAACCTTTTTTGACAATTCAGAAGGATAGGGAAGTTTTAGCAGAGAGCTTGAGGAACTTTTCCCAGTCACACGTGAAGAGCACCAGAGTAAAATTCCTACCTCCACTCACAGAGTCCTGTACAAGTTTCCACTTTTTGTCCGCTTTGGATACAGTCACTGGTATTTGCCTGGACCTCCTTCCCTTGATGATACGACAAGCTTTAATTTTTTTTTTTTCTACCTAGAAGATCTTCCTTGGTCCAGTTATGAGAAAATGTTTAGAAAAGGAAAAAAGCGACACAGCAGCAGCAGCTCACAAAGCAGTGAAATCAGCACTAAAAGCAAGGTAAGCTGAATGTGGTGTTTATTCTCTTTGGGAAGCACTTTGGTTTGTTGCAAGTTAACAGTTCAGTGGTTTACTTGCACTGATGGGAGGATGGGATTTCCATAAAATGCCATGTTCCACAAAGAGAACTTTCTACTTCATTTCCTCAGATTGTGTTTTGAGAGTTAAAAATACCTATCCATCATAAAGCCCATTTATTTTGAGATGAATACTCAGTCACTTCCACAGTGAAATGCACAAACACAAGATTTTTCTGGTAGCACACAGTAAGGTTTGGAGGAAAAATTAGTACATTTTTTCTTAAATTTTGTCTTTAAAGACAGTGCCTGGTTCTAGGTACCAAGAATGAGTTTATTCTTCAGTACTTGTTGGTTTCTCAGTATCTCTAAAAGTATTCTTAATTTTGAATAATGTGTTCATTTTGTCTGATAGGTTTTAGAATGATTCAGTTATTCTGGATTTTCCAAGGTGCTGTTTCATTTCCCCTGCACTGCTATCTTATTTCAAGTATTGGTGACTAGCATGTAGTTGTCAATTTCTTCAGGTTAAAATGCAGTACCAGAAAATTTTGGACATGACCCTAACATTCATTTTCCCTTTTTCTCTGGACACAACCTTAAGGTTCATTTTCTCTTTTTCTGTCATTTCCTCCTTCTTTCAAAATAACTTTGACTTCTCAAGGGTTCCTGATGAACTTTTATCAGTCCAGTCTACACGGAGGCAGAAAGATAACTTCAGGAAAGAAACAGGTGGTACTGTTTTTTCCTTCCCATTTTGCAGTGCTTCTGAAGTAACTAGAACATAAGCAGTAGATTTTTTTAAAAAAGAGTTGAGGCAGGACACCTAGAAGTGCATTGTTAATACATTTGCAGTAACTTTCTGATTATGCTGATTTTTTTTTTCTTAGTCTGTAGATTCCAGTCTTGGGGGACTTTCCAGGTCTAGTACTGTGGCCAGTCTAGATACAGACTCCACAAAAAGTTCAGGTATGTAATCAGATCTTGGGCAGATATGGGTGGAGCAGGATTAACTTTGTGTTTGTATAAAACAGCAGAAAATGGGAAAGCTGAAAATAGTTACTTTCAGTAATACTGAGTGAATCTGTTAGGTAGCTTGGTGACTAATACAGGCACAGCCCTAGGCCTCTAAGTTTACTAATGATTCATCTAGGATTAAGTTACTGTTTTCAAAGTAAAGTGTCTGAGGAAGAAAAATTTAGTTGTATTACCAGTCTGTTACCAGCATAAATCTGGTACAGCTTTTTGGATAACTTTTCTGCTTTTCTGAGTTTACATTTCCACCAAAATAATGGAAATAAGGTTTGATTGTACTTGGTTTTAGTCACCAAATTACAGTGTATCACTGTTGGACCAAACAGTTAATTTGAAACAAATAGATATTGAAAAGTAGAACCAGCTATTCTATGTTTTCTGATTCAAGGTTGTTAACTCCAAATTTGAATTGGTATAAACAGTGCTGTATCATGGATTCAAATGAAACTGTTACCTTTACCAAGGTCTGTTCTAAATCAACTCAGGAGAGTTCAATTAAGAGGAGTTAATATACCATGGTAAGTGTTTGATGAAAGTCTGCAAAATTAGGGAATTTAGTATGTTAGCCCTGTTAACAGCAATTAGAACAGTGTTACAGTTCTAGAAGTCTTCAGAATGGCTTTGTTTTACTTTGTTGCAGGACAAAGCAATAGTAATTCTGATACATGTGCAGAATTCAGAGTTAAATATGTTGGTGCCATTGAAAAATTGAAATACAATGAGAGCAAAAGTCTTGAAGGGCCACTGGACTTGATAAATTACATAGATGTTGCACAGGTAAGTGGGTTACAAAAGGCAATACCAACAATGTCAAAACATCTTAAGCTTAGGTGTGTTTCTTTCATTTATCCTGTGGTCTGACATCTGTAAATTTTAGACTTACTTGAAGAAAGTGGTATACTTAACCATTACCCCATGAATCTCAAAAGCCATCACACTCAGTTCTATAATTTTAAGTAACTGGAGAAGATGCACCCAGAGAACCATTCTGCAGAAGCAGGCTCAGAGCCAAGGCCCTTTTCATCAGTCCTTACTGAACAAGTCCCAGCTGAAGGCTGTTACATTGCCTTCAGCACAATTAGGATTAGTATGCAGGAAGGAATATCTCCCCCAGATTTCTTCAGTACTGTAGTTTTCCCATAGAGGAAAATGTAAAGTTTCTGCTTGCAATCACTCAAGAGCCTGTGCCCAAAGAACCTGAATAATATTTGGGTCATCCTTGCCAAACTCTGGTTGCTTGTACTTATTTTTGTACTAAAAGCCATAACTGGTTGTTCTCATTAGGTAGCTGATTATATCTTTTTAAAAGCACAGAATGTCTGTTTATCATGCAGCAGCTTGACATTTCAAGCATCTGAATATGCGCTAAAACTATTTTTGCAGCCAAACAGCAAAAGTGCTGCCAGTGTGGAATATAGATCACCTTGGGTCAGTGCAGCACGATAGGCCATGCATGATTTTTCAGCTGACCTGATTTGACCACAGGGACAAACTCTCCCCTGAGATGATAAATTCCTTTCTGGAACCATGTAATATTTGGAGTAGAACAGAACAGAATGGAATAGAGTGTTTCTGCTGGAAGGGACCCACAGTGACCACTGGTCCAACTGACCGACTACTTCAGGGCTGACAAACAGTTAAATGTGTTGTTAAGGGCATTGTCTAAATGCCTCTTTAACACTTGACTGGTTTGGGGCATCAACACCCTGTTCAGGAAGCCTGTTCCAGTGTCTGGTCACCCTGCCAGTAAAGAAATGCCTCCTAGTGTCCAGTCTCCCCACAGTACATTTCACATAACTTCAAGAGACTGGGCGAGTGCATGAGTGGTGGGCAGACCCCACACAGCACAATCTGAGCAGGAGTTGCAGTGGTGCTGATCCAGAGGACCTAAGTACACATATTTTCTGTTACATATCTTCATTGTTCATGTTCTGTCTGCACTAAAGGCTTTTGTTTGTTTCCCTCCAAAGCAAGATGGAAAGTTACCTTTTGTTCCAGGTGAAGAGGAGTTTATTATGGGAGTTTCCAAATATGGCATTAAAGTTTCCACATCTGATCAGTATGTAAGTGCTTCACCCAAACTCGTCTTTCTGATGAGAGTTGAAAAATGCTTTCATTTATTTCTCTGGGAGATGATCTGTGTAACCAAAATGTCATTTCTGGCTTTAAGCAAAAGTCAAACAAACAGGCTCTCACAGGAGCACTGCTTCATGTCGTATCTCTGCAGGGCTGTCTGTTTATTCCTCATTGGATTTATGACAAAAAGCCATTCCTTTTGAGGTAGAGCACCAGATGACAGGCAAGCGAGCCTTTGGCAATGCTCTTTGGGCACATCTTCCTTCCTCTGTGGCTGTCCTGCCATTTTCTCATGGGGGAACGTAGTGTGACTGTGGTGGCCAAGACCATAGTTTGCTCAGACCGAGTTAGTAATGTAGTTCCTCTTGGTGTTTCTGTTTTTTAAGAATACCTGAGTTGCCCAGCTCTTTTAAGTTCCATCCTTGCACTCCTAATCCAAGAGCTGAGTTCACTCCAGCATTAAAATCTCACGATTCCACTTTATTGATCAAGCCTACTTTTTGTTTGCATCATTTTGAACATGTAGTTTATTTTCCTTTATTGCACTTCACGTAGCTTCTTTGCTAAAAATAAAAATCCGGTCTCTTCCCCAGGGCCCTCCAGTTGCCTTTGTGTAGCTTTCTGTTGCAGCCATGTGGTTTCCTTCTGGTTGCCCTCAGAGCCCCAAATACCATAAATACTTGGCCTTATGAAGCCTTGACCCATCAACAACCCAGCCATGCCTGTTCATAAAAGCATTGCTTAATACTGAATGCTCTGAAGAGAGCCAAAAAGTTTCCTATGGTCCCTTCATAAAAGAAAACATTTGTTTCTAATGCCTGGGAGGAAGGGTAGTAGTTTCTACTCAGACTTTGAATTCTTTTGGATTCTGTTTTTGCTCTCATAAATTCTTAATTCTCATTAAAAACATAGGTTACACTATTATTTAAATTCCTTTGTGCTTTGATAAAGATCAAATAGCTAATTTAAAATTTTCATCCATCATTTTTCTGTCTTCAAGCTGAAAGCACGCACAAGCAGATAAAGCCTTTTGTGGTTAAGCTAGCTTGCACTGGCAATTTATTGCATTGCATTGTTTCCCAAATTCTGGTTTTTTGCATCTGTGTCACTGTTGGCATTTAATTTGTCCTTCAGTGTGTCACCAAACTCTTTTCACAGAGTTCCAAGATACTGAAAGGAGGGGAGGAATTTAATTTACAAGGAGACTGTGTACTCAGAAGAATTCTATCATCCCTCTTTTAGCCATAATCCACACATTGCACTGCACACATTACATTAGCACCGTAGCAAGTTCCAAGCAAGTAACCCTTGAGAATTATTAGTAATTTGGTGAACAGTCTTGGCATCTTTCATACAGAGACGGGAGGGTGGATCCAGTGGGCTCCGGCTGCCCTGGGCATGGTGTGATAGTTGCTGATGGTGAGAGCAATGTGAGCAATGAGCCGAGCAAGCATCAGGGATGGAGATGCTTTTCAGCAAGGTGACCTTAGGGCTGTGGTGGAGGGCTCTCCCTCCAGAGTTTCAAGGCAAGCAGCAAGTTCACTGCCAGTTTTTACAGCTTCTCTATCAAAGTGGGCATTTCTTTAGACCCTTCAGCTGACAGGGACAGGTGTTTGATGCCATGGACGTGAAAACAGAACTGTCTTGAATTCCTAAGACCCTGGAGGTCATGTGACAGGAATAAACCAGATGAGAATGATCAGAGGGTAGGATGGCTGGAGAAGAGAGGCTTTGTCTAGGTTAGGGCTGCAGAGACCTCCTTGTACTGGGTGTCTTCTACCAATCCCCTTTTTGGAATGGCCAAAATTAGAAGTGTTGGGACTATGGTGGAAATCCTGCAGCTCTGACGGAGAGTGGAATTCTCCCAGATGAGATCTGTGGAAGTGTCAGGACATAACCTGTGGTGTAGGTCACAAACAGCCTGGCTACAGCCACATGGCTGCTGCCCCCCAAAGCAACTGACCTTGTCTATACCTCTTCTGGGAACAGTTTCTTGTGGTGTATCCTTCCCAAGACTGAGACAGGGGACTGCTTGGAAAAATACTGGGAAAATAAGAAGTCGTTTTAAGTTACCTCTGTGCCAGAGGGACAGAGCGTTACACCTGTCACGGAGGGCAAGCGAGGGTTGGTGGGAAGTGAATGTGCACTTTCATAGTATGGCCAGGAATGTCACCATAGAATCATGGGAGGGACTGAGTTGGAAGGGATCTGAAAGATCTTCTAGTTCCAACACCCCTGCCATGGGCAGGAACACCTCCCACTAGACCAGGCTGCTCAAAGCTCCCTCCAGCCTCACCTTGAACACTGCCAGGGATGGGGCATCCACAGCTTCTCTGAGCAACGTATTCCGGTGCCTCAGCACTCCCACAGTAAAGAATTTCTTACCTTAAATTCAGTCTAAACCTCCTCTTTTTCAGTTTAAAGCCATTCAAATCCCTTGTCTGTCACTACATGCCCCAGTAAAAAGTCCCTTTCCTGCTCTCTTGCAGGCCCCCTTCAGGTACTGGAAGGTACCCCAAAGTCTCCCCAAGAGCCTTCTCTTCTCCAGGCTGAACAACTCAAGCTGCTTCAGTTTGGCTTCATAGTCCACATAGGAATGCACTTCTAAAATAGAAGCAAAAATTAAAGCTAAAGTTGTGCTAAACCACAAAAATCTTGACTAAACTCAAATTAAAAAAAAAAAAATTACCAAGGAAGGCTTTTCTCCTGTAAAAATCTGAAGTATTCTTTTATAAGCAAGAATAAAAACATGGAAAACTGAAATATCTGTTGCACTGTTCCAGAGTAACTTTTATTTGCCATGTGCTTTCAGGATGTATTACATAGGCACGCTCTCTATTTGATTGTACGGATGGTGTGCTATGATGATGGTCTGGGAGCTGGAAAAAGTTTACTGGCTTTGAAGACAACAGATGCAGCCTCTGAAGAATGCAGCCTCTGGGTATATCAGTGCAATAGTTTGGTATGAGTTTATGCTTACAGTATTTAATTTAGGTATTGGAATTCTGATTGTAAAGGGAGATTCTAAAACTCAAGGCCCTTGTGAAAGCTTTTTGGCAGGAGGAAGATTGCTTAATTAAAAATAAATTTAAAAAAAAAAGGAGTATAAATGTGTGCTGGCTGAGGAGGGGAAAACAGCCCTGCTGACTGCATTGGATCAGCTTTGAGGAAAACCCCTACATTCCCTAAAATTGCCAGTGAGTGTACTCACCTGAGAAAGCTCTCTCCAGTCTAAAGAGTGCTATGGCAGCTCCTATGGAGAATCTCCACTTGTATTTCCAAAGGCAAAAACCTGTTAAGATACGGAGCAGGGAGTGATGGAGTAACAATTCTGGTAATGGAGCACACAGCCATATTTGTAAGCAAGGGAGGTGATCCCTTCTTAAGAGTAGGAGAATTCATTGTCAGGATGCTCTGATGACACAGACCCTTGGCTGACAGCACTGGGGGAGCACAAGAAGTGATGTTCTGAATGCTGGTGCCGTGCTATGCTGACAGCCAGCAACCCTGACTTGGTTCAAATAGCTCATGTAAGACAGCTTCCATGTGTCGTTGTAGGTCACACAGATGAAATCTGGTCTGACAAAGCAAAATGAAGGACACATTCTGCTTTAAATGAGTTTTGAGAAGTTTAGAAGTTCTTCAGAAAGTGTTAATGTGCGTGTTTGGGTTTTTTAGGAACAAGCACAATCCATTTGCAAAGTGTTGTCTACAGCCTTTGATTCAGTTTTAATGTCGGAGAAGTCCTGATTTCCTTCGGCAGCAGTGTTTGTGTGGGAGCACCGGGGCTCCTCGTGATACCACGGACAGATTGGAGCCACACACAGTCCTGGGAAGGACTTACTGTGCAAAGCAGAGCCACACAACCTTGCATATGGTACTCTGGCATTCCCCAAACATGACTTGAAGATTCCATCTTCAGTGTCCAGGACAATACAGAATTTTATATTTAACACAATTGTTTTTTCCTAGTCATGTTTTGTATATTAATATCAATATTGCAGGAATGTAAAATAAAACTGACAGTTGCTTCTACCTCGTTGTCTGAGAAACAATTTGTTAATACAGACTTTGATTCTGCTTAATCCAGATATTAAAACAAAAGCAAAGTGGTAAGAGGGAGTCCTTTGGTGCTTTACCCCTCTAATTTAATCTCCAGTCTTTCTGTTCAAATAAAGCCCACAAGATGTACATTTTTTCCTCAAGTGATACTTGTTTGTATTTGTCATTTTCATACATTAAAAAGAACAGTATTGCACAAGCAATGCAAGGGAACAGAAGAGAAGCAGAAAAAGTGATTTTAAAAGTAGTTTTATTTTTCCAGACATTTGACTGGTTAACAAGAGTAAAATTTATTAATCATGCTCTAATTATAAATCACTGCATCCAGGACATTGAAAATAAGAGTTGATTTTAGGTTATACAATATATACAGTTGCTCTGCAACTAAACAAAATAAAAACAACTGAATTGAATATTTTACATCTCATAGCATTCTAAGCTGCATTTTAAGTGTCACTTGCTCCTTTTTAAACAGTTAACACAGCAACCTAATAGTCTGTCTATTAACAGGGTTTTTGAATCAGATTTAAAAAGTTGTATGAAATATGCCAAAATTTTGGACTTAAAATTCTTAATTTTATATTATAAATAGATATCTACAGGCTCTAGAATTTCATTTTTCTCTGTCAGAGGAGAAAACCTTTTGAGAAACACAGAAAATCAAGAGATAAATTTTGCTTAGCTGCTCTTTATTGGTCCTCGGGATTTTATCTGCACTGTTAATGCTATTAAGTTCTAGTCTACAAGTTTCCTGGTTTCTAAGTTACCGGTGAACAAAGTTGTGACATTTTACTCTATTCCTCTTCTAGCAGAACTCAAGGGAAATTTGCATCATTTTTTAACTTTACGAATTGTTACATACACTATAAGATTCTGTGTTAAAAATACTGTACATTAGGAGCTCTGTGCAAAATAATATGCCCATTTACTCTCTAGACTCTATCAGGGATAGAAACATACAAAATAGTGTTGCAAACTGAACGTATCAGTAAGTGAATAAAACTGTAGTGCTAAACTATTACTCTATCATTTTACTGGGAACTTTGAAAATACGGACTAATTTGCTTCAACTTGCAATAAAAATATCTTGAAACATTCCAGTTTGTTCCCCATTTATACTGCAGCAACAGCATCTAGGAAGTGAAAGTTACACATCTGCGTGGCTGTACCCACATGCCCGAGAGGCATCAGCCAACGGTACCATTCAGGAAGGGTGACAGGGTGAGATCGGTGTTGCTCTTCCAGCACTTTCGCTACGTGGTTTTTCTCCAAATAAGCACAGATGGTGGTGGCAGCCTGTTTTCCATTCCTTCCAATATGAAATGGCCAATTTAAGCACCATTTTCCAGAAATTCAAAGTTCTCTTGATAAATCTAGAGATACAATGTTCACATAACGTGATCAAAGCCAATGTGACCTAGACATTGATTTTTCATATCCTATGCCTCAGTTGTTTCCTGAGCATAAGCAAAACCTGGTACAAATTCACAATATACAAACATCAAAATGATGTCAAATCTGTATTGGTGTTTTATATTCCATCAACCAACTGGGAACTATCCATGGCCTAGCTTTTGTTCACGAATCAGTAAAACAAGTTTAACAACAGTGTAGCTACCATAAATGTGGGTATACTATATAAATACAGAGTGAGTTGGCAAACTATCATTGTTTGCAAGGTAGTGGCACACAAATTTCATAAACCAGAACATAACGTAGTGATCTCATGAGGTGTCAGATATCTTATTGACCAAGGATAATTACCTAAGTGTTCCACCAAGTATGTTCTCTCTGTGAACACACTGCTGGGCGATTTAAAGAAAATTCAAGAATTTAAAAATAAAGTCTAAATGCTATAACGAGACAAGTGTAAGAAATGCTCTGCAATCCATCATCATAGTTAAGTACATTTCAGGAAGTGCAGTTTTGAAATCCTTGAGTTAATGTAGTAACTCATTAATATTGCCATAGTTTAGTTAACCAGCAGTAGTCACATTAAATGACCAAAATGGATGTAACATACATAAAGAACATTCAAAAAACAGGTTCTACACAAGTGCAGCATAGAAAAACAAAACAGTCTCAAGCTCACAAAATTAGAACTAGAAAGTTCAACGACTAACACAGATTTCAGATAACTTTAAGGAAATATCTACATCCATTCTGAAAGAAAGAAGTTTTTCTTGTGGTAAACTGAAATACTTTTTTACTTTTACCTGGCTAAAGACACATGATTAAAACAATTTCTTCTGCAACTGTTGGTATCCTTGATGACATCCAGTATGGCAAGATACTGAATGAGTCCATTTCAGAACTACACAGCAGCTTGCACATTTTGGTTCCACCACTTCAAACAGTGTCGAGAATTGGATAAATTCACTGCCCTGGTAGATGCACACGCAATTTCTTTGACTGGGGAAGCAACACTGAACTGTTGTACTGTCATGTTATAAAAGGGAGACTAAAATTACAGTGAATTGATTGATAAGAACATGCATAATGTTGTGATATTCAGACATGTGGATTTTGATTGTTAAAGCTTTTCAGTTCACCTTGAGAAATACAGGAAGAGTTGGGTTTTTTTAAGTGTAAACTGCTTATGAGAAGTTTTCACATAGAAAAAAGTTTTAGAAGTCCCAAAATCAGAATGATGGCAATAAAAAAGTAAGCTACAGTACCTAGGACTTGGGCAGTGCTCTGGCAAGGTGGCTGCAGATAGGTAGGTGAAATGAAATAGAACAAAACTTATTTCTGTGACCGCTGGAAATGAGAAATGTCTCCACTTATCAGTAGCAATCTAGTCAACAATAAAGTGCACAAATGATACAGGGAAAGCTCCTTTCCGGCTGGGATCTCCATCAATATGACCAATCTGAAAGAGTCCAGATAATTTTGAAGTTAAATCTCAAAATGACATTTCATTATCACCAAAATGAATACCAGTGACCTTCCTGCCTGTAATACAACAAGCCTCCCACCAAATCTTTTCTGCAGTAGTGCTACTTTTCTTCTGCCAATAGGAAAATTCAGTCCTACAGAGTGCATGTTTTTCAGCTGTAGGTTGGGTTTTTATCAAATGCAGAAGTTTTATCCAGTTCTTTGAATATAAAACCTCTTACTGCAGTACCACTGCTGCGTAATTCCAGTGCAATCTGTAATGCCTGGCAGCCCACATTTGGCCTCTGTTGAGTTGCTTCTTTAACCACTGAGGCAAAAGGATAGCTCAAGCTTCAACAGTGTCAGGTTTTACATGAATATATTTGTGTTTATGCAGCATTATTGTCAATTTAGATGCAACCTGAAGCTCTGTTCTTCACTAGCTAACAGATTAAGGCAAGTGTTTTCATGCACAACAATTTTCCAAGATTTTGCTTTAGCCAATGAGACTCTGGAATGTAAATAGTTGAGATGGTTTCCCAGCTCAGACAGACTCACTCCTAGTCATCTGAAGACTGAGGACAATACAAAGCCCTCCTCTGAAGCCCACTACACAGCACCTGTAATAGCAGGTGCTATTAATTAAATTGCTGACACTCCACCAAAAATTTTCTAGATCACGCAGACCATGTCCCCAGTGTACTGTGAACCCTACTAATCAGATTTCTTTTTTTTTTTTCTGAATGAGAAAACCTAAAAGCTTGTCTGAAGTTTGACTTTTGAAATTTCATCTCAGGTTTCCATGAGATGAAACTTTTCTTGTTATTTGGAAACCCAGCAGGGGATCTTCTGAAGTGAGTGTCGACCTCTAAGATTTAATTTCTTTCTTTCAAAGTGTGTTGACAGAAAATGCAAAATACTCACCCACCACTCCTGGTCTTCTTCACCATCAACTACAATAATATCTCCCTCTGAAAAAGTCAGCTCATCTGGGTTATCTGCTACACAGTTGTAAATTGCTTTTACTCTCTTGGGTTTCGTTTTTGACTGGAATGAAAAAAACCCTGAATGTAAATAATATAGCACAGAACAGAGTAGACTTGGAGTTATCTAAAGACAGTTTCAGAACTGCTTCCAACTGCTATTTTTCATAGATTAGAGTTCAGCTACATCTTATGCTGGGTGCTCATGCTTCAAGCTGAATTTGGCACCACCCAAAGCTTTTTGGAACCACAGTGCCAATAACATAGCCCATGTTTCCCTTAGAAGTTTTCCATTTTGGCTCACCCAAACCTGTCTTCAGAGCTCTACATCACTGCAGTGAGCATGATTTTACTCAAAAGATGGGGTGATCGAGTTCTGTGCAAATGTAACAGCAGCAGCATTATCAGAGGGAGGCCCGAGCCACCTGTTAATATGCTCCTTCTTAATTTGCTAAACCCATTTCAATAGTGTACGAACCCACCAAAACATCCTCTGCCTCCCAACAGTGCTCTGAGGACTGTCAGCCACAGGAGGCTTTTGGCAGCTCTTTCAAAGGGAAAGTTTAGGAAGGAGTTGCAATATTCAGTATGGCAGTGGGACTCAGTCCTAGCCATGTTCTGTGCGAAGTGATACCAAAAGTGTTTCATTTTGGTTTCACAGAATCCACCATCCTCATCTCACACCTGTTCCAGTGCAAACCAGTCTGCTGCTGCATTTCTTTTCAGCCTCCTCATTTTCTGTTGCAGACCCACAATAATGCTGCCTACACATTGTTTCCATGCAAAACAACCCAGCACAAGTGAAGAGGCTCAAGACCTGGAGGCAGAGTGTAAAGCTTTCAACCGAGAGACTACCCTTTTCCCAGCCATAGGGAGCAAAAATTACTTTCTACCCTAAGATGTCAGAGCTCTAAGTGCCATTGAGGTCTGAAATGGCTGTTAATGCAGTGGCATTATAATGTTTGGGACAGAAGTTCCACATGGCATATGGAAAAGATGGCCTCATGACCATTCTGGAGTTCCCCAGTGACTGGTCCCAGTCTCTAGTTAGGTCAGGCATGGAGCAGGAAGCTTGTAAAGGGACAAGCGACTCCATTTACAACTCTCCTTTTCTCCACCAGCAAAATGCTCTGCTGAGGACAGTACTGCCCAACAGTCTCTTACTGTGCCATTTTGTTAGAGCTGAGCACCATGCAGAGAAAAGAAGGGAATGTGGATGGGGAAGGATGGAGGCAGCATGATTGTTATCTTCCTCTAGAAGCATCCATTTGCATTCGAGTATAAATACTATATAAATTCTAATATAAACAAAGCTCTGGCCTGCCCAGGGCAGGCACACCCTGAGGCGCTCTCACCCCCGTGAGCTGCCAGCCAGGCAGGCACTGCAGCACAACCATTTTTCCAGATGCTCCCTCTCAGACAAGTGACAGTCTGAACCACAACCACCTTTTAAATTAAAAAGAAAAAGCTTCACATCAGTACAACAGTGATACAATTACTAACTTCAAAGTGCAGTAATTACAGGTATTTCTTGTTCTTTAGAAGGCAAGGAAATTAAAATAGATATCATTCCCAGAGGAATAAAATCTTCTAGGGAAGTTTCCCATGTATCTACAATATGGCTTCAAAAATCTAAATATCACATTGGGGGAAAAAAAGAAAACAAAAGGTGAATCAGGAATTTCCACCTGATAAACAGGCTATTAGGTAAATGCACTGTGTAGGAGATAAGCCACTGGCTAAATGTGCATGTACAACTAGACCCATCTTTTCTGTACTTAAGGAACATTTCTGCGATCATTTTCTAAATCTGGGCTGGCCTCTGGATTCCCTGGCAGGGTAAAGACTTAGCAAAAAAGCCAGGAGTATAAGGCTAAGTGGAGCAATTTAGCCAAAGAACTTTAGCGAGACTGAACTAGCTAAAGCTCTTTAGCTGAGGGGCCCTTGACTAAATCTCAGCTAAGATGCTTTAGCTAGATTGATTTAGCTAAAGCACCTTACCTAGCACACACTCCTGAGCCAGGTGTTCCCTTACTTCTCTGTCCTATGACAGAAGAAAATCACCCAGCTGATTTTCTCAGTCACAGAACTCACCTTACTGAAGCCCTAGAGACAGCTGGAGAGTCAGATATGTTCTTCATATTATGTGCAATTAATATTAAACTTTGAAGACACTGACCCCAAAACTAGCCAGGACAGCCCATTCCTTCATAACTAAATCAATTGGTCCTATAAAACTTAAAAAAAGGAGAGAACAATATAGAGAAACTACAACTTCAATTTATACAGAAAGTCAGGTAAGGAGCTGTTTCACATTTGAATCCATTTGAATCCTAGCACACACAACAGAAATTAAGGTCAGAGTCCAACAGCTTCACAAAGTAAATATGACAACATAAACCATTTACACTACTTAGACCATTTAATTTTGCTGTGGCCTAAAACATGAAGGCTATTATAATGCAAGACAGACAGTAACTTGGTTGAACAAGAGTGGGGGAGGCAAAAAACCAGAAAATTTTATACTCCCAACTTAAGCAAGTTGATGTCTCTGAGGTTTCTCAGCATTATCAGATGAGAAACAGCTAATAGGGGCTCTGTAAGCTCAAGACCAGTGTGCAAGGCTATGCACACAAACACACTGAACCCTGTCCTGGAGAGCTGCTCTTTCAGTGGACATGGATAAGGAAAAACAGATGAAGGGAGAGAGACAGAGGACTGAAGAAAGCAAGTCTTTTCATTACAAGCCATTAATAAGACCACTGCAGAGCCAGGACCAGCACATCTCCTACCTCTGTTTATTATTTACCACTGAACCACACTCCTGCACAGAATGTATGAAGCAGCCCAGACCTAGTCATACACAGCATCTCAGAAAGTATGGGCTCTCCATATTGAGATTTGCTTCCCGCAGAGATATACTGTCATGATCAAGGATATGGATCTTTTACATCTATCACACAAGAATGCAACATAAAATTGAAGCAAGGACCAAAGACCAAGCTAACTACACATACTGCACAGCTCCACTGACATCTGGAAATACATCCCTTTACCTATACCAGTAGAAGATTACAGGTACTGACACTAATATGTGTTACCATTCATGGTCCTAGATTAAAAATAATAAGTAAGAGTATAAAAAGGCCACACAATCGGATCAAGAGTCTATCTAAATCCAGTATCTCTTTTATAACAGTTGATGTAAGGTTGGGGGAGGGTGAAGAAGAAAAATACAGAATTAACCACCTTCTGTTGGGGATATGCTTACCAAGAGATTTTTCTCCTGTCACCAGGTGAATGCTGAGAACCAACAGCACAAAGAGTCAGTTTCTTTTGTTTTGAGCTTGACTCCTGCTAGTCTTGTCTGAAGTCACTTTACCTACCTACATGAACATTAGTCCTTTATAAAAGCACGACAGTTCCCTTATTCCTTACTTCACTGGAGATTAAGAATGAAGCCATGTGTTACTTAAAAGTGATTCACCAAGCTCACCTACAAGTCACTAACTCATAAAGCTTATCTATCTTCAGTAAGTCAAACCATACATTCTGTGGATTGTGTTGGTCACATTTGGACATGAGCAAAGAATCCAGCTGGTTTGGTTTGCTTTTTTAAATGTAAAATTACATACTCTCCTATAAGAAATTCAAGAAAAACAAAGCTTTCGTAACTATTTAGTACAAGTCATACACATACTTAAACACAGGATACGGGCCTTGTGTGTTTCATGGCTCTCACACTTTCTCCATAGCAGGACACACTATCACTTCTGCAGCGTGTTTAATAGAATGCAGAAGATTAATAAAATCAAATGCCAACTTTTGTACTTACTATTTGTGATTTCCTTGGCATTGGTGCTGGTGGCTGGATTTGTGCCAAAGTATTTGCTGTAGAACCAGTCTGTGTTCCTGGAATTTCGCATACAGAAGATGACTCTCCTGCTAAGGGAAGTAAACCAAGTAAATATTAGGCATGCTTTCAAACAAAGTAAGAGTGATGGTATCAATGAAACCAAACTAATTATTCTTAGAAGTATACAAACCATTTTACATCCCATGAGTATTTAATTTTTACTGGTTCTTTCTAAACAACTGAACAGAATTTTTCTACCCTTTTCCTTACCAAAAAAAGCCACTTTTCCCAAAGACAACTACCTAAGACCTTTAACACTGCAGATATGCTAAGAGAGATAAAATAGATGAGAGCAGAACCAAATATCCTATTCCCCCGTTTCTTCACTACAGACTGTGTGCTGTCAGAACCTTTCTTTCCCAGTAAAGACCATCATCAAGGTGTATCCCTCACAGGAGACTCCTGACACAGATGGCAGATAGCCATTAGCAAATCCCCCTGGCATATCTCAAGAGGAAATAAAAAAGAATCACAAGAAGAACAAATGAATATAAAATATGCAGTAGAAGGGGAAACCAGGTACGAGAAATTCCACTACAACCACCACAGAATCTGCACAAACTTTACTGTAGAGATTTTATGGAGATTACATTATTGTCGTGTCCCAAAGTAGCAGTTACTCTGAACAACAAAAACCACAAAATGAGTAATGAACTCTGAATAATGAACTCTATTAACATGAAAAGAGCAATATCAATTTGCAATTTAATTAAAAGTGATACTATATAAGCTCTGGATTTTCAAGCCAGAAACACATTTTTCTATTCTAAAATGTGTATCTGACACCTTGTTTATGACATATGCAAACAACAGGGCAAGCAAAAATTTTCAAACCCACTTTGTTTGAGTGTGTTTTAAGGTGAGGTTAGAAAAGCTAAAGCCTAACTGGAATTTAATCCGGCAAGGAATGTCAAAGACAACAGGTAGGGCTTCTAAAATCCACAGGTAACAAAGGGAAAACTAGAGAATAATGTGGACCCATTGTTGAACAAGATGTGATTCTGGTTACACAGTACATGGAAAAGGCTGAGTTACTGAATGCCTTAGTTACTTCTTTGCCTCAGCTTTTACTAGCAAGACAGGTTTTCAGGAATCCTGCTCCCAGACATCAGGGGAGAACCTAGAGCGAGCAAGTGCAAAGTCCTGTACCTGGGGACGAACAGGCCATGCACCAATATATGTTGGTGGCCACCTGGCTGAAAAGCAGGACCAGAGGCAGTGGGCACAAACTGAAACACAGGAGCCTCTGTCTGAACACCACAAAACACTTTTTTACTGTGAGGGTGACCCAGCACTGGTACAGGTGGCCCAAAGAGGTCGTGGAGTCTCCATCCTTAGAGACACACCAAAGCCCTCTGGGAACAGTCCTGGGTGATCCACTCTGGTTGTCCCTACTTGAGGAGAAGGGTTAGACCCGATGACCTGCGGAGGTCCCTCCCAACATCAAACATTCTGTGATTCTGTTTATTACGTGGCCCCATTATTGACTTTAATTGGTCCATAGCTCTGTTCATGCTAAAGAATTTGAGGCAGCAGGGCCTACACAATCACAAAGAGAAAGAAGAATAATGTTGGTACTGATTATATTTAAATGTGTAAGGTAAATGAACAAATTAAAGAAAACCTCAACAAACCCACACACTCTATTTGATTGTTTTAATGACAGCTTAATTACAATAAAATAAATCTCTAAACCACAATTACCAGGTTGTTGTAGAGACCCAAGTCCTCTGGTCTGCCCTTTGTTAGTTAAGCCAGATGACTTCTCAGTCCTGTGCAGAAAGTGAGAAATTGATCCATTTCAGAAACAAATAAGAACTCAAAAAGCAATACACAGTACTTTAAAAATTAGAGAAGCCCTGGCATGTCTTCAGTATATTCTGGTGACAGCTATTTTGCTTTTAAAATACTACTTTTCTTCTGTATTTTTTATTAAGCCAATTGAAAGTTGCACTTAATTTTAAAAAAGGCAGAAAAATAATAGAGCTTTGATTACTGCAATTTGTGTCTTCTCCTGAGTTTTGAAGTTCCTTTCGCTGTTATTTTATTTTTTTTCTTAAAATTATGTATCCATATTAGTCTGAGCATTTATAGCAAGCTTCAACAAGTTGTGTCTACCTTCCAGGTAGTATGATACCATGCAATAAAAGGGCTAGAAAGGAGCCTAAAGGTCAAAGGCTGCTTTCATCTTTCAGTCCCAATTTGCAAATGAAACCTTATTTCATCCAAAATTTTCTCAAAGGTCCTATTTTCTAGACTTCTCATTACCTTATTGATCTCCCCTGGTTCCCACCTCAGTTATTTCATTTTACTGCAATGCCCGAAACTGAATACAGCTGTCCTGCTGAGGCACCACTGATGTTGAGTCAGTTGGGAAAATTCATTCCTATCATTTGCAGGCTATGGTAAAACAATACTATCTTTTTTAACTCTTCTACAACAGCATTAGGTCATCTGCCTTACTTACTATGTCCTTACAGATCCTTCTTCTAAGAACTTTTGCTTACCCATACTCTATTGTTCTCCATGCTTCATTCCTGTAGTTGATTGTTCTTAATTACCAAGGGTTGCTTACTGAATGACACCCTTCTTCTCCCTTGACTACTACTCCAGTTTCTCAAGGCCACTTTGGATATGATCCTGTTTGCCAGTGCATTTGTCCCTCCTAACTTAGTTTTCTGCAAATTTAAAAATTATTTTTTCTTTTCCAGGTCTCTCTACTTCTGCCACAAACGAAAAGATTGAACAGAACTTAAGCAAAGCACATGAACAGTAAATGGCACAATCAGGCATTAGATCCCATTATCTCCAATTTGTTACTAGATGAGAATTAGGAATCGAATATTTTTTGTGTTCCTTATTTCTGTCATAGCTAAGTGTTCTGGAGATATTCTGCAAGTCATATAACCTTAAATCACTAGGCTATATTGTTTTTCCTGTAGGAATCCCTGTCATCTGCTTCCTGAGCATCTGCCTTCTGTTCATTCCCACACACTAGAACACATCATTGGCAAAAGCATGCACGCTTTATTGATGACTTGGATGTTATAAATATATTGTAAAATCACTAAGTTACTAAAAATGATGAAGTATATTAAAAACTAAAATGACATCAGTTACCCAGGAACAGGCTTTCTCTGAGAGATTCTGCTAGGAGGTTGTGGGGGCAGTGGTGGTGGGGTTGGCTTGGTTTGTGGAGGAGCTGGCTGCTGTTTTGATTGCTGGTTCAAAGCTTCTATAATGCTGGCTGTCTTTGCCACTGGAGGTGGTGGTGCTGGAGAAAGTACATCTATAGAGGAAAGTTAGACAGCAACATGCAATAAATTTCTATTTACCATTTTCTTTCTTGGGTTCTCATTACAGGTTCCCCTGTTACAGGACTTATCCTCATTTAAGAAAAATGCTTTACTACATGTAATGGAAGAAGGACCTCTCTGGAAAGCAGTTTACCTTTTGTTTCACCTAGTCAAAATTGGAGAGCTCACAAGCACTTAAATTTATTCAAGCTTTAAAGTGCAAGTAAAGAAAATTCTTACCAAAGTCAGTCATATTCTTGAAAACAGTAGATCAGAATATATTTTTAAAAGTGCTAATATTATTTGCTCCATCAAAGCCTGCAGTCTGTGTTTCATGGAAAAGTAACCAAGTGAGTTATATCTGGCAAATCTTATTCAGAGGAACACCTTTTTTTAAATTCCTGTTGTGACTAACAACTAACAGCACACTAGGTTTAGCAATTAATTAAAATTGCTATTGAATTCTTGAATTCACCACAAAAGCAGCTGGCAGTGCATTAAAACATCCTTTTGCATTCCAATGGTCTGCAAGAATCAAGCATAATGTGGAGATGTGGCCCCAGGCTTCCATGTAACACTCACCTTTACAACTAGTGAGAAATGCAGCATTAAAACTATATATATATATATATATATATAAAATTATGAGCCCTTTAGCTCTAGTAATAGATGGTGTTTCCTGCTGACCCTGCACTACCCCATACAGTCCTCACTGGAGCATCAGAGAAGACAGTTTTGTTTCTGGATGGGAACAATAGGCCAAAGCTACAGTCACCAAAAGAGGAAGTATGAGTTGTGGAAATGGAAAAATAAGCCAACTATGATTAGATACAGTAGAAAGGAAAACAGGGGAAAGTGGAAACATACTTGTAGATGTTACACGCAATGGCGGCACAGGGGGATGAATAGCTGGTGGATCTGATGAAGACCTCTGCCTGCTTATACTTTCCACTCCTAATGAATTTGTCTTCCACATTGCATTAGATGAAGAAATTGTCTGAATACCACTGCCAAGAACTGAAGGCTGAACTAAAAAGAGAGGAGAATACTGCATTATTATTATTGCTTACCCTAAGCACGAAGTGTTAATATTCACATCTGTGCTTTCAGAAATGGTGTGGCTAGACCACTATATTCAGCAGTACTATATTCAACGACTATATTCACTCCATTCTGATGGAATGCCAGAGAAGAAATCAGTCTGGTGTTAAAAATTACACAGCAAGACTTCACCCAGAAACTTCTAACAGTTTACCTAAGCAAAATTTGTCTCCAGTCATTACTTTAAAATATGCCAATACTTGAAAAAGCACAGATTTCTCAGTAAGAAGACAGAAGGCAAGTCTTGCTACCTTCTTTAATCCCTGACTGATAACTGTAATTTTCTCAGGTACTGCAAGAAAAGGACCTCACTCTTCCACGAGCATGAGCACATGACTTTGCTGACTCAAAGTGAAACATCAGTTTTGACTTAGAAACAACATGAAACTGTAAATCTGAATTTCACTCAAGCAGGAAGCTATAATAACTAGTCGTGAAACAGTCACAAAGTACTTCTTCAGAGCCTCTTAAATGACTTCATTCTGAAGAGCTGCCTCCTCATTTCATAAAAATACTCTCCATGTTTTCTTCATAAAGCCAGTATTTTGCACATATTATGCCATTTCTCCCTACTCAGCACATAAGCATCATATTAAGAAAAGATGAAACAGAGTAAGGTAAGAACAAATATTAGGTTGCAGGGAAAAGCATAAAAGGCTCAGAAGACTTGGAAAACAGCCTAAAGCCATGAGGATAAAGGAGTAATAATACACCATAAGCATAACATTAACAACATCAGCAATCAACAAGAAGCTATGGTCAATTATACTATTATAGCTTTTAACTAAATATATCAATTAATAGGCTAATACATTGGTAGAGTAAAGAACATGAGCTAATCATCTCAGGCAGGCAGCACGTCTTCATGGCATGAGTTGTATTACAGAGATGCCAAGAAGTTTGGGGTTGGGAATGAAATTAAAATAACACTTTTTGAAATGTGTCATTTAATCAAGGGCAAACTGTGAGTAAGGCAGTATGATTGGCTGTGATAAAAATAATATCAAAGGGTAAAAAAGTCTCTGTAACTATTCAATTGTATTACTAATTCAGAGACAGACTCTAACAGTTAAAAAAAACCAGGCAAGCTCCTTGTGTTAATTTTCCTGTTTGGTGGGGACAACATTCCTTTCCATCAAGTAAAAAAATGTTGATATTAAGCTTAGAGTTCATGTGAAATGTTAGATTAAAGTAATCCCACCTTGGTTAAGTTTTACATGCTACTCAACTTGCCCCAGTCCCATGCTATCCTTTCCAAGTAACCCAAAACCATGCTTTTCTGTTCTCAGCTTTTCTGCCCCTTTTATGCAGCCATTCCATAACTGACTTTTCATATTACACAGAAGATCAGTTTGGCATCTCAGGCACAATCACTGGTTGTGGAGTCTTGCATTCTGACCTCTGCACAGTGCTCCCAAAGGCAGAAGCCACCCATGTGTGCCTAGAACATTTCCTGATCATATCTCCTCTTATGGAGTCTGAATTACAGCACCATAGAAAACCATGTGTTTAATAGTAACTTTTCTTTAATCGAATTGAATACATAAATTTAGCCTCCATGAAAGATGGTGGATTAATAAAGGTATTAAAACAATGAAACACACCAAATATGACCTGCACAAAGAGGACCTATGCAGATTTCTCTATGCTTCTTTACTATGATGCAAACAGATTACGTACGAAGATAAGAATGAAGTTCACAGCACCAGCTTTAATGGTAAATTTTGCAAGCACACAACCCTTTGAATCAGGATGAGACACGTACTTTTACACTGCTCTAATGATATGAGGACAACCAATAACTGACACCAATATTTTTAGTCAGCTACCAGGTCTCTAAAATCATCCAGTTCTCCACATCACGATACTTAAACTTTTATTTCAACAACCCTGAAGCATGTATTTATTAAGAGAAGAATTTGCAAGGTTAAAATCTCATGTTCTGCATATACTCTAGATTCTCTCAGGTCTTAAACAAATTTTCACAGCAGACAAACGCTATTGAAGTTTTATCTTTACACTAAACTCTGACAATCACATCTTCAAGAAACAGAAATATAAAAAGATTGAATATAGCAAAAAAATTTGATGAGCTACATTGACTGTAGCCCTCCTTTTAATAAATGGTTTAACTCTGGTGAGGTATTGTTTTCCCAAACACTATTGAGTACTGTCTTGCAGATATACCAAAAATGAAACTCAGAAGAAGTTATGTAGATTCACTTCAAGGATATAAAATGAGGTCATCAATAAGTGTTCCAATACTCACCTGTGCAAAATAACTGTAAGAGAAAACCTAAAAATTAAATTATTTTTAAAAAGAGTTATGATCCAATTCTTCTAATTTACAATGACATTTTCTAGTACCTTTGCCAATATTCCTTGGAGGTAGAGGAGGTGCACTACTTGTAACAGGTACTGCAGGCTGAATGGGAGGTGGGCTGCCACTGAGTATTGCTCCATACGTTTCATTCTGTAATATACTTGGCATAAATCCTCTTTGCTTGTCCTTGGCAATGTTCGCTGCATCTCTTGCCAAGGATGCTACATTAGGCTGAAGTTGGTTTGATCCAAGCTGGTAAAAGCTGACAGGCCTGTCCTCTCTCCTGTTGGGACTGGGTTGCTTAAACACAGTAACAGAAGTACTCATCAATACCACATTAGTTGTACTCATTTTATTAGTTGATAGAATGTTATTAGTTTCTAGAAAGAAAAAATGACTTCTAAAATGCACTTGTGTTGCTTTTAATACATAACATAAACCCTACATTCTGCCCTCTTCAAGACATAGTAACTATGCACACTAACAACAACAACAACAAAAAGATTAAAGGTGAATTGCACTTCAAACAGTTAATATATTCTCATTTCTTCTGTATACACTGCTACAGGATAATACTGTATCCCTATATACACAAGACTACACTTCTATAGATAACCAATATAGATTTTCAGACTAGATCAAGTAAAGTTTTCCTGCATCAAAATACCCAGCAGTATTTTCAAAACTAAATAAACAACTGAAGGTCTTAAGCCTCATCTGAATTTCAGCAGAGCTAAATCCCAAATGGATGATCATGACCTCAAAACCCAGACACAATTTCATCCAAGTATTCTACCTGTAGCTCAGCCTACAACAAATGAGTAGCCAAAACCTCTCATTAACTCTCTTTAGCTCACTAGTATCACTGGATAAGTTTGGGAGATTACTTCAATTGGCAGCTGGGATGGAACATTGCTCATCCCACTCACATTATTGAATGATATCTAATTAGCTGTCTTTGAGATTTACAGCAATCATCTGCACTTAGCATTATTCTTTCTGTTTCAACAGCAAGCATAGTCATTACTGTTATTTAACTCTATTACTATTACTATTTAATTCTATTACTATTATTCAATTATCAAATGATAATTAAAACAGCTGGAGTTACAAATTCATGTGACTAGTACAGGAATGGGCTTTAACAATCCACAGCCCAGAGAGCATAAATATACCTTCAGAAATAGTGCTAGATAAATGTGCCATACTGACATACTGTCTGTATGAAATTAAAATAACCATTTATAGTAATAGCATTTAGTCAGAATAAAGACTAACATCAACAGTACCACTAACAAACAATTGATTTTCCTCTGAATACATTCAATGCTTACTTCTGGATTGGTCATGTAGAACCTTTAGATGTGTTATAGCACAGCACTATAGTTCCAAGATTTATCAGAACGATGTGTATGATAGTCCCTACACTTACTTTGGCTTAGCAGCCGCACTCCTCACTGGCTGACAATCTCCATTCCCTGACCTCTCCACTGTCTTAGTTCTGGGACTTGTTTCAGCCCACACCTCCTTCTGCTTTCTAAACCAGCAGAAGATTCTTTTTCATGTTTATGATTCAGCTTTTTACTGGCTCACCAAACTGAAGCAGTTCACTACAGGGACAAATGTGTGCCAGAGGGGAGGCAAAAGCAGAGGCAGGACCAGGCAGCCAGAGTGTACAACAACAGCAGAAACCACTTCAATTCTCTTAACCTTCTTTTAGGTTAGACTCCCTTTTATATGAAATATTCTGGACTAAAAGAACTTAAATTTCAGACATGACCTTTTCTGACATAGATTACAAAACCTTGTAATTGTCTTACCAGCAAGATAAACCCATTAGCTTGACATTTATAAACAAAACTCTGATATGATCCTAAGCAACGATGCACCCGTGAGAACAATGTAGTCACAGACACTACTCTGTGATTAATAGTCTTTAATCTCCTTTCAGAAGTCCCTGCAGTATAAACCTATTAATAGTGGGCAGCAAAGTAGGAGCTTCATTACTTTAGCCACGCTGCTGAGTAGTAAATACCTTCCTATATGAGATGGAGCTCAGGGACTAGTCAAAAAAAGAACACTCAAATGCAGAAGGCAACCGGCAACAATGAAGAAAGTCAAGGAAAAGAATAGATCAAAAAACAAATTTAGAGCATGCCTGTACTGGGTCGACCCTGAGTTGATGGACAGTCTTTAAGACCAATTACGCTTCTCACAATTTACATATTTAAACCGCACAGAAAGGCGGGACTTCCCCTTTTGTCGGAGGTCGCCTGCTGGAAGGTGGCGGGGGCTCCGAGCCTCCTGGCCCCGCCGGGCTGGGCCGGGCCGGGGCCACTGCCCCTTCCCCTTTTCCCAACGCTGCGGCACGGACCCTGGGTCGCTGCGGGGGGACTGTCCCAGAGCCGCAGGCAGCTAAAACCAGCCGTGGACTGCTCACAGCTAAACCCATCCAGCGCGGCTCCTGGGGACAGGCGGGTCCCTCTCCTCTCCATGCGGAGCCGGCGGAGTCAACGGGAGCCGGCAGAGCCTCCTGTCTGCAGCCAGCACACTTCGTGCTGAACTGAAGAGGACACCACACAGCCAGCAGCACAGAGGGAGCGAGGCTTTTTCCCCACCGTAAAGCCCGAACAAGAACACTCTTCAACATGGCGGCTTCAGAGTCAGGGAGAAAGAGAAGTGAGTCACGTGGGACGGAGCTGGAAATGGCGACGGGAGAAAAGAGGGCGGTGCCGCGATTCTCGCGCGCAGCTTAAAAACCTTCTTGCATGCCGTGGTAAGAAACTGTAATACCACAAACTGTTTGTCTCTTTAATCCATTTGAAGAACATGGGGGGATGGAGTATCCTCGTGTGCCTGTGAAGTTTGTGAAGAGTGCCTATGCCAGGCTATACAGAAGTAGTAAGAGGCTGTTAGAGGCTTGTGGTGAAGAAAAGCCTTTGTGTGCAGGCCAAAATAACTTATCCTTAAAAAGATGAATAACCCCATGTGATGGCCCATGTTTTGCAGTGTGAAGGAACTGTGAGATTTTTCATGGGAGAGATGTTCTACACACAGCAGACTGTTTGTTTCCGGGCGGATCTGCTGTTAGTGGCAGTTTGGGAACCACGTGCAACTGAAGGAAAACCCTTTTTTCCTTAAGCATAAGAGAAAGACTTTTCAAGAACTGGAACACTGACTAACATCCCATGTTCTGTTATCCCTTGTGTGAGCTGGGTAAAAGGAGAGAAGTGCTGGGGGGGTGGGGATTTGCTTTAATTTTGTTTTGTTATTTTCTCTTTACTTTTAATTCTATTAGTAATAAAACTCTTTCATTGTACTGCAACTGTTTAAGGTTTGTGCCTGCTTTGTTTTTCTCCTAATTCTTATCTCACAGAAGGAAAATAAGTAAGTAATGAATATTTTGAACCAAAACCACTACATTTAATTGGTGTTTCTGCCTGGTTTCGAACTCAACCCGCTACAATGCCAGAAAGGGATTTCGACTAGTAAATTACCAAAAACTTTTACAGCTTGAAAAAATGAGACCTCTAAAGGTTTCAATTTGCTTTATCAAAATGATTATCGTTACTATTGTTATTATCTGGAGGGCCGTAAAATATATAGGAATACATAAATATGGGGATAGAGTAAGAAGGCTCATGCAGAAGAACTGGATCTAGCAGCTCATGGATTTCAGATTCTTCCACAGATACCAAATTTTAAAGGAAAATCTTAAGAAGATTCTCAGAAGGTAGAAATTGTGCTTTGAAAGGGATAGCCTGTGACACCTTTTGTTGCTAATTAGGTCAAGTCAAGCACCAGAGATAACAGCTATCTTGGGCTAGAGACAGGACATGGGGAAAATAATCCTATGCACACAGTATTGTAAAAATGGTATTTCACAACAGAGGAATTATTGATGTCAAAATTAGTCTCCAAAACATTTAAGCCAATTTAATGGTCTAATGACCTAACAATTTTAAAGAGATTCTATGAAGATAATGGAAATCAGCCTGAGACTGTTTTCAGAAATACTGAAGCCTGACAAAGAAAAACCCAACGCTTAAGACTTGGTTTTATGTTATTAATTTACTGTTAGTAATTCATGCCCTAGCTGAGATGGGGGGTTTTGCAAGAGAAGAATTAAAGTGCTAGTGCTTGTAGAAAGAAAAAGTCAAATTTCATTATCCAGAGGAAAAAGGAGTTTTTGTTAGCTATTTTCAAAAAATGTTGTGCTCACATCTGAAGACTAATATAAAGTCTATTGTGTATTCCTTGTACTTTATAAGGAAAGCAAAAAAGGCATAAGCACTTATAATACCACATACACAAAGAACAAAAACCAGTTCAGTACTTACATGGAATACTTCAAATTCTGAAAGCTTCAGGATGTCATTAGTATTTTGTAACCTATACATAATTTCAACTTACTTGTCTCCTAGACATTCATGCCATTTTTAGGTGTCAAAACACGATAGTTTGTTACCTGTCTGTTTAGGTGCTTAAATACTTTTTCAAGTTGGGCCCTCAACTGGGAAATTAAATTTTGCAAATGCAATGAAATTCCTGTGCTATTGGAATGTTTTGTAATATGACCATTGTTCAAGCCATCTGGACATGGTCCTGGGCAACTGGCTCCAGGTGATCCTGCTATAGCAGGGAGGTTAGACTTCCAACCCCAACCATTCTATGATTCTGGACCTAAAAGTACCACAACTCCACAAAAAATTTCATGCATGAAAAGCACAAAAACCAAAATTATTTTATATGTGAAGATTCAGAATTAAGACCCTACCCTGCTATTAATGGATGTAGCTTATTTAATGCACAGCTTCAGCTGAAGACAAAACAATGCATAAACTGTTCTAAAGTTAAAGCCATTGCCTGGAGATGTTTCACAAACATGCGGAGAGTCTGAGGCGCCTTCCTTTGTAAAGGCAATTTTCCCAGTTCATGTTAGATCTGCTTCATGATCAGCAAATCTAAATATTCCTGATGTATTGAAACCAACTATTGACTCCATTGAAAAGAAGATATAACGCATGGCTAATTATAATTTGGCACCACATGGTCACGTTTTAAGAGGAAAAAGAAGACTAACTATAATTTCAGAAACAAAAATTCAAGCTACTGCATTTTACTACAGAACTTTATTTCCCAGTATGCTTTTTACCTATAGTAAAAAGCAAAGTTATTGAAATAATTATGAACATCACACTTACACATATATGTGTACAGAAAAATAATGCTGACACAAACCTGCAGCTTTTCATCCACATCATCATCACTTTCATCCAGATCTTCATGAAGTAAACGCCATTCATATTCTACATGGACATGAGAATTAAATCTTCCAGACAGTGCTTGAGTAAGCTAAGGAAAAAAAAAAAAAAAGACTGTTGACACATTACGTGCAGTACATATTTCAAACCAATATATTTAAAATCAAACAAAGTCCACATATAGGAAGAATCTTGCTTTCAGCAATCTGGAAAGTTACTGCACTGAAGTAAGTTTAAAGAATTAAACTGTGTTACCAAATACAACAGGAATAAATCAAAAGTAACTAGACATTTCATCAACCATTGTAGATCCACGTTCCATTTTCTGATAAGCACCACCACATTGTATTTGCTTTGGTTTAGAAATTGCAATTCAAAGAAATTAAAACTGCAATGGCAGTTTTCTTGAATCAGAGTAACTTATTGAGAATCCTTGATCCCCCCTAATATGGGGGGGAATCTGTGCAACAAGATAATGGCCTTAATCCATGGTCTTCACCCATAAAAAGTACTTTAGTAATTAGATTTCAAGGAGATGTTGGACACTTAGATTCATAGAATCATTAGGTTAGAAAAGACTTTGAAGATCATTGAGTCCAGCCAAGAACCCAGCAACACCATATTCATCACTAAACCATAGCCCTAAGTGCCACATCTACACCACTTCTAAATACCTTCAGGGAAGGTGACTCAACCACTCCCTTGAGCAGCCTGTTCCAATGCTTGACAACCCTTTCCAGAAGAAATTTTTCCTACTACCAATCAAAATCTCCTCTGGTGCAACCAGAGGCCATATCTGCTTATCCTGTTGCTTGTTACTTGGGAGAAGGGACAAATGCCCACCTGCCTACAGCCTCCTTTCAGGGAGTTGTAGAGAGTGATAAGGTCACCCTGAGCTTCCTTTTCAACAACCCAAAGAATCCCAGCTCCGTCAGCCACTCCTTGTAAGACTTGTGCTCCAGACCCTTCACCAGCTCTGCTGCCCTTCACTGGACTCATTCCAGCCCCTCAAAGCCTTTTTTATAGTGAGGGGCCCAGAACTGGACACAGGACTTGAGGTGTGGCCTCACCAATGCCAAGTGCAAGGGGACAATCACTGCCCTGGTCCTGCTGGCCACTCTATTGCTGATACAGCCCAGGATGCCATTGGCCTTCTTGGCCACCTCAGCACACACTAGCTCATGTTCAGCCAGCTGTTGACCGGCACCCTCAGGTCCTTTTCCACCAGGCAGCTTTCCAGCCACTCTGCCCTCAGCCTGCAGCACTGCAGAGGGTCGTTGTGACCCAGTGTTGGACACAGGACTTGGCCTTGTTAAACCTCATACTGTTGGCCTCAGCCCATTGATCCAGCCCATCCAGATCCCTCAGCAGAGCCTTCCAACCCTCCAGCAGATCAACACTCCCACCCAACTTAGTGTGACCTGAAAACCTATTGAAGGAATCTTACTTGTGCACCTGTGACTAAAAGCTCAACAGAATCACCCTCTGGCCTCAAAAATTTTATAATTTCTGATGCATCTGAAGAAAAATACAGTTTTCTTCTTAAAAGCATGTAACTTTATGTAAGCATATAACTATTTCTAAGGATATAACTATTTCTAGTACACCACTATTGCATCTGGAATATATTCACTGAATATTCAGCTGTAAACTGTTAAATGATCAGACATGAAATGCACACACAGAATGACACAATACTCACCAACTCTTCACAGTGAGTATGTTTTAAACGTTTAGCTATATCAAGTGGTGTCTCTCCTGCTTCATTTGCTATATTACAGCAAAAAAAAGAAATGTGTGATGAGAGGTGTCACTATTAACATGTCCATTACTAAAGACAAACCTGCAGATACATGGTGAAGTACTAGACCAACACACTCGAAAACTCATCTCTTTCTTTCATAGGTAGGTCCAGCTCACATCAACCCTCTGAACATGACAAGCAGGAGCAATTCAACATGCCACATATATATGAATGATAGCCATGAAATGGCAGGATATAACTTGACAATAAAACAGCAATTAAAAATCTAAATCTGTTTAAAAATTAAGTGTAATATATGTCAATTTTAAACTTAAGAGTGAATACTGATTCTTTAATAATGAAGATTTTATTTACAGAATTATGATAAAAAATGGAGGAGAAAATACACTTATTTCAACTTCACTGTTTCTTATCTGAAGCAACGACAAATAGGAAATCTAAGTACACATTACCCTTTTACCTATTTCAATAGAAGCCTTCCCTCTCAGCAGCAGTTTGAGGCACTCAACGTTGTCTGTTAGACAGCAATAATGCAGGGCTGTGCTACCTTTACAGGTTTGCTTATCTAGATTGCCACTATTGGAGTACAAGAAAGAAAAAAGGTAATTAAATTTAAGTTTTCTAAATTATTAAACCACTCTCATTAGAAGATTTTCAAAGAATAAAATTACATTTGCAAATACAACTTTAGTACTTAAGCATTTGTATTTATTTAGTACTTGCGTGACTTGACACAAAAGCAATGCCAATATTTAGCTTTCCATACACTTACCTGTTCTGCACTAAAAAGTCAACTATATGAAGGGATGTTCTATCAACTGACCTAACAGCAAGGTGCAGTGCTGTTTCGTCTTGCTCCTAAGAATAAAATGAAAAAAGACATTTGTTTCCTCTGAAGAAGAAGCAGAAATTTTAGTAAGACATTAATTAGATCAATTAAAACATATCATTTCAATATATTCAAACATGGTACCATTAAAACATCCGTGAAGACTTACTGTGTCCCCTTCATTCCTTTAAAGTAAATAAATAGGCTGAAAACTAACAGATTATTGAATGATTTAATGTTTAATGTTTTAATAAATTTAAAATACGATAGTATTTGGAAACAATTTTATATTAAACTCTTTAGTATCTTCTGTTATTGTTGAATTACATCATTAAAAGGACATGCATTCAGAACAGTGTTTCAGATGTTATTTCAAATAATTTTTAATTAATGAATGCATATTGCACTTAGAACAATTTGTCTAATAAAATTTACAACACTTACATGGCCATTGGCCAGTGGAATTTTTTCTGTGAGATCCACGCCATCAGCATACACTTGAACTAATCCAAAAATGTCTCTTGATTTGACTGTTTCACAAAGAGCATGCAATTTAGCTGCATTGTCAGCATGCTTCTTTCTTGCGTATTTTCTCTCAATATACTTGGCAGTAATGTAATCTTTTCTTGCATTCCTGAAATTGAATATGATTTACTTCTATAACTTTCAGCAGAAGAGAAACATTAGCATTTCTATAAATACATGCAAGTTATTTGATATCATTCATTGTGGTAATTTTTCTTTTCAAATATGCATGTAACCATGCAGTCTCATATTTCAAGTATGAAATGTAGTTACAGAAAATGAATCCAATATCTAATCAGAAGACAGACAATGAATTTCTTCCTCCAAACTCTGTGATGATGTTGAGATCAAGACTACCCAGCTCTATGTATAGAAGATACATCAAAGCTTTATAATGCTGGTTTATGTTGCCCTGCAGGTTTATGTTTATCTGACTCGGTACTCCTACACATGCTGGAAAGGGATGGAAGGCATGGGATACAAAAAAACCCCCAAACAAATCCCAAAAAACACCCCACAAACTATCTTATAACTCTGCACAGACTATCGAGGCCTTGAATTAGAATTCACAACAGTGAGTATGTTCTTTAAACTCTTCACCACAACTGTAACAGGGAGGATGTGCTGAAGCTTTTAGTGAGTAAGATGAAAACTTAGTACACCTGACTCAGCACGAGTTACCACTTTTTGCTGTTGATGCCCAGTAACACATCTACTCCTCTTCCCATCACAGCAAGACAGGAACTTGCATGCCCTCCCAAAGGCATAACCTCTTACCAGCTCTTGGGATGTACACAGCATTGCACAGAAGACATTTAACAAAGTCATACTTTACCACCTAGATACCATGTAATGGGCAAGAAGTAAAAAACCCCAATAAATGATAATAAATTGGATCAATGGATAACTCTTGTTCATAAAGCATTTGATAGTCTCATTTCAAAAAAATAGCCCCAAATTTGATAAGAAGAGTTATCAAACTAAATGATCTTTCTAAATACAAATTTTTAGAAGTGTTCTTATTATATTGATTTAGAATATGGTAAAATTATCAGTAATTTTACTTATTAATATTAATACTCTACATTATTATTAATAGTGGCAGTCAAAAATTATCTAGACTGTCTTGTTTAACGCTGTTTTTGTCATAATGCTGAAAGTCAACATAACGTAAAATCAGCTTCAGCCAAGGCAAATTCTTCTGGGTTTGTTTCTGCATTGTTTACTAGCTCTTTCATGATGAGTAGTATCCAGCCAAGTAGGCAGCTGTCCTTGCTGTATCTCTGCCATCCCTGTTCAGTGCTTTCGAGGAATTCAGTTAAATGTTCTGTCTTCATTCCACAGAGTTACAGACTTCGGTCCCAGGTGTAGTTTCTGAATGCTGTTTGTATCTTTCAGGTAAATATGCACCTTATTACAATTTCTATTTTGTTTTCAAATAGCACAAAATTAATCGCTTTGGTTTTAATCCCTGTCCTTGAATGTCGTTAAAGTTCCCAGCAAGTCATGGTTAATTTGTTTCTGTCCCACAAACCATGATTCAAAGAGTTAGTAAGATATTCCCTACTATTAGGGAAGATACAGTCAGATAAAACTCAATAAAACAGACATGCAAATCATCAGAAGAAAGGTTTACTCCTTGGCTATAAGACCATAAATAAGACATTACACACAATCCATGGCCTGCCAGTGCAAACCATAATGGCACAGCCCCTTAGCAATATTAAATTAAATGCCTGCCTTTTCAGAAGTAGTGGCTTTTTACTTACATATCACTGCTTGGATTGGGTTTGACCATCTCATCAACTGGCAGACAGAATTCCATAATCTCATTAAATCCAGCATTCCCAATATTCTTTGCAAGCTGTTAAAAAAGAAAATCCCACAGCTCACTTAATAAACGTGTTCAGTTATTGGCCACACACATAACAAGGGGAGGACAAGGGAAAATGAGAGCTGGGACCCCTTATTTCTTGATCTGCTGCTACGTCAGCAGTAACAAACAGATTAGGTACTTTCTCTGGATGTGAGCTTTCAACTGGGCTTTAGTACATGAACAAGTAACTGCAGAATAATCCAGCAAGACACCAGTTCATACATTAAATGCAAATACTTTGTGCTGGGTAAGAGCACATGTATGAACTGCCACAGAGCAGCTGAAAAGTGGTAACTTATTTGTGTAGCAAAGCTGAATACATTTTCTTTCTTTGGGGATTAAAGTTCTCTTCTAAAATAATGCTAAATAATTAATGGGCTAAGTATTTGTGAAGTCCTTCAATTTTTAATCTGAGGCACATTTCTATGTCAAACAGCTGTGTTCTTTTAAAAAGCAACCAAGGATAAAAAGACTTGAAAACACAGAAAATATGAAGCCTCTACTAATTTGTATTCTAAGATAAGAGAAAGTTTACAGTAGGACAGTATGTTCCAGAAGGTTCCATTAAACGTCAAGAATTAAGCTTTCTTAAATTATGTTTATCCAGAGACAACTTCAGGATGGGAACATCTTGCTAAAGTGACAAAAATATACTTGTGTTAGAAGTATTTTACAGTACTATTTTTAAGTTAATAAAAGCAATTTGATTACCAGAAGTTCAGATGTTCCCAGCACATCTAATGTAAGCGATTGCATTCTGGAATAGTGAACACCAAGTTCTCTATGAATTCCTGAGCATTCAATGCAAGTTAAAATTCCCAAATTTGTTGAAAGCCAGGTAGGATCTGAAACAGAAAGCACCCACAGAATTAAAATTTATTCAGGCAATTATTTCATTCTAGAAAATGTAGAATACAGAAATTAAATTCTGCAAAATAAGATTCTTGTGCATTAATTATCTTTTTTCTTTTTTTTTTTTTAATGTCTTTACATTTACTCTACCTGGAAAAAAAACAGGATTTGTTTTAATGCTGAAAGAAGCGAAGTCAAAAATTTTTATTCTATTTTTGTGAAGGACATTTCTATCCAAGGGGGCTCCTCAACTACTCAGTATGTCATTCTTCAAACAACTTTCAGGAACTGCATTTTCCCACCACCAATATAACAGTGTCACATTCTCAACTGGTAATACAGGTGCAATTTAAACTGAAATAACAATGTTTACAGGGTTGGGGCTCTTGTGTACTTCAAACAGACTTTAGACTAAGTGAAGCAGAAGTGATTCAGAAGTGCACATACAGCACACACTACAAGATTCTCACTCAACGACTTCACAGATACTAAGGCTCATCCCTCTTCTTTCATAGCCCTTGGCTGTCTTTTCTCCTGGTATTTTGCATTTACTACATCATTCCCTCATCTTCCAGTCAATTAATTAATTTCTGAAGATTTAGACAGCTGAGTAATTCATTTGCTTGATAAATATTTGTTAGTTGCCATTTACACTCTCCTTTTTCAAAACAGCAGGCTTGACTCTTCCTGTAGTCTTACACAATTATCTACTGCCAGAAGTAACTATTGATTTGTAAAGTGCATAAAGCATCAGAGTTGATGCTTTCAGCTACAGTTTCACATCAAAACCCCCTGAATCCTGCAGTGCCCCTGTAACATAAAAGAACACAGGAAACAGCAGGATTTAAAAAATAATTTGAAGAGGGTTAAAGTCGAAATTCATTGATCAACAAAACCAGCACTGCAAACCATAGTCAGCAGGCGCATTCTTCTCAAAATGAGTACAGCCTTAGACATATAGACATATTCCCTGTCTCACTTAGTCAAACATGATTAAAAAAAAAAAAAAAAGTGTACTAAGAAAATGCTTCAAGTAACTTACTTGAAGCTGCTCAGTTTTACCTAAATCTTATATTATTAACCCATATTTTATGTAACTTCATTTGATTTATGTAAACAAAAGCTACAATTAGCAAAATACATAGCAGAAAAATAAGCTTCTTAGTAACTTCTCCCTTCTGACAATAAGCATATAGCAAATCAATCTCACTAAAGTAGTTCCAAGTAGTTCCATTAAATTGTTAGCATATTCTACTATGTGTATAATTTTTGTGAGATAATGAGTAAAAGTGAAAGCATAAAATATTAGCTTAAATATTCTCATGAGACAAAGAATTTTTACCAATTAACAATATGCTTAATTGAGTCACCTTGTGCTCCACAGTCACAACAAACATCATTTCCAGTCATCCTCTGGACTTCAGATATAATTTCTTTTGTCAGTTCCTGGACAATATTATTTTCTCCTGTGTTATCATCTCCTTTGAATGCATTATTTAAAGCTTCCTCTTTGCTGTTTTGTAGCACAGATGTCCATCTAAAATGGCAGTAATATTTTGCTATTAAGTATTTTGGCACTTCTGAAGTTCAAAGTAAGTCTCAGTAGAACACCAGTGTCAAAAATAAAATTATCAAAGTAACTCACATTTGACATTCCTGTTCATCCTCTGCTTGAAAGTGGTATGTTCTGTCGTCTGCACAATAAATAATTCACATACTGATTAAAAAAAAGTATTGAAAAACTCATCTTGCAGAAATCTCTCAATGAAATCTAAAATTAATTGATTCCTGAGGTCTCTATTCTCATCACTGGAGTGTGTTGACACAAAATATGTCTATTTAACAAGTTTCACCTTACTACCTACAGTTTATCTATTATTACATCCATGTTTACATAAGGTGGCTTGCTGCATTTTAAACAGAAGTTGTTTTCTTCAGTGCTGTGCTTTTATCGCATGAGCAGCAGGAGAGCAAAGGAAATGTTCCATGTTCTGGATATAACCTCCGTAATCACAAGTTTAAAGTTCTGCTGGGGGGAAGGGGAGTAAAATATAGAGTCCCTATTTGAGTTTATCTGAGTATGTAAGAAAGATTTGATCAAATGAGTTCTTAAAACCCAGTAATCACAAATGGCAAAACAAATCTGCCAGACACAAAGTCCAAACTACAACCAGCGTAAGACCCAAGCTGTTTCAATTAAACCAAGCTCACAATTTCCAGTTTACTACTGTTTTTCTAATTCTAAGCATTGTCATCATACTGTACTACTAGAGAAAAAAGCATAATACATTTTAAGTCTGTGGAGCAAATGAGATATGATACAGTTTAATGACCGAGTTGGAGAGAGAATAGTTGAGGTAAAGCTACTGGCAAAAAGATATTGTAAGACAAAAATTTCTAAAGTTTGAAAAATATTCAGGCTAAAAGGTATTAAAAGATAGCTTCAAGCATGGAAAATACTAAGACAGTGAAGACATATGAAAGAACAGAAAGGAAAGTGCTACCTAAAGAGATTTTATCTTGCGATGATAACAGCAATTTACATTTTGTAAAGAACAAGGAGGTTTTTTTTAACTCTCCAGTAAAATGAAGTGAACAAGTCATCTGGAGAAGGCTAAGAGGCCAGTTATGCCTTGTCAAGTGTGTGATAACATTGCAATAAGCTGATACTGGGCAAAACATGACACAGTCATCAACAAAGAAAGAAAGCGCAAAAGTAAAGAGGGAAGCCCAGTTGGTTGAGCAGAAATTTATCAGCTGTGTGTTGCACACGAGGATTCAAGTCTATTCGCATAAGCAGCACAGCTTATATTTACAAATGCAGAAGAACTTCATGCTTATGTTCCTTAAATAAAGGAACAAATGAGGAATACATATGTATTCTTCTCCCCAGATAATCTGAGATACCTATTTCAGTAAAATATCCTAGTGAGGAAAAAAAAGGAAACATTCTACTACACAATTTCGTATCATCCCCTTCCAATACAAAAATTATTCTGTTTTGGTGGGTTTAACATGTAGATTCTTTATCTCACCTTTATATCTATTATGAGATAACAAAACCAAAAAATGTTTTCAGTATTTTCTTCACAGTTGCATAGTAACCGCCAGAGTTAAATTTTAAAAAGTTTTAAAAGCATCTTTTGATCTTGTGCAAAAGGTGTAACTTTTCAAGATGATCAGCTAGGACATTTTCAGCATGAAGAGTGAGGTCACAGCAAAAAATAGTTACTCTGCTGTAAGACAGCAAAAAATTATATAGAAAAAAGGTATGAAGAGAACTTTCAAAAACAAGTGGTTTTCCAAAGAAACAGACACAGTTAGTTGCATTATGCTAAAATAACTGAAATGTCAAATTGTCAAAGGAAGAGCATTTTATAAAGGGAAGCATTCTACAATGGCAAAAATGTTCAAGTGGATTACTGACACATCTACAGAAATAATGCAAAATTCTGCTATGAGCTGCAAGTAAAAAGACCTGAACAACAAACCTACGTGATATGAGGTCAAAACACTTTTTCTCCTCTGGGTTTGTTTTCACTTGGCAGGTTAACAGATTGAGCTTTGCTGGAGGTCGGTTAGCCTATTTGAAGATAAAACATATACATTTTAGTATATCCATACTGACTGAGCCCGGCAGATTGAAAACACAGGATAACATCCCGCTGGCCAAAAAGACTTGACAAATGGCTGTTTAATTTTTAAGGTCCCCAGGTTTTGATTCATGTTTTCTTCTGCATCATGGTTCGTAAACCACTTGTATTTGACTATTTTGTTTACTGGAAACTGGATAGACACTACAATTTTGAAAGGAAGAAGGGTAGAATCTCTTCAATTACCAGTAACCAGGAACACTTACCTAAAGCAACTGGATATGAAAAAGAGACAGGTTCATCCCTACATTTAATCCCCTAACACTCAGACATTCAATTTAAAAAAATTACTTGTTTACTTTTCAATAATTAACCATTTTGACTCCTGCTAATATCTTTAAGGGGTCCCCAATTAACCAGTTTAGAACAAATGCTGAATTTTTAAATTAGTAATGGGACATAAGTGAAGGAAAATAAGAAGTTTGCACAGAAGTCCTGCAGCAAACATATGTAAAAGTAAACTGAGCTAACTGATTACTAAAAAAATCTAGTGAAATAAAGTATATTTTATAATGATATATGTTTTCTAGTCAAGTTTCTCTCAGGTATTTGAGTTCCTTTTTGAATAGAAAGTGACAATGTTCTACTAAGAGCAAAATTCACAAGGAACCTGCATTTTGAAAGACTCATAAAGGCTACAAAGACTTTTCAAATAGCACCTCTGCACTAACCTCTTCTTTCCCTTAACCTACCTGCTCTACAGACCTGGAGTAGGACCTAGAAAGGTATGATTGCAACCTTGACTTGAGGAATGGCCTTCACTTCCTACAATTAATAACTAGTTTCACTCTTCTTTCGGAATAATTAAATCAGAAAGCAGATTTAACTAGTGAACCTTTGCTCTAGACAATAGTATCTAAAAAATAGTACTTTAAACTATTGGGAAAGGACTATCATAAAGATAGCAATATCCACGAACACATTACCACACTTATTGTTGCATTCTAACAATATTAATAGACTGAGTTGCTAAAATAAGATTTAAACATCTAAACAAGAACTACTATCAAATGAAGCTGTACTATCACATAATGTAATTAACTTGCAATGAATCATAAGAAATGTACATATTCTCACAATCTCATCCAAATTTATTAATGAAAACATTTAATTCCAAAAATCAAGGGACAAGTCAAAAGATTACAGATTCCCTTCAAACAGTCTGATAAAACAATGTAGTTGGCCAAAAAAGAACAGTATCATTATATCTGAAGAACAGTTAAAAAAAAATCAAAACCATGGACAAACATAAGCAAGGAAACAATTATGTATTTTTTTTCCTGTTAGAAAAAAAAGAAGCATGATGTCCTTGAAAAATAGCAGGCTCATGCTTTGCCCAGCACAAGCAGCAGACAAAACAAAGTCATGCAAGCTTTGAAACAATAAACGTGCAGGTCACTTGCTGGGCAATGTAAAACAAATTATACCCAAGAGAGGTTTTGGAGGCAGCAAGATGACAATTTATTGACAACTGCATTGTACGCTCTGCCTAATAAATAGCTTTTCAAATTCCAGGCTTCTTTTTAGTAGTAAAATGTATACAGTTTTAATTATTTTGTTATAAATTATATATGAATATATACAAATATTTATCAATTATTAATTATATAGACACTGGGCAACTCATATATACCTTTCTCACAGGCTCTATGAGAATGTAAAAATGCAATTCAAGTTAAGAGAGAATCCCCTCGCCCCAGGACTTTGGATCTGAAGTGCATTTGGGACCTAATTAGTTTTCTCTAACTTGTGAAATATGAAGCTGTAAATGAATGCAGTAAAATGCTTCAGAGAGGTCTGAAGGACCAGTGCACACAGGACTTGTCCCTCTGGACAGAAGAATGCAGCAGAAGAACTCAGTATCACAATCTGAGAACCCAAAGAAATGGCTGCAACAACAATAACATATCCTGGGCGAAAAATGCTTATCTTGGAATCCATACATATTCTTGAGCTTTTATCTGAGGAACTCCTAACCTGAAGTCAGCATTAACAAAGGTATTAAAAACCCTTTGCATATGGCTGATAGCACCTCATTCATGTTTCCATCCGGCAGCCTCCCTGACCTGTGCCTGCTGCTTGTGGACAACACACTTCCACCAAATGGCAGGTGCTGCTTGGGAAGAAGTTGAAGCTTAAAGACAAAGGGAGTTAAGGCTGTATGAGCTCTTTAGCCACATTAATTCAGACACTTGGCAGGATTAGGAGACACTAGACATGGAAAACACTAACAAACATGTAACTACTATTACACTACTTGTTTGAAACCTCTGAAATTCACTTTCCTGATTGAGTCTCTGATTAGACAATTAAATTTCAGACTACTGCTGAGTTTTTGGACACCCATGTTAACATGTCAACACCCTGAAAAGATGTGCTGCCACCTTTCATGCCATACACAGACTTGAGCATCAACTCATGTTCCTTCCTGCAGAAATGGCAACCCTCTATCCAGAAAAACTGACTCATAATCTATTCTACCAAAAAAAAGAAGTGAAAGAATCAAAAAGTTAGGCCTCTGAGACAATGCAGGAGTGCCATGATACAGAGCTGGCTTTACAAAAGGCATGAGCAAATATGTCCATTTAACAGACTGGTTGGCTGATTTCATCATGCATTTTTTCTGGTTGTAAGTGATCAACTCCTGGATAAAAACATGAAATCTGATTGTTTTGCCTTCAGATTGTCCTATTAATCATCATGGTACAGTATTCAGCAGTAAAGAAATGACAACAAAAAAAGGTTCGATGATGAGTCTCTTACATTCCTTTCTTTGCAGACAACCAGCAAATGTTCTTTAAATACAAATCCAGTTTGAGGAATCTGGTATTTCTGAAATCTTTTTGCCTTGTGACTTCTTGATCTGGAAAGCGCTTAGGAATTCCTAATTACATGGTTCAGTCTGCTTCTATCATGGTTTTTTCATCCATATATGTTAAATGTATGAATGCTGATTTCTTCAAAGCTTTTCATTGTCTAAAAGTGTAACTTCTGTATGCCTATGCAGCCAGGCACATACAGGGTCACAGCTGGGTGACTGACAGAGAACCAAACATATTCTCTCCATTCATCAGGAGAGCACTTGGCAGGCAAGTTTGAGCACCTGCAATCGCCTGAAGATAGTTGTTCTAGAGACCGACAAAGTAGTCCCTCATAAAGAGAGGCTACATGACCAAAGAGAAATCCATGAAAAACACTTAGCCTTTAAAGGAAAAGTATTTACAAATTTGTATTTGATAAAGAAAACAAAACCGACAACTGAATTTCTGAGATTTTGATGAACTGCTGGGATGAGAGAACAACACATCATATTTCAGAGACCAGGAGATATCAACCCTGAGAAGCTTGGAAATCAATGTTGCTCCTTCCAAATTCTTGGAAGACATTTAGAGCAGCCCAGAAAATTTTTAACGAACAAAAATCACTTCTACCTGTTTCAGTGTCTGTGAAACATTCAATAATTTTTTACATAAAGCTGCCATCAATATATAAGGGGGAAGTGAGCAAATAAGTGACAATACCTTTTAGGAGTGTATTTTAAAACAATAAGGGACTTTTCTAATGTTGTAATATAAAAACATTGAGACCAAACCTGTGAAACCCACCCACCTAAATTAACATTTGAGTATCTGCCTTAGGAACTGATTTCCAGCTATGGCCCCACTGATTTCAGTGGGAACTTACTGCTTCTAAAAATGCCAGAACATCTGGTAGACAGCTTATAAAAAGAGAAGAAAACAGTATCTTGATAGACTCAGTAATTGTACTTGCAAGTGAAGGTTTTCAAATTCTGCTCCACAAGTGGATTTTGTAGCCTCTGCCAGCTCTGAGCTGCCCCAACTACATTCCTACTGGTACCAGTACAGCATGTGCAATATCAAGCACAACCACAGCACATGGAGACACCAGCATGGAATACACCAACAGACTATTCTCTGACAAAGACACACTCCAACACACCCAAATTAGAAGAGGAATAAACAAGGGGATAATTTCAAAGCTATAGTAATGACTCTGCTTTGCAGGGCTGGCTTTATACTCCTCCTTAACTCCTGATTATCAATTCTGATAATGATTTGTGGTTAGATGCACAAATGAGAGATTGATTCATTTTTGCTGCCAGGGTCAACTTGTAGTTATAGCAACAGGCATAACAGATGAAGGATAGAACAGGATGAAGAATAGAACAGTTCATGAAGAACAGAACAGTTCATAATGGGACCAAGAAATAGGACTGTTTATTAGACCAAGAATGAGAAATACTGTCAACTGAGTTATTTTTTGCCTAAAGAAACTTTCTTAAAAGTTTTGAGGAAACAATATTAAAAAATGTTACAGGAAAGCAAAACCAAGTTTAAAGCCAAGTGCAAAAGGTCCAAACCGTGACAGCATAAAGATTTAAAATTTTAACAAATGTTTAATAGTTATAGTTAATGTGTTCAAATACTGGTAGCAGTAATAAAGAGGGATTTGTAATTCTCTATTTCCTGTCATTCTGGTAGAAGTTGTTTTTAGAGTTGATTTTCCCCAACAGCTACTCCTAAGGAGCTAACAGACTACCACACATCAGCAAATCTGGGGGAGAAAAGAGATTCAACATACTCTCAGTTTATCTTGCAAATGTTTAACTCATATCTAAAAGATGGCTTAATGCCCAACCATATCTTTAAAAAAAAAAAAAAAAAGCATTTGTATTTCTAGGTAGCCTGGTAAAATATGAACATTTACAGGAACTGAGTCACTAAAAAAGCCCTTTTTTCCCATTAACAGTCACAAACATTAAAATAGCTGTATTTTTAGATACTGTGTATGTCTTGATACATTTCTAAAAGGCTGCCTTAAAAAAGATATCCCTCATATTCAAAACACTGCATCAGGAATCTAGCTAATTCCAAATTATAAATATAGACCAGCAGAGCTTGCCTTTCTGTATTAGCAACCATGTACATAAAATACTGTAAACAAATACTTACTGTACCATGGGAAATTGTGAGAAAACCATTTTTAACTGAGCACTTCCTTTTCTGCCACACTTTTCTGATTCTAGTTTAAAGGGGAAAAAAAAGGTGACAGTTTAAAATATATTTTGTATTGAATTGCTTGAGCTCTTAGCACCTAATATTTTTCCCAGCAAACTCCAGCAGTACTTACCCATCGCTTTTCTTGTACAGACTGCCACTCCGTTCAGTGCCATGTTCCTTGTTTCCCTGAGGCTGATGTAAACTGTAAGCTGTACTCTGACGAATCTGAGAATCCTGAAATAATCAACAGCAATTTGTAATGCATTCCACACTTTCAACCAAACTACCCCCCCATTAATGAGTTTCAGAGCTTTTCCTTCCTCCTCTAATCCAACAGGCTAAATGCAGTACGCTTTTCCTCCTCAATGAGAGAGAACAAGATCCATTTCTTTTTTCAGAGGGCACCAAAAACATTTGAGAAGTATCCATTATCAGCACTTGCCAAAATCTTTTTAATTGCTTTTATTTAGATGCACTCTTGGCCTTAATATATAGGGGTTTTAACCCAAAACTTAATTGAGTAGAAGGCTTCCCAACTCACATAAACACTGTAGGGTACAAACATTAAAGATTATTATTACCCGCAATTTATAGTGCACTCTTCCATTGAAAAAAATAATTACGTACATCAATTTGAAGAAGCAATTTTCTTTGTGGAAACAAGTCAAGTTATTGTCCGAAAAGCAGAAGAGACCTCCTGGAAATATAGTTCAGGAGTCATACAAGAAAATTAAAAAGTCCTATCCAAAAAAGAATAAGTTAAAGCAAAATATCGAGAACAAAGTAGAATTCTGAGACAGGAAGAGACAAGGATTAATTGAACCCTTCTCACTGCTCTCAGAACTACCCAGAGGCAGGACTCACTGCTGCAAGAGTCCAACTCCTTAAAAAATAAGAACCTGAAAATGAGGAATCTGATGTGTCACACTATACTAACAGCAGTAACATGACAGAATGGACTTTTAAATGCATACAGTAATGACTATTACTTAAAATTTTCATTTTTTTCTTTTCTACTGTCATTGCTCTATGGACACAATTACTCTCATGCTACATATGGCAGCTAATACAAGTATAGCAAAGAAAAAAGCCACAAAGCAGATCACCAATATGACTACGAACTATTCTACACATGATGGTAGGGACAGAGCTCCCACCTACACCCCTGTTCAGAGCACTTAGGACTCCACACCTCCAAGCTGCAGGATTTCAGACTCATCCTGAATACACTGCTGGAGCTCAGTGGTCCTGAGAACCATGAGCTGAGCTCCACACAGGCTGCAGCACTCCTTGGTGCTCCTTTTCAATACAAGCAACCTGTACCCGCTCCCTGCCTCTCAGCAAGTGATCCAGAAAGCCATAGCAGGTAGCTACAACATCATCTGAGCCTTTTAAAGGCACTACAGAACTACCACTTAGCTGTCTGTGCCTGACAAAGCATCCCTTCAGATTTAAACCAGTCTGCTTATCATTCCTTTCCAGTTTGTTTAAATAGAATTATTTGGTTTTGCACTCTGGCTGCACAACATAAAGCCAGAACAACATTTTTAAAATATTCCTGTCACTCATTAAAAACCATTGCACGCATACATTTACTGACTTCTGAAGAAAATCTGATCTGACACCAGCTATTGTGCCCTACCAATGCCTTGATCTCTGCCTCCCACTAGTCAGTAAAGGAACTCCATTTCCAAGATTAGAGGTCTTACAGGAAATTAATTTCAGTTCTCCCCATCCTCAATTATGTAAAGATTACGGATGACCTCCCACACCTGCTCATAGCACCATTCCCATTACTTTAGTCTGTGCTGCTACTTTTTGTGCATTATTTTCTGCCTCATTTCAGCTACCTCCCTTCATCTGTTTAGGCTCAGCTGCTGTGTTTGGCCCAACTGGCAAACCAATAACACAAGCTTCCTGCCTTATTTCAGCAGGAGAGGAAGCTGCAGCAGCTGATGTGTATTTCCACACATTCATGACTATGAACAGTATCTAAAAAAATTTAATACTATTTCATGAGAAGAACTTAAAGACAAACATATCGTCCATTTTAAATTCTCAGCTCAGGTCACGTCCAGACCAATATTGTCCAACCTGATTGCCAAATGATGGTTTTCCACAGCTGTCTGACAAGAAGTTCATGATTTTGATCTAGCTCCTAAGAGACGGGATACCACCCCACAAATCACCACTACAATTAACATCCTTCTGGTCAAGTTCAGCATGCCTTTTCCATATGCAGGCTCTCCAAAGGATCTTCCCTTATTTCTGGTTTGCATACTGCACAAAACAGAGATAAAAATCACATATAACAGGGTCAGACCCAATGGCCTCATTGGAGGAGCAGAAACAATGTACATTACATATGGGAGGAAATGGATCTCTGCAGGATAGAGGACACACACCTAGTGCAGAGTATTGTCATTTTAAGTATATATTGAACATAACAAGATCAGAACAGGCTGAAGTACACAAGCCGAAGGAACTGAACTTTGACCACCTTATCAAATTTGAAATGCAGATAGGCATATAAAAAGAGGTGAGTAATTTAAAATTTGCCGCATGTTTTTAGTGAATCACTTCACTGACCATAGAAAGGTTTGAAATTCTTTCTTCCAAAGTCTATAAAGACATACTGACTTCTAAGTCAAGCTGAACAGCAGAGCTAAAAACGAAAGAAATGTGAAAACAGTATTCTCTAAAGATGGTCTGTGACTACTGGTAAGAGATATTCTAAAATCCTGTTTATCAGCCCTACTATGTGAACACAACAGAACTTTTCATACAATGTGCTTTAACCTATACACAACAAATTTTGGCCAGCCATTCCACAGCTCCCATGAAGCAGGATTTTTAGACTGTTTGGATCACTCCTGTGTGTAAAGCTGCCAAAAAAAGCTCTCATAGCTCTCCCAGAGCCTGAACGTCTCCGACATTTGCAGGGTCATTGCCAAGAGCATGTTTCAGAGATACATCCCTTATCTATTATAGCCCCACAAAGCCTCCAAAAGATGTATCTATCAGAACGCCCTGCAGGCAGCCTTTCCTATAGCACAATTACCATAATTTTTGTCAAGAAACATAAAATTTATCCTATTTTGCAGTGGCCTAAACAGATTATAGGTTCTACCAAAGAAGCAGAAACAAATCTAAACACTACAGTCACAGGAAGTGACCTCACCCAAGGTCATGGGAACAAGAACAGTCAAGGCAATACAACTCTAAGGTTAACTCTGAAACTTGCAGAACTTCTACATTTGAAAAATAAAAGCTTAAAAATTAAAAATTACGAAGGTGTACACAAAATTACATTTCAAAAAGAAGCTTCAATACAAACCAGGTTTGAGGAAGCTGTGCGCAGGAAGAAACTATGCATACAGGCACAATGAAGAAAGGTTCACTAAGAGTGCTTGTGTGTTCAGTTTTTTAAACACAACAGGAACAATATTTGTCAACGTTCTGTCATTTCATACATGAAGTCCATTTTAATTAAAAACACATATATCTTCAAAATCTTGCAAGAACATCAAATCAAGCAACTGGATTTAATTTCCAAAAGAAAGTACAAAGGAAATCACCAATTTGTCTTAAAACAGTATTCTTTCCAAAGAAAAATCTGATAAATTTTTTGGTAACCTTTTTTTTTTTGTTTGTTTGCTTGGGGTTTTTTTGGTAATAAAATACACCAAAGAGGAGAAAGAAAGAACCAGTCTTTTCATGCCAATAGACAACAACTCAGAGGAAAAATCCAGTTTCTTGAAATCTGAATGGAAATCATGCCACTATTTTCATTAAAACATAGTAACACTTACTCTCCTAGACTTCGGTCACAAAATGTAAATGCATTTCAGGAAGGAAAAAGAAATCAGTTATAGTAAAGAAAATTACAGTGCAACATGAATAATATTAGTGGGTTGTACAGTAAATTATACAAGAACTCTTTGGCATCCCACTGATTAATTGATATTTTCAAAACCTTTAAAAATAATTATAGTACTTCTCATGCTCTGCAGGTAAGCATCTATATCTAAATCTGCAGAATTAATAAACAATGACTATAGCATAAGGCACTTTTTATACTTGTATTTTAAATGTCACAAATCCAGTAGAAATAATAAATTTTTGTGTGTTATTAATTTTTGAGTCTGTGAAAAGATGTGTACTTGTCACATCTTCCATATACATTTAATATCAGTATCACTGACAAACGTTCCCAGCAACCACGAAAGCCAACTACTTCTGGTATCTCTCTTGAGCACAGACCCAATTAAAAGAGGCCACCTGATAACACACCCTAAACAGCAAAGATTCCTTCTTCAAAGTGGGCAATCAATGGCTAACCCAAAGCAGTCGCCATTTCCACAAGGATCCCTAGTCTCTCATTCTACCAAGCTCAAATTTGGAAGTTTTTGGCAAATCAGTATAAGTCCTGAATGTCAGGCAGACTTTAAGTAAGTGCCTGCTGATCTTATGGGACTTTGTACACACTGGTCATTATCACAAACTTCCGAGGTAACAGAGTGAAGAGTGTTCAAGACTGTTCCAAATGCCTGTCAGCAAGTCACAGAATCACACAGGTTTGGGTTGGGAGGGGCCTTTGAAGATCATCAAGTCCAACCCCCAGCTGCAGGTAAGGACATCTTCCACTAGTTACATTGCTCAACAACTATCGTCTGTCACCAGTAAAAGCTAGAAGTCATCATGGGAAGATCAAAGCAAGACCGGAAAAGATCAAGGAAGTCTGAGCCCCATAGACTAAACTGTTTCATTGTGATCCCTCTGAGAAAGAGAATCTGAAAAGGGGGAGGGGGTTCATTCATCACTTACTCATGGCCCAGCAGCCACACAAAGGAAGCTGGCTGGCATTTATTTATATCAAGAGGAGGCACTAGCAATCTGAAACAAAAGTAGACCTAACATTTAGGATTACATTATACAAAAGATGCTTACTTCCAGATCAGGGTTTGCCAAATGAAACGACTCTATAATTCATTAAATCTAATGGCAATCGTAATTAGAACTCAAAAAATACTTATTGGCTTGCCAAACTGACCCAGGTCTTGCACACTTGAACACTGGCATTTCAAGTGTGTAAGGAGTAGCAAACTTGATTGTCATTTTTGAAGATGATGACAGAAGTGTTTTGGGATTTGAAGTTCAGTTTTACATAATCTTTACACAGTTTGGAATAATATTGTGAGATAAGGTTCTATGAATAGGGTCTTCTTGATACTGCCCAAGTTCTTTCATTCTCAGTTTCAGCAACAGTGCACTATCTGAAGTATTCTACAATACTGGTAACAAAAATAAATTACTTTTCAGTAAGCCTCATATTTTTAGTGGGAATTCATTTTTTTAAAAAAATGCCTTTGTCAGAAATATTCAATATCAGCATCAAAACAAAGATGAATGAACAAAAGGAATTAGATGTCTGATAAAAGTTAAAATAACTCTATTTTGAATATTAACATTACAAGTAATTAAAATAGGTGTTTCAAAAAGTTAAACCACCTTCTATGCTCACCTCTTTCTGATCAACTTGGAGCGCTGATTTTAAAATATCTCTGAGCTGTGTTAATTGTCTTCGTTCTTCATCTTGTGCTTGTTTAATCTCAAATGAAGAAAAACACAGGTTAAAAATAACATTTTTAAAATTTTCAATGCAGGTCTTTCAAATTTGCTGTCTAATTGAGTCATTTTTTGAGAAATGTTCAGTGCGAATGAAAGCAAAGAGAAAAGATAATGTGATCAGTTTCTTTTCCTTTGTATCTTCAGAAAACTTGATAATGATTAGGATATTGCTGGGTTAAGACATTGATATTGCCTCACAATGCTCTTGCTTCCTTGTGTTCCATTTGAAACCACATGTTATTTTCCACTTAATAAACACTTTAGAGCAAAGGCTGTTTTCAATAACATTTTACACAGTGGGGTCCTGAACTGAAACTAAGGCTTCTGAATGCTATATTAAAACAAGATTTTACTAACAATCTACTCCAAACCTTAAAGGCTGACTATTAAAGCAGGAAGGCAAGTTGAACCAAAATGATCATGCTTCTACTGTAAAAAACTAAATTTACCACACAAATATGAAAGGTTGCTACTCACTGTATAAAGATCTGTCGAGAGCGTCTCAATTGAAGGCTTGAGACTTTCAACTGCTTTTAACCCATCCTGAAAGAAACTTATAAAGAAAAGCAAAAAGCAACCTGTTATGAAACTTTACTTTGTATTTTCTGCTTAGAAAGTTGCCAAAGGAAGATATACATATTATTATGCCATGCCATAAACTTCAAAACAGCAAACTTTTTTAATCCATCTTTGACTGATCCACCTCTTTATTTCCATCATAGCTTATTCTAACACACAAAATCCCCAATGAGACTCAGAACTGCCACAATCCACTGCCACATAAATTTTCCTCATTCTCACCTCAAATACAAGTTCTCATCCCATTTTCTGAAGAAATCTTGCAGAACATGCAAGATTCATTTGCAGAACAGCAAAAGTTCTAGTAGATACAAAATAATTGTGACTTCTTGAAGCCACATAATTTCATGTCTGATTCAATCTTTTTACTAAAGGAAAACCCCTTTGTTTCCCAAGCATTAATTATGGTCTATATGCAAACTGAATATGCTACATCTTTCTGTAGTACATGTATTTTGTATTGGCAGAATAATGCTATCTATGCCAAATATTCCAGTTCTTAAAAAAAAAAAAAAAAAAGAAATTTAAAAATTAAATTTTAAGTAATCACAATTACATGCATATTTGATTAAATATTGCTGCACTGTTTGCAACATAAAATATTTTCACTCTGGGAAGCAGTCACGAAAGTGACAACACAACACAGCATTTATGTTGCTGAAATTTTATTAAATGGACAGAGCACATTAATGACATACTGCAAGTGGAACTGATTTTAAAAGCAACACAGCTATTTAGGGAAGAAATACATAGATGCAGACTGCTGTTTTAAGATGAAAACTTACTGATTTCAACAGGTTAGCAGTGGCTCTTTCAAGTTTATAGCTGTGACTTCATTGCTACATGACAGATTTGTAAGACTACCACAACAAAAGCACATAATTCTAATGAGAACTACGTGTTTTATTACTGGGTCCTCCTCTAATAAACTAGAAAAAGAGTGACTTTTTCAGTATTCTACTACTTACGCAACTTACTTTTCTTGAGCACAGAATTAATTTAGATCATTGTTAGATACACTCAAAGAAGTCCATCAAAACTAAAGGACCACTAAGTAATAGATCAAACTAAAAGCCCTGTTTCAAGAGTAGTTTATAAACATGGCAAATTATTGTTTGGCATTCCTTTGGAACATACACCTATATTCAATGTGACAAGCTCAACCTGATTACATGTTTCAGAATATAGTAACAAAAGTAATGACTAATATGACAAAAGGAATCTGTCAAAAGACATCAGCAAGTACAGCTGAATCTTTAGATTTATTTTGAAAATTCCAGGAAAGTGTTATGATGATGTCAAAAGTTGAAAACAAAACATTGTTCCAGTTATGTAGATATAAAGAAAAGTAAAACATACTTGCACTGAGCATGAAAATACTTGATCAAGTTCTGAAGCAAGTCCACTCCTTTTTTAATCTTGATTTCGTTGACTTTCAGCAGGTACTGTTAAAACAGTAATTCACAAAAGAAATTACTTATTACTGCTACAGGGGTTTTTTTAACACTTTGTTTTCAGTCACATTTCAACAAGTTTTAACAGTCAAAGATTTACAAAACCTAAAAGAAAATGCAGCAAAAAGTGGCTTTAAGAGTTAAATCACACGAAAGGGATTCTTGTCACTGCTGATTGTTGATATCCTGTGAGGATGTTTCACTATGATTTGTTCAAGTTGTTAGAATATCCTTTGTGGCTTCTAAAAAAAGCCTCTGCTAAAGAAAGCATGGAAGGGTTTGTGTAGTACGTTTAGGAACCCATTCTTACACCTAGCAGCGCATCTAAAACTGTATCTCACTGGTTGTTAAATTCATTGCTAAACAGATGTCATTAAAGAGGAAAGCAGTTCACTAAAAAAAATCTGCCTGTTGATTTTATACTTTTCTTTATCAAATCCTTATACATGGTAATTACAACAAATTACAGTTTAGCAAGAGATTTTTCAAAAAATCTACTGTCAAGTGCAAAAGAACTGTAATTACTGTCCTTTTGCATAAGGCACAATCAAAGTCCATATTAAGCGGTAGCTTCTCCCCTCAGTACCATAGCATAGATAGGTCAGCCATGCAAGCAGAAGTATGATTGATCAAAGTCCTTAACTGTCCATTAAATGACAACAAATTTTAACCCCAACTTAGACCTCCACTCAAAGAAGTGAATCTCTTCTTAATAATCCTCTAATCCATCTGGTTTTCCCCTTCTCACAGTACACCCTAAATGTTTTAAACCAACTAAAGCAGTATCCAGGTGCCACCTTTCATTGTTACAGCTTCTTATGCTGGTTCAGGTGAACAAATGATGAGCCTGAATGCAGACATGTGCACTGGATAGTATTAAGTTACAACAATCACCTCTCCAGCTCCTGTTAATTTAAAATGGACCTCTAGGCATCTGGTATTCAGTTCACTCTCATAATTTATAGAGAACTAGTCTGTCCTTATGATAAAACTTCAATATGTCAACCTTCTGACTTACTATCAAAACAAAACCAAAGTCCTCTTTTATGACTATGCAGAGGTAACTGAGTATAAACTTCTTTTCCTCAAAATCAGAAGAAATACAGGATAAACTTGAGCTATTCCACATTTAAGGTAATTTGATCCAATTTCAGAGACTTCACCCTGCATTATCACTACAACTGACTAAAGTGAACTCTTCCTTTACTGTGACACAGCAAGAGAGAAGCACTTGTTCCTAGTTGTTTCTTAGGAAGGATATAGATGGGCAACTCACTGACAACATCCATATGTTTATTTGTTACTCAAATCCCCTTATCAGTTTCAAACATTTTCAGAATGTGAAGCTTTTATCTTTAGTATGAGTGCATGTAGTTACTAAAAGTGATATTCAGGACAACTGCGGTTATGCTATGCTGGCATATGAGTCAAATTAGCTATCACGATCACAGGAAAGTCAGTAGAAACACCCATGGTGTATTTCTGGGCTAATGCATACTAAAAAAGAACACAGCAACTTGAGTTCCCAACCACAGAGCCAGACACATCCTTAAACCAAAAATATTCCCATCAGATTTAACATACTGCAAAATCACAGCGATTTTGAAGTAGAAACATTCTTGAAACAAGAATTTCAAGAAACAACTTGAAAGACAACTGGATCCCATCCTTAGCACTTTTTTTCTGCGCCAACCCAGCAGTGTGCTAGGCTAGAACCTCTCGTCATAATAATGCAACAGCTGTCAGCACAGGGAACAATTTAGAGAATGATCAAGGGATTAAAATAACTTACAGTGAAATAGTAGTGTAAAGACTTATTTATTATAATCTCTTAGTGTTTTATTGAGCTTTGCATTAATTTACCTGTTAAGTGAAATTAGCAAATATCTAAATTCCTGGCAAAGTTTGCCTATCAGGATAATAAAAAAACATATTTTCACAAATGGAGTCAACAAATAACTTGCCATTTCCCTTTAATATCACAGCTGCTGTTAAACAACTACATTTTTCAAAGTTTTCCTAAAACCAGCAGCAAAACAATAATAATTTCACACTGAATCTTACCTCACACATCTGTAACTGGAAGAACCTTCTTTCTTTCTCCATCTCTTCTGCAATTTCAGCTCCACTTATTTCTGTACGAATCATCCCATGCAGTTTAGCATGCTCTTTTTTCTCCTTCTCTATTTTTGTACTATAAGGCAAAAAAAAAAAAAAAAAAAATCAGTCAATGAAGTGAGAAATCCACAGCCTCTCAGGAAATCAGATTATTCACAAAGTCTACTGACAGATGTGGAGCCAAACTCCTGTAGCTTTGCATATGACTTACTTCCAGATGACATTTCATTTGAAATTTGACAATGACTAAAGATCAGCAATGACATACAGTAGCTGAAATCTAATTAATCATCTAAGTAATGTTCAGACAGATATTCCAAAAGAAGACAATAAATGAGAAGAACATACTAAGTTCTTGCTCCAAAGAAAGAAAATACAGGAAAAAATGATGAGTTTTAATTGAAAACATTGGGGGATGTTTAATCCCAACAGAGCAAACACTGGTTAACAAAGTTCAATTATATCACCAGATTTATTGAGTCTTGCCTGTCATCAAGTCATCTTCTATATATACAGGGCTTCCTAAGCCAAAATCACAGTTGCTCTCTCTACTTGCTGCTGAGCCAGTTGGCACTGGGAATGCCGGCCAGCTGGCTGTGTTGCAGACTTCAAAGTCTGTTAGACCAGCTGTCCTAATTCCCTAAAAGTTTCCATGAACATTTTCCAAGAGCTCTGAATAAAACAGGTTCTCCTGCAGAATATAAATGAATAACCAATGCCTGGCATATTCCCATAAACTCACTTCTGCATTTGTTAAAGCTATTCTCCATATTATTTCTAAATGCAGTAGCATAATTTGACAACACAGTTAGACAAGTCTAATATAGAAAAAAAAAGATATTAAGGAAAGAAAATACACGAGGGTGTTTACTTTTTGAAGACTTTTAGTTTGCCACTCACACTGTTTAGAACCTCAAAATTCTGAAAAGAGCTTCCTGAGGAAATGCTATACTGCTTTTGAACAAGAGGAAGCATTACACAGGAATACAGGAAGGAGATCAGAGGAACAAGTAACACGCACAACTGTCCTACCTCTTCTTGGGCAGTCAAGTGTCTCTCAGTTCTCTCTCTGAAAAGATGACATGTCTCAAGTACTCTCTTAACCTGATGTTAACATTACCCTAACAGCTTATGGGAAAATGTCTAGAAGGTCTAAGGACTTCCAGTCAACAAAATATTCTGTACTTAAACTTCTCAAGAATGAGGAACTGGAACTGACTCCTATTACATCTCAAGCAGCAAGGGAAAACAAGAATTAATTCCATTAATCCTACCCCTCAACATGCCCACTGGGAAGCATTTTGAGCAGCAATTCAAAAAGCCCCACTGTGCTCTCAGCACAGGCAGGCACAGCAGAGCCAGCCCCGTGCAGTATTCCAGCAGCCAGCACATCCAGCCAGCACTGTGCTCCTCCTCAGCCCATCACATCCCGCCAGAGGCAGACGTTTGGAAGGAAGCTCCTCTCCTTTGAAATAAATATTCTGCAAACCTCCAGTTGCCTGAATTAAACTCAATTCCAGAATGTTCTATTTTCATGAAAAATAAGTCTGTACTCTTACTCAATTACTCCCAATTACACTATATTGTAGGCACAGAAAATGAGAGTCCAAACACAAGAACCAGACAATCCTGAACAAGAAAGAAAAAGCATTACAAAAAAGATTAACAGAAAATTATAAATATGCAGCTCCTTTCTAGCACACACTCTAGAAGAGTTTACATTGTATCATACATGATAGTTCTAAAACAGCCAGACCTCAGAGGAAAGATCCAGGATGTCTCAGTTCTCTCAATTTCCAAATTAACCTAACAGTTCCTGAGGCCAGAGAACTCACTGACATGTGACCAGGTGTGTGAAGGCTAGTAACTACCAATTACTACTGTATATTATTTTCATTGTTTACAGAGAACAATACTCAAGCATAAGATAATGAAACCACCTCCAAAATCTCAGGAGTTCATTAGCATATCATACGGTATCTCTAAATGCTAGTTAAACCAAAAAAACAGCTAACACTGCCAAAGAGTCAAACACTATGCACAATATCACAGCATACATTGTATTCCTCCTAAAGGAAGCTCGATTTTGGTGAAAGAATCCTTCCTGCTCTTTTAAGGATAAACATACTCCACAGGCAAAAAAAAACCAGTTAAACCACGATGAAAGTATACTGACCTCTATCAAGCAATTCAGAGAAAGATATCCTTGAAGTCATTTGGTGGAGTTTCAGGCTACCTGTCTTCAAAAACTCAAAAAGGTACTTTACCAAAAAACCAAATCATGTCTCAGTGACAAGTATCAGAGATACATGATGGTGCATTTCACATTTGCATTTCCTCATTATTTATGTTTTTAATATCTAATTACATCTTCACCTTTGTAATTCAGAATTTATCCTGTTGTTTTGCTACAATAATTTGCTGCCTTCTACCTGACTGATACTACAGGACACTTAGTTTTCAGGGAAAAAAAGAAACCCCTCATAGCTGTGGTGCACACAAATCTTTCTAGTGCTAAAGGCTGGCTGAGTGTCCTATCCAAACACAAGGATCAACTCAGCTTCAAGTGTCAGTCTATTATGACATTAACCAAATCCTTTTGGCAAAGACAGTCCTGTAATGTAACACTGGGATTTCCAAGTGTTGCAGGGTATTCAGGTTTTCCAGGCAGATCAATTAACCCAAATTAATAAGAAAACTGTGAAAACTCTAAAAAATACCCTAGAAGCCGTAAGAAAGCAGCAAATGTTTTGTAATGCTGCTGTTCTTGAAGCTCATGCAGCACATATCACATATACAGACTTTGCTGACTAAGATTAAAATGTGAGTACACGTCAGTCCATTTACAACACAGCTGCACATAACTAATATACAGTGAGCTCAGATGTGTGTAACAGACAAGCAAAGCTGAAATACAGGATGAAGAATTACAACAGTAAAGTCAGAGAGATACAAAGTGAACCCATTCAGTTTCCAATATAAGACTATTTTTACAGCTTCAATTTGAAAAGCAACCATCTTTCAATATAAATTATAATTTGCATTTCAAATAAATCAATTTTGTCATATAGATCATGGTATAAATAAACACCAAAGACTTGTATTTATATTCTGCCAGTCAATAAGGGTAAACAATCAGAGCACCCTGTGTACATGCAACAGTAGTGAACTGGCTGGCTGGGAAGCAATTCTTGTCATTCTTCCTCTTCTCCTCCATAGAGCAGGAAGCCAGGCCGAGTCTGGGTACGTACATGAGAAGGTGGAGAGACCAAGAATAGCACCTGGAAGGAACACACCTGAATGGTAGCACTCTGGGAAAAGGAGTGCTTCTGAAAGCTATTTTGTTTGACAAAATAATACTAGACGTTTTCATTTCACATATCCTCTCTTTGTCTAGTCCTCCTTTTCAGTGTGACTCTCTAGGCACTGGCCCTCCAGCTTTTTGGTGAAAGACTCTCCATTTTATTTCACCCTACTGCCTGTCAATGCTGACAGTAAAGCATGTCTCTCCTATCACTCAAGTCCTCAAAGCAGAAGTCATATTTTCCCTTTGGAAATGCTGGAAAGATTTTCCCTTTCATACATCCTGCTCTGAATGATAAAGGGGAAGAGGGCAGAAGGAGCAAAATGTGCTCAAGTATTTTCATCATTTCATCCATAATAGCTGCAGATTCATTCAAAGATTTTTCCACTTAATTTGTAGGTAATCTCTTTCAAAATAAAAATACTTAATATGAAATCTTAGACTTGAACCAGTATATTGTGGATGTGGTTACATGGACTTCAGTAAAGCCTTTGCCACTGTTTCCCACAGGATTCTCCTGGACAAACTGGCTTCGCATGGCTTGAACAGGTACACTGTTCACTGGGCAAAAAAACTGTCTGGAGAGCCAGGCCCAGAGGACAGTGGTGAACGGAGTTACTCCAGCTGGTGGCTGGTCACTAGTGTTATTCCCCAGGGTCGGTGTTGGGGCCAGTCCTGATTAATATCTCTATGAATCACCTGGAAAAGGGGATCAAGTGCACCCTTAGTAAATCTTCAAATGACACTAAACTGGGGGGGAATGTGGATCTGCTGGAGGGTAGGAAGGCTCTGCTGAGGGATCTGGACAGGCTGGATCAATGGGCAAAGGCCAGTGCTATGAAGTTCAATAAGGCCAAGTGCCACGTCCTACACGTGGATCACAACAACCCCAGGTAACGCTACAGGCTGGGACCAGAGTGGCTGGAAAACTGCCCATCAGAAAACAGCCTGGAGGTCCTGGTCAGGAGCCAGCTGAACACAAGCCAGCATGTGCCCAGGTGGCCAAGATGACCAAGGGCATCCTGGCCTGTATCAGCAACAGTGTGGTTAACAGGACCAAGGCAGTGATTGTTCCCCTGTACTCGCCACCGGTGAGGCTGCACCTCAAGTGCTGTGCCCAGTTCTGGGCCCCTCAAAGACACTGAGGTGCTGGATCAAGTCCAGAGAAGAGCAGCAGAGCTGGTGAAGGGTCTGGAGCACAAGTCTGATGGGAAGTGGCTGAGGGAGTTGGGATTCTTTAGGTTGTTCAAAAGGAAGCTCAGGGGGACCTTATCACTCTCTACAACTACCCGAAAGGAGGTTTTAGCAGTGGAATTTCAGTTTCCTCTCCCAAGTAACAAGCAATAGGACAAAAAGAAACTGCCTCAAGTTGTACCAGGGGAAGTTTAGATTGGATATTAGAAAAAAATTTCTTCTGGAAAGGGTTGTCAAGCATTGGAACAGGCTGCCCAGGGGAGTGCTTGAGTCACCATATATGCATGTATTTAGATGTGTAGATGTAACACTTACGAACATGCTGTAGATGTGGACTTGGCAGCACTAGACTTATGGTTGAACTTGACCTTAAAGGTATTTTCAAACTTAAATGATTGCATTATTCTATTCTGTGACTCTATATTTAAGCTACCTTGTTTAGCACTTCCATTCTATGTCACTATTTTCAAGCTGTGACCTTCACTTTGTCTTATGTACTTGCTTTAAAAGGAAACACAGCAGAAATATCTAAGAGCTATGAATATCAATGATCTACTGAGTCAAGTTAGAGCTCTGAAGAAATAAATTGAGAAAGCTTACAGAATTTTCAGATAAAATTTTTTCATATTGTTTAAAACATGAGTTTACCAAACTAGAAATATGATCACTTAAACAAATAGCTGAACAGATGACAGCAGGTATCTTAACAGATGACTGTATTTGACTTTGTTCATTTTTCCATTGACTTCAAATGGTTCAGAAACAAATCAACAGTAGTTATTTCTAGATATGAGCACTTGCGTTTCTTCACAGAAGAAATGTATTGCTAATGCCTGGATCTTAAAATGCCATAAGGACATTCAAACAACTTGTTCTCTTCACTCAGTTGTTCACAAGAGACCTCATGCCCAGTTTTTAAAAGGAGAATGGCAAAGGAGGAGACGCAGCCAGCCTTCCCAGGAATAGCTCATTAGTTTTCATTTAACCTTTATGTTTCGTAGCATTAGCATAACACTTATTAAAGACAACTTCTGAAGATAATAGGCATTTACAGGGCCCAAAATAAGACGACTCTATTTTCTAAAACTAACATTTCTTTATTTTCAGGAAAATCAGGTTTATGTCTGGAATACAGACATATTCAGCTAAAAAAAGAGTGTAAATAATACTCTTCAGTAGGTTTATGCTTCTATTTCCTATGCAAAATTGATACAAAGTCTTTACCTCAGAATCTACCACAACAGGACTGATTAAACTGAGGCATGTGGGTGAAATCTGGCTCAGTGCCTTGCTGAATCCGATCTGTCTGCTGGGAGAATGAGCAGTCTTTATGATACGTACTCCTTCCCCATATGGTCCCCCGGCACGCCAGCCATTAGTGTTTAAGTACACGGGGGAAAGCAACTGCCCTGTAACAAAACGAGCCCATTCTGAAACAGCTCTCCCAAAGGACACAGACCAGTCCCGCTGTGCTGCTGGAGTGGCCGGCAGCATCTCCCAGCTCTTATGTAGGAAACTCCAACTGTAACTGAGGTCCCAAAAGAAGTGCGCTGCTTTACAGCTTTAAAAACATTTAAAAATCTTTACGGCTCCAACTGAGTCATGTTAACGATTGATGGTGAGAAAAGATAAATTATTCATGAATGGCACCTCAGGATAGTCCCAATTTTTGACTGAGACAGGTTTGCAAGAAACTATTGGTTACTTGTTCCTCATACTACCTTATTCAAGAGCAGCCCCAGAGTAAAAATAAACAGCTATGCAGCTTCCCACAGTTATTTCAACGAAGGTGAGTCTGAAAAAAACACTCTGACAATTTAGGTGGCTATGTCTGGCGGTTAGCTAGCCTGCGGTACAAAAAACAAAGAGAACCCTCGGGAAAGACAGTCCCTAGCACCAGAGACTTCTGTCAGGTTAGGGCGAGAAGAGAAGCCTCTCCCAGCATGCTTTGCCCTGTTATGGTAATCTACCCCAGTTCTGCATTCCTGGTTGGTTGCTGTTTGCCCTGCCCCCTTGCTGCCTTGCATGTTCCGTGTCTTAGAGAGTTCTCCCCTCCAGGTTCCCCCCATTGGCCTTTGCCCCTCGCCACTCCCCCAGAGCCTCTCCATTGGCTCCCATTCTCTAGTCCCGCCTGTGTACCGCCCCGTACCGTCACATCATTGGTCCCTGATGCTCGCCCCGCTCCCATACTTAAACCTGAACCCTCCACTGTCTCGTCTTCGCGTGTTGACTCCTTCGTGGTGCGGATGCGGAACTCTATGCGGAGATCCTTCCTGCCTCTTTGCTATCGACCCATATTACTGAAGCTATCCCTGCATTTGTGCATGCACGTGTGTTTGAGTGTGTGGCTGATCCTGCCGAGCGGCTGTGCTAACGAGACGCTCTTGGAAGAGCACAGCACCTGGCGCTCCGGCACAGAAGCCGCGGAGCCCCGGTTAGCGATAGCTATGGGGCAAAGAACCTGCATAGTAATCAACAATGATGGAAGGTGATCCATGAGCATCAGAATGGATCTTAACATCTCTCTCCCAAACAAGAACTAGAGATGTAGTAATTTTTAAACACAATTACATACAGAGGTTGAAGCAGCAGCTCAAAAATGTTATGCAAATAAAGCAAAGCAAATGCCATTTTAAAATTAACTTTATTTCTTTTCATATAGGTCGCACGTGGGTCTATTTGCACCCAAGAGGTCATCACAAAGGTGAAAGTAAGAGAGATGAGACAGGTGACAAATAAGCTTAAATTTTCCCTTATAAAGACAGCAATCAATATGAAAACTGTCAATTCCCCACAGACTACAAAAATACCACTTCATTATCTGGCATGTAGCTTCACACGTGTGTACTTGTGACTAGGAAATGCATATGAACTATATGATGTTAAGCATATGATACAGAGGCATGTGCAGAAAAAGGGCAGCCTAGCAGCCTTGAATAGTTTGTTAATCCAAAGGGAAAAGTAAAAGAAAGAAAGAAAAAAAAATAGTCAAACCAGGAAGAATTTTAAAAATAGTTATTCACCTATTTGAAGAAATGTCATGGAAAAGACAGCTCACTAAGCACACACCTAAAATTGGTTTGGGGCACAATCCAAACAAGTGGTTATCTAAAGTAACAGATTGAAGAAGGCTGAGCAAACCTCTGGCTATCAGCACCTACATCCACCATTCTACTCTGGCAATACATGCTGTAGGTGAGACTGGTGTTACCTGTACTGGTTCCTTTGTCCTTTTTATTAAAGCAGAGAGCATGAAGATACCACAACAAAACCCCCAAAATTTGCAATTAAGAGTTCTTGAGGTGAGTCTGCATCCACCCACTGCAACAGATGACCAAAACACACAGCTGTAAGGAAGTTTAGATCCATTTGGGACAGCCACAGAATGAAAGAGTCATTTTCTTAAGAAACCTCAGCAGCATGTATAATAGCAACCCAGAGAAACCTCTTTTTCAGAGAAACTAAACTGTTTTCTTATATTCAAAAATTAGTATGAGAAAAAAAGCTGGCCTGAACAGATTCAGGCTCAAATTAATATTCTCATCCTAAATTGAAAATCACATCATTAAACTTCCCATCTCTGGTTTCTAAAGACAAATGCTCCATAACGACAGCTCATAACATCTCAATTTTTGTGGGAACTGATCTTATGCACAAGAGGTCTGACAAATCCGACCATCCTACTCCAGGGGCAGAGGTCTCAGGGAAGTTCCAAGACTGAATTTAACTTAACCATGGAAAACTGGTCTGCTCCTTGGTATAAGGAACACAGTTTGCACTGAAAAACAATATTCCCTGACTGCCAATCTTATGCCATGAAAAGTAGTTTCTGCTGTTGTAGAACAGCCTACAAAAAAGGCAGAAAAGACCAGCCCACTGTTTTAAAGAATTTTCTTGTACACAGAATTCCCAGACTCCTTATCCTGAGCCTCAATCAGATGATCCTTTTGTCTTGATCAAAGTCAAAGAGTCCAACAGGCTGGACTAAGAGCTTAAAACTCCGAAATACAGATGTGGAGATTTCATCTAACCACTTATAAAAATAGAGCGCTCAGTAATTGTACCAGCCCACCACATAGAAATACCAAAAAAATTGTTCATGGATCTGAAAGAATTTCCTGATGAGTATGTGCTACCTTTGACTATGGCATGTTGAATAATCTGACACATAAGTGGCTTAGAATGAGCATTGTCAAGGAGGTCTGCTTCATTTGTTAAAAAATCTTGCAGAAAGTGTGGAAAAAGAAACCCATTTCAGATCAAAACTCAAATGTCTTACTTGAAAGCAAAGTCATAAAACAGGCTTTCAAAAGGATTGCCAGTTAAAAGAAAAAAATCTCATTATATAGTACAAGCAGCAATGGATTCCATCCCAGAGACAGAAAACACATCGTCAGCATCACGTCTTCAGGTCCTGAATGACCCAGCACATAGAGCAACATTTCCAATATGTCCATAACCTCAAATAAAAATCCCCAGATATAGAGATACATTTTCTAAGGAGATTTTTTACTTCTCAAGTACTTAATTAAATTAAATAACAACTGAAAATGTTTCTGAAATATCTGACTCTGAAACATCAGCTCTGAGCAAACCAATGATCAAGTACAAATCTTTACATCACTTCAACACACTCATCCTAGTGAACATTAGATCAGAAATCCTAAAAGCACTCCAGATCTTAGTTCAGTAGTAACATACAAATGCTCTTGGTGGATGTCCCAGCAGTGCACAAATTTATTTTAAATTCTGCACATAAACTTCGTGGGATGTCAGTATGAATAGTCACACACAGGTAAACAAGCTTTCAGATCCAGCAATCAAGCACTGGTAGACAACAGCAGACTAAATTATAGGACTACTCTTCAAGGTCTGTCCTCAGAGATCAACTGCTGCCATAGGCAATGATTAGAAATCTTAATTACTTCAACAGTCAATAACTGGTATGGCACCAAATGAGACTGCTCACTGGTGTCAGAAACATAAACACTGGAACCATCACAATATCCCATGGATTTAGAGTGTCAGACCAGAGGTTTACCTCAGTAATTCAGAATGTCTTTTTATGAAAATCCAGCTATAGCTAGGCAGTTTCAAAAACCAAAAGCGACACAGATCCTCCTCAAAATTTGATGCTGGAAAGCAGTATTCCTCATTATTACTCCCAAAAAGAATAATGAAATTTAGCTAACTTGTTGCTTTTGCGAGTAAACCAGCTACAGGAATAATTTCTGAAGACTTCAGACAGACTAACTCAGTGGGCACCAGAGAATCATTATAATTTTGTGCAGTTGAAAAAAATATACAAATGGTGCTAGATTTTCAGCCAGTCTAGTTGGCTGTGGATCTGCAAGTTATTTATGTTAAATAGTGTCATCATACGTGATTCCTCTGGACCTGTATCATCAGAAATGGTCTGATACAAGGCAGCTTTATTTCAGAGGAACAAAGATACACGTGACACAAAGCTGACAGTCATAATCCAGATAATACTGTAATGTGAAATAAAACTCACTACAACATTCTACTTCAGAGACCGTCAGCTGTGCTGATACAGCTGACCAGGCCAACCCTGGAAACAACTGTCCCAGATGTAGGGCACTGAACCATTTAAGATTTGCAAGGAACCGGAATCAATTGTTTTTGATATTAGGTGTTGAGCTTTGTTGACTCATGCAATTTATTTAGCTGGATATAAAACTCCGATTTTTATAAACTTATTTTACAGCTGCTTATATAGTGTATCTGGTAACTTCAAACAAGTGGCATTTGCTAAGCTGGGTTAGATCCACAACATAAGACACAATTTACAAGCCTCAGATAGGTGTACATCCACTTCTAGTACATGCACCTGCTGAGAGCATCCAATCTTGGCATTAAATAATAACCTCTACAGATTTCAGTTCCATTTCTCTCTTAAATAAAAGTTTAAAAGATACATACACTTTTGTTTCATAGTCCTTCCAAGCTTTATCAAAGGGTTTTTTCAGGTCCTGTCAAGAAAAGAGAAAAAATTACAGCCAGATATTTACATGAAAAATACTGTGGCTCTAACAATGAAGACACACCTTGGCCACTTGCAGTGCCTGCAACAATAAGGGACTTCACTCTTTCTTAACAGCTCACCTAAGGGCTGTGCAAAAGCAATCTTGCACATAGGAAAAACAATCTTGTGAAGAGAATTAATACACTCACGTTTTTAAAAGTGTGTCTAGGATGCTTTTTGCTATGATTTTTACAGCTCCATTTTACTCTTTAAAAGGTATAACTACATGTTATCCCAAGACCATACTCTGCTATTAATCAAAGTAACTACTTTCTCATCATTCTATCTCTGGCTCTACTGGAAAAATGTCCCTATCCTGAGGCTGCAGTATACCCTTGGCTAAGAACTTGATGCATCACACTAGAGTTTAAAAAATCAATTTTCCACTGACTTAATGGGAACAGTATAGGCCTTATGGCTCAGCATAACTAATTCTGTGAGAATTCTGAATTACTTGTATTCCAAATTCCTTTATCTTCTTTCCTCTGAATAAGGTAATTTGAATGAAATTATCTTAACAAGTTGTAAAGTTATTTCACTTATGTCTGAAAATGCAAGAGCTGAAATTCTGATGAAGTTCAAGAGAACAGACAACTACAAAAAAATGTTAACTGTCAGACACTGGAAAAACTTTGCAATTACAGATTAGGAACTAATTCTTACATGTTAGTTAATTATTGAGATAATTATTAAATTAACTAAAGCAGCATTTGATTCTATTTTCTAGCCAGTGGTGCAACACTGTATTGTAATAAATGTATTTATTCTGACATAGAGAAGAACAACAGTGAAATGTGGTAAGCAAACAATACAAAGATAATAAGCCTGTCTTACCAAATAATCTATTTATCCTCCAGTAATTTACAGAAACCATTTTTAGTCTATGTACATATTTTTCTCCTTCCTTCAATGTCCTAGAACAATAGCTGCCAGTCACTTCCTGTTTGCTCACTAGTAAACAAAGCATAAGCTCAGTAAGTTTGCTCGCCATAGGCTCTGAAATTTTTTAAAAACATATCATCATTTGAGTCCTAAGTTGCTGTTATTTCAAATAGAAAATGTCCTTGGGGCATAAACAAATAGATTTCAGCTTCTTCAAGAAAACTCCTATGCTCATACAGTCTAATGTGTGTTTCTTAATAGTTCCAGGTAAGTTTAGAATGCTAAATAAATATACTAGTAATAATCCTTTAAAATATAGTGCTACCCTTTGCTCAACTAAGTAAATATCTAAATCTTACATCTCTTTCTCTGCTTACCTTCTATATTTCAGCCCTGCTTTTAAAGCTTCTCAAATGTTGTTTTGTATACGGAGTCAAGAACACGTGGTATGTGAAACCACACACAGAAGGGATGACTCAATTCACAAAAAAACCCAACAAACAAACAAAAACCCCAAAGTCTTGTTTATTGAGCTAACATGTTATTTGAGTATCCTATGCCTTCCAACACATAATATTAATACACTCGCTAAATGTATCTATTGTACCAAGAATAATCCTATATATAAATAGGAAGAAAAACATACCCCTTTTACTCCTTTCAGATCTCCCTTCAGCAAACTGTCCAATGGAAAAGTGATTATGTTATTCATATTCTGAATCTGTAACAAGAAAATTACACCAAATCAGTTAATATTTTTAGACACAGAACATAAACTGTCGTAATACACACATTTCAGAAAGTTTCACAAGGAAATCTTACATATTATTTTCCGACCCCTGCCTTATGGAGATGTTTATCAGCACAACCAGTAATCAAAGATGAAAGCAACGTGAGTTAATTAAACTCACTCTGGAAACACTATACCCCAAGCGAGCAGGAAACCTCCAGAATTATTGCTGATTATAAACATCTCATCCAACAGTGACTGCAAAGTAAGACCACTATTTTTTACATTGCCTTATTTCCCTGTTTAAATTAAATGAAAACAATCATACAGTTTTCTAGCACTGATAATTTTAAGTTCATGAGCATATTTTATATTAACCTTGTTCACTTTCCAGCCTCTTCAGAACTATTCCATGAAACATATTTGCTACTCTCCCAATACATGGCATCTTACTCTGAGAGAAGTTATAAAGACAAAGAATGCTGGGCTGTAAGATAGCCACCATTCCAATATTTTCCATTTGTTTTTAAGAAGCAATACATCTGCCTTATTCATCTCATGCGAACTTGGAAATAAAAATTTTATGAGATCTTTAGTATGTAACTAATTCAAGAGAAAATAAGTACTTCAAGAAGATTAAAATTATTTCAAATTAAGACAATGGTAAAATAATCATGGTTTTAGTTAAGTATCCGTAATGTTTTGATACGGAAAAAGAATGAACAAAGACTGTAGGAATAAAACAGTTAGGGAAAGACTGCATACCCACTCCTTTTTGATTCTGGGAAAAAATTCAAGGTATGGGCCATAATGTCTAGGCAGAGTGTTTAAACTGTACCAAACCAAATGGATTGGTTGCTCTGAGGAGCAAAATCCAGAATACGTTAGTGTTGGGGTCCTTCCCCCCTGCCATGGAGCCCTGGGAGAGGGGCCCTGGGGGCGAGACACGGGGTTTCCCTGCCCCTGGTCAGCCTCGTTCCCCATTTGTTGGAGAAGATGAAACAGGAAAGCCTTATAAATATGATTGCCTGACAAAAGATTTTGGGAATATGAAAACTACAGGCGACATCGAAATGAAAGCCACTTTTGAAATACCAAGTCTTAGTTACTGAACAACTGGAAAACAATGGTATGGCCGACTGAAGGTAATCCCCTCTTGATGGAACAATACCCTCTGCTTGCAGGCAGGTCCAAGGGTCAGAGCAGACCCTACTAGCTCAGCAGAAGGGGTCCAAAGAGTAGTTTTTAGAAGTTAAGATGTAACACTCTATGGTAATATAAGAACTCTTATAGGCTGTATGTAAATGCTATAGGATTTGTATCTTGTATTAGATTGGTTAGTGACAATTAGAATATTCAGTATAGAAGATGATTTATTGTATTGTAACCAGGACTTCAGTATTCCACTCTTACACACTCTTGACTCTCACTCTCTCTCTTACTCTTACACACTCTTACTCTCTCTTCACACACACTTCTTCACTCTCATTCCTCTCGCTCTCTCTCTCTCTTACCCGCTTACTCTCTTGCTCTCTTGGGCCTGCTCAGAGCTGCCAGCTGCAGCTCTAAGCAGTGCCCCTATACCCACACCCTTTGCAATAAACCGCATGTTCCTAGATCTGCTTATAGAGATCTCCCGTCCCCGTTGCCGTCCGTCTCCGACCATCTACGCCCTGTCCAGACTGAACCCACCAGAGTCCTTACACCCATTGGTTGGTTTGTGTTCCCCTGCGCGGGCAAGGACCCTCGGGTCCCGTGACTGAGAGTTCCTGAGCAGAGCCCCGGCCATGCGGCTGGAGAAATAAACATCTCTGAAACATCTACCACGAATCTGTCCATATATATTTCCTTTCCACAGGACTCCTGGTTTGATATAGGCGTGTTACAGTAATCCCCGCTGTAACAACTGGTGGAGGAATGCGGGCAAGACGCTGATCCCTGAGGAAGATTCGTGAGTAAAATAACCACTCTAGACCTCTCTCTTCTCATCTTGGTTTGGATATTCTCTCTGGACTATGGAAGAATTGTGGGAAATGGGGCTCTCTGAGCCACAGAAAAAAATGTACATAGAAGTAAAAGGAATCCTTGAACAACAAAACAAAAAAGTAATGCAACCGGGAGATCTAGAACATTTTTTTAACTGGCTTTTCAAAAATTTCTTCTATATTTCTCAAGACTTACTTTTTGATATTGAACCCCCTGGAACTAGTCAAGAGTGTTTTTGGCACGAGATCTTGTGGGAGATGAAAGATCAAACAGAACATGCATTAGTGATTGAACCCTTGCGTGGATCCCTCGTGGTCAGTGAAGCTATTCAGGGGCATTTATATGGTCCTATTACCCCTAAAGCAAAGGACGGCCATAGTCCTGTGGCCGAGGCTGCGCGGCCGCCATCCCGGGAGCACATGACTGCAGCCGTGCCGGCGGAGGTGCCTGCGCTGGATGCACCCGGCCCCCTTGGGAGCGCGCGCCTTATCGCAGACCCCATCCCTGCCTCGGGGTCCCCGGCCACGCGACCGCGAGTGAGGGAGCGATGCCGCAGGTGCCGCGGGTGCCGTGGGCCATGAGCAGCCAGGAACCGGGCATCAGCGTGGCACGCCGCTCTGACCACATGGCTCGGAGAACCCTGCGGAGGGAGAAGCGGCGGTTTCCACAGCGACACGAGAAGCCGCGCAGCACCGAGCTGAACCAGGGCCGCTCTCAAAGCAGCGTGGAGCCAGCGGAGCGGAACCGCTCACAGGGTGCGAAGCCAGCGGCGATGGCAACGCGGGGCCGCGCAGCGCCCAGACACGCGCCGGAGCAGCGCCGCTCGGAGGGCGAGGAGCAGCCGCAACGCGGGGGCCCGGCCGAGACGTCAGAGTCGGCGAGGCGGCGGCCACACGGGACCAGCAGCCACGACGAACACGCAAGCACGTGATAGGAAGAGTTACAGCAACGAAAATCACAGGAACTGTGAAATGGTACAATGTCAAAAACAACTATGGATTTATAACACGAGATGATACAGGGGAAGATCTATTCATCCATAGAACTGCCATTAAAAGGAATAACCCTAAAAATTACCTGCAAAGTGTAGGAGATGGGGAAGTTGTACAATTTGATATAGTGCAAGGAAAGAAGGGTTTACAAGCAGCGAATGTTACTGGGCCTGGAGGTATTCCCGTCAAAGGCAGCCATTATGCACAAATTATAAATAATATCCATCCCAGCAATTTCCCTACCCACAGCCTACTTCCCCCTTTTACCCTATACCCAATATGAACCCCTTCCTAAGTTTACCCCATCCCCAGTTTATTTCTAATCCGTTTTTCACCCCATGGCTTCCCTATACAATTCCATTTCCCTACAATTCCTCTCCGATGCCAAGGGGGGGATGAAAAGGGGGAGGGAAGAAATTAAACCCTCTCCTGCCTCAGTTTCCCCACAAAACATGCCCGGAGAGTTCTGTCTCCCTTCTGTCAGCCCTAAGATGTTCCACAGAATCTGTTTGGACATTTAAAGACTCAGGAGGGTGGCTTGTTTTGTCTTGAAACTGTTCTTGTTATGTTTATCCAGTTGTTTTCATTCTCCTTTTATTAAAATAAAATGGGTGAGATGTTGGGGTCCCTCCCCCTGCCATGTAGCCCTGGGAGAGGGGCCCCGGGGGGGAGACACAGGGTTTCCCTGCCCCTGGTCAGCTTCATTCCCCATTGGTTGGTTTGTGTTCCCTGGTGTGGCCAAGGACCCTCGGGTCCCGTGACTGCAGAGTTCCTGAGCAGAGCCCCAGCCATGCGGCTGGAGAAATAAACATCTCTGAAACATCTACCACGAATCTGTCCATATATATTTCCTTTCCACGGGACTCCTGGTTTGATATATGCGTGTTACACTAATCCCCACTGTAACACGTTAGAATAGCACGATGAGAAAAAAAACAGAATAACTTTTGCAGCAGTTCAGTTAAAGTTGCCCTTGCATAAGCTATTTCTTTTCTTGGTATTTTATGCTGTTGTTTTAAAATGCCTTTTTTTTAAAGAAGCTCTGAAATCCCTATATGAAGATGGATTTCAGATGTTCAAATTACAGAAAGAACTTTGCATCATGTAGGAACAAATGCTTCTATTTCTTCAGGAATAATGTCAGGGACATCGAAGTCTTTTTTTAGCATAACCCATCCAGAGATGAAAAAACCCTAAAATTTTAAGAAAAAAATATTTACAGTCATGGATGGTTCAGTCTTCCCAGAACTGAAAAATACAAAATATTATCACCTTGTAGTTACTTGGTGACCTCACTAAAACAGACTTGGTGATACATAATAGCTATTGTTAAACAAGCAAAGCCCTGATGTCCCCATCTTTCCTCCTCAAAGAAACTACCTTACTGCATTTGCTTGAAATTTCAGCCACTAGTAAAAGTGAACCTTCATTAATTTTAAAGGTTACACAGATTGTCTCTGCATGGGAAGGCTAAAGAAATATAGAAAATCTGATCTTTTAAACTCTTAACACAAATCACATTTCTCCTCCTTCACCCTACTGTTTCTCCTCTCCAACAAGCTGCAGGACTCAACCACAGCCCTTCAGAATCAACAAGTTAAATTTCAGCTCTGCGTTGCTTTGGGTTTTTTTAAGTCCTTCATGTAAAAATTGAATGAGCAACATGTACACAAGCTTAGCTGGCAGTGCTGGAAACCATCCATATCCTAAGTCCCCAGCAGTACTACCACAGGCGCATATCAACACAACCATTCTCAAGGGTAATAAAATTTTATGCTGTAAATACAGGAGATAAGTGAAAAGGTTTAAACAACACAAAACCTAGGTAAAAAAACCCCAGACACTTCTAGAAGTTGCAAGTGCACAACCAGAATGGTTATTCAGGTGGAAAAGCAGAAGAGGTCTCTTCCAAGATATCATTCCATGCAAAGTTTTCTACTTTGTTATTCTATTAGTATGATGTAGTCAAATCTCTAACTTAAGGATCAATACTTTCATAGACTCCATTTAATTATTCTTCAGGTTTAGTGGACAGAAATAAAGAACAAAGTATTTCTCAACAGCAGACTCAAGACAATTCATTTTTCTTTAAGTCAGAAAAGAAAAAAACATCTAAAGTATTATCCCAAACATACTCATATAAACATCAATCAGACTCCCAAACCGTTATGGATATTTGCTAGAATTCCACATCACATGGCCTGGACTCCAAAGCAACTTAAAGAAACTCTACATTCTTTTTAAAAGCTTAGGGAATGTTTGCCTATTCAAATTAATTCCCTTTGTGTGCTATCACCTGTACATTATTATCAGTCTATTGTATTCCCTATGCTCCTATTCTATTTGTAACAAAAGTAAACACACATAATGCATGAACTTGTCATTATTAACCCAGTTAGATGAATCATACTCCTTCATATTTATAAGTCAGCAAGAAATATACAGATGAAAGATCTTACATGTTTTTCTGCTCTTTCTTGAGTATCTTAAGCTGAGCTATCTAAAAATATAGACCCATTTTTGGCACGCAGAGAAGCATTAATATGCTGCAGTTCCTACTCTGTGCAGAGTACAAGGAGCTAGAATGTGTGCAACAGCCTCTACATTTTGACTACTTTATGTTTTAAAATATTATTTAAAAATATATATATATACAAAGGTGCAGGAAATCTTCACAGAAATTAGAGTAATCCTGTCTCAGAGAAACACTAGCAAATTCTGTATGTTAAGAAAAAAAAAGAAAAAAAAAAACAGTTGACCTCGTTTCCACTTCCAACATTGCTGCTTTGGTACTTGCGGTTTTCCTCTGACAGTTTCCAACAAGATGACAGGGTAAAAAATTAAAACTTCCTAAGTTGGAGCACGCTCAGAAAAGAAGAAATGGCAGGGGAGATTACATATAAACAAAACACATAGCTGCCAGAAGTGCTCATAGAGGCAACAAGCAAGCCAGCATTTGTGAAGGGGAAAGATGTTCAAGTGGTTTAAGGGCCTATGGCTAAACATTTAAGTTTGCTGTTTGCCTGCCAGCCCTTCTGATTCCTTTAAAGTAAAGCTCTTTTCCATAAGAGCTTAGGATACTGGTGCCTGCAGTACTTCTGTAGGGTTTTGTTTTTTAAGTCCAACCAAAAAGGGGGAAAAAAGCGCCTTTTCAGTATACTTCAGAAGTTAAATACTTTTCTTAACATGCAGAACTTAAAACTTTTTCAGTTTAAACTAAAATTCAGGCAGATATGTCTCCTATTGCCATTACTAAACTTTAGATGCAGTCCCTGTACCTGGCTGTGGGCTTCTCTACCATCAATGAGCTCAGGTGTGTGCAGATAATGGCAGTACTGCCTGCTGACAAATCATTGTTTATTTTCTTTTTTTTATGGCAAGTGCTATTGGATTTAATAGTTTCCAATAATTTTCCCAGTGACGTGAGCATCAGTAGGACAAGGCCAATCAACACAGCAGAGAGAAAGTGGAAATCAGAACACCCACTATAGATGAGACATTGTGTGAACTTTAAGCTTTAGCATCTACGCCCAAGACTTCAGAAAAACGTGTAACCAAGACTGGTGGCACAAACTTCCATCTGTACACTGTGCCTTCCCCTTGCGCACAAGGTCACAGTGCTGCCCTTCCTCTGTCCTCACCCCCTCTCCCCTGCAGCACAGGTGTGACTGAGCTGGGGTATCACCTACCACTCATTATGCCACAGGGAAAATGACTCCAGCAGAACAGGAACTGAGCACTACTAAGTGCCCACATGGAGCTGCTGGCACAGCTGCCTCAAAAAATGCCTTCACACAAGATACCAAGTGCTGCCACCATGTACTACTTAGAAACAGCCCCGTTACCACCACCAATACTCAAACTACAAACTAGGAACTTCTCTATTAGGAAGTATTTCACAGGAAATCTTAAAAGCATAAAATGAAGAGTTGCAAAAGCAAAGGAAGGAAGAGACTTGTGGTTATTCTAGCCCTCTTTCCTTGCCAGTGGAGAATTCCAGACTGCACATTTTCTAACCTAGGTTGAAAGACCTAAGTGGTAGGCTTCCATCACTTTTTCTGGGACACTTCACCTTAAATTTTCAGAGTGAGATGCCATTTACATGCAATTTATTATTTGCCTGCTCCACAGAGTTATCTGTGAAGCAAACCATAAATTTAAAATTCTTCAAAATTTTCTTCATAAACCAATCTATTGAAGCCCTAATCATGTTTTATTACTACCCTCCAAATTTCCTCCAGTTGGATCAATACCCTTTGGCAAAAAAATAAAGATGTGGTTCCAGGTGGAGCTGAACCCATGCTGCTAAGGAGGAATTGTTAGATCTTGGCTTATATCTCTACAAGCGTAAGTCAAACAGTACTCTTTATTTTTTTCCTCTCATTGTTAGCCAAGTTTTCCTTAAGTGTACTGATGTAAAACAGAAACCTCACAACTTAAATCATTAAGCTCCACAGACAATACTCCAATCTCAAATACGTATACCTGTAGAATTTTTTCATGGACTTAAATGAGTCCTTCTAAACAAAAATATGTTTGTGAAGGTTCCGGCACCAAACATTGTTTTTTAAAACCTTGGTCTAAACAAAGAAAATTCTGGGCATAAATTTCTCAACTTTATTACATAACACGGAAAAGATATTTCCTTCACTTTTGTTGTTACCTTCTACAGTTAAGCAAATTTTCTTTCTTCTTACATTTTAAAACAGTAAGTAAAACAAGAGCATATGGTCAGAAAAATATCATTGCTGTTCTTCCATTTTTTCTGACTAAAAACCCAAGTATTATTAATTGAAAATAGAATCTCTTACTCGCAGCTATCTTCCACAGAGTGGAAATATCAGATCCACTCCTCTCAATCCAGACTGTTTCATTAGCTTTAAATTTATATAAATGAAAAAGAAAGGACAAGAGTATGTATAACAACAACAAATACAGAAAATGGTATTTGTTAAATAGCTACTTCATCTTCACAGATCAAAACCCTTTTCAAGGAGTGTTGACAAAGATGCACAACTAGATTTTATTTCTTCTCAGTGTAGCAATTTAATAGGATTTGAAGGAGAAAATATTTAAAGTGCAAACATATTGCAATGAGCCTTTCATTTTGCTAACATTTTTCATATTAAGACCCACACCTTTATCCCTTGGTACTATATTTAAGAAGACAGAGTAATTAACACTATAAGCAAGTGCTATACAGACCTAACCTACCTGGGAACTCCTACTACTCTAGCGGGTGCTCCAATTCCATTAGGAATTAGGAACAAGGTTGCCATCAAGAAGCAATATCACACTTGCCACAAAAGGTGGTATGTTACCTCTGAAAATGGCCTCTAGTAATTTCAGATCTTTCACTACCAAAAAGACGAACTGATTGCTCAATCTTCTTAAAAAACAGAAGTTGAAGAAAAATTTGTAAGTTGATATCAGAGCTATGGCAAAAGAAAATAACTGTAAGTATACATCACAAAGTGATCCAAATAATGCAAACTGGGTTAGAATGGCTAAAATGAGTGGTTACAAGGATCTTGTACACAGAAAATATCAATTCATTTCTTGAAGATATATTTATAAATCACTTCAAAAGTGAAGAAGAATACAAAGGTTGGGGTGGGGGTTTTTGGAGTTTTATGCACTATTTCAAAGTGCACATATAAAAGCAGCATAGCAAACTTATAAAAACTCAAGACCTAAACTTTAACTTGAATAGTTCATAGGTTTTTGGATTAAAAACAAAAATACTTCAGCTGCTATTAAAATACTTTAAAACACTGATGCCTTGATAAAAACTTCAAAGTCTTTTAGGAAACTTCTAAAATTATTAGGGAAAACAAAGACCTAAGACTCCTGTTAAAGCAGAACAACTTTATAATGGCTTTCCTCTACCTTACTAAGGACAAGTTTAAAGAAAATCTTTGTGCAGAAGCACTTTCGAGCTACAGCTCTAAATACCATCCAGGCCAAGAGCTGACAGAACACGTCAGCTTCTAGAAACAAATGTAAAATATATGACAAAGCAAAACTTGACAGTAGCCCTAAAGCTTTGCCAGTGTTAATAGCTTTGGCACCTGTTCCAGTTTGAACACGTCCTCTCACTTCCTTGCACATTCCCCATTCACTTCAGTTAAAATCTTCTGTGGAAATTCAGCACCCTGTGAAACTCCAGAGATAGGTCTATTTAAAGAGTACCTTCCAGAATGTTTTTTTTACAGCAGCAGGTTGCATGGCCCTGGCTACATTTTGGATGAAAATATTTACAACCAAAACATGTTTTGGTTGTAATATATCTGGAAACACCAGAGGAGGAGGAGAGGGATGTTTTTAATGTCAATATGTTGAAAGCATTCAGAGTTGGATACGTCACCTCACTGTGAGAATGCACATATGGCTATGACTTTAACAAAATGTACCCCAAATTATTTCCAATTATTGTACAAAACTTTTTATACTGGTCAATATCCTTTTAACGTTTTTGAAAACTAGTTCTCAATCAGTGAATTTATGAACAGATTTTCTAAGTGACCAGTTACAAGAAATTTATTCTAGTGGCATTAACTTCTAATAGGCAAAGCTATATAAATCTATAATTTTTCATTATTCTAGATTTCTTGTTTGTAAATATGGCATTTGCAAGCAATAATGAAGTTCACATCTTTTTTTCATATGTATTTCCTTCTGAAGGAAACTATTTTCCTATTGAGACACCAAATTCAAGGACCATTAGGTTTCCTTTGCTAGTCAGGAAAAAACAAAAAGCTTCAAACCTCAACAATATGAAGCATATTAGGAAGCAGCAGCACTTTACAGAGATCTGCTCTTCACCAGACAGTATTAAAGAGAGAAGGTGCCTATGCTATTGCAATGTTAAAAAAAAAAATTACATTCAGGCCTATGCAGAAGTTACTCTTCACTAGAAAAACAGAGAAAATCAGAATCACAAACTGAGAAAAACTAAAGACTTAACTACTCTCTTATGACATATCCTCTTCTTATACACACAAACTGAAGCAAATGTATGTGGCTGCTTCTAAAAAAAACCAGTACACAGCAAAAAGAACTACAAATATTCCTTGGAGAAGACACACACAAAACTTAGGTGGATAACAAAAGATAACAAAAACATGCATTCCAGCTTGCCATAGATACTTATTTTGGTGTTTTTCCTTCCCAAAGTGTGGAAGAAAAGTCATTATTTTCAGAAACATTTTGCAAATATAGTAGTTTCTGGTTTTAAGAGAACAAATAGCTAAGATTTTTGGTAAAAAAGCAACACCTTCTAGCTTTCAGAAGTATTCTTGCAATGTAACACATTAAAAGCTTTTTCTGGGGAGGGGGTGTAGCTTTTTAAAATCACCTAAACATCCCATTTCCCAGATCCATTTGCCTAATGAATTCATCATACTGCAATTAATATATGATAGAGAGGGGGTTTTAGTCAACAGAAGGTATCAATTAGAAGACCCATTCCATTTTCCTTTCCATAGGAGCTGCCTGCCTCTGTATGAGAGACTTGGGATAACTGACTCACACTGAATGAGGATGCCTCTTCTGATACATAATCTCAGATAATATTTGTACTTCCAGAGAAGTTAAAATCAATATAACCAATGTGAAATATATTTCATTGTTGATAAATACATTTGGGGCTGTATTCATCAATATCATGATTGGGTAAAAAGAGAGGACAGCATCAGAGAATGAATGGAACTGCCCTAAACCCCATCAGCTGGAAACATTCCCCAAAGAAGTGATTATGACCAGCTGGCTGCAAACTACAGACATTTGGTCTAGACTCACAAAAGCATTTGATGTGTCTCCATGCCATTGATTTCAGCAGACACAGAGTTTTAAATGCTTCTGGGAATCTGGGTCACTTCCCCTTCCTAGCCCCTGGTGTAAGAGTTCTGTGAATTCAAGTAAATTTGGTACTTAAGATATGGGAAAGCTCTAGCTACTAGGATGTAATCAGAATCTGCCCTTTTTGTACCCTCTGATTAATGTGAAATTGAGGCTGAAAATTCTCCATTTATAATTAAAAATTCTGTTGTTCCATTTGGTTCCATCCCATTTGGCTCACCAAAGAGGCTTTTAAGACTTACTGGCTTCAGCTGTAGGCTTGATCCCCAATGGATGCTACTGTTGTTAGAGCATTTTGTTTGATTTTGTTTCCCTGACTCACTTCCCTGAGAAGCAAGAACACTCTCTTCCAGGGCCGCTAAAATCTCCCTTTACAAATACAAATGGAAAGTGGGAAAAGGTAATGTAAAACAGCATGATCACACAGTAAATCAAGTTGGGTTTTGCTGGTTTCACAATTTTAAAGCAAACTGAGATGGGCGTTTTATAATGCATGTTATAACTATTGTAGGAAGCTTTTAGACGTGCTAAGTGAAGAGGGAGGTTTGTTGTGTTTGTGTTTTGTGGTGGTTTCTTTTCTAGTTTCTTTGGTTTGGCTTGAGTTTTGACTTCTGCAAGGGGAAAGCCTAGAACATAAGACATTTTCATAAGCTGAGAGTTTTTTAAAGAACAATGGTTTCTAAAACACAAATTGTCTTCAATATGAAGAGCTGTTGTAATTCCAAAATACAGCCTTCATAATGGCTTTAAAATTTCAACATGTTTTAAATAATTCTTACCAAATTTTTGAAGAGTGCAGTTAATTCCTTTGTAAACACAGAAAATTTTAAAAATGCTGTTCCCAAATCTGGGTCATCCCTGCAAACACAGTTGCCACCGAACTTCTCCAGTGCTTGTGTATACTGTTCTTCATTTTCCACGTGAGCTTCAAAAAGAGCAAAACAGGAAGATACCATCAGTAGATAAAAGGTTACTGAAATCACAATTGAGGGTTTTTAAAAAAACAACTTTCCACAGTTATTGTTACAAATGTTTACTTAATACAAAAAACAGTTATTCTTTACATTTTAACACTGATACGCCTGAAGTGGTTTGCATGTACCTGTCCACCTTGTACAAATGACAATGTGCCAAGACAAGACAAACATCTGACACTCTAGAAAGACCCACAATATTTCTGCACCATAGCAGAGACCCCATAACAACTCCCAGCTCCTATAATGAACTTTCCGATTTTAGAGTCTTTTATTAACACTTTCTAATTTTAACTGCGTGCTGTTATGTTTTACTGTGTTATGTTATGTGTGCTGAAAAAGAAACAGAAGAACTAAAGTGTGCTGGCAGAGTCTTGGATCTGTACAACAGAAGGCAATAGATCAAATAGTCTTGATTCGCCCTAAGAAAAAGGACTATAAACCACATTAAAAAGGAGAACAAAACCATATCTATGTTAGTTCTCCAATTCAGGGCAGCAGTGGGGATCTGAAGCGAATCCTAGCAATCTGCATTTACCACAGGCCAGTTCAGTTCTGAAAGCAATTCTGGTTCGTGACAACCAGATTCCTTTCTGAGAGAACAAAATCAGAAGCTCTGCCCTAGAAGTCATCCAGATCTCCTGGGCTACACCAGTGCAACTCATCCTGCACACACCTAACACCAATGTTCAGAAAGCTTTGAGCTGCACATGTTGGGGGGTTATTCAGCCCAGGGAATGAGAAGAAATCTAGGCATAAAATAAATTCCCCTGATTCAAATATAAAGGAAATCTGAGAGGCTTCAGTCTTAACTACCTTGCCCAAGTGATTTATTCCTAGGTCACTCCTGGGTTACTTGCCTATACAGACAGGCATAAAACATCCCTTTATCAAAAATCAGTTTGACCTGTGGAATAAAACAGAAAGTTTTTCTGAACCCAAGTTTAGTGACCACGTCAAGCTTGAGCATGTGGGCAAAGTACACCAAGTCAGCACCTGACAAAGGTAACATTGCCTGTTTCTTACTCTAGCTGAAGACAATTTCTAAAGTTTCAAAGGAAGTCAGGGAAAAAAACTCCACACTCTAGAAAACAAATTATGCATTAATAAGAAAAGGACTGTCTCAGTCATTACATGAGACTAGCATAAACCCTGAAGATTATTCAGAGAGGATTAATCTGTTCAAACAAGCAATGATCCAGTTTCATTTCAAGCCCATTTGTACACATCAACGCATTTAATATCCAAAGGATTTTTGATACAATGTCATTTCCCAAATTTCTGTGAATTTGTTATACAACTTGTTCAAAAAACTTCTCGTGCTCGAGACTAAAAACAAGCCTGTGTTCATGTGTCCTATCTGGACAGCCATTCAAGAACTTTGTTTCTCAATAGCTACAAATTTTCTCTAATTTCCAATATATGAAACCAAAACCCTGTGCAGCAGTGGTATAGCACCATGTAATTTAAGACTGACATAATGTATATGCAGAATTGAAGTTACACAACCAGCATTAATTCTACAAGTTTTTAACTTGAGCACTTGAATTTGCAGCCTGTGACTGTTTTCAGATAGCTATTAAATTTAAAAACTGAGTACTAGCACTGAAATTTACTTTTTTTCCTCAGCATCAACAGCAAGGGCTGAGCACTTACCAAAATTTTTGCTGTAGGATGAAGTAAGGATGTTCAACTAATTCTATTGTGTGACATATATACACCTGAACAAGCTTTCAGTGAACTGGCACAGGCAGCAAAAACGAGAATGTGGCAGGTCACAGCGCCTCTAGATCTCACATCTACCCAGTGAGGTGAATTATTTCCACACTGCTTCCTGCATCCTCACTGCTTCCTGCATCCACCTTAGCTTACGTGAACCCAGGTGAAAGAAGAGGTCAGGCCACAACTCCTACTGCAAAAAGAGAAAGCTGCCCCTGCATGAAAGCAAGGTGCAAAGGCTACTACCATTAAGTGTTATGGCTAGATGTGCAACCAGTAACTGTGCCATGCTGACTTTTTACCTTAGGAAACAAGCACAGCATCCATTCCACATGGCATCCCCAGGAGTCTTCTATTCCCCAGCATCCTAGGGACTGTTCTTCCAGATTCTGAGACATTCCCCAGAATGCTGATGGTAGTTTATTGCAGCAGTACTAATAACTGTGCTGGTACTCCCCAATTGCTTCTGAAGAACACAAAAATCTACTTTTCCCATGGAACCCTCCAAAATACTCTTCCTGTCCTATGGTTTTTTCCTGATGAATTTTAAAAGTTTCTCTACAAACAAAAGGTATGAAATCTATCAAAAAAAGAAACTTGATCCAGTTTTGAGGGTTTAGAGGTTTTCTTTAAGTAAGAACCCAAGCTATGTACAAATTGGGAGTCACGATGTAATCCTTAATAATGGTTTGTAAACTCTCACATTAAAACAGAAATACAAAACATGTAGATTTAATATTTAGGGAACCTATACTAAAAATCCAGTCACTGTGCTCTTAGGAGTGTGGGACCATGGGGTTTGTTTTGTCAAAAGAAACCCCAAGGGCTGACAGGTGGCTTGGTTAGTGATGTTTCTGCTGGTGGAAGAGAAGTGCCTCCAAACCTTTCTTGTCAAGATTGGGTGGGCAGCACAAATTTAAATCATGGGCAAGGTACTGATTTTACGCAAAGACTAGTGATTTGCTACAACGCTCTAACAGGTACTCTGATTATGAAGCATAGTCTAGCATTCTAGAATAAAATTTTAAAAAACCCCAACAGCCAAAAAGAAAAACCAGCCAAGCAAGAAAAAAAGAGAATAAAGGATGCCAAACCAATGAAACAGCTCCTGATGAATCTTAAACTGGACCCTCCACAATCCAAAGGTAACAGCTTCATTACATTCGACAAGGAACTTCCTTTCAATTAGCTGAGATGAATTATACCACAATAGCAGTTCTTGTTCTAACCTTGTGTCTGAACACCAACATGGCCACAAGTTCTGTCAGATATTGGTGGCTCTCCAAGGTTGACAGGCCTGTCTATTTTGCATTTAATACAGGTTTTGTTAGCTCTAATTGCTATGAACTGCACAGTGAGAACAAAAGCCAACCAAATGCTGTTTCTTATCCACAAAAAACAAATGCTGTTTCTTATTCACAAAATGCTGCTGATACACAAAAACAAAAGCTTCAGTTATTTTTTTCAAAGAAGATAAACATACACAACTCCAAGAGATTGGCACACATTTAAAAAGGCACACAGCAATAGTTCTTTGCATTTTATTCAGCATTATAAGGAAAATATCTGATTTTTTACCTCATGACAATAAAAAGTTGCAGCTCATCACCTCTTTCTTGTCATGAAGTTCTCAACATACAGAACTGGAAGCCACCAGGGAGAGTGAGGTCTCACAAAGCAGTAGAGCCAATGTAGCTTCTTACTGCTGCCAAAGAGTAATTTCACCCCTCCCACACCCTCATCTCTTGATGATACACATGACCCTACCACTTCAGGTGCTCATCTAATCCTGATTAAGTTGATCTCACTGCATATGCAGCTTTATACAAGCTTAAAAACTCATCTAGGGATCTGCCAAACAGCAGGCATGACAAAAGGAGCAGGTAGCCCAGACCCAGTGGAAAGAGGAGAGCACAGCTTCACCACTTGGTACCAGTATGGCAGCAAGAGAAGTTTAGCTACCCCACAACATCTCATCCTTACTGAGCTCATGATCAAACAGCTAGTTCAAGATTGACACTTAAAATGCACATATTTCTCTTCTCAGAGTTACCCATATCACTCCTTCTGATTCACTATGACATCTGACTGCTTAAATCTTCCAATTTCACCAATATAAACTAACAGGAATTATGTACTTACCCAGACCAGATAAGTTTATGGCTTTGACAGATTTCTTCATTTTATAGAGAACAGTTCGGTCAACATCTAGAGCCTAAAAAAAAAAGAAAAATGTAATAGTGGATTGTCCTCTGGCAAATTTCTGCCCTGGAAACCTGCTGTAATTACAACTATTACATAGTTTACTTTATTCCCCTAATTAATGAATTACTTACCATTTGCTTCCACCCCCATTTATACAACCTATTCTGTACCCTTGCCCAAAAAAACACCTCCTCCATCTTTGGCTGGTGACCAGCATCATGTAAACTCAGCAGGAAACAATTTACACAATACCGTCTTTCCATGCTAAATTATTAAAGAAGCTTAAAACAGTTTTCACCCATCATATGTTCTGACACTGCTGAAGACACAAGCAATATCACTTCCTCAGGCAGAATATTGAAAATGGAATTTAATTTCAGTTTTCCTGGATAATTTAGTTAATTGCATTCTCAACTATATGAACTTTCTCACTGCTACGCTGAACAAAATAAATTGCACATCTCTCAAATATCTTTCACACAGTTTAACACTAGGCAAAGCTTCCCCCAACACTATATAAAATTCAAGTTTAAATCTTTCCCAGAATGCTCAAGCACTTATAATCAATTTGTTATGAAGAAAGAAGTAAAAGCAGGCAACCATTTTGCTTACTGAAGTGAAATAAGGGCAGACTCAAGAATGTAGAATTGTTCCAGAAGGGAGAAGCAGAATTATGATTATATAAATTAATTAAAAAAAAAAAAAAAAAAAAAAAACTTGTGAAACGTGGAGAAAATGTATGTTCCAAAGATGGTGGTGAATTTAGACCCCACTGAAGAACAATACTGAACACTACAAATTGTATTATGACAAGAGCTGTTTAGCATGATACATGATAAAGCAAAGAAAACCCACCAAATTCATTCCAGTTTTCATGCAAAACATTTCAATGAATTGCAGCAGTTACACATCTGACCTACCCTTTTTTATTGTTAATCATTTGTGTAAGAAACACAGTTTGGAAAAGTCAAGCCCCTAGGAGTCTATCCAATTATTTTAACACAGTGAATGCAAAAAGAAATATTAAGCCCCCTAATTTTGGGGGTATTCTTAAACTGAATCTGTTTAGACCACAAATAGCTGGACAAAATCTTCACAGCATTGCATGGAAACCAAGCAATTTAGACAATGCCTGAACATCAATGTTGCAGTGTCACTGTAACTGTGTACTGCTGTATCCATTTGAGGTTTTGCCTTCAGCATCTTTATATTAGCACGTATATATTTTAACATATGAAACATATTAGTAGGAAAGGTGCAGAGGCCTTTTCACCTGGAATTCTGAACTACAGAAGAAGTGAAAAATAAAACAATCTAAGAAAGCCCATAAAAGCCATGCCAGGTTTGTTCACCCTCTTCAGCAATTTGAATTCCATCTACTCCAACAAATCCATATCTAGTATGATCTCCAAGGTTAGATTAGTCACCTGTTTGGATGGGAGTACATGAAGGGAACTCCCTCATTGTATATTTGGTGATTTCTAAAAATAACCTCAGAAAAGCACTCTCCAATCAGCTGACTACAGAGGAATGATAATTTCATTGATGACTGCGTCAAAGCGCAATCACCCTCTTGGAGTCCAAGCAAAAGGAATGTCTCCAACTACAAGCATTACAAGCAACAGTCCAAAGAGAAGGTTGACAACCAGAGACTTAAAACTTAAGAATTCAATTCTCAGGTAAATCTTAGATTTGTGTGTGCAGCTGAGAAAATATTAGAAAATACTGCACCTTAGTTTGGGGGAGATAATTCTTCAGGAAGAGAAATGTTGGAAGGATAAAAGCATGGGATTAATTGTACTACTGTGGTCAGGGATCCAGACGGATCTATGGATTCATAAAATCCTCTGGCCCAAGGCTGCCTCAATCAGAAAGCACAAACTCCCAGTAAGGAAAAAACCTCAAATCCTCTTCCTCAACTAAATCCTCTTCCTCATTATTTTGGTTTGAAATGCCTCTCAACCAACTTCCACTTTAGCCAGGATCAAGCAGTAGAGGAATAAACCCACAAGGCACAGCATAGCCAGGGTCCAACAGAAATGGCAGCTAATGCGCCTAATACACCAGTGACAACTCAAGCATCAACCCATTCCAGATAGCTGGTCCACATAAAAATTCAAAACAAAGGATAGCAGGGAAAATACCCCACAGAGAGTACCAAGGACAACACAACAAGCAAAACATAAAACCCTAATGTGTTCAAACTGTACAGGTCAGGGTTCTCTCTTCATCCCCTGCCTGTCTTTTCAGCTGCATCAGTGCAAAGCTGTACCTGAACCTGAAAAAAATGTGACTAGAAACTGGGGGGAAAAATCAGTTCTGGAAAGCTTTCCAAACAGGAAACAAAGGATAAAAAATATCTAGCCATTTTAAGGGGGACCTTAAATAAATACATAGATAAATAAACAGATAGATTAATTAATTAATTAATACATTTATGAAATACAATTACTATGTTTCCAATTGTGGTAAGAAAACTAGACTTGCATCTGTAGGAGGTTTTGTCTGTTCCTCCCTTCCTTGGTGCAATCTTTTCATAGTGTATGACATTTAAGAGTGGCTATGTGTGCCTACAACTAATGGGCAAAATACTGAAAAGCTTTGCATCTTTAATACTGTATTTCAGTCTTGCTTACAGACTAAAAAATAGGAGGACTTTGTTTACTTGAATAGCATTGGTGTTTATTCATATATAGTGTTTCAAAGGAATCATTTCAGGATAAAACTTGAAAATGTCACTCCTTGTCTTTACTACTGTTCTTCGTATTTTCTTGTCCTTTTCTTTGTCCTCATCTTAGCACTAGGAAATCAGTCTAAGTCCAGCTGTGGCTTTTTTATAGTTCACATTTCTAAGCCTGAGTTTGTTTCATAAATATACACACACTATCCCAATGCACACACATGCACCAAAATGCACCCTCATTCAACTTCTTTGTGCATTCTCAGTAGTGTCAGAAGCAGGGAATTTTAAAATGGCTTCAGATGTTGCATATTCTAGCATTTCTTTTTATTCACTTAAAATGACCAGTAAACTCCTGAACAAGAAGAAAAGTGATCATGCATTTCATATGGCGGAATCATTTTGTCCTCCCATGTAATGTTTAGTTTTGCCTCAAAAAACTATATTTTAGCATCTGTTTCAGCACAACTGAGTCTACGAGGCCATATAAATAATATTCATAGCCCCATCAGTTTCTACTGATGAGCACTCAGACTTCTCTGTTGTTAAAACCAGTAAATATAACTTTGACTTAAGGGGAAAAAAACCAAACCAAATTCTCTACAGCACATAAGAAGTCACATTGTTGTGGAACTGGTGTTATGCACATGAACTGAAACAGAAACTTGAAAGTGACCTCCTTGAGCATGTCCTTGTCAGTGCAATCTTTTTCCAAATACAGTATTTATGTCTTCTGTTCATTTACTTTCATGTGATTTCTGATGGCAATCTGATGAAACCATTTTTAAGGTAAATTACTTTTTAGTCACAAGTATACTAGGGAGGGCAACAAGCATATCAAAATAAAATGCAGATTTTCAAAGGAACACAAGAGAGAGGACTCAAGCTACCAGTGATAAGTAGCAAAGCTTTTTTCCACACGTAGGAACAAGGTCCAGTTTCCATTTTCTCTGTTTCAAAGATTTCTACTTTGAACAGTAAAATGTGTCAGCTAACTAGAACCAAATCCATCTTACAAGGAAGAAATCAGTCTGAGATTACTGAAATGTCCTGAAATGTTATTCCACATCCTGCTCCTCAACCTATTTTAAAATAGTAATAATAATAATAATGATAATAATAATAAAGCTGTTAAAGTCTGTTTCACATTGCCTAGAAAGATTTAAGCCCACCAGGATATAAAATTTTCAAACATTTAATTGTGCTGCTTCCCTCTCTCCCAAAAAAAAAAAAGGAAAGAAAAAAACTAGCATCAATCCCCAAATCCATATTGTCTAAATAGATCTGTGCAACAGAGATGTTTGGCACAAAAGATGAATGTATTATTTGCTCTTTTCAGTGGAGAGAGGAGAAGCAAACTGTCCTATTATTAGCATATTTAACTGAGTGAGGAAAAAAAGCAGGAAGACAGAAACTCAGAAACTGAACATCCCAGAGATGATTTTGGCACCTTTTACAGAGCCAAAGGGTACGGGGAAAACCAGGACAGTAGCAGCATAAGTGGAGAGTCCCCAGGCTCTAGTGGTTCATTAAATATCTTTTGTGCCAAACTTACAGCAGAAGTCTCGGTCTTTATCTTATGCAAGTGTCCTCACACCAGTGTCTTTTTCCTTTGTGGCCCAGAAAATAATTAATTATCTGTGAAGGAAGAGAAAAACAGCCATACTGGATCAGATCAACACTCCATTTAACCTGATATCCTCTATCAGGAGCGGCCAACAGCAGATGTTCGGGGCAGCAAGCAAAGAAAAGCACGTACACATCCGTCCCCAGGATAATCTCCCATTTTCCAGTAATGAGTTTAAAAACAAAAGACTGAGATACTCTCATCCAGAAACACTACATAGCCCAACAGGCTATTCTCAAGAGAAACAAGAAGCCCAAATTTTCTAATTCCAGACAAGGGAAAGAAAAAAACTAAACTTGACACTACTACCATGGGAAGTAGTGACTGAAGAAGAGGAAGGAGTCGGCCATCACCTTTACTTTATTTTGCATTTAAAACAGTTGAAAATCTTTAAAGCATTCCTTCCTTCTTACCCACAGCAGCTTCTTTTTGGAAAGCATAAAGTAACTATTTCACATTTTCAGCTATTTGGATGGGGTTTCACTGAAAATATTTACAGAACTGGATCTGAATTTGAGGAAAGTCTCAAGGTTACCATTTTGTAAAATAAAGAGTCCATTGGAACAACAACAGATGCGTGGAAGTACTGCTAAAGCAGTAACAAAATTTTGGGAAATAAATCCTTGTGTCATTTGAAAAATTATCCTGGAGCCAGGAACCTACGTGTTCTTTCCTACACTGAACATCTACCTGACAAATACACAAAAAAATACTAACACACTGATATTTGATCCACTATACACAGTTATCTTAACATTATTTCTTTAAAACAAAATCAGATCTGACTCTCAATTTTAGCAATTTGCTTCAAAACATCAGGCTACTCAACAGCCATAAATTCTGCACTTCATCCACTCCAGTATTTCAAAATAAGTAATAATGCCAGAGGCTGCTGCAGATGCTGAACACATATAGGAACATCCTTCCCAAAAACAAAAGGGCACAGGAAGAAACTTGGTCAGATAAGGAAAAGAGAGGCAATCAAGTAGTTATTGTAGAGCCAGCAGAACAAGAAAAGGCTCTTGTGCCTCACTGGACTGGTCTTGTTTAAAAATTAAAAACAGCAAGTTTTTTATACTTGTATCCAGGAAGCACAATAGTTTGGCTTTTCTGGTGTATCTTTACAGGCAATCTGATATTTGCTGTAATTAATCCTTGCTGACTCAAAAGATCAGACATATCCACAGACATTCTGTCTCAGTTTGTTATTTTTCTACTAGAAATGAACTGTCAACACTGCTGGCTTCAATCCACTTTTCTGCTACAGAGGGTGGTAAAAAAACTTCCTAAATTATGTTATCCCCCTCCAGAATCCTCTTTCCATTCTCCTACTGTTATGTCATTTCCTCCTTCAATGTATTAGTTTCTTTTCTAAATCCTCTCCGGTTTCCTTCCACTGACCACCTTGCACGATCACAGAGGGACTGATACAAAGGGTGGAAAAAACCCTCACAGGCATAGTCTGGAGCAAGGCACTGTAGCTTCTAAATGTATCCTAAAACAATGGTAATTTAAAAAACTTTAATTTGGGGCAATTTGGAGTATGCATGTGAAAAACTGCAGTAGCTATGACAGTTAATTTGTATAAATGAGCTCTCTGGTGTGAGACCTGTCAGCTAAAGAGACTGAAGGTACAGAGACAGACCTGCAATAAAAAGGACAGAGTTTATGGCAGAATCATCTCTGAAAGGTCCCTTTCCACAAAAGCATTATTTCTCCAGCATCTGGGTTTGTGGTTCTTGTGGGCCCAATGCCAAGGCAACCTGTTTAAACAAGCATTGGTGTATTTGGCAGAAGAATGAAGTAAACTATTGAGCTAAGGATATGCACAGTGGAAAAAAGTAATACCACTGCTTTGGGAAATTAATACTTGGAAGTGCACAGTAATTCTGCTGCAAAGGTAAAGGATGGGAGAATTTGGCACTGCTCTATGTTGTGTATAAAACCAGACCTGAGCATGATGACTTTGTACAACGAATTCATTAAAACAAAGGGATGCCTAAAAACCAGAATTCTCTAACAGACTACTTCTATCAGAAGAGAAATCCCAAATGAGAGGTTCAGAGCTACAAAATGTTACATCATTAATACAAGCCACTAAATGAGACCGTTTCACACTAAACAAAACAGGTGCTGTGTCTGTGTATTAATTGATTTCCACAGGCTTCCCTCACTACAAAAAGTTAGAAATGTAACCAATACTTAACTGGGAGACAGACATCAAGCATTTTTGTGAAATAAAATCTCTTGCTTAAAACAAAGAATGGAAGCTGCTTATGCTAACTATTTCTCCAGAACATACCCACCTCCTGCATGAACCAATTTTTACACTGAAAAATATACTTTCCTTCTCCAACATTGCAGCTATCTGCTTTCAAAGATGACTGGACTTTAAATACAGATCTCATAAGCAATGTAACAGATGATGCATTTACTCTTTACAGTGGCTCATTTTTAAACAGAGGGTGTGTAAATAAAACTCCCTTATTTAATTGTTGTTTATTTTTCAGTTGCAGTAGCCAATTCTTTGTGTCCATCTCCATTTATTTAATATTACATGCTGCAACATCCTAAGATATATCACAATGTAAAATAAAGTAACATAGGCAACAGGATTAAAGTTCCAGTGATGATTGTCTTAAATGGATGAGTAAACTTTACCAACTCTTTACCCGTGTCAAAATTCTCTGGTCCTCACACTGCAAGAGAGACCTTTTTCCTAGCTTCAGGTTTTTGCATTTCTGTCTGCTGTCAGCATCCATCAAAGCCATTCATGGTTCGGAGTCCAGCTGTTGGAAGAGGCTGATCCTCACCCTCTTACCATTCAACAGCATTATGATGAGCTGGGCTGATGGGATTTTCCTTTTGCAGTTTTTTCAATCCAGTAACTCTTTTCCCCAGTATTAAACCTTTGTATACATCATCAGAGGCAACAAGAATTCATCTTTGCAGAACATAATGCCCCTTTATTCTGCATGTGACAAGCTTTCTGAAAAGAGAATTTTTGGTTATTTATGGGAGCAATTAACAAATTAAAACACTTTCCAGATACTCAAAAGTTCCCATATTAATGGGCTAGTTTGCTATTTGTAGTCTTCAAAACCTCTACTTGAACCAGCAGACACCCCTGTTACAATCTCTAGAAAACAACGAAAAACTAAACAGTTACATTTTCCTTTATGTATGATGTACTTACTCTATGCTAAAAATGAGAACCTTTGCAGTGTGTACACAGATCAACTGGATGCCATAAACTGATCTATCCCTCCGCATCCAAAACTCCTTTATCTTCCTTATGTATCCAATAATTCTAGGGACAAGAAACTAGTCTAGAAAAGAGAAGAGTATACAGCAACAGAGCGCAATCAAACTTCAGTCTTAACAGGCCACTGAGAGCTTCTTAACAGAAATAAATAATAAATCAATGCCACAAACATCTCTGGCAGACACATACGAGGTGTCCATTCTGAAAGGGAACAGAAGGCACACAAACTCTATCTAGTTTATGATACACCCGAAACTCTTAGGACACCATATTCCCATGACACCATATTCCCACAACAATGGCAGAGGTACCTAGAGGGGACTTCAGGAGCGTAAGACAAATCACCTCAAATGAACCAACTATTCCTAGGGACACACGGAACCAGCTGTCAAAACAAGATTCATCAGAGGTAAAGCACACATCAAACATCATCTCTCTATTATTAGGGCAGAAATTTATGAACAGCATCTACCTATAATACTAATGGTATATTAATTACACATAAAACTCAGTGTCAAATGATAAAACTTATTTTCTCTTGAAACACCATAAAATTATTTCTGTTCTACAGTGGCTTCCAAACTTCAGCCTGTGATTTTCACTCCAACTTCTCTGTGATTCACTATACCTTTGAAAATCTCTGCATGGTCTCTCAGTATCAATACACTTTTCCCCATTAAAAAGTAACTGCACAATGGTATAATTAACAGCAACTAATGCCAGTATAAGATTTGCAACTTATGGCAGTCAAATATTTGATAACATCAGTATCTTCCTCTTCTTTTTGTTAAATGGAAAAGAAATTGCATGTATTTCATTTTGTTGATGCTTTGTCATGCTGTAGCTATCTGTAAACAGCTTGAATCTTGTCATACAAATGCATAAACATAATATCCTATGAATTCCATTTGGGAATTTGTTTTTAAATGAAAGAATGCATCTGAACTGTCACGTTGTCATTCATTTTAGGTGCCCAACTCAGAAATCACAGGACACTACTACAATCTTGAAACCAATGATCTTAAATTCTACTGGAATTTCTACAGTTTTAAGTATAACTAAAATTAACAGTGCAGACACTCCTGTCACTAGAGACAGCTGCCCCAAAGTGTAAGTGAATCTTAAGTGACGCAATTCTTAGTGTACCAAACAGTAGGTATATAATACTCATTTACATAATATTGACACAAAAATAAAAGCCTTATCCCCACAGTGGACTTTGCCAAAATAATTAGAGTTCATGTCATGGAAGGTATCTATAAAATGGAATAGACAGTACTTCCCTGTATCATCAGTGAAGCACCAGGAAGGTAAATTCGTACAGAGCTGGTACCTAAGACAAAACACTACCTAAGACAAAGAACTTCTGCATTTAAAATTGAAGCCATTTAGAACACAGAAGCATGTCCAGGCCTATCAGAACTTTTGTTGCTCTTAAATGAAATAGGAAACAGCTACTGAATCAACTGATTGAAGCAGAAGAGACAAATGCTTGGATTGGTATGTAACCAAGCACCATGCGTCCTTGCACTAGTGCCACATCCACATTGCCTGCGGGACAGGGAAGGCAGTGGCAAACATGACCACTCCATCCCTAGAACAGACTGGGCTGGAAATACTTACATGAGATGCTTGTCATCTACATCCAGACCATTTAAGCAACTGAAGAGAGTGAACTAAGCAGGAGAATGAATGAAACCAAACAAAAAGCAGCTTACAAAAGATTTACTACTTCATTGCTTCTTCAATGCTGTTCTCATCAGCCCAATTAGCACCTAGTTCACATGGAGCTCAGAGTGTAGGAGGACTCTGCTGGCATTTTTTCTATTGTTGTGTAACATACACCTACAGTGCTGGAAAATAAACAAATTATTAGAAACATGTGCTTTGCAAGACTCCATAGTGCATGTTTTGCATGTGACTACAGACCAGTTCTGTGTTTGCAAGTGCTAAGGAAATTTCTATTGTAATAGCCAAACAGTAATCCTGTTTGACTGAAGGGGCTTAAAATGATCACTAAATACATTTGTTTCTGAGTTGACTTCCCTAGAATACAGCCTAAGTTTCCTTGAAATTGCATATTCTAGGAAAGAAATCTTTCACAAACAATGAACAGAAATCATAAAACATGAGAAAATAATCCATAAGAACGTCTACATCCCTCCACTACTATTTTCCCTTCCTATATGCTTTTTAAATGTAGTACAAAGCTTTCAGGAATGTGAAAGTAATTTGTTCAGCTCTAATCACTTCAGCTGTTTTGATGTATCTACACGCATACTTAGCATAATGCCTAGACAGAATTATAGATTTCAGACTACAACTACATTGATAATCTGATCTTTAATCAGGGATAGCTGAGGGGTCCACAAACAGCAGATGGTTCTGAACACCACACTGCTCCAAGACAATAAGGAGCAGAGTTTCAGCCTTCTCTCTTAGTTCTCTATTTCTTCTTGGTTTAACAAGTCAGATGCTAGAATTTATACTATATCTTCTTTCATGTTAACTTTTACAGCCACCTCTTAAAGAATATACTCCAAAGAAATACACTTCACTGCACAGTATGCCACTTACATAGTAAATATTTTTGTGAAGCAGAGTTCACACACACAAAGAAGCAAATTTTTCAAATTCTGTCCAACACCTACTCACTTGAAAACAAAGCCTACTACTTGAGATGAAAAGTACTGAATCACACCACCCAAGCTAATTTCCTGCAAAGCAGCATTGCTCATAAGAAAAAGCCTATTCAGTTACAATACTGTATCTTGGTTTCTCCATCAATAAATTCTCCCCTATAAGGTAAATTATTTTCTTTTTCCAAATAAAATTGAGATACGTATCATATCTCATAAAGCCTGCATAACTCCTAGTATTACTTCCCATTTTCTGGGGAACATACAGAACTCTTCTTCCACTCCTAAACTACACAGTAGGATGTAGCTAAGAGATCATTATTCCCTGTCCTCCCCCACTACCCCTTTCCTATATTCCTGCCCTCCTCCTTGCGATACTGATCCTTTTCACATTAGCCCTGCCCCCACATTCTCAGCCCTGTGTTTTCATCCTACTTCCTGTGTGAACAGTGCCACACTCCCTCTTCCTCTGCAGTTCCTGTCAATTCCAATTCCTTTGAACTTCCTCAGATTTTTGATGCATTTCCTTATCCCCTCCTTAATGCTTCTGCCCAAATGGCAATTCCTGACCCTCCAACTCCTCATATGCCACTACAGTACTTCTGCTTCTGGATAACTCTCTCATCTCTCAGTTTGTTTTTAATTCAGATTTCCTTTTCTTGTTCTTCACATTTGACTGATCTTCACATTACCTCTTAAACATTTCAGGTGCTCCTTACTTTGTGAGTCTTCCTTTTCTTTTGTTATCATTTTTTGTTGTTTTCCAGCCAAATTTACTTGACCACTTAATCCCTAGATTGATGTAAACTTCAGAAAAGAAGTCTAGATTTAGTCCAAACAAAGGAAGTTTGTGGTCACCTTAATCACAGAAAATCTCACCTCTAATACCAAGACTGTTTGAGCTGATGTCTCTGTCCCAGCAAGAGCAGCTACACACAGTAAGCATTCTGCCTACAGAAGAGCTTAAGCTTTGTGCTAACAAACGTGAGACTGTGTGGGGAAAAGGCTACCAAAAAAAAGTCCTGCCATCAATTTGCAATAAAGTCAATAGTTACAAACTTCGAACTTCTGCTTGTCCTGTAACTAGAACTGCATTTTCCAGCTGGGTTAAAGAAAAAAAAAAAAAAAATCTGTCTCAGTTACAAACAGACCAAAGGAGGTATTTTAATGCTATATGAAACCTGGGTGTAACCACCTTGTACAGCTTCACAAGTATGATTCTCAGTAATTCTGTTTTCCCATAAGCAACTTCCAGTCGTGATGAAAGAGTAAACAAGGAGACACACAATTTCTCCTAATGTGAACCTCTTGCACATTTGACTATGCTACAAATGCGAAAGTACTGTCATCTTGCATAGCAGTGGTAATTGTTGTAAATGCATGTTTATAGTGTTTTTCAAGCATTTCTGGAAGCAGGAGGGGAACTGGTTACTTGCTTGCCACTCATCCAGTAATACTTGAACCTTTAAGTAAGAACACCTCTCCTCAATTTAATAGTCATGGTCTGCATTTCTGCATTATTGCACTGATTTTTTTTTAATGTAAATATTTCTCCTATTCTTTCCATCCCTGCCTTTTTAACCCTGTGCTACATCAGATATCATTCTAGTCTTCAGAGGATTTGTCAGAAATATTTGCTAGTTACCATCTTAGCTCGTTCAGAATCCTGGGAGTAAGTTAACCAGCCCCAACAAACTGAGGGCTTTAAGCTCACAATTTTGTTTATTGCCTTGCTTACTTGCATCTCTATTCCTGCTATCCATTCTAACCTTCTCCCACACTTTGAGCTCAAAAACTGCAGCACAGAACTTGTTTAGATTTGGCAATACCTACATTATCTTTAACACTACTACATTCAAACTGCATTTTCCTTCTCTTCTTTTCCTCCTTGCGACTCTATGTGCTTAAGAGTGCTTTTGTTTTCTTTATTGCCTTCTGTCATTCCTAAAGAAACTTGACCTTTGCAAATTTGTCTTTTATCCTTGCACATATTTTTTAATACAAAACTTTCCTCTGAATACCTGGCTTTTTCTTCCCATGTCTGACAGGTTCAGATGATTTGTGATATTCTTCCTGGGGTGTTTCAAGTCTGTACATTTCCCAAAAATTTTGCCCTTTCCTGGGATATTTAATGAACATTTTTCAGGCTTCAGGACATAAACTCTCTTCAGTTCTATTAACCTCACCAGCTCTCAGTTTAATGACTTTTCCCCTATATGTATATATGTATATGTTTTGCTTTTAATGTCTTTGTTTTGCTTTTAGTACACAATTAATTCAGCCCCTACTATTCAACAAACGCTTCGCTTGTTTCCACAACATCCACTTGATTCCTGCCTTTAAATCAGCGATTCTCACATTAGCCTCTCCTGCTTCTGTTTCCTTGTATAAAAGTCAGCAGCTTGGCTTGCCGTGACAGATGCCTGACTGTAACATGGCTTCTTCCCTCTCTAGCAACTTCAAGAAGAATAGAAGATTTATTTGGAGACAGCAAGGACTGAGAATAAGTGAAGGCTCTTGCCACTGGCCCATCCATGAGAGACATTTCATCTTAGCATGAAGACCACCTGAGCTCCAGCCATTGCTCCAGTACCTTGGACAGGGCTGGGCCAAGGCAGGGACCTCCACAGAGACAGGACAAAGCACCAAAAATCACTGTAACAAAGGAGTTTCAAGAAATTAAGAAAGATAAGGAGACTGTAAACATTTAAAAGGATAGAGAAGTTTGATACCCAGGAAAAGAGAGGGAAGAGTTAACCTAAACAAGGCTAGACCTGAGTTTTGTCAGGTGATGAAAGAGTGAACAACCTTTCCTTTAAGTGGAAGGATTGATTCTGGGAAACTGGGGCAGACGGACCGTGTGGGCTGTCAAGAGTGAGGCTCAGAAGGTGCAGTGCTGGAGTTTACACAGGAAACAGCTGTATGTAATACATATGCATAATCGCACATATGGAAGGTGGAAAATATAAAAAAATAATAGATTTAAGAGTTTGAACTGTTTAATTACCACTACCCCAATGCATATGAATAAAAAGAAAGCCGTTCACAGTGGTTCAGCTACTAACACACTACACTAGTCAGGTGCACCAAGTTTTCTTGCATTTCTCCAGCTGTATTCATCAGCCATATTCACTTGACATGTGGACTGTAAGAATTTTGGAGCAGGGATTAGGCTATTGTCCTGTGACTTTGCAATGCCTTTCGAATAAAGGCTTCACCTTTACCCAACTGCTGCATATTATGGAATACAGAGAACAACATAAAGATAAGACGAGGAAGTGAAGGTGGGTTAAAACTAAGCAAAAGTAGCCCCTTTCTACATTACTCTCTTCTAGCATCAGCATGAAGTGCACTAGATTCAGATAAGATGGTTTTGAAAAATACAGCAACATTATGGAAAAATCAAAATACAAAACCCACAATTAGTAAAATACTTCAGAAAGATATATATTTTTCATTCATCCTCCTAGAAAGCATTTGGTAATGTGAAGCAGATTCATCACCAAATGCACCAAGGTAAGGTGCACAGAAAACTTATTTATATGGTTTGACATTGTTTTAACTGACTGCACATTGACTTTAAAGTTTTAAGGTTTAAACTGTCTATTTGAAAATATCCACAAAGCTCCAGCTGAAGATGGACAGTTTAGCTCATGTACTTCTGCAAATTTCATCCTCTATATTCCTCTCAAAAGAAAACAATTCCCACACTCCTTTTGAAATCATCATGCCTTTTGTGTTATAATGACTTTTCCAGAAACCTCTCTGGATGCTGATGACAGAGAATCATGATTCCAGAAAGGAAGCAGAAGTGGAACACAAAAAAAGCTTTAAACAACATGTATTTATGGAAGTGTTTTTAGTAATGAGGTAAGAAAAGTGTGCAAATATGTTCTACTAAAAAAGCATGCTATAGTGGGCATAAAGATATATTTTATTAAAAAGAAATATACAAGAAAGAGTAGTAGATTTCTCAAAATGCAGTACAGTATATGACATTTCCTACTGCTTCTCAAACTATACAGAAATATCCTCTTCATGTAACTTTTAAACCCAAGGCACAAACATAGACTATAGGAAAACAGAATCCAGTCCTATAAATGTAGCAAGCAAAAAGTAAACATCCAGGTGTATCCATGTATCCAGACTCACATTCCCCCACCCTACCAAGCTGTTACTACATCTCCCTCTTGTTAGCTTTGCAGAACCAAAATGCAGAAGAGAAAATTACAGAATTGTACCATACAAGAGGGAATCAAATTCAATAAGCCTCAATCCTTTACACCTCTCCAAGCCAGCTGAAAACCATGGATTGCCTTAGGTGGCAAGAAGATGTTGCCATTTCTGATACAAAATACTTGCATTATAAATGACAGAGAGGAAGAAAAGGATTTGATACTGAAAGGACATGCTGCATTTGTAGGAGTGGTAATTAAAAAAAAAAAACTTTTAAAGTGTAAAATAACATAATTATTGAGGTATAATAATCATGGAATGGGACCTACAAAACAAAGGCAAGTAGACACCTGAAATTACAAGTTATGCCTTTAACATTAATTTCTCAGCTTTTACAAAAATTCCTTGAGAGTGGTTTCTAAATAGACTGTAAACAATTGGAATCTATTTTTGTCCAGAGGACTAAAACCATCTTTGGTACCACTATACTGTTTCTTTAGATTGTACACTTTACATATTTCCACCACATGTTTGTCCTGTCTACTTTTTAGAACACATTTATTCTGGTGGCAAATGCCACTATGCTGTCAAGGTGTTCCAGTAATCTATTAAACTTCTCTCAATGTTTTCATTCTCGTCTCTTCACAGGGAAATCTGTGCACACAGTGAAGTTTAAGTAGGTGGGTAAACTTTGTACCTCAAGTCCTGACTTAGATGGAAATGTCTTCTGCACAGGGACTGCCTGCTACTCTCTATTTACATATCAGCCTGCAAAATGGCTCCCTATCCTACTTACTTGGTCCAGCATTGGACCCCAATAAACAGTCAGAACAGAAATATGGGCTTTATTGTAAACCTTAACCCATGCTTCAGAAAAGAAGTGGCACAATTAGATTCTAGTCATTAATTTCTCTTTAAACTAATTTCTAAAAATCTCTAAAATTATCACACCTACTAGGATCACTTTGCAGGTTTCACTACAATTTAGGGACTATTTTATTTAATTTATATCATACGAAAGAGAGAAGTGTGTGTTCTAAGTAACAGCAGTACTAAAACCAGATTTTTAAGCATTCATAGTTTAAGAATGGTCACCACAAATTTTTAGATCGTGTGACCTTTAATAGGAACAGACAATTAAAAAGGCTGCAGTTGTCAGACCAGATTACTGATTTCAAGCAACTCCTCCCCCAATCATGTGACCATGCTCTGCACTCTATCAATTAAATTTTGTTTAATCTTAGTCACTATCACACATGTAAAGATTAAACAATAACCTGTAAGGGCCTGTGACATATGGCTCACTAGTAATTTTGTTTCAGGAGAAGCTAAAGATTCCCAACATTTTTCTAAGCAACATCCTAATCTGAGAACAATGCAGAAATTATATGATTCCTTTTCCTTTGAAATCACTTTGTGTTCCACAAGCATGCCTTTCCTAATCCCTTTTCCACTACTGAGAGCAAAGAAACAGATTCAGCAAAGAATCAGATTCTCTTTCTGCAAGTGTTTGAACAGGCACCAGCTCCCAAACTGCAATGCAGGCATTTCTGGTGATCTCAAAAGCCATGATCCATGGTCTGTAACTAGTAAAACAGTAAAACTGAAAGTATTTTCCACTGATACTAAGAATCAACCATACTATGAAACTGACAGAGGTTAGTTAATCCAAGTTCAGATTTAAGGCAACACCTTAAAAGCTCACAAAGATATATAGATAAATTATACACTTCTAATTGTCCAACATCTTATTGATTTCCTCACTTAACAAGCCTCTTCCACTCCACCATGGAAAGCTTCATTAACTAAACTTTTAAGACACTATTAGATACCTACTAATTAACTAAGACAGAATTACGAAACTAGTAGCTAGTGATGTTAAGTGCAAAAGACATCCCAGTGGGATGTGAAAAAATATCTGTGTTAGCGGAGAGTTGAGCTCAGGCTAACAAGTCACAGTAGCCTCCCCCTCCTGTGCTTCTGCACTGCCTCCCCAGCTCCCAAGGGAGCGCCAGACTTGGGAGGCTAGAGCTGGCTTCATGCAGGCAGTTGTACCCGCCATTCCAGAACCAGACTTTTTAGGAATAGCAGTAAAGAGACTTCCTCTAACTATCAGTACTAACCACTTAATTTGTTGATTTAATAAATGTATACAATATCCGGGGAAGCAAAAATGTGTCTTCAGTTAATAAACTAGCTCTTACAGTCACTTGTTCAAATTTGTGCATACACAAAGTCAGCAGTCAGCCAGTTTCAACTTACCTATTAACTGCTTTAAAGTAACACATGCCCTCAATCATACGCAGCCAGACTTCCTAGCTCCCAGAACTACACTGCCTGCTGCAAGAGAGCAGTGTGCTCTGGAAACCAATGCTTCACAGTACCAGTGCCACTGGAAATGCACAGGTTCTTTGTATTCCCTGTACATTTTTAGATGCATTCTTTAATAAGCTTTAGTTCATAACAAGTTGATGAACTACTTCTTGCCCAGCCTTCCAGAAAAGAGGTGCTGAGCCCTGGCTTCTCTATTACAGAATTTATAGACAGCTTTTTATCCAAGAACCTGAAAAACCAGGCACGTCATGCTAAAGGACCTGAGTATTTCCAAACCAAAGAAGTCTAAGTCTGAAAAAAAAATTCACCATTTTGAAACCATGAAAATATGTTTGTTGTTCTTGACAAATCACAGAAAAAAAGATTCTGTAGTTATTTCCACACATGCTTTCAGACAGCAGCACAAACAGGCAGGAACTGCTGATATTTTGCCAGAAGTGCCAGATAGATCAATACTATTAACAGCTACTGCCAGTTTCTGCAATCTCTCACCTCCTGCCTTGCAAACTTTACTAGGCCCATTCTTTACCATCATTATTACTAAAGATAATTTAACTAAGCTAGCAGACAGCAGCTAATACCAGAAACATACAGATACGTTCTGATTGAGTTCCATTAAAAATCAAACACCGATCCACTAAATTCCACCTAGAGAAAAAACAATTTTTTAAAAAAACTGTTATAAAAATCTCTAAATCTCACAAAACTGCTTTTGACCTAAACACTTATACCAACTTCGATCTTATATTAATCAATTTTAAGCAGTTCTACCTTGCAATTAAAATGATTCATTACTGTAAATATTCAAGACGAGGTTGTCTTTGTTACAGAATTGTTGATCTTAAGACTATCGGGTTAATAAAGCATAATTAAATCCAGGCATTTAAGTGCAAGCTTGCATGGCAGAAAATTACCTCAGGAACAAGATTATTTTGAATTCAACTCCTTGCTTTAGTGGTTTTGGGAACTGGCAAAACAGGAAAATCCTGAAAAGGGTGTTTAAACACCTAACCTGGGTTTTGTTCACTTAAGACACGTTAATAATCAATTGCTAGTGGCAGTTCTTTTGTAAGAAGGGATATCAACTACTGACAAGATTCTTTTTGCTGAAGAGGCTCTTTTTAAAATACATGCTTACTGCAAAACAAATCAACTAAACGCATGCTGTAAGAACTGATGTAACAGGTAGATGGAGCAAATTAATCTGCAGCACAAGTAAGACTCCCCCCTCCTACAAGTTACTTCAGAGAAGCTGCTAGAGGAGTCAAGATACACAGACGCTTCTCATTTCATTGTGCGTGTATGACTAGGATGTGGAATGTGCTCTCACTGTGTTCAGACCTGTCCCACATTTCCCTCTGATTTGAAACAGGAGGGAAAAGAGTCTCCCTCTCCCGACTGCTGGCAGACATCCCCCGTGGGAGGGAGGGTGAGCTCTCGCCATCAGGTTCAACGGCACGTTCCGAGTATCTTTGAAGACAGAGAAACACCCAGCTTTTGGCGAGACAAAAGCGGCTCACGCCAGGCACCCGCAGCCCGGCTGTCCCAGAGGAGGCAGGGAAGAGGGAGCTCGGGATCCCGCACACCGAAGGGCAGGCACGGCCCTGAGGGAGCGGATCCCCAGGGAAGGCTGCCTTAAACCGTATGCCCGGGGGGAGTGCGTTTAAATTTCTGTATGCGGGAACTGGAAGGCAGATTAAATCCCACCTGTGCCCGGAGGCAGGCAGATACACACTCGGAGAAAGGTCAGACAGGGAAAGCCGAAGCCCCACATGGCAGCTGGCGAGGCCAAGGCGGTTCAGGTGTCGGTGTGAAGGAAGGGGCTGACGGGGGAGATTGCAGAGTTCAAGTTCCCCCCCCCGCCCCCAGGAACGAGGAAAGCGGACGGAACCGCCCGTATTCCGACACGGTTCCTCGGGCGGCAGGAGGAGCGAAAAGCGACGGCTCGAGCTCCTACAGCTGAAGGCGGCGAGCGACCCTGCCCCGCGGTACGCTGAGGGCCGGGCGGAGCGAGAACCCCGCGGGCCAGGGGAGCGACGCCCCGGCCCTTCCCCCGCTCCTTTTCTTTCCCCTCTCCACTCGGGCGAGCCCCATTTCCTCCGAGCGGCAGCCGAGGGCGCTGCTCGGGGCCGGGCGGGAGAGGGAGCGGCAGGAGCCAGCGCCGGTAGCGCCTTGTTCTCTACAGCCAGGCCAGAGAGGGCTGCGCGCCCCGCGCCCCCCGCCCGGGCTCACCTCCTCGATGGCCGCCACCGTGTTCCTGCACTGGGCCATCCGGGTGGTGAAGTTGGAGGCGGTGGGTGACTTGTAATCCTCATTGGTCTCGGACACGAATTCCGACACGGAGATCTGGTCCGGCATGGCGGGGCGGGGATGAGCGAGGGGAGGGAGGGGGAAAGCAGGCGGCTCCAGGGGCACGGAGGGGAGGGCGTAGGGGGGGCTCCCCCTCACATCGCTCGGCAACCGGCGGCGGCAGCGCCCTCCTCGCAGCCCCGCCGTCTGGAGCGGTGTTGTTCCTCCGCCGCCACACAAGGAAATTCCCCGCACCCACACTCCTCCTCCTGCTCCTCCCGCGCGGTCACGCAGCACCGGGGGCCGGGCACACGCCCAGCCGCGGGAGCTGCCTCCACACCCCACCCTCCCGTTCGCTTTCTCACTCTCGCTTTCCTCCTCCTCCCTCGCTCCCTCACACACTGGCGGGGCGAGGGCACGGCCGCACGACCCCCCTGCAGCCCCCGGCGCGGACCTGCCGCCGCGCACTCGCCACCGGCGCCCGCCCTGAGAAGATGGCGGCCCCCTCCCTCCGTCGGTCTTTCCCGAGCCCCGAGGGGAGAGGAGGTGGCAGGCGCCGGCTGGGTAATCCCAGCGACAGGCAGGACAAATCCAGACGTGTGGTTTGGATAGTGTTGAACAACAAAAACCCAAGGGCAGGGGAAGGTGAGGCGCGGTGCCTGCCTGGTGCGAGGGGGAGCCGGTTGAAGCCCACAGGACAGGTCTCCGCACTGTCCCCTCCGGGACTGCCCGCAGGTGCAGGGACAGTCTCTCCCCTCACAGCTCATAATTTATGTTTCAACAGCTTAATCTGTTTTACGAGTTCGTTGTCTAGTTTTCGAGGACGCTGAAGAGAAATGCCGTTCCCCAAAGGTCCGTGCAAAAATACTTTTAGGCTAAGTAACGTTTAAATCTTAATTCTTAGAAAGCTTTTTCTGTACTCGAGGAGGAAGAGCTATCAGAGGAGGTGCTTTGTTCTTCAACATAAAGCCACAAAGATTACTCGAGGCAAAAAGGGTGAAACTCAGCCCAAGTTGTGGCATTTGTGACTGATGCAGCAGAAGGGACATTGGCATGGTGCCATTGAATGAGCATGGTGCTGCTTGTGTTGGGAATATGGGGATGTGATCCATGGCAGTGGTTTCTTTGGCCTCAAAGCCCTTAGGACTCCTAGCTGGTTCCTGCAGAAAGCTTCAGAAATCTGTATTTTGGCCCCGAAACTCTCCTGTGGCTCTTTCACTCCCCTCTGGTGATACAGTTATTAGCTTTCTGTAAGTGATTCTTCATTACCCTGTTTTAAAACTCTTCAGGGAATTCGGATGAGTAAGCAGGTACTCTTTTGCTGCCATTTGTAAAACGTCCAAATAAATAACTGCAGACCTGCCCAGTTACTGCCCTTTGCGATCCTTGCTAGATCCTTTAGCATAAATAATAAAACTTGTCAACCATATTTATTTTACTGGTTGCAGTAAATCAGGTGAATGAACAGGGACTATCTGCATGTTCTTTCGTTTTTCTAACGCTTAATAGTTTTTCCGTCCTAATCACTCCTTATTTTCTCCAATGAAAGTCACCACTGTTGTTTTGCTTTTAACTTCTTTGCTACTCTCCTTGTTAATACTTGTGCACTATCAGTTAGTATGGCATGTAAAGATCTACATTGTTCTGCTGCTAATGCATTAAACTTCTTGTCTGTATTTGTATGTCACATAATAAGTAAGTATAGTTGAGTATAAATATTCATTCTTGCTAAAAATGTGTGATCTTACATCTTCATTTTTGCATCTGCTGATGGTGCTACCTTTAAAACAACACTTTTCACACTATTACACAAACTTAGTAAACACTAGCATTCTTAAACTGCCTACTATACCTTCCAGTGTGGCATATTTATTTTGATATTTTGAAGGGTACGAAAAACTTGGGGTCTGAAAGGCAAATGCTACTAGATTTTAACTTTCTGCAGCAGCTCTTCTATCAGCTATAGTCCAAATCTGCAACATAATAGTGCAGCCTCTAGTGGTTGCATCCTCAGTTTGGTATTGGAGTATATACATATATGAGATGGTGTCATGGTTTAACTCCAGCCCAGTACAAAGCAACAGAGTACCACACAGACACTCATCACTGCTGCTCTGCCCAGTGGGGAGGAGAATAACAAAGAAAAAACTTGTGGCTTGAGTTAAGAACAGTTTAATAATGGAATCAAATAAATCATTATTATTATATTAATGATTATAATAGTAATTTTATTGAGAAAGAGAGAGAGAGAAAGGACTGAAACTGAAGATAAGCAAGTAATACGCAGAACAGTGCTCACCAGCTGCTGACCGATACCTGTCCCACTGCTGACCAGTGGTTGATTCCCCCAGCCAACCCCAGTTTATATGCTGGACATAACGTTCAGCGGTTCAGAATATCCCTTTGGCCTGGTCAGATCAGCTGTCCTGGTTATGCACCCTCCTGGCTCCTTGTGCACCAGCTTGCAGGCACAGCATGGGAAAACGGAAAGTCCTTGATTTAAAGTAAGCACTACTTAGCAATAATTAGATTGGTGTGGTATCAACATTATTCTCCTACTAAATTCCAAACACAGAGCTGTGCCAGCTGTGAAGAACGAAATTAACTGTCTCATCTGAAAACAGGACAGACAGTACCATCATGCAATGAGTCTTTGAATTCTGCAGATTCTATTTTGTACAGCAGGTTAGGTTAGATGATTGCAGTGGTATCTGATCTTCTATCTTTAACTTAAATAGCTCCAAAAATTTGCCATCCCAATGAAACTGCAAGGCCTTTTTACTTGACAGATTGTGCATTTGCCTCAGCTTTTCTTTTTATGAAGCCAAAGAACTGTGCTTGGGTGAACTTTCAAGAAGTTATCTAGACTTGATATCAAGACTCAACACTTTGGAGAATGCCCTTCTTCTATTGTGTTTTGGGACATCAGCTAATTGCAGCTACAGCTATGATTATTACAATTTTTCAGTAGTTAAGGAACTATTTGGTACTTTTCTTCTCATAAGCATTCTTGTACACAGGAATGAAATAATTTCCCAGCTTTATTTTTTGATAAACCAAATTGAACAACTCCCCTCTTCTAAAGAGGGCAGAGTTAATTTGAACTGCTTTGCATTGGCCACAAACCAAGACTGAGTATCCAGGTGGTGACTGTGAGTCAGCTGACACATGGCACCTCATTACTCTGCAGTAACACTTTTGTTAGTGTGTGCGAGTCCTGTGTCTCTCACTGAAAAGCTGTTTTCTCAGCCCTTCCATCATTTTTATAGTTCTAACACCTCAATAAATTATTCTCCTGGTTCTCTACTCCTTCATTGTTATATTCAAGAGTATTATTAGACTTTCTGGTCCCAGTATCAGGCTCATCTACCTGTACACTCTGGCCTTTAGGTATTTATGAGCAATACTTAATTTCAACACCCCATTCTTTGAACGTGTGAATAAGTACTGAAGTGGAATGGCTTGATAATGAGACAGCTGTGAGCAAAGCTTGCTTGTACAGAATGTGGTTCTACTGTTTTGTCTCTAGATTTTTTCCTTCTTGCTTCCTCACCATGGCTCCTCCTGTTCTGCTTTGGATCCTTCCTTCCTTCCTGCCTTCCTGCCTTCCTTACTGCCTTCCCCACTGCCTTCTTTGACCCAGTCACTCAGTTAGAGCTCTTCTACTAAAAAGAAATAAATAACAAAAATATTTTCCAAAGGTTCAAGCTCTGCACTTTGCTGAAAAGCTTCTAATCTGGATATGCACAGACTACAGCTCCATGAATCAGAATACTTGATTTGTACAAACATTTCTTCCAACACTGACTTCAAATCAGCATTAATGGTTACATCAGTCAGTGTTGTTAAAAACATGTCAGATCTTCAAAACAGTAAGATAGATTTAAAAATAACTGATTTTCTTATCTTTTTGTTTGGTTGGTTTTGAGCCTTTAGAAATCTTACCTGTATGTCAAAATCTTTATTTGCATTACTGCTAGTAAGTAAGAACTCAAACCGAGGACCAGGTGCTATAGAAACACGGAACAATAAGGCAGCCTCTGGAGATCTTGGTGTCTAGAATTAGCTAATGTAAGGCAAGTGAGTGAATATAAGGAAATACTGGACCATTATTGATCTGTATTAAAGTCCATGATCTTCACACACTGCTGCCCAAATGTTTCTTCAGACATTTTCAGTAGGGTTTCCAAGAAGGATTATGAGATCAATTGGTGTGTTTAAGGAGGAATTGTTGCAAGAATAAGGGTGAGCATGAGAGAAAGTGCAAAAGACTTTGTGTCCTTGAGTTTTAACACATCAGAGTTGGAGGTAAATGTCATGGATCAGAGGCAAAATTAATGTCTGTTTAATGAGAGGACATGCTGAAGGACTTGTGAGAATAGCTGGGAAAGAACATGATGATCTGGTTAGAATATGGTGATCCCTCAAGCAGCTGCCTGGGATAGGACTCAAAACGTGAGGTTGGTTTTTTTTAACCCTCAGCAGTCATGTCATTATTGCCCTCCACTGACCAGCTCCATGACAGATTGTTTCTATTTGCTTTATCTTTATTTGATATCAATGGGCTTTCACAGAATTGCTTTCTTTGATAGCTTGAGATAGTTTGAGGAAATATTTTTTTCTTGGCCTTCTTTGTGTGTACTCAGTACTTACAAGGATTCTGAGGTGTATTTGTTAATTCTATTAAGGGTGTTTTGAGGGAGCACAAGAAGAAGATGGTTCATAGAGAATCTCATTAGCATCATCACTTATCTTTGAACTTTAAAAATAAGCATGCAAATAAATGAAGTCTCCAGCTGCTAATTACTGGGCGACAATTTTCAGGCAGGTAGATGTTAAACTCAGGAAATTTCTGTAGTACATATAATTTCATAGCAGATCAGTGAAACACTTGTGGTGAGCCTTATTAGTGGATTCTGTCGTTTTGTCCCAATTTTTCCATTCTTTTTTTCATGAAGTATCAATCCCTGGTGTTGATTGTTCAGAGAAACACTTCCAAAACAGCTTCCACTTTTGAAAATTTGTTACCACAGTTTTGGAGAAAGGCTTCTCATGATTTCTAAATGTATTAATCTCCCAAACAGCAGCTATCTGGTTAGTTTTAGGTCTCTGCTATGGTTTTGGAGTTTTAACGCATGTTTAATTATACCAATTACACATGTAGCAGCTTTAGAATAGCAAGTGTGTCTGCTGTTTTAGAAATAACTTGAAAATAATTCCTATTTGAAAATATATTTGGTCTCATAGGTCTATTTACAGAGATTTATTTCTACAAATAAAAGCAAAATCTGCAAATTAAAAAAGGTAGTTCAGAAAAGTATATTTTTTCAGGTCCTTTTGCATTTGGAAGTGCCTACTTAAAAATCTCTGTTTCAAGCCCATCTGATTGTATGCTTTTCCCACTCTTACTATGTTATCATGTACCTTTGCATTGCTCTCAGACTTCTGTGTGGAATTTTAAAAGATTTATTTTGCCTAGCATTAATAGTAACAACATCACCTGTAACTGAAATAGTAGTGTGTAGACAAAAGCAAGAAGGAAAACATGGAGAAGAGTGTTGGCATTTTTTCTCTTTCCCTCAAAACTCCCAAAAGATATTATTTAAACCAGCAGTGGGGGAGCATGCTACTTAAAGGGTGAATTGGACAGGACTGAGTCTGGAACATCTTTCAGTGTAATCAGAATTTTGCTTGCTGAGATTTGGCAGAGCTGCACCTTATGTTTTAATTTAAATTCAGTGTTAATATCTTAGGGTCACAGTATTTGTAAGGTATGCCCTGGATGAATGTGTGTACTGCTGTGTGTTATACAAGAATGTTTCAGGATTTCAGAATCCAGGTTCACTTCAGTGGATCAGGCTGGATGTGTCTGCACTGCTCTTCCAGGATGCCCTCAAGCGCTGCCCCTCTCCCGGAGCCTCGGGCTGGATTGTGTTGTGCAGACCAAGGCACAGGCCCTGGGCCATTTCAGAAACACACATCAGATGGGAAGCCCTCAGGGATACCGACTGCTGAAGTTACCTTGCTACAGTCCCAGAAAGATTCTTCTAACATTCATCTGTGGAGGTTGTGTTTCCCTTGGCTGGGCTGCGCCCTCACCCTGTGTCACCATCCCTAACCACCACAACCATTCAGTCTCTGCAGTGGACCACAAACCAGCCTGCTGACACAAGGGGAGGAGAGTGACATCAGCAGAGGGAAACTCAATCTTTCTAGTACCCAGGCAGTAAATACCCCTGCAGTTGCAATGTTCACAAGAACAAACACATCCTGAAGGGTCACTTCTCAAGCCTCCTTCCTGTCAGCAGCTCAGCTGTGTCTGAAGACTACACAATGGAGGTAGACTGCACTTGCATAGACGTGGCTTTTTGATCTTATTGTGATCCTACCACTCCAGATCACCAATGAAAAATAGGCAAGGTCAGCAGTCTGTGGGCCGCTTTCGCACTCACCAGACCATATTCAATATACTGCTCTGTTGTGTCAGATCCCTGATGTATTACTTGAGTTAAGGTGATTTATTTTCTGAGAAATTAAAGAGTTAAAATTCAGTCCCAGAATCAGCAAAGTTACAGGTGACAGCACTTACATGGAAGACAACTGGATGGTGTTTAGGAATGAAGAGACATTAGCTCCCATGGGCACAAAATGAAAAGAAAAAAGGAATGTTCTCAGATTCAAGAATTTTTAGAAAGAAAAAAAAGCCTGTATTGTTGTCAAACACAAAGCACTTTTATTCCTCTCACAAATTTGCTGTCAAGGACAGACTCCTTGAACTCAGTTCAGAAGACAGCAGTGCTCCATTGCCCCACTGGAATTTAGAAACTTGAAATTGGTCTGTCTTCAAAAAACTACTTAGAATATTATAAACCCTAAGAAATTAAATGCAGTAGACAAAGACCTTCTAAAAAAGAGAACTAAGACTGAAGTTCACCTGGCTTTCCCATTGTAATGAGGCATGGCTCAAAACAAAATAGAATTTAAACAAAAGGCATAACTCTACTTTGTTTCCCATATTCAGGCTTGCAATCAAGAGTGTAGCATATGAGATCAAGCACTTCATTAATGTCTGCTAAATAAAATATGATGACCTTTAAAGTGGAGAATACATTTAGAAACAAAAATAAGTCTGCTAGCCTGGCGTCTTCTATGCTTGTATGGTAAAGTCCTCACTTATTCAAACATATGCAAGATCACCTGCCTTGAATGGGAATATCTGGCAGTGATGAACTTTAAGCAACCTGCTCTAGTGGAAGGTGTCCCTGCCCTTGTCAGGGACATTGGAACTGGATGATCTTTAAGGTCTTTTCCAGCCCAAACTATATTCTATAATTATATGAACTAGCTGCCTTGGATGCCTTTCAGGGGCTATCTTTTGCTACATTTTTTGCTTGCCTGCACCTGGTGATCTGGAATCCATGCAAAATGGTAGGTAGGAAATCAGCTTACTTGGTGGGACAGCTTCGTGGTGGTAGGGGACATGGCAGGTTCTAGGCAATACAGAGAGAAACTCTCTTCAGAGTGGTGGTTCTGCTCTTGAATTTTGCCTGAACAAGATCATAGTCCAGAAGTGTTCTTAGCTACTGACATTTGTACTTAGCTATTTGGCATTTCAGGCCTACAAAAGGCCTGCGTCCTCCTGGGGGAACTGCTTATAGCTGCTCTGAGTGGTAGGGAAAGACCCTACAGAGTCTGTACAGCTTGGGCCAACCCCTGCCTAAGGAGGCTGAGGCAGAAGGATCCAGTGGAGAAGTTATACTGAGGAGATGTAGTTTGTATTGCATGGCACTGTGACTATATGAATAGACTGGAATAGAGTGTTTCAGCTGGAAGGGACCCACGGTGACCATTGCTCCAACTGCCTGACTGCCAGTTACACGTCGTTAAGGGTGGTGTCCAAATGCCTCTCAAACACTGACAGGCTCTGGCCATTGACTGTCTCTCAAGGAAGCCTGTTCCAGTGTTTGACCACCCTCACAGTGAAGAAATGCTTCATAGTGTCTTGTCTGAACTTCCCCTGGTGCAGCTTTGAACCATTCCTATGTGTCCTGTCACTGGATCCCAGGGAGAAGAGCTCATCACCTCCCTCTCTCTCTCCATGTTCCCTCCTCAGGAAGCTTTAAAGAGCAATAGATTCACCCCTCAGCTGCCTTTGTTCCAAACTAGACAAAGCCAGTGTCCTCAGCCACTCTGTGCAGGACATGCCTTCCAGCGTTTTCACCAGCCTTGGTGCCTCACTTTGCTAATTATGGCTGCTTCAGTCACAGTGACCCTGCACTTCATAGGTTTGAATTTAGCATTTTGTGGGTTTTAAGCCCATAATTTTATTTCTTTCACCATAATCTAAAAATAACTGTGCAGTCTGCTCTCATTGCATTTATCATAGCACCACAGTCTTAACTTTGCTTGCATCTTACCTGTATATGCACAACCTGTTACTGAGTCATTACCCTCCAACACTGGTGCTATCCATTTTAAAATGCAGTCCTGAGTTGGAATTGCTGCCAGGCACTTTCAGAATCCAAGGGGAGGTCTAGCAGTGTTCCTGCAGTTGCAGGACAATGGATGTAGGGACTATCCTTAGATAATGTGGTCCAGTGTTAAGTTAGACCTAATATGACAGTGGAGTTTCTTGGAGTATAATTACAATGTTTTGAACTACATAATAAAAGTATGTGGGAAATGGTGAACAGGTGAAAAAGCAAAGCATGTGGATTTAAATAATCTCTGAGGCTGTTTCGAGAACAGCACTGGTGCTTAGGCACTGGAAAGATGTGCATGTCAGAAATGAATAGATTAGCTAGCACCTGAAGGTTTGTAGACTTCAGAGAGAAAACAGAATTAACTAAACCTAAATCAATACAGCAAGATGTGTATTAATTTTCCAGTCTATCTTATTACTTATTAAACACAGTTTAAGGAAACAAAATAATTTCATTAAACAGGGATAATTGGGATAACTAACTAACCAACTTTAACTCTTTGAAGACATTTATAATGGTAATAATAACTTCACCACAGGCAAAACATTCTAGCTTTGAGCTTTATCAGGGCAATCATTATTTTGCCACTAAAGAGAAGACCAAAAAAAGAAAACGTTTATTTATGAGGCATTTATTGTGGATAGAGAATTAAGTCATAAGCATGAATTATATATAAAACATTTGTGATAAGTGGAAATAACGTAAAAAACCCTGAGAAAATACAGATTTGTCTGAAGCACTGCATTATACACACCGTTAATGTTTGCTAAGTAATAGACAATCTGAATGAGGCTCACAAGGTCTTCAATATGTACAAAAACCCAGAGTGTTGTAACAAAGACCCCCTTTCACTGGTGTTATCAGCAGCTGATCCCTACTGAGCTTTGTAGGATTAGTGGCAGACAGTGACGAATTTCAGTTGAAATGTACAGACTTGTGGATGCCACAAAGCTCAGTCCTTTTACATCAGCTTTATTTGTGTTTGAACTGAGTTACACTCTTTCTTGTAGGTATCTGGCAGTCTTTCTTTTGGTGTCACTATCTAACATCTAAAAGATAATGAGAAGTAGTAATGAGTACACAATTCTCAGTGGCTAAAAGCATGTGTCATCAGTACCCAAAGGAAAAAGAGAAAACAATCCATTGCTAAAGTACAGATACGATGAACAATGTACATAATCATGCTGTCCATTAAAATAACAACAACAAAAAAATATTACTACCTCAAAAATTGGTTTAAATAGTCCATCCAGAAAATACTAGCATTTAGAACCCAAGGAGATATAATAAATACCCCATGCTGCAAGTAATTAACTTTTCATGCCTCAGCACAAAAGGGTCTGAGTATATTATCAATGAAGTGAAACAAATCACATGCCAGTGTGTTGCTTGGTGTGTAGTAGATGATTAAAAATAATTTTAAAAATCCTTCATTTATGCTAACATAAGCATTTACAATATTGTATGAAGGAAATAAAAAAATAAACACCAATAACTGACTTGCCAGTAAGAATTCAAATGCAGTAGTGCTTGGATGCAGCGCAGTTCCTTACTGTGATGCATGTAAGGAGCCTTCAGGCAGCCCCTTAATTCCTCTGTATTAGCATCCCAATTAGCAGTTCATGAAGGAAATCTGGCTCCACAGAACCAGACTGTCCATGTGGGTCAAAGTAAACTGAGATGAGGATTTGCTTCACAATTGCTGTGTGCATGAAAGGCGAGTTATGGAAAGTGTCTTCACAGGGTTGAGAGCTGATGCAATCCACTGCCTCCTGTGGTTTCTGAACGCCTCTGAAATGAGGCTACTCTGGTGTAAACTGCAAGCAACCTAATTTGATATTTATGGTTTTACAATCTAATTTTGTCCTGTAGGAGAATAATAGATTCTGCAAAAACTTATAAAGAATTCCAGAATATGCGTCAAAGCACATATGCTATTTTGAAAGCAGCTCAGACTTCTTCCTGATGCATTTTTTAAGTGTTAGAAAAGTTGTTGAGTAAATTCTACATTGTTTTATCTCTAATCGGGGAGTAGAATTAGTGCAGTAATTGGAAAGCAATTTATGAGAGTCAATCAAGAGGTTTAATATAACATTCCAAGGAAATCACATGATTTCCATTCACATATTTTCATTATCTTTACACTTACAGACAACACAACACTCTATTTCCAAAGCTATTGTCTTCTGATAACACACATAAGAGAGCCATTACAGTGCACAGTTGGTTTTGGTGGAAGGTAGAGCTTTGCTTTATGATACTTATCTTTTTGAAAAAAATAGAATAATTGAGGAAATTCTCTAATGCAGGATGCCTGATTATTTGCCCAGATTGATCTGTGGTCCTTATGGCTTGAGTTGCTCTGTTTTTACTTTTCCACATGTAGAATTACGAAATTAGAACAGTATAGGTGCACTCTACCAATGCAAATTCTTAGTTTCCTGCACTTAAACAAAAAACAGTCTAGGTATTGGCAGCTCCTTTTAAAAAAATTAAGATGCAGGAAAAGGATAAACATAGCTTCAAACAGTTTTTCAGCTTCTATAAATGTACTAAAAAAAAGGAAAACAAAAAAAAAAAGAAAAGAAAATAAAACTAAAAATTTAAAAATACATAGCCCATATTTTCAAACCAGTTATACAGGAAAATTTATGGAAACCTAGAAAGTGGAGTTAATTTTCACATACATATATAATGAAATATAAAGTGCTTGTATGTTAAATATGTATCATACTGATGGAGTCTTTATAAATGTGTAAGAGAGAGATTTATTATTTATATTGCTCCAGGACTGTACTTGGTTCTTTTCAGTAAAAAGCAAGAGGATGTATCTCCTTCCTCAAACAATATAAAACTCCTCTTAAGCAAATATATTGGATTCTGTACCTTTAAATTTGAAACAAGCTATTTTGTGGGAATGGGATGGTGTGCAAAATGAAATGTAGCCATAATTGTTAAGGTTTGTGACATACTGTGTATGGCTCAAGCTGTTATAGCTATTCCTATATGCATTCAATTAAAGAACCCATCTTCAATGATGTATTCTAGCACACTCCTGGGAACTAATCCAATGTCTTTAGCTATCTGTTTTATATGAAACCAATTATTGTAATATCTCTAATGTCTAAATGGTATTGTCCTGAGTGCTATTTTCAGAATGGTCCAAAGTATTTATTTTGATGAGATTATCTATCTACTCTTCAAATTTATTATGCATTCAAGAATGTCCACAGAGTCACATTAGCATGTTTGTATTCCACAGCCAAATGTTCAAGCGAAATGTAATATAAGATAAATAATCAGCTGACTAAATTTATTGTTCTCCACTTCTGCTTACATAAAGTGACCTCTTGCTGGTGCTTGACCTCTCTCTATCCTCATTCTGAGTTTCCTGCGACAGCCAATGTCCATTATGTGTTTTAATGCTCTGTTTTTCCCTGGTGCTGTGTGATGCTAGCTCAGCTCTGTTACAGTCTGCAAGCACTGTCTGGAAAACTGTGGAAAAGAGAATTAAAGCACTGTTATAGGATTTTGCGGAAGAAAAGTTCTGTGTCTAGATACCACAAAATATCATTATTTTACAGCAACAATAAAATGTACCCAGAAGCGCTGAGGTCTCAGTTGGACCACTGTTTAACCACATGTCTGGGCTAGTGCAGTTCTCCTTTGTGCAATTCTGCCTTTCCAGAAGTACAAGGGGGATAATTATCTAGTCCTAAAGGGTGTTTAGGCTTTGTGCATTAACATAATGCCTGTTTGTTGCAAAACAGTGTGTTGTTTTCATACCTTATTGTTAGCAGGTTCTGACTTTCTATTTGCATGGCAAGTGCTGGGGTTTATGGAGAACTGCAAACAACTGTGAGGCAGCTATGCATCATTATGACTTCTGTTGCCGTTGTCATGGTTTGCTACTGGTAGCTCACTTTGACTAGCTGGCATTGTGTAACACGTGCTCTATGAGCTCTTCAGTGACCTCGTATAGCAATCCTTTATTGACCTCATTTTATAACAAACTTTTCATTTATGCCAAGATTTTATAAAACTTAACAACAGAACAAGTGGAAAACTTAGATTTGGTGATACTTTGGACTCCCTTTATTAAAGGAAAATAGCTAAAATGTAATGGAGTAGCAAAGCCCATTTCTTGCATCTGAAGCACAGGAACAGGAGGTATGCAATGATTCAGTGGCAAGGTGCAGTAGGGTGACCTGTTTTTCATTTGAGTGAATTTACTGTGTGTCTCACGAGGAACTTGCCAAGAAAGCTTTAAACAAAGATGATGTTTTAGGGTCTGTCTTGGTTAAGGAGGTCCCAGAATGATTTAAAACTGTTCAGATGAGACAAGTACATACAGCAAAGTGTGTTGTTTCAAAGGAAGAATATGAACTTGCTGATATGACTGTGGGGAGGCAGCAGTAAAACTGCAGAGACAGAGGGATGCCTGCATGAGTAGCATAGTAAAGGTACCAGAGTAAGACTAAATATTTGGCTGGAAGCTCATCTTGTAAGCTTCTCTTGTCACAGCTAGCCAAGACATTGCATGCCACAGTCATTCTAGGATAAAATCTCTCAGTGAGCTTTTATTTTCTCTTTCTGAGAAAAGCAAAGAAGAATTATGCTCAGTGAATACGAAAAAAATCTTCTGTCTTTTGAATGGGCAGGACACAATAATTTTTTAGATCTCAAAAAACCTGAGATATCTGTCCTTTCTGAGGAGTTTTCTGTTGGAAAAGCATGCAGTTAGCCTTTCTTCCACTAGCACTGGATGTCTATTGAGTTTGTAAACTGGAAATCAGCCTGAGGCGGAATCAGGCTTACGGACTCAGTATCAATGGGAAATACACTTCTGTTGGCTCCTTCTATCATATGCTTACCAAAACTGCTAGAACATCAAGTGCATTTTGATATGCAGCATGTAATAGAAACAATAAATTCTTTGACTTTCACTTCATGCAGGATTTTGTACAAACATAGCCAAACTGTAGATGTGTTTGCTTTCATTTTCCTAATTTCTGTGAGTTAAATTCTTAAGCACTGGCCTGCACTAATAACTTAAGCTTCTTCAGGTTGGTGGTGATGGTGATTTTCAGCTAAAACTATAGGAGATATGCATTGGAACAAACATTATACAATGGCAGTTTTTAACAGAAAGGAAATGATTATTTATTGAATATTGCCGGAGGGGCTAAAATAGCATAAGTAAACAGAAGAGAAGACAAAGGGCAGGGGAAGTACAGTCTACAAAGCTAATTTAAACATATTTGAAACCTCTGCAAAATTCAGATGGAAAATAAAGGGATTACTTTATGATATTCTTCTCCACTTGGCCTGAATTCCTATATTGTAGTAAAAAAACCAGGATTTATCAGGACATTTATCAAGGATTAGTATATTGTTATGTATAGGATTCCTCGTTTAAGATTAAGAAGTTATTAAACACTTTCATGGAAAAAAAGCAGCTGAAGCACCAGCTGGCTTCAGGCAAAAGAAAGCATATATGTATATATATATATACAAACAAAGGAATTTGTTGGGTATTGCTTTGTTCTTTTTGGTTGTCTTTACAAAAGAAGGCAGAAATATCACTTAGATAAATAAATAAATATGGGATAGAGCACACCCACAGAAGTCTGGTACTGGTGATCTGAGAAAAAGCTGAGAAAGAAAAGGAGATTTTAATCAGGTTTTAAATGGGAAAGATTTGAGGATGGGAGCTATAGAATTATATACTATTATTTTGATTTGTCTTGTTGTTTAAAAAAAGAGAACCTGTTTGGAAATACAGGGAGGAATCAAAGCAATTGCCCCCAAATCAGCTTCCCCTTCTCCCTGGTACAACCCCCCTAGAACCCAGTAAACTGATTAACCTTTTGAATTACAAGGCAGTAAGAGTGTGTGTCTGGAAGCAGGGGATAGGAAATATTAATAGGATCCAGAATAAACTTGCAGTGTACCAGGATGTCTGTTCTTCCAGGATTAATTTTACTACCAGAAAATCTGGAATCAGATCATCACAACTTGTATTCTACATTGTCATTCAGCACCGGAGTGTAAGCAACAGCACAGCACTAAATGACATTTCAGCCTGTCCTTTGGGATGCAACAGGCACCACTTCCAGGCTTCCTCTCCTTGTAGCACTGCATGAGCACACCCAGGCAGCTGAAATGACACAAACAATGAGATTTAGGTACCCAAATGCACCAGTAAAAGGACAAGCTGTCTGCTAAAGGACAGTAAAAAGTGGAAAAGCTCAGCAAAATTACTGTTTCCATAGAGGAATTTAACTGAGGAGTCAAAAATTGTTGAAAGAGTTCCTGTGCTGATTCTCTGTTTTATTGTTATCATTACTTTCAAATCAGATCATACAGGTAGTTCAGTAAAATGGGTTTGGTTGACATGTAACCATTCTGATGCTGTCATAAAAGACAGGAGGTGATTCCAGAAGCATTTTCCCAGAGTGTACTTGTTAGTGCAACACACTGAAGGACTCAAGGATAAAGAATGGATGTTAGAAGATGGATGGGTGCTGGATAAAGAACTTGCTGTTATTTAGCAGTCCTAAATCCAGAATAGTGCTCAAATAGGTGGTGACATAAAATATATACAAAAGTACAATTTATAAAATCCTTCTGACTTTGGTAAATATGAGTATTTTTTATTTGAGTAAAATTAATTCAAGCAAATTATAATAAAGATAATTAAAAGAGCAATTAAATAATAACTTGAAGACTGAAGAGGAATGGTGTTGGGAGTATGGCTTGCAGAGTTATCTGGTCCTCTGATTTCTGAGCAGAATCCTTTCAGTGTGCTAAGAGGGGACTCTGATTACAGCAATATTCTTAACCAAATCCCTGTAATCCTCTTTCATATCTAATGAATCTCTTTATTGCTTTATCTGCTCTAGGATGCAAATGCAATGTGTATTAATTATAAAATAATAAAAATTTTGTCAGAGGTGGAACAGGTCATCAATTCACCCCAAGATTGTATCACCAGCTTCCTCACAAGGCCTTGTCAGGGCAGGTGCTAAAGACTTAGTTGCTGCAGTTTAATTCCACTGCTCTGCTCCTCTCCAGTGGAGGGTTCTGAAGACTATTATGAGGCTTCCCTTTGTCTTTCCTCCACAGGATAAATATCCCTTATTCTTGTAATCTTTCCTTGTGTTTCCAGACCTCCAATTGCTTTTATTGCTCCCTTATGGTTTCTGTCCAGGTGATCATACCGTCTGTGCTTTTGTTGAAGAGAGAGCAGGTGATGGAGAGTTAGTGCCAGTGGCCAAGGGATCTCTGCACTGTCTGCCATGCTCTGCTCTTCTGCATCTTCCTCCACCACCACACCATGGCATCTGTGCCCTATGTGTGACAGTTGTGGTATTTCCCCAGGACAACAAGATTCCTTCTAGCACTGAAAACTCCTTCTGATTGAGGAACAGTGGACTGTAAGGGTCACTAGAAGGGATGGACACAGCAGGACACGTGATGGGATTCCAACCTTTCCAGTTCTTCACAGTCCCTCTGTCTTTCAGAACGGCCATAGTCTTTGCGTAGTGCAGCCCTCATTACATTTTAACAAATTCCGTTACACTTTAACAGCTCTGGGTTGTCTTTGCACTTTTGCCAGGCAGAAAAGTTGCAAGAGTAATTTGGCGGATTATTACCACAATGTTGGGAATAATGAACTGGAGGCCTGGGGGATCTAGGCCTTGCCAGCCCTATGCCAGGTCTGGCAGAGACTGGGAGTCCAGGATGGGTGCAGGAGTAACACCATTAAAAAAAGACTGGGAGCAAGATTTGCAGAACACAATTGTTTACTGCTTTCACCCCAGCATATGCATAATTTCACAGCACAGCAAGCAGTGGTCAGGGATTGTGCACAGCACAGTCAGTCAGGGCATTCTCCACAATTTGCCCCTCCCATTTGTCCCGGGTGAGTGAACAAGCTGTGGCAGGCACAGGTGGTGACCAGGGCTCCATTTGGGCTTCCTGCTCTCTGTCTAGTGCCATCTGCTCCTTTTTGCTCCTGCAAATGCCATGCAGGAGACAGCAGAGAAGCAGAATCCTTTTCAAGTTAGTCTGAAATCTGACTTTCTTCCCTTTAAGGGATATTCCTCTGGCCTTCAGGTGATTAAGCCCATTTTCTACAGCCACATATGGATGCTCATCCCATAGCTATGAGACATCTCTTTTCTCATGGGATGATTTCAGAGGGGCAGTCCCTTTATTCACATGGCTACAGTGACTTCCTAAAGTCTTAGTTGAGTCCTCTCTCTGTTTACAGTGCTATGGTACTTTTGAGCTGATCACATCCAAGCTGCTGAGTTCCTGCTGCCCCACTCAGCCCCAGACTCATGTTCCCATCCCTCACATTGCACCAGCTCATAGAATTATGTGGTGAGCTGACTCTGAGAGCTGCTCTGACAAAAAATAATCGCTTTCTTGGCAGAGCCAGCTGTCAGCCCCCTGAACTGTCTCAGCATGTGGTTGAATTAGAAGCAGTGGTCGCAAAAATAAAAGGATGGGAATGTAGCTGGGAAGTCCTGCAGATAGCAGAACTACAGCAGCCCAGATTTAGCACCACTGACAGCCATACAATTGCACTGTCCCTTTATGATATGTGTGATAAGCCTTGAATGGGTCCATACATCTTCACACAGCTCTCTGACCACTTACAGGTAGATATACAGTCTACTGCTGCTGCTTAGGGTAGAGGTGAGCATGGCATGTTGCTCATGTGGTAGTAGGTTACAAATGATGATAATAAACATTATATCTGCTACTAAGTGATGTGGTAAAGGTGTGCGCTTGAGCAATGCACAGATCTCACATGTTGTGGAAACATGGCCTAAGTATAAAGCTTTTCATCACCTGCTCTGAATTCCCTCTCATGTCTTCTTCTGAATTTTTTTCCTATGAGTTGAAATTATTCTGAATTGTGACCCTATCAGCCAATATCCTTTTAGTCTTCTGCAGTTTCATGTTGTCTGCAAATTTAATAGAAATGCTGCCTAGTCCATCATCCAGGTTACAAATGAAACTTTGAATGAAACTGGACCTGGGCCAGATTTCTATAGACCCAAGGTTGATAGGAAAAGGCGGCTTGATCAATCCCTCAATTTAAACAGTGGGTCCGTTAATAATTACTCTTAGCATATTGGTGTCCAATTAGATTTTGTACCTACCATTACTTTCAACTAAATGTTTTCTGAAATTCATCCCTCCCAACTGCATCCCACTTTCACTGTATTAATGGATTCTCACATACCAAGATGATGAGCATTTTCAGGGACAGTTTATTTGACCTCTGTAGAGAGTTTATTTCTACACTTAAGGCCACCTGAATACATAGTAGCTAATCTTCCTACAATGGTGGGAAATTTATATGGTGATTTCACAATGAAGTGACAATAAATAAATTACCTGTCACTGGACTGCAATTTCTGTGAGCATTTGCAGAGTCTGGAAGTCAGCATCTTCCTCATCTCTTTCTTTCATGCCTGTGAATGAAAAGATCTGCTGACTTCTTTTCACAGAAAAGCAAAAATATCAGAGCCTCATTAGTGGTGACTGTTCTCCATAGTTTTGCAGCTAGCAAGGCTGTTTATGCTTTTCTTTGTGGAAGTGGGACATGTATGTGGCATCCCCATGGCAGGAGAGCACATGCATTGTTTAAAACAGTAGCTCCTTGCACATTTTGATAAGCATTTGAGGTTACCCAGCCTCAACCCAGCTGCTCCCAAAATAAGCTTTTATATCTTAATGCTATGATACAGGATCTTCAGTGTTGTTCTTTGAAACACTCTGTTCTTTTATCTCACTGTTTTATAGTTCCCTACTTTCTGCAGGTGATTGACACTAAAGGGAAGGAGATGGCCAGTAATCCCTGCCTCATGTGTACTCTCTGTTTAGACTTTACTTTCACTGGTAAACTGAAAGCCAAGGAAAAAGGTGCATGGCAGTGGAACTACAGAAATAATGTCAATTAATAACAGCTAAAGGAAGAGTCAGTCTTTCCTTCCACAGTATTCTGAGGAAAGTTTAACTGCAGGCTCAGGACCAATTCAATTCCATACATAAACCAGTTGCCATCTCTGCTTTTGCCCAGTGGCCAGTGCTTGCAGCCTGGCTGCAGGAGGTTGTGTCTAGAGGCAGTGCTGGGTTTACTTAGCAAGAAGGTATTATTTGAAGGGTACACATGTATGCCACCAACCTTGAAGGCACAAAATCTCCTGTACACATAAGCAGATGATCATCTAACTGAGTATAAAATACTTAATTTAGCTCACCACTGTCACTTTAGGGTGAGGAAATGTTTGCTGTCACTGGATAGCATTTGCATGGTGATACAAGTTCACTGTGGTGATGGTATTAAGCTCAGAGAAGTTATTTTCTCTCTTCTTATACAAGAGAAATTGTAGAAATCACCAGATTTTTTCCCTCTCTAACCGAATTATTTTGTTGGTGATGATAAAGAAGTCTCTGTAGTAAGATGGACAGAATTACGTCACAGCAACATGCAGTCAGTCTCTGAGTCTGCCAGATATTTCAGTTTTGACCTTTACTGTCCACAGTACTGGAGTTAATTATGACTGGACAGTGCTTCCCATTTTCAGTCTTCACAGAAATCTCTTAGCCGAACTGCTTGCTAATGATAATGTAGTGTCTGTTGACAACTTCTATGGTTTTTTAAGGCACCATTGTAACAGACCATGATAATGACCTTCAAATTGTGTTACACTTAGTTGTTATATCTGGTAATCACTTAGCACACTGATGCTATGTCAGTATGGTACAGGGGACATGAGTCCTCTTTGCCCTGCACCTTGCTAGGTAACACATGTTGCTATAAAATCAAGGTTAATTATGATACCACTCTGATATTTACTATTTTATAGTCAATTTCTGGGATATAAATTAGTACCTCACCAGGCAGAGGTGAAAAACATCTTCAGGCAGAAAGGCTTTAAGTCTTGATCTTCCCCTGTGTCGGAAAATCCACAAAGTGTGATACTGCATGTGTAATTGTGACTTAGAATTTTGGAAACTGCTGGAGAACTTCCAGAAAGATGTTGATACTACCCCACTACTTGAAAGTAGTAGGAAAAAAATAACAGAAAACCCCCAGCCACCAACAGAAGACTGCTGTCTTGAAACAGAGAAATTTAGTCTGACAGCTCCAAATAGGAACAGATTTCTCAGAAAAACGTTCAAGGTCTCTTTAAGGGGATATCTCCTGGAGAAGCTGTGTTATTTGGTTATTGACCCCTGCAAGCAAGAAAAAGATCACAGTCACAGTAAGGGCTGTGTGGGAGGTCCTTCACAATATGCCTTGATTATAGAAAGATGAGTATATGTTTAATTCTGATTTTACTGCCTGAAAGAAGAAATAAAATGCTTGTGAAAAATTTATTCTTAAACTCAGTGAAATCCACCACAATCTTATCGTTTTAGTGCCAAGATATCTGCCCACAGTCTAATCAGAGAGACATTTTATTAAGCAAACTACATCTGACATTACTATGGCAGTGTCAGCCTACTCTTTCTTGAATGAAGCAGCCAATAAAGCTACATAGGATGTAATTTAAGAGTTTTCTAAGCTGCTTATTTCACAGCTATGGGGATATTTCTCCTTAAAGCAGAGGAAGTAGAAATATTAGTAACTGCTGTTGTAGGTTACCACCCTCCAGACTTTCTATGAATAAGATCTAAGATTTCAAGCTTTAAGCACTCATTAATTTTTTAGCTCCCAGTAACTACAGTATCCTTTTATTAAAAACCCTTTGAAGCTTCTCAGCAAGTTTCTTCATGAAATCCAGCTAGTTAATTCTGATAAAATTAACTAATATTGGGGGGTTTGCCTTAAGGATTTACACTTCTTTGTCAGTTCAGTTAAAAATCTGTTTGATCCAAAGCAACACAATACAGTAATGATGCATCCCAGATGACAAGACGAAGTGTAGACAAGGAATCCTATAAGGGCAGGGGTGGTTAATTTTCAGTCATGGTTCCTCTTTACAACCAACACTTATTCTGTTTGCTTAAACGTTGAAGGCCTTACTTCGTTGTTTGTTTTAAATACTTCTTTTCTTTTTTTTAAATACTTTCTTAAAGCCTAAATTTCAGGCTCTAAAATAAATCTGTAAATTATATCAAGGTAGCAAACATACTTCAGCTACAAGTTTCCAAGGCATTATTATGAACAGTGATCTGCAACAATGTTGTTTTAATACCAATTCCTCATAGACATTCTGGATACTCACATCACATATTTATTGTCAACAAATATTTGCAACATCTTGCAAAAAGATTTGGTCATTTGCCCACAGCCTAAATTTAATGTGGCTCAAGATGTAAATACCACTGGTTTAGGCCTTTGCAGTATATTATAGACAGCCACTACATTTTCAGCATTTGTTTTTATATCTTTTCCTACAGACACTGAAGAGACTAATTTCTCTCCCCAAGCACAGGAATAACAGATGGTGTCAGTCAGGTAGAACTGCCAGGATGTGTATGAACAGACAGTAAAGAGACAAGAAGATTTACTTTGGAAACACAGAAGAGAACAACAGCCAAAATGTCCCTTTTCAAAACTGCTTGGGCAAGAATTTTTTCCTTCCTTCTTCATCTTCTCTTAAGCCCAGGACAGTGGTTGGGACTTATTTCAAATGTATTCATATCCATCTTTAAATTTGAAAAGGGAGTTTGGAACAAGGACCAGGCTGAAGGTCCTGCAGGAGGGGCTCGAATTAAAAAAACTTGACCGAAATGGGCTCTCACAAAATATGTAAACTTTGCTCTTCTATTTAAAGGCTTGTGATGGATGAATAGTCAGAAAAGCAGTCATAAAGTCTTTCAGTCTCTAAAATCCAAGAATATATTCAAGTGCTGGCTTCCAAAAACACTTTTCTGTGCTGCAGCAGAAACTTACTCTGATTGTAGAGCCTTAGTAGTTTCTTGTGGTATTTGTAATCTACCAGAGATGTTCCTGTGGGGGGTTTGGGTCAGTGAGAAGCTGCTCATGAAACCAGTCACCACTTTCCATGACACGTGGACTATGTTAAGAAGTAGTGGTTCAGGGTCCCATGCTGAGGAAGAACAATTCTGGAAAACTTTAAAAAGGTGGAATAATTGACTGGACTTGAGGCAGCATCCTACTGCACTTGAGGTTTCCTCACATTTAGATTTCATTCTTCAGTGAGTTCTTGACAGAAGAAGTTACATGAAAAACTGTTTTCCAAGGAGTTGGTTCATAGAAAAGTATAAAAAATTGGAATATGCAAATCATTTGCATAGCTTTTCCCATGGCTAAAGATTCTGTGAATCTCCACTCATAGAGCACTTTGTGTGAGAGTGTGAGGCTGCTAAACCTGGTCTGGCAAGGCCCTTTCAGCTTTTGGTCATAGCTCTGCCCATTTCATATCTCCACGATCCAATCTTGATCAGCTAAAAGGGTGTGATTTCCCATCTCAGAAACTCAATCTGGGACATGTCTATTTGTGCAGGTGTAGAGCACAAGGTGCTTGATCAGAGCCCAGCCTAGTGGCTGCATGGTGACGGTGTTTGAAACAGATTGCTTTGTTTCAATGCTCTCCCTCTAAAATAGCATAATGTCAGGTTAAAAAGAATATTTGTAAGTGGAAAACTTAAAAAAAAATTTCAAATGAATAGTGGTTTTTTTCTGCCTCTTTGAAAGGTTAATGTGCTAAGGAAGGAAGCATTTCACATCTATGTAAAATGCCTGTTTATAATTCTTATATTTATAATTATAATTCTTATATTTGAGAGTTTGTCATTTTTACAAGCACTCGTGGTGACAGAACAAGGGGGAACGGACTTAAAGTAAAAGAAAGTAGATTTAGATTAGATATTAGAAGGAAGTTCTTAACTGTGGTGGTGAGGCGCTGTACAGGTTGCCCAGGGAGGTTGTAGATGCCCCATCCCAGGAAGTGATGAAGGCCAGGCTGGATGGAGCTCTGAGCAACCTGGTCTAGGGGAAGGTGTCCCTACCCATGGCAAGGGGGTTGGAACTACATGGTCTTTAGAGTCACTTCTGACCCAAGCCATTCTATGATTCTATGATCCTGTGATTTTAGAAATGTCCTGATTTAGAGCAAAATACTAAAAAGGTCTCAGTGATTTTGTTTCTGACCAGTTCTAATTATTTATGACACTATCTGCACCTACATATGGGCAAAGCTTCTTTATTTTCAAGCAATTTTGTCAGGTCTTTGAGGAAATTGAGCCTCCCCACAGCAGCGGTCCTCTTTACACAGCTACTGGGGTTGTAACTGCTGCATCCTCCTAAAGTTCCTCGTTCCCCAAAAGAGAAAGTGCACTCAGTCCCCATTTCATAGCCTGGGAACTGCCATGATGATGGGAAGAGATGGAACTTCAGGCATAAATTCAGGTAATAAGTGGCCTTTGTGGCAGATTCATCACAGGAGTTTGTCAAACACTGTTTGCTGCAGGCATTCCGGGGGGATTTAGATTGAGATTAACCAAGACTGCTGACTGTAGCCCGGCTCTGTGCTGGGCTGGCTGCTGTTCTTGCTGGCTGCTGCAGGAAGGATGTAGCTCTTTCCACACCACTGCTCCAAAGCCCCTTGCAGCTGTTCCCAGAGACCATAGTATCCTGTTTGTTATTACAATAAATTATATCCCAAAGTACACAGGCACATATATAGAAGCAGAACTACTTTTCAAGTAAATTTAATTTTCAAGTAAATGTGAGAAAGATAGGCCTTTGTGAGCAGGAACTTTTCTTCCATTGACAGCTGTCTCCCACCTTGGAGGTTTAATATGTTCCAGCTTACCCAGAAAATTTACTCAAACTCTTGACCCAATAAAAAAATCAAACCACAAAATCAAACCAAAACAAAACCCCACCTGTCCAAAACTCCTGAGGAAAGCAAACTTCCAAAAATCCACTTCCAAAAATCACCTAGTGCTTTGGAACTAAGCAGAGGTGTGCAGGAAGCAGGAGCTGAGGACCTTTTGGGAAGTTGCACACATACCTTTTCTCTGCTTCCATTGCTTCCTGAGGACTCTTGCACTCATGGACCCACAACATGCCCTGAAAATCCCTGATACTTCAGGATTCATATTAAAATCCTCGTGTCTTAGGAATACAAAGATAATTTTTTTATGCCTTACCCTTTATTGGCATGAGGATTTTTAGCTCTCTCAGTAGCATTAGTCACAATATTTTGGAATTTCTTTCTGTAACTGATAAGAGTTCTGCTTTCATATCTGAAGTGCAGCTGAAAACCACATTAATGCAAAGAATGGTTTTAGTGATGGGTGGGAAAAACAGGGATTACCCAGGCTACTGGAAAAACTTACTCCATCCTGCAGTCAAATTCCTCATGCAGCCAAAGGGGAAAGCAGAGGCTCTCAGTGATTATAAATTAGCCTGGCAATAATAACTTTAATTATGGTACAGCAATAAGAAAATGCTCAGTCCACATCATCCTTCCTTTCCAAAAGTCAGTTTAGATTTCTTCTGACAGACAGATATTAAAGATCTTAAAAACAATTCAGTATCCCATTTCCTGCATGGGGCCTTAATCTTGTCAAAAATACTCATTGCGCTCAAAGGTTATTTCTGTCTTGTTTTGATGCTACAGATTTAAAGAATGAGATCATTTCTGTTGAATGTCCAGCTGTTTAAGAATCTGCATCTCTATTTAAGACGCACAAGAGGAAAACACAGTGTCTTTGCCAGAGAAACAATCAGATAATAAGACTGCATTCTGTTTAATTGGGAAAAAAGAATCGGACGTAAGTGGTGTGTGGATGAATCAGTACTGACAAGAATTCCCAGGACACAAAAATTGTTTAATCTTGAAGTGACTGCCATTCTATGTGTCAATTTACCTCTTGTACTATATTTTTCCATCTTCATGCATAAGATATTCCTAATAGGCTACATTTCCATGCTGAGCTAATTTTACTGATTTTATTGCAAGACTTAGGATGGTTGTTTATCTTCATCATGTTCAGTTCTGGAAGTGATAGAGGAGGAATCTTGGATATCATTTTAGTTAAGGTTTAGTTTCTGGTCACGCTTGCTACAGGAAAAAATTATAAGCATAATGAACATCAGCGTGGAGTTTCCACAATAGTTCTGTGCTACTCATCACTTGATGAGTTTTTTTTAAAGCTGGGGACAAGCAGAAGAGCTTATGTGTTTTAGATCCTTACAGAATTAAAAAAAAACCAGTGGAAGTTAAGTAGAAGTTGCAACATGCAGCAAGATGATTATTCCAAATTTTATACCATGGGAAGGTGGAAGAGAAATGCTATGGTATTTGCTCAGTGGTTGACACACAGTCACTGCCTTGCTCTTGCTGGATATTTTGGAGAGAATACAACGCTTTCATTATATTTTCAGAGCAATTATATTTTTCCTCCCTTTACTATTCCTTTAGATTATTTCTTCTTTAACCTCGTTTATGGGCCTTGAAATTAAAGGACTATTATAAGAGTTTGTGACACAAGAATTATAGTAATTTGAAAAATTTCAGCATGTTGATTGATTTATTATGATGTTTGCAGCACAGAGAGAATGTTTAATTATGGCAGAAGGTACTTTTCCTTTACATGGCATTGTTCAATTATGAATTCTGTGGTGGCTCTGGAGATGGAAAGAATGATTGAACTTGAACAATAAAGCAAAAGACAGACACTGGCAATGCTATACTGGGATGTGGTAAAGACCTCATGGGAAAGCAAAGTACTCACACAAAAACAATCACCACGTCATCCATTAATTATTATTTAGAATATTTTCCACCAAAATCTTAATGCTGATAAATGAAAACAAATTCTGATGCCATCCCTGCTGGTATGCCCTTACCCTTCTACAGGGTATTGTGATTGCTGAAGACAGAAATACAAGTCTTACATTTGGTCTGCTTTGATGATGTCTCAATGATTTGCTACAGTGACAAACAGTTACACAAAGATATACTGGAAATCAGGCAGAATCTCCTTCACATACCCTTAGTAATTTTATAACTAAAGTGCAGTTGAAATTTTTAAAAAGTTAAATTCCACTGAATATTTTTGCTATGTTCCTACTCTACATATTGACAACTATAAATCCCCCTCTACTTGAAGAAGCTGACCCGTTTTCCTGTTTTTCTGTTCTATGTATGAACTGAATTTTGCATCTTGATTTCTGCCACTCTCTCCTACTTAAATCCACAAAAGACTTTTTTCTTTTGCACAATGTTAAATAATATTAGTAACTTTCAGCCATCTGATGCCAAAAGAATAGCGTCATTTTAAAAAGGAAACAAATCTCTGTTCTCACAGGGATAATTGGAGACATGGGATGTGAATGCTAAGAGTATACAAACCACCCTTCACGTTACCTTCCTGTCCTGACACTTACAGAGAATGCAACACACTGAAGTGCTTTTCAGCTCTTTGTTATCACACACTGCTGTACCGCTGCTATGTTAGAGTCATATCTTGTGTCTTCTTGACCTCTGGTATAATGCCCTTTGCCTCCTTCATAACTTGTCCTTTTGGAATGCAGTTTGCCAGAGGAGAGCGAGGCTTTGGTGAGGACCTGGGCGTGGCCTGCCGGGTCAGGCTCCTCTCCATGCAACACCATTGCCAGCAGTGGCAGTGAGAGAAGGAACAAGCATCTTGGCAGCATATCTTTGTAATCTGCTTTACAGGTCTGAAAAGCAACTGGAGAAAGTAACTCAGAAGTCCAAAATGTCTCTTGACCATTTCTGGTATGCTGATGTAGCAAAAGAAATAGGAAGAATATATATAAATTCTCTAAGTTCTTGATTGGAACTGATTTTTTTTTGTACAAGTTAACTAGCAGAAATTGCATTGGAAATAACACTGATCTTCCCATTGAAGACAAAAGGATATTATAATAGTTAACATCTGAAAAAGAGCTTGGCTTGCTTAGCTGGGAGAAGAGGAGGCTTGGGGGTGACCTTATTGCTCTCTACAACTTCCTGAAAGGAGGGTGTAGCCAGGTGGGGGTCGGTCTCTTCTCCCAGGCAACAGTGACAGAACAAGAGGACACAGCCTGAAGATGTGCCAGGATAATGTGTTCAGGTTGGAAATGAGGAGGAATTTCTTCACTGAAAGTCTGGTTAAGCATTGGAACAGGTTGCTCTGGGAGGTGGTGGAGTCACCATCCCTGGAAGTATGCAAGAAATTACTGGACATGGCTCTTAGTGCTGGGGTTTAGTTGATAGGGTGGTGTTTGGTCAAAGGTTGGACTCAAGGTTCTTTTCCAGCTTTAATGATTTTATGATTCTATGAGTCTATGATTCTACTCTATGATAAATCATAGAGACAGAACTTCAAAGACTCTTAAGGCACAAGAGGAAGGCCATCCAAAAATCAGTCACACATGGAAAAGAGAAGGCCGAAAGGGCTAAGTTTCAATTTGCTGATCCATGTAAGCTGAGGCAGCAACTGCTGCCCAAATGGACACTTGAGCCCATCCCCGCCACCTCTTCCCATGCTTTCCTTTGCACTGGAGCTTGTCTGATCACCTCGTGACTGAGCTAAGTGAGCTGAACTAGCAAAAATGCACTGATTAGTATTTTTGCAATGGGTAGTGCATTTTGTGTCAGTTTAGATTTTTTTAACTGGCCTGTGATTTGATCAGGCAAATACCAGCTCAAGGGCTGAAGCCAAGGGTGGGTAAGGGGAGGCAGGCTGCATTTTGGCAGCTTTGCTGTGTTTGAACCCATACCCTTACACTAATTTCTTTGAAAAGTGTTTTGGTTTATAGTTCCAACATCACCAATCACAAAAGAAGAATGTTCCTCCTTTAATTTAATTGTTAAAAAATCTTCTAGGAATGGGGAACAGTAAACATTGCTGTGGTTGTAACTACTACTTTCTCCTGTGTTAATTAGCTTATTTTTTCCTAATGCAAATATGTGAGAGCCTATAGCTGCCAGAGCCTTTACAAATGTATTTTATCTCCCATTTCTTTTTAATGGATTGTGTCTTCTTTTGAATAAAAGCTCTTAAGTTAGCTTTTGAGAGGAGAATGGTTCATAGAGCAATTGTGACAAGTGTAAATCAATTTAATTAAAATTGTCGTATTTTTATATGTCAAGCACTCTTTTGAGGTGATAGTTTCTTGCTCAATCAGTACTGATATTCTTCTCTGCATTTCTTCAAAGGGCAGAGTACTGTTTGTGTTTCCCTTCGTTTTCTTAAAAACCATTTTGGGAGAGCCATAAGGACCACTAACCATCTTGAATTCTATTATTTTCATCTCTAGGATTTCCAGAGTGTCCAAGGATGTAAAGAACAAACCCAAGACAAGCCTAGTAAGCCCAAACTGTACTTTCTAGGCCTGCTGCATGCTGGAGCTGTGATCATTTTAGTCTTGTGCAGGTTTTGTACAAGGTGTATTCACCCTCATCAACTGCAAATCCTTTCTGAGATTCCTACCCTGTTCCATCCCAGTCCACATCCAGCTTACTGATGAAAAACCTCATTTCCAAATTAGAACAAGTTCTACCAGTTGGTGACAGCCTCCTTACCTGCATGAACAGGTTTAACAATATTTGTGTGTATTTCTGGCTTAGCTATGCCCTCCTCCTGAAACTCCATCTTTGCAAATGAAGGAGTAAAATATTGCTTAACATGCTTTGTGTATCACAGTAAGAAGCACTTTAAGCTTGTTCTTAGATCCTCTCATGAAAGGGAAGTTGGCTCTATAGATCTAAAATTCCTTTTAATGTACATTACCAGCTTGAGGACTTACACAGCCTCAGGCACCAAGAATTTGCTGTCTGCATCATCATAACTTTCAGAACAGTTTCCAATATCACAAGTCCAGCACAAAAACTTTCACGAATTAATGAAAATACAGGATATTTCTGATGGAAGTTAGAGCACCCACTCAGTGAAGTGTGTTAAGATGAAAGATTTTTTTTTTAATTGAAAGAAGAATATTAATTCAGAACGTGATAAAGAGATAGATAGATAGATAGATAGATAGATAGATAGATAGATAGATAGATAGATAGATAATACATACACGTTCCAGCATTAAAAAACCCTCCAAAACTATGTGTGCAGGTGTTTATTTACTCTTGGCTCCACCTCACCGTGTGACGAGCAAGAGTCGCCCATGGGCCTGATGCAGCAGCGCCTCTTAGTGATGGAAGTCAAGTCTGCATTTAGCTACGACGGGAGCAGGAATATTTTTGCTTACCTTTCCGTTTCCTTGATTCCCAAGCCACTAACACAGCAGACAAACATTTTAGCTTCCAACAACTTATATCTGAGAGTTTTTTTATTATTCAAGCTACAGTTTTTGTCGTGTTTATGGATAGGCATGGATTTGCACTACAATCTCCCCTACACGTCATGGGTTGACATTTCTCTTTTTACTTTTTTTTACCTTAGCTATACTTTTAAAATCTGAAACAAATCTTTTAACTGTTACTGAAACAAATTCCCACCTTAAATCTATCAAGGATGCTTTTTTATTACAAGATATTTGATTTGCTAACCAGTAGAATTTCAAAAGAGATTGCAGTCTGAGTTCTTCTTTAGCCAGGAATTTTTTACCAGCTTAGCTGGCTGAAATTCAATGGAAACCTTTATTTATACACAGGTATTGATATTAAGATACAACTTTTCAAACAACCTTTTCCTCTTGCTGGATTTCAGTCTGATAGCATTCTTCACAAGTGTGGTGGAGAGTAGTTTATTACTGGGAGACCTGATCAACATGAGTTCAAAAACTCATGAAAGTGGGAAAAAAAAGTATAAGAAGAGTGGGAAGTATTAAGTGAAACTCATTTAATTCAACATGGTTTCTGCAGTAAAATTTTATTCTGAGTTCTTGATACAAATTACTCCAGTTAACAGAAAAAAGGCACATTTGTTATTTTTAGAATCACAATTGTAAATCTTTTATAAAATCCAGAATATTTCACTTGGAAAAACTGGTAGCCTGCATATCTTCCTTCGTATGCCCAGAAATACTTAATTTTATGCCAAGTATGTTTTGGAAAAAGTGATTCAGCTGTTCAGATGGGGGACTATGGCAGTGAAGTAAATGTGTAACACTAACAACACATGTGGCACTAACCCCTGAACATGCCTAAAGCCCTCCGTAGTTCGCGCTGGCCTTCTTGTACGCTTTTTAAACCTTAGCATTGGAAACTTCCTTATGGGTTGGTTTAGTGTTTTTCTCTGGTTCCTTATCATCTTCGTGGGACTCATTTCTATCAGACTTCTTTAGTAGCCCCTCACGTCGGTTCTCCTGTCAGATAAGCTGGGTCGGGTCGTTCCGAGCAGCGCCGAGGGAGCCCCGGCTCTGCGGGCACTGCTCGCCCGGGCAGCGCATGGAAACGCCTCAGCTCTTCTCCCTGCTTTTCCGTCTGAGATGAAGTGGGGAGAAGTGCCAGTCCAAGAGCTTTTGAAGCTGCTGGCAAATTGCAGCCACATTTGGCAGAAGGATTGGTGGTGTAAGGTAAATCAGAAAGCAAGGGCATCCTGTCCGGGGTGAGAGATCTGATTTGCAACAGCATTTTGGTCCTGCTAAAGCGCTTCTCCCCCAGGTCTCTGAAACCAACGGAGAGAAGCAGTTGCTGTTGGAGGCCTCCAGAGGGAGATCCTGCCCATCTGAGCCCGAGTGCCTATCTGCTGTCTTAATTCCACACGGAATTCCTGAATGTTTCGTGAAAGAAGATGATCAGGGCGTGGAGGGGAAGCTAGAAACACCATGGCTGAAGAACCAGCTGCAGCACGAGTTCATTTTAAATCGAGAGAGACTCTTACCTGGAAAAAACATCCCAGTCCCTCCAGTCACAGATAAAGCTGTAACCAGATTACGCAGAACTTGTAACCTGTTATCTGGAGAACCCTTCATTGGGTCTGTAATCATTCATCACAACAGAAAGCAACATTGAATTATCAGTCTGGATATGTAGACCATACCAAGTGTTAGCAATTCTTTACATAGCTCAAAAAAGCATAAAGAGACATGGAGGAACAGCTGTGGTCACCAAAAGATGATTCAAACCAGAAGCAAATCCCTGGCAAAGCCAGAAATGGATGTGTTTTGAATTTGGGGAGTTAAATTCACTGCTGTGTGGTTATATCTATTTAAATGAAAATATGTTATAACAGTATTTTTGAGATGCCATTCTCCTGGGATGAGCACTGGTAAACAACCACATCTTTTCCAGAATGTTACTTGTACTGAACTGGCCTAGCAAGCGCATAAATTGCAGCAGTTTGAAGATCACAAGTGGGAGGGGATGCCAAGGAGTGTTGGCTGCCCATGGCAGATATGATGAAGCCCCTGGCTGGGCAGAAACACAGTTCTGCCTAACACCTTATCCATTACAGCAGTCAAAAAACATCAGAAATGATGGTCCTTACCAAACATCCTCAAGGGTGACAATAAACATGACCAAAACTACTGTTCTACACCAAACAGCAGGACCAGAACCAGAGAGCCTCAGACTCCCTTAGGGATGGGTAACAGCTGATCAAATCTCAATATTATCTGTAGTAAAGAGTTAATTTAATCTACCTGGTAGTTGTTCACTATTGCCATCAGTAAGGTGTCTGTATCACTCCATTTGTCGTTTGGATCTGGAATAACTACTGGTGCTGACCAAGAGTGCCTGTTCCACCCTTGCCACCAGGATCAGCTGGTGAGTGAGTGGTGAGAAGCATTGCCTGGATCACCTGCCCTGACTGCAGTGTGGCAGCAGTGCTCACCTGGTGCAGTGTTCATACCAGCTCATTAAAGGTGCACTCATGGAAGTTTATCAGCTAAAAACATTAAAAAAAAATATCATGATGGAGGAAGTGCTAAGCCCTGCTACGTGTGCCCCAAAGGGCTCTGCCCTGATGCTCTGCTCCTGTCCAGGGTGAGGGTGATCTTACCCTGATGCATTTTTGCTAGAGATTTCTAAAGACTCTTTACTCCTGAGTGAAAATGTCCAGGTCTGTCAGGTTTACATTTCATGGCTCCATACTCTCTGTCCCACTGCCTTGTTCTCTCTACTCAGTGTTGGTGAGGCTCCATCTGAAATCCAGCTTTCTGGAGGGTTTTTTGGTCCAGTTAGGATGGATGCAGAGAAAATAGAGGGGAGGATGCCAGGATTGTTAATGGCCTACGCCTACAAGGAAAGCTTAAAGGAGTTGTACTTGTTTCACCTGGTGAGAGGAGGATGAAAGGATAGGATGAGCAGATGATGGAAGGTAAGGATGAGGAGAGTGATGAAAGGGTAAATTCAGTAAGAAAGAGACAATATCATGTGAAATCCCAGGCATATCCACAGAGCATAGGCACAAGGCCTCATGGATAACATATTGCTTAGTCATAAGGAACTTGTGACATCATACGGCTACACTGATTGAATTTAAAATATTTTCTAGTTGTCTAGTACAATAACATACAAGGCAGCCTATGACACTTCAGAGAGAAAAAATTTTAAGTTATCAAGTAAAGATAATGTAGAAAGCCTGCTACATTCACAAAAAAAGATAAAGAATGCAAAGTTTGGAAAATAATTCTAAAGATGGGATTGAAAGTAGAAAATTAAAAGTATTGATTAAAAACTTTTAGATATTTTAAGAAAGTCCTGCTTTGTGAAAATATGTATTTGTCAATAGATTTTACCATGAAAAATATTTTATACTGATAATACCCCACACATCACAGCTATGCTCCTGTGGTAGAAACACCAAACCTCAAAATGAGGCTGGTGAAAGCCAAAGACAGGTTATGTAAACTCCTTAACTAGTCCTCCATCTAACATTCTTTATTATCTTCATTTTTCCTTTTAATTGACAATCACCATGTTTAGGTCAGCCAGGTGGCAGCTGGATTTTGCCCTGAAGTACCTAAGAATAGTTATGCTGCTTTGGCTTCTCGTTTTGATACTTCTTTTTCCTGAGGATTTGATCCTTTACTTGTGCTGACAGTCAAGGCCGGTTTGAGTCACACTCTTGTGAGAATATTTCTTGAAGATTTGAGTTTTACTACAAGATCTGTCACAGTGTGAAATGTTCCTGTTTAGAAATTACTTCCCTGAAAGCTGTGACCCTGAGCCTGCACACACACACACATACGAGGATGTTGGTACTGGAGCAACCCCCAAAACCACTGGAAATATCTCAGGCATAAAGCTATCTGTATAAGCATATGTTTGTCAGTTGCTGACTACTGCAGACGCAGGCACTAAGATGATTATAATGAAATTGAATACATAATACAATCTGGCTTTGGTTTCATAAGGTGAAAACAAATAGATGAACAAGGTTCTTTTACTCTTGAAATCTGTTCTCAGCATGTTTATACTAGTTTAGAGCAGAGTACCCAGGCCAAATATTTTATAACTTGAAAAGGAAAATGAATTACAGAAAAACAGGAGTGAGATGCATCAGAGCACTGAAACGGATAGGAACAGAGCACTGAACTGATAGAGGCAATATTTTAGAGGCAATATTTTCCTCCCTTCCACACGTAAGGAAACCATGCCAAACTTAATGAAAAAACACAGATGTTTGTCTCTATCTTAGCCCAGGTTAGGCAATCACAGAATATATGAAATGATCAAGAAAACAGTAATTGGCCTACGAATCCTGCTTTCTTTGTGTTGATAGACAGCTAGATAAATACAATAATAATTATAATTAGTTAAAGATAAAAATTAAATAATGAAACCAATAAACTCCAATAATTTAATAATTATTTGGGCTGTGATTACTAGACCTGTTTATGGACAAATATAGTCAGAGACTACAGCTGACTGGCAAGGACTGTAGTTTGCAATGCCTTGCTTGTGGCAGAGGTTTGTTTTTCTGGATAGTAATGAATCAAGCTGAAGGTTGACTGGTTTGGACAATTCTTCTCCCAGTAGCAAGGCCTGTATGTTGAGTGTTTGGGCTTAGTATTTCTAAATAAATCACTGCTTGTTTAAACTTATAGGAATAGTCAAGTGTTACTTACTTTTGAAACTTCAGTAGTCTGATTTCTTTAATCACTGAAAAATTTAAAAATATTAATTCCAATATTGCATTTCATTTCCTTAAAATAAATGAATGTAGTTTTCTTTGAAGTGATAAGAAAACAGAGATCTGAAACCCATTCTGGTTTGTGTTCATGAGTCTTTGTCTCGGTTTGAGACAAATTATGAGGAAATGTCTGAAATGAATGGGTCCTCTAACAGAAGGCAGATCTCAGCAGCCCCTCCCCCACCAGGTTCAGAAAGAAATTCCTTGGAGGAAAGTGAAAAAACCCTCTTTATTTAACAAGCAGTGTGCATGCTGGCATGAGAGGGAAGAAAAAAAAAGAATAATGTTAAATAATAAAACCTCTCTCTGTGGAGAAAACCTGGTTAGATTCAGAATCCTTTCTGTAGGTGTGGCTCAGCTCTCTCCGGAGCTGGGGTGCGGCATGGGCCCCTCTGGGCCGTGGTGTAGGGCCTCTCAGTGATGTTCTGGTGTTGCTGAACAGTTCTAGAAGAAAAAAGAAGCCACAGTACCGGGAAGACTCCTTGCTTCAGCTAATGAGCAAGAAGGTAGCTAAAAAGCAAAAGAATGCACCTCTCTGCCCTGCTGCAGAGCCGAGAGCTGGGGAGCAAGAGAGAGAGTTATCTGTGTTTTTGAACACAGGCCGCTGAAAGAATTTCCCCACTCTCCCGCACCTAGCTTTAAAGGCACAGAACTCATATCTGGCATAGGGTGGATGATAGGAGATACAGCATAATAAAGTCACCTCAAGATATTCCACCCCAGCATCTGTAGTCGGGGTGCCAGGAGAGTTGTGCTTCAGTGCCTATTACCTCTGAGGAGGCTTGGACTCCTTCATAGGCAGTCTCCATCAACTGTTTCACCTTCTGACCCAAGTACCATCCCTAAGCTCAGGGCACTTGCCCTCAATTACCTTGTGCTGCACATGTTAGAAGCCAACTATCTCTGTTGAGTGAGCCAGCAAGTGAAGTGAGGAAAGATGAATATGTGCATAAGAAAGTACAATCCTAAGGTTGTAATGGCCTGAAAGCGCAAGTTTCAGTTAGTGGAACCTCGGCCAACATCCTGGAGCTCCTCCTGACGGACTTCACACAGGGAAAACATGACTCCTCTGCATCTTAAAGCACTGTTGCACTTGCAGGGTCCTGATGTTTTGCTCGTAAGGAGCACCACCCTGGGCTTCGGTAAGCAGGGCACCCTGCCAGCACAGACACTGACGGAGCTGAGCTGCACTTCTGCTCCCAGCTCCGTGGCAGCCCCACCTCACAGCTCCGCAAGCACCCCCTCGTTGCCGCTGGACCTCGCTCGGGCCCCCATCAGCGCAGTGCTCCTCGATCTCCTCATTCAGCAGCTTCCCACTGAAGCTGCCCAGGGAGGGATCTGCCATGGGAAGTGAATGAGGAGAAAAACCTGAGTGGCACTCGTGCTGTTGTGCACTTACTCACTCTATCTCTCCCCCACACGAGCACACATCAAGAGCATCTCTCTCTGAAACCCTTTTCCAGGCTGTCAGGCTGTACCTTTATCAGCCCAGAAGTGCTGCTCTGCACTGTTGACCTCTGTCACAGCAACATTATGATGAATATAGCAATTTGTTTTCTTGGCAGAGTTTCTGTGTGATACAGTAGATAAATTACATCAATCAAACAATCCACCCATCCCAAATGGATAATAAAAAACTGTAAGGACTGATGTATTGAACCAGGACAGAGGTCCACCTAGTTCATTAGTCTTTCCCTGAGTGGCTGACACAAGGTGCTTGGGAAGCATGGGGTGATTCTTCCCCAGTTCACCCCCCATTCCTTAGAGCTCTGCAACTAACTGACTTGCTGAGAGGTGACATCTTTCTTTTCACAGCCCTTGAAGTGTTTTTCTTCCATGAATGTAATTGCTTTTGCTTCCATGAATGTAATTCTTCCATGAATGCATAAAATTTTGAAGTCTGTAACACCCTCCGGAAGTGTTCTGAAGCTTTCTGCTTTGGAGGCTTGCCTTATTTCCATTTTTATCTTAACCTTACTAACCTTATTTTATTAAATGAAAGCCTGATGTTTTTATTACTTTCTGACTAGTGAGTTGTGGTGGCTAATTTAAGGAAGGTAAAGAAGGTACCAGGGATTTTAACCGGCAAATAAGTATTAAAAAAGGTGTAAACACCCATGATGCACAAAAATCTTGTGTAGAAATAAGAAAAAAAATGAAGAGAAGAAAATGAGGAGAATTCTGTTTAGCTTGTGAAGAAAAATGCTGTCCAACAGTGCAATGTATTCCTATCTGAAATATCTAGTAAGAGATTGGTTGTGTCTAAAAATGGGCTGAACCAGAACCCTTAGGGAAGACTGGGTGAGGATACTTCTGCATTGGCATTAAATAGCTACTAGATGCTTTCTCTCTCTGCAGTGAGCTCCTTTACGTTCTTCCATACATGGGAACCAAACTGCACATCTCATGTTTGTGTCCCTGCTCTTTGTGCTTTGGCATCTGATCTAGTTTGGGTTTTGTTCCATCAGTTTCATATTAGGGTTATAAATGGATCACACAATGTTTTTTATCTAATCATCATTATTTATTAGAGGAGGAAATTTAAAATCCATTTATTGCTTGTCCATTTAATCTCCTTTTATCTAATAAAGATACAGCTAGTTTAGGAAATAGTAGCAGAACTATTCTCTGGTCAATACCTGCAGAGCATTAGCTCAATTGGCTCCAGGTGCCTCTCATCACAGTCAGGCAATTGTCCTTCCTTGTGTCCCCTGGTCCTTCTAGCAACTGGACACACACCTGGCAGTGGTATGGAAGCAATTTTTTCAGGGCTTTTTGTGCTGTAGGATTTTGCATCTCCTCCATGCTCTCTAAGGACACACAAAAAAAATGCAAGAGTAAATAGTCAGGCTTTGCATCTGTGTGGATTTACTGCTTATTAAACACCAGCATTTCTGGACATCAGATGCCCAGACTGGAAATCTAAATAAGTTGGTAAAAATAAACAGGGCAGACAGAACTCAGTGCATTAGGTCTAATCCCAACGATAGCGTGGCGTGGCCTCATTTCACACTGGGAACTGGCAGAGGTAGTAGATAAGGAGACAGTGGTGACAGATGCCAGTTGGCACCAGAGGAGGAAGCCTGGGTTTATAGCCCACACTGCAAGTTAATAATGGCCACAAAAGAGGACACACAGACCAAATTGTATGCTCTGGTGAAAAAGCCAGTCCTGACAAATGAAAGCTGGGGTTTTGTGGGCTCCAGTGTAATGATCGTGCTGAACAGAATACATGTGCTGCTGCGGAGGCAATTGCCAAAAAACCGTTTCAAGATTCCTTTAAATTTTCTCTTCCTTAAAAAAATCACATAAAATAGAGCTGAAAAAAAAATATTAACTTTCTGACTGACTGTGGCTTATGAGTGCAACTTTTCAGTCCATTATAGCAAAGAATGGTAACAGAACAGAAAACTGTGTTGGGATTCATCAGCTACAGACTGTCTTTTTTAAATTACTGAACCTCTACTCACATAACATTATACTTGCTTTAAGAAGTGGCGTGCTTACAAATAACTGACTAGGAGAGATTAAATGTCAATATATATCTGTTCTTTTTTTTTTTTCAGAGTAAACAGGGAAATTTTCAAAGTTTTAATTCCTTATCTGAACGAGTGAGGTGCCCTATGGGGCAGATTCCTTCACTGCTGCTGCTGTGTGAGGCTGTGCCTCTCAGTCACATCACAATGTAATGTGGGCTGAAGTCTAGTATGGAGTTTACTTGGAAATAAATGCTTGGAAGTGAGACGTGGGACACAGGGTGTGGAACTAACTGTGACAAGCTATTACTAAAAGCAACACAATGGGGATCTTTCAAAGATATAAAAGCATATATCTAAATGATTTGGGGTGAGATGTTGAGCAAATTGTTTCATCTTCTTACGATGGTTCAAAATGAAGATAATTATACTTACCCTGTTGAATAAACTAATTAGAGACCTAAACATAGAAGCACAGTATGTTCCTAATGTGATTATCCTCAGCTCAAGGAAGAAAGCGTATCAGAGAGATAACTGGAAAGGGAAACAAAAGGAATGTCAGCCCTTGGTCTGGTGCCAAAGTGGCAGAAATGCCTCTATGGCATTTAGATAAGGACTGCCACAAGGAGTTCATCAGGCACCTTCACAGCTCTCTTCCTCCTTCATCAGCATTGACTCGTATACCAGTGGTTGTTAAGGTGCCAGTAAACTAAACAGAAATGGCATCCTCTTCATTCAACCACGTGCTAACTCTAGGATCAGTCAAACAACGTCATTGTTTTGTCTTCTGATCTTCAATGGGCAGCATGTGCTCCTGTGAAGACAGTCTGTCACTGACGTCAGACATAAGATGGGAGGGGGATATTCAATATATTTGGTAAGTCCAAGGAGGAGGTGGGAAGAAAGCAGAAGGTGAAGTCAATGGTTTGTTTTTTTAATAGCCTTCAAAATACAATACACTGTTGATACAGTGAGGAGTCTGTGCTGAGTGAATATGTTGATACCTAACTATTGTCTACATTTGACACTGATTAGGCATCTGATCCACATCTAACAGGGACAATCAGTGCCCTTCAGGTACTGAAAACTGAACATAGCCCAGGAAGACCTCATAGTAGAGCTCAGATAGAAAAGCAGGGATCAAAAGAAAGCCAAACCTTTTTGCAACACAATACCCTCCATGTTACTCTTGCTTTCATTGCTCCAGATTGAAAGAGGTTTAAACAAAGCCTTTATTATTTCTCCATATAGAACGCAGCATGCTAACCTCAAAAGCCAGAAAAGGAGAGTAACTCCTAATTTGGCTTTGACTGGCCTAATCTCATTCCCTTTCTGACACATTACATTTAGATATGAAATACTGGAAGGTAAAGTTTTGGAAAGCATTACAGTACAGCTGTGCTGGTAGCCCCTGTCAGTAAAATGGTTCTGATAAGTTCCTAGGTTTTTGTTAGCATGGCAGAATTTCAGCTCTCCTCACTGCTTTAGTGAAATAAATTATTTGGGCATTTCTGTATTGTATAACTGGCTCTAGAACCAAGTCTTTAGTCAATAAAAATTCATCTGCTGCAAACCATATTATCAGCTGGCAAAGTTCTGACAGCTATACAGGGCTTGGCTCAAGTAAACTGGGCTCTGTCCCACCAGCTCTTGGCTGCTAATACTATCTTTGCACTGTCATTTCAGCTGTCTCCAGAAAAGCAGAAAAACCTAAAAACCAGATTGTCTCCATCTCTGCTCACCCCTCAAAAGAATACCTTGAGGTCAGTTCCTTAATGATTCTTGCTTTTCATCAGAATACCTGAAAAAGTATCTTAACATTAAACCATTGCTTGAATCTTTTCTTTTGGTTCCAGGGTAAAAGTTATCCTGCAATGGGTTATGAGAAATAAATACAGTATTCTGGGCAGATTTTTCTGAGTGGTGATAAATACCCTTAGACTGCTAAATGCAAGACTGACCTATTTTCTTTTCTGCTTTCCAAAAATTCCATTGGTTTATTTTTTTTACAACAAGGTAGACAGAAGACTTGTTTTCAGAGGTTTCTTGGTAGCTAAAATTCCTTTCTTTTTATTTTATGTTTTATTAAAGGCACGCAATAATTCCTCTACAATGCACTACCTGTCAGGTTCAATTGCTTAATTAAGGTATTATGGTGAAGTCATTAGAGCTATAACAGTTTATATCAATTATCCATAGCCAGCTCACCATTAGTAATAAAATATTAGTATCTTATTTTGAAGTCTGGATGCTAGCTTTCTGCTAGGGGGAAGAAATAATAACCTGAGCATATAATTAAAAATGTTGGCTCCCTTTTACAGCCCAGAGTCAGTCTCATCTCAGTGTCCATGTATGTATTGTCCTTTCTTAACTACAACAGTAAACTGATCAAAAATAAACTAAGAAATAGGAAACTGTTCAGCAGTAAACTTCATAATGTGATGTATAACTGAATGTTGGTGAATTACAAATAGTGCACCCATATGATTGCCAAACGGTGTGATTTGAAAGGGATATAGATATCCACGCAAATCACAACATTTGGTAAATATTGTCCCAAGCTTGCTAATGGCTATATGGCTTTTTCTCTAGGATTGAAGCTAAGTTTGAAATGAGCAAAGGAAGAATGAAAAAGGTTCACATAAAAATTCTTGGTAGGCACATCATTAGTTAGATATTATAACAGGAATGATGCAGGTCATGTGCTCTTAAGAGCTCAAGGAAAAAGAACCTGAGCATTGAAACTAATAGTTCCATTCACCTGTGGGAGAGGTGTCCAAATCCAGAAAAAACCCCAGGAGTTAATGTCTTCCGTAATGGTCACATCTGATTCTCTGCCCACTGCAGTCATAGCACAAGGTATTCTCTCAACAAGTTGGAGCTGTTGTTTGGTAGCGAGTGGGGCTTTGGGATCAGAAAGAGAATATTCATCATTTGGGTGGATTTTACATATATTTAAAATCCTTATTAAAATTAAAATGAATAACAGTCTGTATAGGTAGCCATTGTCAATAATAAATCAGCTCTAACAAATTTGTTAGCTGACATAAAATGTTTCGGACAGCTTTTTGCGCCTCTTGTTTTACTCCAACTTCTTGTGCTTGCTATAAGGACTTTTACTGCTATAATATTTAGTTGATATAAATTACAGCCTCTTTGAATGAAAAAATCAAATTTTTATATATTTATTTTATATATATTTATATATAAATATAAAATTATACCAAGTATAACAAAATATTTCCTGAATGTTCTCTGAAAGCATAAACCAGGTGTCCATATTGTGCAATCAGCTGCTGGTTTTGTCTCTGTGCTGGTCTATATTCTACTTCTCTTGCTTCAGTTCATGAGTATAATTATTCAAAGAAAAAACCAAGTTGCTGGAAATGACAAGTCCATGTAGTTTTTCAACCATGAAGTCAGTGTTTTATGCTGCAGACCACTTCCAAGTCAAGAGCTGTCCACTCCTGTGAAGCGCTGTAGAGGAAAAGGGGCTACATAACTGAAAATGTCTTTTTAAAAAACCTACATTTTTAAAAACTACAAAGAAAAATTACTTGAGGTTTAAGATCCAGACATGATTGCAGAATTGTTTTTTAAGGTAGATTACATTCAGCAGATGCTAACTCCATGTGTTTCAGTGGAGCTGCACAAGGGATGACTGACTGGTAGCTTCTAGGCAGGACTGGGTCTGTCTTAATAAATGGCCAGGAGAAATAACCCTTTGCATTACATGCAAATGACGCTGGTGCTAGGTACAGTCTCACTGTAAACAAGAAACAATTGTAACACTGAGACCTTTTTGCAGGTTCCCTGTTCATTTCTGTCAATTTTAACATCAAGACAGCATATTTGTGCTCTAATTTAGACAACAGCTGATGCTGGGCAAGCCTGTGGCGCTTTATGCAGGAGGTGATGCTGCAATGACAGCATGACTCCAGCCTTCTTGTGAGCAAAGACTGTATATATCTATAAACGATGGATGCTGGAGGTGAATAGGAAAAATAGAGCCAGCTCTCCCTACATATTCAGAACTGAGGGAAATGCTTTTTTGTCTTCTCCCTGCAAAATGGAAGCCCAGTCTGAAAGATCTTCAGGTTCAATGCATTATAGTCAGGTGCTGTCAATCACTGACCTTATCACCTAATCAATACTCACTCAGGGGAGGTCTAGGCTGAGTATTAGGTAAAGATTCTTCCCCCAATGGGTGGTTGAGCACTAGAACAGGCTTCCCAGGGAAGCAGTCACAGCACCAAGCCTGACAGAGCTCAAGAAGTATTTGGACAATGCTCTCAGGCACACGGTGTGATCTGGGCTTGTCCTGTGCAGGGCCAGGATTTGGACTCGGACTCATAATCCTTGCAAGTCCCTTCCAACTCAGGATATTCTAGTGATTCTATGAACACATTTTTAACAAGGAACATATATTCAATGTTTCTCTTCAAATGCCAGTGTAAATCTTCTTCAGGCATAAAATACTGAGTTGGCTGAATTGAATAGAAGAAGGGTAGAGAAAATACCCATCCTTATTACTCAGTTTGATGATTTAACACACTTCAGCTTTTAAATTATTTAAGCAACTATACATTAATTTTTTAATCAGTCACCCTGAAGACTGCATAAAATAGTTGCTCTTAAGCATTAGAGAGAAAGAAAGTTTTTGTCCACATAGTGCAATGAAATTTTGTAAGAAGCTTCTGACTAACTCAGAGAGCAGCATTAACATTCCACTTCTCTATTCAATCTGCTCCTCATCTGTCATCGAACTGGCTGAGAAATGGTTTGAGGTTTGGAGCTGGTAAATGGCTGAAGGGAACTGGTGAAGCCTGAAGACAGCCGGGTCTGTTCAGCAACACGAGCCTGTAGTGAGCTCCTCTTGAGCTGGCTTTAATATCCCTGTGCAGCACAAAGACTGATGGAGTGGAAATTGAGGATGCAAACCTAACTTTTATAGGCAGCACTTGCTGAACAGAGTGGAAAGAGGTATTCCACATTTTAATATTGACAAATACAGTCAGAGAATGAAAAGTCATATTTGTACAGAAGGGAACAGCAGCTTTGTAAACACTAACCTTGAAAGTGGCTGCAAAGCAGCAGTTAGAGTGAACAGCAATTATAGTGAATAACATCCTCTTTTGTAGAAAGGCTGTGACTCAAATACCAAATATATCAATGGTGCATGAACTGGCATTATGATTGCCAGGCCACGACTGGAATAATGGGCTAAATACCTCTTCCAATCACACTCTAAGTATCTCACATTATGTGTCTAAGAAATGAAAAGCACAGATCTGTTGCACTGCTTGCAAATATTTGTCTGAATTATCCATGTATCCTAGGTTCTCCATCACTTAAAGACTACTAAACCAGATGTCTATATCAATAATTGCATTCTTTATGTGATGGACATGAAAGAAATGTGGGAATACAAATGCTGACTATTTGATTTGATAAAGTGCGTTACACTTTCCCCTTCAAATACTCAGTAGATTTCCTCTCTACTCACTGTATTTTATTTTTGTAGTTTAGTTATGTTCACTTTTACAATAATGTTTTGTTCTTTAAGTATATTATCCATGGATGATCTGCAGATTTCTTTGGTAATGACCTCAAACAAGTAAACTAGAATCTGAAATGATAGATACACAGCCATGTTAATAATTTACATGCCATTGTTTTTATTAAGAATAACCAAACTGATTAATACTTGCAGCACATGACAACGAAGTGTTCACAATACACAAAAGGAACCACTATAAAGTATTAATTATAGGCTCTCAGTAACAAAAATGCATAAGGAATGCTGATAGAGAATTGCAGGGGTGTGATAGAAAAGGGGAAGTTTACATCATATTAGAAAACCCATCAAAATATTTGTTAGATTTTATTTTGTGGATTGAATTTTTAGGGAGAAAGTCAATGGTTCATGGAACATAATTAAATCAATCAGTTAGTACATATTTTAGTTCTCATAATGGATGATGACTCTGCTCATACAACATAAAGCCTGTGTCATGAATGTGAGTTGTCTACACAGGACAGGGATTTGTGCTTGTTACTGCCTTCCAGCCATGGGATTTCACTGCTAAGCCCATTGCCATTACTGGTGCAAGGAGCTGAGACTCACCTGAAATCTGCCTCTTTCTACCAGCCCTCTGCCATGGATCCTTCCCAGGGGAGCATAACCACCTTTCCCTGCCAGCACTGGCTGCCATTCCATGTCAGCAGGTGATGTCTAGGCATTGCATTCATCGGACTCTCTTCCCAAGCCTCTAACTTCTTTTTCAAATCTCTGGCTGTAGTGGCCTCAAGATGATAGAGTCAAGCAATACTGCCCAAAGTTAACTTGAAGGTTACTCTATGGAACCACTAAGAAATGCCCATAGAATTTGAAATATTGATGTGAATTCTGTAAAATGATAAGGAAATAACTTTGTTCTCATGGAATGTGAAAGGAACAAATGGCACCAAAGTACTTATGTAACTTAAAAAACTCATCAGTGTTAGTGGACTTCTCTGTGTCACTGGAAGATAAAGCTAATTTTGACAAATAAATAGCAAAGGTTAACATAAAAGATTGAATTGTCAGTATTAAATAGCATTTACCTTCTGTATCTATTGTTACATTGCTATCCCCAGGGCATCTGTGATGATTCAAACAGACAACACCTAAACAAGCAGCTATGTTTTATAATCGTACCAGAAAAAAGAGCTAGTGTTAATATATACTTCTAAAGGGTTTCCACACAAACAAGACTTCCTTATTTAAAGAAAGGTAGAAGCTTTATTTATGTACATGAATAGTTGCACTGAATCTGGGAAGATTATTAATCTGCATTTAACTAACCCCTAATCCTCAGCCATATGGTGCCGAGTGTGAATGGAGATCCTGCTCACCAAGGTGCAGCAGAGCCTTGCAGTATTGACAGCCAAGTTACAATATTAATTGCATTTATGTAATATCTCTTGTCTAAGTACCTCCAAGCACTTTACGAATGTTAACTAACAAGAAGCCTGCCCATGCTCTTTTTGAAGTCAGTGGCAGCTTTCCAGTTGTCCTCAAAGGGAGCAGCACAGGCTCTGAGCCTCATAATAACGTTAAAGTAGGTTAAGGATCTCTGTGTTCACTGGAGAAGAGAGGGATAGTGGAGCTGAGGAACAGAACCCAAAGGGCTTTTCTCTAACTGTAAGGCTGCCTTTCTCTGGAAGAAACTGTAAAATAATTTATTGGTGAGACCACAAAATGAACCATAAAGAAGAGCTACTCATAAAGGCTTACACTATTGTTGCCTTAGAATGTGACCTTTTTCTTATTCCAATAACGACAACTGGAGACAAAGCTGGGCTTCCAGGGATATCCCTCTACAATTGCTGCAATGGCCTTGCAAAGAGCTGCTCCTTGGAAAGGCTTTCTTTTTCCTCCCTGAGGCATTCTCTACAGAGGTATACAGCATTTCTAGAAGTCTAGTTGCTTTGCTACTACATTTTCTGTGCCCATGAGTGACCTGTTTGCACACCAATGCTCTTGATTTCTTGAGCCACAGTAATTTTAGAAGGAATGAAGTCAGTAAATATCTGCACTTGCACTCTTCAGCACTTCCTGGTAGCTGTCCTCAGCACTGATTCCCATTTCAGCCAAGTGCTCTGGTATCTCATCTTCATTCAGATTCTCACAGGCAGCCAGTGGTGCCTCTTTTGTATCATATGCAAAGGTCTTTATGGAGGCATGAGGGTCATGGCTCTGCCAGAAGCTGCAGGCTTAACCATCCCTTTTGCAAAGATAAATAGCATTTAGTGAAATGGCACCATTTCAGCAGTAACTGGAATACAGTCATAAAGAGGATGTTATCAGAGACAATAAATGAAAGGGGAGGATTTCACAGCCTAATTCAATGCTGTTTCAAAACAAAAAGGCTCCAACAATGGATCCAAATGGAAGGAACCAGAAAATAGCCTGTAGTAATATTCTTCTAGTCTGCCTATATTTTAGAAGATTTAATTTTTTTTTTTTCTGGGGGGGGACCAGTGCTGCCAGGGAGCCTACAGCCTATTTCCAGGCAGCTCTCCATCAAACACCCATGTGACATCAAAAATGTATATGAAGGCACTGGAAGTTCCTGTGATGCCATGTGTGTAATGCTGTCCATGTGGCTCAGCAAGGAGAACTGCTGTAGCAGATTCCACCAATATAAATTAGATTATTTGGACCTTGCAGAAGACATCTTCACAGAAATTGTCCCTTTGGGAAGAAAGGCTCATAAGTGTTAAGCATCGTGTTATGATTCATCCACACAAGGAGATGTAAACGAGCACTTTTAGTGGGTACAGACAGGACCATCTTCCTGCCTTACCAGTCACATAATTCTTTTTTTTTAATATATTCTAAATGGCATCAGCTCTAGAGATAAAAGTTACTTATCTCTGCAACATAATCCCCCCTACCCCAATTTCTGGCCAAATTTGCTGCCTGCCTCCCAGTTTGCAGTCTGCTTACCATCCATCTTCATTGACTTTTCCCCCACACCACTGCGAGATTAGAACACCACGAGAAATTAAAGGCAGTGTATATAAATCATGTTTATTGTTGCCTCAGATACAGAAAGATAACAAGAATCAATAAAAAAGGAATGATGACTCACAGTTTTATTAGTATATTCAGTTTTTCAAGAGCTGAGTCTTCATAAAGAAAATGGTTTAATTGGGCCACTGAGATCCTGATGAATTCATATATTCCTGGCTATTTATCTTCTGAAACCTCAGTTTCTGCTTTTCCATAGCACTTAAAATCATGAGGGAAAGAACTTTACTACTCTCTGAGAACCTGACGAAGTTCTGAAAGCTAGAGAGATTTGTGAAGGAAGAATTCATAGTGGAAAATCTTAAAGCCAATCTGAATTACATGAGGCATGCATTGGACTTTATGCTTAGGACTCACCTGTCTCATGGGATGGAGCCAGTCACTTGGCTGGTCACAGGTTGTGATTTATGTCAGGTAGCACTAGAAAATAATGGCCTGGTTTTCAATTACATTTTACATCTGATTTTTAGCTGTACTTAGAAAGCAAAATTAGTAAAAGTTATTCTAAATGCAAAAGCAGCATTTTCTTCTTAAGTGTAGGAGAGCTCAGTAGATTCCTCTGGCTGTCTGACAGTGGTTTGAAAATGACTTAAAGTGGACTGAACAGCTGAAATGTCTCCAAATGTACAGCATTTATTTAATGCCAGCAAAGGAAGTGTACAGCTTTGTTAACTTGATCTCCATTCTTTCTGCTAAGGATCCATGAACATTGCCAATGGAAAAGAAAAAAATCTTGTAATGCCAGGCAGCACAAGTGAACACTGAATTCTGGGCTGTCAATCCAATCCAGCGTGCTGAGTGGCTAATTCAGAATAATGCAGAAATGTATGAACGGAATAGTTAAAGAAAACCTTTAAAACACACAGAGCAAAATAATGGCAAATGCACTTCACTGTAGTTAAATTGTTGTACTTACAGCAAATGACTTGTACTGATTACTTTAGGACTGGCAAGAACTGAAAAAAACAACACACAGATGACTTAAAATACTGGAAACAGCAACAATGCCAGGTGCCCTGTAAGGGTAGTTCCCAGCGCAGGGCCAGCAGTGGGAACGGGACTTTAAAGTAAATTTTGAGTTAAAGAAGCAGATGAAAGGAGGAAGTGTGCTCTTCAAATGAAAGCACACAGTAGGTGTCAAGATACCCAAGTTGATTTTTACTGACAGTAGAATAAACTACTGAGTTCCTGAAAAAACTTTGCAATGGGAGTTACAAGGGCAAATAATATGACAGAGCTTATAAACTGATTTGCTTAATTTATAGAAGGAAATATATTATGTGGTTGTCAAATAAAGCCAGAGACTGGCTATGCAGAGGTGACACTACTCCGGTGTTACTCTTACACTTTCTTCTTCAAATTTCCCATCTCAAAGCAGATGTAGTTCTTACATGAAGAGGTGTTGTGCCCAGCCTTCTCAATGACACAATCAGTGTAACTTGTCCCTTTCTGGAATCTGACAACCATAAAAAAGAAATAAAATGAGGAAATAAAAAACTTTCTGCCTTGTGTTTACAGTGTCCCACCCCATCAAACCCTTCCTGCCTGTACAGTCCTCAACCCTTGTCCTACACAGCCACTCCCCAGTTCCTTTAACTGGATTTTGGTTACATAGTGAGTCAACAGGCTTAGTAAATCAGCATAAAGCATGACACACTTTTATTACACACATGCATTACCAGCTTTGTTTCATGCTGAGTGCCTAAATTTATGCTTACTTACATTATCTTGGCACTATTATTCTAACTCTATCAATACTTGTAAAGGGCTATGGACTTGCTGTATAATAAGAAATGTACACGTACAATTAGTTGTAATTATTACTGTTTATCTTTAAACAAAAATGAGCATTTAAATCTGAATTCCTGAGTAATCTTGTGCTCAATCTAAAGTTCTGCTTCAGAGCACTGGAAAGAAGAGAAAAAAATAATACTAAGGACATTAATTTTATGGTAGTATAAAAAGTTCATAATTAGATCATACGTTAAATTAAGAAATCTCAGGCTTATCATTAGCGGGAAAAAAGGATGTAGTCACATAGTGAAAACGTGCTGGATGAATCAAGATGATGTGGCTACCTGGTTCCCCCCTGCTAGTTGCCCTCTCAGCCATTCCTTGAGAAGGACTCAGACTACTCCACAAGCTCAGGAGAGTGCCTGCCTTCCTGGGATGATGCAACAGCAACAACAATAAAGAAAGAAACAACAAACAAAGGAACAATAAATAAAGAAAATGTGTGTCCAATTTTGCTGTGTTTACAATCTTGTTTATGGGCAAAGAAAAGCATTCCTTATGAGGAAAGGCAAGAATTTATTGTTGGTATAATCCAGCCCTTGAGCACACACCAGGAAACCATGCCCAGCTGGGTTGGGTGCGAGTGCCTGCTCACGCCTCTGCCCAGAGCACCCGGCAAGCACCTCCATGCTCCTATATTCGCTCTGTGGCGTAAGGGCAGCCTGACTCGGGGTGCTCAGATTTCACTCCTACAGCTGCTTCAGCTGCTGGCCCCAGTTCATCCTGCTCATTTGCACCGTAGCTGCAGCAGAACCATGAGCTGCTGGGAGCTCAGCCAGTACATCCTTCACTCACCATCCCCAAATCTCCTGCTCTTTGGACAAACTTTCCCATTCTGCTGCTTTACTGAGGCAGTGTTGTACAACTCTGTGTTTGACCTACAGCCTCTCGTTACCGGCGGCTGCTCCAGGCTGTCAGCCCGAGTCATGCACGTTCCTGACATGCAGTCATCAGTAGGAAGAGTACAGTCAAATCCTGGTCGGATCCTGGCAGGGACATATGGGCCCCATGACTTCAGCTGATATATTAAGCACATTGCAGCAGTGCCATTTTGAGCGAGGGTGCACATAGCAATTTGAGGGGAGCATCAAGCATATGTCTCTAACCTACTGAAAGGCAATGGATCTGAATTGTGCCTGGACACACCCTGACCTCCAGTCTTTGCTGAGTAGAGCCCAATAAAGTGTTTATATTGTCTTCAGTACCGAACTTTCTGAAATCCTTTTTTTTCCAGGAGTCACTTTTTCAAAAGGACAGAAAAATGAGAGGAGAGTAGAAAGGCATTCCATGAAGTGTTACTACAACACAAACATGGCCATTTATCCTAACACCTGATCTGGAACAACTTCCTTAACAAACAGTTCCCCCACATGCTGGAGGAATTATTGGGGGACCTGATGCACTGGGAGAAATCCTTCCATGCTCTGAGTGACATTGTCAAAATATCAAGCACTGACTTTGCTTCTGTTTGAGGAATGTCTCTGTAAACAGGGAGGAGATTTCTGGACAGACAGTTACAATCTACAGTTAGAAATGGAAGAAACCAAGTAAGAGGTCTATGGCTGCTGCTTGCATGGATGACTGCCAATAGGAGGGGGTTTTATATACATAAACTGAACGATTGTATCATTTTGAATTTGTATAGTGTTGGGTTTTTTAAATTATGCAATAAAGCACGTCTCAGCAATTGCCACAAAAGGTCAATATATTTTAAAATACGCAATTATGTGTATAAATATTAAAATCACAAGAAGTCTGTTTTTGTCATGGTTGCAGAACCTGCAGACAAGTACAGTCAGGTCACATGGGAAATAGATTTCAGAAGAATCTGACGGCTTGTGCTGTGTTACTTGGTTTGAATGGTGTTTCCAGCCAGGTAAGGGACAGTGATCTACAAAGGAAATAATCTCATCCAGTTTTTTCCCCTAAAAGAAATTGCCTTGTATAGGTGGCCAATTTCTTCACAGTGAGACATCCTTGATGGACATGCTGTTTCAAACCCCGTGATAATGGCACAGCACCTTCCCCAACACTGTCTCAGTAGGGGCTGCAGAACTGTTAAGTCAACTGTCTCCTTAAATCTCTTTCTCCAAGGTTAATTTATATGGTGATATCTATTTTTATAGAAGCTTGTCCCCTAAGTGAAGATGCTTTGTGGTGTGTGGTAAATTCTGCAACCTGTACTTCATTAATAATAATTGTCATTATCATCTGTGTAAGGATAGTGCTCATGAATTAGTCTAAGGAAAAGCTTTAGCAAACTTAAATTTTGATTAACTTTTAAATTGTGAGGCTGCTTTAGTGGGTGACATCTGTTAACATGAAAAGTCACCAGAGGTCTGCTCTGCTGGTCTGTTTTAGGTACAAGTCCCAGCCAGTGCAGTAGCCAATGCTTTTTGGCAAGGGGTCCTTTGAACAGCCACAGTGGCAGACCTGTATCATGAGAGGTCCTGGTGATAAACTACATACAACTCACTTCTGCCCCCTCTGCTGCAGCAGATAAGCCATTCTTGTGGGAATGCTGGTTGGCAGGTATAATTCAAAAAGCAGTTACTTCAGAGAAGCAGTCTTCCAGATCCATATAAAAGTAATATGACAAATTTAAGGAAAAAGCATTCCAGGCAATGGATTTGGTCAAATAATAGTGCAATTTGTGTTCAAGCTTCTGTAGTTCAGAAAATTTCTCATTTTATTTACATATTATGTCTTCAGAGGGCTGTTCTAAAACTTTGCAGAGCCTGAAGAGAATGTTCAGGCCATGCTGTCCTTCGAGACTCCCTCTCTTCTCCATTCAGGCATTTCTAAGATATAAATATCACCAAGGGGTTTCCCAAGCTCTAAGAAAGTCAAACAGGCCCAAGGCTAACCTGCTAGTTATCTGTTTAGGCACATTAATACCAAAAGGCAAGCCACTTCCATAGGAATCTAGGAAGCTTATAAAAGGTGATTTAAACAAAGCAACAAATTACAAAAGCCACTTTCTCACAATACGATCTGTTGTCACTTTGATAAAATTTACCAGAAACCTCGGAGGTCTGCTGAGCTCAAAGGGGAAAAGATACAAAATAAAATTAAACCCTGTAATGTAAAAGTCATTAATTCTCACATTGAAAATACAGGTCTTGATTTGTGAAAAAGAATATTGAAGAGACTGGTTTTTCCCACTGCAAATACTGTAAAAACAGAGGAGCATGGTCATGACAGTGTGAGGCCAGGAGAAAATGCACCCCTTACCGACATTAAGAGGCTAAAAATCACAAAAATTATTGCAGGCATGGGAGAATTGGAAACCCTGTCACGGTTCTTGAAAGATAAATACTTTTGTGGATGGAGACCAGAAACACTTTGAGCATTGGCTCAGTGATGAAGGTCCATAAACACACAGAAACAAGAGCGTGTGCAAGCCCCAGCGCTGGCACTTTTGCCAGGCTCTGAGAAAAAAAGGCTCCTACAGACACAGGGACACATGAACCCCATCTCACAAGCTCCCCTCCAGTTTCAGAGGCAGGCATCCCAAACTCTTACGAAACTTTGGTCTGTTGCTTTTCAGAGAATGAAAAAGGCAAAGATGAGCATTTTATGACGTGCTTGTGTGACCTCACATAGTGGCCATAGTCCATGCCAAAAGAGGAAATGATCTGTGGGAAAAAAACCCCCTTAAATGCAGAAGAAGTTAAAATTCCTGCCCCAGTCCAAGCATTTCACAAGTTGAATTTTGGCTTGTTTGCATACATTACCACAGTTTTAAAGTACATTTACTTTTTCTTAGCAATCTGATGGAACTCCTTAAATATTTTCTCATACATTTTGGGAATTAATCTGTGACAGAATACCCTGGGCAGAAGAACAGTCACAGACAGTAGAAGCTTAAGCAAATATAGACCACACAGCATGGAAGAAATGAGGAGGACGTGTTGCAAGGTATTCTGCAACTTAACACTGTACATGGTTGTAGGCAACTACTTATTAAGATACCTGTAAAGGGCAGGGAATTAAAAAACTTCAGCATTAATTTCACTAGTGCCTCTTGTGTCAACATTGTTTAGGTGACAGTTTTATGACTGTGGAACTCTGTTACCTATGAACAACTAAGATTAAAATATTATGCACCTCCCATATTGCGCCAGGTTGCTTTCAGGCCACATCAGAAGCTGACAGACCGAGCTCTCCCTAAACTGTGACAGAGAACCGTACATGTGGCTGTAGGTTTTGGCTGTCCGAGAAGGTGTGGGCTCACTTGTTTCAGAACATGTTGAAGCAGAGGCTGCATCCAAATGGGTGCTTGTGAATGCTCCCCAACAGTCTCCTAATCCTGCGGGACAGAGGAACACCACTATTTGAGGATAACTTGGCTCTTTCAGATAGTGCAATTAAGGGAATATTTGTATCCTATAAATAGAACACTCTAAAAACTAAATAATATTTCAGGTGTGTTCCTGATGACATGGCTTAGCAATTGAGTCTAACAGTTTACTTCCAATGTTAGTCCAGGGTAGCCAGTGTCTACCATTTCTTGGCTAAGACACTAGAGATTTCAGGCAGATTTTCCTGCTCTGAAAAGCCTACAAAGTATTCAACATCTGTACTGCTTCCTTCCTTCCTGTTTTATCTCCTCCTCAGTCCTGTAATGCCTCTGTGCAGTGTCTGTGTGTTGTCATGAAAACATGACTTGCAGACATAAAGAAGATCCATGCTTTTGTTGCAGTTTTTTTGGTTTTTTTTCAAATTTACATTAGTAAGCAGGAAAGTCAGAATCTAGTTCAGTAAAGTGCAGGCTTTGGAGGATTAAAATAGCCTCTAGCTTTGGACTAATAAAAAAGCACAAATCACTTTCCAAGGGGAGAAGGTTGTTTTATTGGGCCCTGTAGGAAACCGGAAATGCTCCTCCCAGGAAAATACAGACCAAAGTTCCAAGCAGCACAGCATGCACATGGCTATTACAACTTTACAAAAGTTTCAGAAAGCAGGTGGGGATAACAAAAAAACCCCACAACCCAGCTTTGGACTTTCCAGTTTGCAGGACAAATCCAACTATCTACATGAGCAAGGGGGAGAATAATGCAATTAAACAGCACAGACTTTTCAGTGCCTTGTACACAAGCACATCTGTTAACAGGCTTTTTTGTGTCAGTTATAAAACACATACATAGTCTTCTGTAGTGCTCCAAAATTTAAAAACAAAATTCTGGCATTTTTTTAGGATCTATGGTGGAATTGTATACATTAGATATTTACCTCAAATATTGGATTGATTAATATTTTTTATGATACGTGATACAACTTACATACCTGTGTGAAGCCTCAACAATTATTTTCTTGGCATTTCTCTCCTTCTACTGTAAATTTTTTGAGCAGGAACCACGCCTTTTTATTTATTTATGTAGAACCATCATGCTGGAGACCCTGCTACTCTTCCATAACATGGTTTAAAGAAAGAGGCTGATAAGGAAGCAGATGGCTGAGAAATAGATGTCCAGTCTTTGTCTTCTTTCCCAAACACACAAGCAGTAACACTCATCTGTTACTGAAAAACAAGGAGGGAAAGCCTTGCAGCTGTTCTGGACACACTAACTGCATGTTGGCCAAAAAGAAACTATTGGAGCCTATGATGAAAGGAAAGCGAAGTTGTTGAATCTTTGCTGAAGTCCACACAGCTGACAATGTGGATCCAAGAGAAATGTCTCAAGTTTGAAGAATGGCTGTAGAATCTCTTATCCAAGGGAGAACCTGAAGCTTAAGTGTGGTGTCTCCAGGTATGTGACATGCCATTCCCCACAAGGAGATGGGGGGTGAAATAAAGAACACAGGAAAAGAAAGAAGGAAAAAAAAAAAGAAAAAAAGGGGAAAGAACTTAATCCAGAGTAGGTATAACTGCAGCTAAGAATAAACTGCAGGAAAAGGAGTGATTTACCTGAGTGCCGTACCTGGCACTATCCAAAACCTGCCACCAGCCGAAACAACTCCAAGATCCAGAAAATATATGGGAGCTACTAAACAAAGATTCAATAAAATGGTGGAAAGAAGCATTTTATGCTGCTTCCCCTTTATTTAATGACATTGTTGCACATATACATAAAAGCCACAACTTGCCATTTCTTGGAGTTGGAAGTTGACTTGAGTCCTTCAAAAACATATTAAAAATAGAAATCTCTGCATGGTTGAATAATAGGGTTTCCCAGCAGGCTTCTTTAATTAAAAGATTTCAACAGACATTGAGAAGGACTTTAAATTACTTTTTCATTCAAAGGTCTCTCTACAATTAAAAATCCCAATCTGCATGGCATCTATTAGCAAATTAGTACAGAATGTCAAAAGGAACAGTTTAAGTCTGCTCTGCAAGCACTTGTCTGTTTACACATACTGCACTCCTGATGTACACAAATCCTGTGTTCTTGAATAGAAACTCCTAGCCAACAATTTATCGAGGCTTTACCTTGCTCCTTATGCTCTTATGCTCCATTTGTAAATGACAGAATTTACCTCAAACCTTTCTGAGTAGCCTGATTTGACAGACTCACAGAAGAACAATAGTTGAATCATAAAGGGACATCGTCAGAATGTTGAGTTCAGGCCCTACCCTGCTCAAAGTTTAGTCAACTACAGCAGGTTGCGCAGGACCTTATCCAGTTGGACTTCCAAGGCTGACGACTCCACAACCACTCTGGGATACCTGTTTCAGCATCTGACCACCCTCTTCGTAAAGAAGTTATTTCTTATATTTAAGTGGAATTTGCTGTCTTTCAATTTGTGCCTATTGCCAATTGTCCTTTCTGGGCAGCAGTGAAAAGATGCTGGTTCTGTGGTCTTCTACTACCTTAACCCCTTCTGGTATTTACACACATTGATAAGACATACTGAGCCTTCTTTCCTCCAGGTTAACAATTCCAACTCTCTCAGCCTCTCCTTGTATGACACATCCTCCATTCTCCTCATCATCTTTATGACCTTTCACTGAACTTTCTCCACTATGGGCATGTATTTCTCATGCTGGGGATCCCAGAACTGGACACAGGTATCAAGGTGTGGTCTCACCAGTGCCTCACTACAGAGAAAGAATAACTTCCCTTGACCCTACTGGCAATGCCTGGATGTTTTTGGCTGCCTTTTCTACAACTGCACATTGCTGGTTCACAGTCAACATTTTGCCCAGCAGGAGCCCTGGATTCTTTTCTGCAAAGCTGTTTTCCAGGCTCCAATGTGTACTAGTATATAGGGTTAAACCTTACCTGCTAGAGGACTTGGCATTTCCCTTTAATGAATTTTATGAGGTTCAAGAACAAGAGTTGGCCCATTTCTTGAGCCTGTCAATGTCCTTCTGAATGTCAGCACATGCATCTGGTTTCAACCACTCCTCTCAATCTTGTATTGTGTGGAAACTTGCTGTGGGTTCACTCTGACAGCACCACCCAGCACAGGCCCTGGTATCAATCCCCGTGGTACTTTATTAGTGACTGACCTCCAGCTGGACTTTGTGCCCAGCAGTTCATTCAGTTTTCAGTCCACCTCAGTGTTCACTTATCTAGTCTGCACTTTGTCAGTTTGTCTGTATGGACACAGCATTGAAAACCTTGCTAAAGCCAAGATAAACAACATGCACCACTTTCCTCTCATCCACAAAGCCAGCTCTTCCATCACAAAAGGCCATCAGATTGCTCAGGCAAAGTTTCCTCCATTTACATCCATATTGACAACTCCTAATCATCCTGTCCATGATATATTTGAAAATAATTTTCTTGAGAATTTGCTGTATTACCCTCTCCCAGGGGTTTAGGTGACACTGACAGGCTTGTAGTTCCCTGCATTCTTCTTCTTGCCCTTCTGGAATACAGGATGGGTATTTGCTTTCTTACAGGCCCCAGGAACCTCCTCTGATTTCCACAACCTTTCAGATACAATTGAGAGCAGCCCTCCATGCATGGTTGAATCCCACCAAATCCTACTGACTTGTGTACGCTCTATTTATTTAAACATTTCCTAACTCAATCCTCCTCTACTGAGGTTAAGTCTGCAGAGCTCCAGACTTTTCCACTGATCTCCATGGCCTAGGATACCTGAAAGCAAATCTTACCAGTAAAAACCAAGGCAAGTAATTTAGTTCTGTGGTATGAATAATTCAGTTTTATTTAGCTGTAATATTTTTGTATCTGTATTAGAAGTAGCAAAGGAATGCAGGCAATGACTGAGGCCAGCCTCCTGAGCATCCTGTACCTGAACAATATCTGTTTAAAACTACTGTTCTTAGTGGTGAACATGGACCCTGAAAGATGAAAAACTGCTATAAGTAGCTGAGGGCACTTTCCTGCAGAATCATACTGTGATATTGGCAACATAAATCAAGTCTAGGGAAAGAAATAAGAATGATAAATCTCTCACAATACTGGAACAATATTTTAATTATCATAAAAAAGCCAAATCCCTCCTTGTGAAAAGAATATGAGGAAAGCATTCTTTTTTCAAAATCCATAACTTTTATACCTAAATACTGCAGATAATGCAAGAATAAAAGTAATCATCATCATGCCTTCGAGAACTGAATTTTGAAGTTTCTGATCAAATTCCTGTTATTGTATTGTTAAGGAAGTGGCCTTGTTCACTGAGCTGAAGCAACACTGGAAGAGCTTCCTGTTTAAAGCAGCAGGGGATGCAGCCCTGAGAACATCAATCACACAGTTCATTATATTAACTTGACTGGAGCATTGCAGGAACAGGGCTCCAGTCAGCTTCAAGGGTCCCCTGCAGTGCTATACATGGCAAGATCCTGCAGTTAGTGTTTCTTCACTGTGACACAATAACTCTCCAACTGAAATGGGAAGAGATGGAACAACTTTACAGCACTAGGGAATTGATCAGCAGTTTAGCTTTAGCATCCTGTCTCTCCCTAATATCTTTCAAAAAGGTGCAAAAATTTCAGAAGTCAATTACATAATAACCTACACATAAGTTTCTTTGACAGAGCAGTAATTGCTTAGCTTAGTAACTAAAAGTCCAAGGCTTAAAGATTTATATCCTTTGTGATTTTAAATTCTCTGTACTGTAGCTCTTATTTTTTAAAATACATTTAAGAAGGCTTTTCTGTTCTGGTAGTGATTTCCAAAGAATAACTACATACTTTTAAATTTGTTGTCTGTTCTACATTCTTTCACAAAACTTCTAGACAAGGAGATACAGCAGTTCTATAAAATCTTTAATAGTCAATTCTTTATTAAAAGTAAATGTAATCATAATTGGTCAATAAAAATGCTAAAACTAGGAGCAGGATCATCAAAAAAGCAGCAATGTCAGACAGATTTGCTGTCTACAACAAAGATCTGTGGACAAAACATCATGAAATGGACTATTCTGACCTGCATAGCAGTTGATGTTATGAAAAGATTTTGTTATATGCAGACAAAAATCCTGATTTTCAGAGAAGTGATGAAGGTGCTACCAACTTGAAGAAAGAGGTGGAACACTGCCTTTTCATTCAGGCTGTTTAATCATTCATGCCCCTAAATACTCACCCCTTGATTAAAGTACAGTTTAGAAACATTAAATTTACTTTCATCATAAACACCTATCTCAAAAACCATGGAGGAGATAATAAGCAAATCCTGCTTTTACACACAATGTAAAGGGTGAAAAGAATGAAGCACAGCAGGATAAAGATATCTAATGATTTGATGATGATTTAAGTGAATTATCAAGGAAAAAGAAAAGAATTTATATATACCAATGAGTATATTCAATTTAATAAAACACTTCTTCAGTTTCCTAGATAGGTTTTCTGGAAAATAAATTTATATCCTAAAGTGTTTCAGGTAAACATAGTGCAATTTTAGGAAGAGTGCTCCTTGACTGAATGGTTGAACTTTATGCAAATGGCTTCACTTATGCAAGTAACACCACTTATATAAATGGAACACATATCTGAGCTTGTATATGACTTGAAATAACCCTCATAAACCTCAACAAAGATACAAGTATGTATCTTTGACTACTTGTCTTGGTTTGAAAGACAGGTGTCTGCTAAGGAAGGCAGGAGTCTCCCTTGAAATGAAAAAAAATGCAACCCCCTTCCCTCCAAATTATCATAATTTTGAAATTAAGGGGCTTTTAGGCAAAGATATGAGGAATAAGAATAACAGTTCTTTACTGTTATATATCTATATGTGTATAACCAGTCAAACAAACAACAATAACTACGGCAGTAACAGCAGACAGAACCACAAACCCAGTGCCAGCCTCCCTCGGCTGTCGGGCCCTTTCCCCTCGGGTGCAGTTCCGCTCGCAGCCGGCAGGGGCGCTGGCGGCTCCCGGTGAGCAGGGCAGGTGCGATGGTTCCCCCGCGGCTGCAGGGGGCGCTCCGGAGCGAGCTCGGGGAGCACGCGGCACTGGTGCCCTGGGATCCGGGAAGGGATGGGACAAAGGAGCTTCACAAACCCCTGGGCAGCCGATCCCGGTGTCCGGCCGGACCCTCAGGAACAGCAGGCTGGAACGGCAGGGACGAGCACAAATCCCGGGTGGCAGACGAGATGTATTGAACTGCGGAGCTGCAGCGGGAACCCCGGAGGTCTGGGCAGGCAGGGCGTGCGGGGCTACAGAGTAGCGAGGGCTCAAAGCAATGGCGGGGGCAGGGCAAGGCGGGCTTGGGAATCCCAGGGTTTCTCTTGTAGAAGGAAGGCAGCTGAAAAGCAGAAGCCTGCCATGCTGACGAATTCCTTCCAGCCTCTCTCTCCGTCCGAACGCCGGGAACTAACAGCCCACAAGCCCAGGTGAAAGAGAGTACTACAGTTGGACCCCTCCCTCTGTGGCCAGGTCTTTTGTTTTTCTTAAGCACCCAGTAATTTGTCCCCCTGGCAACGTGTATGGAGAAAATTCTTTAAGAGAAAAAGAAAACACAAGAACTCCTAAAACCCCAACGCTACTCTTCCCAGAACTTACTTTACTTACTAAAGTCTTGGGCATGTTGTTCGGAGGACTAAGCTATTATGACTTACCTCACAAATTTGTATTTGGAGAATGGCTCATGCTCCATATCCCCTTATGCTTGCAGATGGACACTCAGCAGACAGCAAGCTAAGATACAATGAACAAAATTAAACTTTAGTGGAGTATTTCTGTGTTCAGTGGCTGACAGTGTGAGGCTCTTGGTCCACTTCCTCTCAGGTCTGTAGATCTCTGAGCTCACCAGCCTGTCCTGCTGCTCTGAACAGTGAAGGCTCAACCAGTAGGCCAGACAGCAACAGCTTCTCGCTTGTTGTACAAAGCAAGAGAAAGGCACTGGTGAAGCAGGTGAGTCCCAGAACAATAGCAAAAACATCCAGTGACCCAGTGACGAGCTCAATTGCACCGGGCTGTTTCTGGCTGCAGCAGACAGGTTGAAGATCCCGAGTGCCTACCTTCCATTCATCATGCCACTCAACCTGGTTCTGCCACACACCACCAGTTCTGATGACTAAGAAGTCTGTCATAACCTAGTGGCTGTCAAAGAGGAGGCACCTCAAGCTGTGCTGACTGATGTTGTTGGAGTCAGAAGCAGCAAGGGAGGAATTTTAAGAGCAGGAGTCCCAATAGTATGTGGAGAAGAAGATAATAGGAATGATGCAAGAAGTGGGAATGAAGTGTTGTACATCCAACCTTATCCTTTCTAGCGCTGATCTGTGCAATTGTAATAAAGCATTTAAAATGAATGGAAGACAATGAAACTAATAAGGTGCATGAACACTAAAGATGTCTTATGACAAAAACTTACAAAATGTTTCAAAAATAGGAGGATAATTTAAACTCAAATGAACACACAAGACTAACACCAGAAACTCCTGAAGGAAAATTTCCTCCTCCTTCCTGAATAGAAATATGATAAGATTGAACATGATAATGCCTAAGAACAGGGAGAACCACCCCAAACTAAGTACCAATGACCATACGGACTGAGAAAGCTATTTAGTGCGAGCCAGTCCTGGGATACAGAAAAAGAAAAAGCCATAGTTCTCCCTTTCTCACCTTTAAGTTAACTGTGAACTTGAAGTATCCAAAAGGAAAACTTACTTGGTTGTTGGGGTCCCTCCCCTGCCATGTATCCCTGGGAGAGGGGCCCTGAGGGCACAGACACGGGGTTTCCCTGCCCCTGCTCAGCCTCGTTCCCATGGGTTGGTTTGTGTTCCCTGCGCGGGCAGAAGGACCCTTGGTCCCATGACTGGAACAGTTCCTGGGCAGAGCTCCGGCCATGCGGCTGGAGAAATAAACATCTCTCTGAAACAGCTATCAAGAATCTGTCTGTCCATATATATTTCCTTTCCACGGGACTCCTGGTTTGATATATGCGTGTTGCAGGATCCCCACTGCAACACTTGGTAAGCCTAATTTTAAATTGCATTTTTGTTACTTACTTTGCATCCCCTCCTACAGTTCAACCTTTGCTCTTAAAGTAAACTCATTTTATTCTGGAAGCTTATCTTGGCATTAAAAGCAACTCTAAAGCAACTTTGGGATAAATAAGGCCCATTATTATTTGAAAAACAATTAATCCAAATAAACAAGAATCTTAGTCCTATCTTGTTACACTCACCTAGGGCAAGTGGGAGGAACCTTGGGAACTGAGCTCTCTAAGTAGCAAGGATCAGTTTGAGAACTTGTAATATCTGATATCAAGGAAAGTCAGGTCTCCCCTTTCAGCTAAGGAGACACAATACACAGACAGCCCAGAAACCTGAGAAACTTGTAAAAGCTGTTATTTCCATGCCCTGCTGTTACAGTACGACAGGAAATAAAACGAAATTATATATTCACTGCACACTTATTTACATACATTTCATCTGAATATGGGTTTTTTTAACCCATATTAGTTAAATCAATGAAAAAGGTAGACTTGCCAGTTCTTTACTACTATTTTATAGTAGTGGGTTCCTTGCAAGGTTATCACCAGCCTCTCCCATCCACTGTATCTCCCACAGTCTATAATAAATATTTAATTAAGCTCAAAACAACTGTTCTTAAACTCATAACCAAGCTTTGAAGTTCATTGCTTTTATTTCAGTTCTGAAAAAAGGGCTTCTGTTCCCTAAACTTTCCAATTATCAGTGACAACAAAACCCCAACTGCCTGTGGCACTGGTTATTACATTTTGAAACACTGTCAGTTTGGACTGTTTCTCCATAAAGAATTTTTTGAGTAGAATTTGCTTTTAAAAGGTAACCTATTTATCAGAGTAACTTCTTGTTGCAGTCAGTTGGCTTGACCTTGTCATGAAAGCAGGAAGTTCCTTTATAAGGAAATTACAACTTCCAAGATCTGGACATAAGAGTTGGTATTTACAGCTGAACAATAAGCTTTAGTCAGCTTTCACTCATCCTTCTTTAGAAGCTCTGCCCGATTTTGTTAACAGACTTTGTGCTATAATTAAAAACCAAAATGGTCTGAGCTGAACATGACTTTTTTTCAAGAGACACTGATACATTTCTCCATAAGAGAATTTCCAGGATGTATGCACTTAGAAGAAAAAAAGTTGATCTAAATCAATTTTATGATTGAAACTGATTGCTGCGTTAATAACAGAGAAGGTTGTTCACTCTCAGAACAGCTCTAAGACTAAAATAAGTAAAAAATCTGAAACCAAAGCATTCTGCTAAAAGAGCCAAAGGGAGACTTTATCTATCTTGTATCTAAACTGTGGAAAGGTATTTATATCTTCCCTCATAAGTAGAGAGAGAGACAAACAAATGTTACTTGAACTAGCAATCAACAGTATCATCATGAAGAATTCCTACAAATGTTAAGGAATTGCACTGAGCACTAAATTACTAAAATAGCAGAAATGGCTTATTAAAGGTTATATTAATTCAGAAAACAGCTGATGCATGTGAGGCTTACTGTGCTGTGCAGAATATTTGAAGATATAGCAAAATGCTGCTTTGCAGGAAGGGTGAGACAAAAATACAAATAACTAAATTTCAATAGTAGATTTTAAAATTAAAAGTATTTCCATTTGACTGGCATCAACCTTTGCAGAAACATTCTTCTCTTTGGAAAGAAGTCTCAAATATTTCAGGCTAAGCAAGCCACATAGGAAAATCTTAAAATAAGACTTTACTGTGGAAAAGTGGTCAACTCTCTAACACTGAAACTCATTTTCCTTTTCATTTATTTTGCTAAAAGGAGTTTCAGTAATTGTTCCTATTTTCTGACTGTGAATGTGTTCCTAGAATGGCCTTATTAAACAGAGGAACAAGAACTGTACACAATGGTGCATCTAGTAACTTTATCCCTTCCTGTCCTCTGCCACAAAATACTTCTCATTTTGTTATTTTATTGTAGAGTGTCATATGGGAAGACTGGTATTGTTAGCACCTGAGTATCCTAAATTATTATTCAAATAAACAAAGTTGATGGGAAGCCTGTAGTGTTTGTTACTTCATTCTGACAGACTGAGGAATCTCTGTAGGGCTGAGATGCCTTTGTGATTATTTTTGTACCCAAGAACTATAAGTATTTATGGGACCATAAAAACGTAATCAGAAGTAGAACATCAGAAGTTGTTTGTGGTATGCCAAGCCACTCTCCTGGAATTACTTAAATCACCACACCCTCCTGCATTTTGCCTGACAGCCTTTGGTGGAAAGAATTTCCTTGTGGAAGTACCACTTCTTGTTCTCTCACATGAAAATATTTAGAACAGTGAGAATGTAAGTCATGTTTATTGAAAACTGTCCGATTCCCATGAAATTTTACAGATTCACTACTCTCAGTACATCAGCTTCTGTGTATCACTCACCAGCCTTCTTTTTCACAGCATCATTTACCTTTCAGGACCAACTGCATTGTCACTGTGTCAATGTGATGCAGAACACTACCTGCCACCAGAAATTGTTTCACCTTCCCACACTCAGTATTCTCATACAGGCAGGAAGTTCTCTGAAAACATCTGTAATAAAACCTTCTTTCAAAGAAAAAAAATAGGAAAAGCAGAAGACCTAGTTTTACTGCAATGCCAGTGACAGCTCCTACCATACATTTATATAGCAAACATCAAAGACAAGCTACATTTTCTCTGTCAGGAATTGCTTATTTTCCTGTTACTTTCTTCTTGAGCAACATTTGCACACCTCACTTTTAATTGAAAACTTAGATTTTCAGCTCTGTGGAGCAGGACACCTTTTGTTCTTCCATGTAACCAATCTCCCCCACAAAGGCTGGGTTTCTACAAAGAGACTATTATTCTGTAACTGTTATCAAGATGTATTTCCGTAATGTTGTGTTCCCCAACACATGCCTTCCTAAATAAGAGCACAAGTAAATCTCAAAACACATTTCTCCACTGAAAACTTGCAAAAGACATAATTATGTAACTTAATGACAAAGGTGCAAACTATTTATAATACTACTGTGATACATAGTATAGATGTATCTTTCACAGATGAACTCCTAGGAACCTAGGAATCATCCAGGAAAGAATATTTTTGCTATTTTCTGAGCATTGCAAGAACATATATGCTGACAAAAGAATAAAACTTACCAGAAAAATAAAAGTTTGTGTTTTAAATCCAAGCAACATTTATGCTGGGCTATCATGAGTTTGTTCTCAGGCATTTTGTTAATTGGAAGTAAGGAGTTCATTCATCAGGTCAATTATTTGCTGCAAGTATTTCATCAAAGTGTCAGTGATGGCACCTCCATGGATTTATACAGATACACCAGAATAATTTCTTGTGATTAGACTGATTCAGAATTAGCTATCAGCCTGTTCTAAAGCAGCTCTTTTGTGGCTTCATTCGAGAATGTTTAGGTTAAGATTTCCAAAGATTTCTGTGTGTAGGTATGTATCTTCTTAACAAAAGAAAATCAGATAAAGTGAGCCGAGTCTTCATATACATATATACATATGTATAGTGTAATGCAAACTGCATGAAGCCTAATGATACTGCACTCCTATAGTCACACATACATATATAATTTGCAGGTTTAGATATAAGAAACTGATTCAGAATTAATTGGGAAAAGTTCGGAGTTTTTTTTCCCCTTTCTGAAAGCAGATCTTTTTGCTTTACTACAAGAACATTATGCTATTGCTTCAGCAGCTGCAGATGCTACCACAATTGTAATTGCCTGTCATGCAGTGAAGAAATCTAATTAAAATCACTTATTTGCACCTATTAACCAGTCTCTTTAAATTCAGACAAAAGACCTTACCGCAAGCTAAAACATAAGTACAGAGTGCAGTCCGCAATTCAGTAAGAGAAAACACGTGTGTTTTCAGATAATTACACTTACCTCCATTTTCCTCCTATTAGCAATTAGCATTAACCATGAACTTAAATGGCTATGTAAATCACTACACCTGGCCACTACTCCAGACACACTGAGACTACTAGCATGATATTGGACAATGCATTTCATCTTTTACGTGCTTAAAATGGTGACATTTTTTGTGTTGAGGGCAAATCGGTGATTGCAGCATGGTTTAGAGGTGCAACACACAATAATTGTAAAAAATATTTGATAAAGGGCAAGAAAAAACTTGCACTTTTATCTCAAAAGACACAGGGTTCTCAAGCAGTTTTATAGATAAGACCAGAATATTCCTTTGGAACCTCCTTCACCATATCTTTTAGAACAATTAACGTTTCAGTTATTTCATAGGAAAAAAAAAAACAACCTACAGAAAGCTTTAATGTAAATAGGCAGGCAGAGCACTAAACCAGAATGGCTTGGTAAGTAGCCTACTGCACAAGCTCATCAGGTAGAGTTTTCTGCACTTCTCTAACGTGATGCATTCACTCAAGCCCTTACTCTGTTTCACACTGGATAGAGTTGACTGGACAGGTGGAAGCCTGGTGCTGTGCACCAATTCAGTACTATTGCCCTCACCACATCACTTTTTGCTTTCTTTTAGGAAACAGCACTGCTAGACTGAACCCACTGAAGAAGTACTGATGCTTTTACCATTTCATGCTTCTGTATTCAAGAAATAGGCCAATAATAAACTAAAAACTGTCTTACAGCCATGATAGACAGACTTCCTTAAGTCCATGGGTGGCTGTAAGAATAGGGTTTCCTCACGCATTTTTTTGCCACTTCTTCAGAGTTCCAGGCCAACTTCACGCCCTGTGTGTACCCATCACTCATACCGCCCTGTGCACGGCCCTGCTGAGCGCCCATGTGCCCGTCTGGGCGAAGGAGGGAAGGTTCCAGAGCTGGACGTGGGCTGAGCTCTTCATTGCCTCAACAGGTATCTGGACCCACACGGTCTGGCACTACCCTCAGCGACAGACACCTTCTCAGGGGCTACCTGAACCGCTGGGCACCGACCCCGCCAGCACTGCGCTCCCTGTCCGGCTGTGCCTGCCCACCCCGCGCAGGAAGGTGCCACTTCCCATTAGCTGCCGGCATCCTTCACCCACCCGCGCCCTCAGTGCTCACCCCGCACATCGGGGCGGAGGTCAGTGCTCAGAATCACAGAACCGAACAAGTAGGAAAAGACTGCGAAGCCATCGAGTCCAGCCTGTGTCAACTAGACCACGGCACTGAGTGGTCTTTCCTTAAACGCCTCCAGGGACGGAGACTCCACCACCGCAGACACTTGTGGGCAGCCCATTCCAATGTCTAATCGCTCTTTCTGCGAAGAAATTCCTTACAATGTCCAACCTGAATGTCCCCTGGCGCGGGTCAAGACGGCGTGGGGCCCTGCGCGGTACCTGCGCGGTGCACGCAGCTCCCGCCCGCCCTCAGCGCGGAGCGGCCGCCGCGAGGCCGCCTCGTCCCGCCCAGCCCGCCGGGGGGCGGGGATTGGGTGAGCCCACCCGTCACTCCGCGGCGCCGCCGTGCATCGATTGGCCAGCGGCGCTGTCAGTCATCGGCGGGACCGCGCCCGCCCCTTGTTGTCACGGCGCCGCGCGGGGCTGGGGCCGCTCGCGCCGCTGTTGTTGCCCGCCGCCGCGGGAGCTCGGGTGGGGAGCGGCTCCCCGGCCTCGCCATGGCCACCAGCACCACGGGCTCCACGCTGCTGCAGCCCCTCAGCAACGCCGTACGCCTGCCCGTCGACCAGGTGAGGATGGGGAGGCGCCTGCCCCGCCGCTGCTCCCGCGGGCTCGCCGGGGAGGGACCGCACCGCGCCCCCGCTCCGCGCCGTCCTGCCCCGCCCCGTCCCCCCCGCGGCCCCTCCATCCATCCGTGGGGCCGGGGCGGGGCAGGCGGCTCCCCGGAGCGGGTGGCGGCCGCGGTTCCTCTCCACACCCGCGGGCGGGGGCGCCGGGGCGGCGGCCGCGCTCCGCGGGCAGGTGCGCCCGCCCCGCTCCGCGCCCGCCCTGGCTGGTCCAGCATCCCGCCCGCATCCCACCCTGTCCTGCCCGGCCCTGCCTGGCCCTGCCTCGCCCCAACTTGTTGGCATCGTGCGTCGGCCAGATGTGGATCCGCAGCTGGGAACGGGGCCGGTATCAGCTCAAGGGTTGGAAAGGTTGGGTAATAATTGCGAATGCAAAACAGCGCGCTGCGCCTGGATGTGCCTGCCAGGGGGGTTTACACGCGGTGTTAAATAATACTGTGCGCTACACACAATGCTGCTGGGAATTCGTATGTACTTTGTAGGCAGAGCGTTTCTGTGGTATCTATTGTCCAAGTGATATAAAAATTCCTGAAGGCTGTTAATCCTGGTGTCTTCACGAAGCATCAGAAGATTACAAAATAAGATTGGGAAATTGAGGTTTGCTGAGTTTTATCACTGAAGTTGGACCATAATGTTTGTTTATGGGGGAAGTGGTCTAGACCTCCTAAATCTACAGAATATTTATGTATTTATGGATACATAAGAAAAGTAATCTGAAGTAACTCCTCATATAAATTTTGCAGCACCAAGAAATTTCATAGTAGGATTTTTTTTTTTTTTTTAATGGCTCCATTAATGTATGTAATGAGTGAAACACATCAAAGAAAACAGAGACTTTGATGGCTTGGTTTTACAAAATACACCTAATAGGTGAGGGAAGTAACTGGAAATGAAATACAGAGGAATGAGCATGCCTAGTGAAAGTGTTTTGGATGATTGAGCTACACACTTATTCTTCTTTTTTCTTTTCCTGTTCCCCAGCCATTTGTTTGAATGGAACCATGGTTAAGGATATATATGAAAAAGTACCTTCTAGAAAACTCATAAAACGGGCAAGTTGACATTGAGCTTGCTATGATGGAATGGATACTGGGCACCCCTTGCAATGATACCTCTGGCTGGGATCGATGGCACCTCGTGGCTTGGTGCCTCATACCTGCAGGCTGTAAGCTGCTCTTTCCCGGTGCCCTGTGTTTACTTCCATAAAATGTTCGCCTTGTACAGGGTACTGTAAAACACATTAGAGTTGACCATCTTTTTATGGCATGATGCTGGTGGTGTATAATTATCTACTCATATTAGTAGTCATAAATTTAATTCATTTACAACATAGTGTGGCTACTACCAAAATTGTTTTACTATTGTAGGTATGGCATTTTGATGATAATGAAGTTACTTTTTATTAAAGCCTGGAAAACTTCCCTGTATTAAATGTTTTGCAACAGATGTTCCTGTAGAGCCAAGGAGTTTTTATAAAGTACACTTTGAGGTCTGTTGGAGCTTTTGGGAATAATCACATTGGAGGGTGGCTAAATATGTAGTTTAGAAAATTTGTTATAAGTAGTTGAAAGTCAGGCAAACATTGTTTTTGGACATCACTGGATTGTACATAATATAGGTCCAGTTGTGTATGAAGAGCACTGGTTGTAACTGGAGTATGAATCGAAGAGCTTCAAAATTATGCTGCACTGAGGAGAACACATCTATTAAAAAATCTGATAAAAAAAAGCAAAGTTATTTTTTTGTAACCTCAGCTCAAGAGTTTATCTTGATAGTAAGTTTGTAATACAGAAAGAATGTGAATTGTGTTCAGTGTAATCGAATCAAAGGGAGTGAAGGAGATAATAAGGGCAGAGAAGAAAAAGAAAGTGCTGATACTCTTTGGTGTGTTTGCTCAAAGATTATGCATGACATTTGGTGATACTATAGGTGTATTCAGAATGAAAATGTGGCACTACTTTGAAAAAACAATAGAAGAATGAAGTTTTTTTGATTCGTACATTGTTTCTACTACTTGCTCCAAATCCGTACTATGACTACAGTCATACCAATATAGAAGCTGCTTGAAATAGGTGCTCTGGTGTAATACCAGCACTCAGAACTGCTGGAGATCAGTAGGGTGTTTTTTTTTCCTCCACTCAAGTTTCAGTTTTGACCACAAGTAGATACTAATCTTTACCCAAAATGTTGCTTAAATTGTGGTTTAGGTTTAACCCATTGCTATCTAATTATCCTGCTAAGGCATGTACCTCTTGGAAGAGAAATTGAGGTAGCATGTGTCCATGTTGCCTTACTCTGGTGTTCAAACCAGTGAATTGAGAACCTTGTCTATTTGGCAGTGGATGGAAGTAGAAATTTAAATTCAAGGTGACGTTGCTATCTCTAAGATTAATCAATCAGATCCACATCTCTGTGTGGATCAAGTGTGAGAAATTGGTTACTTTTTTACTTAATGCTTGGCAGAACTAGAGATAGAGATTTGAGAACAGTGTTGGTTATATCGTGGTTGGAGATCAGTGCAAAGATGGAGGATGAGCTGCATCAGAGCCATTTGACACAGCAGTCTCCTCCATGTGCCCAACTGTGTTGCAAAAAGAAAAGCTTTGTTGCTTTAACAATTTGCTGTTCCTAGACATTTTTTCTTGGAACTAGTGTACTAGGTAGCTAAAGGAATGGAGAAGAACTTGTTTTCTGCTTGTGTGTGTATCCCCCAACAAGGTATTGTGCAGTAACTTGTTGCTGTGTTAACACTTCCTTTGGGTCTCGTTTTGTCTTGCACCAAGTTTACCGAAACAGCTACTTGGAAAAGTTAATGTGTTCTTTATAGGCTTCTTGGGCCAGTTTTTCTGTTGTTATTTTCAGTCATTTGGTGAAAGGGAAGAAGATGCTTGGTGTGAGCAAGAGCCTACAGCAAACTTGCCTTTCTCTGTATTTTGTAGTAGGAAAAAAAAATTAGTTCTTGGGAGTGAAAAGCCGCGTAAAAACTGTTTCTTTTCATGTCTTGGAGAACGTAAGTTGGCTGCTCAGCAAAGGAAGCATTCTGTTGACAGCTGTGGCACATTAGGTCCTTAAAGTTAATGAATGAGTGAATAAATATTAATGTACGGCATATTCCTTGTGTCTTCTCAGGGGAGAGAAGGAATCCAAGTAGCCATGTCCTTCCCACCTGGACAACTTCCCAAGAGAAGTATGGGAAGGTTTATCATAAAAACTTGGCTGCTAGAGTGTCACATGTTGCATAATGCATTGAGGCTGTAACCTGAATTATTTTATTGTAGTTATATCTCTTACCTAGCCTTGTATTTTCCCTGTTTGCATGTCATATTTGTGCCTCTGCTTCTTCCTTCTTTCTCTAAGGTGAAGCCTGACAAATAATGTGTTGGACCTTGGTCTGTGTCTAATTCTATCACTACCTTGCTGATTTTCTATTGATAAGTGACTTACCATGTTGATGTGTCAGCTTACTTGTCATTAAATTGGAAAGATTTAAATTTGCTGTGACAATGATTCTAGGAGAGCAAAGCTTTCTTTTTGGTCTCTGTGGGGCTAGGAGAGTTCAGAGAATTATCATTGCTTTCACTGCTTCCACCAGAGGGAGCAAAATTTTTTTACTGAAGATGGACAGAAATCATAGAGGTTATTACTGCCCTTCATTTGTTATAGAAATAGATAATTTGTAGTAGAGGAATAGTTGAGCAGGGGAGATAGGAGACTGGCTATGACAATATGTGAACATCAGCTTTTTACATGAGTTGTCTAAGAGATTGATCTTGAGATCCTGAAATACAGTCTGAACTGATTATCAGTCTGAGCTTCAGTGATTATCTTCTAGATAAGAAAAGGAAGAATGTGGCTCCAACTGCTAACAGTGTAGTTCTATGAAGATATGTGGACAGAATAAAATGTCATGCTTATGATTATGCACTTGACTTAAACTCCAGGATGTAAAAATAAGCAGTGTTTTTTCAAGAGAAGAAAAAAGAAAATTCTGTGCATTTCCGCACTTTTCTTTGTTTTTGGTTTGGGTTTTTTTTCCAATCTAGTTTTAGCTTTTGTTTTGTTAAGTCTGCTCATTTGTGTAGAATAAATACAATTTTCTACATGAATGCCATCAATCTTCAAAGAATCTAAACTGACCTTTTTTTATTAGGAATAGACATAAAGATTCAAATCCTCCTAAACATGAATTGTATAAACTACACAAACTTCCTTCATTTAGTGATTATAAGCCAGTTTGCTGGCTTTACATAATTTTCTGCATGCCCTTCCTTGTGCAGAGAGTTAACCAAGTTGCTTTCATCATGCCCTTAACACACTTGGTTCCACATAAAAGCACTGACGTATGTTGAGCCTGTGTTTCACCTTTAAGCCCTCAAGGAGAGTGGGCAGGAATTTTTTCCTTGTATATATCTATGAAATATTTATTTCTTACATGCATATGATGTAAGAAAGCAATTTAACAATTTTTTTCTCCTTTATTTTGATGCCTCAGAGATGAGCGCAGCTGTAGTTTGGGGAAAAGGCAAGGCTTGGAGGTGGTGTAGGGAATTTTGCTGTGAAGCATTATGTGCCTGATTTGCCTACAGGGTACATCTGAGTATGTATCCTAGTCGATCTGTTATTTCACAAAATTTTGAGCATTAGCGATGCCTTATCATCCCTTGCTTTCTGCCAACATAGCCTCCTGAGGGCTGAAATGTTTTAGTCTGATAAAAACCTTTTTGTCTAAACATGGAATGGATATCAAAATGTTTGTCCTGTATAACTGTCCAGAATTTAGATGGCCTAACACTTGACTGAAGCATTATCAAACTAGAAAAAAGAATAGTGTCCCAAGTTTCCTTCTTTCATCGTTGATTCTTAGGCCTTTGTGTATGGTTGTGGAACACAGAGCAGCTTGTTACTGGTTTTTCAGATGTGACCCAGGAAACTTACAAGTAGTAGATGTGAGTAAAATTAGCATTCACGGGTGTGTAAAATGCAAACACTGAAGGTAAGGGAGTGGTAGGATAAGCAAGTTGTGCCCCTACTTTGCCCTGTACTTTCCTTATGTGCTGCTAGCAGCAGTCAGGAGAATGAAGGGTGGATGACAAAGCATGATCTTCTATGATGATAGATGGAGACTGTAGTGGGTGAAAAGAAGCTGGAAATAAAGTTCTGTTCTTCATTCTGTATGTGCTCTTCTCAGTGACTGGATGTTTTGAATTGTTTGGATTTGCTAGCCAAGTTTTTAATGGTTTCTTAACTTCCCTTTGAACTATGGGAGGGGAGGGAATATATCATCAGAAGGGTTGTCTGCAGTGACACCTTTCCCAGGTCTTACTATTAGTGGTTAGGTGTTGACTTACTCAACAAACAATAGGTAAAGACTTTGCAATGAAAAATACGTAGAGAAGGATGAAACTGTTGGGATAAGAGAAAAAATTGACAAGAGAAACTGACTGTCTTGAAGGAAGGGGTGAAATCTGTCATGAACAGAGTTGGAAAAGAAAGCAAACACTGGTTACAGTGTTAGAAAAGATGGGCCGTTTATTAAGCGATAGAAAGATTTAGTGCAAGAAAGAAATACATCTCTTTAATTCAGGTTCATGAATATTGTTGTGAGGATGTAAATTACATAGCTGCTTTAATTCTTTAGTTTTTACAGAAGCAGCGGTGAATTTTGTTCTCTCACACACTTTCATACTGGGTATGTTTTCTCCAGTTTTTTGCAAAGCAGTGGAAAAACTCAAATATAGTTACACCTAAGGTTTCTACAGTAATCATCTAAACTAAACACTCTTTACCTGAACAGCTTATAGTCAACTGTTTTATTTTGTCACATTGTTTTTCACATCCTTAGGCAAGTCATTGAGGTGGTGTAAGTGTGAACACTTACCTGTGCTCATGACAGTACAACTCGTATCTGAATCCAAAATGGGGTTCAGAAGTTGCTATGAAAATACTGCAGTTCAGGAAGGTTGAAAAGAAATAGTGGAGTGCTTAAAGAAAAGTCTAATAAAGAAAAAATAGTAAGGCATTAGGAAGGTAACAAGAGTCACTTTTTACTGAGTACATGGTTATCACTGTGTTGCTTTCTGTTTCTGAAGGGTTTCTGCTGTAAATCTGTTATACCACATCTATGTTGATCTTTTGTCTCTGTGGGCTTTTTCTTGAGTACTGTGCTGACTTCATGCAAGAGTTCTGAAAACCAATACAACTGAAATAGATGAGTCATCTTTATCATTCAGTCGCCCTGACATTTGTTGACTTCTAACTCCTGTTTGCCTGTTCCCATGTTGACCTAATGAAGCACTGTGATACATCCTTTGCAGCCTTGATTACAGAATACTTTCTTCACATTTATTATTTTGACTAATGTGCACTTTTCCTGAGTAACAGTTGCCCTTTTTTTTTTTTACTTGTTTTCCTTGAATGAGGGAGTCCAGACTGGAGTTTTATTTTCTCCTGAAAAATGAGAACAACTACATTTACCCAAGTGAAAATCTGTTTGCTTGATGCGTGCATCTTCACAGTATTTGTGTTACAAGGAAAGTTGATGTAACTCTTTGGTATGGATATTTCATTTTCCTTCTTTACTTTGGGAAGTACTTCAAATTCAACATCAGTTGAATCAACATTGCTAGTCTTTTAGCACTTGTTCAAGTGAACAGATCTGTTTGAGAATTTCAATTTGTCTGCAAATTTAGATAAGTGCTAGTTATGCCTACTTGTTTTAAGTGATCGTTCTCGTAGCTAAGCCATCTTTTGCAAAGGAAAACTTCCATAGCTCTGCCTTTTATTCTAGAATAATATATCCAAAGGTGAGGAAGCTATTTTGGTTTGGCTGTAATGGTGTGATTTTCTGTAGCTGGGATTTTGGTCTTTTCTTCGATTTCCAGTTAAAGTGACCTAAGCTGCAGAAGTTGTTCTTATTCTGAAATGTGGCTTGTGAGCATACTGGTTGTATAACTACAGTGGTATATTCTATACTGTAATGCCACCTGTATAGATAATTCTTAACCTTTCTGACCTGCCTTTTGGCTGAGTAATGCTCTTGATTCTACTGCTTCCTCTCAATCTTACATATATATATAAATGCACACATACATAAAACCCAAATTATTCAATTGACTAAGCATGTCATTGAAAAAGTGGACTGAAGGCCCAGACTATAATGAATTGGGTTTTAGTCTTCATGGTGGAAAGGCTAGAAAGAATTTGAGGTCATCACAGGTCTGCAGGAATTTTAGAAGTTCAGTGATGGCTATGATTGTAGAAGGTCTACCCATAGAATACATTAGCAAATTGTTTTCTGTAATGGAATTGAACGTAAGCAGTCAGATAAAATATTTTAATATTGAAGTATAATTCTAAATGTTACTAAACTATTATTTAAGATGGAGTTAATTTGAAAAGATATAACATCTCAAAGTAGTGTCCATTACTTGTACAGATTGCTGCACACTGCAGATGTTTAAAGGGCTGCTGTTGTGATGCTTGGAGGTGAGGCTTGGCTGATCTGATGGGGATGCTTCCTGAATTGGGAAGAGCAGGAAGATAATAGACATGGAGGAATACAGACTGAATTAGATAGTAGTTCGTTCAAGGGGGAATGTAGTGAAGCCCCCTCCTATTTTTTTTCCTTCCCAAGGAGAGCACTGAGAAGCTGACCATTTTGAAGATGGGGAATACTTGTTCTACTTGCTGATTGAAATGGCTATTGTCGTTACCAGATTTCTGCATGTTATGTGGACAAGAGACTTACTTTCAATGTCTGTTGCTTATTTTAAGATGTGTTTCTGTTTCTCACATACCAGGAGAATATAATTGTAGTGAAGTAGATATTAATTGAGAAAATGTCAGTTTCTGGTTGCATTTGAGAAGGATACCTCCATAGATGTTGGTTATTTTGCTTTATTTTTAAATGCCTAGGAAAGTGAGTAGCTTGTAAAGCTTTTGCAAGATTTCAGACACTGTAGTGGTTCTCTGGATGTTAAAATAAAAACTTGTCATTCAAATCCACATTTGAATACCCTGTATTTATAGATAACACAAAGAATAGAAATTTTCAGTTCCCCTGGAGTTGCTAGATGGAGCTTAAAGGTTAACTAGGAAAAAAAAGGATAAAAGAATGTAAGAGTAGACACACAGGACGATAAACATAGCTGGAACTAGTGGATAAACACATAATGAGGAATACAGAGCTAGTGGATAAACACATAATGAGCAATGTAGTGGGGCTTTTGGCAAAGTTTTGTAACAAGAAGTATCAGCACATGCCCAAAGAAAAGTTCAAGGGAAGGTCACCTGTAATATTGAGGCACTCATTGAGTATGACCACCAGAGACACCTTTAGATGACCCTCTAGGACCATAAAAGGGCTTCCAGTAGGAGGCAGATGCATGCAGATTAGTTCTAGGAAAAATGATGTTTATGTGTTAGCTAGGAAGTACTCTGTAATGAATATGTATGATCATGATGGAATAAATACCCTGTTGTAGTTTCATGACACACATTTGATTAAAGGAAATATCCTCTGAAAGTGTCCAGCACTGTAATAAAGAATGCCTGCTTTCTAATACTTCAAATTGTGTTAGTTTATTTTCCAGCTGATTTTGTTATCATTGTACTGCTGATACATGTGACAGAGTAGAGATTTTGAGTTCATCCCACTGTGTGCATGTGCACTGTGAGTGTGTGATAAAAACCCATGGTTTTAAAAGCACAGTAACTGAGTTGGTCTTTGTTTGGAACTGTGTTTTGCCAACATAATGCCAGTCTGTGGTATTTTGATGTTGTAAACTCTTTTTCTCTGGTAGTCTGAGATCTGCAATCCTTAACTGGCCAAACCAGTTTTTGCTTGACAGAAGCAAGTGGTTTACGTCCTTATTGTTTCTGAAGAGAGGAGAAAACAAAACACACAAGCAAAAAGACGGAAGCCAGGATTCCTATTTCACCTCTGAACCAAACTTGCATCCTAGATTGGGTATTTCCATGAATAAATAGCTTTTATGTTTGACAACTCAGTATCTATAATGCTGAGTCCTTAGGAGCCTATCAGAGAGAACACCCTTCAGCCACTATCTTCCTATCCTTAATAAATTAGTTTTGGTTGTTTTCACTATAAAATGTGTACATTGATGTTTCATTTTACATCTTTAGTCATACAGTTTTTCTTAGAGTAATTCTGAGTAATGATATAGTAAGTCGTCTTTGAAAAAGCTTATTGGATTTGATGCTCATTTATTGCACAAACCAGATTACTATTGCCCACATCGTGTTGTTCATGATGTGCTTTGCTCTCTGTAACATACTTAATTGCAAACTGGAAACAGGGAGTTAATACTGGAAATAGAAATAATATTACTAACCTATGTCATAACTGGATTTGATGTTTTGGACTGAAACCAGCTTGGAAAAAAACCATTTAGGATCTTATGAGTAAGTCCTTTCAGCTGCCAATAAATTAATGGGAAGATGAGGTATACGTGTGCAGTATTAAAAAGCATTTGTCAGTGATGTTGATGTTGACTAACACAAATGGTTAGAGTGTCCACTTGAAGGAAGTGGCTGGTATTAGAAGGCTGTGCTTGGAGTTTTCATCTGAAAAATGTGTCCCTTCACATTGGATACTGTTTAAACACTCAGTAATACAATCTTTGCTACAAAGAACATAGTGCTGTAATACAAACATCTCCCATACTGACATGATTTCAAAAGAACCACTGCTGCTTATCCTCCATTTCTTCATGTTTCACCCAGGAAGCAAGGTTGAGACTTCAGGGCAGGAGTGTTAATTAGTTGTATTTTTGTCATGTAAGGCACTGAGTATTAATTGAATAAAAAATGATTTTGGAAGCATTTTTGCTAGATTTATGATCCTTTCAGTTGAAAGAGGAATCTTGTTTCTTCCTATCATTCAGAGAAGAAAGGTTCTCTGAACTACTCTTAAGTATCTGTCAACTTTATCAAATACCTTTGCCAGTATCTCTGAACTCCTCTTCCTGACATTTCCCAATAAATTGAAGAAAATTACCAAGGAGTTTGATTTTGATCCTTGTAATAGAATTGCTTTCTTTCAGCTTTACTGTGGAAAATGTTATTTTCTTTTTTCTTTTAATTTTTCTCCCTTTAATATTATTGGAGCAACTTTCAGGCAGTAGTTGGAAAATTGACATTGGTATCAAATAATGGTCATTCTCACTTTTCAGTTCTTAGCTGTCTGGCATTAGGGAATTATTGGATGATTGTACAAGTTGTTTTTATGCTTGATGAAGGTTAGAAATTCAATGGGCGAATATCCATCAGTGCTGCTGTCTGGTTGTTGTGGAGAAAACATTAACTCCCCCCCTATGTTATAACCAACTTTTTGTGAACTCTTGTAGATGTTTTTCATTCCTCAACTGATTGTTTTGGTGGGAAAGGGAAATAGTTTTGACTTAACTTGGAGCAGGAACAAGAAAATAATGACGTTTGAGGAACAAGGCACAACTGATGCTTCATTAATTGTGATAAGGTTTGGCAATTTTTGGCAAGTATGTGTCAACAAACATGGTGCTTGAAGAAATTTGTGTTTAAAATGTTACTGCTAGAGTAGCCCTACCGATTTAGAAAAAACATTAAAGCCTCAGCTTTAAGGTCTTCTTAAGGTGTATGTACATCATTCTGTCTTGATCCTCTAGCTCTTGCAAGAACTCATTTCAAAGTGGTTTTGTAGTTTAAATTCTATTTTTTCCCTAAAAAGTATTTTTTTTCTCTAATAGCCATAGATGTTGAAAAGGAGCTAAAGGTGGGAGAAGAGGAATGCTGCTTAGTGCACCTTGCTCACAGGCCCTTTCAGATGAAGGAGGAAGCATATGTGATAACTTTGTTTCTGTGGTAGAATGGAGGGCCAAAAATTACTATAGGCAGGGAGACAAGTAGTGCTGGCATCTTGCACCTCAGAGAGATTGAATTCCAGGGAGGAAATGTACCACGGTGTGGTTAAGAGGGGGAATGGGAGTACTCCTAAATCTCTATCTGCAGAATTGTCATAGCCACAGGTTCTTGACTGTTGTCTGTGAAACATCTTAAACTTGTTATTTTAGGCTGTACACATGATCAGGTAGGCTTCAGTGCTTCTGCTTCTATCTGGGTAATCTTTTTTCAAAGCCTAATTCATCAGCAATAAGAACACAAGTACCTTCTTATTTTTTTTTCAAGAATAACTTAGAACAAACATACAAAAAAATCCACAGAAGAACACAAACCCCAAGCAAAATAATCAAACAAAACCCCCACATCAGCTTTAATTCGTCCAAAGTGTTTTATTGAGGCTACAGGCATTCATTGCATTTTAAAGGTTTGAATACTTACTTTTCTTCTTATTGCAGAAAATTTGTTAAAAATGAGAAAACAGAGAAGCAGCAAGACAAGGTAACTTCCAAAGAGTTTGTGTGGGTCATTGGCAGATAAAGTGAGACATTCCTGAGTTATGTTTGGTGCTTCACCTGGTAAACCGCTGTTTCTCTTGTGAGGTCCTTTGTTGTAAGTGTTGTTCTTTGGGTGTCTCTCAGTACCTTGCTACAGCTGGTAAGCAAAACTTCATGCCATCGTGTTGCTGCTTTTCAGTGGATTATCAGTAGGCTGTGTGGGCCTGTATGATTAACTTGTGCCATCCAGTTAGGAATTATCTGTATCAGTAAAATTCCCTCTCTGCTTTGGCTGCTTTTCTGAATGAGGCAAATGCCTTCTGTGCTGTGAAGTAGCAGGATTCTGAAGGTCTTAAGTGCAGCAAGTGGCTTTTAATATTAAAATATAGCTGATATGAAGAGGAAGCTTAGCCTAAAATCTGAATTAGTGGATAAAATTTGCATATATTGAAATTAGTTTTGTAGAAGAAAGAACTTTTCTTCTGTATTTCTTTTTAATGTGGACTTACATTTCTTTTTAATGATTTATTAAAGATGCTGTCTGTGTTGTAAAGTTGGAGACTTCCAGCTGTTCAAATGCAATGTTATGCTAGAATTTCTTCTTGATGATGAAAATCCTTGTGACAGTGACCTTTTTCTTTTTTTTTCTTTATGTTAAGAACTGATTCCTTAAATATTTTTTCCTAAGCAATAACTTTGTTTTTACAAAAGCATGGCATAATTTACATTTAATTTTTTTTAAATACTAAAATAAGTGTATTAAAAAGTTATATACTTTCTATTGAGTTTTGCAGAGGCCATGCAAATGGAAAATTTGTTATATAGATAGCTGAATGCAGTTAATGATATAATGGATTTGCATTTTATGTAGCTACTCCAAATATTAAAACTGAATTTGTGCTCATGTTTTACTGTTACATTTGGCATGAGTTGTGCCTATAAAATGCAGTGCTTGTATTTTATTGCAGACTAGTTTTGAACCAAAATAGTGGATTTAATTTTGAAATTGCTAGGCTACACACAGTAGGATCTGTAATAGCTTAGTATGTCTGACACACACTTGCATTATTCATTGCTGAATAACTAGTGCTGATAATTTACATTATAGTTGTATGTTTTTTATTCTTATGTGCACATAACTTTCCATTACACATTGCTCTCTCTAAGATTTTGAGGTGTTAGTCTCATTGACTGAGCTGTTGATATCCTGTACCTGAGGAGGAATAAAAAATTCTGTTTGTTTTCTTATGCATGTGCTAAATTATAGCTGCTCAGGGTGGAGCTTGCCATTCTGTGGCAGGATTTTTTTTTTCCCCTACGAAGTCTCAGCTTTAAATTGATCCTAGGTTGTTTTTGTTTTTTTAATTTCTTCTGTAAAATTGAAGCTGCTTATTGGAACAGGTTTTATGACCGCATGGAGGTACATTACAATTTGGTTTGAAGAATGCATCATACAGCTTTAGGGAACATGTTGTCTTTGTTCTTTGTGGGTTTTCTGCTCACATCTGTCCAAGTCATGTGGTATTTAGAAGTTGTATTTTGCCCAAACTTACAGTGTTATGAGAGCTTGACATAAGTTTTGAAAAGGTACACAAGTATACCATTCCCAGGCATTGAAGTTTGTGTATATAACATTTGCCAACCAAATCAATGCTTGGTTAAGTGCCTGGTTTTCATGGAAGCTTTCAAGGTGGTGATGTCCAACTCTGTCCTTGTTCCTGCTCATTTGCTGTCTGTTCCTTTTGTCTCCTAGGCAGCCAGATAGATAATTTTTGTCACCGTTTCAAGGCAAGCTGTGTATCTTCAGTTCTTCATCTGTCTCAGTGTGTAGATACAATGAAGCTGTCTGTCAATTCCACACTGGTCAGTGTGGCTTAAGATGGGAGATGGAGTTAGGAAAAGGCTAAATGTTAAATTTTGGCATTGTTTACTAAACCAAGTAGTGCAGTACAGGAAAAGTGTTTTTGTGGGATGAAGTGGTTGGCATTGAGGATCCAACATGGATGCTATAATAATTTTGAGAAATGCTACTTTTGCCTAGGTTAGTTCATGGGTAAGCGTTCACTTGCCTTTGGAGCAGATACTCTAATTCAGTTTAGTTTAAAAGAAATTTGGTTTGTGTATTCAGACACCATTGCACAGCACTTGCCAAAGCATGGGAAGTGCAAATAACTGGAAGGCTTCAGGAGCCCTGTCTGATCTGAACTAAAACACTGTGTAGATGCATGTATTATCTCGCTGCTGGAGCTGGAAGTGCATGGCATGGAATTTGGGAGCCCAAAGAGTCCGTTTCTCATTCTACTTCCTGTAGTATTGGCAAGGGATAAACTTCTTTCCATGTAGGAATGAGTACAAGTGGTAGAAATGAGTGCTTTGGACTGAAAGCCACAGGTAATGGCAAACAGGTAAGTTTTGATTTTTATTGTAGAAATGCTGTGTATTCTTTTAAAATATAATAAGTCAAGTATTCAAGATGTTTACCAAGTGAATATATAGCTTGTGATAGCAGATGCTCATAAGTCAGAATAAGTGTCAGATGAAGATTACATTACCCCTGTGGCTGTAACACTGTCCAGCAGTGCTCACAAACTCTTTCCATGTGAGCTCCTCTATTTGGAATGCAAACCACTAGTAAACCAGGGTTTTTTGTGAGCTGGGGAAACAATAGAAAAAAATAAATTTAAAATCATCACTACAATCTTTCTTGCACTTTGAGATACTTTGGGTGTGATTTATAGGCATGCTGGATAATCAAAGTAGCAGCTGAATTTATATTTTCAAAACACAGTTCCAATAAAAGTTCTGTTAAAAGTACTGCCAGAAAAACTAGGCACTGAGTGTCTGAAATTGGGCAACCAAAGTTCGTGGGTATTTATTTTACCCTTTGGGCTTTCATAATTTTTGTGTTAGTCATTCACCTTTAGGAATATTGATCTTATAAAATTATTGCAAAATTTACATTTATTGTGTGTAGTCTTCCCATGTTATGGACAGAGCTGCATAAACATGTCTATGGGGAAATGTAAGGGTTTTATATTCAGTGTAGAAGGAAGATGGTAAGTATTTAGTGGGTCATAGGATGAGGGCAAAAACTGGGCAATTGTCCATTTGCTGAATGAATCAGAAATACTGCTGGGGAAAATAGAATAAAGCAGCAGAAAGAATATAGTCAGAAGTAGGTATGTATAAAGGCTAAACTCAAGTTGCATAGCTTTCAAATCTTAACTGCTGCATAGCTTGGTTTTACAGGTATATATTTAAAGCTTTGGGAGCTTTACAAGTTCTGCAGAGCTGTTGGTGCTTGTAAACTGCATTTTGGTGCATGTGAGACAAGGATAAGGATGGGATTGGTAAGAGTACAGAAGGAATACAGGGTGGTGTGTGACCATCTTGGTGATGCCTTAGATTTCCAGGTATGACTATGTTTGTGCACTTTTTGGGAAGAGCACTTTAAAAATACCCACTGGCAGTTTTGGGCTCATTTGTGAGGAAGGCTTTTGGAACAGGTTTGTGCTGCTTGGGTCACTTCGTTTTGTGTTCGAAAAACCGACATAATGAATTCACATGCCTGGAAGTTGGCTTGTGGGGTTGATCTAAAGGTATATTTTCCTGCATTTTATTGCTGTTCTCAAAATATTCTTCTTGGGGAAGGTATTTTGGTTTAGGGTTTTTTTGGGTGGGGTTTTGTTTGTTCGTTTTTTAGTTAATGGGTTACGGTTTTTCAGATAGACATTTGATCATTTGAGTAAATAGCTAAACTAAGAGCAAGTGACCAAGAAAGGTACCCCCTTTTCACTCCCTACCTGCTGAATCCTTTCTCAGGTTTTCTTTTTGTGTTTTGTGTGAGGGTTTTACACATTTCTAAACCTGCAGGCCCATCCTGAATTTTGAGATTCAAGGTTTGTTGTTTTGTTAGTGTCTGCTCCTATAGAGTTGATGATACAGGTCAGAAATGCCAAGCACTTCTACCCTTTGTCATGGTAATAGTAGGAGCCAGATGATGACTTTCCTTTTTCCCTGGCCTTGCTAGCTTGCTTTTAGTGGTAATCTGAAAAAGGACACCCTGTGATACCAGTTGGTATTATCTTATTATCTAAATAGCAGTCAAAGCGCTAATGTCTGGGCCTTCAGTAAAACCAGCAATGCAAGTGTGTCCATTTCAGGACAGGTATTCATGCTCATTTCCCTTCTTTACCTCAACTTCACTATGTATCTGTGAATGTGCAACCTTCTCTGTCTCCCTTCGCTTTCTAGTCTCTGGAGGGTGTGAGTTCTTTGGGTCAGAAACATGCTTTGTGGGATATATAGCATAATTTCTGTAATAAATATTCATACAAATGTTGATTCTGAATTAATAATAATTTTTTGCTTTGATTTTTCTTTCTTGCCCTCTTTTCTAAAACATTATCAGTTTGTTCCCCTTTCAGTGGTTTGCTTAACTTGACTGTTTGGTATGAAACTTTTCCACTAAATCCATAGAATCATCTTGAGTAATAAACCTTGCTCTGTTTCATTTGCATCATTGCTTATAAAGGAGAGAAAACAGGTCAAGTTATGCCCTGAAAGAATATCTCCTCATTTATTTAGGATTTTTCAAATACTGTTAAAAGCATAATAGAAACGTGGAAGTAAGAGAATGGATGGAAAAGCGTACATGACGGTTTAGGGAATGGTTTAATTTAGGGAACTGCTCCTATTAAAAAGCTCAGCCCTGCCTTCTGAGTCTCTTTCCTTGCTAGCACTTAATGTTTTAGCTTGGAATTACAGGTTTTGAGTGGTTCAGTTGTTACAAGAATGAGAATTCTGTAGTTGTTGTTTTAATTTCTACTTCAAAAATGACCATGTTTGCGTACTCTGACCCTTACCTGTTATAGCCTGAAACTTGGTTGAAAAATGATAAAGGAATGGACAAGCTGAATTAATGTTTGCAAGTGTGCACTGTGTTGCTGCAAACATTAATATTAGGCCTGCTGTCAGGAACACAAAAATAGTATTGTCATTGTACCCTGTGGTGCTAAGATAAGTATGTATTTCAGCTAAGTGCCATCAAACTGTCTAAAACACTGTTGTGCAGAGGACGGGTCAAGCATGCAGGATGTGTAAGTTTCTTGTATTGAAATGCTTATGACCTGAAACAGTGGTTCCCAAGCTGTTGCCTGTGATGACTTGGGATGTCACTATTAGACATGGAAAATTGTTAGGCAGTTTTCTGTGCGAGCAAAAAATAAAATCTATGAAGCGAGAAATGTTATTTTCTAAATAAAGTAATTTATCCAGCTTTTTGTAGCTTAAGCCACTTTTAGTAGTGGTTACTGGATTTGAGGAATTTCTTTCTTTATTGTGCCCTTACTGTTAAATTTTTTTCAGGCCACAATCAGAACAATTCTTTTTACTCAGTGGTTTAGTTGTATTTAATTCCACTTTTGCTTCCAGTGTCCTAATGTCTTTAAATATTTAATATGCAAGAATTTTTCTGTCTTCTAGAATAAATGGCCTGAAGGGAGGAAGAATTTCTGAAACTATACTACTTGAATGTACAAGAATAAAATGCAGTGTGCAACCAGGCTGTTTATCTGATTACATAGCACTGAAATGCACTTCATTGAGCCCTGCTTCTGCACAGGCTACGCAAGGGATCTGTCAGTGATTTTTTGGAGCTGATACATAGCTTCAAGGCCTGCTCACTTGAAAAACCAAGTAAAACCACAGCTCAGATCTTTGCATTACTGGGAGAACAGAAGTGATTTAATGGTTGATAGAGTGGTTTGGTATTTAGAAAATCCACAGGAAAATACGTCATTTTCTTCTCTTGATTTGTGTGTGTATTGCCTCACGTGCTTGATACATCTTTTCTTCTGAGCTCCTCAGGGAGCATTGGTTAGTGCTTTAGCTGGGGAGGGACTCATGGGAGAAGCTCTTTGACGTGCTGTGGTAAAAGCCATGGCAAAGCCAAAGGTTCTGCAAATTGCTGAAAATGTGTGGATATTTGTGTTAATTTTTAATACACACTTGTGTGAGATCATCTTTCTTTTCTTTTTTTTATGCAGGTCAACTTTGTAGCGTGCCAACTGTTTGCCTTGCTTGCGGCTGTTTGGTTTCGAACATACCTTCATTCAAGCAAAACTAGCCCATTTATAAGACATGTTGTTGCAACACTCTTGGGCCTTTATCTTGCACTTTTTTGTTTTGGATGGTAAGTTGCACTTAAATTCATTTTTCAGGAACTTGCAGATTTTTGTTTCTTTGTTATGAAAAACCTCATTACCTAATTCTGTAGGGTTTTTAGCTGCTACAAATGTACAGAAATTAGCTTAGATATTCTGATGAGGTGCACAAATTTTGAAAGATAATCTATTTACCAACTGGTAACTAGCATACTGGCTGTCTATGGTTTGGGGAAGATGAAGCAGGTGCAGTTTGTTTAACTTGTACTGCTTTTTCTCTGTAAACTTGCTGGAGAAGTAGTCTCTTGAGGCATAGCACAGATGTGGTGGCTAAGTTAATTCCCCATAAATACTCATGGCATGAGATAACTCAATGTCTTTTTCTGAATATTGAATATAATCTGACTTTTTTTAGGAAGAGTGGCTGGAACTGTAAAATATATCCTACTAGTGTAAAATACCTGGAAAGAAGCTGGCTTTGACTTCAGACTGTTTCATGATTTATTTTTTTTCTTTAATGATGTGAAAGTAAGATGTGGTTGTTTTTCAAACACATATTTTGTGTGACTTCTGTTTGCATATCTTGATCTTTTCACAGTGCTGCAAGACAGAATGTTAGTAAAGTTAGAAAAGGGTATGCATTTAGTTTGGTGAAATTTTTTTTCCTCAAAAACTGGCATACTAAATGGCTCACATCTTCCCAAGATGGTTTAAGTGCCAGTTTCATTTTATTGCATTGTAAGCAAGGTGCTTATGTAGCTTCAAGTGTATAAAAGACTTATTTATGCTGACTATTATAGAGTATTACTGAGCTGGGGGAATTAATCAAGCTGTTGTGCAGGTGGGAAGATGCACACAGTGTGTGCATGCATCTGTCTCTGCACATGCAGAGTGTGTTGGCCTCTACACTGGCATGTTGCAGAGACCTCTCAACATTAATTGATATATATTGTTTGTAAATTTTAGGAAAAGAAATCAGTAACCTTTATTCTTTAGCTTTACATGCACAATTTACTTTCATATAAAACTCTACAACTCCCATCCATTTCTTAAATGTTTGGCCATGGTATTCTGCTTTGAGAGAAGGATCTGATCTCAAAGACTTCCAGTCTTAGCACCACAAATAAAGAGGATGATAAGAGAGATAGGAGGGCTATGTGAGGGCTTTTTTGAGGGCTTAGAAGCACATTCTGTAACCATTGCATTAGAAGGAGAAACCATTAATTGTAATTTTTAATTAGAAAGAGTTACTAATATATTCATATATGAATTTTGGGTATGGGAGATTTTGGAAAAAAACAATCTTTACTCCCAACAGACATAAATAAAAATTTGTGAAAACCTCGCACAGGCAATATGCCCTGGAAAAAAAAAAAGAGGTGTTTTCTGCCATAGTAGAAATGTACATTATACTTTGTTTTGGATCACACTTAAATCTATTATATTAGCAATTAATTTCTATTTTGCAGTTATGGAGCTAAAAATTATTTTAAAATGACGAAACATCATTTGAGATGTTGAAAGTACACATTATTTAAGAAATTGGTATTTCTGTTGTGCTTCTGCCAATGCTTTTTCCTTTTGCTTAAGTACATATTATACAAGCAGGTTTTTTGAGGGTTTTGTTTTTTTTGGTTCCGCTCCCCAGGGAATCAAGTATGCATACAGGTTACAAGCCTGTGTGATACATCTTCAGTGACTCTTGGATTGTGCTAGAACATGTCTTGTAAACCTATATAACAAGAAGGAAACTGTTACTGTTTTGTTACATAGTGTTACTAGTAAGCGTAGATTTGTGGATAAGATCATGCAAATTTAAATGTGGGAAGTAGTTTGGAATCTGCACCCTTTTAAGGGCATTTAGTAGTAGTTATGTTGTCATCTTCGAGTGTGTTAGTTTTCAGTCACTTTTGTAATACTTGTGATGGTGGTAGAGGAAAGGAAGAGAAGCAGTAATTCCCTTGGCATAATAGGAAACAGCATAAAAGGCCCAGAGTATGTGCCATGTGTATATAGTTAAAAGTTACTATTCCATGTGGTATTTCAATATATCCCTTGGAGTGTTTGAATCAAAGATCAATCATATTGCTATTGTTAACAGCTCTGAAAGAGAAATGTTTTCAGTGACTGTAATCCTAATAAGGTACTCCATGCCAACCCACACTCTTTCAGGTTTTGATATCTTAGTATCCTTTCTCTGTATAAGAAGCAAACCTTTTAAGTTTGTCATTTACTAATGCCTGTCTTTGCTACACAATATTGCTAATACTTGGCTGATAAGAAAGTAAATATTTTCTTAATTGACAATTACTATATTAAAATGCATGTTTGAATTTTAGTAGTCCTATCTTAGATGAGGCTAACTAGGAGTGAAGCATGGGAGCATGTACAGATTAGATCGTCCATAAAAAGTCAAGATTTTCAAAGTCAATTCATGTCCAAGTGACTTGTTTTGCCTTAGTTCATCACGTGTAGGCTTTGAAGGATTTTAGTGGGATAGAACTGGGTTTCTGGTTGAAAGTCTTTGAAGGCATTTCCTTGTAAGTAGAGGAGGAGTGAAATTAGGAAATTGTTGGTGATAATCCAAAAGAAAACAGCATCACTGTAGCAAAATAATGGCTGCTTTTTATGGGAAAAAAAAAATCCCGAATTAGGTGAGTGTGTCACTTGGGCATATGTAAGTGTGGTACTGAGGCACTTAAGGTACCAGGATGAAAAAAAAGCAAGCTACTGAAGATCAGCTCTTTTCCCCATTCACTGGCGCTGCTTTGATACCAATGCTCTACAGTTTACTGGAGTATAACTCCTTCAAAGACCAGAGCAAACCCCCAAAGCCACGGTGTTTGGATAGCTGTGGTGGTAAGCTGTGAAAACAAACAAAAGAGCTTAGAGCAACTTTGTGAAATAAATCTGTGACTTGTTGATGTGTAGGGATTTTTTGTTTGTGTTTTTTGTGACTATCATCGCCACCATCCCTTTATTAGTTATTGACAACCTGGGGCAAAGACTGGCTGGACACAGTCACCATTTCTGTTGAGTGGGAAATCTTACCATATTGTGGATACTAAGAAATTGTTGGCCTAAACTGAGATATCTATTGTAGCAAATGGGTAGAAAGATGAGTATAGAAATTAAACCACAAAATTTTCATGTTGTTTATGGTTATTTGCACAGGCAATAATGCCAAATTGAAGTATTATGAGGCAAATTCTTTGCATTGTAAGAATTAGCAATATCCTTGATTGAGCTGGAGCATTCTAGCTCAGTGTCTAGTTTTCATTACTGCTCTCTGTGCTATGCTAAAGGGAGAAGTTCTCAACAGAAGGAAGGGTAGCAGAAAACCTAAATAGACTAAAAGGGGTGTTTTCTTTGGGAGAAGTGATGGCTTTAAACTTTGAACCTGTTTAATTTCACAATAAATGCATGCAGTTTATTGTCATTAAAGCAAATGCTATGAGGGTTTACTTTTTTTCCCCCCCCTAGGTATGCCTTACATTTTGTTATACAAAGTGGAATTTCCTACTATATCATGATCATAATAGGAGTGGAAAATATGCACAAGTAAGTTTCCATTCTAAAATTTATTTTGTTTTGCTTTTATAAGAAGGCTACTGTTGAGACCTTTTTTTTGTAAAGGTGCATATATACCATAATCCTAGTTGTATCATAACATTTCAGTATTTGCATTCTCTAACCATGGTTTTATTTTCAGGAGAGAGGATGGCTTATTTGGGAATTTTTGCCAGCTTTTTGAAATATCTAAAACTTGTTAAAATTAATACCCTACTGAGACATCTTTTGTGTTCTACATATTCTTATTTTTTCATTGTTACTTAATCCTAAGTATTTCTGGGTGTTTACAAATGACAAATGTAATTTGAAAACAGCCAATGCTAGTAGAAGGAAGATGTCTGAAGGGAAGAGAATTTGTGTGAGAAATTTCTCTAGATACTAAGTGTTTATAATTCCCCTTTTTTTAGTAACAGTGTGAATGCTGTCTTAGGTTAAGAATACATTTATATAAAACATATACAGCATTATTTTAAGTTTGAGTGCTTGATTTTTATTAGCAATATCTGAATCTATATAGAATAACACTTATTTCTCTTTTTCTGTTGTTCTTAAAAGCAGGGCAGACGTTTGTTTTATTACTGTATGCATATGTTTTACTATTCCACTAGCCTAGAGATCAGAATCAAATTAGGTTCCCACTGTGTTAATTCCTGCATAAATGTTTAGTAAAACAGCAAATCCTTGCTTGAATAGGTTCCTGAAGTATATGAGGCTGTTAGAAAAGATGCTGGTAGAAGAAACAAAGAGGAAAGAAAGGAAGCCAGGGTGGCCTTAGTTAATGATCCTACCTGTTAGAATACTCTGCTGCATTGTACTGTGATAGTGAATGTAATTTTATTGTCTTTTGAAATGTCCCATATTAGGGTCTTATCTTCAACATTTTCATCAGAGCCTCATGTATTCAATCTACTGTGGATGCAAAAGAACCTCATTTGGTTGGGTGGCTGGTTTATAGACAAACAGTTTCTTTGATTACAAGTTGTTGTAAAGCAACTTGTTAATGTCAATTTCTCTTTAGACCTTTAACAATGTAATCTACAACTTGTGTTACTTAATATTTTTAAAGACATTTTTAATGTGGTTAAATGCGGCAAATGGAGGTACCAGTCAGGAGCACTGTGGTCTTTATCATAACAAGTAACGTAGGTTTCTCATAAATGGAAATCCAGCAGTGGTTTACATTCCTAAGAGCGTGAGACAGGTAGGCAGATTTCCTGCATGGGGGCAAGGGAACACTAATTCCTGATCCTCCTAATTCATACCAGCTGATTTAACTGCATGGCCTGATCTGCTGAGATTTTGCTGTGTTATACACAGCTGTTACTGCACAGCTGTGAGGGGAAACCTAGATTTGATTACAGAGCTTATGTTGCTTTGTCACCATATGAATTAGTCTGCCATTGGATAAAACTAAAAAACCTCTTCTTTCAGTGGAAGAAAAAAATGTAACAGAATCATTTGTTACTTTAAATTGTGAACAGTGTCTGGATGCTGTATGGGAAACTCAAGGAGCCACTTGTAGTAGGTGATACAGGCAAGACTGTACAAGGTTTGCTTCCTACATTACTGGAGTATCCCAGAAATGATGATGCCTATACCTTTAACTAAGGAATGCACCAGGTACTTTTAATTTTCTGTCAGAAAAATGCCACTTACAGCTTTCTGTTTGACAGTCTGAATAGAAACTAATGCGAATTACTCCTCTCCCACCTAAGCGTTTTTCTTCAGGCAATGAAATGTGTCTCATGGAGCCCCGGGAAGACTGAAGATTAAGTGCTGTACAATAGAGTGCAGCTGGTACCAGCTGGCCTCAGGACTGGAGAATGTCAGTGTTTTAGTGGGGGTATGTGTGTATGTACAACTAATCATAGTACTTGTATTTGCCTGCATAGCCCCAGGTTTGGGATTTAGTTTCTGTATTGCAGAGGGACCCATTGGCTGACAGTCCTAGTTAGAGGGTCACCTGCATTGTTCCACAAGCATCTTAACATTGGAGTCAAACTTCAAATACCTATATGTGATGTAAATATGGATTCAAGTGGATTTGGTATTGGAAAAGCACTTAGGTATTGTACAAAATATTTTTGTCTATTATCTAAATTTGTTCACTGACCTAGGTTTCCTTCTTCTCCCTTCCCTGCTTGCTGTCCTGCAGATTTCATGAGTGTACAGATAGGAAAAACATTATTCCTCTCCTTCCTGCATTCCCTACCCTCTAATATAGCTCCTCAGTCTCTCAAGCCTCTCTAAAAATTGCTTAAACAAGTAAGAGACAACTAAATTTTTTATACTGCTATCAGTTCAGTAGCTGTGCACTGGGTATACAGGCTTCCTTACCCTTTGAAGCAAGGAGTGTTTTTTGATAATCTTTTGCATTCTCCAAAGCACTTTTGCCTTTCATGGTAGCTGTTACTGGGCTATTCTGGGGTTCTGTTTTGTTTTGATAGACATGCAGTTCCTTGTACTGTTCCTAAGCCCATGTACGTAAGTTGTTTGAACATGGTAATGTAAAGACAGATTAGAATTTGAGTAAACAAACTTTGGCTTGTTTTTATTTAAACAAAATTTGATTAGAGAAAGTTTGGTTGTAACTGGTCTGGTATCTGTGGAGGTACTTCCTGGTCATACCTTTTGTGGGATTTTGGAACGTTAGTCCTCGATAAGTTCTCTTATGCTCCTAGCCAGAGTCAGGACTGACTAATGCCTTGTTCCCCTTTGCCTTCACTCCTTACTGTGGGGGTTTGACAAACAATGGGAGATGTGGCAAAGGAGGTGTGGTGGAGATTTGATGGTTTTACCTTAGAAATCTCAGAGCCAAAAAGTCTTGATCATCTGAGTAAGCTGTTTCTCTTGGCATGTTAATTGTGGCACTTAGTTTGTCAGTCAGGTGTTTAATAATGCTGAATGACATGATTTTTCTGATGCTTACCTAGAAATCAGACTTGTATTCTGAGGACTGTGAGTTGAAACACTGACTAGCACCAGGCAGTGATTCTCTGTACGCTGGAGATTTGATGATTATAAAAATAACCCTGTAAATGGATGTCTGTCTTCAATCACTTGAGAAGTAAGCACTTGTTGAAATTAACAGCTGTGAAGGAATTTCCTAGTAATCCTTATGAACTTCTTCTGAAAGTATTTGCTCTAAGTAGCTATTGCAAGCTCACCCACTTTGATAACTTCCTGTAACACTCCTGGCTGCGCCTGAATAGAACTCAATGTATGACTTAAAACAGTAAAAGTATAAGTTGAAAAATAACTTTATATGTTATCCTTCCTATAATTGGAATGTTTGAATAGAAAGGCCTTTAATGAGCTTGTATTTTGTAATTACAGGAATGGAGTGAAAAGAGAACTACAATTTTCTCACCTGTAGTGCCTATCACTTTTTGCTGTACCTTTAATAAAGGTTAAATAAATATATTTAATCTTTGGGGAGTGTGTGTGTCCCTATAGATGTATAGGGAGGAAGAAAGATAGGAATCATCCAGTGTCTGCAGATTTGCAAAGGTTGATGCTTAAGTAGAGAGGCTGAAAAATATAATAAATAGCAATGCATGGGCATTTTTGAAGTGTTGTAGTCTTCACAGCTGGTTTGGTACAAAAAAGACATATGCTGCCTTAATGCAACTAGAAAAAATTCTGATTATATACTTTGTATTTCCAGAGAGAAGAGTCTAAATCAGTCTGTTTGTTAAATCCCCACCCCATTTTGAAATTTTATTTTATTTTTCACTTGATTGCTGATGTTACTTAACAGAGTTCTCAGGAGAACGGGGATTTTAAATGATGCCATTGGCATATAAAACCTCTTCCATCACACTTGAAAATTCAGGTGAAAAAAAAGTTTGGACTTCTGTTGTATGAAGTAGCTACACTTTATGTTGGTGTTTACCTGAAGGAGGGTTCTCCTACTTCCTACACTGTGTGCTTGGTTTCTGTAAGCATATAGAGGACAACCCCTTCTTGGAAGGAAGCAGTAGTGTAAAATTGCCTGGGTGTGTTAGAAATCTGTTGTGATGGAGTAGCTTTTTGGCTTGCATAGATTTTTTTTTTAAATTTTTTTTTTTAATCTTTGTGCTCAAAGTGAAGCTGAGCACAATCAATCAATCAAAACAAAATTGATAAAGTCATGGTTTTGGGCTCTGTTTGTTTGATAATCTCTGAAAGCTGTAGCATCTATACAGATACTTCTTCAAGGCACATTACTCTGCCTGTCATGCTGCCAAGCAACTTGGCTGTTAGCAAATGAGCTCTGAGTCATAGTATCATTGCTGCATGGTTTATTACCTCAACAAACTATTGATGTCAAATAAATCAGGGTCCCTACAAAATGAAGTGGCAGAATAAATTGTACCGAGAAGATTTCAGTGAAAGCTGTGTTCTTCTTCAGCTCCTGGCAAAGATAGCTGCTAATAAGAGTTGATTAAAAATTCTGGTTGCATGGCATTGAATGAATTGAGCCAGTAGTGTTTGGGATAGAGAGATTACATGCAAGGGTACCATGTACTATAGTAAATTTTCTTCTCTAAGAGCATACTTATGCATCTTTTTTTATTCTTTGGTGAAATATCTTGCATTTGAGACAAATTTCACTTTAGTTATGACTAGCTCAGCAAACAATAATTTCATTGTTCTTAATGAAACTGCTGGCTGTAAGTTAGGCAAGTCAGTTTTGCCTGCAGAACTGCAAGTGATGGTATATAAAGTGTCTGGGTTGGAGCTAAAAGATCATGGCCCTTGATACCAATGCACAGCAAACTGCAAAAAATTCTATTTGTAGGGGTTTTTTTTCTGTAAGGGAAGGTGGATGTGAATAAAGAGCATTGATATTTAAAAAATACAAACATCTTAATTTTAAAATCCAGTGTCTCAATTAAAGATGTTAAGTATCATATAGCTTTTAAAGCTGATCAGTTTTGCAGATCAAATGTCTTTACTGGAAGTTAAAGACAAGATCACAGAATCATAGAATAGCTGAGGAGGGGAAGTGTTTCTAACTTCCAGCCTGCCTGTTCAAAGCAGGATCAGCTAGAGCAGGTTGCTCTGTGAAACCCAAGTCTTAGTACTGTCATGATCCTGAATAATTCCAGTTGTCATAAGCATGCTAGCCATTTCCTTTTGGTGTCTTACTTCAATGTCTATTATAGCTTAAAATTTATTTGAGGTGACTTCATGCAGCTTAGTTTTCTCATCTGATCTGAACTTGCATGAAAACTTTTTATGCTTTAATTTTCCCTCACCCAGCAATTGTCCAGGTTTGGTATTATTAACTTAAATTTATCAGGCTCATTTCAATTTAAAGTGAAATAAACTAGCTGTGATTGAGACAGTTAATTTGGTAGGAGGAGATCATGTTAGGCACCAAGTAGTAGCATGTCTTTCTATCCTTTTCTCTAAGACGTAGCATCAATAATAAAAAGAGGGGTGAGGGCAAATGAAACAAAGACTATGCCAAGAAAAAGTACAGAAGTTTTGTGTCTTTAAGTCAGTAGAAACAGGTGAAAGCCAGGCTGAGTAATCAAGAAATGTCAAAGGGAGTATTCGACACTGCAAGTTGGTTTTATTTTGAATTAAATTTTCAGTTATGTTTGAAGGCAAGTGTTCTTCCAGTATTCAAGCAAGAAATCCCTTATTTTCTTCTTGACAAAGATGATGAAGGATCTTGAGGAGAAGCCATATGAGGAGTGGTTGAGGTTACTTGGTCTGTTCAAGCCTGGAGAAGAGAAGACTGAGGGGAAACCTCACTGCAGTTATAATTTCCTTGCGACAGGAAGAGGAGGGGCAGGCACTGATCTGTTCTCTGTGGTGACCAGGGACAGAACCTGAGAGAATGGCCTGTGAGTTGTTAGGGAAGGTTTAGGTTGAATATTAGAAAAAGGTTCTTCACCCAGAGGGTGGTTGGGCACTGGAACAGGCTCCCCAGGGCAGTGGTCACAGCACCAAGCCTGACATAGTTCAAGAAGCATTTGGACAATATTCTCAGGCCCATGGTGTGACTCTTAGGGATGGTCCTGTGCAGGGCCAGGAGTTGGACTTGATGATCCTTGTAGGTCCTTTTCAACTCACCGTATTCTGTGATGCTATGAGAAGGTATGCAATTGATTTACTTGTACTCTCTTCAGTATCAACAAATTGCTTGCAGGAGGGCTATGTGCAAGAAATCCAATTCCCTTATGTATCAGTTGACATTGTTTTTAGCTGAGAAGCTTACTGTTTTAAAACAGTAAATTTCAAACTTTCTGTTTAAAAGTTGCATTGGATTATGTTGGAAGAGAAGTGTGTAAATAAAGACAGGTACTGTAAATTGCTCTGTGATTTCTATCTTAAATCTGAACTTTTGGTGTTCTTTTTTCTATTTTAGGAAATTTTAGCTGTGTGGCAGGTTTGCTGTGTGTTTACATCTGGTAAGAAGATGCAAGTACCTTAGACAATGTAGCATGGTGTTAATCTTCAAAACTGGATAATACTGAAATAAAAAATGCTTAGTATAGCCAAGTGCTAAGCAGTTCTTGCAGTCATTACTCATCACAGGCACAACAGGAACTGTGAAGTCAGTAGGCTTGCAAAAGGAAGCTCTGGGTAATTTGGTGTGTGATTACTTAGAGTGAATAATCTGTTTTATTAATAGATCACACCACATGGTAATGCACAATGCATACAAGTAATGCACCATTTTAAGTAAGAGTCGCATGGGTAGCTTTCTTTTTCTTTGTATTCTGCTCTTTCTAGGAGTGTCCGTTTTAAATCCTGTATCCTGGAAACTCTTTTAAGTGTCAGGCTTTTCAGCTCATCAGGGCTTTCCTCTTTGCTTCTTCCCTCTACCATAGTATACATTTGTGATACCATGTTTAATATATGCTGTGTCATCAACCATGTGCCGAATCACTGTCTTCTGACTTTGATACGGAGTGCTATTTTTGGTGGTAGGTGTTTCTGTAGAGAGCTTTTTGTCTTCAAATAATATTAATCTCTTGAATGCTTTAAGGACATCTTGTGAGGTGTAAATGAGGTGGTATGCGTACAGTGAGATTGAATAGTAAGATTTTACCATTTCCATACTTAAGATGCATAGATATCAACTAAAAGTTGGTAAATGTATTATAACAAAAGAAAAACCTATAGAGATATCTTTTTATTTTTTTTTTTCCTGCAAGATGGAAGGAGATCTCATTGATCGGCAGTATCCACTTCTCTCCAGTTGTAATGAAACAAGAGTCCAGGCTCCTCTGGATCTCTTTTTCTGCATGACCATAGTGCTCTGAAAAGCTGACCAGTACATGCTGTAGGCACATTCTTCTGCAGAGAGACGACATTTATGTAAAACTATAGTTTTGAGGGTGTTGGTTTTCAGTTGTCCTGACTGCAGTAGGTTCACTGAAAGATTTCCTTTAGAAATTTATGTAAGCAATGTGATTGTGATTACCTAAAGAGCTGTCCCCACAGTAAGTTTTACCATTTTATGTGATAACAAAATTAAAATTCAGTCTACGGGACCATGATGTGGTACATTCTATTACTGTACCCGAGGGATCTTTCCAGAAGGGTGTGAGGGCCTCACTACCAAGCTGCTATCAGAGGTGCAGTCAGAAGCCAATGGCTTCATCAATCCTAGCTGCTGGAGAGCAGAATAACGGCTTTTGCTGTGTTTTACATGAATGTCCGAAGTATCAACATCCGTATCCAGATAGGGTATCTCCAAACTGAAAAAGGTAAGGCTTTCAAGTGTGAGAACAAAACTTGATTCATGGGTGGCTTCTGAAAAATGTGTTAAAATAAAGCTTTATTCTGATGTTGGTTTGATGTGAAGTATAGGGCTTTTGGAGGCTGGTTAGTTTCTCTGGTATTTTTTCCATACTTCCTGTTTGGGCAATTAGTATATGTGACACAATCTGTATAAATAGAAGAAGGGTCTAAATAAAGCAGCCTATGACATCTAGAAGCAGAATGTTTAGTTTGTTGCACTAGCTATGTTTTGCTATTCATATAACTATTCAGTGCATTTTTCAAAGATCCTGCAAAAGTGTTCCCTCTGCAGTGCAGAAGTGCAGTTACCTCAGGAATATGAAATGACTTCTGGTCTTAAACATTATCGTCTTATGAACAAGAATTGAAATACGAGGTACAACATAAACTCAAACACACAAATATCAGATGCAGTCCCTGACCAGTTCTTATGGTAGAAGAAATCTTTTCGCTGGATGTAGTAAACCCCTTATGTTTTAGCAGTTAATAATAATGAAAAGAGGTAAGTGATGCTTTCTGAAACTGGTAAAATGGGCAATGGTAGAAGGAATGCCAGTGTTTGCTAATACATCAGTTCCTTACAGGCATCACCACTTTGTGTTTATGAGCAGAATCAATGAAGAAATAAAATAATTCTTAATCTTTTAAATCATCTGCTGTAGGTGTTAACTGATGTAAGAACATCCATTATTCAGTATAATTCTTGTAAACTTATTCTTCAGATCAGTAGTGATAGGCATTTGTTTAAAGTATATTATCAGAATGGTAATGACCTGCTGTGTGCTTGTGTTCATTGTGAAATGAAGCTATTATCTATCCATGCTGTATTTCTCCAGTGTTTCATAATCACATATTGGATTTTCTTTCCTTACTCTCTCGTAGAGTGAAAATATGTGATCAATCAGAAAAAAGCTTCTGTTTCTTAATTGTGCTTTTTCTCCGTCTTCTGCAAACACATGGGAACATTGTGACACTGTCCAGTTTGTTCTGGATACACTGCCTCAGTTTTCATGCCACAGGACATGAAAAGTGGTGACATATGTTTGCAATGGCATTTGGTCAAGTCACTGAGCAGATAGATACCTGAGCAACCTGTCACTTTCCTTTCCCCTCCCTGACTGTGAAAATTCTTGCTCTGTTCCTGTCTGACTCTGTGTGTTAAGAACTGTAGTAGGTAGTGATTAACAGGTAACTCATGCAAATTGTGGCTCATTATGCATTTGAGAGAAGATGGAGTGGGAAAGAGGAGACCAAACAACCCAAACAGAATAACTGGTACTTGAATTATGGACTTTGTGTATTTATGGTTGTCCTGACCCGTTCCCTTATACTTGAGTAATCAAACATTGTCATTGTGTAACTTCAGCAGACAATCCTTGAACTATCAGTGTGCTCAGTTAAGGATTTTCTGTTAAAGGGAATCTTTTGCAAATGGAAATATTGATTCATTTTGCCAGAGAAGTTCAAGATACTCTATCTCTGAGAGCCTGAGGGATTCCAGAATAGGACTCCTGCCAGATGCATGCTGGTTGGTGGATTCTTTAGATGCCAAGAAATCTCAGGAGGCAGAGGGAGAAAATGGATGGTAGCCTCAGTTCAGCCAGACAGTTCTCATTAAAGGCTCAGCAGTGAGCCTTCCCCTGCAGCAACTGATTGCTTAGTCTGCTCTGTCAGCATATTATTTTCTAATGGCGAAGTTCTGAGCTTGGAGTTCTGGGTTGACTCATACGGGAGCAAGTCCTGGTTTTGTGATGCACATTTTCTGAAGTAATCTCTTGTGTTAGTTGTAACAGCCTGAAAAGTGTTTGCAGAATTTGAGATTGGGAGGTTCTTTCCAACCTCAACCAGAGATCACCCTCCAAGCAGGGTTCAAGCAGGGGAACCAGTTGTCCAAAACTATGTCCAGATGGCTTTTGAATATCTCTAAGGTGGGAGAGTTGTCCTAGGGAACTGAACTGTGTTTCCTGCTGTGTGGAGAGCACCTTCTGTGTTTGAGTTTGTGCCTATTGCCTCTGGGCACATTCCTGTCACTGGGCGCCATGGAAAAAGCCTGGCTCCATCCTCTATGTAGCCTCCCTTCAAGTATTTACACACATTGGTGAGATCTCCCTGAGCCTTCTCTTCTCCAGGCTGAACACTCCCAGCTCTCTGTCTTTCCATATAAGAAGAATGCTTCTGTCCCTTATCTTAGTGGCGCTTTATTGGATTCTCTCCAGTATGTCCATGCCTCCCTTGTACTGGAAAACACAGCACTGGACCCAACATTCCACATGTGGCCTCACCAGTGCCCAACAGAGAAGATGGGATGCTACCCTCGACCTGCTGGCAACACTTTGCCTAATGTAGCCTGGAATGCCATTAGTCTTTGTGGTAAGAGCGTACAGCTGGCTTCTGTATGAAATAGGCTGTTTTATAAGTACAAGGAACATTCCTTCTGGAAAGTAAACACCAGAGTGTTTTTCTTTAAGAAAAGCTATTAAGCTACTTAAGTCTAGCGGCTTCAAAGCAATCCCAATTTACTTTTGTAGAAGTGTTTCTAGCTGTGTTATTTATTTGCCTGATTTCTGCATCTGAAGCTATACTGGTATTAGTATGTTTGATTTTGCTTTTATTATTTTAATTCTAAAGCAATACCTGAAAACACTTGCAGATTTCCAAAGATCAGGTCACCTTTTTAGTATTAATGGGGTTAAAGAGTTGTGCTCAGTGGCTCGATGTCCTAATGGAGAGCCGTGATGGGTGGTGTCCCTTGGAGGTCTGTACTGGGACCAGTGCTAAGGGATTGAGTGCACTCTCAGCAAGTTTGCCGATGACATCAAACTGTGGTGTAGCCAACACTGCTGGAGGGAAGGGTTGCCATCCAGAGGGACCTGGACAGGCTTGAGAGGTGGGCCTGTGCAGACCTCATGAGGTTCAACAAGGAAAAATGCAAGGACCTGCACCTGGGTCGGGGCAATGCCATGCAAGTACAGGCTGGGTGGAGAGTGGATCGAGAGTAGCCTTGAGAAGGACTCAGGGATGTTGTGTGATGAGATGCTCAGCATGAGCTGGCAATGTGTGCTTTCAGCCCAGAAAGCCAATCATATCCTGGGTTGCATCACAAGAAGCGAGTCAAGGAGCAGGTCAAGGAGCTGATTCTGCTCCTATGGGACCCTACCTGGAATGCTGCATTCAGGTCTGGGGTCCCCAGCATAAAGACATCAGACTGTTGAAGCAAGTCCAGAGGACCATGAAGGTGATCAGAAGGCTGGAGAACTCTATAAAGCCAGGCTGAGAGAGATGAAGCTGTTCAGCCTGGAGAAGAGAAGGCTTCAGGGAGACCTTAGGGCACCTTCCAGTACTTAAAGTGGGGGCCAGCAGGATAGCAAGGGACTGTTTGCAGGGGCACAAAATGATAGGACAAGAAGAAATGGCTTTAAGCTGAAAGAGCAGAGGTTTAGATTAGATACAAGAAAGAAATACTTCCCTGTAAGGGTGATGAGGTCCTGGAACAGTTCCAGAGAAGTTGTGGATGCCCCATCCCAAAAGTGTTCAAGGCCAGGCTGGATGGAGTGCTGAGCAATCTGGTCTAGTGAAAGGTGTGCCTGTCCATGGCAGGAGGATTGGAACTAGGTGATCCTTATGGTCCCTTCTAATCCAAGGCATTCTGTGATCCTATGAATTGTTCTTCCACAATTCAGTCCCTTTCTGGTTCCTTTTGATTCTTAAAAATGGAAGAACATCATGGGCCATATGTGGTTGGTTTCATTTGATTTGTTTTCAATTCTTTAATGAATGGAAGCTAATGCTATGCTTGTGCATTTGAAATTGGCTGATTGAACCAATCATCTTGGGCATAAATTTGACTTCTTTAAAGATAATTTTCTTTGCATGTCATGAAAATTGGAAGCTAAGTGAGGAGAGTACTGATCACTCTAAATTCATGATGCTTTCAAAGCCTTTCACCCATGTGTTGTGGACTTGATGTGTCCTGCAGGCCAAACTTTGCCATTCTTTTGTACGCTCAGGATTCCCTTTCAGTAGCTGGACCTAATGGTTGCAGTTCTTGTGAACTGGTGCAACTCCTTGCTGTTTTCCTTCTGCTTGCCTCTCCTGCCTCTATGTAGAACATTGTGTCGTGCCTTGACCTTTTGTGTGTGAACTACCCTACCTTTCCCTGCTTTTCAGTGTGAAGGGTGTGTGTTACGGTACGGATACTGCAACATGATGGATCAGACAACGAGGCCCGTGGAAAGAAATATAATGGACCAATTCTTGATAGATATTTCAGAGAGATGTTTATTTCTCCAGCCGCATGGCCGGGGCTCTGCCGAGGAACTGTTCAATCATGGGACCAAGGGTCCTTCTGCCTGTGCAGGGAACACAAACCAACCAATGGGAACGAGGCTGAGCAGGGGCAGGGAAACCCCGTGTCTGTCCCCCAGGGCCCCTCTCCCAGGGCTACATGGTAGGGGGAGGGCCCCAACATTCCACCCGTTTATTTTTAACAAAAAGAAATTTAAAACTTAACATTGAAAACAACTGGATAAACATGAGATAACAAGGACAGTTTCAAAACAAAACAAGCCACCCTCCTGAGTCTTTAAATACCCAAACAGATTCTCCGGAACATCTTAAGGCTGACAGAAGGGAGACAGGACTCCCCAGGCATGCTTTGTGGGGAAACTGAGGCAGGAGAGGGTTTAATTTCTTCCCTCCCTCTTTTCATCCCCCCCTCGGCATCGGAGAGGAGTTGTAGGGAAAGGGAATTGTATAGGGAAGCCATGGGGTGAAAAGTGGATTAGGAATAAACTGGGGATGGGGTAAACATAGGAAGGGGTACATACTGGGTATAGGGTAAAAGGGGAAAGTAGGTTGTTGTGGGTAGGGAAGCTGCTGGAATGGATATTGTTTATAATTTTGTCCATAAAGGCTGCCTTTGACTGGAATACCCCCAGGCCCAGTAACATTTGCTGCTTGTAACCCTTTTTTACCTTGCACAATTTTGAACACCACCACCTTTCTATTTCCCAAGCTTGGGATGCATTTTTCAGGGCTATTCTTTTTAATAGCAGTTCTATGAACGAATATGTCTTGCTGGTTGTCACATCTTGTTATAAAACCATAACTTTGTTTAACATTATACCATTTTACTATTCCTAAAACCTTAGCTACGGTGATTTTTTCCTTTTTCAGAGTGGCTGCTGTTTTCTGTCTCGCTGTGTTCCTGGTTTCGGTTTCGCTTTAGTTTTCGCTTGCTCCCGCGTTGTGGAGCTGTCGGGGCTGCTCGTGCCTGCGCGCTCTTCCCGGGGTCGCATTCGGGGCTGTGCGGGCCGCCGCTCATCTCCCCGCGTGCCTCCACTTCTGCTCTCAGCTGCGCTGCCGCTGCCTGGCACCGCACCCACATCTCCGAGCAGCAGCCCCCTTGTGCCCCGCTCCAGCATGCGTCTCGGCTAGGTGCACCTCCGCTCCGCTGGCCGCTGCTTGCATGCTGCTCCTCTCGGTCAGGCGTTCCCGGGGCTCGCTCCACCACGCGCTGCGCGGGGCCGGGCGGGCACCGCTGGGTCACGCCGCTCCTGCCATGCCTCGCTCTGCTGCCAACACTGCAGCTTGCACTCCTCCGCCTGTGCACGGGAACTGCCTCGCTGCTGCTCGCAGAGCGCTTGGTCCACGTGGCCGCACAGTCCCCGAGGCAGGCTTCCCTTCACCAGGACACAGCTGACATTGCTCAACAGTCTCGGTCATTAAATAATATGAAAATATTCTTCCATCGGCATATATTTTGACTCAAAAACTAACTGTGTCCAAACGGTCTTCCAAAAGTCTTTGGTAAGAATTAAATCCCAAGAAACATAGAAAAAGTTCTTAAACAACCACGCCAGGAAGTTGTTCAGTTCCTTTTGAGCTTGAATTAAGCTAAAGTTTACAAATCGTTGTTCAAGAATCTTCTCAAGTTTAAGATAAATGTCCATATGTGGCTCTGAGAACCAAGAGTCTTTCCATGGTTCCTCCATAGTTTAGATATGGAATAGCAAAACAAAAACAAGAAGAGAAATCCAGAGTTTCTAGGGTTTACTCACAAATCAGTTACTGTCCTTAGGGACTGGGGATTGTTTTGCTTTCGTTATCCACCGTTTGTTACAGTATGGATACTGCAACACGATGTATCAGACAACGAGGCCCGTGGAAAGAAATATAATGGACTGATTCTTGATAGGTGTTTCAGAGAGATGTTTATTTCTCCAGCCACATGGCCGGGGCTCTGCCCAGGAACTGCTCAATCATGGGGCCCGAGGGTCCTTCTGCCCGCGCAGGGAACACAAACCAACCAATGGGAACGAGGCTGAGCAGGGGCAGGGAAATGCCGTGCCTCCCCCCAGGGCCCCTCTCCCAGGGCTACATGGCAGGGGGAGGGCCCCAACAGGTGTGTTCATTTCTTTTTTTTTAAATTTGAACTGGTGATATTTATCTGGCTGTTTTGTACTTCATGCTCTTGTGTTTTTCTGTATCTGCTCAAGTCTGGGCAGAGGAAGGCCTTTTAAGCTTGAGATAGGATAGAATTTTCTGTATGTCTCTTTCAGGCTTTTGTGTTGGATGATATTAATTAGAGAGCCTGCTACTTCCACATTATTTTAATGCTCCTGTTCTTTTCCAGGGCATTAACTGCTCTCTCAAATACAGGATGCTGTCACAGCATCTATCAGAATATAATTTCCTTTAGGGATCTTTTAAAAGATCATTTTGAGATAATCTTCCTTGCTAGGGTATCTTGATTGTGAAAAAAACCAGACAAACAAACGAATAACCAAAACCAAATGAAAACCAAAAAACCCCAACCAAAAAGCCTCATCCCAGAGCTAAGCCCCAAACCTCCCAAAACAAACAGCAACAAAATGCAAATCCTTGGGCATTTATTGTTGTTTTATAGTCTGACATAGTTCAGTATTCCAAATTCTAATAAGAGGGAAGGACAGCATGAAAATCAAGTTGGGAACAGGACCTCTGACTTAATTAGTGTATATGGGGACTTCGGTAGGTGTTACTGTTTTCTACCAATATAGTTGTGAGGTTTTTTTAAAATCCTTGTGTCATGCTTTCTGACTAAATCTTGGGGGAAGGGGTGATTTAATTTCTCAAGGGGAGCTAGTAGCTTCACCCTTTAAACATCATAGGCTATTTTGGAGATTACTTGGCTGCAGTAATGAAAGATGCTCTATTATTTATGAAATGTCAATCTTCTTGCCGTTTGAACTAGATAAATACAATGAAATGTGATTTCCAGAGATTGCATAAAGAGAGTGTTAAATCCATAGGAAACATTTCTAGATAGTAAGAGAGCATTTGTGTTCCACTGGAGCACAAAGCTGTCCAAAACACAGGGTGCAGAAAGTCTACTGACCAACTACTAATGTGGAAGTCACCATTTAAATGAAACAAGTGTACACCTTCCTTTTAGACGAGCTTAGACTTTAGAAAGAGATTGATTCTTCAGGATCTGTCGGTATGAAAATGTTAATTGAAAATCAAAGGTTTTTTTCTGAACTGGAGAATATCAAAAGTATTTTCAACTAAATGTGGGGGGTTTTTTGTTCGTGTTTTTGGGTTTTTTTTCTTTTCTCCTTAGAAGCAAAGAAAGTTTCTGTATGTAAGTGTATTACTTTTGTTTTTATTTTTATACCCTCTGGTAGACTATGAAGAAGCCAGCAGAAGTAAGAAGTAGACTAGAAACAGTATTCCATTTCTTCCTACGCTGTCTTCTTTGAGTTGCTGAAAAGCAGAAAACAGTAAGACTTTTGTCAACAGATTAACATTTCTTGAAGAGCCTTTGTGAAGCAAGAAGCCTTCTTCTATTTTCATGCTTGTCTGTCTTCTTCTTTCTTACTTGTGCTCATCAGGGCACGTCTTATGAGAATCAATGTGTGGGTGCAGTTCTGTTGCAGAGTCCAAGATCTCTGCTTGAGGAGGTGGGACAAAGCTTCTGATGAAATGTAACTCAGGTTCTAAATCCACAACTTCTCTACACCTGTCCTCCAGATATATATGAACAATTGGGGTTTTTTTTATGAAAATTTTAGAAATAACTTGCCTTACAGTGCATTGCTGTCGATGTAGCTTTTGGCTACAAGCTTTGTATCCCCATTTGGGATGGTGCTGAATCAAATTATAGTTCTATTACTAGATTTGCATCTTGCTCAGTATTTTTCCCTGTTTACAGAAGTTAACAAATCCATTATTCTAAGCATAGTCTTTGGATTTCTGCATTTCTTCAGAAATTCTGTCTGCTTTCTTGCAGTCCCTGCTTTCCCAAAGGAATTAATAAGAAATGCTACACCTGGCTTTTCAAGGAGGCAAGCATGTAGAGGCAATACATATAGAAGGAAAAAAGCGTGGTTGAGAACTTCAGCTCAGTTCAATTTTTTACACTGCTTTCTCTTTTTTTTTACATTTAATGATGTGTTCTGTGACTGATTGCAAACAACTTTAATGCACAAAATATTTGAACAATCTGTAAATTAGAAGACAGGAAAAGATATTGTAGGTTTTGTCTCTCTCACCAAACAAAGGTTTCTGAATTTACTGGTGCTAAAGGCTCATCCTCACTTGAAAATATTTGTTTGCATGGATCATGAGATAAGGGAGGTGTAGAATGCCCGCCCTCACAGCATAGCTGAACTCCTAATGAAACAAAGTTTAACATATGGAATGTGTTCAAAACCGAGTACATGACTATAATGTGAAATCTTTTCAGCAAATGTTACCTTGGTTTGACAAGATTGGAAGCATTTAAAAGAAATTTGAGTAGTACTAGAGTGGTATGACACAAAAACAGCTCCCATGGGTGTGTCTCATTCCTGTGCTTGAGTTTGTCTTGCCAGATCATCAGTATCTTGACTGGCTCCCACAGCTGTTTTTCTTGCCTATTGCATCTGACCTCTTAACAGACTTTAAATTACAAGTACTTTAAATACAGATGTCTCTTCATCTATGTACTGGAGAATTTTTTAGGCAGAGTCCTTTTCTCTCATTTTGAAAAATGTGTCTTTGGTAAACAAGATCCAATATAGAATTCTGGAAATGGAGGCTGAAAGGGATTTAGTGGTTTATCTGGACCTCTGATCAAAGTCAGTTTGAACCTTTAAAAATAATAAAAAATTCTACAGTGTTTCTGGTCTTGTTAGGCAACCTGTACAGGTGCTTAACTATGCTTGCAGTTAGGTTGCCCTAGAAATTAGCCCAAGTTTAGCCTAAATAACCTGTGGTTTGAGCTCCTTTCATCTATGTAGAGAAGTGTATTCCCTTGTGTTTGCAGGAATCTTCTATTTATATTGTCTTCTTTCGGGCCAGTAAACCCTGAACAAGTCTATTTAAATCTCTTCTTAGGTTGTGTTTTCAAGGCTTCTTTCTTTTTTTTTTTGTGTAGCTGCTTTTGGAATTCTTCCAGCTGTTCTATGTTATTTGGAGATGTGCTTCTCAAAGCAGGTTGAGGTATTTGTAATGCTAAGCAGAGTAAAAGGCTTATTCTGTCTGTTTAGCAATGCTGTTCCTTTCCATGGATCCTTTTCGGCTCTAATGCTGCCTAATAGTTGGTTTCCATTACAGATTTTTATGGTTGATTATTTACAGCCAAAATTGTGCTTTGAATGTAATTTAATTCATCTCCTTTTGAGGTTTTTAAACTTTTCCTAGTTTTTTTTCCAAGGTTTTCTGATCAAAGGTGTTTGCAATTTTTATAATGTAATATCTACTTGAAGCTTTGTGTACTTACTGTCACCAAAATATTGGAATGTTTCCTGTTGTTTTCATAGGTTTGAATTAGTGGAATGATATCTGATACATCCTTATAATTTGATAGTATTTCATTAGTACTTTTTTTTGGTACAAATTGAATTTTGGTTGTTGTTCTCCAGCAGCCAAAATGTTAGGATTAAGACAGACTAACTGGCTATATGCATACATGTGTGTTGTGGTTTAACCATAGCCAGCAACTAAGAACCATGCAGTACTAATAAAAAAGGGAGACAAAGAGGGAAATAAAATTGGAGAGAAACAAGTGATGCCTGGTACAATTGCACATGCCCACTGACCGATGCCCAGCCTGTCCCTGAGCAGTGATCGGTCCCTGGAGCCAGTTGCCCCCAATTTCTATCCTGAGCATGATGCTCTATGCTATGGAATATCCCTTTGAGTAGTTTGTCACCTGCCCTGGCCATGTTCTCTCCTGGTTTCTTGTGCACCTCCTCACTGGCAGAGCATGAGACACTGGAAAGTCCTTGACTTGGAGTAAGCACTGCTCAGCAACAATTAAAAGTTCAGTGTGTTATCAACATTATTCCCATTAAATCCAAAGCATAGTACTGTGCCAGCTACTAGGAAGAAAATTAACTTTGTCCCAGCTGTTCCTCACACTGACTGTACTAAGGATAGGTTTGATCATGGGTGGCAGTCTTGTTCATGGGGCAGGCCACATCTGTTAGTTGCAGTCATATAATCAAGTTGTACTTGTTCTGGACAAGCTTTTGATTCAGTTGCACTGTTTACCTTCTAGGTGTTTTTATAAATACATACTGTGTAAAAAGCCTACAAAACCCTTTATAGTATTTGGTTTCAAGTTCAAGGGTCCATTATTTTCTGAGTTCCCCTTTCTACTTTTAGACAAGGTCCTAAAGAAATGTAGCCCTTTCTTTCCAGTTTAAAGAAAATCTTACCCCCATGCTAAATTTTTCTCAGTGGATAATTATTAAATATGACTAAGCATAATTTAACTTAATATCTTCTAGATTTTACTTGTATTTCTTCAAACTTCAAACTTCTCCAGATTGTTTCTGGACCTTATCTTCTATTTGTTTTCTGAAATTGTCCATACTGCCTTTATGATTTACAGGCTACTTGATTTGCATGTTTTTGAATGCATTGTGAATATTAAAAAGAAAGATACCTCAAAAGCAGCTTCTTGTGATTTGCTCTTAAGCTTTAAGCATTTGTTAGAGTGAAAAGGCTGCGGTCAATTGTGTCATCTACTGTTAGGAAGCTAGTAGAAATAGGCTCTTTCTGGGTGAAAGTGTAGTAACTGCACAACTCAATTATGGTTATTAATGATCTGAAAAAGACACTAATAACCACAGACTCACAGAATGGTTGAGGTTAAAAGGAGCCTGTGGAAGCCATCTGGTCCAATCCCACTGATGAAGCCAGGCCACCTGGAGCATATTGCCCTGGTCCATAACCAGACAGCTTTTGAGTATCTCAGAGGAGGGAAGACTCCACAATCTCTCTGGACAACCTGTGCCAGTGCTCAGCCACTCTAACAAAATGTTTCCTGCTGTTGACGCAGCACCTTCTGTGTTTCAGTTTGTGTCCATTGCCTCTGGTTCTGTCACTTAGAAACACTGTAAAAAGCCTGGTTCCATCTTCTTTATACTTTGCTTCAGGAATTTACATAAATTGATGAGGTCTCCCTGAGCCTTCTTGTCTCCAGGCTGAACAGTCCCAGCTCTCTGAGCCTTTCCCCACAGGAGAGAAAGTCCAGTCCCTTCATTATCCTTGTGGCCTTTTAGAGTGTCTCCACTAAGTCTGTGTTTCCCTCTTGCTGAGGAGGCCAGAACTGCACCTGCTGCTCCAGGTGTGGCCTCATTGTGCAGTGCTGTATAGGGAGTATGTGTCATCTCCCTTGAATCAAAACTTTGGCAGGTTTGGCTGAATGAGGCAGGTAATAGTGTTTTGAAGAATTTCAGAACTAGCAGGAAAGAATAAATGGACAAGAAAAGACAGGCTTGGTTCAGCACTGAAAAAGCCAACAATACATACTTAAATGGAGGCTGTTTGATTGTGTGTGCAACATGAGGGCTTGAAATTAGGAATGGGATCTGTATGTCATGGATGACCTCCAAGAGAAGCTTCATAAAGCAGACTATGTGAAATGGAGAATAACAGGGAAGACGTAGTGTTGTTACATAGATACAGGATGTGGTGTCATTCCGAGCCCAGTGTCAAGGACTTCACTTCACAAGGAGTACTGCACATTTGTTGTGGATTTGGAGAAGATTAATTAACAAAAAAACAATAGGTGTGAAAAACCCAGATGAGATATTGTGGACATCTGAGTTGGCTGTCTTGAAGAGGAAGTTAATTAGAAGAGATGTAATGCTGTAACCTGCCTAAGGCTGCTTGTCTGCATAGAGAAATCTCATTCTCTTGTACAACAGTGGGCAGGAGACTGAGAAGGGATCTGGGTTAGAAACCTGGATTTCATGTTCCTGTTGCTGAGAAAAGTAGCAGTTATGATTATCCTGTTCAACAGGACTACTCATTTCTAAAAATAAGTATTTTTGTGCGTGGCAATTTCTTGCCTGAAGCATGTAGCTATTTTTAAGGATATACCTAGTTCTAGCTATGAATGGAGATGCATATGAACATCATAGAAAAGTCAGCTTATTAGTTTTTCCCTCAGGAGGAATGTAGATCCAAATTGCTTTTAAAATTCCACTTTCAAAAGGGGCAGGCGTTTGCGTCTATCTCCGTTCATAGTAGAAATATAGCTTTTAATTTTCTAAGATGTTGCTGGGGCCAATACTAGAAAAATGCCAAGAAGGATTTCAGTATCCTTACTAAAGAGAAAGTATTCTGGAAGAATTGTAAATGCTAGATGTCAGAATCTAAAATAGTTTCCTGCTATAAGGAACAAAGATAAATAAAGTCTTCTGGAGATAAACTTTTAAAGGGAGATTTTTTTAGTTCATCTTGGCTTCTGATGTAGCACAGACGTAATATTTCTATGGTTAAACCAATAAGTTGTTTAATTAAATGTATTTCAAAATCAAGATTGGATGCTTTTGTGGAAGATTCCAAGAGTCAGAAAATGTTTTTTTTTTTTAATTAAACTGGGTTCTGGTAATCACTTTTTATTGATTCTAATCTGAGTGGGTTTGAGCTGTATTCCTGGCATTAGTTCTTGTTATGTCTGCCTGGTTTTTGCTTTTTAAATAAATATCCTAATGGAACTCTCGTTCTTTTGCTAAGAAAGTAACATTTTTCTTCTAACCAGGTATTTTCTAGTCTGAGCTACTGTGCCATGTGGTTCTCACAACTGCTTCTGTTGTATCTGTTCCTGAGAAGGGTACTGTGTTAAGCAAGCCATGGGTTTGATCCTTTATGTAAAACCTAAAAATTGCCTAAGAAGTATCAAAATCAGTAGCAGTGAACAAAAGGCATCATGACTAGCTTCTTCTTTTAAAGACAGGGATAGGTAGAGGTAGAAATTGTTTCTTCCCATGAGAGCTTGCTTAGGGGTTAAGGGACTGAGAAACAGCTGAAGCGTGGCAAAAGGAGAATTGCAGAGGGAGCTGCAGATGCCCAGGTCTCATTAAGGGGCTGTAAGGCTGTGATGAGGAGCTGGGAACAGGCAGCCAGTTCTCAGAGGAAACAGGGAGAGCTTCTGAGGGACTGGGGTAGTTGAGCAGAGTCTGCTGCTGTTCAGAAAATACTAGACTTGGCTGGAAGTATGGATCTGTCTGCCAAGGACACAATGAACAAAGGGAGGGATGTGCTTTTTGTTCTGCCCGCCCTACTTGCTCTCAGATTTTTCTGGTAGGAATTTAAGCTTCTAGTTCTTGTTCTAGTAAAGTGTGTGTTGTTTTGTTTTATTGTGTGCCATGTTCCCCCTCTTAGTGTCTGTTCTCCCCCCCACCCCCCCCAAAAAAAAAAAAAAAAAGCCTTTAAAACAATTCCCATAAACTGCATAAAGAGGAGATGGGTGTGAGAATCCAGACACATAATTTTAAAACTGTGGCTAACTCTGGGTGCTTTACATAAGTCCTGTCCTCCTTTGACTAAGCAGTTTGGGTCATTCACATGTGGAGGCTTTTTTACTGAAGTTTTCCCCACAGCAAATCATAGTGACTGTTGGAGCATATGGTTATTAAAGTGAATGATTTTTTTTTTTTTTGATACCTTTCTTCTCAGATACTCCCCTGTCATTTTCCAGTTATTTATTTCAAATTATCTTTACAAATGTTTGGCATATTTAATAAAAATTATCATTTTTTCTACAATCACTGCCACCTGTACTAAAAGTTGAGATGACGCATTTGCTCTTATAGTTACAAGCCTCTGCAACTTAAAAACATGTATTTGGGAGTAAATAGTTTTGTAGCTAGAGTGGTAAGAGAAATCTGACTTAACTGTGATATTTACAGTGCAACAGAATCTGCTATTTAAATTAACATTTTAGGAATTACAAGTTTGTGTAGGAGGTACATGTTCCTACTATTAAGTTAAAATATTGGGATTTTAAAGTGAGAGGCTTTTAGTACAATTCCATAAATGCAGCAATGTATTATAACTTGGAGATATATAGATACTGTACAGATGAAACTATATGCAAAAGTGTAACTATTGCATTTATCCCATGTAGCAACATCTCAGTTGTGCTCCAGTATTCATTGCTGCAGTGTAATTTCTTTCAGTAGGGTCTGCTTCACCCTGCATCGGCGGTATTCTTTTGTGCAACTTGCCCCTCTCAAAAGTCCTAGGCAGGATATGGATTATTTGAGGAAAATTAACTTGTTTTAGGACAAAGAACTGCTAAACACTATTGTTTTATATTTGGAATGCACATATATTATGATGTGATGGCAAGCTTTAATAAAAAAGATTGCTTTTTTTCTAGTTTTAGCTTAAAAAAATAGCAATTAATAAGCTGTTATGTTAACAGTTAAATAAACTGAATAAATTCATAGAATGAGGGACATCAAAATCTCTGACTCAGCCTCCTGCTCAAAGCAGGGTCAGTGGTGGGGACAGATGAGGTTACTCAGGACTTTTTCCTGTTTGGTATGGATAACTGTTGCCATCCTATGCTTTCTCCTTCAAGCTGATCATCAGCTAGGAGTAGATCTATATAAGGTCAAAGTGGACCTTGAGAACAAAACCCTACCCCATGCTCATCATTCACATTGAATTAAAATTACCTGCATTACCACTTCATAAAACATCTCTGCAGCTAACAAGACGAACTGCAAAGCTGTGGGCTGCTTAACAGCAGTTCTGATTGTCTGAGGTTTCCCTCTCTGCCTTGTAAACCTGGTCCCATGGCTTTGCAATGGTCCAGTGTGATTTGGGCCATGATGAATAACTATTCATTTGGATTAAAATCTTTGTCCCTTTATTCTTGCAGTCGTAGATTTTATAGGAGACATATGTTTTCACTTTTTTATACATCATTGCATTCACAGGCTTTATTGCTTTGCTGTTGAAATAATTCGAGAAACAAATCAGTCATTGCAGAAGTGCAGCATGTCTGTATCTTGTGAAAATAATCAGTTTAGGCTAGAGGTGTGCTAATATGTTAATGATCTCCTAAAATACCTTCTCTGGCAAAGGCACAAATAACTTAGGGGTACACTGCTGATTTTTTGGCTATGTCACTGATCTTAATTTACTAGCAGCTGAAGGCTAACCTATGTACTGCTTTCAATTGTAATAGAAATATCTGATCCTTGTGATAGAGCCTTCATATAGACTGAAAATACTTCAATTAACATCAACTTTTTTAGTTGGTTAGGTTTAGAAAGGTTTAAGACTACTGTCTTTAGTTATTAAGTATATAATTCTCTATGAATTGTGACAGGACTGCATCTCCCTCTTGTAGTCCTTTACACTTTGATGCTGCTTCAAGTAGAATGTTTTTGCTCATGATGACTTCTGTTGTTTCTTTTTTCCCCCATCCTTTTTCAGTCTACACTTGTTATCTTTGCATCTCCAGAGATCAAGTATGACAAGGTTCTGGCATTCAGCTGAAATCGCTTAAACAAAATATGAATCTTACAATCTGTTTGCTTGTTTTTTATTCTGTTGTCTTCTCACAAGGCTGCCACCAACCTTTTTCTTCCTGTTGCCTCTTTCTAATTCAAATGTGTGTGCTGGCATAAGACTATATATGACATGCTGTTACAGCAAACAGTACTTGTCCCTAACACCCAGCAGGAGTTTGAAAAGCATTCCATCTTGAAATTTTTTTCCAACTTATGCCATTGTCCAGCAGAGAGCTACTAAGTTGGTCAAGGGTCTGGTCTTATGAGGAAAGGCTGAGGGAGCTGGGCCTGTTTGGCCTTGAGAAGAGGCAATTGAGAGGGGACCTCATCAATGCGTATGAACATCTGAAGGGTGGTTGTAAAGAGAATGGAGCCAGGCTCTTGGTGGTGCTAACCAATAGCACAAGAGACAATAGGCAGAAACTGATGCGCAGGAAGTTTCACCTGAACGTGAGGAAGAACTTCTTTGCTGTGTGGGTGACCATGCACAGGAACAGGTTTCCCAGAGAGGTTGTTGGGTCTCCCTCACTGGAGATACTCAAGAAACATCTGGACACAGTCCTGAGCCATTTGCTCCAGGATGGCTTGGGCAGGGAGGTTGGACTAAATAACCCACTGTGGTCTCTCCCAACCTGACCCATTCTGTGATTGAAATTTTCTGAGTAACGGAAAGGCCTAAACAGAAGATGCTTTCAGACTAGTAATGTCTTCACAGAATCTTTTCTCAACTCTTCCAACAGCTAAAAGTTGGAGGAGAGTCATTACCAGCAGCACAAGAGCATTATAAATGATTGAAGAGCTAGTACTCCAAGTATTCAATAACAATTGAAATTTGTTACAATGGGGAGTAGACAATCCCCAAAGATATTAAACTGTATTTTTTTAAGGCATGTAAACCAGGACATGCACATTTAGCTGGAATGTTTCTTCAAATTTGGTTTATAATGAAAGTACAGAAGGAAGCTGAACTACAGTGACACTGCCAGGCATTACAGTAGTGAATAATCAGAGTGTTCTGTGTGCTTGTGTTACAGATTAGTTTGTCTTGACTGTTATAATATATGTGATTTTTCAAAGTCTTGACATTCCTGGCAAGTGCAGCATAGGAACTTCTGGATGTATTCTAAATCTCTGGCTGACTGGCAATCACACTATTTTTAGGCTTGAAGACTTACAGTGTAGAATTTCACATGCTTAGAATAAAATTAGAAGTTCTCTTCTATCTGAAAGTTAGTGATTTTTATTAACTTGAACACAATTTATAAGTATGTTACACCCGTTCTAACAAAAACTTGTTTTGGGGAGTAGACAAGTTTAGTGTTTAGGTGTTCTTATAATAGTAACCATAAAGCAGTTCAGCATAAACTAAAATCAGGGAAAACTACAGAACCCTGGGAGTCTAAATGAAAAGTATTGGTGTATTTTTCTTCCATTTTGATGGTTAGTTGAAAGGGTGCAGCCAGAAATAGATATATGATGTGAGTTACCTTCTGTCTTCGTGGCTGATGCCATAATGGGGGTTTGGGCTTTTATGATAACGGGACATTCTTTGATTACTATAGTCTGTTATGGAGGGGTTGGATCCACCTGTCTGGAAGAGGTGAGGGAGTCTTTGACAGCAGGCTGACCAACTCAATGAGACTGGTTTTAAAGTGAAGGACTTGAGGGATTGGGTCCAAAGTGGCAATGCTCACATCATCACATCCAGCTGGGGAACATGAGGAACTGGAGCTCCTTGTGCAGCCAGAAAGTTACTATATCATAGGAATAACTGGAACGTGGTGGGCCAGCTCATGTGACTTGAGAATTGTGATGGATGGCTATAGGCTGTTTTGTAAAGATAGGTAGGGAAGAAGGTGAGGAGGAGTTGTGCTCTATGTTAAGGAGCGCTTTGAATGTATTAATAGCCATCTCTGGTGATCATGGAAGCCCTTTTGAATGCCTCTGAGTCAAGCTCAGAGGTCTTGTTTCCAAGGGGAGTCTTACAGCAGGCATCTGCCATTCACCTCCAAACCAAGATGATAAGGTCAGTGAAGCAATATTTGGGTCACTTAAGCAAACTTCAGGTCAACAGAACCTGGTTCTTATGGGTGAACTTGGACATATGTTGGAAGAACCATACAGCAGTTGACATGTCATCCATCAGGTTTCTGGAATGCATAGGGAAGTGCTTCCTCATACAAATGTTAGGTGTGCCAATCAGGAGTGAGGCACTGCTGAACTTGCTGCTCACAAATGGACAAAATGTGTTTTGTGTTAGTTAGTGATAGCCTTGGTGGCAGTGATCACGATGTTGTGGTTTGGGATTTGGTTGAGCATGCTGAAGGCTAGTACTGAGAAAAAAACTTCGGAGTTGAGAAGCGCAGACTTCAGCTTACTCAGAGCTTAGTTGAGGGAGATCCATAAAGGAGCTAGCGAGTGCTGGGAGTTTTTCAATAACATTTTCCTGGAAGCACAAAAGCAGTTCCTCCCCTTCAAAGGCAAGGGGAGTAAGCAGAGCAAAAGATCCCCTTGCCTTAACTGTGAGCTTCTGAGTGTGTTTAAAACCTAAAGAGAAGTGTAACAGATGGAAAAGTGGATGTACACCTGTTGAAAACTACAAGGACAGTGCCAGGGTGTGCAGAGGTGCAGTTAGGAAAGCAAAATATCTCTCTCTATATAATCCTTCTGCAGATTATCACAAGTCAGATGAACCAGGTGATTGGGAAAATCCAGCATGGTGCTTGACAAATGTGATTGCCTTCTATGACAAAATAGCCTGCTTGGTTGATGGGGAGTGAGGGAGGGACACTGTCTACCTGGATTTCTCCAAGGCTTTCAATACCATTTCCTGTTGGCTTTTGCTAGAGAAACTGATGTGTGATGGCCTAGATAAGTGATTTGTGCAGTGGGTGGGGAAGTGACTGAGAAACTGCTCTCTCAACCTGGTGGTGGTAGATGCCTCTTCTTCAGACTGGCAACCTGTTCCCAAATTGGGTCCCCAAGGGCTCAATATTGGGCCCAATGCACTTAAATGTCTTCGTAAGTGATCTGGAAGATGGAATGAAACTGAGTGGAGAAGTGCACACTTTGGAAGAGAGCACCACCCTGCAGAAAGACCTGGACAGGCTGGAGGAGTGGGCTGACAAGAACCTTGTGAAGTTCAGCAAGGAGAAGTGTAAGGTCCTGGGAAAGCGAAGTCCGGGAATGCAGCACAGGCTGGGATCTACCGGTCTGAGAGCAGCTCCAGGAAAGGGACCTGGGGGCCCTGAGGGACAACAGCTCAAGAGTGAACGTTGTGCTGCTGTGGCAGAGAAAACCAACATGATGCTGGTCAACAGGGGCAGCACCAGCAGAGAGAAAGAAGTCATTGTCCCACTCTATTCACTGATTGTCAGGTCACATCTGGAACACTGCGTTCAGTTTTGGCCCCTGCTCTGCAAAAAATGATGTGGGCGGGCTGGAGAGGATCCAGAGAAGGGCACAAAGATGATAAAAGGACTGGGCAGCCTGCCATATGAGGAAAGGCTGAAAGAACTGGGTTTGTTCAGTCTTGAGAAAAGAAAGTTCGGGGAGAACTTATCACCATATTCCAATATTTAAAAGGTGGCTACAGAGAAAATGGAGATTGGATTCCTTGAAAAAAAAGAAAAAAATGAGTTGTAATGGGTACAAGTTACTCCTGAGGAGATTCCAACTAGACATAAGAAGAAAATTTTTCACAGTGAGAACAATCAAGCGTTAAAGTAATCTCTTCAGTGTAGTGGTGGATTCCCCAATATCAGACACTTTCAAGACTGTGCTTTTGCCAGGAAAGGTTGGATCAGGTTGATTCTAGTGGTCCCTTCCAATTTGGTATTCTATGATCCTGTAATTCAGTTCAATGAATCGTAGTCTATAACGTGTAATCTAGACTTCATCTGTAACATGTAATCTATATCTATAACTTGCTCATGGATTGCTCTTGTGCACTAGGTGTTTCTCTGTGTGTTATGTAGATGGGGCAGTCAGAGGGATTGAAATAGCTCTGTAAATTTAGCAACTTAATATCAAAGTTCTGTGGATTTATACAATGGGAATTTGAATGCCTAGAGAACAGCTGTATAAATAGGAACACTGCATTTGTGGATCTTGGTTTAAACCACCTGTTTGTAATCATATGATGAGTCTGTGATAGGTTTCCCAGGCTGCTGGAGTCCTCTTCCTTGATTCTGCCTGTCTGTGCTGGCTGTTCAGTGGTGTTATGGTGAATTGTCTAATGTGCAGTAGGACCTTTCCTGCTGTAATCAATAATTTTCTTCTATACGTATATAACATGTATTTCTTGCTATGAACAAAAAGTTATAAACTATATCTTGTAAATTACTTTTTAAACTGTTGCTCTAAGTTTAACAAACTCTGAAGTGATATTTGGCTTTTAATAAATACAGAGTTTTTCACTGTATAATGGCTAGAATTAGGATGAAAAAGAAATTTGAGCATATTTCCTAATTCAGAATTGTACCAGTCATGAAAAGCACAAATTAAGATGAACTCTCTTCTTAGTCTCTTTTTTGTACTTCAGGTTTAAAATTCATAGATGTCTCTTTAGAATTCTCTTGTGATTTTTGTGTTACCTGTAGATAAAAGAACTTACGTAATAAAAATTTTCACAAAGGAAGCTTTGAGCTGGCAAAATGATTGCCGATGTCTTCTTTGTGTGTAACTTGCAGTCTCTAGACACTTCTGCTAGCAGCAGAAGATTTTGTTCATTGATAAATCAGTGTTGCAAAAGATGTGGGAGTGTGAAGTTCATTTGTTTGGACACCCTGTTTGTGATGAAAAAAAGTGGTCTTAGCCTGCATAAAGAATGACTCATTGTGTTTGGTCATATCCCTACTTGTACAAAACAGAAGAAACCAGCAGTATGAGGAAATTTCCAGATAGCGAGTGTGAAAAGTGTTTGAATGCTGGGAGAAAGAAATTGTTGAAGTAAGGTTGATTATTATTTATTTTCTTCAGAGAATCTTAAGTGGCTTTTCTCTGTTATGTAAATTCAATGAACTGAAGGTTGAGGTCTATAGTGAGTTCTAGGAAATGTAAGAGAGAGAATCACACAGGAAGGTAATGGAACAACTTGATGAGGAATGATAGACAAATGGCAGTAATATGGGTATACATATAGGTGAATAATTCATGATTTTAATCTCATTTCTCAAAGGATAATTGATGAACAACCTGAAATGCCTTATTCCTCTTAGCATTGACATGAAGACTGCCTTTTAACAGAAATGTAGCATCTTCTACTAGCATATATTTTGATTAAATCTACACAAAAGTATCTATTAGTGGACTTCATACAACATATTGTGAGGGACAGATCATATGATTAATTTGTCTGGAATAAAGTGAGCCATTCTGATTTTTAAAATTTCTTTGATTTTTAATAAATTGTGAGGTAATTTGATTGCACTGGGCATTTAAAGGGAAATTTTTGAAGGGTATTAGAAAATGACAAACATGAGTGGTCTCTACTGAAGAGCAGGGAGGTGACAAAACAGAGTGCAAGCAGTTCAGTGGCTATGGTACACCAAAAGTGCAGCTAAGGTCAAATATGCATGAAATAGGATCAAGACAGTACCCCAATAAATCAAAAATTTAAAAAGGTATGGGTTATATAAATACAAATATGTGTTATATGTACATACATTCTTGGGGAACATAGTTACTTCCTAATTTAAAGATCATAAATGTAGCTTTGTGTAATATGGTTTGCCCGTGGTTGACAGTTCCATAAAGTGATTGTACCATGACTTGGATTGTCATTGAGTAGTTTAATTTTTTTTTTTTTTTTAGGTTTTCCATTGCTAATTGGAAGCATGAAGAATGTTCCAAAAAAAAATGCAAGGCTTTTTCATAATGGGTTCCTTGTGTATTGCATATAATTCTTTTTTGTGGAGTATCTCAAATTCATCCCTGGAAATAGTCAATAGTGATTCTCACATGCGGGAGAAAAATCTACATGAAAATAGAAGTTACCATCCTCTCTTCCTGTGTCAGGCTTTATCACTGAGCAAAGAAAATGGAGCTACCCACAGGTTTTCTCCTGACTGAGAGCAGGAAACAGCTGACTTAAGTCTCTGCGTGTGTTTCTGCAGGACTGTATGACAAATACTGTGACAGTGGTGACGTTGATGTGTCATGTGAATGTTATATACATCGGCATGCGCTGATTAAAGGATGCAGAAGATAGGAAATTGTAGCGGTGCTTTAACTTAGCTGGGGGACGGGGATTGGACAGAAATGAAACAAGTCATCTGAAGGGATAGGTCTTTCCAGGTTAAAGGAATGTTAAGCATTGGAGAAAAGCAGGCATGTCATTTAGGCTATATTTTAAGTGAATCAGATTTTTCAGAAATGGTTTTATTTGTTTCAGAAATGTTTTATTGTGGCCATTGTGCTGTTTGAGATGTGTGTCTGATTGTAAGGTGGTGTAAATAGCTCAGCAAGGTATATGGCTGCAGTGTTGGTGCAGGTCTGACCAGCTGTGGGGCTTGCAGTTGATTCACTACCCTGCTGAAAACAAAGAATTGTTTGATTCCTTCCTAGAGGCAAAGCAAGAAATAGGGTGGAAAATATAAATACCATCATCCCCTCTGATAAAATACTCCTCTGTAGGGCATTTTGTTTTGCAAATAGTTTAAAAGAAAATGCAGCTGCATTAGGTTGTTAGCACAAACTCCTGGCTTTCCTTTGGTCTTGGAATCATTAAAATACTTGGTTTCTGTAACTAAATTTGATTCCTGTGGCCTTTTGTTTTGCACTCTCCTTGCAGGGAGTTGGGTTGTTTATTAATCTGCTGGCTGCTCTGTGTACTGATTCTGGCTGCACAACTACCTTCTCAGCAAATCATATCCCGTATGTTTCCCAGCTGCTGCCATCCTTAACACATGCAGAGAATGTCTCCTGGCTGGCTGAACACAAGTTCCAGCTGGTATCACCTCGTGACTGAGCAAACCTCCCCTCTCTCTCCTGGCAGTGTTGCAGCCACACCGGTTCTCTGCCTCAGGTGGTGTGTCTCAAGGCAAAGATGTGGGGCTGCAGCAGAGCCTGGGGGGCTGAGGCAGCTGGGAATCTGCTCCATTCAGCCAGGAAGGAGCGACAGCTCCTTCCCCACAGAACGTGGGGATGTGCATGGGGCACGAGGGGGTGTGTAGCTAGAGCAGGGTGATGAGTGGGTGAATGGAAATAACAGCTCCCTCTTATCTTCATCCAAGATGATACTTGCCAAGTACCGAGTTAACAGCAGTGATAGGTTTAATGATTGACCTTGCTATTATTGTTTTGCCGTCAGAGAACTTGTTCTGTTAAACTACCTGTAAGTTCTCGTATAAAACTTACTGGTCCACTGAAATAGAATTATTTAGTCCTACAAAATATTTTGTGTTTAGCGGTTCTAGTTTACCATTTCTAAACCATTATGGCTATTAGGCCTGTCCTTTAAAATAGCGCTTGCAGTAGTCCCATTATTGTCAATGCTGTGTGATATTTTTATTTCCTTAAAAATACTCTCAGAAACTACTAGGAGACCATTTTCTGACTCTGTGGTCTATGGGTTTCTGCTGGTTTGCAAAATTAATGATACTGGGCACAGTTCTGGTGTTTGAAGAAAAGTTACTTATGTATCACATAGAAGAAAGAGGAAGCATAAAATTGCTTGCATGCTGTGATGCTGAAACATCCTATACCTAGGCAAATATTATGTAGAAAAATGAGTGAACAGATGAAAATTCATAGCACCAGCATGTCAGCTATTTGTTTTCTGAGTTATGAGTACTCATTTTTGTTAGAAGATCTCAAGATTCTGCTTCCTTCATCAAGGCTTTGTAAGGTAGATTCCAGCATCTGCTTATACAGATTTTGTGTTGTGAAGCTGTTAGGCTTTCTTCTTTGTGTTTTTAAGTGCTCTATACTACTGTCAACTTTCTAAAATGCAAAGGTCAGACTTTGTGCTCTTACCTGCATTGTTTACTGTTATACTTTCAAGTGATTGCAGAAATAGGGGTTGATATGACACAGTGTGGATTTTCAAGTGAGAGAGCACTTAGGTGACCCCTCATGTCTCATCTTAGTTTAACATTACAGTTTTGGACATAGTCAACTTCAGCTCTCAGCTTTGAGTTTTCTAGGGGATCAAATCAAGTTTTCTATTTCCACTCTTCCTAGTTCTGTGTTCCTTTTGGGGTCTTACAGGAGGAATATATCGCACAATACATTTCTTCCGTTCCAGGGAAGACGTGAAAGCACCCTCCCTCCTGCCTGTCTTCTGTTGTAGATGTTTCTCCAATTTACAAGAGTCTGAAGCTGGTCTCCTTGTCCTTGAGGTGTTCCAGAATTGAAGAGAGCAGGGTGAGAGGTTGGAAAGCAAGAGAATGTAAAGTTAGGGAGTGTGTAGAAGGTCTGAAGTGGTTTTGCATGCATTTTTGGTGGGAATATCTGTGTTGCATTTGTCATGTATTAATGTTGCATTTGGAATATAGCCTGTAGCTATAACTGGAATGATAATTTAATTTAGCTTGGTAAAGATTTACTTTACTAAGCCATTATGTTGCCATTAGGTGGCAAAACATCAAAATACATTAGTAAAGTGATAATGTCAGCAGCTGATCTCCAGTAAACAAACAGTCAAACGGTCACAAATAGTTCTGGGACAGTTGAGCTAATGAATCTTCATGTCCCCAGCCTTGTGTGTTTGTATGCAGGAAACCCATGGGTCTGGATGGCATTTTCTCTACTGGCTGAACAAACCCAGTGTGGGGCTTCCAATGCCAGGGTGTGGGCCTGGTGTGGACCAGCTCAGCAGGGCTCAGCACTGCAGTGGCGGCAGGCCGAGCAAGTGCTGCTGGAGGCATGTGCAGCCCTCCTGCCCTGTGTGGTGTCAGGCTGTTGTTGGATCTAAATGCTGGAGAACTCTGCCCACTTGTTAAATGTGCCTTAAAATGGCTGTCAGACCCAAAAATCTTCAGCTGAGGGTGGAAAATGAATGGAATAGGATAGCCAGATTGCTTATTACCAAAGCATGATGGTATGAATGTTTCCTTCTCTGGAAATGGGCTCACAGACAGTCTGGTTTTGTCTTTTTAATTGTTGTTTATTCCAATGCATTTTGGATCTCCACTTGAAGTAATCAGAAGAGACAGACTAGTGTGTGAATCAGAGGCTTCTGAGTGGCTCAGAAGGATTAATATTGCTTGTATTTTAGAGGCACACACACTCTGAGTCTGTTATTGTTTACGTTATAAAACTAATAAATTTTCTAAGAAATACCAATTATGTATGTCAACAATGCATCCATACTACAGGAATTGTGTAAATACGCATCTCTTTTTGGTGTAGAAACATTAGATTGGGGCAGAGTAGCTTACCTTGTGGCTCTTAGACAGTCAAAACGAAGCTAGTTCTAATCAGTATTTTTGTTGGCTTGTGCTGGATGATTGCAGAATTAGATGTTTAGCTGTGACACTTTGGACTTCTTTTTTTTTTTGATGTACATTCTTCCCTTTGAAGTTTTGTGAGCAAATACTGTATGATCTAACTGTATAGAGTTTAATTTCTCTCTGTGAACAATGCAAACTGATTATGATAATTAGAATTAAAAAAATTAATATAGCTGGATTTTAATAAGAATTCAGTTCTGGCCCTAGATGCAAGAATTTAATTTTTTTTAGGTTTTTTTTTTTTTTTTTTTAATTTGGCATAATCTGTAGAAAAGCAAACAAGCAAACCCAGGCAGCAGCTTTCAGCACAGGGCTTGGGAAAACTCAGAGACTATTCTGTCACCTTTTCTAAAAATCAATGCAGTATAATGTTACGTGGTGTCTAGGTCTGCCTTTTGAAACTGAATAATTACACATTTAAAGAAAAAAGAAGTATTTTTTCCTAACATAATGGAAGAAGTAGATCTTGACTCGACATGAAGCCTTTATTTCAAGGCTAAATCTGTAGTATGTGCCAACTAACTGGTAAAAAAGCACCCTCCGTTGATTGGTTTATTTAGCTTTCTTCCAGCAAAATAGCATATTGTGCTGTTGTCCTTCCACTGCATGAGAAGAGCCTAAAATAACAGAAGCTGTTATGACATCTCTCAAAGCCTGCCTTTGTCAAGGTCGCAGTTCTATTTTTGCTGTATTTTGTGCAAACAAAGATAGGTATGGTAGGAAAAAATATTTTATAACTGAGATGCTGAGTCCTCCAAAAGTGTAAAATAAAATAAAAGTGCAACTCCCACCCCTTGTTATGCAAAAACATAACATACATTGCCTGATTGTTAGCCTGGGTCTGTGTGCTGCTCAGCTTGCCATCAGCAGATACAAAGCTCCAGAAGTAACCTGTGGATATTCTTTCTAAACGAGCAACCCAAAATTTCTGAGGAATGCAGGTAAAAGGTGGGAGTTCTGCTTTTAAACCACATACATAATCTTTATATAAGTAGTTCTGCTGGCTCATTCAGTACTATCAAATTTGTATATAGTTATGGTGAAAATGTAGAAATTAACAGCTTTTTCTCAAGTGTATTTGGGGCAACAGAGGGTGGTAAAGATGAGAGTGTGCATTGGAGCCAGAAGTTGATAGAGGTGTAGTATGCTGAGGATTATTAAACTGTGTGGATGCTGGGCTTGCATCTGGGTCTATAAGGTGCTGATTGTTTGAGTGTGGAAGAAGACTGGGAAGCATCTTCTGTGCTTGTTCTGCTCATCTGCATTCCTGGGCATCTGTGTTTGAGCTCCTGCTGTGGGGAGGACACAGTTCTGGATCCTGGGCTGGATGGAGACTTTGCGTGAGCTAGTACTGCCACTGGTGTGGAGCCTTTATGTCCTTCTCTGTTGTAGGTGATGTGGTGGGCAGGGTGGTTGCTGTGTCCTGCTTTTGACTGGGACAGGGTTCATTTTCTTCCTAGTAGCTGGTGCAGTGCTGTTCTTGGAGTTTAGTGTGACAATTGTGTTGATAACACACTGACATTTTGGTTGTAGCTAAGTAGTGCTTACTCTAAGTCAGATGCTTTTTAGTTTCCCATGCTCTGCCAGTGAGGAGGTGCACAAGAAACTGAGGAAGCACGGCCAGGACAGCTGACCTGAGCTGGCCAGAGGGATATTCCATACCATAGAGAGTCATGGTCGGTGTATAAACTGGGGGGAGTTACCTGGAAGGGGACTTATCTGCTCCTCATAAGGAGGTGGTGAGCAATTGTACTGTGCATCACTTTTCTCTTAGGTTCTATTACTCTTTCTTCCCCTCCTTGTAATTTCAATTATTATTATCATCAGTATTAGTATATTTTTTATTATTATATCTAGTTGCACTTATTAAATTGTGCTTAACTCATGAGGTTCACCTCTTCTTTCTGGTTCTCCTTTATCATGTGGGTGGTGGGTGGATGGTGGAGGCAGGAGCAATGCTGGTGTGAATGTTCTGTTGGCTGTGCTGAACTTGTGAGGGCAATAAAAAAGAGGAGTACAGGGATGAGATTGAAGTTTTCTGCATTAGCAGAAATGGTGCTTCAGGAGTCAACTCAATGTTAGCAGTAGAAAGTGTAATAGAAGTGTGTATCAGATTCCATCAGGATGTTTGGAGACTAAAGGAAAGTTCATGTAATGGGAAGGAACTGAACCCTGTATATGGGTACATGTGTGTTTGTGTGTGTATATATATACACATATAGATAGAATGAAGCTTTTTGGTTTTATATATGTACATGCAGGTAAAAATTCCTGATACGTATGTTGCTTAATATTATTTGTCAAAAAGTGACTAGACAAAAAATAATGAATAGGACAATGTATTTCATTTGCTAATAAGAGATTTATTTGCCTTTTTAAAAAAAATAGAATTAGACATGTTCTCTTGATAGACACCTTCTGTAAAGAAGTACATGGAGAGACTGATTACTTAGTATTTTCTATATATTGTAATATTTATATGTACAGTTTAAGGTACTTCATTTATAATATGTTAGAATATACTTTTTAAAAAACATCGAGTAGTTTACTTGATGTATTTCTTTTTAAAGGAAAGATAGAATTTTATGGGTAGAACATATTAAATATTGTTTTTAGTGTTCTGAGAAGTTTAGAATTGTAAGGAATTGAAATGTAATATGGAATACCTGTACAAGAAAAGCCCTTCTATATAATAGGCTATCCAGTATTGTTTGCTTTATTTTTATTTTTTTAAAACTTTAAATCAGGAGTTAAACATATCACTGTGTTCTGCTTTCTGGTGCTCCATTGCTACGGTGTTTCCCAGATATGTCTGAATTTGTTGCAGCTGTTGATAGATAACAGTAAGGTCGTATTGACAAAGATCCTGGGAATTAGACATACTCTAAATGAATGTGTTTGTGCCTTTCTGTTACATAGTACAGTGTTCCTTGCAGGTCAGTTTGTCTAACAGTTACTTGTAATAGTAACAGTGTTGTGACTTGCTTGTAGCTTTTAATGTTCAGTGTGAAATACTTTTGTCTTTCTGGTCACAAAAACATTATTCAGTGAAAAGCAAGTATAGAGTAACATTGACTTTCAAGACCAATTGCTTTTCTACTGGAGGAGACACTTTAGCCTTGGCTAAAACTTGCATTTATGTGCAGCCCGTAATTAGTTTGTAGTTGGGTAAAACTTGATGTGTTTGAGCTCTGCAAAACTTTACTCAATTTTCTGATCTAAGGGGAGTTTTTGGTGAATGAATCATTGAAGAGAGTAAGAAACGTGTAGTTAAGAGTACTTAAGAAAGTTCTCAAAGCATTTTAGGTTAGTTTTGAATTTTTTAAAGTAGAGGTGGATTTATATGAGAGTTAGGATGATCAGCAAGTTGCACTACAAACCTGCAGAAGAAACAACAGGAATGATGTAAGCTGTTGTAAACCTTTTAAGTTTCTTTTAGGGAGAACGTATTGCTGCACTTTGCCTGATTAAATGACATTTCTCATCAACGAGGGATGTGATGTGGCATGACTAACATGCAGAGATGCAATTGGAAGTTGAAAAGCATTGTATGGGTTGCAAGTTCCTGTGTTTTACTCAACAATCAAAAATTTGCAGTCTTCCATCGGTGTGTAATTTGGAGCTGTGGCTGATGTAGCTGGAAGGTAGTTAAGATTCATAGCTGTGTTTGGAGAGTGCAACATAGCAGTAAATTTTACTGCTCTGTTGGAAGACAGCTTTTTTTTAGACTGAAAAATGAAATTTGGAATCTAATCAAGAAGTTTAGGTGTTTTGGTTTTTTTTCCTCCCATTTCTGCACTATGACTTCAGTGTGGATTTAACTGAATGTTGTGAGAAACCCCTACCATGTTGGTCATGATGACTAATATTTATTTCATATAATTGTGGATTACTTTTAATTGAATTTTAAAGGACATCTAGTCCACCCTGCAATGAGAAGGAACATCTTCAACCTAGATCAGGTTGTTCAGGGCCTTATTCAACCTGACCCTGAATGTTTCCAGGGATGGGGCATCTGCCACCTCTCTGGGCGACTTGTGCCAGTGTATTCTTACTACGAACACTTTTGTACCACTTAGTCACCCAGCAGAGTACTGTTTCTGAATTGTTAATGTTAATGAAAACAGAAAACAAACTATTGCTGAAACAGACCCTCTAAAACTATTTTTTTCACCGAAACAGATGTAATTTAATGGTATATGAGGTAATCTGTAATTTCAAAGTTGGATGTTTTAATACATTAAATGGTATATATCTAGCACATTTTTCAGTTAAAGGTTAACCTGCAAGTGTTCTGTGTAGCAACTGTCAGATTGAAGAATAATTTCTAAGACCTTAGATTTCCTTATGTTAAGAAGGTTTTGCGAAATATTTATCTGGAAAAGAAAGGAAAGTCATGTTCCAAGGTCTTCTTGCAGTGTCCCTCACTAGTTCACCTAAATCCAGTCCTGGCTGTGATTTTCAGTTTGTTGTATGAATATTTTCATTCTAACTGGATTTTGGATGCTATATATGGTCTGCTGTAGGGATTGCACATCAGTCTTGTGAACATGAAATAAAGACTGTACAGTTCATACATTAAAATCCTAAAGGATTAGTTAAGTTCCTGGTGGCATTCACTGTCTTTTTGGACTTCAAAGAATATCTGGCAGATTTTGTGAGGTATCAAATCAGTTCTCACTAGTGTGTTGTTGAGAAAATGGTATGTAAAACTAATTTTATCATACATATAACACTTTTATAAGGTGGTTCATATATGTGTTTTTTCTTAGATTTGCTCAGGACCAGCTTAACAGAAGACAAAAGGCATCCTGTTCCTTTTTCACTGAGCTATGTTTTAATATGTGTATTTTAAAATTAATTGCCTTTTCCCGTTCCTTCAAAAACAGCAGCAATAGTATTTGTGGTACTGAATTTTGAATGCATAGAAGTACATGCAATGGAAATTATTTGATATATCATTTTCCAAACTTCTATAGCCATACAGACAAAAATAAACTCTGAACTACAAAAACAACAGATAATTTTTTCTGTATAGGACTTCCAGTTTTTACAGTGGTGCTTAAAATTATAAATTCTAGGCTTTATTTATGTGAATAAATATTTTGGGTAATGACAACACAATTTATATGGTTCTACTACACACTTTTAAAATAAAAAAGTACATGCTTGCATAAAATAAACATTACCAAAAAACCCCTCAGGCAGAATAAAAGTGTAATTACAAATTTCTATTATGTAAAATTCACTAAAAATAATTGGAGATTAAACTCTATTTAAAAGGTACTTTATTCAGTGGAGAAATGTTTATGATTTTTAATTGAATATTTTTCCCCATTTTCTTTCTAGGTATTGCTTTGTTTTCGCTTTAGGATACCTCACTGTGTGCCAAATTACTAGGGTCTATATCTTTGATTATGGACAGTATTCTGCTGATTTTTCTGGGTAAGGAGAAAAATAATCTTTCCTTCTCAGTGATACTGTATCTGTTGTTGCAGGAGGTTTTTTATTGGTTCTCCACCCCCCCCCCCCACCCCCCCCACCCCCAGTTAATTGTGTCGACCTTTAAAACTTTGGAAGAAAGCTGAGCATGTATGTGCAATTGGCACACATGCAAATATGTAAGTAACTGTGCTTTAATCATACAAACTGAGAATTTTTGTTAACAGTTGTGTCTTGTTAGAACCACCAAGGTGTTATCTGTTGCCTCCTGTTCCTGTCTGAATGGCATAAAGGATTTGGTGACTGTGGGAATTTTTTCTCTTTGGGTCTTCCCTTAAAGTCTCTGCTACCATCTTTGACAGCATGATGAACCTTGAATTGTGTCTGGTGTACTTGCTTGCCTGGCACAGTCTAATACTACTTTTTGAGGAAAATCTGAATATTTTATGGAATTTAGCTTTTAGCTTCTTTCTTTTTTGGTTTTATGTTAAATGTTCCAGAAGGAGAAAGCTAAGGAGACAGGTACCTGGATGGTGAGGTAGTCACAGATTCCTTGGAAGCAGGAAGTTTTGTCTCTATGTGCCTTCATTATATATAGTGAACTGTATAGGAGCAAAACAGAATTAAATAGGCAAAATAAAAATAAACCATATTGGTAATTCTTCTTTCTGCTGCAGACCCAGAGATGTGAAGCACAACATTTCTTATAAACAAGTTTGCTACTGTGATAGTGCTTTTGTTGATTTAAAGGACAGTGTGTATTCTAGGGGAAAAAAAGAAATGGGGGAGTATTTGCTAGTCTGCTTAAAATAATGCATTAAATACTTTCCAGGGATACTTTGAGTGGCAGTGGTCTTCGTAGTTTAACATTACCTGTGGTAGAGTTGTACTTGTTAGCTTTGTTACTTCTCAGTCTTTATTGGGAACAGGCATATAGTCCAGGAAATTAACTTGTAGGCTGAAGCCAAAAGCTCTTATGGTTGAGTTCATCTTTTCTGTCATCTTTATCTTCTTACCTTCCGAAACATCTTTCTACATTTGTCTTACATCCAAGCGTCTGCCTTCAAGCCAGATATCCAAGTTCCAGTTATAGTCAGCAGAGATGTGATCGATGTGGACAGTAAAGCCTGGAGGGCATTTCAGCTGACCCAGCACTAAGTATCTACCTGAGTGTGAACTGGGTCATTTGTCAGATGCCCCTGACTCTATTGACTACATCTGCACTGGCTATAATGAGAGCTTGCAACAGAGTCATATGCATAAAGACACTAGATTTACTGATGTTGAATTTAATTTCACCTTTAGTAGTGAAACTGTAATCCAGATGCTGTCCCTTCCACTTCACTGTAGGGCCAAAGTGTACAACCTTGGCAGTGATCTAAGCTCTGAGCTGACTCTGGAAGCAGTGTAATTGCACTTTGTTGTTCTTGTTCTCAACATAATTAGTAGAGCTTGAGCACGCCATCGCTCAAATGTGACTGTACTGCTTTCAGATAGCAGCTGGCTTTGTGGCTCTGATGGTTTAGTGGTAGCTCAGAGATTTCTGCTAGGTCTAAACATGTCCAAAGATTCCCACATCCCATCCCTGGAGATGTTCAAAGCCAGGTTGCATGGGGCTCTGAACAACCTGATCTAATTGAAGGTGTCCCTGCCCAGGGCAGGGATGATGGGGCTAGATGATCTTCAAGGTCCCTTCCAACCCAAACTATTCCATGATTTATGAGCTCTGTGCTCTGGACGGAACTGTTCTGAAGCCTAGATCCAATTCTGATTGTATGTTTGAGATGGCAGATTTAAACCACCCTTTCATGCACCAACTTGGGAGCTTGATGTATGCATATCACATTAAATCTCTGGCATACACTGCATATGCTCCTTTGACACGAGACAGAGATTACTTCCAAAACAGGGAGAGAAAGAAAACTTTCTCTGGTTCTGGGAAAGGAAAAAGTAAGATCAAGAAAGTAACTAAAGTTGCATAACCAGCTATTGAACTCCAGCATGAGCAAGTTCTTCTAAAGATGTTGGCATGGGTTCATATAGTGGTTAGCCCCAAAAGAGCTTTGAATGTGTGTTTACCTAGATATTTCTCCTGGCATGCAGTGCCTGTCTGGGGTGCCCAAGCTGAGAAAATCTGCTCAAAATTTGAAGGAAGGTCTCAGTTGCACTGACAGTGGAGAAAGCTGAGGGCACCTCATGCTGGAGATGCAATTGCTTGTGGAGAGCTGTGTGGTCCTGCCTGCAGTACTAACAGATCCCAGCTGCCTCCTTTGCCTTTCTGCCAGCACCTAAAAGGGATTGTTAAAATCCTACTTCACAGCCTCACTGTGCCAGGAAGGACTCTTCCTCTTTTAGTCTCTAGATTGTTGCTCCTCAGCCAAATATTTGATGATACTGGAATAGCCACTTCAGGAGGGAAGAAAAAAAAAAAAAAATCAACAAAATGAGAATACCAGGGTCTGCTATGATAACAATGACAGATTTATCATCTGGAATGAATGCAAGGGCTGACTGAGATCCTCCTGGACTTCATCCTTCCACCAGGCAGGACCCATGCTGTCACATGTCTGCCTACAGAAAGAAAACCCATTATATTTAGAGTCAGTTGGGGATTTCTGCCAGCACCAGGCAGGTCTACAGCTTAAATGCTAGAAAGAGGTATGAGGGATTTACCAGAGTATCTGTTCCTGTTTAGTCTTCTTCCTTTATGACCCTTGCATGTCACTCTAGTCTTGATACCAGGATTTTGGGGTACAGTACAGTAGAAATTTTTTGGTACAGTAGAAATTTTTTTCCCCCAATTACATTTTGAGGACTGGAAATAATTGTGTGCTTTGAAACCAATTTTAACCATTACGTAAAAAAAAAAAATTATCAGTTTGATGGACTGAACCATATGGCAAAAATACTGGTGTAGCCCTGTTAATGAAGGAGGACCTGGTGGCTTTTGGATTTGTAGTTCTGTGCCAACTTAATGTGTTATAAAAATGCCAAGTGCACTCAAGACATGAGTTGCCCATTGTACAGTATGATTATTTTATTGTGGGAGGCTTTTGTTTGTTTTTGGGGGTTTTTTTGTTGTTTGTTTTTTTTGTTTGTTTGTTTGTTTTTGGTTGTTGTTATTTTTTTGGCTTGGGTTTTTTTTTGTCTCCAGCTTAGATACTTCTAGGTAAATACAGTTCCTGATATGTTTTTTGAGATCTGATTTCAAAGTTAAATTTCTAAATTCTAGTAGTTTACTTTTTGCATTCCCTATCCCTTCCCTACCCCAGGGAGGGGGTTTGTGATATTGAGATTCACATCAGGCAAAAGCTTTTAGATACTAGGAAAATGGTATAATTTCTCAGTACAAAACTGATTTGGCTAGCCAGGGCAGAATATTTCTTGGACAGTTTAAGATTCACTCAAGTGTACCAAATTCAGAACAAAGTGAGCTCTGTTGGAGCCAGCATACTTATGCTGGGTTTTTGTTTTGCCAGATATGTTTACTTGAAGCAAAAAATAATTCTCAATGGAAAAAGCAAACATAGGATCAGGTGTTAGTAGAAACCATGGAAGTGGTCTGCATAGCTAAATAACTTACTTTAATATTCAACTTTGCTGTAGTTTTCTTGTCCTTTGTTTACTGCTACTGAAACTTAAAATGAATATAAATTGATCTTACTGTCCTTTTTTATTTACTCTTCTCACTGTAAAAAAAAAACCAAAACAACTATGTTAGTAGAAAATACATGTGAAACATTTTGGCTATATTTGTACAACCTAATGCAGCAATAAAAGACAGGTGTTATCAAATACTACATTTAAGGCTTTAATTCTTCTCATTGCATTGAAAACTGTAGTGGTTTGAGCTAAAAAACTAATCACCTTGTCCTTGCATTGAAGATCTTCCAGCTTGGAGTAGTTAACCGGGACTCCCAATATAAACTTCCCCTGGTATTTATATGTGAAAGAAAATCCTGAATTTGTATCTAAATTATTCTTTCTTCCTTTTTTTTTGTAACAGTCCGATGATGATAATTACACAGAAGATCACTAGTTTGGCATTTGAGATTCATGATGGTAAGATTTTTCACTGTGTTTAATTTTCCATACAAAATAAATTTAAGGAAAGTTCATGATGATTCAGTGAATTACTTTAGACCAGTTTTGTTATTTCAAGGCAAAATAAATTTTTGTGTCTCAATTGTTTCTTTTGATGCTTACTAATGAAAGTACTGATAAATGTTGCTTGGACTCTACAGAAGCTCTAAAAATGCTGACGCTGTACAGAAGATATGACTTTTCAGAAGACCAGTGACACTGCTAGAGTCAGTGTCTAAAGACCACTGATACTGTTTTGGGCTAGGGTATTGACTGTGAGAGTTAACTAAAGAACTTCCTGATTCAGATATCTCTGTTGCTGATGGGTGGATAGAAAAAGCACATGTAATTTCAGTTGTGGAACTCCTTTAGTTTTAAAATGTTAATTCTTGAGTACTGCCCTAGTTTGTGCCATGTACGCTGATTTTTATAAAACCTTTGAGGGTTTCACTTTGTTTAGTATCATAATTACACTCACTGCTAACATATTGCTGTGAACAGGGAGATTGTCTAATTATGTTTGTCTTCTCTCCTGTCAGATGTATCCATCAGATAAGGGGGCCCTAGTTGTGACAAAGAATCCTAATGTTGGCTTTTGTGGGTAGGGGTGGCTAGGTTTTTAGTTACCTTTAAATTCAAAGGAGTAATTTTCATTTTGAAGTTTGAAAATGTCATCTAATAAACCTGTCCAGTTGAAGATTTGGGAGTGTAGCTCCAGACACCCGAATCAGGACACCTGCTGTTCTGAAATTGTTTATTAACCTTGTGCATGAAGTTCAATGTGCTTTTGTCTCATATGCATCCTAGCTTTGGTGCTGTTGATGTTTCATATTTTTTCCCATTCTTGTTAAGTGGTATTGTCTAGAGAAGCCTGTAGGCAACAACATTCAGAATATCAAAAGTTGGGAAAAGACCTTTTTAAAGTATTTTTGCATGAATGAAAATAAATAATGCTAGGCATATCTAGTTGGTTAAAGATGTTGATGTTTAACTTCCAGAGAAAATACATTCAGAAGCAGTAATCTTGCAAGCTATAATCAACTGAAGTACGGAGTACACAACAGTGTAGTTGTGTAAACAGTAGTGTAGTGGAAACAGGTTATTATAAGGAAGTAATAGTTCTAGTATCAAGCAGGAATGCTTCTTCTTACTATTATTTTGCTAGGGGAAAGAGCTATTCTGAATTTGCTGACATCATGCACAAGTAGTGGAGTGGTGGTATGGAACAAGCATGTGAGTGTTCCTGGCAATCTTGAAACAAATGTTTCATTTAGTCAGCGCTATTGTTAACTTTCTTCATGAACTAGACTAGATTTTTCAGATAATTTGTATTTTCTTTCGTATTTCTGTATAGATTCCACTGAATTTTCAGTATCAGTCTTGAAATTTTGTTCCTTGTTGACCTCAGAAGTCTTTGTCAGCCAGTGTGGAGTAGCTAACAGTATATTGGAAAGATTTCTCTCTGGTTGTGTCTGCAGTTCAGCAGAATCTTTGAGCTGGATGTCGCAGTTGCAGTGTGAACATGACTTTCAAAAGTTGATGTGACCAGTGTGAATTCAGGAGCAACTGATAGTCTGGTGTCAGGAGATGCTAAGAAAAGAAATACAGGGAAGACTAAGATTCCATTAAAGCAAAGTTTTTTAACCTTAGCCTAAAAGGGATCCTTCATGAAAAGTTAATGAAAACAAGCCCTGCTCTCAGTGAGCTTTTGTTCACTGTACAAAGGTCCATGCTTCCACTGGAAATTACTTAGAGATATACTGATGGGAGAGGAGATAATGTTGAAAATCATTCTACTAAGTGATTAATGGCACACTGAGCCTCTAGTCACATCAGCTTGGCTATATTAATCACCAATTACTTTATTTTCCTCCCTCATTTTTTACCAGTACATCCAAGGAGAGTAATGAAAATAAACAGCTGAAAAAAAAGTGTTGGTGTGTTGGAAGTTCCTGGTAAACGTCAAGATTCCGGTTGTAGCTAGGTTGGTTTTGTGGTAAAGGCCAGTCTTCTGGACTTGATCTTTCCGTGGCAGCCAGTTTGTTGTGTTCAGCTGGTTTCATTTGAAGGTCCTGGAGTGAACTGAATGTAACCAGAGAGGGCACTCACTCATGCTGCATATTCAAGTATCTGTCTAGCTAAGTGGATATGCTTGATTCCAAGTTGAAAGCTAGTGTGGAATCCCATAAACAATAACAGCTACCCCTGTAACAGTTACACTCCTGTGCTCTCATTGTAAGGGATTTTTTTCTTTTAAGCAGGGAAATTAAATGCAAGTTTGCATAGGATTTGGACTTGATGATCCTTGTGGGTCCCTTCCAACTCAGCCTATTCTGTGATTCTGTACTTTAAGCTTGCTGTATAATACAGACTTTTCAGAAGTTTGCATGGATCACAAACTTACACCTGAAGAGATTTGAAGTACGCCTTTCATGTATTCTGATTTACATTCTGAACTTTGGTCTTTGATAGTTCTTACCTTCCAGTTCCTTGTTACTCAAATGAGCAATGCCAAAAATGAGTAGTCAGTGTGTTAACATTTGCTTTGTATTTTTTGCTGACTATCCCTGGCATCTCACGTGTATTCTAAAGGCAGAAATATTTTTACGTATTTGGAAACTGCTGGTGTCCATATTAATTCTTTGTGGCAAGATTTGTTGGGTTGACCCTGAGTTGATGGACAGTCTTTAAGACCAATTACACTTCTCACAATTTACATATTTAAACCGCACAGAAAGGCGGGATTTCCCCTTTGGTCGGAGCTCGCCTGCTGGAAGGTGGGGGGGCTCCGAGCCTCCCAGCCCCGCCGGGCCGGGCCGGGGCCACTGCCCCTTTCCCCCTTTCCCAGCACCACGGTACAGACCCTGGGTCGCTGCAGGGGGACTGTCCCAGAGCCGCAGGCAGCTAAAACCAGCCATGGACTGCTCACAGCTGGACCCATCCAGCGCGGCTTCTGGGGACAGGCGGGTCCCTCTCCTCTCCATGCGGAGCCGGCGGAGTCAACGGGAGCCGGCAGAGCCTCCTGTCTGCAGCCAGCACACTTCGTGCTGAACTGAAGAGGACACCACACAGCCAGCAGCACAGAGGGAGCGAGGCTTTCCCCACCGTAAAGCCCGAACAAGAACACCCTTCAACATGGCGGCTTCAGAGTCAGGGAGAAAGAGAAGTGAGTCACGTGGGACGGAGCTGGAAATGGCGACGGGAGAAAAGAGGGCGGTGCCGCGATTCTCGCGCCGCAGCTTAAAAGAAACCTTCTTGCATGCCGTGGTAAGAAACTGTAATACCACAAACTGTTTGTCTCTTTAATCCATTTGAAGAACATGGGGGGATGGAGTATCCTCGTGTGCCTATGAAGTTTGTGAAGAGTGCCTATGCCAGGCTATATAGAAGTAGTGAGAGGCTGTTAGAGACTTGTGGCGAAGAAAAGCCTCTGTGTGCAGGCCAAAATAACTTACCCTTAAAAAGATGAATAACCCCATGTGATGGCCCATGTTTTGTAGTGTGAAAGAACTATGAAATTCTTCATGGGAGAGATGTTCTACACACAGCAGATTGTTTGTTTCCGGGCGGATCTGCTGTTAGTGGCAGTTTGGGAACCACGTGCAACTGAAGGAAAACCCTTTTTTCCTTAAGCATAAGAGAGAGACTTTTCAAGAACTGCAACACTGACTAACATCCCATGTTCTGTTATCCCTTATGTGAGCTGGGTAAAAGGAGAGAAGTGCTGGAAGGCGGGGGCGGGGGGGGGTGGAATTTACTTTAATTTTGTTTTGTTGTTTTCTCTTTACTTTTAATTCTGTTAGTAATAAAGCTCTTTCATTGTACTGCAACTGTTTAAGGTTTGTGCCTGCTTTGCTTTTCTCCTAATTCTTATCTCACAGAAGGAAAATAAGTAAGTAATGAATATTTTGAATCAAAACCACTACATTTAATTGGTGTTTCTGCCCGGTTTCGAACTCAACCCGCTACACAAGATTTAGATTTATTTATGCAATACTTCAAGCTAATGACAGAGTTAAGGGAGAAAAAGGATTGTATTTTTTATTAGAACAAAGAATTTGCAGCTGTTTGACAAAAAACATTGCTTTCTAATATTTCTGTTAATTATATCAGTGAAACTGCTGTGTGGTGCCGTTTTGGGGGTTTTTGGTTAACTTGCTGGTTTCTTATTATGCTTAGGAGTTCCTTTTAATGCTTTTTCTCCAATTACCTCTTAATTTTATTTTTTTAATTTTTAATGTGCTCTCTCTTATGATAGCGATAGCATGGTGATTATTGTTTCAGTATCAGTTACCAAATTATTTTTTTATAGTACGTGTCCTTAGTGGTTAAAGGAATTATATTGTATTTTTCCCCTTCTAAGTCTTGAAGTATAGTTTTGTGCCTGCATTTTGCTTGTCTGGCTCTCTGGATATTAAAACTTATAAATTTTCTTGCTTTTTTTGTAGGTTTTTTCCAATTTTACTCTGTGGGTATTCGTAGCTATTTGCCTTTGTTGCTGCCAGTGTAACAACTAAAGTAGTAGTAGTAACAACTAAAACTGTTATTGTCTGTCTGTCTGTCTTTGGATCTTAAAATGTTTTAATAACAACATGCATTTGGGCTCAGCTGGTGATTCATTTCAGAACCACAAAATTTACTGTAATTGCAACCGAGCCTGCAATAGGATCTGTATTTATTATTAATATATAATCCTATGTCTAAGCATTATTAGTTACTGATTAGCTGGATTTCCATACAAATAAAAAAGTGGATAAGTTTAACCACAAAGCTGGGGTGATGCCATGATACAGTGTTTGTAAACACTGTTGTAGTGAAACCACAGAAGCAGTCATAATATCCCATAATAAAGCCTATGTGGCAGGACAGTGCTGTGTGCCTAAGGGTGTTGGGTTTGTTACCATTAGGATATGGGCTCCAGAGAAGTAGTGTAAAGATAGAACTTCCTCATGATCTAGACCACTTGGGAAAAATTTTGTTACTGATGATTTACAAAATTCTTTTACCAAGGAAGGAACATAGGAGGTATTCCCTCCTTTACAGATGAGAAAATGGAGTTATAGTTGCTGAGTGACTAAATTGTGTCACCTCTGTAATAGATGTTCAATGAAACCCATTTTCTCTAATCTCTGCTGTGTGATTTGGTAGTAACTAAGAGCTGCAGTTGTTGCGGTAGTCTTCTGCTTTAGGACAGGAGAAAGCAATTCTAATAATCACCGAAGGAATGTTACAAAACCTCATGAGTTCCCTAGCAGCAGTGTGCTGCTAAAGTGGGAATTCTTCATCTCCAGTGTGTAGTAGGTAGGGAACAGCTGTGGTTTGCGAGGCTTCTGTTCCCATGGGCCTGGGAAATATTGAATGTGTATATATTAATTCATCTCATATTGAATAAGCATCAATGCAAGAGCACCTCTTCCATGTATATTTTCTATGATTTAAAAAACCTTAATGATAGCTTCCTGAAAGCTTTCAAGATTATGACAGAGATCCAGTGGTTTCCTTGTTCTTGCATGCTGTGCAAAGATGATAAATGGGCCTTCAAGGCACTGAAAAGGCATTTAAAAAAACCCAAACAAACAACCAAACAAAAACCAAAACAGGGAAAGCCACTAACCTGACCTCAAGGAATCTGCTGGCTGGAGAGAAACTTTAGTGAGAAAGGAAAATGGAAAGTTAATGGAGGCTTACTTGAATGCAATATGTTTGAGACAGCAAGTGTGTTGCTCACAAAGTTATTTGGGCCTTAAATGACTTAATATGTATGTGTGTATATAACTAAAACCTGTTTTAAATAGACCAGTTCTTTCCTCCTACCTCTCCAAAACCACAGATCATATTTCAATGGTTAGATTCTTCTGTTTCAGGTTTGAGGTTTTTTTCCCTCCTTTTTCATACCACACACAATGATGCGCAGTATTTCATTTGACTAATTACCTTTATTTAGTGGCTAATCTGGCTTTATGCAAGTTCATTTGGACGCACTGAGTGATCGCTTCCTCTTTCTGACTTAAGGATAAAATACTTGTATGGAATATAATGGCAAAGGAGGCTCCTGCTCTAGTCAGTTTGCATTGTATAGGCTAGGAGAGACTGAAGGCTCTGTATGGGACACTTCCCTGCACTAGCCATGTGGTGGGATCTACATCCATCTATTAGAGTCTTTGTGTTAAATTTCTGTTTGTGTTAAATTCAGAGATTCACTACCTGAGAACTGTAATATTATGACCTTAAAGGTTACAGAATCTTTCAAAATGCTCCTTCCACATTTTTTATTCAGTACCTTTATCAGATTAAAAGTCTTTGCTACAGAACCAAGGAGAAGATGTGAAAATGTAATGATGAGGAAGAGAAGGTGCTGCATGAAGTTAGAGGGTGCTAATTTGTTCTTCAGTTTCTTGCCTTGAATGGGTATGAATGGGGATGATTTTCCACTGTGAAGGATTAGGACCGAGGGAGACATTTTTCCAGGTCATATTGAAAGAGAGGAGATGGGAAGTTGGTAACCCCTCTGTATTCTCAGCTTTGTTGAAGACTAAAGTGTAGTTTTGAAGTCGTGTGTGTAGATCATGGTCACACTAAGACAACAGTGTTATCTTCTTGGTAGATAACAAGTGTTTCCATGAGTCACAGAATTAAATTAGCTTTTACTTCCCCTCAGCCCCTCAATCTTTTTTTGTCATAAGGCTGACTGATTTTGATATCTAAAGAAAATTGGCTCCAGTTGAAACCTTATGCTTGGATCAAGTATAAGGGCTCCCCTCTATGGATTTACTGGTATCAAGGAGTGGGGTTGAAGGCAACTGTTCTGTGAGAGGAGGAGGATTTTCTATACAAACAAGTATTTTCATAAAGCACGTTGGGATTTCATATTTATATTACACTACTCTATTATCAAACTTGGTTAGAAATTGGCTGTTGGGTTTAAGCACTGCTGTGGAGGAAGATAATTGATGTGTGATCCCATAAATTTGATTTCCTTTAGGAAGCTATGTGCATAAAAATAAAGTTTTTAGTACTTGCAATGGCAAAGAAAAAATGCAAATATGAACAGCAGGAAATGGCTGCATGTGGGAATGTCTGAGCCAGTAGAGAAGGCTGCAGGAGGAGCTGAAGTGGTCATTCTGGCAGGCAGTGCTGGCTGGTACTAGCCAGGGCTGTCTGAAGGAGGGATCTCTACTTTTTTTGTTCCCCTGAATTAGTGTATTTCATAATAAATGAAAGTGTTGAAAGTCTTATTTTTTACTTTTCTCTCTTGTGGGAGTACAGATTTTGAAGACTATTTTTCAGGGATAGGTCACCAGCATTTCAGAAATACCCACATACGGCAAGAAGGTAAACTCAGTCTTGCTGCTGAACTTAGACTTGGACTGCCCCCTTCTGCTAGCAGGGTTTAGAGCTTCTTGTTAGCGCTCAGGGAAAAGACTGTAGCACCTTTACTGCCGTGCCTGCTTCACTGGACCTTAGTCACAACCTTTGCTTGCTGTTCTTGAGGTCTGCCATAAGTTTTGAATTGCTGAAATCTCTCTTGGAATGTGTTCATTTTATGCATCAAAACTGTAATGACTGATGCAATGTTTGGGGCTTGTCCAGTTTCTGGAATTGGAAATAAAGGTTTTTAAAACCTGCAGACCGTAAAGTCTTGACCAATGTAGGAGAATTGGTTTTTTAACACTTTCTACAGGTTGTCTTAATGCTTTCCTGAAATCCATGTGATTTCAGGTTTAGGCACTGCTGGTTAAAACTGAAGATACGAGAGTTTGTAATTTTGTCAGTAAGAATTGTTTGATCCAGCTCCAGCAAAAATGTTATGTGACATAATAGCTCTGAAATTGCTTGAGGCATTGAGAAATTACATTGCAGCATGAGGCTTTCTCTGCTGAGTAAAGAAGCTAATTAATGTAGGGGAGGTTAGCTGTTCTTTATTTTTTCTTTTTCCTGTCCTCTTCCCTAGGAATGTTTCGGAAAAATGAAGACTTGACTCCATCACAGAGGTGTTTGGCTGTAAGGTAGGCTTTCAGACATTCTGCTTTGGGGATGTTTTGTGTGCTTTATTAATGTTCTGGGCAATTTCTACAGCTCACATTCAAAACAGAGTGTACAAGAAACAGATCCATGCTTTTGTATATTTGTAGTTAGATTTGTATATCTGTTCTGAAAAATATCACTAGGAGTAGATTTTATAGTTATTTAGAAAAAACATTCTATGTGGTTTATGCAAATGAATGCCATATCAGATAGGAGACTAGTAAACAGTACACATGTGAAGTAGCTGGTGAAGGAACATTGTTAAATTCTGTTTTTCAGTATTTAACTTACTTTTTCTCCTTTTTTATTCAGGACACTTGAAAAAAGTGTGTTTTCTTGGGCAAGCGAGGGTTGAGACATTTGCTTTAATTGAAATTATTGCCAGTTAACACAAACCTTTGTTTATTGATTCAATTTTTGAGGGAAAAATAGAGAACTTAATACAGTTGAACAAACACTTAGGAAAACAGCCTTCCCTTTCCTTCCTTAGGCTCAGCTTCAGTCAAACACCTCTACTGAACAAGGAGAGAGTCATTAGAGTTCAGGAGGTCTGTCTGAAAATGCTCAGTATGGATTGGGAAGAAGTGCTGTGTGTAGAATGTTTCAAGCTGTGATTGCAAAGACAGACAAACTGCTCTTGTCCGTGTGCTTTTTACTGCAGTTAGAGTAAGCGATAACATGGAGTATGACTTTTCCTACTGTGGAAATCCTGAAGAGCTACACAACCCATCTCACGAATTGCTTGTCTTTGAATTACAGACGCATGCCAAGTCTACTGGAGTATTTAAGTTACAACTGTAATTTCATGGGTATCCTGGCAGGCCCGTTATGCTCTTACAAAGACTATATTACTTTCATTGAAGGCAGATCATACCAGCTGCAACAGTCTGAAGCAAATGGGAAGGAAGATACAAAATATGAACAAACGGATCCTTCCCCAAATGTAAGATGTATGACTCTTGCCGTGCTGATGCTTATGTAATCATTGCATGGAAAGCTTGGTTTGCACTCTTCATTTACAGGCATAACTGCTGAGCTGTATCTGGAGTTCATTCATCAACAGAATGGTTACCTGTTCAAAACGTTATATGCTTATTTTTTAAAGGCAGGTTTTCTTCATGGTTTCCAGTCTGGCTCTTGTGGATAAAAGCAGATTAATTTGGAGCTTCCTAACAAGTTTATATGGTAAAAAGCCTTCTTTAAATTAAAACAGTTCATGCGTGTTCACTTCTAAGCATATACTGTGTATAAAAACCCAGTCATATGTAACAAATGGAAAAAGTCATGCACGTAGTTTCATTTTTCATGCTTGCAGTCATGTAGAGAGGTATTAAAGACGGATTTTGATCTGAAGGTGTAGTAAGATGAACTAGCCATAACACTATGAATAGTACTCCAAGCCACATAATACTTGTTTTTCCTTTGGTCTGTTATTGGAGAAGAAACCAAATACGTAGAGAAGATAGTCCAGTTCATCATGCCTTACAGGAGAGATTGTATGACCGGAATTTAAATCAAAAGCTCATAAAACTTGTTACTTTTAAAATTTAGTCCAATTAGTTTAATGCTCAGAGTACTGATTATTATTTTTTCACTCTTTTCATATTGTCTTAAATAGTAATGTATTGGGCATTTAAATTTGCATGTGCCTAAGATAATTCTTACCTCACATAAGAGGCAGAATTATCATGGGGTCAACTGGAACACTTCACATGGATGGCTTTTGCTAATTCCAGCACCTGTTGCCCATGTTTTGCTCATGTTGTGACACCAGCTGTTGGTGGAACAGATGAAGGTGTTCCCACATTAGCTGTTTGTTGTGTCCTACCATGTAGAGGTTATGGCCCCACAGCTGGGCCAACAGGGAGTGCTTCCTAATCAGTTGGGGCATCTCCAACCACTTCCATGCTTGCAAAGCAGGTGAGGACTCTTTGCATGTTCCGTTCTACCCATCTTGTGTGGTTGTAGTAACTTGCACAACAGGAATGCAAACTAGTGTCTGGAGGATGAACACTTCAAGCTGCTCCACAAGTAGACAGAGCATGTAAGCTCACACAAGTGAGCTGTGGAGCAAGTTAGGAAGGATGAAAGACACAGGGAGAATTCCTTGTGTAGATTGGCATCACATGGCCCATGCTCTGCTTTGATGTGTTGTACTGACAAAGTTGCAGACACTTTCGTTTATAAACATTGTTTTGGCCCAGGAAAGTCTTGTGTACTAAAATCCTATTTCTGCAGAAAAGTGTTAGGTAGTAAAATTATTGCAAATGAGTGGAGGTAAACCAAATCTGCCCATATCAGTACTGCAGGACACACATCTCCTGATTGCCCTGATAGGACTTCCTGGCTTTTTACCACATAATCTTGCTAGTACTCTGGACAAGGTCAATAGAAATAAATGTAAACCTATGATGGCTGCTTCTTTCAGGTAAGTGGTTTTCTTCAAAATTAATTGCTCTTAAGATGCTTGAAACTTTTGTGATTTATGCTGCATTAGCTTTTGACATAAAAACAATGAGAAGCTGTTTATGCTCCTGATACTTCATCTCCCAACTGGTGTTAGAGAAATCTGGCTGCATTTTATAACACCAGTGAGTATTGTGTGCTTTTGGAGAAAGATGAATGATACAATTTCACTGCATTTGCTGCATCAATTAAAATATTGTCTTGTTCTAGAAGAATGTTTAAATACCATTAACTTTATATGAATACTTTAAATTTTTTATTATTTCAAGAAGAATAAATTTTTAGGTAACTCAAAAAAAATTGAATTGTAGTGGGGATCAGCAAATGTTAATGTCATAAATAAAATAATCCTTGAGCTGAGTTACAGTAAGTTTCATTTCTTGTTAAATATAATTACATAGCCAAAGTAGTTCATGCCAGCCTCCTCCTCTCTACTGTGTGTTGACTGCATGATGTTAACTTGGTTTAGTACTTTTGCTGTGTTCATTGCATGTTAAATGAATCGAGTCACCATATTAAAACTTACTTCTTATATCCCTCCTATTGTGCCTTTTTGCAAGCTATCATTTGTTGGTGCTCAAAGTGGTGTCAACTCTCAGAAATTAATATCTGTCTTTGTAAGTTTCTTTTTATTATGGCTACCCTTAAAATACAAGATTCCTGTCAGCAGATACCTGCTTTCTTGCTTATTATGCAGAATCTTCCTACAGGTTATAATGTTCTTGCTTAATTCTCTATAATTTTTATCTGAGGTACCAGCCTCCCCAGAATAATGTGCTTTAATACAGTCCAATATTATGTATTATGTACTGATTCTTTATCAACCTAAGAGCAAATTCATTCAAATAAAATTTTTGAAGATTCCTCCCTACTTTTTTAATCTGTTTTTATGTATGATATGTGTTTATGCAGTAATGTATTTCTAAAATTTCTGAGCTCTGTGTTTTACCCTTATTTCTTCAATTAGAAAGCTGTTCCTGAACCCCTTTCTCCAATTAGATATCTAGATTTCAACCTAATTATATTCCCACCTAATTTATGCACATTTAGTTTTGTTCTGGCATTGTCTTCTAGCTTAAGTACCTTTTTCCCTTCCTAGTGTTGATCATATTTGATATTTTTATACAGGTACGCCTAGTTCATCAAAACTAAATGAGCCAGGTCTTTTTACCTTTTTGTTATAAAATAATTTGTATATCCTGCTTCTTCTGAGGTCAAACTTATCCTGCATCTTATGGTCTTTTAATTCCTTAACAGAACAGTTATTTTGCTATGTTGAAAACTTTAGAGAATAAATGAAATTAAACTTCAAGTTACTTCATCCTTGTAAAAACTGACCAACCCTCCTGTGTGACTGTGCAATTTGGTGATTGCCCATTTATGCCTTGGCAAAGAGGGTTTTATTAATAACCTGGTTAATTAAGTAATAGGAAGTGAATGAATGTTTTACCAGATGCATTTCTATAGGTAATTGAACAATGATTTTGTTGCTGTTGGTGTACAGTGTCGTAGTCTGATTCAGATAATTCGATCTAGTCTGAACCTACTTTATTGTAAAAAACAAACAAAAAACCACCACCAAAACCCACCAAACAACACACCACCACACTTTCCCACCAAAAGAATTTCAAACAAACACACCCCAAACAAAATGCCAAAAATCTCGGTTTTCATCTGATTTGTTTCTCTAGTCTGACTCAGCCTAAGGGAGCACAAGCCAAACCTCCAGTGAAGGAGTGGAGGCAGGGCAGGACTCTGCTTTGCATTGCAGCCTGTGTTTGGCTTGGCCTTCAGAAACTCTGCTTAAACCAGTCTGGAAACAACAGCTCCCTGACTTTGTAGAGGTGGGAGATTTATCTCCATCACAGTTTTCTAGGGATACTAATATCCCTGATTCTGATCCCTGTAAATGGTATCAGCATGCTGGGATTTATAATTCTTGAATGAAGTAGTGCAATTAAAATAAAAAAGTTTACTTTATGGCAGAGTCTTGTATGAGTTCATTATTTTTTCTTAAAATAAATTTTGTTGAAACCCTGATGCTTTTCCTTAAAAGAGGTGTTTTCACCTCGTCAATTTAGTTAAGAAGAGAAATACAAAGCATATTTGGCATTGAATAGGCAGATGAATGATTTCTGTTTACTAACAGAAAAATTGGTAAACAGAGACAGTGGCACAAAGCAAGCCTTTAAACAGAGATAACATTATTTATTTATTATATTATAACTGGCCAAAACATTTTTTTGAGACTTTGTGGTCATCTTCAGATGGAAAGCACCTATTTTATGTATTCATGCTTATACTTATATTTCTCATGCAAAATTGAGCATGACTTCTAATTATGGCTTAGGCGTTAAAATTAAATCCTTGCAAATGTCTTCAGAACTTCGGGGTGGTGCCTTCTGATATTTACAAATATCAAATTTTTGTGTTTGTCAGATAGTACGTACAAGAATTAAAGATTCATTAGTTTTAGTAGTAACTGATTTTGTGAACGTTCATTTCTATATAAGATCCTGAAGGTGTTAAGCCAACTGAGCTTTCCCTCTGCTGCAGCAAAGAGAGAGATCATTTCACGTTGAACTCTTGTAATAGAATGAAGTATTAACATGAAGTTTATTAGAAAGCAAGTAGAAACAAATAATTAAACACCAGCTTTAACCATTAGTAGGTAGTTGCCTGCTGAATTATCTGGTTGATTTTTTTTTTAAATAGCTGGGATTCCTGATCCTCTCTGAAATACCTTCTGAGATGAGCCAAGTGAAATATATGCAATATCCAAAAATACCCTCACCGTTTTACAGCTTTTCCAAGTCTATTTTTTTATCAGGTTGTACCACTTCTTATGTCTCTGCAACTGGGTGAATCTTTGATACCATGTATCTTGCCAAAGTGTGTGCTTTCAATTGGCCATTTAATGCTCCATTCTGTATCGTGGAACAGAATTGCCCTTTATTTTGGAACTAGACATGTGGAGCTGAACTCTCAGTGAAACAGGATGTTATCCTTAAAACTTTGGGCGAGTGTACTGGAAGCAGCATAGACAGAAAGATTCTGGTTATATTTTTGTTCTGATGCTTCAAAGAAAAGTAGATTGATTGTTTTCTTGTTAAGTTTAGTATCTGTAGAATTGTAATGTAAATTAAAACTGTAATGTTTAAATATCGAGATTACATAAAATAAAAACCTGAAAATTGCATTTAAATGAATTAGCTCTCCAACTTCTCTTTTGTAGGTGCTTGGTTTAGTATGTTACTGGGGACTTTCACAAAACATGGTGTCTGCCCTTGGGATGTGGATCAGACTAGTGACTTAGAACAGTCAGTGTCAGGCATTTATTGCTCTGTTTGTTTTATAATAGAACCTTAGAAATGTTTTACTAAAAATGCATACTCTTTGGTGTGGTGGTTATAGCGAAGCTGAGTTTTAAGTAAATCTGAGTAGGTCCTACCTGAACAACACACTTTTACATATCTGTGAGCATATTATTTGTCCCATTATAGCTTGATCACTCTGTTTGGGAAAACAGGTCTGCCTAGAACTGATTGACTGAAATTTGGGCTGAAATTCATAAATCATTTCAGTATTTTAATTGGTTTAGAATTTAGATGCTGTAATAATCCAACAGAGATGATTGATGTATTGAGTTGGGCAGCAATTGAACACCTGCACTATGGCAAAGATTCCTGAAAAGAAACTGAAGCTTTGCCATTGTTTTGGAATCTCTGCAGTAGTAATAGTATCTTGTCCTAGATTATATGTTTTATGATGTCTTAACAGTTTAATTGCTTCAGTAATTTGACAAGAAAAAAAATTTGAGTTGCAAAAGGTGTTCTGGCTCATTGTAGTCAGACTGGATTTGTTGTGTTGGCCAGGAGAAGTGATGCTTACACCTTGATTAATATAACAATATTCCTTGAGGATCTATAAAATAGAGATTTTTCCTTTAAAAACTATTTTAAAGTTGCTAGTATATATATTACTAAAAAATTAACATATATATATATCTCTATAGGGAAGGAAGATTATAGCTTTCCTTTGTTTCTAGAAGATAAACAAAAAAATGAAGCTTACAAAATCTCCATCTTAAATTTTCAGATAGCTGTGGCACAGAAACTCTTGATCTGTGGACTGTCCTTACTCTTCCACATGACTATTACAAAAACTTTGCCTGTGGAATACAACATTGATGATAACTTCAGAGCTACAGCATCATGGCCTGTAAGGTTTTTCTACCTATATGTGTCTCTTATGGCTGCCAGACCCAAGTATTATTTTGCATGGACTTTAGGTAAGTATACGTTTTAAAATATAATAATAACAGAAAGAGCATGTACTGAGAATCATCTGAGATGTGCACACTTAAATGTGTATTAACAAGTGGCAGTGCCCTCTTGAGGCCTTAGGAAAACCTGGTTGCATTTAAGTATTTCGAGGTATAAAGTACATTGAATAGTGTCTCTCTTTTTGAGAAACAAAAGCTACCAGAAATTTAAGCACAGTGTTGGGAGAGTGTTGCAAATGAGATCATAGTCTCCTTTACAAGTCTGAGTGAAACATAAGGAGTTTTGGAGAGTGACAGTGTTTCAGTGAACAATGAACTTAAAAAAAAATTAGTAGTAAATCTGGTCTGATGTTAAATCTTTCTTTTTGTTTGTTTGTGGCTTTTTTAAAATTTATTTTGATACCTTTCTTTTTGGCATATCTTCAAAGTTAATTTTAACCTCTTTCTGTGGTTAGTTATCAGTAATTTGCTTGATGTTATTCAATCATGAAGGAAAATTAATACTTTGGAATTCAGATGCATGATACTGCTGTTAATAGTAGGTGGCATTTTCAGAATTTGATGGGTTGACGCTTCAGTTTTAGTATTTGTTTACTAAAAGTTTGAATCGCTGGTGGGACAACATGCTTAGTAACTTATTTAAGACACTTGAATAGATTATATAGTTTAAGGAATATTTTGCATTTCCCCTCATGTTACTTGTAAAAAAAATGACACATACAGCAAGAAGATGCTTTATTTAAGTAAGCTGACATCTTGGAAGTGGTTCACACAACAGATTTCATCAGCTTCCTCCTCCTCTCCAGTTTTACATATTTGCCTCATAATTCTTTTGAAAGAGAATCTGTGGGAACAATTCAATAAAGAAAGCTTTAGTGTAGCAGAGCAGCATGACTCATTTACAGCTGTTGGTTTCATTCCTGGTAAATGAATAAAATGCTTTCAGCTTGTCTGGATATAGTAATTCTGGGGCTTGTTGTGGAAAGAAATACTTTTGTATATTGTGGTCTTACATACCCATATCATCATCTGTAAATAGTAGTAGTCATCTGAAAAGTGAATAATTTTATTTGGGTTATTTTTTGCCTTTAATACTTCAGTTGGATTCCTCCTTCTGCACTTGCTAGCAGTGTAGAGCTAGCATTCCTTTGGAAAATACCAAAGAAAATAAACGATACCAGCTCTGTACTTCTAGTTTGTTAGGTAGCTTTTTTTTGCCTTCTTTCCACTTTGTCTCATCTAAACTTACATTGGTAGGAGCAGAATGTGAGCGGCTTTAAAAGTTTTACTGAATCTTACACCTTTGAGTTGTACATTACTGTTCTTTGCACTTTAAAAAAATGTGTTAATGAAATGAATTACTTGAATACTAAAATGCTAGTTAATAAAATGAATACTAACTGTAGTTGTAGTCTAACTCTAGTTATCATCTTTGTATTCTAGCTTGCAAAACATTATGGAGTTTGTGTCTCCAGCTGTTTCTAATTGAGCATAAAATTATTGCCCAGTGTTTGAAGTTGACATAATGACATCAGATGTAAGGCAGCAAATTTTGTCGCTTTCAAAGATGTTTTTAAAAAAATTTCACAAGGAAGTAAAAATATTATAAATTCAAAAACACCTCACTGCCTTGTACGTGGCCATCCTAATTTGAAAAATACAGCTGAGGAAATTGTAGAAAATTACTGTTTTCTTCTGTTAGGTTTGTGCTGCTCTGTGTGAGGTGCTGTGAATGTGCACCTGCTTAGAGGGAATCACACAATTTAATCTTTATGCTTTAAGTATCACTGTTGCTGCATAATGAAGACCAAAGTCATGCATCTGAGCATTGAGCTGCTGTCTCAAATCATTACAACCAGCCACTGTTTTGTGGTCTTGATGCATCTCATTGAGTTTGTTTTTCTGTCTGCTTGCTCAAGCAAGTCCAAGTAGGTGGTATGGGAGACAGCGAACATCTGTACTGTGAAGTAGCTACTGCTACCTCTCATTCTCATGCTTTTGTACGAGTTTATGAATTGGAGGCTGGTGTTGCTTGGATTGTTTTCTGTTTGTTCAAGTCATCCTCAGTATTTAAAAGAAAAAATAAATGTAGTCTTTAAAATATGATAAATGTTTTGAACAAACTACATGATGCACCATTTGTAATACAGATGGTTAATAATTTGTTTCTTTTTGTCTCATTGCAGCAGATGCAATTAATAATGCAGCAGGGTTCGGTTTTAGAGGCTATGATAAAAATGGAGTTACACGTTGGGATCTAATATCAAATCTGAGAATTCAGCAAATAGAGGTTTGTTTCTGGCTCTTTTGAAAAAACCCCACATGCCTGTGTAGGTAGTTGCTCTTAATTTCAGTAACTTTTCCTACGCTTTCATTTGTTAAGATAGTGAATATATTCTGTCAGAAAGGATGTGTTCACACCTTTAGAATAGGGTGGACAATAGCCTGCTTTGAACATGTTCTACTTGTCAGTTGACTTCCAAAATATTTTGCAGTTATAAGTAGAGTAAATAACTTATTCAACTCATCACAAAGTTGGGTGGGAGGATTTATAATTTATACACAAGAATTTTGAAACACATTGTGACACACTGCAATCATGGAAATAATAAGTTTGTTTTGCTTTACAGTTTTCCACGAGTTTCAAGATGTTTCTTGATAACTGGAATATCCAAACAGCTCTTTGGCTCAAAAGGTATTTATTTCTTAAAGGAAAGCTTTTCTCCACTGAAGTTTCTTAGATAAATATTTCTTTGAAGATGGTATAGCATTTAAAGCTAACCCCCACAGAACATCACTTGCTTAGCAACTGCACGGGACATTGTTCTTGTAATACTTGAATTAAAGCCTCTGAGTTTAGGACTTCTCTCTCAGTGTAAACTATCAAGTTTTGATAGAAACTGTTTTTCTTCACCGGCCGTAGGGAACCTAAAACTGTTAATCTGCAGAGGTCTCTTTTTTCCCTCTCTTAGCATTCAACCAGGGCATGTTGCTGAGAGCAGCAGGCAAAATGTACATCTCAGCCTCTGAAAGCTCTGCATTATTTATAGCCACAGAGTGATACAGGAGCTTCCATACGTTCTGTGAGAGAGCTTTCTGCACTCCTTCCATTATGAGTGCATGACAGACATCAAACCCTACAATGTGCTGTCAGCAAAATTTCCAAATTAATCCCTCTCAGCTGCACTCCTTTTCCTTGCCTGGGGAACAGGTACAGTGCCCTGTGAACTACATCATTCTGCTTCTTTGTGGTAAGGAGAAAGTGGAAGTGTTCCTGAGTAGTGCATGGGTGTTGTTTCCCTTCTTCCAGTCCGACTGTTGAGTTCGTCTCCTATCCATAGGTGCAAGTTTAACTGAGACCCTATCTTGGGATCACTTAGAGGACTTTACCCCTTATTCTAGGATAGCTGGCAACAGGGTGTCTCTTCCATCAAATGTCTTCATAGTGTGTTATAATTTCATCCCTAAATATTTTGCTCACCCAGTTTAAAAAAGAAATTGAATTTTATGTGATTATTCTGGTTGGCTCAATAGTCAATGGAATCTATTGCTAGGACAGTCAACAAAAAATTGTATATTTGCAGGTAATAAAATGTAGCATTTCAAAAAGCAAATACGTCATTTAGCTATTTTAATTTAGTTAGAGAACAGAGGTTTAACAGTATTAAAACATAATAGGAAAAGGTTGTATTTCAACAAACTTTCAAATCTCCTAAATTGAATGATTCTAAACAAAAATTATTAGTGAAGGAGCACAGTATTTCTGTTGATAATTGAAAGAAAAAAAATGCAAATCAATTGCTCAGGGTGACAATGAAAAGATGTGAAGAAAAAGCGGCTCCTTTAAAAAGTATTTTTTAAAACAATAGTAGAAGAATCCTTGAGGATAGTCTAAATTGATTCTGTCAGAGTGAAAGGGTGTGGAAAGGTGGATGTTTGGTGAAAGTTTTGTTGCAAGTAAAAGATCATTTTAATTGATTATATATGAGCTCCATAAATAGTGGTAGAGAATATATATTTTTTTAGTAATAATTTTGGTTAGTTGCAATGCTCCAACAATTTGCATAGAGGATTTGCTCATGATTACTTTAAACATCCACTTTTAATACCTCACTTTTTTACCATTTATAGAAGTACCTAAAACTTTAGCTATTTATCTCATATGAAATGCCAGACATCAGCATTTGTTCTGTTCTTTTTGGATACTCCTTAAAGAGAAACTGAACCATCAGTTAACCCCTGATTGTGTAAAAACAAACTTGTAAAAAACACAGTTAATGGACCTACAGATCACAAAGAGGTTTAGTAAATATTTAGTGTAGATAATAATATACAGCAATTCAAAGGCATTATTGGACTTACAAGCATGTAAGTGAAAATAGATATTTACATAGTACCATATATCAACAAAATGTATCATTATAACGTTTCCTGACTGGGAAAGCTCTATGTTCCCCCTCAGCCTATTCTTTCTCTTTTCCAAAGAAACCATCTAATCTCATTTGTCTTTGGTCATGTTTGCAAAACCTCTGTGGTTCTTGTTGCTCAATTCTGAAATCTTCACAAACTTCTGTCTTCTTAGAGTGGATGTAGTACTTTTGCTAAGACCTTCAAAATCTTTCCCTGGCATTTTAGAAGCAGAGTTGATTAATAGGAGTGGATTCGTTATCATTATTTTCTTTGGGTAATACTGTGATGTATTAGAAAGGATGTTACATCTGTCATTTTTTTGCAGCATCAATCTACTGTTGATTCATGCTTAGCTGATACTCAGTGTTTCATACTGTTGATCCGTAGTCATACTCAGCTACACTTTTTCAGTAATGTTACAGGAATGGTACTGGTTTGTGTCTTCCACTTTTCTTATTAGATGTTCTATGCTTTGGACTTCATCTTGTTGGTTTCAGAACATCCTTCAAGTCTGCCAAGATAATTTTGGATTCTGGTGCTCTCTACTAAGAAAACAATGCCAATCTCATCCATCCCCACCAAAAAAGGAAGGGAAGACAAGGTGGAAAAATATAGTTCTCAGTCTACCACCTAACTTACTAAAGAAATTATAGAACCAGACCAAAGACAGTACCTTACTGAACAGTTGATGCATCTTCCCACTTTCAGAGCATTATGGATAAGATAACCTGAACCACCTGTATTTGAATAGATTTTCTCAACCTATTGTGATGACCATATTTCCTTGAAGCATTTGAACATGATTTATTATTGCTAAATCTATGGAAGTGTTTAAGTTTTCTTTTTATCCTTTGAAATTGAAGTCTGATGATTTGGTTTTTTGTACTGTATCTTTCCTCACTTGCACTGACACAGCTGAAATTTGGTTAGTTAATTTAGTGAGTTTTGTTTGCTGCTGAATGCTTTTCAGGGGACAATTTCAGTACTTTAAATCAAATAAAGATTGAAGACATGTATCACTTTATTAATGAGACGTAATTAACCACCAGTCATATACCTTTAGAAATAATAGCAGTACTAGAACACATAACATTTTGTATGTGATTAGTGCTCTGGTGTAATAAACATTTTTAAACACTCTTCTGTAACTAACCCTAAGCAGTTTAAAAAGCACACATGTACGTACACAATTAATGCAAACTGCGCCTCCTCTCCCAAGGATGTGTGGGATACAAAACCCTGCTTGCATGCAGTGCCTGTGGGAGATGTGGGTGCTCCAGCTTGGGGTGAACCCGTTGATTTCACATGCCCACTAGAAAAGCCTGGCACAAATCCATGTGCCAGCAGCCAACAGGGATGAGACACTGCTCCCTGGCATGATGCACTGCACTGACAGTCCCCTATCTGGATGCAGCTACTCTGTGTCTACCAGGGGTGCTCTGTTTTGGCAAAGGCAGAGGTCATGGTGTTGGTGGGCGGACTTCTGGCAGTGTCAAACCAGGTTTTGATGAAAAGTATTTTGCTCCAAGATGTCTCCCCAACTCATTGCAAATTTTCCTAATGCTTTGCTACACCCGAGGCTTACAGATTCTTTGTAAAAAATGTCTCTGTTTACTATTCATCCCTGGCCAATATTGCTTTCCTCTTTAAGGTGATCTGTTTTGGGCAAATGTCCTCAGATAGTTTTGAGTACTACACCAGCCCCATGTTCTCATATTAATGGCCACTGTGAGTGAAGCCCTTTAGCAAGAGGAGGGGGTTGTGCACATATCCCACTGAAGACCTCATAAGATAAAACTTACCACATCTATTTGACTGGACTAAATTAGCAAATTACTCTTTCAATCTGCCCCTATTCACATCCTGTCTTTTTACCTTCTGTTCTTCAACATCCACTGCCATCAGTAGCTTTCAGTAAGCTTTCCTTTATGTGGAAGTTGCTGTAGTTAGATTAGTAGTGGATGTTGTGACTCTCTGTATCATTAGGTTGTCATCTTTGAATAACAGATGTGCATTCTCTTCTCTTTCTCTTTTACTTGCTATGTGGTTGTAAAACCTTTTTACATATTGGTGTCTATAGCCTTTTTAGTTAAAACTCATTTTTGTATGCTAGCCATAGATTTGTGCTCATGCATGCTTGTGCTGTTTATTTTTGCTTTGTTAGTTTGTATCTGTTTCCACATTTTCTATTGCTTTTTGGTTTTCAGATCATTAAAAAACTCTTGATGAAGCCATATCAGGACCTTACCATGTTTCCTATCATTCTTCCACATCATGATGGTTTGTCACTGTGTCATATAATGTTGTCTTCTAGAAACCACCTTTCTTGGATTCCTTTTTCCCTTCTTCCTTCTAGAATTCCTTACTATAGGTCCTTGTCTAGTAATTCAGCATCTCAATTTTAAAATAACACAGAGTTCATCATTCTCCTTATTTGATACTCTCTTGGCACTAGAGTATTTATTACAATTTCATCATCATGCTCACCTAATTGTCACACAGACACATTTTCAACTGTTGTTTCTTTATTATTCAAAACTGAAGGTGGTTGTTAGTTTTCCCCTGCTCCTATAAGCTGCTCTTATTTTATGGAAAACATACCTGACTCATCCCAAGAGTCTGGGGGTGGTTTGTGCCTTCCAGTGCAGCTTTTCAACATTCTTGGATGTTTTCCAAGATCAGTGGATCTTTTCCACATTCTTGGATGGCTCAAGATCCCTTATTAATGGCAACACCCATCTTTGGATGCTTGTGTATCACTTCATTAGGAATAAGGACCATGTGTGATGGTACTGAGCACAGTTTAGCACTCAGGGCTGGAATCAGGAGCTGTGAACAGATTTAAGCATTTTCTGTAAGCCATAATATAGTGACAACATTATTAAATAATAGAAAACTGCACTTGCATTGAAACTTTTGTATTGGAGATGAAACTGGTAAAAGTATAAATAATAGCTGAGAAGATCGTGGGTGATTTGCTTTGTGTTACTTATCTTGAGTTGTTTTTGACTTGCTAGAGTGTGCTATGAGCGAGCCACCTTCAGCCCAACGATCCAAACCTTCATCCTTTCTGCCATCTGGCATGGGGTTTATCCAGGATATTATTTAACATTTTTAACAGGAGTACTAATGACACTAGCAGCACGAGCTGTAAGTACCAACCAAGTATCTTCTTAAATAGTAAGTTTTGTAAAAGCAAATTGATCATGTTCTGTAGTCCAGAGATGCCTTTTACTGTTTATAAACAATCTGTCTGATAGTGGTGTTTACTCTTTTAGTTAGGAGAGCAATGGGAATGATTAATTAAAAGGAGGGCTTGATTGGTGGAAACAAACAAGACTGTACACAGCCTATAACATCTTTGTAGCATATCTTTTGTGGAAGCTCTTCCTGTGTATTAACTGATGGTGTGTTACTGTGGTATGCTGAACAGGTTGATGTAATCTAAAATAATTTGGAAAAAATCAGTGATGATGAGTAGCTTAAAATTTGGGTGTCAATGCTATATATTTCTAGAGTCTGCCTCATTCCTAATTTCTGTCCAGTACTGTTGTAAGGATGGTAACTAAAGAATGTTCCCTCTCAAGCGGCACATAAAAATCTCTAGTGCAATTACTATTTCAAGTTGTCCAGCCAGTAGTGCAGTCACGTTAACAAGCTTTTGCAGTTGCTATTCAGAACCATATGGAACCAGCAAATCTGCCAAGAAATCTCTCACAGTTCTGCCTTAGAAAGCTGTGTAAGAACAGAGACCGGTTTATCAGTCACTCAGTGGAAAAGAGGAACAAATTACACCTCAGATCAGAGCAGCATAACAGAGCACTTTTTTTGTTGAAAGAACCAGGAGAGTGAGAAATTAAATAGACTGCTCTATGGTTTCTATAATAGCTAGGGGAAGGTGGTACTTCAGATTTAGGTTGTTACTACATCAATAAAACAGATGCTTCTCTTTCTTCACAAGATGTGGTTATAGTCCTTGTTTGACAGAACCAACTCCTTTCTTTACAATAGATACAGCTTTCTTCCCCTTCCAGACTCTATCACAGGGAACTTTTGACATTTATCAGCCAGGAACCAAGGTTCGGGGATAGTTCACAGATAAAAGTTGTTTGCTTAGTGAGATGAGTCCAGTAAATTGGAGCGCTCACTGCCCTTCATCCTGGGCCTCTCTAGTAGACGACATTGTATTAATGTTTCATATGTATCAATCAATAGGCTTTAAAAAAATATTTTTAATTTCTGTATCAACGGGTACTTAATATTAACTAAGATATGTTAGAGGTACTTCAGCATATTTATTATTTAACTCTACTAGCCCTTAACTGCAAAGCTTGGCAGCTCTGATTCATGCTTTGTTGTATTATGCCTAAGCATGTATCCAGTTTATTTTGCCGCCTTTAATCATTACACATTTCATAATCAGGTGTTTACTAGTGGCAGTCATAGATTTATATTAAAAGTTGTTCTTCAAGTCCTAAAATATAGATTACAAGAACTTTTGTGAAGCTTCATCTGAGTTCTACTAAACTCAGGAACAAGTCCTTGCATGTGACCATAAGAATAAACTAGAGGGAGATGGCAGAATGAAGGATATGTAGCTAGAATTACTTGTTTGACTTAGCTTAACTAAGCAAAGACTGAGTGGGAATGTGGTATCTACAGGGCAATTAGAATAAGAAGAACAAGAAGGGTAAAAAAAGGTTTTTAATGTAAAGAATTAAATCAGCAGGAGCTAGCCTTGGATATGTTCTTTGGAACAAGGAGTTCTAAAGAAACTGAGGGTTGTGGAAGCTAAACAGTCTACTCTGGTGTGCAACTTTTCAGAGAGGACTGCTTTAGTGCAGGTGACCAGGAGGTGGCAACTGTGATATCAGGTTGGGGTCAAAGGCTGAATTGAGCCCATCTTGGCTTGTCAGCACTTAAGAGTGTGAGCAATGATAACAATTCTGTCAAAGTAAGGAGAGGCAAAGATTTGCTGATGTCTTAATTATAGACTTACATAAAACTGAACCCAAACCTGTGTGGGTTTTGTATCTGGGTTTCTTAAATACTTTTGGTATTCATTTTTTTGAGCAGAATTTTAGAACAAAAGAAGACTCAGCATAGAGAATTTAGTCATTTTGTAATAATTCCACTTGCTAGAAGTTAAGACTCCTGAAATGTGTAATCAGAATGGATATTTTGTATATTCTGATTTATACCCTGCTTGTCTTAAAATATATTTTACTGACAAGTGTATGAAAATGGCTTACCATATAGAAGCTTTCATCAGAAGCATTCTGGCCTTCACTTACTCCAAACCTCTATATTTATAGAACGGCTTGATAGAATAAAATGTCTGCCTCATTCAGACAAGCAGTGCAAATTTGCATTGGATTTAGGGTAGAATTAATTTACTTAAACTCTGTTTAAATTGATAAATGCTTAAATTCCCATGCTGAAAGAAGTGCAGGGAATTTGAGCCAATTCCTGTTGAAGGTGATGCACATTTGGAACAGTTCAAACATATTTGAGCGAACTGTAGCATTTAAATTCATCCTGTGACTTTTGTGTCAATGCAACAAACTCTGAGCTCTCAAGGTTTCTTCCTCAGCTAACGTAGTATTACCTGATTTTTCAGATCAGAAACAATATCAGACACTATTTTGTTGAATCTCCTGCTGTTAAACTATGTTATGATATTGTAACATGGATGGCAACTCAAGCAGCAATAAGTTACACAGTCGTGCCATTTGTACTGCTCTCTGTAAAACCCTCTTTCACCTTTTACAGGTAAGCACATTCTACCTGTTTCCTTTTCTTTAACTTACAATAGAAGTACTTGCAGTGGCAGATGATTTCTGAAGCTATTTTAGAGATATAATTATAGATTTGTAGCTGAGCAAACTGTATTTCTGTTCTAGTGCTTGAACATAGTGTGTCTTGTGTACGAAAGAGCGTTCACATTTTCCTGTCATAACAGACTTATTTTTCAGGAGGCAGGGGAAAAAACCTAACCAAAACCAAAAGCAGACAATACCTTTGACATTACTGTATGCCGTTGAACTATTTTATAGCGAGGCTAGATACTGACTTCCCAGAAATAACTTGTGAAAAAAGTTGAAAGCAGACTTCTGTTCACTTTACCCCTTGTTACACTACTAAATAGTGTGAGGGAAGACTTAATTTCTGATTTTCCCCTTATTTTACTTTTTGTAAAGGAAATATTAATGTTTTCATATCTTGCATGCAAAGTATTCTGTAAGAGTGGTCAGAATTTTATTGATATATTTTTTCTGTTTGTTTTTTTAGCTCCTGCTATTTCTGTCTTCATATTGCCAGCATCTTGGTGTTGTTGGTATTTCCATTGAAAAGAACTCAAAAAGGAAGTAAAAAGCATGAAAATGTCCAGCCCATGTGGTCCAGAAAACTAGAAGAAGAAAGTCTTTTGCAAAAGAACAGTTATTCCACAACAAATAATAGTTTCAGTCAGAAACAAGAAATAACCTGCAGATATCAAGCATTAAAACAGTGATTGAGGAAATACTATGATGAATATATTTTGTATGTTTTCAGAAACCCATTTTTAGCACCTTTTAAAGGGGTTTGTATTTGTTTGCAAAGATATTTAGTAAGAAAAGGATGCATTACCTAGGAAAATCACATACAATAGCAAGACTGGAAACAAAACAAATTAACCCCTCCCATGCCATGTCCCTGTGGGTCACGCCTTATATGAAGATATTACCATTATTTCAATGGGCACTCAGGACTTGCAACGTATGTCCATAGGGTCATATGTGTGCCCTTTGCTGAATGTACGTTGTGTATCCCAAGGCACTGATGGGGTGGAACAAAATTGTGTCAATCTAGGATTAACAAATGGAAATTAATTTTTCCAACGGAATGACTTGCCTTAAACCCTCTATTTACTGAAATATTGTTTCTAGTGGGTATTTCAAGTTTGATTTTATGTGGAAAGTGTTTCAAATATATAACACTATGTGCTATAAAGAAGGTAAAAGTAGGAAATGCAAAGTCACTAGAAGACTTTGGAATCTTTCAAAGGGAATTGCAATAAGCATCTCAGTATTTGGAGGGTTTTCTTAAAGTATCTCAAACTATTAGAGTACATCACAGAACTGTAAACATTGATGCCAAATTATAGTTAGGTTTCTTTGATAAAGAGTATAATTACTCTGAATGGATTAAAATGGCCCTTCTGAATGGATTAAAAACACCTCAAGATTTACCTTTTCCAGGGATTGCTAGTTCTAATGTAGGTTTCTTTTACTTTAAAGTACCTAAACCCAATAAAACACTGCCAAGTGGGCTTTGCAGCCAGAGGGGGAAAGGCAGCCACAAGGCACAGAAGACAATGTGCAAGCAGTGGGATTTCAATGAAAGTGCAGTTTTGCCCTTAAATACCAGAAATACTTGTTCTAGAATAGAACTGTTTTACAAAAAGTGATTTTTAATACTTAAAGTTATTTTGAATTTTCAGGCATCAGTTAGTTGATGATGCTTTCAGTATAAAATAGCAAAATTAACCTTGAAGCTCCAGCACATAGGTAGTCAAACATGAAATGACTATTATAACCAATTTCTGTATGCTTGATAATTGATGAACCTTTATCCAAAGAAGTGTGTGAATTTGAGGAAAAGCTTTTTCTTTGAATTAGAATTTTAGATGCAAATTTCATGTCATATTTCTGGGTAACATAATGAAAGAAAATCCTTCAGAATATCTAACTGTCTGAATTATGGAAGTGTGTCAAGGAAACAGTGCAGTGGTTGTATCTATTCCCGACCATTTATTGTGATGATGGTCAGTGCTAGAGTACTACTGTTAAAGGGCTATATTTTAATTGCATATATTCTGTATTTTCGTATAATTTTTTTAAGTAAACACAAACTGTTTATCCATGTGGGGTTTATTTTTAATTTTAGACCAGATACAAAGTAATACCAGAGAAAAATAATGCAGCTGGTAGATTAATAACTAACAAATGATTGAGGAAATTTTGTCATAATATTTTGAAACTTTTAAGTTTTCATCAAATATTTAGCACCAGTTGAATGAGTATTCTTACTACCAGAAGTACAATGATGGTCCTCAGCTTTGGGGATATTGCCATGCAAAAATCATCACAGAACTCCCTAAAGAACCAGACCCTAAGTTAGGTCAGAGTTGTTTCCTTGCTGACATAACTCTGTGTCTGGCCCTTGGCTCCTTGCATAAAACTACAGGAGGAGGAGAACATAACTTCCCATATATGTAGGCTAGCACTAATTAATCTACTCAGAAAGGGGGAACTGAATATGAAATGAGTGGATGAGTCTGTTTAGATGAGCAGGGATGTTCATTGTTTCCGTGCCAGCTGTATTATCTTTAAGATAAAGTAATCTGACTTTTAAATCCTTCCTTTGATTGCCCAGGTAGACTTCCCCTTACATGAGGTTGTGGTTGTCATGTGCCTCTTTGACACCGCATTATGGTTTTCTTCTTGCTAATAAGTAAGGGCATGCTAGTTTGTTTGATCATCCTTGTTAAATACAGAATCAGGAAAGACATTTTTTTGCTTTCTGTACTTGAAGGGATATTTACATAAAAGAAAAAATGAGATTTGCACATTTCTGGGTGGGTAAGTAGAAATATGGTTGATTCTTTCAGCATTTGTTACTCTTGAATATAAATTCATCTTATTGGTGCAGTCTCCAAATCTATTCAAACAAACACTTTTGGATGCCAGTGTAATGTGCTGTTTTCCTATTTATGTTCTGGTACTCTTGTTTTACTGTTTTGGCATGCATGCCTGTGTGTGCTATGGAGACTTCCTAATTCTTCTTAATGAAATATGGAAACAGTTGTCAGGGCTCCCAGAAAATAAGGAGGTTTAGGGTAGTGTAGACTGGTACTTCAGTGTGAATGAATTCAGAGGTACAGTTTTGTTCAGAACTTTTGTATATAGGGAAATTAAAACAACTAAGAAAATACATTCACGCTTTCATTGGGCACAAGTGGCAAAATACAGGTTTCAAAATTGGACATGACTTTTTTCATTATTTGAACTCAATAAGTAATTGCAAAACAAGAAAATTATGACAATTAATTCTGCACAGAATTTAAGTATAATGTCCTAGAATTTACCCTTTAAATGCTATTGTTAAATATAAAAGGACTTTGAACAAAAATCTGCTCTTCATGCAAATGAATTCTCTTGGGGACTATGGAAAGAAGTGTTTTGTTTTAATGGCAGCACTCTGATTTTAGTAAAACTGGGGTTTTGATGTTTCTTTCCCTCTGCTTTACTCGTTTTCTGCCTTGCTATCTCACCGGATCCTTTTTATCCATTTGATCGGAAAGTCAAGAGCAGCCAGCCCCAATGCTTTAGACAGTTTTTAGGTTTTACACACATCATTTGATAATAGTGAATTTGAAAGGATGGTAGTGATTACTATTCCTCTTCCTGAGAAAAACTGTAGAAAGTATATTTCCTATAAATGTTTTGGACATGAAGGAAACATGGTTTTAAGTATTCTTTCACTTATTAACTAATGTATATCCAAAAGGTAAAAGTGTTTCCTGTATTGCAGATCAGCACACTATGAAAAGTAAATACAACATATCATTCATAATTTTATGGTGCTTTGCAGATATATGCCTATTGTGAACAGTTCATTCAGGCACTTAATGAGTTAATGTTAGTTAGTAAATGTAGTCACCCTGATAGTAACTATTTGCTTGCTTAACTTCTTTTAACTTTTATGATTCTGTGCTAATGAGAGAGATTTATATTACATATTTAAATAATACATTCAGTGGTGCCCACTACTGTTGTAATCAAAAAGGCTTTGTTAGCTTTGCAGTTACAGATATGTCCTTCTTATTCAGGAAACTTATTCTTCCCTGGCCATCCCTTAAGGTGACATGTAGACAAGATTTCAATAATTGGTGACATTTGAAAATGCATTACATCTAAAAATATTGGTATGCATTTCAATATGCTCTTGATTACAAATCACACTATAGTGAGAAGACCATGAAGAGACCTTAGTATATTCCCTACTCTACACTGACATGTGGTGTAAGATTTACCAATGTAGTATATTATTTATTAGAAGAATTTTACACTTAAAGGACTTTTTCTGTTTCCCCAAGGGGAATAAGTAATATTAATATAAATGCTAGGCTTGTATGACAGGATGCACACTAGGTAGTTTTGCCTCTTTCGATGGCAGTGATTTGGATGGTGGTAAAATGTCCTCTGATGCAGAGGAGATGTTTGAGATCATCACCTCCTGTCTAATTCATATCAAAAGTAATTGTAACAAAATCTAGATTTTTTTCTCTCAGAAGCTTTGCAAACAAATTGTTGACAATTTGTTTAAATTCATGGTCAAATGTGTCTTCACGTTTGCATTCAAATGTGTAACTGTTGCTTATATGTAAACTTTCACATGTTCAACTTTATAAGTTGGCCTTGAAAGATAAAGAAATTTAAAAGCACAAGTTACTGTAATTTAGGCTTTCATTTCCCTTATCTTTAAGTCTTTCACTTTGTAATTCGCATTGAGTTCTGAAATCAGGCTTGAGAATTTAATTTTCATTGAAAATTTTGAAATAACACCATCTATGTTGAAAAGTGATCAGTGTTAGAAAAACAGATGAAAATAAATTTAAGGATTTTAATATGATGCAGACTCTATGTATAAAAAAATACACATTAGTTCTGTGCTGATTCATCACAGCATTTCACTACACGATTAACCTTTATTTATTTAGATCCAATAATACTCTGAACTGCACTTGGTGTATTTCTTAAATTTTCCTGATTAAAAATCAATTGACAATAAGTACTTTAATAAGTATTTAAATGCGATTCTGAATAAGTAAGCAGACACTAGTCAATTGAGCCTACTCTCATAAGATTACCAGATCTGTCTGCATCTCAGCTAGTTTGCACTGTCGGTCTTCATCTTCTTCACAGCCACGGTGGAAAAGGATGGCAGTGGAGAAGTCTCTAGTCAGAGCGTGTCCCATCTGTGGCTGGAAGGGTTTGTCACACAGTTCCTGCAGGGAGCTAACCCTGTGTGCAGAGCTTGACAGAGGTTCTACTTGCTTGTGACCCAGGCTGCAGCTGCTCTCTGCTACATCTGGCTGGATTTTTGACATGTTTGCTGTCTTAACCTAGGCATTTTGCAAACACCATGAAATCCAGGCATCCACAAAGTCACCCTGCAAAGTTACAACTACAAATATTGCAACACTTGCTTATTATGGTCAAAACTAAATGAAAAAAAGATTTCTTATACACTTGTTTCAGAATGGGCTTTTTGTAGGTTTTTTACAAAATCTAACCATCAAATGTATCAATTTTTGTCACATCAAATATTTAAAACATAATTTTGCTCAGTTTAAGTATACAAATGTGCAAAAGTAAATTCTGCCACTTTATCATCATTTGTGCATTAGCTGTGTGTCCAGTGACTTAGACCTGGTCTTGGTTTTAGATGATCTTAGGTTTTCTGAACCCATGTACATATCCATATAAACATTGTGTAAACTTTGAATTGACAAACTGTCATTACATATAATAAGAATAAAAACACTTAAAACAGCTTATGTCAATATTCAGATGAGGCTGGTGTTGAGCCCTCCAGTTGTACATTACAGCTGAAGGCTGTGGGGGCTCTATTCTCAGAGTACTTGAGCTTCCTGCTTTCTAAAGTGAAAACAGAATCTGTTGGTTACACTTTAAGTGGCAAGTAAAGGCTTCTTTCACAGTGTTGCAAAACCAACTTTTATAGGTTATTCTGCTGCAGGCTATGATGGAAAACTTGACGTCAGACTGAGATCTGAGGTAGGGCCACTTCTGGAGGAAGGTTTTTGTATTACTAGTGACTCAATCCAGCACCTTATTGAAACAAACCTCTTGGCAAAAGAGACCTCTGCACAATCTTCTTCCTTCCTTTTGTTCTCTAAGGAAGGAGTACCCCAGGCTGGATTTTCATTTAGGTTTCACTACAATATGTCATATGAATAGATAGCTGTGGTCCATGCTCTAGCCAGATTAGACTTGAAAATTGGGACAATGTAACCTGAAACAAAAAAATAGAGAAACAGGGTGCCTACAGACTGGTAATCAGAAAAGTGCAACACCGCGTGTTAAAGGTGCAACAATTATCACAATAAGTTAAGGAGTATTTGCCTATGCATCTTTTGCCTTTCTCTGTTTTTCAGTTCTCTTTACATCTCTTCTTTGTACCTTCTTTTGTCCAGTGGTGTTGACTATTTCTATGAAGAATCTGCTGATGTGTCTTACTGTGACAAAGGTGTCAAAATGCTACAATAGTAATTAGGTAGTTACTCTTAAATCCCAGACCTCAGATGTGTTCTAGATCAGTTAGAAGAGAACGTTCAAAATGTATTGGATGAAAAATACTTTAAGATGGGTAATATAGCATTATTCAAAGATGTTGTAATAAGTTATTCAATTTAAGAATTTTAAATATGGAACTTTATTCTTTCCTGCCTTGGTTACACATTCAAGGGAATAGTTTTACCTCAATGCAGAAGTAGTTATGCCTCCAACCACCCATATGTTAAGGTGAGAGAACACCCCTAAAAGTGGATAGCTACAGTATTCCTAAATTTGCCTTTCCTGGTTCAGATTATAATACATTGTCAGTGAATTTCATTTTTATTATTCCAAAATATATATTTTTTAAAAAGTGTTATTTTTCAACAGATCCATAAACTAAGTGTTGGTGTATGGTAAAATTAAAATACCACTGTTAGTTACACTGTGATTGTGATATTTTAATAATTACTTATTTCTAATTTGTCTCAGCAGTGCTGCAGAAACAGCATGCTGTTATGTTTTAAAGGTGTTTTTAACTTGCCTATAAATGTTCTTTTCTAATTTGTGTCTTTAAATCTGATTAAACTGTAGTTTAAAAAAAGTGAACTTGTTTTTCTAAATTCTTTGGTGTCTGTCTTTAATGAGTGCTAAAGAACAAAATTATTTTAATGCAGTTTCTCCTTTTAGATTGCAAAATATACATTGCATGCATTTACACTGTTATTTTGAATGTTCAACTTCAAAATCGCTTTTATTTAATTTGTTTTCTAGAGCTTATATACATGTATATAATTATTTTTCAGTAGAGCTGGTAGACAGTATTTCAAGCCTAGCCTCTTGTTACTTGGGAAAGGTGCTTAAGCAGTTTAAATCCTCCATCTCAGAGCATATTCCTGCCCGATGAGTGCTACTTCTGAATATGGCAACTGGGTTATTTTTAGCTTGAGAAATGGAAACCTCATAACTGAGAAATCAAATTCAGTGCTTTGAGGAAGCTGCTGCTTTAATTGGCGGTTCCAAAGAAGCAGGGCTAAGTGTGCACCATACGTGCACATTTTTTTTCTCTTTGAAACTTGACTACCAGGACTCTGCTAAGGCAGTTTCTGTTGGCTGGTGGCAGTATGTCAGAGCCGGCTGAGAATCCTGGACCTGCAGGTTTTTAGCATGTGAGCTGAGGTTATTAGAGAAAAGAAGGGATGTGCCACTACTAAAGAGGGGCTGTTTCCATCATTTCCTGTCTCACACTGCATCATTTTCTCTCTTCTTTGATCTGGTATTAATTCCACTTCAGTACAAACTTTGTAAAGATGGTGTAACTTTTTGAAGACATCTTCATACAGATCTCTTTCTGCCAGGGATCCAGCCCTAGAGGAATATTGAAATGTGTGGTGTTCTCTTGAAAGGCCTTGCTGTAGCAATAGCATTTTTGAGCCTTGTGTGTTTAGAATTCTCTTTCAGCAATCTGTATCACAGGAGATAAAAATACTTGCCATTCCCACAGAAAGGACTACAGATGCAATTTTAGAAGCTCTGGTAAATATTGTCATTTTAACCAGAAGTTAGGCTGCAATGGAAATTGCCTTCTCAAATACGCATTCACAACAGAGTCAGTCATGAGTATGAAGTGTCCTCATGAACTAAACATTGCTGCATTTAGTGAAAAACTCATTTGAAGAGATTGAAATGAAGCACAGCTTTCTGCTACTAAGTGTTGTAAATTGTTAAGGTACTGCACAGAAAAAGTCATAATTAAGAGCATCCTGGAGCCAGCAGATACTTTCCTGTGCCTATAATTAACTTAGTTCCATCTGAGTAACTTCCTGATAACATGCAGGATGTTTCAGCATAGAATACAGAAGTAGTTCTAGGGGGAGATATCTTCAGCCTATTTACTAGGTGAGAGTTGGAGATCTGTCCGGTTTGGCAGCACATCTTATAGCTCTTCTTAAGATGGTCATATATAGTAGCAAAGGAGTTATTTCTCCATGGGGGCTGCACATGATCTTTCCAAACGGAATAAACCACAACTGCACTGTGCCTATGTGAATTAGTCACCGGTGGGAAAGTGTTATTCCTAATCTAAGCATAGGGTACAAGCTAGAAGAGCACAAGGATATCAGGAGCTGGATCCATCTGTAACAAAAGTGAGTGATAGTGAAGGACCATACAGAAAACTGTCTTTTCTGCCTCCATGTTCATGGTGTTTGTACAGTTCCTTTTTATGCAGGAGGGAAGGAGCTACTGGTTTTGCCTGAAATTTGTAGCTGCATGGTGAGAACACAGCTAACACCTGATGGGTGGGAACACTATGATATGGGAATAAGGATTTGGACAATGGGAGATCATGAAGTGAGATACTAATATACATTTTTGTATAAAGTATGAAAAAAAGAGTAATATCCTGAAAGTGTTTCAAAATCTATAAACCTTAAGAGGTTAACACAGGCAGTCTTATCAGACTGTGGTTTCTCTTAGGTACATAAGATTATATGGGTGCCTGAAGCATTGGGACCACTCTTCCTTGAGTAGTGGCCCTTTATGCATATGTTCAGGTGGCACAGAGAGCATTTTTCAGCCCCACATTAGCTGCAGGGACTCATCCTCCATTTGTCCACATTTTGTTTCTGCAAATAGGTGTTAAAGAAGAAGAATGTGCTTTATGTACTTAATTTTTCCCGGTTTTTCAGCTGAAACAGTGTTTTGGTGTAAGATTAAGTGGATTCAGCTTTTGAATTTCACAGCTTGTGCCTTTGCTTTGTATTAACAACTTCAGAGCATGTAAGGAAGCTGTATATTTTATCCGGGTGTGAAGACTTTCTTAAGGTTATTGGAGAATTCATGCTTAAGAGTGAGCAAAGCACTTGCTGCATGGTTTCTGGTTTGTAAGTATTTGGGGTGTACAGGAAGCCCTGTCAGATGTTTCTTTAAGAAGCAAACAGTCATGGCTCTTTACCGAGATTGAAAATCTCAGTGTTGTAAAGAATTATACCTATGCTTTGACCCTTGAAACTCGGTAACCTCAGAAATAAGCAGTAATGTGGGGGCTATGTTCCTTTCCCTGGCTGGTTTGCTGCCATCCTGGGTTTAAGCAAGGGTCCGTGGTTTCCTGGGGAGATGTTATTGCTGTAGTCATCAGAGATCATCTCTCATGCAGTTGTCTAAATGAATTAAACACATCCATGATCATGGATTCAGACTGAAATGCTGAAGATGGAAATGACATTTTACAGTCACTGGGTGCATTTTATCATCACTGAAAGCACTGATGGAAGAACTGAAGAAAATGTTGGGAATGGTATCAGGCAGCTGCAGCCATGCACACCCTGGCCTGGGCTGAGAGGGGAATTTTCAAAATACCCATAAAGCTGCTCAGATATCTGGGCTGTGAGGGAGTCTGAGAGAAGCTGGTGGATTTCAAGGTATGTGGTAGTTCTGCAAAATGTGCAATATAATATAAAATTATTTTAAATTGGGATGTACTTTGATATTTGGTCTTTATATACTTTCAAGTCCAATCAGCAAGAAAGGAGACTTAACCAGTAGAACAGATAGCAGCTAGCATCCCTTAGTCAGGACATCCTGGAACTAACAAGCTCTAAGGATGCAGTAAATCAAGATGTTGATGTATATCTATACATATGCTGCCAACTTAGCAAAAGACTCAAGGTCCATGTATCCTTATAGTTGGTCTATCTTCATTATTATACCAAAAATTACTCCTACAGGTCAAAAAGACCCTGCCCAGGTGAAGACCCTTCCCCTGAGCATGCACAGAAGTCAGCTGGGGTTATGTAACTTGTATGCAGATTACAAGTAAGCCATAATGGAGGGGCTGCACTTGGAAGGTTATTGACACAGCTTCTGTGTATAAACCATAGAAACATAGAAATATTCTGAGTTGGAAGGGACTCATCAAGTCCAACTCCTGGCCCTGCGAAGGACAACCCCAAGAGTCACACCATGGGCCTGAGAGCATTGTCCAAACGCTTCCTGAATTCTGTCAGCGTGGCTGCTGACAACTTCCCTGGACAGCCTGTTCCAGTGCCCAACCACCCTCTGAGGGAAGAAACGTTTTCTAATATTCAACCTCAACCTCCCCTGACTCAGCTTCATGCTGTTCCCTCTGGTCCTGTCACTGGTCACCAGAGTGAAGAGTTTAGTGCCTGCCCCCCCTCTTTCCCACAGGACGAACTTGTAAGTGCAATGAGGTCTCCTCTCCCTCTCTTCTCCAGGCTGAACAAGCCAGGTGCCCTCAGCCACTCCTGGTATTTCCTCGGCTCAAGGCCCTTCACAATCTTCGTTTCCCTCCTTTGGACGCTCTTTTAACAGCTTAATATCTTTCTTTTATTGTGGTGCCCAAAACTGCCGGCAGGGCTCGAGGTGAGGTCCCTTTCGGCGGCGCTGCTTTCCAGCCTCCCGTTCCCCAGTCTGTCCGTACATCTGGCAGCAGTTATTCACTACCCTTTTCCCCAGCAGTTATTCACTACCCTTTTCCCCCTTATTTTCTATCAGAAAGCAGCGGGGGGGGGGGGGGGGGGTGGGGGGTGACTGCTGGGGGCTCTCAGGAAGGTGCCACCCTCTGGGCTGCCCAGCGCTGCTCTCCGACTCAGCCACGCCCGCTCCGGGCCTGGCCGGGCCGGCGGTGCCGCGGGGCTGCCGGGCAGGGCGGTTCCTGTGCCCGCTGTTACCGCCGCCCGCGGCGATGGGCGCGGCCGGAGCCGCCCCCGCGCGTCACGGCCCGGGCGGGCGGAGTGCAGCGGTGGAAGATGGCGGGCGCCGCCGGGCCGAGCTGAGCCGCGCTTTGGGCCGTCGCCTCCCTCCGTGTCAGACTCCGGCTGGGCCCGGGCAGCCGCCGTAGGGGCAGAGTACCCCCGGCCGTGGGGTGAGTAGCGGCGGGAAGGCGGGGGGCGCGGGCCGGGCAGGGAAGGGCAGGGGAAGGGCACGGGGCTGTGGGGGAGGCGGCGCTCCCGCTGCCAAACAAAGGGCGCCGCGGGGCCGCTCCCGGCGGGGGCCTGGAGGAGCGCTGGGCTCGGGCGATTCGTGGCCGCCGTGGCTTGCGGGCCCGGTACACTCACGCCCCGGTCCCCTCTGTGCAGGGCCGCGGGTCGGGAGCAGCGGCGCGCCCGCTCCGCTCTGTCTCGGGGCTCCTACGGCGGCGTGTGCGGGGCGGACCGGGCTCGGTGTGCGGCTGTCGGGGACAGCGCACCGTGGGTAAAGCGTTCCGCGGGTGCCGCGGGCATGGCCGGGAGTTCCTGTCACCCTTGTCCCGGGGGTGGAGGAGCCTCTTGTACCGTGTTTCTCTCCTGTCGACTCGGAAAGGTAGATAAGGGTTCGACCCGTCAGGAAAGTTTTTGGCATCTAATTTCTGAGGTAAAGAGTAACAGAACGGTTGAGGTTGGGAGGGATCTCCCCAGGTCATCGGGTCTAACCCTTCTCCTCGAGTAGGGACAACAGGAGTGGATCACGCAGGACTGTGCCCAGAGGTTGTTCGTCTGTCTCCGGGGACGGAGAATCTGCAACCTTTCTGGGCAGTCTGTGCCAGTGCTGGGTCACTCTCACAGTAACAAATGCAGAGAAGGGCAGCGAAGCTGGTGAAAGGTCTGAAGCACAAGTCCTATGAGGAGCGGCCGAGGGAGTGCTGGGGGTGGTCAGCCTGGAAAAAAAATGAGGCTCAGGAGTCGCCTTATCATTCTACAACTGCCTGAAAAGAGGTTGTAGCCAAGTGGGGATCAGGCTCTTCTCCCAGGTAACAAGCGATAGCACAAGAGGATGTAGCCTCAGGCTGTGCCGGGGGAGGTTTAGGTTGGTATTAGGAAGAATTTCTTCACAGAAAGAGTTAGACAGTGGAATGGACTGCCCAGGGAGGTGCTGAAATCACTGACCCTGGAGGTGTTTAAGGAAAGACCACTTTGTTGACATCGTGGTGTTTGATCATAGGTTGGACTGAATGATCTCTCAGAGATCTTTTCCAGCTTAATTGATTCTGTGTTTCAGTTTCTGCCCATTGCTTCAGGTCCTGCCACAGGACATCACTGAAAGAGTAGCAAAATGTCTTAAAGGTAGTAGGGCTTTGCCACTTCTCATATATGCTTAAAAATTGGTTGGAAAAGCGATTTCCTCTCTATAACTTTTGGTAAAGGATTAATGGGAGGAACAATACAGTAATATGTCTTTTGCTGGAAAAGCGTTTGAATCATTGCCTGATTAATTACCTGACACTCCTTCCCCCATCAAATAGTAAAGAAATGGAAAGAAAAACGGAAGATCTTTTTCTGAGATCAGAACATGTAAGAAAACCCGTCCTTTTGTCTACTGGTTAGGCATCTATTCTTTGTTCTGCCACAGTGTTTATTTAAAATAAATTGGTTATTAGGAAATTAAAATCTGCTTGAAATTCTGTGTGACAACAGCTTACGAAATGGTGCCATATTAGTTTAAAGTTCTACATCACATCATTCACTTTTTTCTTAAGTGGAAACACTCTAAAAGTTAGATTTTTGTCATATAACTTGTGTCTATGACTAACAAACCCTTGATTTTATCATACAGAGAAACGCGTTTGCCATATGAGACTGTGTAAGATGACATTGCAGACTTTCTTGTGCTTTTGTGTATTTTATACAGGTTTTGACAATTAATTTGTGTTGGTTGGTATAATTTAAAAAAACCTCTTAATATTGGTAACTGTTTGCTTCTGTTTGTATTTGTTTCTGTTTGCTTTCTTTTATTTGATGTATTTAAAACCTGAAACAGTGATCTGTAGGACTGAGCATCTTGTATTTTGTTTTGGAATTGAACTTTGTCTTAGAATTCAGATGTTCTTAGCAATATGTTACTGTTCATTGACCATATTTAAATTTTGTCTTAAAGGAGGACGGATTTCTCTGATAAGTATAAATTCTGTTATCAGATACTTCACACTTTATTTTAACTCATTTTTTAACCAGGGTAGAACATAGGCATGTCTGATAGTTGCTATCAGCTGACAGCCAGCCCTGTATTTTAAATAGGGATTTACATCTTTCGAGTCTTTTGTATGTAATCCCCAGTTTCTTTCATTTTATTAAAACAAACAAAAAATCCGTCACTACAATATTTGGAAATGGCTGTTGCCTTTTGTGCATAAAGTAGAAAAGAAGGACTTGTGTATCTCCAATTTCCCCTACTTCTTACTGTGTGCAGTTATAATGGTTACAATAGAGACCTCCTTTTGTGCAAATTTTTTTTTAGTTTTATTGGTTTTGGGTTTCAAAATAAGAATGTCTGTGTGTCTAGCTGTAGTAGTTCACTTTTTGTGTCTTTTGATACTTTGGAGTTACACTATTTTGTTCTTTGTGATAAGGTAACAAAAAGTAAGGTAATTAAAAAAAATACTTCTCACCTGGATAACAGAAATGTGGTTGAGAGAAGTAGAATAAATGTTCCCAGATAAATAAGGAAAAGCAGAAATGCAGCATAAGGTCATTAGTCACACTGGAATTTCAGACACTGGAGAAGAGGTGTGGGTGTAGACTACTTATGGAAACTTAGATTTGTTGTTTCTCTCTGACTCTGAATACCATAAATTAATATTTTTAGAGGCTCATTTCAGCTGTTCTCAAAATTTGTTCTTTAAACAAAATGCTGGTTGACTCAGTCCCAACAGAAAGAATATTTTAAAATATTTGCCACTTAATGTGATGCCTGACTTGTGATCTCTTTGTGTTTAGGAAGGGATTATTACAATGAGGTGTTGTAAAGGCTGGGCAATGCTTGTTTTAGCAGCATTCTGTGTGGTGTGAGTAAAGGTGATGTTTCAGCATGTTTTTCATTTCTTTATGCCATCATAAAGCATGAAAATGTGAGAATATGAAACTGACTTGTTAGGTTTTTATAATAAATTTAATGTGTACAATTCTTGTGTTTCACATTTTTTAATTCTAATTTGAAAAGATGGCGTTTGCAGTTCTTAAGGGTGAAATGCTCTGCATTTACACATTTGAGTTGTACGTGCTCAGATTTCAGCAGCACAGTAATTATTTCCTTTTACAGTTAGCTGAAAGATCTGCCACAGTGGTGCATGTTGGGAAGATAGCCTTTGTGTCTGGAAAAGGAAGGAAGCATTAAAAAGTAGGCAACAGTTTTTTCTTAGTATGATGAAAAGTATGAATTTAATGTCATTACTATCTTGACTTTCTTTTTTTTGTTTTCAATAGATATTCTCAGTAATGCTAGTGTTGTTGACCAGTTTTGATCCTTATTCAAAAAAGATCACTGTTTGCACAATAAAAAAAAATGGGGAAGAGCTATGTAAAAAATATGATAGTTTGAAAATTTAGTGAGTAATAATATTTGTTATATAGTTAGGAACTGATAAGAGGTTCTGAGAATACATAAAACACCTGCAGATTTGAGTTATCAGGACCTCTGCTGTCAATATTGGTGCTGTTGAGAGAAATCAAATTTTTTTAAATTGACAAATTTTTGCCGTCTTTCCTAAACAGTGATAACATTTGTCTGCATCAGCTCAGGATGTGAGAGTCTTACAAAAACAGGTTAATCCCTGTGCAAACATTGCCTTCACCTGAGCATTTGTGCACTTTATAACTTTTCATGGTTCTTGGTGTGTTGTTAGTTTTATAAAATACCAGGATTTGCTGCCCAAGGGCATTGTGAGATTTCCAAGCTTGAAAGTTTGGATTATTAATGAAGAGCAGGTTTGTGCACTGGAAATTGGCTCACTTAGGTGGGAGAGAAAAATAATAGCATTAATCCTTATTGGAAAGGGGATTGGTTTCCAAGCACAATCCTGGTTTGAACTGAAATTTTTGTTACAGATTGTGAAAATACTTCTGCTGTGTCAAAGAAAAAGTAAATGTGTTAATTGAGCAATTAAGACCATTTATGTATAGGATGTTCTGGAATTATACTGGTTTTGCACTATATTTATGTAATTTAACAGGGATTAAGTTCTCATCTTTTAATTTGGTCAAGGGTAAGACATAGAGTTTTCTTTTTATTCCTGGGTTGTTTGAAAACTGAATATGTATTTCAGGAGCATTTTTCATCAGAGAGACCAGAATAGAATTACTTAGAATGGAATTACAGCTAGAGACTGTTCCTCAGAATCTTGGTTCAGTTTTTATCATTATTTAAAAGAAATCTGAAGCATGGGAGGAAATCACACTTCAGTGACCAGCACCCATATGGACTTGGAGTACAGTGCCTAATTTTCATAACATAATAACGTATATTTTGTTTAATAAAAAGGTGGGCTGTGGCTGTGTTCAAGTGATGTTGACTTGCTGTCATGAGTGAAAGTCTAATGAACAGACCCATTTAGGCTTGTTTCGGGCATGTTTTTTGTTCTTGGTGGGGAAAAAATAAAGCAAAGTTTCCAAAAATCTTAATACCACCCTTTTTTTATTTACCTTTGTTTCTGGAGTGGTGGGGAGTGTTTTGTTTGTTTGATGGTTGTTGTTGTCCCTAGACTGTGCCTTCCCAAAGCCCTCCAGTGATGTTAATCTTTTGGATGCTCTAAGAAGCTTGCCTGAAAAAGGGCAAATAAAAGCATGAGGATATAAAGTGCATAATTATAATATTTGATTTTGTGATTCCTGTTTTTATAAAATAGACTGTTATTAATTCCAAGAAAGGCATATTATGTGACAGTGAAGCATAGGGGATAAGACATACTAATATTCTTGGAGATGGCTCACTGGTACAAATTTTTTATCATTTTATAAAAGTAATATTAACATGGAGTTTCTAAACACATCGCTAGACATGTTCATTGGCATTGGGTGCTTTGCTGTTAGTCAGAGGTTTAAGGATTCAGCTCTGCATGAAGGCAGAAGCTGCACTGTTGCCAACTGGAATTTCTGAAGCAGTATGCTTATCTACAGTGCAGCAGGGCTGCCTCTGCCCTCTGTCTGCTCACAGGGATCATCAAGGGAAGAATCTTACTTTGAGCAAAAAGCAATTCTGAGTACTTTCTTTCTTTTCACACTAGCTGAGAATTAATTGGTGAAATTTTGATGGCAACTGCAGAGTATAATTCATTTGGTGAGACATTTTTAGTCATGTTTTGGGGATGTTCTTAATGCAGTTTTCAATTTAATATTTGGTATGGAAAGTAGCATGGGTATTGAAGGTACAGCTACAGGAGAGAAGCTGGGAGACTGCACAGGAAAAGCAGAAAATGCCTGTGGTGGCAGTGGAGCTAGCAGCAAATCACATTTCATGGATTTCTGTTGTCATATATAAAAACTAATGGGAGGAATACAGATGCGTGTGAATATCTAATGTCATTTTAGGTGACTGATTATCTGAGACACCTGCGTAGGGCTGTAAGATGCTGCTGTTGGCTGTAAGGGAGGTGGGCTGTTCTGGACTGGTAGCTGGATGCCAGGCAAGATGCTAACTTTCCTGGTATTTTTGTGTCTGAAATGGCAGTAGGAGCCTGTGTATCCACCCTGAGTCAGTAAAATCTCTGTTTCTTTTCAAACCTTTCATTTTTTTGTGTGGTTTAGTGTTTTTTTTAAGTTTGCAACCTCTTAGTTGGCTCTTCCTCCTACTGAAGAAAATGAAGACAGATATATAACACCACTGTTGTGCTGCTCACCCCCTTCGATGGTAATTTAACTGTACGGTAAATGTGACGGACCTTTTGTTTTCTTAGTTTATTTATAGCTTTCTTGTGGGACGGACTGGCAGCAGTGCCTACGAAAACTGCTTCTGGGCTTTACAGGTTGAATCTAGATTTTTTTTTTACTTGTTTTAGATGAAAGTTTTAAACAATGTCTGTAGTTTCTTTTGTCACTAGACATTCATGTGCACCTGAATTGTATTTGCACGTACCCAGAGCTGCTGTCATCTTAACTGAGGTGTTAGCTGGCACTTTTTTTGAACAAGGCATTTCTGTATGTGGGTCACGTGGTGGCTGCAGTGCTGTAGGTGAGCTCAGGCTGTATCTAATAAACTGTGACAGTGCTGTGTATGACTATATATACTCACCTAGTAAAGGAGAAAGGATGGTGTTATACTGTTACCGACTATGTCAGCAATTGAAAGTGGAACTGGATAATTTTATTTAAATTTCTAAATCTAAACTAACTTCTCTGTGCTAAGCATGGTGAAGTTCCTGCTGTCTTCCTCTCATCTCTTTTTGTTCCACTTGAGTTGGAAGTGCAGAAAAATTCCCTGGCTGCTTTGATTTGAGAACAAAAGTAAGAACATTTGCCTGGGAAAGCCACTAGTCTTTGGCTTCTCCCTGGGAGAGAATAGCCTAAGCAGTAGGCTTTAGCTGATACTAAACTGGAGGTTCATGATCACGTCAGCCACTGGTGAGGAGAAAGGTGTGTAGGGGTGGTGGAGTCTTGTATTTAACCCCATGACCTGTTCTGCATCTAGTGAAACTAAATTTAGGTGCAGTGAGTGACTCCGCTTCTGTCGCTGTGTATGTATAAATCTGGCCCTGTAATACTACTGGTGCTCCGAACTTACTGGGCACAACTTTTTAGGAAGTCTGAAATGGTTGTTAGTGGTCTGCCTTAAGAAAGAAAAACCTTTGCTGTCTTGCATATTAAAGGTTAAAAACATAATCAGTTAACAGAAGCCATGTTAAGTTTGACTAGCAAGTAACAATGTGCCATCACATGCAGGCATGTCTGCATAAAGTTGGTGATAACTGATTTAGTAAATGGCGTTTCTCAGAGTTCCATATGGCTGCTATTTAGATAGAATCACTGTATTTTGTAATGCTGATTAGTCTCAATGCTCTGCTTATGCACATAAAGGATAAGGGTTATATTGTAAATAGTAGATATAAAGTATGTAACATATACAGATATTCCTGTGATGCTGTATGTACAGAAACTACTATGCATTCCATTCAGAATATTTATTTAGACAGCACATAACAGCTAAAAGAATTCCAGTAATTTTCTAAGAACTAGAAAGAGTTAAGACTTTTCATGGGAATGTAGTGCATTTTAATGCACGTCTCCACAGTGTTTTGTTGAGGAGAATGGCAGGTGTTTGTACCCAACCAATAATTCATTAGCATATACAATTCATGCTTTCTAATGTCATACCTGTTACTTATGCTTTGCTGGTTTTTTTTCCTTTCCTGAAATACAGGTAAGCTTTGTTATCTAGAGGCATTTTAAATACTGTGTGAAGATGGCAAGTCTGATGAGTCAGAGTCTGTTGACCTACGTAGAAGAAGGAAATGTTCCTGCTCTGAAAGCGCTTCTAGAGAAATGCAGGGATGTCGATGAGAGAAATGAGGTAAGATGATTTTTGAAAAGGTCAGTTTCACATTGCAGCTTGTTAGTTACAGAATGAATAATTAGTGAGATCACACTGGTTATTTAATATACAAATTTCAGTTTTGTTTTTAAGTGATTGCTTATCTTTGCATAACCTGAACACTGTATTTGGTCTCTGTCAGCACCTCAAGCATCTTTCATAGTATTTGCTTTCTAGAATGTTCTTCTGAGCTGGAAAATGCAGCTCCATCCTTACTTTGTAAATGGAGTTTATACCTAAGAATTGGTTCTTAGTTCACAGATGCAACTGCATGTGCCCTGTTTGTTTTGGGGTGAGACCTGGTATGATGATGATCCCTGCCTCACATCCTGGTTTTCAGTCAAGATACTTTGTTATACAGTCCAAATAAGAGCATATATTGCAACTTACATGAGCATGTGCTCATCTAGATGAAAAAATATGTATCTACAGGTTACCAGGAGTACACGGAAGTATTGATACACAGTAGGGAGTTTATATGAGAATTATTCAGAATCTGTTATTTTGATCAGTTTTTCAAATCCGCATAAGATGGAAAGAATATTGTTTTGGAAAGAAGTCCAATGGCGTATATTACTCAAACTCAAAAAGCATCATGCAAATGTGAAAACAATGTACAGAATTCAGCCTTACTGTAGTTATCAGATCTGGTTTCAATTAAGACAGCTTTCTTTCCTTGTTGGCACATTCGTTCCATGCTTTGTATGCACATACACGGAGGTATTTGAGATGGGAGAATTTTTAAGTTTCAGAGCATACACATTAACCTCACCACCTGGCATGTAGCATATGTGAGAAGGGGAATATCTGTTCCCTCTGCTGGCAATTCCTTTCAACAACATGGCCGAAATCAGAGTTCATGTTGATTTTATCAAGTGTCACTGCCTTCACCTTCTTTTCTAAAGTTTTCTTCACTTATTGGTGGGACTAAATGTAGTCTTGGGTTTCATTAACTGCCTTTGCAGAGATCATTTCCCTGATACCTATTGTTTTCAGTCTTCTGATCTGTTGCATTGGAGAAAGTCATTTCTGCAGACAGACGTGTGTGGTTTACATTAGTTTTAAACCCCTTACAGGGACAGTCCATATGTGTAATGATAGGAGTTTTGTTTAAATGCTAGCTCTTCCTTGGAATTCAGTGGCTTTGAGTGCAATTCAGTTTCCAGTTTTGGACCTGCCAAGTCATCTTTTCTTCTTGGGTAAAAAGAAAATACCAAAAGGAGAGTGCCTTTGGAGATCTAAAAAGATTGCTGGCAAGCCAAGGTTTGCTAATGCCTGGACCTCCCAGGCTGCAGTGACTTGTCCAATGGTAGGATCACCCACATTGTTTCCAATCATTTTTATCTTGACTGTGGCCAGTTGCCAGAAAAGCTGGAATGTCCCAGTCAGTTTGTGTATGGATGGTTTTGTTCATTAACACCATCAGTTTCAGTTAAGGAGGGGAGGGCTCAGCCTCTCTGCCTTTTCCCTGCTCATCATTCCGTTTGTGTGATTTCTTCTTTCTCATACCAGACACATGAATTAACAGCTAATGATAGATTCTTGCCTTGGGTGATAGACTTTGATCCTAACAGCCTCCGCTTTCCCTTGATGTTGCTTTCTTTCTGCTCTTGGTACTGAAGGAGCTTCTGCATGTTCAATTCTGAATCTTCTCTCACAGACTGCAAGAGTGCTAATCTGTAAGGTGACACCACTAATTGATTTCCCTATAAAGATACAGGTGTGCTCCTTTATAATTTGGTCATTCCAATACTTAGACTGAGTTGCGATGTACATATAGACAGTACTTGATGTGCGTGTGAGAAATATGGGTATTTAGTTGTTGTGGAGTGTCCAGACTCTTTCGCAACTTTTGAGAACTAATCTGGATAGCACAGATGTGGTAATTATCTTTTGTTTCTGTGTTGGTGAAATCTTTGTGATGGCTGCTAAAACATTATAACATTCTACTTACATTTGAGAGTCTTCTAACAAAAAGGGAAGGATGTTTTCAGTACCCCTGTAGAAAATTTTACATCTGTCTCAGAAAACCAAAGCCAGTCTGCAGCTGTCTGGCACTTCTAACAGGAGGGAATAATTTTACCATCCACAGCCTCTTCTTTCCCAGACATACTTTTATTTGGATTGTATTATCCTTTTGTGTTATCCGCTTGTGGAAGACACTCAGACTGATAGCAATAGTAACTGTTTGAAGGAGGTGAGAAGAATGGTCAGGCTAAAATAGGGGGTTTTGTGGGTATTGGTAAAGCACTGCTTGGAAGGCATCCCTGGAGATTATCTAGCCCTGTGTCCTGGGGTGAGTTGGTTGGAGCCAGCTGGAATTGCCTGTGTCTGGCGCAGGGCAGTCCCAGCTTCTCTTCGCAAAGATTCAGTGCAGTTTCCTCTGGGTATCACAACGAGACACCTGTACTCAGTACGGTAGGTTCCTGTGTGCCCAGCCTGTCAGTGTCCCTGTGGATGGCAGCACAAGCATCTGGTGCATCAGCCTCCAACTTAGTCCAGGCTGCAAAGGTGCTGCGGGCGCACTCTGTCCCCTTGCCCCAGTCCTTAATGAAGGGCTTAAATAAGATCCCAGTATCGATTCCCTGCACTAGTGACTGGCCTCCAGCTGGACTTTGTACTGCTGATCCCAATGCTCTGAGCCCAGCACTGCAGCCAGTTTCAGTCCACCTCTCTGTCCGTTTGTCTAGCCTGTACTTCATTAGTGTCTGTGGTCGTTGTGGGAGACAGTGTTGAAATCCTTACTGGATATGGCATAAACAACATCTCAGCTCTTCATCCACTGACCGGTGGTGTCATCACAGAAGGCAGAGTGGTCAGTCATGATTTCTGAAATCACTTGGCATGTGTATCCCCAACTTATTAGCTTGCATATCTTAAAGAGCAAAAGTTATGACTGTTTCCTCCTTCAAAGAGAGCTGTTCTTTTCTAAAAAGTAGTGGTTTATTTTCTCTTGATTTTTTGAGCATTTTAATTAATTTTTTAATGACGAGACCTAAAAATTGCTTCTTGTTAATACAAAATATACTTTAGGATCTAAAAGCAACAGTGTCCTTTTGAATGTATACAATGTACAGTTATAACAACATAAACTTACATGAGAGCACAATTTTTCTTTGTGAAAAATTATATTATAGATGTAATTAGATGGGCAACAGCTGATGGGCCAAAAAGTGTTTTTGAAAGAATCCATGCATTTCTCTAATTTTGTGTGTGAAAGAGTCATCAAGTATTGTTATTAATTGTAGTATTAATTGTGTCAGTTATGAAGATTAGTGATACTACTGTATTGTGATTCTGCATTCATTTTTATTCTTTCCAGGGTAATTGCTGGTATATAGCTCCTAACATGTAGCTTTTGCATTATTTAGAGACTAGATAATCTGAGTTTTCTGGATGGTAGAGAGAAAAAACAGAAGCCAGGTCAGGAAAAATTCTTTTAATTTTTTAAACTTGTTGTAATTAATAAATTTACTGTAAAATTTAGCAAGTTTTACTTTTCATCATGCAGAGCAATTGTATCTCAGAAATTTGCTGACACGAAAGTAGTCTGATGGAAGGGTGACAGATTCTAACTGACTTCTATAACACTTCTGAAGGCAAATAAACCAGGTTTTCTGTCTTTCATCTTCCCTAAGATGAGACCGTCTGCTAAGAATCCATGTTGCAGAGGACAGGAGTGATGTCTGTATTTCTTATGCTGTCAGATGAAAGTGGGTTGTAGAAACTGACTATTTTTTCCAAGGCTTTAGCAGCTGTTCCTCTGAATCAGTGTGCATGTTTTAATGGCCATTGTGGTTCCTAGGGTAGACTTCTTTCTTTATTATTTTTTTAAATGTGACTGACTTGCTCCAAGTTGTAAAGATGTAACTCGTATTGGAGATGTGTTCAGCAAGCAAATCATTCAGAAAGGTAGCTATTTAATAATGTAACTTTTTTCTTTTCATAGCCCTTTTTAATGTCTGAAATGTTTGGGGTTTTTTGTGTTTGTTTTGTAATCTCCTGTGGGACAGGGTTCTATACCATGTTCTCCATTTTTATTGCAAGAATGCTGTGTGGTTTAAACAGCAGTCTTAATTACAACTTCTCACTGGCAGTTAAAAATGGAAACAACATTGCCCTGTAGGTTCTGGGTTTTTATTGTGTGGGTACGTGTGTCATTTTTATCACTTCCCAATGCATCTATTTTCCTGTCACTTGGATTTCAGAATGGCCAGACTCCACTTATGTTGGCTGCTGAGCAAGGCAATTTAGAAATTGTCCAGGAGCTTCTCAAGAAGGGAGCTAATTGCAACTTGGAAGATGCAGTAAGTATTAGTTCTTTATGTGGTGGTATGTAACAGTGGAGGAGCAAGAAATTACAAGGGGCAGGCAAAGAAAGGGAATTTAGGTTAGTGTTGAGCTCAGGAGGGAAAAAAGCAGGTGGGAAATGATGACATGTAAGAGAAATTTTATTCAAAATTGCTTAGCTTTTTTATTTCTCTGGATCCTCATGAGGAGTAGGGATATCCCTCAGACATTTAAAACATCTTGATCTCTGCTGAATCTTGCTGCTGTTTCTTCTGGGAAATTAGGATAGAGAAATACAGCATCAAAGATGAAGTCCAAGTGGTTTTGCTCATCTTGGTGTTGTTGAGGTATGTCAGTGGGTTGAATTTTTGTTCATTTGTTCGGGGTTTTTTCATTTGGTTTTGGTGTTTTTCCAGTAAATACATAGGGAGAATTTAGGTTAAAGGTTTATTTCAGGTGAAAGCCAGAACAGTGGCAGAGAGGCATTTCAGATTTATGAATTGTCTTCATGCCTCAGCAAAAGAGGTTGACTCCTGATGAAAGATGCCCAAAACAAGTGAATGGGACAGAGATATTGTTAGAAAGTTTTGAAAGGTCTGTATATTCCAGTGAAGAGTGATAAACAGGAAAAGGATATTGCTTGGGTTTGGGTTTTTTTTAACTTCTGCACTTAGTTTAAGTGTAGCAGTATGGACATTCAGGAAAGGTCTGCTATGGAATCTGTCACCTAAAAAAACCAAAGCAACAAAACCCAACCAAGTCTCTATTGTTTTGAGACATTTTATTATAATTGCTATAAATGCCACAGTTTCTATATTTCTAGGAAGGATAGCTACCTTATAAACTGTTGCTATATTTTATAAGTGTGTGGCATATAAAAAATCAGCCCACACTTGGATGTGCTTTGAGCAGTGGGGGGAAAATAAGCATAATGCAAGGGAAAATATATCTTCCCGAAGTGATCAGAAATGTGAAAAGCTGTGGTCCAGATTACTCTGCATATCAGTCCCTTGGGTGCTGTCACACACTGTATGTGGAGACCCACTGCCAGTGTTTTCTGTGGTCTTGGTTATCATGTTGTTCCCTCTCAGCAGTTTGCAGTGTCTTAACCTCATTCCCTAATCCTTTGGAGGTGCTGCTTTCTCCATATATTTATTAAGATAACCTGCAGTGAACTGAGGAGTGGAAAGAGATAGATATTGGGTAGGAGAGCACTTAATTGGAGCTGAGATTTGGAGTAGTTGCTCTGTATTTCCATGTGTGTAACTGGAACACTGTGAGTTTATTAGTACTTTTTTTTTTTTTTAAAGGACAGCTATTTTTAAGGGCTTCTGTATTTCCATATGTTGTGGATTAAGCATTTGAAAAACAAGGTTACTTGTATTGAAATATTGAATATTACTTTATAACATTTTTTCTTTTTTCCTAGGATAACTGGACAGCTCTTATTTCAGCAGCTAAAGAAGGACATGCAGCTATTGTAGCAGAGCTGCTCAATTACAATGTCAGTTTGGAGCATCGGGATTTGGTATGTGTTGTCCTAGAGTAAAAATCAAATAGAAAAACAGTTTTGTGAATTGGAGATTTCCAATTCCATAAAATTAAGGAAAGATCTTTCCTTTTTACATTTTGTACTCATTGTGACTGAAATGGAAAAGAATATATAGTTAGATATTGTTTTTTACACTTGTAAAATGATTGCTTTAGTGTTAATAAAGGCATCTGGTTTACTAGGGCTGCTTTTCCCCCCTTAACTTGCTTTGGAAAAAAGCTAAACTGAAGAGCAGTTTGATTTTTGGGTGTGTTTTGTGTGGGTGAGATTTTCTTGCAGGAAGAGGGTTGGTTTGGGGTTTTTTTGTTGGGGTTTTTTTTTGGTAGTAGTGACTTTGTTTTTTTAAGTATTCTGGTAAAATAAAAGTTGTCTTTCCCAGAAGATACCTGTCCGTATTTACTTTTTCCCTGGGCAGCCGTGATTGTTCATACAGCAGTCCTTGTTTTCGTTCATCTTGCCAAATTTTTAAGTGGAAAAGTGGACGCTTCAGTCCAGCCCATCTAAAGAGTTACAAAAGCTGCTGACACCATTGTAAGGTTAGATGGCTCTGAAGAGCTGTAAACTGTCTCCATTGACAGAAGATGAAATTAGGTACCTGCAAGGACTAATTTTGTTCTGCTTAAGTTAGAGTGGGGAAAACCACTATGGGTGAGTTCAAGTGCTTTCTTTAATTTAAGTTCTGCTCTGTCTGAAGCCTGAAGCATCTTCACTAACCAAGATTTTTCATTTAACATTAAGCAGATTCACATGGCCCAAGTGCTTGATTTCTAGACCTCTGTCAGTCAGAGGGATCTTTCACATCTCCAAAAGTGTATTATAAAGAAATAAATAAAAATTGTGCTTACATTTATTGGAGGCATACTGTTATTTTAAAATTAAATTTGTTTACGTGACCTTTCAAATGCCTTAGGCAGTGAAACTTCATTGTCTCCTAGTTTACAAACTTAAATGAACACACCAGTGTAGTTTGAAATTAATTGCTCTTATCTCTGTTACAGAAATCAAAAGTAAACTTTTTGTATTAATTGAGTTGGATTCTAGACTTTGTTTTAAGATTGTGGTATGTTTCTTGGGCTTTCTTTTTAGTCTAGTGGTTGAATCTGTGTGCATTTGAAATCTGAATTCAGTATTCAGCAACATTAAGGACATGATGTTTTCCCAAGTTTTGCAGGAGCCTATTATTTATTCTACATAAATAGAATTACAACATTATGTGGTCAATCCTTATTATATTTTGGATTTGCAGAATAGTCTTAGGAGAAATACAAAATGGAATAAAAGTCATTAGTTAGATTTCTAAGTGTTTTTCAGTTTTTACATTTCTCTGACTTGTGCTTGCCAGGGAGGATGGACTGCCCTGATGTGGGCATCATACAAAGGCCGTACTGAAGTGGCTAAACTGCTGCTTGAGAAAGGAGCAAATCCAAACATCACAGGAATGGTAAGGTTTAGTCTTAAACGCCGCCACCTCCCAAGTGTTTGAAGTCCTGAACTATACACTCATCTTATTATCTTGATTAAACATTGTGCATTTTTTGCAGTATGACATTAATCACTGTACTTTATAAAGGGCTTGCTTTAATAATCTGTGTGATTGCCACTGGCTTTCTTATTAATTTTGAATTTTTTTAATTGAAGCAAATGGGTGTATGGCTCATACTAAGATTGAAATTATCAGGAGAGGAAATAATAGAAAAGATAACTAGTGTATCTAATGTTACTTGTTTAACAACTGTCATTTTTCTGCATCTTTAGAAGTTAATGGAGTAACTAATGTGTGCAATTTAGAAACCATAATTTGCTTTAATTGTTTCATAATAGTTTAGAATATATGAACATATACCACTCATGTTGAAGAAGAAAAAAACCCTAAGATTTTGAGATTTAGTTTATTTTATAAGTGTTTTCTACAAAAGCATAGGCACTGAACAAATTGTTTATACTGTCAGTTCTCTGGTGTTTGAGGCAGTGAACAATGAAGGAAGAACCCCACTGGCCAGAACAACCTTTGTGATGGTTGATTTTCTCTGGTTCACATATGCAGTGTCTGTGTGCATGGCACAACTCCTCTGCAGTCCTGATTGGTTAGGGATATTGCACAGCTGTCTGTTGCTTCCTTTCTGCCTTACAAATGTTCCTATTAAGATGACAGTGTGAATTTACAAACCTTGTTGTCGTGGGTTCGGTTTGTAACCGGGCGGAAACACCAATTTAGTGTAGTGGTTTGGTCCAAAATACTCATTACTGTTTATCTGCTGTGAGATAAGGATTAGGAGAAATGCAAAGCAGGCACCAAACTTGAAAGAATATAAAGAAGTTTATTGACAGACCTAAAAGAGGGGAAAAAAAATTATACCACCTTCAGAACTCTTCTCCTCCCCCCACCTTCCTCCCTTCTCCCACTGACAATGTGAAAAGACAACCCTTAAGATGTTCAGTCTGTTCACCACTTCCATAATAACCTTGTTCAGTCCATTTAGAAAGAGAAGTCTCTTCTTGCTTGTGCTATGAAAACATGATCACAACGAGACAGCCGCCCACTTCCAAATATTATTCAGTCCATTTAGGAAGAGGAGTCTCTCTGCCTGCATGTGAGTCCCTTCCCCCGACTTGCAGCTTTTCCCGCAACTGCTTTCGAGAGTCCACTCTTGAAGTTTTTTGGGGTACAATTTTAAGGTTGAGCCGTTCAGAAACAAAAACAGAGGCCCTTCTCCTTCCCTGGGAGCAAAGGGTCTTCATCATCTTCATCGTTAGGACTATCTCTGGGAGCATCTCTAGGAACTGAGGTTTTCTCCTTTCCCGTTTGGAGCAAAAGTCCTCATCTGGTTCATCTCTCCCTGTCCAAACGTCTCATGAAATTACAGCTGCGTCAGCATCTGCCTATCTCGGCGCAGGTGCTTTTGCTCACGAGTTGAACACTCCACCCCCCATATCTTCATGAAATTACAACAGGATACTCTGATATATCATAGCTTCACAACAGAATTTCAGCTTTAAGCATCTCCTCCCTCTCTTCCCTCAGGTTTTCAGCTCTTCACAGCAATAAAAGGGTTAATCTCACCTTGGCCTTGCAGCTTTGCAGCTGGAATGTTGAATTTTTCTTATCGCAGTGGAGAGGGGGGAGAGCCGAGCCGCTCCGGCTGCCCACGGCAAGGCAGTGGGGGGGTTCCACGGCTGGAACAGGTCCATCGGCTTCAGGATGGCCGTGGCCCGGCCCGGCCTGGCCCAAGCAGGGCCTGGCCGGGCCCGCTGGCCCCACACGGGGCCCGCAGCCACCTGTCCCAGCGCCGGAAACGAGAGAGAGCTTGGAGGGGGGAGTTTGCCTATTCTTAAATGTGGATCACAGAGGCGGTCACAACTTTAAGTGGCTTAGAGAATTGTCCATATTCAAACTGGCCAGCTGATAGGTTCTATCAGTTCCCAGAGGAAACTGTAAGCACCCCTTAGCAAGGACATCCCTTCCGGGACTATGCTTGCTAACCTATGACACTTGTTTAAAGAGTTATGAATCAAAACTGATTCAAAAGAGTGGACATCTTCCTAGATAGCATCTAGGCAATGTACTAGGTAACAAGTACTGATAATGTAGTTGGATTTATTTCTGTATATTCATTCTTCTATGGATTTAACTTCTCTTGAGACTTGTTTTGTTGATGTAAAATAATTAAAATATGTAAGACAATAATTATTTATTTGTTTTTTAATTCTAAGCAATACAGTGTTTATCCAATTATTTGGGCAGCAGGACGGGGCCACTCAGATATAGTCCATCTCTTACTGCAGCATGGAGCTAAAGTGAACTGCTCTGACAAAGTAAGCTATACCTATGTAACATTTAATTTCTGTAGTGTTTGATAAATTTCTTTTAAAAGGAAATCTTTGAGTTCTTGATTAGAAAAGCACTTGCTATTATATTTTGTCCATGAGATTAGAATTAGTATGCTAGAGTAAGTTGTTATTCTTGAAAGAGGTTTTTCCATAGTGTGCTCAAGATGTGAGCATATTTCTATTTTCTGAGCTATTGGAGACCTTGCTATGCTAGGTTGTATGGAAAAAGAATTCTTACAGCTGCCATCTAGAAAAGAAAAATTGAAGTGTCTTTTCAAATGCTTGTGTTAATTCACGAGACCAAATTATGTCTTTGTAAAAACTAAAGCAATAAAGTATGGGGTAAATGCTAGATTGTATGGGATACTAAATACAGAAAGCAGTATGATAAAATGTTGTGGATGTTTTTTCAGTATGGAACTACCCCACTGGTTTGGGCAGCAAGGAAAGGTCATTTGGAGTGTGTGAAATACCTGCTGCAGATGGGAGCTGATGTTGATCAAGAAGGAGCTGTAAGTAACTGTGCATTTTCCAGTGATAAGTACATCTGTGTGTCCTGCTTTTTTTTTTTTTTTAAATAATAAAAATACCAAGAAATACATGAAACAAGATGAAATGTTGGTGTTGGAGTGTATTGCTTTCCAGCTCTTTGCAGACTGCATGTGAGAGTTACTGAAATTTCTTTGTGCCTTTCAATAAAACTCTGATGTAGCTAGGGAGTTTTATTGACAGTGGACACACTGATATCTTAAGTGTAAATTTCAATGAACATAAATTAATTTAAGTAATTGTTATCTGAAGGTTAACACTATCAAAATTCATTCAGTATCCAAGCCTGATACATCAAATAGCTTATTCCTCAGTGCTATTTGAAAAGTAAATCAAATACAAAGCATCTCTTGAAAATAATAATGGTGACTGAACCTTTTCAGAAATTGAAATTTTTTCAGAAGTTTCAGCTGCATAATGTTTTTAAGTAAAAAAGATTACATTTAAATTGCTTGTCAAAAAAAAAATCCATTAAAAGTTAAGTGGAAAATTAGGAAAACTTTTGGTATTCATATGATTATTTCTGAAGTTTTTCAAAAATTCTCTTTGTGAACAGTATTGGCAGACCTGGGTGCTCTGACAATACTATGACAAGAAAATTATTTTATCGTATGTATGGCATTCAGGAGATGGAATAAACTGATCTGAACTATGCTTTTTGCATTTGAAGTGTTGTCTACTATTACTCTTAGTTTATGTCTTTGTTTTTAAAAAGCATGTTTTTTGGTGCACTTTAAAACACAAAACTGAAGTAGCATTTGAATGATTAAGAGCGTGATGTCAGTGAGTGGTCTCTTGTTATTTGAACTGCTGATATAATGATATATCCACTGTACAATAAAATCTGTTGGTTTTATTTAAAGAATTCTATGACTGCACTTATTGTAGCAGTAAAGGGTGGCTATACTGACTCCGTAAAAGAAATACTGAAAAGGAACCCAAATGTAAACCTGACAGATAAAGATGGAAATACAGCTTTGATGATTGCGTCAAAGGAGGGACATACTGAAATTGTGCAGGATCTTCTTGATGCTGGAACTTATGTGAACATTCCTGATAGAGTGAGTCAATTTTCATCATAATTGTCATTTTATATATAGATAATATATGTTTAAGTACCAGTGTATGTAGATCTGTAAATATGTGATTTTTCTTGCTTTCTAATTTTTCTGCCATCTAGGGGTATTTTTATGTATTGCTATTTTACAAGTATGTTAAGTGGTAAATACCACAGAAACTGCTCTTTTTCTTTGAGATTCTTGAATTGAGAACATAGGGCATTTGTCATATCTGTAACACAAGACTAGTACTGAGCTAATCTGTAGGTTTGGGGCAGGGTAGTACTATTAAAACTGTAAACCATGGATTCTACAAAAAAGAATATTTAATTCAGCATGTACCTTTATCTTTTACAATGTAACTTTTTACTAGAAAACTTGCATATATGAGAGGAAGACTTCAGCTCTGGGTTGAGATGTAAATGTGGCACTGTGTACCTGACCTAATGTAATGTGCATTACTCAGTAGAGATGTGACATGAGCAGTGCCCAGAGTGTGAATCTGCTTGCTGGCAGCTCAGGATTTTATTTGGTTGCTTATACAGGTGCTTTGGACTGTCTGCAGTGCCCTCTTGATAGTCAGGTGTTTCTGAAGTGTCAGAGACACTGCAGCCTTGAGGCTATAGTTGGTTAGATGCCTAAACATAGATGCCTCTATCAAGGTCAGTAACTTAGTTCAGAGTGGTAATAAGTTTTTGAGGCTGCATTCTGAATCCCTAAGTTGGATTGCTTGGGACTGCAGAGAATAGAGGAAAGCCTCCTAATATTTGCCTCTTAAATTTAAAAGGATTTTTGGATGCATTGTCCTGTATTTCAAGAGTCAGTGCATGTCTTAGATGGCAGTGTACTGAGCTACAGTGTTGCACGTAACAACAAATTTGACCTCAGGCACATATCAAAGCAAAACTTTAAAAATATTTAAGAAAATACATTGCAATCCTTCTTAGCACCTCTTCTGCCACAATGTTCTACAACAGTCTGCATTTCTGTGCTTTTAGGAAGGATAAACTACCTCTTTCACCACAGCTGACTGCATTCCAAAAATACACCTAACAATGAATACTCTTAGATTCAGATGCTAGAGTAGGTTTTGATAAAGAAAATTTCTTGGTTTGCAGCCAAGTATGTAATGACTGATTGATGGGACATTTCCTACTGCTGAGCTCTCTGAGCTCCACACCTGTGATTTTGCTATACTTTTATTTTTTTTTTCCTGTTTCATCATAGAAGGAGTACTAGGCAATTTCAGGAGTATAAGGTAATTTCTGAAATTCTGGCATGTACTTAAGTGTGTTAAAATCAGAAGCCTTGAGCACAACTGTAACTTTTATGTGTATACAACTCCATTTAACACACCAAAATATTTTTTCTTTTGATCTGAGATGAAATCAGTCTTTTGCTTTTTTCTTTATAACAGCATAGTGTATGTAAGCAAGATAGCAGTCAAATCTGCACAAAGGCATACATTTATTCGAAATTCTTGAAGAGCTTTTGTCAGCTGTGAAACGTCTCAAGGGGACACACAGTATTCCAAGGAGTTTATTAATATGACTGGTCTTCCTATGAATAGAAAACAACTGGGGTTTTTTCATATTTATTATTAATTTATGCTGAGTTCTTGTAGAATAGTGGTTTAATCTAGACCTGTTTCAGAGTGTTTGTTTTCCTGAACAATTTCATCTCTTTGAAAAAAAAAATGTTCAGAATTTTTTCTATTTTATACCCATTTTTTCAGAGATACAAAAAATAATTCTTTTTTTTTTTTTTTAATGAGTGGAGATTATTAATGTAAAATATGTATAGTGTATGTAATTCATTCTCTGTTGCACTTCTTTTTGCTAAATAATAATAATTCCTGTTCAATATTCTTTCACAATTTTTTTAGAGTGGAGATACAGTGTTGATTGGGGCTGTTAGAGGTGGTCACGTTGAAATTGTGAGGGCCCTGCTCCATAAATACGCTGACATAGATATCAGAGGTCAGGTAAGTAAATGTTAGACTTCTTCTTAAATAGGATGTGAACCTGAATGCCAAATGTTTATACTGTGTTCCTGAAAACAGCGCTTTAAAATTTGGTCTGTCTGCTCTGTAGGAAACTCAAATTCCATCAAACAGTAAAATACATCACATTGCTGGGCAGGTTTTAAGATATAAGGTGCATGTAATTATGATGGCTTGTTAAACACAGTTTTTTCAGTTAATTTGTATAATTGTTGAAAAGCAAAAGTTGTAAACTGCATTTACTTCATCTGCACTACTGAACAGATTTAAATAATGACATATTTTGAAGACAGTTAATACAATGATTTTAGTAATACTTTAAATATAATACCAATGAAATGTGATGCACCTGAGATTATATCTGTTGTCACAGTGGTTGTCACTGTGCTTGGTTGTTTCTTGTCTTCTTCACTAACTTTCTGTGTTGCTTTCTGTTAAACATTGTCAGTGATTTCCATGTTTTCTACCTACCCCTTCTTTCTTTTCTGTCCTTCGATTAAGGTTTTATTTTTACTCTTCCAGTGGAAGCTCTCTTACTCAGCATGGTACTTGTTTTTATTATTACATTCAACTTGTTTTCTTTTGCTTGAAGCTATTTAAATCACTCTGCTTTGTCGGCACACATGTTCTCCCAAGTTTGAACACAAAACTAACTAGGCAATGAGAGCTGCAAAGGGTCAGTGCCTGCTCCTGGTGCAGAGCCTCTCTGAGAAGCCAACAAGTTCTTATTTTTAAGTAAAAGTAGCATTTGGATCTCTTCCTCTAACCTGCCATTGGCAACCCGTGTGTCTGAGCTTTCTTGCTGACATAGGTCTGAAAAGCTGAAGCTTTTCAACATCTTGATGTGACTGAGGCAATACAGAAACAGCAAGAGAATGCAACCTCTTAGGTAGCAGGGAAGCTTGTGACTTCTGGCAGTGTGAGGTTGCCTGACTAGCAATTTGCAGTGGTTGATCTGTGGAATACTTCTGTGGCCTTACAGGAGGCACAGCAGGAGTCAGTACCATCAGAGGAAGGTTCTAGCTTTGCACTTCAGATCATAGTTTAGGACCAGCAGTATCAAAACTGGAGATGAGCACTACTTCCCTGCTGGGAGTAACTTCCCTGCTGTCTGGCATTGCAGCACCTGCCTGCCAGCCAGACCTGTTCTGGGGAGATGTGTTGACTGCCCAAATTCGTGATGTTTCAGAAAGATTGCTGAGCCTTGTCCAGCCTTCCAGCAGCGGTGTTCCTTGCTGATCATTCATTCTTATTAGCCAGCGGATACCTTCAGCAGATAAAATATGACTGTAGGGCTCTTGAGAGTGAGTGCCCAGGCAGGTGAGGGCTCAGGTGGTGTTTTCCTTAGCCCTTCTGGGAGGGGGAAGGACCCAGCTGGGACCACCTGGCAGACCTGTTCCTGGCTGTGTAGCTGATCTACAGCTCAGGCTGATGCCTTGGAAACCAGCTCACTGAAGGACAGAGACGATGAAACCCAAGTGATTGGAGAGGAAAGAAATCCTAGTGACCAGGCCTGTTAAACTGCTGAGGAAAGCTTTAAACTCCGTTTGCTGTGAAGCCTAAGAGTGGAAGAGAAAGAGCTGCAAATGAAAGAAGCAAGCAAGGTAGAAGTGCTAGGGGCACTTTGACATTGCTATGCTTAGAAGCAGGTGTGCATTCAGAGGCTTTTAATAAATGTCTCTACACAAATGTGCATCAAACAGAAAGAGTCAGTCACTAGGCTGCAAAGTGATTGCAGGTGTGAAGACTTTCTGGGATAGCACACATCAGTGGGGGGAAATAAGGATGACAGAAGCAGATTTGCAGCTATGAACCATCCCCCAGGTTTATTGATAAGGTACCTGGCTGTTCAGCATTCTGGTTTTTTGTGTTGACTTTCTTGTCCGTCTGCTTTTACAGCTTTCCAGCTTGCAGGGCTTCTGAAAAAAAAAGTTGTTTTATTTCATTAGGTAATTTCTGTATTTGAGTTAGAACTGAATACTTACATGTAGTTTTGGAAGCTTTTTCAAGAAAGGTTCAGTCTGCTTGGATTGCTAAAGCTGTTAATATATTTCACAAAGGTTTCCAAAATAGATTCATATTCCCTAGCCAGGTTTGCATCCTCCCCCCTAAATTCTACTGTTGTGCCAGTTAGGTTTGCTGACCTTTCCCTTTGCCTTGAGTTGTGCTAAAAATTGCTGTGTTATATGCTGTTTTCAATATATAGTGGTTGTACTTTACATGCAGTTTTTGAAATTAATCCAGCTGAATGAAAACACTGTTAATGTTTAATACTCTTCTTTTTTAGGATAATAAAACTGCTTTATATTGGGCAGTTGAGAAAGGAAATGCTACAATGGTGAGGGATATCTTGCAATGCAATCCTGATACTGAGACGTGTACTAAGGTAACAATTAGAATTTTAATTGAATTGCTTTTTTTAATATCTGTTCTTTTCTCAACTCCTATGTGATGTGGAGATCATACTAAATTCAGTTTTTGTGAACTGTTGGTACCTTGCACACTGTTAAAAAAAAAATTCTGAAATGAGGATTCTCAGCAATAGTAATGTTCCCTTGTTGATAAATATGATTTGCTATTAAATCCTTGGTAGCAGGGAACATTTGGATTCTTTATCTCAGCATCACTGACATGACCAGCAGTAAGGAGTAAAGAGCAGGTGCTGCTGGAAACTGAGGAAAGAGGTTTCTGATATGACTTCAGGCCTGTGCAGCAGTAAGGAAAAAAAAAGAGGAAGTAGTTGGCACAGCATTGAAGTCTCTTCGAATATCTTGTATTATATCTGAATTTTGTCTTTCTCTATTTGACACTGTTACTGACAGAAGTGTATTTTGTTCTTTGATTACAATCAATCTAGAAAACTGGGTCTGGGATACTTTTTCACAAACATAGATGCTAAAGTATTGCTACTTACACAGTAGCATGTTTAATTAAGATCATCTTAAAAGTTTTGAATTTATTTTCTTTCCCAAACTATTTTTTTCATGGTTTTGGGTATACAGAGATCTTTATATTAGTCCTACAATTTCATTTTAGGATGGAGAAACACCGCTTATAAAGGCAACCAAGATGAGAAATATTGAAATAGTAGAGCTTCTTCTGGATAAAGGAGCTAAGGTCTCTGCTGTAGACAAGGTAAAGAGCATTGTTTGTTTACTTCACTATATTTAATCATTTTAGTTTTGCAGCAGGATTTTTGCAGCTAATACAGAGAGTTTCCCATATGCTTAATAATTAAATAGACCATAATACTTATGTGCTTAGTCTCCCATATGTTTAATAATTAAATAGTTGAGAATACTTAAGTGTAAATTTGTTTCCACCATTAATATATTGTTGGGTTTTGTTTTGTTTTGTATTAGGGTGCTCTTAGTAACTTGAAAAAAAAATCCAGGTGAGAAATAAAAATTTCATGGATAAGACAACTAATTCTTAATACACTTGAAGAAGAGTATAGAGAATGGTTGTTATTTGTCACTAATGTTAGTTTTTGATTATTAGACATTAAATTAAAGGATGCCAAGGACAAATAAACTGGTTATTGCTGTCTTCTTATGCATTACCTACTTTGACCACAAATCTTTTAAATATAGGAACATTTATGTGATGCTTTTTTAATATCTTACTAATTTATTTAGGGCAAGTAAGTAATAATGTTGATTTGATGCAATAAGAAAGCTTTTACTGGGATGTTTTTTTGAGAAGTCTGAGCAGACATTGAAACAATTCTAACAAGCAGTGTCTCTTGTTCCAAACAAGTCTCTTGAGTTTGCCAGTAGACATTTGTTTTTACATCGAGACTACAGTTTCCATGAACTTTAAAATATTAATATAAGCATTTAAGAAAGAAGACAGTGTCTGAGGTTTAGCATTCTAAAACTGCTTTTTCACATGTCTTCTCTGAAACATTTGTAATGCTTTTTCAAGGGGAAACTGCTTACTGTAAGGGACTGATGCTTTTGAGAATGCCTTAAGATTTATTTCAAGGAAATAATGCATGTGAAACTGTGCTAAACATATGGTCTGTCCATAATCCTAGGAATTCATGGTAGATATTACTAGTTTTCACTTAATTGCAGAAAGGAGATACTCCACTTCACATTGCTATTCGTGGAAGAAGCCGTAAACTTGCTGAATTACTCTTAAGAAATCCAAAAGATGGTCGATTGCTTTATAGACCCAACAAAACAGGAGAAACCCCTTACAATATTGACTGTAGCCACCAGAAGAGTATTTTGACACAGATATTTGGTGCCAGTAAGTATTTCTTTTTTTTAATCACTCATATATTGAGAATCCAGTTTATTCAGTTATGTATTGAAAAGTGGCTACAGGTTTTTTAACATTGCACCTAATGGGAAGAAGGCTTAAAAATAATCAGTTGGCAAAAGAGCCCATCACTCTAAAAGCCTGGCAAAGGTCAAATATACCATTTATTTTGGCTTTAGATGTTGGATACTATGTGACTTCTGTTGATCACTTAGTTTTTATTTGGATCTTGCTTGTGTAGGAATTACTTCCTTTGACTTCCTGTGGTTTGGGATGTTGAGTTTGTAGTAGGCTCTAATAGTTGTGATAATTATGTATCAATTATGTGGATGATTTAAAATTCCTTTGAACAGGAATGTGCAAATAATAAGAGCTGTTATATGGCAGGAGTATATATACAACTACGGGTGAATGTGTCATGACTTTATGTATGAAAATTATCATACTGAAGAGCTTTCTTAGAGCAAAGTTGTGTAGCACAGTATTTGTGTTGCAGGACACCTGTCTCCCACGGAATCTGATGGTGACATGCTGGGGTATGATCTGTACAGCAGCGCTTTGGCTGATATTCTGAGTGAGCCAACCATGCAGCCACCCATCTGTGTAGGCTTGTATGCACAGTGGGGAAGTGGAAAATCTTTCCTGCTTAAGAAACTGGAAGGTAAAAACTTGATTTAGTCTTTTCAGTACTTCCAGTCTATTTATGAAAAGCATCACATGGGAGTTACTAGTTTTTGTGGGGGTTGTTAGTCCATGTAATGTTGTATCTGGTCTCTGTTTCTATGACAAAAGGATTCGAATTTTACTGTGGTCAGTTCATGCATAGATTGCTTTGTTCATTTATACAATGCCAAGACAGTCTTTAAGTGCTGCTGCCTATTTTCCTGTGAGTTTCCTGCAGCAGTGGATCTACCCTTTAGGTACTGGAGGAAGTCTGGCTGCCAAAATATGCCTTGCTGGGCCTGTTTGTGTGTCAGATCAGGTTCAGAACTCTTCTGCTGCAGTATTTATGTATTGTGCATCCTATGTGTCTTTTTAATGCTTGAGAACAATTTTCAGGCTGTTAATATTTTATTCTCTGTAGTGTATTTTCTTTGCATCTAGTTTTCTTCCCCTTTCCTCTTTCTTACTTTGAGTATTTTGAACTTTCTGAAATGACAGAGGAAGGCAAATGCAGTATATGAAATAAGTCAATATTTTTCCTGGTGGAAATAGGCATCTTATGTAGTTTTAGTATTTTCTTATAAAGGATGTTTTTCTGAGATGTTTCAGTATAATTCAAAATACTTCTGCCAGTCTTGGTGTTTCTTACTTTCTGTGATTTCTGTATTTGCCAAAATGGGATTCTGCATTCGTTTTTTTCACCTCCTGTTCTATGTCAAACAAAAAGCATATGTATTTTGACTGTGACATTTATTGCTGATGAGCTCTTACACTTCTAAAACACTTTCTCAGTGTTCTCTTCCTGTTCCTCTTTCCTGTTTTTATTCTGGATTGTGTATCTATTACTTCTGATTCCCTAGAACCTAAATAAGTTCCTTCAGGAACTCCTCTTTTAGTAGATAAGAATCAACAAACAGAAATAATACTGCAGCCTTCACATTGTACTGTTATATCTGACTACTTGAGGAACACAGTCCATGTTTCAGTGATTGAGATTTTAGGGTTTGGATGGGGGATGGTGGATTTATTTTTCTTGGTGTCATGAAATACATTTCACACTTTTGAAGGAGAATAGGAAATGGCATGACTTTTAATATGCTTTCAAAAGTAGAAAATCTGCAGCAAACAGTGTGAGTATTGTGCATTTAATGTTTTCATTCATTGCATAGATGAAAACTTAGGGTTTTGAACTAATGCTTGAAGAAAAATTCGAATATCATTATCTTTTTTGGATCAATAATCGGGGTAAGTTATACAGTCTGCTGAAAAAGTTTTTTTTCAAAAATGATCTGGTTTTGAGTGACTTCACATGTTAACTGGTCTTTATCTTTTTGTTTTAGATGAAATGAAGACCTTTGCAGGACAGCAGATTGAACCTCTGTTTCAGTTCTCCTGGCTTATTGTATTCCTCACACTTTTGCTGTGTGGAGGTTTGGGTTTATTGCTTGCTTTCACAGTGGATGCAAAGCTTGGAATAGCAGTGTCACTCAGCCTTTTAGCTGTTCTCTACATTTTCTTCAGTAAGTCTTATATGGAATTTGTGAAGGTTTTTATCTGTTTTTAGAATTAAGTATTGCTTTGTAGATATACTTTGCCATTCAGAAAAAATGCTAAATGGTTTTGTAGACAATAAGACCTCTTTGGACCCTTTTCTTGTGTTTTGCATGTGATTTGTGAGAGGGCATTCTTGAGAACAAAGAAGAATTTTGTTCATTAATTTCATTGTGTTACTTTTACCATTCTCAGTTTTAGCCTAACTGCTAAAAGTTCATTAACTTTTTTTACAGAACTCCATGCTTTATCTGTTCAAACTTCATGATTCTTTCAGTTGTGAATGTTGGCTAAAATAAAACCATAACATCCTTTTAATTTTTAATATTTTAGCTGTAATTTACTTTGGTGGCCGGAGAGAAGGGGAGAGATGGAACTGGGCCTGGGTGTTAAGTACAAGGTTGGCAAGACATGTTGGATATTTAGAGTTGCTTCTCAAACTCATGTTTGTGAACCCACCAGAATTACCAGAGCAAACCACTAAAGCTTTGCCTGTCAGGTTAGTTATTTCCTTTATTTAATCTTGAATGAATCAGTCAGGCTCACTCTGATACTTCTCAACTGTGCATATTAATGTGCACATTTAACTTCATGTGAAAAGTTGTTGAGACTCCTGTTTGAAAAACAGTAGCTTTAGACGATCATAAGCTTTACAGTGTGAAAAAGATAGTTTTTCTTGAAAACACTACTAACCTGCCAAAGTTGGTGAAAGTTAGTACTTTTCAGAATTAGAGATTTTGGCTATTGTACTAATGAAAATTCGTACCAGACAAAATAAGAATTTTCTGGTATAGCTTATTGTGTGTTATGTACGTTTAATGACAACAATCAGTTGTTTCACTGATTACTTCTCTTAAGGTTTGGGGGTTTTTTTCCTCCCTGTTAGTAAAGCATCAGACTGTTCAAAGCTTCTGGTTTACCTGAAAACAAGAAAGTTTATGCTGTGTTTTAAAATTTCATTTACTTCTATTGTTTAAAGACTTCTATTTTAGCCTCATGGTGCTTTCATGTGTTCTTGTGTTTCTGAAATTTTTTTCATCTTCTATAAATATTTAAAAATAGATCAGAATGCAGTTTTAAAAAGTCTTGTCAATATTACGTTTTGGCATCATAAAGATATTTTCATGGTTTTTCTGTCATCTGAGGTACTATTAGTGATGTGACCATTTTTATCTTTTTAAGAAGTCAAGTTTTAGAATAGGAAGTGGGGCAAAGAAGAAGTTGATAAATGGAGAAGAAGTAGTTAAATTCCATGTAGATTTTTAAAAAAATTAAATATTTAAGTGTTTTACATTTTATACCACTTAAAAAAACTTTTAACTACAGAGATGCAGCAAGACTTTGTTTTAGTTGCCAGAAAATATTTAAAGCTTTCTGAAGTATACAAAATACTTGTTTTTTTCTCTTTCAGATTTTTGTTTACGGACTACAACAGACTATCCAGTGTAGGTGGAGAGACTTCACTGGCTGAGATGATTGCTACCCTCTCTGATGCGTGTGAAAGGGAATTTGGTTTCCTAGCAACAAGGCTATTTCGAGTTTTCAAGACAGAAGATACACAAGGTTTTTTTTTTTTTACCTGAATGACATTTCCGATTATTCCATTTCAGTGCACTGTTACCAGGGCTTCTGTTTTTTGCATTATAAGCTCTTTTTAGAAGTAGCTGTGCAGAAATTCATAGAGAAGGGGAAAGTCTTTGTTTGGAAGAGAAAAAAATTCCCCATTTTATTTGCTAATCTTGATTTTATTAATATAATAAAGGAATATCTCCTGTGAAGTATAGTATTGAGAAATGTCAGTGGAAATGTATATTTACATTACATCCTTATAGATGCAGCATATTTCCATAGCAATTAAATCATTGTGTCTGAGTCAGATAAAGGGAGATGTATGTTTTTGTGTATTGCTAAGAGGGATTTGTTTAGTGTAGTAGATTTTAATTTAGAGCTTTTATGAGTGACCACTACTTATTCTTGGAAATAATAAACGTGTATAACGCGTTGGTCCAATCCTATGCATTGCTGTGATCAGTGCTAGTAAGATGGGATGAAATGTACAGGCTTGATCCAAACAGAAGAAGCTTTTTTATTCTGTTTCATCTGTAGATTTCTAGAAAAATAAATATGCAGAGTAGAGTATGATATCATGAAAAGTTAAGGAGCTTAACTTCCAGGTAATTGAGGACTTACTTGAACTTTAAGTTTAGTCTGTGTCAGTTACTTCTCATTTGCTTTTGTCCACAAATTGAGGACTCTGTCACCTCTCACAAAGTGAAATGTTTAGATTCTTCTGTCCTGCAGAGGCTGGAAAAAACGTGCTGTGTTCAGCTGTGTGCTGAGCACAACTTACTCTTCAATGTTCTTTTTCAAATTCACTAAGTGTTCTTTATGAAAGGGATGTGTGGAATTTTTCACCCTTTTTTTTCCATGTTAGATTCTGCTGTCCCTCACCTTAACCTCAGTGGAACAGCCTTCTTGATGCTGTAATTTCTCCTGAAGTTGTCTTGGGAATGGCAGTGTACTGCTGACTTCTTGTGATTATTTTCAGTAATCATCTTTTCCCTTTCATTTGTAATCTTACATTGTCTTCTGATCCTTGGCTCTGTTGCCTTCCTATCCTCTGCCTAAATATCTAATTGATTTTTAAAATTTTATCTATTTGGTGATTTTGCACATTCTCTCCTTTTCTCCAGTTCTTTACAGGTCTAGGATCATAGGCTTATTATCTCTAGATGTTCACAGGCGTTCCATAGGGTTTAGTTTTAGCTTTCTGTATCTTAAGTTTTTTTTAAATTATGTCTGTAAACTTGCAGACAAGCCTTTTTCAATTGTCATTTCATTGTTCATGATTCTTAAGTGTCTCTCTAATGCAGTTCTATCTCCTTCTAATAAAAGGATGCTTATATTTCTGGTTACATCTAGAACAGAATCTAATTATATCTGAGCTGTTACCCTTTGTTTCTTGCCCCTCACTTCTGTCATTATGCACTTCTCTTGCTTTGTCCTGCAGCACAATCCTATGAGTCACGTATGTCAGCAATGTTAAAAACTTTTGCAGCTCATATCTCAGTGTATAGAATAATATGGGCCACATATAAACCTTGGATATTCTTTCTATTTAACATATTTAAAATTTGATTTTTTTTTTCCTCTAGTTGAAATACTGTTTTTTAGCTGTCATAGTTTTACTTTAGATCATTGCTGTTCTGTTCTTTGTTTATCAACAAATGTGTACAGAAGATACCAGTCTTTTAGATGTACACCACTGGATGTGTACAGGTCCTAAAGGCAGATATGGCTGCTTTGGAAAATGCTGTTTCTTTGGTCACTGGTTTAGCTATGCTAAGCTCCAACTGCAGTATTTGCTTCTTTCTTATCAGTACACTTGAAGTCAGGAGCTCTGTATTCTCTTCTGGGGCCCCTGTGATCTGTCCAAACTGTATTTGCTGCAGTTCTCCTGTTTGTGTGTGTTTTAGCATGCAAGAAAGGATGGCCTCAGGTTGCAGCTTGCAGTTTTGCTTTAGTTCTTCAGTGGTACCATTACTAGTAGATTATGTAAGTACCAGGTTCCAGTTTAAAACTGAGTAGTTCCCGTACTGTTTTCCTACGATTTATTTACATAAATACACTTTACAAAGAGATTCCACAAAAGGGGTGATAACACTGATACAAAATTGTAATTTCCATTCAGTATGGATTTCTTGAAATGATGGAAATAAACTGAAGATTAAAGGAATATCTCTTCTTCATAGTTTCCAATAATTTTAGCAAATAATAGTTAATTTCTTCCCATTGGTTTGTGATTGGGTGGTAACACAGCAGTAAGCTTTTGTGCCAGTTAGTGTTTTATGAAAAGTATGCAAGTTAATAGATTTTTGCACTCTCCTGTCATTACATTGTACATTAATTCTAACAGCAATACTTGTTTCCTAGGTAAAAAGAAATGGAAGAAAACTTGCTGCCTCCCATCCTTTGTGATTTTCCTGTTCATCTTGTCTTGCGTTGTTTCTGCAATTGCCCTGTTGGCAATTTTTAATGTGGAATCAGCCAACATGACAGTGAATGTTATTCTTATAACGGTGACCTGTATTGTTGGTTTGGCCTTTTTCTTGAATTGCCGCACGTGGTGGCAGGTGATGGATTCAGTTTTGAATTCTCAGAGAAAACGTCTTCACAATGCTGCCTCCAAGCTTCACAAGTTGAAAAGCGAGGGGTTCATGAAGGTGAGCATTTATATGAATTGGCCCTTAAAAGGAATTAAACAAACCCCCAAACATGGAGCATTATTAAGTTGGGGCATCATTAATTTAACCAGGCCAAGTCGCACAACAGGAGAGTGAGGCTTGGTGAGTTTCTACTGAAGGGAACGCTTCTGCGCCAGTGGTAATTGTTCTTAGCGTATGAGACCTGTGTGCTTAATCAGGAATGTTCAATTTGGGGTTTCAATTTTCTGATTTTATTTTTGCTGGGAAGAAAGTACTTGGAAAACAATTCTCAATTACCAGTATTTAGTAAAAGCTTACTTTAGATAGTAAGATTAGGAAGAATAACTGAGAATCTTCTAAAGGTGAAAAAACAAGCCCAACTTTGTCAGCAAGACCTCTTTGCTAAGAAAGGAAAGAACATTCCAAACCAGTCCACATATTTAATGAAAAATGATAGAAAATACTATTGTTTTGCCCACCTGTATCTATAAAATGATAAATACACTCTCAGGCTGTCATCAGATATCCTATATGCCCCTATTTGAAAGTAAAATGTAACATTGTGATTGTTACCTTTGTAGATTACAGCCAATATATTGTATAAAAATCTGTTGTACAAATATTTTTTCATAGAATCGTAGAACAGTTTGAGTTGAAAGGGATCTTTTAAAGGTCAGCCAGTCCAATCTCCCTGCAATGAACAGGGACATCTCCAATTAGATCGGGCTGCACAGAGCCCAGTCCAACATGACCGTGAATGTTTCCAAGGATGGACATCCACAACATCTCTGAGCAATCTGTGCCAGTGTTTTACCACCCTCATTTTAAACAAACTTCTTTCTTACATCTAATCTAAATTGACTGTCCTTTAGTTTTTAAAACCATTCCCCCTTCTCCTCTTGCAAAAGGCCCTGATAAAAAGTTTGTCTTCATGTTACTTATAGGCCTCTTTAGGCACTGAAAAGCTGCAATAAACATCTCCCCAGAATCTTGTTTTCTGCAGGTTGAAAAATTCCAATTCTCTCAGCCTTTCATCATAGCAGAGGTGCTTCATCCCTATGATCATCTTTGTGGCCTCCTCTGGACTTGCTCCAATACATTGGTGTCATTCCTGTGCTGGGGACCCCAGATCTGGATGCAGCACTGTGAGTGGGGTCTCACCAGGGCAGAGCAGAGGGGCAGAATCCCCTCCCTCACCTGCTGCCCATGCTGCTTTAGATGCAGCCCGAGGACATGTTTGACTTTCTGGGCTGCAAGGGCACATTGCCAGGTCATGTCCAGCCTCTCATTCACCAGCACCCCCAAGTCCTTCTCAGCAGGGCTGCTCTGGATCTGTTCATTGCCCAGCCTGGATCAACACCAGGGATTCAATACACAGGTGCAGGGCCTTGCACTTGGCCTTGTTGAACCTCATGAGCTCACTTCTTGAGCTTGTCCAGGTCCCTCTGGATGGCATCCTGTCCCTCAGGTGTGTCAGCTGCACCACTCAGCTTGGTGTCATCTGCAGACTTGCTGAGGATGCACTCGATCCCTTCATTCATGTCATTAATGCAGATATTAAATAACACTGGTCCTAGTATGGACCCCTGAGGGACACCACTTGCCACTGATGTCCACTGGGATACTGAGCCATTGACCCTTTGTTATTTTTTGCATCTCTTGACAAGTTCAGCCCCAGATGTGCCTTGGCCTTTGTCACCACATCCCTTCACAACCAGACTGTGTCCCTATACTCTTCCTAGCATACTTGTGCTTGCTTCCATTGCCTGTGCATTTACTTCTTGGTCTTTAGTTTGAGTAGCAGGTCTCTACTCAGTGTAGCCTGCTTTTAGTCTTCCTTGCCAATTTTCTTGTACCTGAGGATTGCAAGCTTTTAGGCTCCATGGAAAGCATCCTTAAAAGATCTGCCAGCTCTGTTGTCCCTGGGGGCAGTTTTCCAGGGGGTCCTGTTGACTGTCTCTTTGAAGAGCTAAAAGTTCGCTTTCCTAAATTTCGGTGTCCTGACTTTACTCCCTACCTGACCCATATCTCTCAGGACTGCAAACTCCACCAGTGTGTGATCACTGCAGCCCAGGCTGCCTCCAGTCTTGACGTCCCCAATTAGCTCACTTCAGTGTTGCTTCCCTTCTAGTAGGGCTCGTCTATTACCTAGCTGGAGAAGTTATCCTGCATGCATTCCAACAATCTCCTGGATTGCTGGACAGCTCATGAGGCTACATTTCCAGATGTTGGGGGTCATCTAAGTTCCCCAGGAGGATGAGAACCCATGAGCATGATGCCTCCTGTTGTTGGGACATAATGACTTCATCAATAGGTTCTCCTTTATCAGGCCTGTTACAGACACAAACCTCAAGGTGTCATTTATTGGTCTGGTCCTTGATTTTTATGCAGTGACTTACCCAGTTTGTGGCTGCTTCTCAGAGGCATCTCTTTGTGATCTCTCCATCTTTTGATGTAGAGGGCAACCTCTCCTCCCCTTCCTCTCCTGTCCCTTTTGAACAGTCTGTAGCCATCAGTAGTTGCACTCCAGTCATAGGATTCATCCACCAAGTTTCTGGAATGGCAGCTGGGTCATAGCTTTCCAGCAGCACGGTGGCTTCCAGCTCCTCCTGTGAGTTGCCCACTCTGTGTACACTGGGTAGAGGCACCTCATCTGGGCTGTCAGCTGTGTCACCTTCTTAGAGGAACACCCTTTAGTTCTTCTGAGGTATTTCAGTGGTGTTTCCCTGTTGGCTTCTGTTACCTCAGGAGCCCCCTGCTGATCTCCATGAGACTTCAAGCGTGCTCCAGTGTGGCCACCACATCTCAGAGCCAGCAGCTGCTCACTAGCAGTGCGTCCCTTTAACCTTGGTGTGTCATCCCACAGTTTGTTACGGGCATGCGTGATATTATCCCCTTCCCCTGCCATGTCTTGTTTAAAGCTCTGTTAACCCTGCTGGCTCCTGATCAAAGGCTCTCTTTGCCCTTTGAGAATCCCTGATGCCAACATGCCTGGTGCCATGATTTGCATCAGAGTACCTGATTGTGTCTTGGTGCTGTGTTTCTTGACAGTTGTTTGTTGAGTGGTATTTATCCGACATAACTTCAGCTGTTTAGGAGTTAGGTTCACCCTTTGCTGATCATCAAAGGAGAGAAGTAGGTATTTCAGGAGAGTTGTTCATCTGTTGTATGTCATCTGATTGTGCACATTCTAATGAATCTAGTGGTTAAGAGATCAGATTGTTACATGTGTAACAATGTTGAAAAGCTTAACAGATCTTCACACTGCATATCTTGAATTGCAATGACTGAGCATTAGAGTAATAGCATAATGTGCTTGGCTGGAAGGCAGATAGAAAAATTTGCTGTACTTTTTATTCAAAGCAATATTTGAGGACTAGCTGAAGCTAGTAATGCTCTTTTATTTATTTCTGAAATAATGTTTTACTGTGCATAAATATTATTTTCTTAACATCGTAATGGAATTTAAATAAGGATAGTTTGTTATATCAAAGTGGAATAGGTGAAATAGGAAATTAGTATGTTGGAAGTGACATTTTAGGAGTTTTCACATTGAGTATTTGTAAGTTTATTCTTGTAATCTTGCTGAAGTATTTTTGGGACAAATAGCAATCTGCAAAAGGAATGTATGTATTTTTATTAGTTTTAGGTATTATAGAGATGTCTTTTCCTTCTTTGTTTTCATTTTTATAGGTTTTGAAATGTGAAGTGGAACTGATGGCCAAAATGGCAAAAACCATTGACAGCTTCACTCAGAATCAGACAAGGCTTGTTGTAATTATTGATGGATTGGATGCTTGTGAACAGGACAAGGTTTTACAGATGCTTGATACTGTGAGTTGGATCGCTTTATGAAGATAATGCTGGATTATATGCATGATCTCTTGCACAGATGAGCTCAGATACATGTGGTTATTGTGTGTTTTCTGTAAAAAAAGGCTATGTTGTAGTGATTAATATTTGTGTACATTGGCATAATTATAATGCTAAGAGTGATGGGTTTTAGAAGTTGAAAATTAAATTGCATGTTAGTACTTTTGAAAAGGTTTGCAAGAATCAAATATAGACTATGGAAAATAATTATTCAGTTGAAACAAACTGAAAATACTTGGAGAGTTTTCATATTTACCCTTGAAGTACTTTAGATGAAAAATACTTAAATGCTAAATATTTGGGGGGAACTGGGACATTACTGCATGATACATCTGTGGTGATGATTTCCACTGTAAATTCTGCTGTTAAATTTTCGAGTGTGCTTATTTCTAACTGTGGATTAGTTCCTAATGTTAGATATCTCATATAGAAGAAGCTAACATCTTTGTACACCTCTTGGCCTCTCAGGTTTATTCCTTGAACAGGAGTGAATATGAAATGTTGAGCCAAGTGTTCAAATGATCTGCAGCTACAGTTAGTTATTGCTAACAAGGTGTACTGTCTTTTACAGGTGCGAGTCTTGTTTTCAAAAGGCCCGTTCATTGCAATTTTTGCAAGTGACCCACACATTATTATAAAGGCAATTAACCAGAACCTCAACAGTGTTCTACGTGATTCAAACATAAATGGCCATGATTACATGCGAAATATTGTCCATTTGCCCGTTTTTCTGAACAGCCGAGGGCTTAGTAATGCAAAAAAACTGATGGTAGCTTCAACAACCAATGGGGATATTCCGTATGCAGATAATGCAGGTAAGGTTATGCAGGAGGGTGGTATGAGCGTTACAAAACCAGTGATCCAAAATCTGGATCTGGTTTTGGAAGAAACTGTTAAAAGAATTGACAGATCATTAGTGTTATTTTTATAGGCCAGTCAAATGCATATGACTGGAGAAAATGCCTACCTTTGTTTTCCTTTCTATAGGATTGCATGAAGAGGTTGACAGGAGAGTTTCTCAGAACAGTCTTGGAGACATGACCAAGCTTGGTAGCAAAACTGCTCTCAACAGGCGGGTGAGAGAGATTTTTAGTCTAAATAGAGTTACTGGTAAAACCTTTTTTTTCTTTTCTGTTTTTTTTTCTTTGACATTTTCAGTAACATGAACTTGGAAGACTTATCAAACCATTCTTATGAAATTTTTGTAAGTGATCCACACAGGAAAAGTCCATTCTTAAATCAGTAGACTGATGCTCTGTAAAGAGGAAGAAGTTTGCTTGCTCACCAAAATATTCCTTTCCACAAAAAATTAAATGCAGCTCTCTGTGAATTCCGAGATGATATCGCAAATCTGATAGGAGCTATGGTCTGTGTCTGTGTGTATATTTTGGGTTTTTTTGTGTAATCAGTTTGTTGCAGGATGTTGCAACAAGGGGCAGTAATTGAATAAATCAAAGAATTTCAGATGTTAAGTACTAGACTTGTACTGTAATGTCTACCACATTTTTTTCCTGCTTTCTGTTCTTTCATCTTTACATAGAATCACTAACTAGTTGAATAAAAGGTATCTAGAAAGTTGTGAAAAGCAACACAGAATCTGAGGATTCTGAGATTTTTGAGCTGCCATAGGTAGAGACTTTGGGAGTTTTGTAGCAGAGGAACCTGATGGTCCCTTTAATTTTTTTGTGTAATTAGTAAATGGATGGTATAAGTCTTTTGAGAGACAATAGGAAGTGATGATGGGAATGCTGAAAATAGTAACCTTTTTACGAAATACTTCGCTATGCCACTCTATTTTGCCCTCTCACAATTGATGTGGAAGTAAAATGTGTAACTCTTACCACTGCTTGGCTTCTATGGATATAATGTTCAGCTGTTACACAGCTAAATAAATCAGAATTAAATTCTTGTACGTTTGATATTTAGTGTCAGCCTCACAGACTTATCCATAGTCTCTAACTTTTAATCAAGTAAAACTGAAGTATTTGAAGTACATAAAAGCTTTTGATACTTACCAGTATTCCTTCGTTTTTTGTATCATCAGGATACTTACCGAAGACGCCAGATGCAGAGGACCATTACACGTCAAATGTCTTTTGATTTGACCAAGCTGTTGGTTACAGAGGATTGGTTCAGTGATATCAGCCCTCAAACCATGAGGAGGTTGCTAAATATTGTTTCAGTGACGGGTAAGTGTGACATGATCACGTGCAGTAAAAACAGTATTGTGCTTTGGCTGCTTGTAGTTACACTCAGACTTTTTCGTGTATAAACTAAATCTAACAAGTCAGTCCATGTGCTGCTTTTGAAGATCCTTCTGAAGCAAACTCTTTTAGAATGTAAGAAAACATTATAGACCATTCTACACAGAATCTGAAAGATCCATAATATTTGTTGTTTCATCGATTTCAGTTCGAAGGCAAATGATTCTAGTCTACATTTTTAGGAAATTTTGAATTTTTTGATTTTGAAATGGGATAAGAAAATTATGTTTTTCAATTTCGTAATACTGTAGTGGGAACAAAGATTGTAGTGAGGAAAAGGTGAGCTTTGAGGGAAAAACCAGGTATATATCCTGTTCATTTTTTCTATGAATATTTAGAGTCCTTGTTCCCTAAATGATTGTGTGGAACTAATGAAAGCATTTTCTGACCTGTTTTTCTTCAGCAAAACACAGTCAAGACGTTGGTATCTCTAAGGTTTAAAAACTGGAAATAACTGGAAAAGGGCTTGTGGAGGTTTAATAAAATCCTGTATCATGTAGTAGTAAGTGAATGGGGAGTGATTATGTTCTGTCTTTTCTGTTACAGACACTAGAAGGCACTGTGTAGCCCTACAGCTACCCAGAACAAAGAAATTGACTTACTTTTCACACTGTATATAGTGAAGAGCATAAATCTGCAACAGACCTCAAATTCCAAGCTAATCTTATAAATAAGAGTGCTGTCTCTTAGCTTGTCAAACAAAATCACAAAATGTTAGTTGTAAAATTAAGCTGAAAAAAACCTCGCCAGAGCACTTTTAGTGTAGTATAGTCTGTGGTTAGGCATGATTTCATGAACAGCTTTATGAGCCTTCAGGCTGTAGGCTACATGTCATGACAGATATTAATAAAGGAATTACAGAAAATTTGCTGGAACTTCAAATGCATAAATTGTAGCATTAACTTTTTCTGGTTTTTTGAAATAACTTTATTTGTAATTTATACCTTGCCTTATTAACTTAAGACAGTCCTTTCTATAGCTTTGAATTTTACTATATTGGCTTTTGAAGTTGGCAGTTGTATGCTTAACTTGTTTTGACCACATTTCATATGCCAGTTCATAGAAAATCTATCAAAGTATTAGCATGAAATTCTGTGTTTAGATAGAGAAATTAATTCTGTGTGAAATTCTTTATTGAATTTTGTTGAATTAAGTTAAGATTCACCAGTAGCAGGATGATAGTAATCAGTGTTTAACCTGGGGCTGAAGTTGACAGTTTTGGAGAGTCTCATATTTTGGCCAGTATATGGAAGGATTTTTATTAAATTGTAAAATTATATTTTTAGATGCAACTTGTGATGATTTTGAATTTACTGAGCTAGAAATATAATAGCAGGAAGCTCACAGATCAGATGAAAGGACTTAACAAAGTAACATAGCTGTTACTTTAAAGGGGAAAAAAGGTATCTTTCGAAAGGGAGAAAAAATCCTTTCTGTTTTCTTCTCTCGTTCCTTGTTCTATTAGGTCGTTTACTGAGAGCTAATCAGATCACATTCAATTGGGACAGACTGGCAAGTTGGATCAATCTCACAGAGCAGTGGCCATACAGAACATCATGGCTCATCCTGCATCTTGAAGAGACCGAAGGTGTTCCGGATCACCTGACTTTAAAAACCATCTATGAGAGGTAGTCATTATACTGGTGATGGTGTGCACTTTCAGTGATTAAAATAGTAGTTATTATTAATGATCATTAGAATAACATGGCTTTCAAACATCTATCAGATTGTAATCTAAGATTCCCACAACCTTACCCTCTTCTGCTAATTTTTGAAAACTTCGAAGTGAGTTTCATTGCTTTTGCAATGCACGATGTATGAATGAATGCTTTGTATTTAAGCCAAAGAGAACTATGCAGGAATTCTTTCACAGGCAGCGAGCTGTACTTTTGTCTCTTGATGTCATTTTCATCTTTACCTTGGCCAAGCTACAATTTGGATATTTTCTCCAATTCTTTGTTAATCTGAAATAAGCTCTGCAAAAACTGCCCTTACTGATAAAAATCTCTGAAGGTTTTGTGCTTAGCAGGTGGTCTGTGGCAATGCCATGTGCTGCATGTAAGGGGTGTGAAAAAGAGGCATGACTTTCTCCATTTCTGCTACGAGTTGCTGTCCAACAGAGCTGTCTAGGTTTTGCTACTGAGAACACATTGCCCCGAGCTGCCAGTGAACATCTCTCTCCAAACCCCTCTGCTTGTGAGAAAGGATGTGTGGGTTGTGGCCTGATGACGTGGGAGGAATGGAAGAGAGAGAATGTGACTGAGAGTGGGGCCTATAGAAGAAAAGCAGAATCTGAGAATCAAAATCAGGGAGAAGAAAGGTAGGTTTGACTTGGATAAAATATAATTGAGATCAGATGAAAAGAACAGCTGAGGTAAAGAGAGAAGATTGTGACTGATTGAACAAGTTACCGGAAAACCTAGAGACTTTGCAAGGTCCAGGGGAATGAACTTGGAGAGAAAATATTGGAAGTGTGCCCTGCACTGAAAGTCAAGGAATAGGAGATTAATTGTATGAGGGTCTGGGGTGGGCTGAGAATGGTTGAAGTGTTGAGAATGGAGTTAGGATTGATTGGGAAAGATGATTGAATGAGTTGTATTAGGAATGAAAAATTGAAGTGCTGTTAAGATCTGAACACAGAAATTCCAGAAGGTAAAGGGCCAAGGACAGATTGGACGTGATGAGGCTGAGGATTGAAAACAGATGAAGAGGGCAAGTAGTAGGCTGAAGTGGCTTCAAGCTGGAAGATTGTTTTAGAAATACCGAACTTCACAGGTAAATTAAGTGCATGATTAGAAAACACTTTCCTCTAGAGTATGGACCTGGTTTCTGGGTTTTGCATTTCCTCTGTGAGTGTAATATACCTGTGAAATCAAAGGTAAAGCACTGGGAACCCATCTTTCCACTGTGGGTTCACACAACTAGTGTCATAAATGTTTATGTGATCAGCTAAATATAGTAATTCAGAATCATCAGGAATTCTCTTTCCTGTCATGCTTTTCATTCAAACTTCTCTTTATTTAGATTTGCTCTCTGTCATGTTTCAGATTTTTTTATTTTCAGTATTTATCCAACAAACTCATTGCAGCTTTCTGATTATTGGCATGTACAGTAATAAATCACTTCGGGGTTTTTGAAGTCCAAAGCTGTCTTCAAGACATAACAAAGTTTGTCTTCTGATAAACCAGAGAAGATATTAGACACCTGATTTATTCTCATAAGTGGATATCAGTTAATTCCAGTATTAACTGATATTAAATCTGTAGTAAACCAGCATGAATAAAAGGAAAGGACATTCGGAATTGAATGTGAAAAACTTCTTTGGGTTCTGGATTGTTTGTTGTTGGTACAAACACTTGAGCTGTTGATGCCCAGTGCCAGCTGGAGCGTGTCATGGTTTATTAGTTAAGGTGTGGAGGAGATTCATGACTGCTGCTGTGCTGTACCTCTTGCTATGCAGGTTGTTTGGAAGTGATACAGCCACTTGAGTAGACTGCTAGTTCATAGCTGACAGTTACAAGGGTATAGGTAATTTTGGTATATAAAACTAGAGTACATAATGTGAAGAAAGAGTGAAGAACCCTGTAGCATGTATTGGAAAAGGGAAGGTGATCATCATCTTTTAAGGAAAGCTGTTTGTATTCTACCTGCAATGCCAGAAAAACAAGGAAAAGGAAAATAAGACCAATATTCAGGATTTTCTCTTTAGCACAAAATACCAACAGGATTATTTGATATGAAAATGATAAAGCTAAAAGACTTAGTTTCTTTAGCTTCCTAACAATTAAAAAAAAATTTCCTAACAATCATGTTGCTGCTTGCTCAGGAGAATTGATGTCTCTCAGCAGCTTCTGTGTAAGGAACTAAATATGTAACTCTCCTGAAATACTGACAAAGCTGAGGTCTCATCTGTCTGGTGATTTGGGTGATCATCTTTACCATATGCTGAGTATGAAAAAAGGTCTGTGGACTCTTCTCTGGCATTATCTAGAGCTCTAAAAATTCTGTTTTATCCAAAGCAATCCTTTTGGTGTCATTGCTATTCTTTTTATCTGCAACTGTTTAAAGTAACTTGGCTTAAATAACTGTTTCAGCATCATTTCAAAGTTAGTTCCTTGTTTAAAACTTCAGTCTCTGTTTTCTAGGTTTTATTAGTTTATAGAGCAGCTTTCCCATTTGGAGTCTCATAAATAGATACCAGATTTTGATAATTATGTAGCTTGTTCCTGTACTGAGTTTGTGTTACTTCCTCTGTTTTTTGTTCTTCAAGGTTAGGGTTTTTTTTTAATATCTTGATATTTTAGAGCAGAATCAAGTATATAGTTTTCCTAGTATTGACTAGTTTGTATCAAACTACTTTTTATTGTGACCCTGCAGTCTTAGGGTTGCTGCTTGGACATCTCCCTTCGCTGAAAGGAATCTTGTAGGTTCTTTGTTGAGTTTCGAACTTGGATCACATCCTCTGTGTAAGGAGAATGCTTTGGTACTACAGTTGCTTTTCCAGGTTTTAAAATATCACGTGTGAAAAAACTGATCTGTTACAACCCCCTTGGCTGAAGTGTTAGGGTGGATAATCGGTCTGTGCGCTGAGGGTGTGACGGGGACAGTTAACCCCGTGTTGCCCTACAGCCGTGTCCCCGGGGCGGGCTGTGCCCTACAGCCGTGTCCCCGGGGCGGGCTGTCCCCAGCCGTGTCCCCGGGGCGGGCTGTGCCCTACAGCCGTGTCCCCGGGGCGGGCTGTCCCCAGCCGTGTCCCCGGGGCGGGCTGTGCCCTACAGCCGTGTCCCCGGGGCGGGCTGTGCCCTACAGCCGTGTCCCCAGCCGTGTCCCCGGGGCGGGCTGTCCCCGGCCGTATCCCCCGGGGCGGGCTGTGCCCTACAGCCGTGTCCCCGGGGCGGGCTGTCCCCAGCCGTGTCCCCGGCCGTGTCCCCGGGGCGGGCTGTCCCCAGCCGTGTCCCCGGCCGTGTCCCCGGGGCGGGCTGTCCCCAGCCGTGTCCCCAGCCGTGTCCCCGGGGCGGGCTGTCCCCAGCCGTGTCCCCGGCCGTGTCCCCGGCCGTGTCCCCGGGGCGGGCTGTCCCCGGCCGTGTCCCCGGTGGGGCTGTCCCCAGCAGCGCTGGTGCCGCAGGGGCTGTGCAGCGCGGCGCGGTGCCGGCAGGTGGCGCTCCCTGCTCGGCGGAGCCGCGGGGAGCGCTGGCACCAGAGCCTTTGCTTTCAGTATTTCCGAGGGAAAGCGATACTTTCACAACATACAAAAAATACAGGACGATGAAAAGAATCGGGTAGTCAAGCACTAAGAAGAAAAAGAATAAATGTAGTCTTTATCTAATTCCCCTATTTGCAGGCACATTGATATATGATTTCCATGATTATATGCTCTTTTGCCTCCATGAGGTTCCCATCTTGTAATGTCCAGAATTTAATTTTGCAAACTGCAGTAAAGGAGAGGGCCATTTTCTTTCACATTGCAGTGCTATCTGTTGGAGTTGAAAAGAATGCAATAACTAAAGTAAGACAACTAAAAACTGCTCCACAACTGCTTGTCAGAGTTTGCATGATGCTCTGGACTAGTCACCTCTGCAGTACCGTTCACTTGGATAGTATTTGTGCCTCTGTGGGGAGGTGGTGTACAGCGTATAATTCTGTAGGCTGATACTGCTAAGTACTCAGTGTTCAGAGCTATATCTGGAGCTGCTGAGAGCTCTGCTTTCAGTTGGTGGAGTATTCTGAAAAAAATGGATATCTCAAATTGGTAACTAAATAAGTATACCTATACATCTGTGCTTCAATTTGTCATTAAAAATAAAGCTAACTAATATGTTCTTATTGTGATGGCTTCTTGGGGAAAGTAAATTTGTCTTTTTCTATAGATACTGTGAAGAATATCGAAGACTATATTGATGAGTATGAAACCAGGTCTGTCAGCAGAAGTGTATCTTTCCTGTATCATACTATGCAGAGGTGAAAAACCTACTGAACATTATATTGGGAACTTTCTGCCAGGGTTTGTAACAAACTACCCAACAAACAAAAAAATCACCCTCACAAAAAAAACCCCAAAAGAACACAGAGCCCCCAAAAACAACAACCAAAACCAAAAAACCAAAAAGCAAACAAAGAAAAAAAGCCCAAAACAAAAAACCCAAACAAAACAATTAAAAAACACAAAAAACCCCACAAAATCCCCCAACCCAAAACAGAGAAAGAAAAATCACAACCCCCTAAAGAAAATTAGGCTTCAGTTTGTGACACAGGCACACCTCTGTGAAGAATCTTTATGGACTGGAGTCACTTAACATCTCTTACAGTAAAAGGTAGAGGCACTATGCTCTGAATCTTTTGTAGGGGGGAACCAGGCCCATACTTTGTAACTGTGGCAAATTTTGAGAAGAAAATGCTGAATCTGCTTTGTTGGCTTTCAGTCTATATTCTTGAGAAAAATGTGTTTACTGTTTTTACTTCCTTAAACCAACCTGCTGTATCATCTTGTTTCTGTCCTCTCATTTCAGCCTCTCTCTCATTGCTGGTCTGGTTGGTCTTGCTTTCCACCTGGTGTATTTATTAGTACTAGTACTTACTCCTTCAGGTTATGTGTTGCCTTTTCTCATCATTGGGATTTTCATGTAGTTTCTCTCCTTACCAGGTTAAGATCTTAATTCTCATTTTGCCTCTTCTTCCCCTTTTGTGTTTAGGTTCTTCAGTGGTCAAGCTTACTACTGTCATTACCCATCTCTCCATCCTGGTCTAATTTAATTATCTTTACCATTTTATTTATAGCTGTGGTGTAGAGTTAATATTCCTCTACATTTATGTTGTGCTGCGTTCTCTTCCATGTTACTGTAAAGAGTCTTCCTTATGTCAATTTTGTGTAATGCCAAAGTGGTTTGCAGAAGTTGCAAAAGGCAAATTTTTAAGGCTCTGAAGTGGAATAAAATATGTGGGCTTTCTGCAAATAAATTTCTAAGAGAATTAAGTTGTCAGATTAAAGCAAGTTTCTGTTGAATGTTTGCAACTGAGACTTTTCAGACTTGTAAATTAGCCAGCTATTGGAATGTGCTCTCTTGTGAAGGCAAATAAAGTGTCCATGACACCAGAATAAATGACAGTGCCAGATCTAAATAAGTGGTATCTTGGGAAAAGTCACTGTGGCTTTTGTAGAAAAAAGATACACTTCAAGAAACTGAATTCTCAACAGAGTCAAGGAACAGAGGAAGAAGACAAGGAAATATTTTGAAATTTAAGACATTTTAAGCAAGATCTTCACGTAAGAATATCTAAATGTGTTAAAATCTAAGATAATAACAGACGCGATTGCCTCAGAAAAACAAAAGAAGGAAGTGAAAGATAGGAGTATGTGTCTCGTGAGAAACTTCCAGGTGAGGTTTCCAAAGATAATTCTTATGCTATTTGACATACCTGTGAATGGTCTGACAGAGGGAGGAGATGCCATGTGGGGGTATAACCAGGATAACTAGTTTCACAGAGGGTTGTGGAAGTAGCTATGAGTAAGTTGCAGATCAAAGTCATTGTGCATATAGGTATCATACCTTACTGGGGAAAATAATCTAACCTATAATCCTGCTAACGCAGTAGTGGATGGTCAATGTGCACTAAGGAAAGGAATTAATAAATTATTGCTGATTTCTCTGAAAAATGTGCAGTGCCCCACCTCAGTCAGAAAATGAAACAGTATCTTTAGGAGTTCCTAACAAGTCCATGGAAGGGCAGAATGTATTGTGTTATACAAATACGTAATTTTTCTAAATTCTAAAGACTGAGTTTCTAATCATCACATTTCAAAATGGTTGTACCAAAGTAGCAAATGTATTTAAGAGGCTGAGGAAAGCTGTAGTCTTACATCAAGCAGTGATGAGTCCCGGTTTTGCTGGACTGCTTTCTCCTTTCTTCTCAAGCCCTCCTCATTCTTAAGACATTTGATTCATTTATTTCTTTTCCCCAAAAGTCTTATTTTTTCATTTCATTTTGAGACTGTGAGTCTTGGTTGTCTTTGTTTCTTGGTATTTTCTACTTCTTGAGGCTAAAGATGTCAGGGATTTGATTTTACTGCCTTGTTGAACAAAAATCATGCTATTAAAACTGATTGTATGAGAAGAAATGTCTTCTTGTTGAAGTCCCTTTCCTCATTAAATTGCCTCACTAAATAAGATAATGTGCTGAACACATTTTATGTCTTTGTATCCTTCTTATCATGGCAGAAATAAAAGTCTGCAGTACTTTGTCAATTGGAAGATGTTCCTAGAAATCACTAAAGTAATTTTGTAACTCTCTTGCCTGTCCTTCTGGAGGCTTTTGTCCTTCTGGAGGCATTAGGGAGAGTTTCTGTATCTATGAGCTAACCAGTTCCCTTCTGGATATGGCAGATTTACCAGTCTGCCACTTCTTAGACCTGTTAGTAGCTGGACTGTAAGATTTTTACAACTGAAAGTGAAACTTCAGGCATGCATGTGCCTCTTGAATTCAAGAATGTCTTGTATTGCATTTCAGAAAATAACTGTAAATTTCTAAACACTTGAAAAACTATGGATGGTCTGAATTTTTACCCCTGAAGTTCCTGTGAAATCAACGGTTCTGCTGTTGTGAATGCACAGAATTGCTAAAGCAAGGCCTAGGTTACCTTGCACCTAGAACCTATTCAGTCAGTAACTGAAGCCCTTAAAAAGCCAAGTAAAGAGAAAAAGAATGTGGTTTGAGCATGCTTGCAGCAGGAGGAAAGAATGAGGTTCAACACAAAGCACAGCAGCAAAGCCTACTTTAACTGGAAGATAAATGTATCTAAATTAATTATACCAAGTGCTGGGACAGGCTGTGTGACAAGGTGCAGGAACCTTCCGGTGCTGATGTGTTGTCTAGGCAGGCAAGGCCACTGTAGAAAAGTTTCAGTTGGCCTTTAAAAAGAAAATGGCAGGGAACATACTGCCAGAGCTACTACCTGTTACAGAAAGCTCTTTGGAAAGAAGAAAGTCAGTATGAAGTTGATGACAATCCATGAGAATTTCCTCATGGTTATTATGCCTGGATACCAGACATAGGTAGAACATTCACCCAGGAATTAGGTAGATCTGTGATAAATATTGTCCTCTCTCTTACGGGGTTAGGATCTAAGTTCTGGATCTTTCTGAATAAAATTCTAGCCATTACCTGCTGAAACGGTGAGAAATGTAAGGCTGGTGTATCTGAGGAGATAGTCCGAAGAGAGACCATGACTTACTGTCTCAGTGCCTAAAGATGATGGGGAGGGGGAGGATGCTTGTCTCTGTGACTGAATATACAATTTATTTAACACTACAGAATTCAGGTATTCACACAACCTTCTATTGAAGTGCTTCCTGTTGGCTGCTTTTGAGGTTTATCTGCTTGTTAGGCTTGAAGGCACAAGGGTCAGCTTGAAGACACGAGTCAGTCCTACCTGTCATTCTTTGCACAGACTTTGACCAAAGTGTGGTATTAAGACAGGGGCTTTGACCAAACTGGAATATTAAGACCAGACTTATCAATTTTTTATGAGAATATTTGCAAATAGCTGATGGTTCCTGAATTTCTGATACTATTTTTATGTATTTATTAAAAATATTAGAACAGAAGAGCTTGGCTCAGGATAGAAGAAACTCTCATGAGCCATCTGTTCAGATTAGGATCTTCACCCTTACTTAATCTCCTTGAAAATATGCTTTTTGGAAAGCTGAAACTTTGGAAAGGAAACTATGGCAATCAAGAATCCTAGCTCTTTGATTTTGAAAAAAGATATTTTCCAGGACAAGAAAATGGTTATACTTCCCTCAGAATTGTAGGTAACCATTATTTAAAACTTAGCAACGTGTAATTCATCCATCACTTGGGCTTAATTTAACCTCTGTGATAAAGTCTTTGTGCACATATATGTGCATGCCTACCTATGATGGATGGCAAATTGGATGGCAGTACGACGTGCCGAGGCAGAATGCACCGAATTTAGAAGAAGAATAGCATAACAGCTTTCTTTATTTCAGCTTTTTTTTTTTTTTGGGGGGGGGGATGGGGAGGAGAGAGGGGGGTTGGGGGGGATCAAGGGAACTAAAGGATCTAAGCAAGGCATAGCTCATTTATTACTTTCATTTTAATGCTTTTGCAGCTCTTAACACCATTCCAAGGGATGAATTGTGGAATATACATGCTTTGTCTAATTTATCAATAATAAAAAGAATTGTTGTTTCTTTATTTCTTCAGTTCTAGTCCAGTTTCAGCACTGGTATATTACCTTGCTTGGGTTTTTTTTCTGGTCTTTACTGAAGTTAGCCCTTTTTGAAATCAACCACAGAAACAGTTATCTCTAATAATGGTAACCAGAGAAATACTTAATTTCAGGTTACTACACAACTCATCCTCTGTTTTTCTTTTATTTTTTTCCTTTTTTCTTGAAATTAAACGGATAAAAACGAATTTAGTTGCAAGTGAAACGGCAGTTCGTTACTATAGATTTGTAGTTCTATCGCGTGGTTTCATTGGTGCCGTGTTTTCCTGATAGGTTTAGATCTCTTGTGTGATACACCCATGGTAATCAAATTAAGAAATCACTTAGGTTAAAACATTTTTCTGTTTCATGTACGGTGGACTATTTCTCCTTCGTTGTTTACTACTTCAATTTAAGAAAGTATATTTATAGAATACTAAAAATACCACCGAGATATAAATGATATGAAATTATTTTATTAAAGAATTTGATTTCATAAAAACATAGTATTCTGTAGCACTAGTAGTAAAATTTATTTTTCTCCATATAAAGGCTCATTTATTTTTATAGCAATTTGATGACACATCTGCTTGCTTTATTCAGCTGAAAAGAAAATGTTGGTTCTTGGTGTTTTGTAAAATTGCTTTGTTAAATTATTTTCAAAATCGTTCAACTTTTAACAAATGACATTTGATACTAACATTGAAAAGCAATTTCAGCTAATTAAGTAGATCCTTCTATAAACCATTGGAACATTAAGATGACAAACTGTTCATTCAGGATTATTTTAATTGGTACAATTATTGTAATTTTGTTGCAATTATGTGTTGAGCTAAAAGCTTTTGTTTAAATCATTTGAGGGTTTTTTTGTTAATATACATAAGTAAGAAGAAAAGAAGTAAAATAAAAACTGATGATAAGCATTATCTATTTACTTTTTCATTACAGTGCTTTAGACAAGTATCTATTGAATTATTCTTTTAGAAAAGTATGTTACATGCTTTCAGCCAATCTGTAGAAATTTTAAATGTTAAAATTGAGCAAGATCATTGAAATGTAACTTTTCTGGAAGGTTATTATGTTAATTCCAGTTTTGACACTGTTTAAACACCTTTTAAGAAAAAGGGTGAAATGAACTTTTGAGGGATTTGTGAGTTGCTTAATGCCTATTGATGTATTAATTTAAGAAGTGTAGCTATTTAGTGATTATAGAAATTAAAAATGAAAAAGCTGTGGAAGGTGCCACATTCATCACTCTGATTATAATGTTCTCTGCAATCATCTTTGCCCAGGCCAGGTTTAAATAAATCACATCCTTTAAGTAGACAATTTAGTATTCTTGTAGACCTCACAGTGAGGCATTACTTCTAAAATATTTAACCTTTTTGTTTTTCCATTTCCTTTTATTGTCTCTTACTTAAAATGCAGGGCACATAAAGTTATTATGTTTCCTACTGGGCTAATAGTGTGGTCTCAGTGTTAAAAGGCAGTGTACCAGTTGAGTAGTAGGTGGTTGATGCCCACCTTTTTTTTTTTAAATTCTTTTGCCTTTTGTAATTCAAATAGCACTGCAAAGCTGTGAATGAATCCGGGCATTTGTAACTGCTTCAACACTTTATCTTAAAGTATGCCAATGTAGGGTGTGTTCTGGAGAGTTGTTTAAAAACCAGAACTTTTTAATATGGCTCAGTGACAGTGCAGGATACTGGGTGTGGAAGATTAGTTTAATAAATATCAATCTTTTAAGGATCGGAATTTTTTTTTCTTTCTGAAATGATCAAAAGTGGGAGCACTGAGGAGAGGTGCTTTATCCGCTGGTACTTGAATAGAGTCAGTTTTGCAAAGCAAGCTTTCCTGAATACCTATGGTAATAGGAGTTTTTAAATAGCTATTGCATCTGTTCCGTGAAGTCTCTTCTGCTTAATATGCGCTGAGGGGGCTTGAATTTTTGTCTACATAGATATATCAAACTATAGCTTTCTCTTTTTTGGTCTTTATTGAGATAAATCATTTAGTTCCTTATGTTATAGTATTGAATGTGCAATGACTTTTTATTCCTGTCTTTATACGAATGGGCTTATAAGCAAATGTTCTTTTTCAGTGTCCAAATGACCTGTTGCAATTTTCAGTTTGAGAGAATATTTGCAGCACAGTTGCTGATAGTACTGCAAAGTTCCTGGAGCCATTTGTGGTGAGAGCTTTTAACACTGTCACTATACTGACCAGACATGAGAAAAGTAGGATAAGTAACTAAAGAGCAAAGCATAGTATTAGTAGGATTTGATTATTAGGTATTAGAGATCAGATGTCTAATTAGCAGACTGTTAAGCATCAAAATTTCATATTGCATTCCATAGCGGCCGAGGTTTTCTAGTTTTGTGTTTCTCAGTATCAAATCTCTGGAAAAATTTTTTTCTCATTTTTAATGACAAATTATTTCATTATTTTAAGGAACATTTTTGACTTGTACCGTATTGAGAGGAAAAAATTAAAAAGCACATGATAGATAAAACATGACATGCCTTCATGCTCGTGCCTTCTGTTGCTCTATTATTTAATAGCAATTAATTAAGTCATTTGCTTTTTATGGAGTGAAAAAGTTAAATGACTCTTGTCCATGCAGTTGCTTGCTCCTGTGAAACACACGAGGTAAAAAAAATAAGGTGTGCAAAGATAAATTTGAAGCATTTCTTTGTTTTCACCTTCAGGGAGAGAGGTTTGGAAAAAGCAGGGAGACCAGCCCTTCAGGGTATGAGGGCTTGTAAAGAAGTTAACCTTTCACCAGTCTGGGAACAGCAGGGCAGGCTGCTCCATGAGAGAGGAGTGGGGAGCTGAGGAGGACAGCAAGGCAGGCACGGCATTGTGAGCAAGGGGAGCAGTCCCACAGTAGCCAAATGGGAAGGTGGGAGCAGGTTCAGTGATGGTAACCAGGGACAGCAAACAGCCCGGTGGCCTCTAGCCACAAGGCACGTTTTAGGTCAAGGCAGGAAGTTAAGCCAGTGGTCAAGGTCAAGAGGGGAGGACCAAGGTTAAAGGCCTGAGCTTAAAAGCTGTTCTTAACTCAGGCAAGAGAGCCCTCCAGTGATGCTTCTCACAGCTCTTGTCACCACAGCCTGGTTCCTCAGCTATTCTGCATCAGATCCAGCCTTGAGCACAGGCCCCAAAATCCCTGCCTGGGGGGAAGAGGTGGGTAAATCCTGTTGGCATATTTCAGGGCCTGACGTAACCAATGACATAGGCTATGTGGGCACCTCTAGTCCAGCCTCCAGTGCAGATGAAGGTGGTTGATTTTGGCTGTTGCCATTTTGCCACCACCTAGCAGGGCAGTGAAGTAGATGGTCAATAGGTGGGCTGCCATGTGTAGCCCAACAGCTTAGCACCTTCGCCTGAGCTATGCTGGCAACATTCAGTGCTGGACACACTGTCAGACCATGGTGGTTATTTTCTAAGTCAGTCATGGAAGTACAAGGTGAACATAATTAGAACAAATTTGAATCTTATTTACAGTCTCTTGAATGGAAGGTAAGATGATGTGCCTCTGTGTACTTGTACTAAGTTATCTGTATTTGAGGAAAAAGCAGAAATAATTCATCATTGTTGGAATACAACTTATTCCACAATGAAAGCAGTTTTTAATTTCACCTGCTCATGGGAAAGAGATATGAAGAGTAGTGGAATGAATTTTTAAGGTTCACTTCAATCAATGTAATGTTTTGTTTTAGCCTCATTCCTTCTAAATTCAAGTAGTTTCTCCTGGAAACAGACAGTCTGTAACACTGACACTTTTTGATGCTTCTGATTTTAAAAATAATTCTTTTGCCTCAGGAATCTAGCCTCAAAATGAGAATAGTGTGTTCACAGTGCTTTATTTTTAGATCTGCATGCTAATATTTTAGAGAAAGTAACTCCTAAAGTGCTTTACATGCTAACCTTTTATTTTTTTATCTGAGAAGTGCAGGCACGTATGGTTTTTGTGGCTCTTTGCCAAAAGATTATCATTTACATAAATATTTCTTTCAAAGGCGTAGTTTAAGACATGGAGCTCAGGAGGTTAGAATAGAGACTTCAATCTGCACACCAGCAGTGGGCTATTGGCTTCTGAACAGTAGCTTTGTTCATCGTATTCGGAACACTGTTCACATTCAGACTTAAGTAGAGCTGGCATTAAAAATCAGCTAATTTGTTTCATGTGATTCATCAGCTGTGTGTTTTATTTAAATCTATGTCACATTCTCTTTTGGCTTTTTATTTTGTAGATTGAAGTGTTGAAGTAGGCTACTTTTTAACTCTTCAGTTCCTGACTTGAAAAGTGACTTAATTTTTGCTTTTCCAGTGTTGAAGTCCTGACTCAAATACTTACAGTAAATATATATAACTAACATACATAACTAAAGTGTGCATTAAGGATCTTGGTTTTTTTCACCATTTGATGTTTGATTTAAAACAGACACATTTACAATCAGTTTAGTTGTAGTTTTATATAAGGCAAAATAGAACAACCTAAGGTAGTAGCTAAACATTAGTGTGTAAAATATGCACTTCTCAGATTCTGTGGAGTATACAAGCTTTTCTTTGATACTGCCAAAGTTCTTATTTTTTCTTTTGGCCCTTCACTTCTTGAGGTTAGGACTGCTTTCAGCTTCTATTAGATTTCTTTAAACTCTGCGAGAGAATGAAGTGTTCCCATTATTTGAAATTGTAACCTTTGAGTGTCCAGTTTGTCTTTTCACAGATGCATCACTTTTTATTCTCTTAAGGCTGGAGTCTCTGAAGCCTTACAAACACTGAACTTCCCCAGAGTGGATAATCCAACTGCCACCTGGACAGTGTCTCATAATGATTTGCAGAATTAGAACCTTTGTTAAAATAGGCTACACTTGCTTTTATGCTTTATATTTGTTACATTTTTCCTGTGCTATAAAGTAGCCTCTCACTATGAATGAAGTTATTCATAGATACTGTTTATGACAGCATGGCCTGGTGGTATTCTCCATCTGTTAGGTACATGGTCCATTCAGATGTTTTCTGGTAAAATTTATAGGAATTTGTTAATTCTACTCGTAGTATATGGCAAGAATGTCTTAAAAGATCAGATTGAAAGATTAGCACAGCTGAAATACATTTATAATGTAATGGAGTTGCACTTACTTCAAGCATGTAACATTGATTCTCAATTCTTTTATTTTTCTTAACATTAAATGCTAAGTATTTTGTGTAAATCTGCCACTTCTGTCTCTGGAATAATCCCATGGTACATAAAATTCTACTGTTTATGGAGGATCTAAAAATAAAGATAAAAAAAGATTGTTGCTTTTTAAAAGCAGAGAAATTGTGAACTAGGGTAAGATTATTCAGCTAATGGTAGACTTAGTTCATTAGTTCTATTAAAAATACAATTAAATTACAACCAGTTGGGGGTTTCTTTAAAGTGTTTTATGGTTTTTTCCTCTTCATAGACACAATGTGAGTGTGAATTTATTTAATGTAAGAGATTCCTGGTGTACTGATGATTTACTGAGTGTGCATGAGAGTCTCCTTCCTCCCTTCCCATGCATGCATCAGTGCACTTATTTCCCCCATGACAGCACTGGTAGTTGCCTTAGATCTTTTAATTGTCCAATAATCAGAGAAAACTCTTACACTTTCTTTTTTCTATGCTACCTTCTTCTTTTTAGCAAGTTTCAGCAGCTCACAGAGCAGCCAACATATCTATGCTCTTGCTCTTTATCATGGAGCTGTAGTCTTGATATGTCTTTGAAAAGAGCCATTAAAAATCATAATTAATTTTATATTTATATAAAGTTTTTTATATTTTTCTCCTCACAGTTTTTTTCTATTTTTGCTTTATGTACAGTGAGGTTACTTCATTGGTATCCATATGAAGTGCTGTCACAGTCACTTTATAGCCATACTGTAACTGTATTCACCATTCTCAGTGCGTTCTTTCACTGTTTACATTTTTATTATGCTGGGTGTGAGAAATACTTTTTCATTTTAGTAATCTTTAATTTAGATTAACATTTCTCATTTGATATACCAGTACTATGAGATGAAACATCAAATAAGGTAGGTCCATCTGACCAACAATGTTAGCCTTCATCACTTTGCTTGGTAGGAGCTTTTCATAAACTTCCATAAGACTAACATTTAATCCTTCTACTTGTTCCTTCCTGAAACTTGCCTTTATACTAGTGCTCACAAAACCCCCACTGTTGCTTGACAATAGCCATAATGCATGAACAGTCCCTTACATTGATCATGTCTCATGGTTTTGTTATTTTCATTTGTTTGTGGCTTTTTCTTAGAAGGTGAATTGCTTGAAAGCAGGTGGTTGTTTTCCCACTTTTTGCAATGGATGCACGGTTAGATTTTGATCAACTTCTAGGGTGCCTGTTCCTGTTACAAAAAGTTAGTTTAAAAATGAGATTGTTTTTACCATGGAATTCTGATTTGGGTATAGGAATTTGAATAGATATTTGAGGTTGAAGTTGACAAATGTTAACTTCTGATTACTTTGGATTTGACATTACTGATGTATGGCTTCTTTGACATTTCTCTGAAGCATACCATTAGATCAGATTGTTCAGCAGTTTGAGGTTTTTTGCATATTAGAAAACGTTACACTGATCTTTCTGCAGACAGTGCAGCTCTTTATGTGTTCTTTTATGTTTCAGAAAGCAGGGAGAATGGGTGCAAGTGTACTAGAATATCACTTTGTAAACTGAAGTCATACTCTAATAAATATGGTTTATGATGTATCTAATTTCACCCCCCAGAATTTCAAAGAATATTCCTACAACTAAAGATGTTGAACCTCTACTTGAAATTGATGCAGATATTCGGAACTTTGAAGTATTTTTATCCTCACGAACACCTGTTCTTGTTGCACGTGATGTAAGAACCTTTTTGCCTTGTACTGTGAACTTGGATCCCAAGCTACGAGAAATAATTGCAGGCGAGTATGCTTTCAAATAAATGGAAAATGACAAATCTATTCTTTATTTTAAGTTGAGCTACTTGGCATGTCACACAGAACACTCATTTGTTCAATATATCATACCTTCAGATTGTCTGATTTGACTTTGGTAAGAGGCCATTCAGTTTTGCTTAATAGTTTTGCTGTAACAGCCAGACCGTACTAGACTAAAGCTTCCCTTTTGGAGGGGGGAGTCCACTGTTCTTGCTTTACAGAGTGCTTTAGGAGATGGAGGAAACCAATACAAGCAATTATATTTTAGTAGAAGAGATGCGAGTTGACTTCACATCTTTGTTAACAATTTTGAAAATATATGTAAAACCCTATAGAAATGAAGTCAGTGAAACAAAGTCTTCTCCAGGCTGAAGAACCCCAGCTCTGTCAGCCTTTTCTCATAGGAGAGGCATAGGGTATGCCCAGCCACTGCCCTGGAGGGACATCTGCTGAGATAAGGAGATTGCACAATCTCCCAGCAGGACCCCCCGGGAAGGCAGCTACTCTTCAGTTACAGCAAGAAGACAAACCCAGAATCCTCTGGGAGGCCCTGTGCAGATCCTTTGTAACCCATTGGCCTTTACCCTCTGACACCCACCCCTGTATCCCTATAAAGCCAGCCCCCTGCCCCTGCGAGGGCAGAGAGAGCCTGTCCTTGGCCTCCCCTTCGCCGGAGTACGGACCGATAAAGCTGCCTCGTGTGGAACAGCTGTACGGGCCTCTCGTCTCTCTCCTTGGTCTGGCCTGGAGGCTGCCCTGCAGAGCTGAGCTGAAATCACGAGCTGACAATCACTAAAGAGCTGACAGCTTCTGCACAGGCCCTCCTGCCAGCAGCTGAGGGAAGACACCGGGCCTCAGGAAGGCGATCCTCCATGGGACCATCTCTCCAGACCGGTCACAGCTTCCTTGGTCAGAGCTACTGACCCCACACCAGCTGTCATAGAAAGGTGTTCCTTAGAGTCTTATAGTGGCTTGGTTTGGAAGGGACCTTAAAGATGGTCTAGTTCCAACCCCCCTGCCATGGAAAGGGACACCTTTCACTAGACCAGGTTGCTCAGAACCCCTTCTAACCTGGCCTTGAACACTTCCAGTGTTGGGGCATCTGTAAGTTCTCTGGGAACCTGCTCCAGTGCCTCACGACCCTCACGGTAAAGATTTGCTTCCTAACATCTAATCCAAACCTACTCTCAGTTTGAAGCCATTCCCCCTTGTCCTGTCTCTGTAAATATTCTCTCTCCACCTTTCCTGTAGGCTCTCTCCAGGTGCTGGAAGGCCACAGTTAGGTCACCCCAAAGCCACCTCTTTTTCAGGCTGAAAAATTCCAATTCTCTCAACCTTTCCTCACAGCAGAGGTGTTCCATCCCTCATTAATCATCTTTGTGGCCTCTTCTGGATTTGCTCAAATACATTTATGTCCTTCTTCTGGGGATCTCAGAGCTGGATGCGGCACTGTGAGTGGGGTCTCACCAGAGGGGGGCAGAGGGGCAGAATCCCCTCCCTCACCTGCTTCCCACGCTGCTTTGGATGCATCCCAGGACATGTTTGGCTTTCTGGGCCGCAAGGGCACATGGCCGGGTCATGTCCAGCCTCTCATCCACCAGCACCCCCAAGTCCTTCTCAGCAGGGCTGTTCTGGATCTGTTCATTCCCCAGCCTGGATTGTTACTGTGGGTTGCCCTGACCCAGGTGATCTTGTTAAACCTCTTAATATTCTCGTAGGTCCGCTTCTTGAGCTTGTCCAGGTCCCTCTGGATGGCATCCTGTCCCTCAGGTGTGTCAACTGCACCACTCAGCTTGGTGTCATCTGCAAACTTGCTGAGGATGCACTCGATCCCTTCATTCATGTCATTAATGCAGATATTAAATAACACTGGTCCTAGTATGGACCCCTGAGGGACACCACTTGCCACTGATGTCCACTGGGACTCGAGTTATTGACCACTAACTTCTGGATGCAATTGTCCACACCCAGTGTCTTACCTATGTAACAGTCTACCCATCAAATACATCTCCAATGTAGAGAGCAGGATACTGTGGGGGAGTATATGAAAAGCTTTGTTGAAGTCCAGATAAATGGTATCTGTAGCCCTTCCCTTGTCCACTGATGCAGTCACTCCATCACAGAAGGCCACAGGGTTGGTCAGGCAGGACTTCCCTGTGGTGAAGCTGTTGCTGGCTGTCTTGAATCACCTCTGTCCTCCATGTGCCTTAGCAAAACTTCTCAGAGGATGTGGTCCATGATCTTCAAAGGCACAGAGGTGAGGCTGAGAGGCCACTAGTTCCTGGGGTCCTCCTTGCTACTGTTTTTAAGAATTTGCAATCTATCCATCTCTTGATGTAGAGAGCAACCTCTCCTCCCCTCCTTCCTCTCCTGTCCCTTTTGAACAGTCTGTAGTTGCACTCCAGTCATAGGATTCATCCACCAAGTTTCTGGAATGGCAGCTGGGTCATAGCTTTCCAGCAGCACGGTGGCTTCCAGCTCCTCCTGTGAGTTGCCCACTCTGTGTACACTGGGTAGAGGCACCTCATCTGGGCTGTCAGCTGTGTCACCTTCTTAGAGGAACACCCTTTAATTCTTCTGAGGTATTTCAGTGGTGTTTCCCTGTTGGCTTCTGTTACCTCAAGTTCCTGGCTGATCTCTATAAGACTTTCAGTGGAGAAATTCTTCCTGATGTCCAACATGAATGTCCCCTGGCACAGGTACCTTTTGCCTGCTAGGGGGAGAATACAGGGTCCCCTGGATCTTGGCTTTTTTTCTGGTGGCTGTTCTTTCTCAGGGAGGTCAGAGCATGATTCCAGCAGTCTCTGTCCTCCAACTCTCTTGCTTCTTAATCTTTCTGCTTCTGTACTTAATGCTGCCACCAGGCTGGACCAGGGTTGTCTGCCTGGTCATGTTTCACACAGCTGTTGTCTCTGCTGCCATACGACACTGGTGCCAGGCCCCCCTGCAGCCTGAGACCTGGATGGGAGTTCTGTCTGGGTTGTCACATCCTTTCTGGCAAGTGCAGAGGACTATAGGTTTCTGCCTTGTGGATACCATATCCAGTCTCCTTCTGAGGGGATGATGACCACCAAGGGAGCTCACCTCTTGAGTAGGGTGACTGTGCCCTTCCTGCACCCCTGGCTGCACAATTACCTTGTCACACTCCCTGGGCTGAGGCTTGTTCGGGATCTTGGTTTCTTTGGCAACTCCCAGGTCTCCTTAGCACCTTCTCTGAGAGCACTTACAGCCCCTGGTGGATCAGAAGAGGCCTCTGTGTGCTGGGATTTGTTACTCTGCCATGGTACAGACCAGCCTTGAAGCAGCTTCTCTTGGAGAGTGACTGTTACATTCCTTTATGTCACATTTAAAAAAAAATCTAAATATTTAGAGACATGTAATATATTACATAAATTTATGTGATAAATCATCCTTTCTTAAAGACTCCTGTGTAGATGTGATCATCAAGAGAAATCAACCAAATCCAGCTGAAATTCGACATTCTTCTTGATGTTCTACTTGATGAGTTCTGATTGGAGTTAAATACACAAAAACATACTGTAATGGATTGGCAAACAAAACTTTTCCAGATATTTCAAGCAAAATCTTATTCTTGTTACCTATTTATTTTTCAGATGTTCGTGCTGCAAGAGATCAGATGAATATTGGAGGACTTCCTTATCCCACCTTGCCTTTACATGAGGCACCTGCTAGAGCAACATCTCTGTTCAGTCAGCCTTCCTCAGCTTGCTCTTCGACAACCTCTTTCAATGGGCCTTTCAATAGCGGAGTTTTGTCCCCACAGCCTCACAGCAGTTACTATAGTGGTATGACAGGACCTCAGCATCCATTTTACAATCGGGTAAATAATCGAGATCCAGTTAACATTCTTCTGATTTAATCTGGTAATACTGCAGATGTCATTTATTAAATATTAAAATGCCCATGCAAGTTTTATTTAGGAGTGGAGAAAAGTCCAAAAGTTGACAAATTTCTCAGTAGTGTTCAGTCGCTGTTGTCTGGGGAAGAAACATGGTAAATTTCATCAGAAAAACAAATTACAAAGGGGAAAAAAAATTTTGAGACACTTCTTAATAGTAGGATATTGCAGGGCGCTTTTTTTTTCTCTCTCTCTCTTTTTTTTTTTTTTTTTTTTTTTGGGTAAACTGCTCAGCTGTTCACATGCTCACACACATTGGGAGGGCTCCTGTCTTTTTTTGGTGACTTTTGGTATAACATACAGAAACTCAAGTGGGGAGCTACATTATAAGAATGTATGTCTGTCTTCCCTTTTGTCTCTGTTTTTAAAGTTATTTTGAGATCTTTTCCCTAAGCTGGTGTTGTACTAGTTTAAAGGAATTAACATGAATTGCATAAAACATACATTTTTGAACTATTTGTGGGCCTCGGAAAACATAGTCCTGGGAATGGCTCATGTGAAAATTGAATGGAGTGCTTTACTGCATAGTCAAATAGAGTTTAAACTTTTTGGTTTTGTGGGATGTATTCAGTATTTTTAAACTTTATTTTTCACTTTTTTTTTTTCTGCAGTACTATCATGAAAAAACCTCAGAGAGCTGATATAAGTCATAGCTTACTTCTATATACAGGAAATAGCCTCAGCTTTAAGTAGATTTGACTGTAGATAAACATATAACCTAGGAAGGTGAAATGTAAATTGAGTTATTCCTAAATCAGTGTTTGTTAACCAAGGCAAAAATATGTATATGTAAGCCAGAACTTTTTAAGTTTTCTATTTTAAAATTATTCTTGTATACCTCCAATACAGTGTCAGTATGCTGTTTTGTTGAAAATAACGGAAAATAACATATATTTTGAAGTAGTTCAACACTGATAAATGCTTGACACATGAATATTTGTGCTGATACTAACTCAGCTTAGTCCAAGTAGGTGTTTCATTTGAAGCCCTGTTTTTGTGTCTGTTTTGCTCTGTTTTGTGTTACTGTACATGACAAGGTTTAAAGTCAGGGGTGATAAACTGTTGAAACCTGTATGGGGGTTTTTTGCTCCAATAAGCATCAGAGAAACAATTATTGGTGAGTCATAAGCTGTTCTTATTCAATGAGTTTATTTGTTCATTTGTGTTAAGGCTTACAAGCATGCTTACTTTTTTGCCTGCTGAAGACTAAAATACTTCAATTTTGGCCTTTCTCTCTGGAATTTTATACTGCCCTTCTAAAGTGTGATTGTTTTTAGTGTGTCAATAAATACTGTCAGAGAACTGTATTCATTACTTTGGACTCATAAAGGTACTGTCATGGACACCACATACTGAGACGCTTTTAAAAGTAGAAAATTCATCCTGAAAAACTGTTTCCTTCAGCATTTTCAATCACATTTTATTTCTCAGGTTTTTGTAAAAATGGTGTTCACAAAAAAGAATAGCAACTGAAGAATAGACTCTCCCCAGGAGAAGTTTCCAAGAGAAGTCTTGGATACTTGTATGACAAAACACAATGGATTCAAATACTTCTGTGGAAATGGCTGGATTTTATTCAAAAACACCCTAAATTCTGGGTATTATGACCAGTAAATGGTTCCTGTCCTGTTGTCTTTAAGCATTCATTTATGCTTAAGAACAAAACCTTTGAGCTGTTGGGGAAAATGCTCTGTTTGTTTTTAGGAAATACTTTTTTTAAAAAAAATATGTATGTTTCTTCTTTTTTCTTTAGATACTTCTGTGTTATGGATCTGGAGCTTCCAGTGATGTAATCTATTAATTTTTGGTTTAAAACCCAGTTCTCCCTCTGGTTAGCTTTAAAGGGAAGATTATGGTCCCATTTAGAAGCTCTTCAATTTAGCACTCAGGCTCTCAGTATAGGGCTATGCTGGACATTTACTGTCTAATGGCCTAGCTAAAAGCTGAATTCAGGTTCAGCTTCTCAAAATTGCTGCTGTCATGGATCATTGTGGAGATGTTTCTTACAGGGAAGGTCGGAGCAGTAGGCAAGTCTAATTGGGATTTCCTGGGTGGAAACAAGAAATTATGGTATGTGAATACTTTTTTTTTGACAAAAGAGGAGAAGATTCTTTGGTATCTTGAAAAAATTGATGTTTTGCTACATCCATTGAGCTTTGTATGCTCTCTGCAGACTCTACACTGGTTTATGCCCAATGTATATTTCTATTGATCTCATGTTTTTGTGATACCTGTATTGTACTTCAAATGAAGGTGGAGTCTGTAAGGCCTAGCCTGTAATGGAGAATTAATCCCACAGTTGGGAAACAGTGGAGTAGCTGAAATGGGCTCAGGGGTTGATTAGAAATTATGAAAGAATTGTGGGATAATTGCCTTAGTGGGCAGATTTTTTCCATTGCTTTGTAGTTTGATGTCATGCAACCAGCAAGCTCCCTATGTGTTGCAGAGAAAAGGCTTTGCAGTGAGAGCCGGGCACTTGAATGCAGTTTGATCGCAAAGCATTTCATGCTTGGGGGTTTTCCACACAGTTTAAGCTGTTAGTGGAAAACTGAGGCATTAAATTATTCTGTGGTATTTTCTGGAAATTAATCTCTCTTTTAAAAAAAAGTTCGTATTATTTCTAGAATGTGCCTTATGACAGTGGAATAGTTTTAATTCAGTGAACTTTTCTGCATCATTTTATACTAGCCAAATAATACAGGGCAAAGGCTAGGTAACCAAGCTTTCCCATTTAGACTAATGGTTACAATGCTTATTGTGTAACTTCGCATGTTGGAAGAGCATATGAAATTTTTGTGGTAATTGTGTGAAAGTGTTCAGAGTCTACCTCTAGCAGCTAAGAATATGGAGCCATTTTTATTTTCCATAAAGTGCTTGAAGTCTAGCATATGCTGTCTACATAAGTGATATACTCAGAAATTAAACTCGAATTTCTCAGTTCATTTAGAGCTTCTGAATACAGAAGTTTTTAAGTCCTTATTGGCAAATCTAAAGTGAAATATTTCAACAATTTTACTTCTTCCTCATGGATTCTCCCTTGAGTCATAGAATTATTTACTCTATACTGAATTTCGTGTAGTAGACTAATCAGAATCTTGTCATGTGCAGAAACACAAATCAGATAATATGTTCTCTTGTGAAATATCTGGATAATACAATTTTGAAAACGCTACATATAGAAACATCAGAAATCAGTAATACAGCCATTGTTTTGAGATTTCTTTTAGGTTTTTATGGTGTTTTGTTGGTTTTTAGTTGTTGGTTTTTTTTTATTTTGGGAGGTTTATTAAGAAGTGGGTAGTGAGTTGAAAGCAATGAGTACTGTAATTCTGCTTTTCCTAAAGTTTAAATTAACACTGTCCCTTAAACTGGTATTTGTGTTGAACAACATGCATTAATGTATTTCCAACAAAACAAAGCTCAAATATTGCTGTTCATGCATTTATAAAATCTAGCATTTGTGGAAGCCCTCAGGTTGGGTGCCACAAATATGGGAAGTTATAGTGATGCTGTTACGTATCACACTTTTTGTTTATTTGCTACAGTTGTCTTGGCTATTATGAATGATTCGAAGTTTTACTGAGCATCTGATTTTGAATTTAGAAGGTCAGAGAGTGAAATTGCAAGAATTATCCTTAAATTATACTTATCCCATATTGAAAACAGATGTCAGAGTGTAGTTACCAAAACCATTCTGACTCTGTTCCTCCAGAAAACTGTACCAGAGCACCCAGAGGCTCAGAGGAAAAAAAGGGTCAGTTCCTGAGGGATTTTGAAGAACTCACTCCAGAGCTTTTGATTGAATTCTGTTCAATGGTTCAATGCAAAAAGTAAAGAAAGCTATTAGTAATTGCTCTTTTTTACTTTATGAAACTCAACTAGAGGATGTGTTTTGTTGTAATGATTTTTGTTTTATTATTACATTTTGATTTGTGTAATTGTTTGTCCCTTTTTTGTTACACTTTTTTTTTCCCATAGCCATTCTTTGCCCCATATCTTTACATGCCAAGGTATTACCCTGGCAGTTCTCATCTCATCTCACGTCCACCACTAAAAACGAGTTTGTCCAGAGATCAGAGCAATGGCCTAGTAAGTATTTTGAAGGGTAATTCAAATACTAACCTAGACAATAAATACAGTGAGTAATGAAAATGAAGGTTATTAATGATGATTCTCTGTTAGACAAGTATAAGCTTTATATTATAAATATTTTAAGCAAAGGTGTTATTAACATGTAATGTAAATGTATTTTGTTTTAACTTTAGAAATTCCTTACAGAGGAAAACCAATTCTAGCATCCATGTATAAAGGTTAGAGGAGAATGACCTGTGCTACTGGCAAAAAATATAGAAATGAAAATGCCAACTGTACTATAGTTCCAAAATAGATGTAGTGATATAAGAAAATAAGCGCTATTTGTAAACTTATGTTCAATTTTATTTTAATAATATGTCACAAATTCTTTGTATCTGGAGAAGATAGAATTGCATCCTTTAATGTTGTAAACAATGCTAGAAACTGAAAGGTCAAATTAAAATGTTAAAAGAAATGTGTTAAATATTTAAGTAAAACAAAATACATTTTATCCTAAGAGTTTTTGCAAGTACATATAATTCAACTTTACCCATTAGAAGAGCAAAACAAGCAGACTTTTCTAGCTTCCTATAGAATAATAAATTTCCTGTTTAACAGTATTTATTTTACTGACAGATGGCTGTTCAAATGGAATTATGAACTAAGGAAAGATAAAAAAGTAAAGCCTCACTTATCAGTCACTTTAATTCTAGGGTATTGATACAATGTGCAAGGCTGTTAAAAGGTGGTTAAAGCTTTAATCACTTAAAGAAAACAAATGTGTTTCTATCAAATTATGTATTATTATGAGATCATTCTCATTCACTGTTTACTTCATAACTTTTGTTGAGCCCTTGATCATTTTACCCAAACCATAATATTTTGTTGTTGTTAGGATGTTATCAAGGAAGATGCTGATGAGGGGCTTCCTTCACCCACAGACCCCTCAATGGTAAATGAGTAGTCATGTGGTGTGGAAATTTTAGCATCTCATTGCTTTTTCAGCAGTAATGAGTCTGCATTAATCGTAACTGCAGTTCACTAACACTGCATCAGTGGCTTTGGTGGGCAAATAGAGTAGTTGAAAACTAATGTAGTTCGTGAATGAATTTAAGAGCTAATATTTCACTTGTAAGATGTACTTTATTTTCCCCTGTAGTTTTCTCCTTGCCTTTCTCAGTAGCTGTGGTGAGCTTTCTGTAAAGTGTCGTGGTAGCTAAACAAAGTGTAGAATGACAGCTGGTCATTCAGTGTGTAAGTTTTAGAGGTAATTGTGTTTTTCTGCTTCAGTCAACTCTCTTGCCCAAACCCCTGCTTCTTTAGTTGGTGACATAAAGCTATTGCAGGTAACACTGTATAAGGCAACTTGGATAGAAATGGAAAAATAAAACATTGCAAGTCAAAAGCTTATTCTTGAGTCAGAATGTTAACAACTACCTTTTCCATGACTTGTTTTGTTTTATCCTAAGTATTTGTACAAAGATATCATCTTTGTGGTATGTGTTTTGACTCTAATTATGGTAATCATGATTTATACCAAAACAAAGAGGTTAATGTGACTGTCATGATTCTCTTAATATTTGCTGCCAGTCATTGTTGACATTGTTGACAGTAATAGTTGGATTGCATTTACTTTTTCTTCTAGTAAATCATTGCAAAAATGTCTTTCTACTGTTGTGCAATGAAAAAAAATCAAACCCCACACAGATTCTAAACTGTGTTTAACTGTACATAACTTTCACTGAGAAACCCTTATGTGCAGTGCAATGGAAAAGATACACTAAAGTTCCCTCTCCCATGTCATTTGCTACCTTGTGTGAAGGGATGACTTTGGAGTAATTTTTCCTTTGGAGATGCTGATGCCATCCTTGTGTTTGATTCCTTATCTCAGTATCCCATTCTTTTGCCAGACCTTTGAGATTTGTCAGTGCAAGGAGAATTAAGGACTTTCTCAAAAGTATTAGCATGATGGCTGAAGAGTGTGTGTCCCTATGAGAGTGAGAAGGGACACAAGTGGAAAATAGGATTTAGTCTTGGGGCAAAGTAGTGAATGAATTCCAGCAGCAGACCTGGAACTGGTTGCTCTTCTGCTTGCTGCTCTGAGTGTGTATGTTAAAGCACATTTAGGCTGCAGCTTCGAACAGCAATTTAAAAGACTCCTGTAAGTTAAATAACTTGTTGCCTCTGAGTAAGGAAATACAGGAATTAAAACATTAAAAAGAAACTCTCTTTGAGATAATGCTAATGGAGGATTTTGTTAGATCTGTTTTTTAATTTAATTTATTGTGAATCTCTGTAGTGCAGCATATCAGATCTTATACTTTTCTAAGACTTAGCAATATTTAACCTATGGTATAAATCTAAAACTTTGAATTTTTTTTTAAGTCTCTTGGGAAGTTGACAAGAAGGTTGTTAGTCAGGATATGATATGTGATGTCTTATCAGGGTTTCATGTACTTTAACCCACTTCTTTTGTCAACTTTATTGAATTTTCTATGGAAGGAAACAATATTATATTTGTGTTATGTGCCACAATTATCTGTAGATGATGGGTACAGTAATTTCATCCAGCTATTTAGGTAGCTCTTAATTGATGGGTTGTTGCTACTGTATAAATGATACAACTTATTAAATGGTTTGGTGCATGCAAAGTAATTAAATGAACTAAAAAACTGCACAAAGTAGTTAATGAACACAAAGATGTGTAATTGGTTTAGTGATTGAAAACAAGAGGAGCATGTAGAATCAAAATTGTCTTTCATGCTAAACTGGCAAGGAGCCAGAAATGTTTCAACTTCTGTGTAAAATAGAGAATAATCATTGTTTTGAATGTTTTGAGTCATAACAGGGTGAAAAAACAGGATTACTCAGGAGTATAATTTTTTTTCATACAGATCATCATTTTTGCTTATTGCATGAGTTGACAGAGTTGTGTGGAGGCTGTTATGTGATCTAGTTAAGGGTCTGCTGTTGTTGTCAGTCTGATGCTGGAGTGACCAAGTTCTGAAATTTCAGACCATCATCATTAGTGTCATAATATTTGTATAAGTCTAGGTTAGCTTCGTAGAAATCAGGAATTCATTGAGAATAGTCATCCTGTATCAAGAATTTTACTTCAGCCACCTTCTGTACTTAGATTGTGTTGCTGATGATAAAACTCATCTATCTCAGACCATTGTTTACTGTTCTTTGCTGAATGGATCAAAACGTAGATGTCGAACTGGTAAGTTGACCAAATGCCATCTATTTAGTTGTATCAGCATGAAGGTGTGTTGCAAATTCTAGGTTATCAGCTTGAATCACTAATGAAAATGGTCTTATGATGCTGGCCTTTGACATTTCTACTGGTTTTACTGTACAAATGCTTATTTCTGAATAACTTAAAAAACTTCTAGAGGGCCCTTTTGAAGAGTTTGTAGGTGGGTTGCAGTGTTATCAGTCATGAGATGGTAACACTTATCTGTCATAAACTTGGTTTTGTGCTTTAGTTTGCATTGTTAATTTTGACTTCTTAGGAAGGAGTTTGTTCCAATATAACTACTTTGTTTAAATACATTTTTTCATACTGCACTGAATATATAATCCCTTAAGATGTAGTATGTGTGCTTTGAATGAGAACTAACGTGGCCTAGAGCACGTAGTAAAGATAAACATACGGTACTTCTTAAGAAACTGGAAGTGCTTTTCAAAAGTTTGAGCATGAATGAGAATGTATGGCATGGGAGTTTTCTTAGGGATTTTTCAGTGCTTTTGTGTAGCTTTTTTGTGCTTTGAATATTTGTGCTTATAAGAAATAACTTTTCTATTCTGTGGATGGTGCTGGTTTGTTTTTGGGGCTTTTTCGGGGGTGGGGGGTGAGGGGAGTTGGCAGATTTGATACGTTTAGATAGGAGCTTCTTTAGGTAGAAGTTTGCAAGGTTATTTGAGGTACATTAGTGGTATAATGTGATCTTGAAATGGCAGGAGAATGTTTCATCAAAAGGAGGATTTTCTGTCAGAAACAATATAAAACCTTATGCAAAACAAAATATAGCAAGTGGTTTTTTTGCAAATGCAAAACAAAATAGTCTGCTCTTGAAAATAGTATTTGTATAGCATATCCTAAATGTATATTTTGAAGACCTATTTTAAAAGTTTCATCACATTATGAAAATATCCTGTGTCTGTCCTAACCCTGATTTCCTCTGTTTACTTCAAAGTGTGTTCTCTGTATGTTTGCCCTTTGTGATGTCACTTGAAGCTGTTGTTTCTTTTAATTGTGTTTTGTCCTTTTCTCAAAGCTGTGTAAGTCTGGGTTAGACAAAATCAGACAGGTACAGCTACTTTCTGTGAATTCTCATTCACTTGTTTCAGAGTCATTCCAAAAGCTATCATACTGGTGCTTCATGCTGGGCTGTCTGTAAACTAATGCTCATTACTAGCCTTGAGGTTTGTTTTGACAAACTGCTTTTAGCTTTTGCATGGCAAATACTTTTCAGACTAATGTTCTGTAAGCATTTCTAACAAAACCACTAAGGCTGAAAAATGTGTCAGTTTAAGTACAGTTTTAATTCACTTACATGATGACAATATCCCTAAAGCTATTTCATTACTTATTCTTCAGAGAGTGCTTTTCATAAAGAATGATTTGGATTAATGTGCATCTATTTCAAACAGTTCACACTTAAAAAAAAATAGTCTAAATATTTCAGCTTTTACATATCTTTTTTATACACTGAAAGCAATGTTTCTAAACTCAGTCTTAATGCATGCAGAAAGAATGGCTTGCTCTTGATTGTTAGAAAAATATTTTGATCTGTTGAATTAGAAGTGTTTAAAACTTTTCTTCATTTATTTCTGGATGTATCATAGATAATGTCTTTAATAGATTTTGAGAAAAAAGGCAATTGCTAACACATGTTGCTTAGGGATCATTTATTTTAGTAGTGCCACAATGTATTTGGCTATAACCGTTCCTTTTATTTTAATTGATAGGCAAAAAATAATTAAGATTTTAATTAACTTAGTATCTTGTCCTTGTTGATATATTATCTAACTCATGCCAATAGTAAATAGTGTGTTTATGAGGAAATAATGGATAAAGCTGGTATTCTGAAGAAAAACCCACAGTGATTTTTTAAAGAGGAAAATCAAATATGTTCATAAAAAAGTATATGATAAATAGATTATGGGTGAAGCTTCATTCTGTCATTTTCGTCATTTTAATGATTGGCTTATATCCTTGACGTGATACAGATTTTAGTTGTGCTAAAAATCAGACTAAATTAAGAGCTGAAATTTGTCCTTTAGATGCCTATATGATAACTAATTAGGTATTGTAGGCACCTAATTAGGGAGACATTGCAGATTCTGAAAAGTAGCTGTCTTGTCCTCAAAAGGAATACCAAGCACTAGTTTAAGGGCCTAGACTGGAGTGGAATTAAAATGTTTAATTTTTATGCAATAATTTAGGGTAGATTGCCTTCCCAGAAAATGAGATATATCTTTTGTTTGTTTATTATCCAGTTTACATAACATTAAAAGAATTATGAATGGTTAGAGAAACAAAAATTAGTGCCCCAGCTATTTCCAGGCAAGTGTGTTCAAAAGGTTCAAATTCCCCACAACCCCCCGTAGTGTTCCTGAATGAAGCTGATAGTTACACAGTTTAAAGTCCATTTCAAGGACATCTGGTGGAAAACTTTGAGGTAATTACATGTAATATCATCTAAACTTTGAAACTCAGAGTGGCTTGGGTGGGGAGTGTGCCTAGCTCCCCAGATCAGGATATCTTTGATCATAAGTCAGAAATAACTCTGAGGTAGTAGATAATGGGGTTTTGGATTGCTGTCTTGGAATGACTAGTTGAATAAATTCTTTGTAAATATCCTGGTTTAGATAATTCAGATAAGGTTAATGGCATTCTCTGTGATAACCCTTGGTTTTCATAAGCAATATATTGGGATCTAGTAATTTATATTAATTCTGAAATATTAAACAATTTAGACATAATTAAATAAAAATGGGGGACAATATTGCAACTCTAAAACCAGCCTTCATTGGTAATTTGAGGAATATAATAAAACTTGATTAGCTGAACTCTGGATAGTCAAAATGCACTTTTACATCTCAGGGTTTATGCATGCAATGATGACCTCTGATGCTTTAGAAGCTCTTTTGCATGCTCCCAAAATGAGCTGTTTGGTGCACAGTCTACAATGCTGAACCCAAAACTTCATGTTCAGAAAAAAGGGAGGATGCAACCTCCCTCACAGGTGGAGAGCATACAAATATTTTCTAACTGATAGAACTGATTCTGATTTTGCTTTTAGGAATTTGGAATCACTGATGTTACTGTGCACAGGTTCCCATCCAGGGGAAACGTGGTTTTTTTAAGAACCCACCTTAATATACTGTCTACCTGCAGATACGTTTCTTTTAGTTTTCCACCCTTCCTTTGAAATTCCCAGAAGCTGGCAACATTAACAGGACAACTTTTGTGTTACAGAGCTGAATTATAAATAATTTCTACCTCAATCATGCCTAAGTTTGAGGTACATCAAGCATCCTCGTAGTATCTTGTAGAGCATTTGCAGTGCTGCTGTTTCTGTGCTATGGTACACAGCCCCTTAGCTGATCTTGCATAAATAGAGCTGAAGGAACCTCTGGAAAATGAACAGATACTGTTAAAATTACCCATTTAATCCAAGTAGTTGAGGAGTTATCTTTGTTTTGAGTATCTTTGAGTTTTAGGTCATCTTTGTCTGATAATAAAGCAGCAGTTTTTAAGACAGAAAAATCTAGGTTGTATCTGCATTATTTGAGAAAAAACTCAAACATCCCAAAACCAAACTAACAACTAAAGTTAGGGGAAAACTTGTGGGTGAAACTGCATTGCAAATTGATTAACTCGTACTTAATATTTCTGATTTTTATGTTTCTTTTCTTAAAATTATGTAATTTGTCATAAAGGCAGGACTCAAGATGCTGGTTTTTTTCTCCTATAAATACATATAATGACTGTTCTCCAGTATATAGATATTCTGATAGTAATTAAAAATGCCTGTGCAATCTTATTCTCATCTCTTAATTTTAAAATGTAGTTGAACACAGTTTGATTTGTATTAGTGTGTATTGTGAACTTCTGGGTGTACTGAATATTTGAACAAGTCTTACGTGGACATTTTCTCACTTGCAGGGAGCAGGAGCAGGCACAGGGTCAGCTGCAGGAGTATTGCATGTATCTCTGAGCACAATGAGTGTGGAAGCTGTCTGTGAGAAGCTAAAGCAGATAGATGGTCTGGACCAGAGCATGCTACCTCAGTATTCTGCAACTATAAAAAAGGTATCAGCTGAATTTCATTAATGTATTTAGTTCCTAAACATGGAAATACACAAGGAGTGGGAAATATTTAGTTGCCTCTTTTCTTGAAAATGTGTATTTAAATACATCATATGTTAAAGTAACATCCTGAGTTCTGTGCATGACAAGTTTGGAGGACATTTTAATACAGCTATTTAATTTTCAGAGAAAATGTGCTCTGTTGGAAAGGACAAACAGTCAGAAATATAAATGCTGGTGAGACTGGTTATTCTGAGAAAAGCAAGAAAAATGTTTTCAAAATTGCCATGTGTAATAAATAAATAAAAAGTGTTGCAAATGTATTCTATATCTAGGTAGCAATATCCCTTTCTTTTTTCTCTGTGAAAAATTGGCACATCTCTCCTGTTGTAAATGAGTGGTGAAGATGGTTCCATTACTTTATCACAGTCCACATCTATTTGCTTCGGAAGAAGGTCACTGTATGTTTTTCTGCCTCTCCTCTTTTCTGTGAAAGATACATTAATGCAGAAATTTTTTTTGCTCTTTAACTTTTTTTTCACTGTTCTGTGTGCTATTTTACAAAGAAAGAAGGGGAAAATATGAAGGTTGTCATTAGTCAGTGTTTTTGCTGAGCTCGCTTTGTCCTGGAACCTATCGTATCTTGAATAATACAGGAAGGATGTTGATTCAAGGATTAAGAGACAGGTTTATCATAGGAAGCTTCAGTGAAGTTACTTAAAACAAGATGTAGGATGTTAGATTGCAGGTCATTAAGTGAAGCTGCAAAATATTTCAGTTGCTTCTGTTGCTCCAGAGTGCAAAAAGAATGTGCTCATCAGTTATCTCTAATGAGATTCCTCTTATTTATATTCTTGCTTTTCTTAGAAGGGATATCAAAGAAGAATGAAAATGGCTCAGCCTGGTCTTTTTCCTGGTTTGACTAAGACCATCTGCTGGGATATGGGAACAAAACCATTGAGATCCCTCAGTATAAGCAGTGGTCTGAACTTGGGTCTTCTGTTTTCTGGCAGCTCTCCTAAGACATGGTTCCTCTTTTACATTCTGTCCATACACTGATACATGGTATAAAGAGAAATACTTCTCATTGTTATGTAATGAAAATGGTTCTGTGTTGAATTTGGTGCTTTTGGAAGTTAAGCGCTGTATAAACATTCTGAATGTAAGGACTCATCTTTCTAGAATATAGATGTTGTTTAAGCACTTCTTGTTTATCTCTGATTGATGATGAACATTAGAAGGAAGTCTAATCTTCTGTCCCAACATATTTCTAATGATGGGAGGAATGTAAGCCTGTTTTATGCAGAGAGGGAACTTAATGGAGGTAGTACTTGATCTTAGATGCCTCAAGCCAGGGGTCAGACGCTGCCTGGGACTTCTTTGTCTGATTATCTTCAAATGCTTGGGTGTCATTTGTGTTCTGAGTTGGAGCAATTTAAGCAGATTAATGTGGCTTATTGTTCCTGAAATTTTCCACCACTTATGTGTTGTTTCCTTATGTCGGTTTATAGAATACAATCATATTGCCTTTCATATACACATTTTTAATGGGTTTAATATTTCCATTTTTTTCCATGACACACAGGTGTTTCTCGTTCATCAGCAACCGTCACTAAATATACTTCTATAAAAACACATGGTTATTACATAGAAGTGGACTTAAGAGTGACTTTGGGAAATTTCACTAGTAGTCTGCATCCAGCTTTACCTCTATCTTTTTAGTCTGTTACTGCCATGCCTTGAGTCTTGTATCCATAATTTACATTATTTAGTTTTATTGTTTTAGGCAAATATAAATGGCCGTGTCTTGGCTCAGTGCAACATTGATGAACTGAAAAAAGAAATGAATATGAATTTTGGTGACTGGCACCTGTTCAGGAGCATGGTAAGACTTTCTGTTCAGTGTTCAGGTCATCATAAATTAGTCTTTTTCCATATGAATCTTTTTTTCTTTCTGGTTGCTTTCTTGTTGTCATCATCTTTAAGTTTGTAAGTATTGTCTTAAAGCATGCATGCATCTGCTGTTTTGTTACTTTGTCTTTTTACCTTAAGCACTAATGAATAACTGGTTGCCTATGGATTTGCATCTTAATGGGTTGTGAACTCTGAGGTTTTGCCTCCTTTTTTTGTGGGATCCGTTTTTTCCTGTGTGGCTTCCCTTTCCAAATTTGCCTACTTTAATGAAATGGTCAGAACTTAACTCTTTCTGAAATCTCTGTCCTACTGTTGAAGTTAGTCAGGGAATTCAAAGTATGTGTAATAATAAGTGCAAGGAACTGGGCAGCCAGCCTGTGTTACAGTGAGGGTTACGCATTGCAGAGAACTGAGTTTTCTCTTAAGTATTTTTAGACTTGCCGGTTTTCTTTCTTGAAATAACAGTATGTCTCTCAACTGTAAGGCAGTCTTGAAAACACTGAGAATTACATGATGAGATTTATTGTTAGATACAAAGTGTTTGGTTTTTCTTTAAAATTTGTAATTTATCACTTACTAGTTTTACAAGAATTTATGTATTTTTTGGCATAGGAGTTCTTTCAAGGATCTGAGTAGTAACAACAATTAAATTATTTTTCTTTGTACTTTTCCATGGTCAAAACTGCATACACATGTACACTTTTACAGCTGTGAATTCCTCATTCCTATTTTTAATGGAATTCTTGTTTATCAATTTTGAGAACTTCTTCTATTTATGTAATTACGTTTAAACTGTCTCTCTTTGTGTGTTAAGATACTTGAAATGAGAAATTCAGAAAATCAGGCTGCTCAGGAAGATCCTCGTGGAGCAACGGAGCACGTTACAGCTGCCATTCCTCACAGTGACCTTACTCGCCGTCCTGGCCATAACACCGAGCTGCCTCACACTGAGCTGACAGGTCTTGCAGGTCAAGCTCCCTACACGCTGAACTTCAGCTTTGAAGAGCTCAACACAATTGGTCTTGATGAAGCTCCTCCACGCCATAGTAACTTAAGTTGGCAGGTATTTAATAGAGAAATGTATTCTGCTTGCTTACCTGTATGGAAAAGAGGTTTTTTCCAGTCTTGGATACAGACAGGTCAAGAAATAAGTCTCTGGGACAGTTCAGATGCTTTCAGTCCTCAGTCTTGGTAAAGCCTAGTTCTGTAGAGATGTAAACTCTAACCGTACTCTGAGTTGAAGTCTTCAGTCTTTGCCATCTGAAAACTATTCATCTGTTCCAGTAATCACTCTTCATGACAAAGAAACTAAAGCTATCATGCTTTTCTCATCTAGCCTAGGGTGGTGTCCTCCAAGGCTTCTGTATTTTTGTAGTATTCAGGCTTTGTGTATGAAATATTTTCGCTATGTGCTAACCAGAGGTTAGCCCATTCAACAGATATATTTGTTAGGTTTTTGATAGTGGACAACTACACTGCTCCATGACATCAGAACCTTGTCCTTACAATGCATAACCTATTCATAGGTTCCAGAACTGACATCCTTCTCTAACTATGGTTTCTGCCAAAGGCTGTGGTCAGTTTTATTCTGCATCTTATGAGACCACCTGAAGTGTTGGATTTTCATTTGTCTGTCTTTAAGAAATAAGACAAATCAGTTGGGGGCTAAATAGTGGTTAGAATTTAAAAAAACCCCGCCCAACTCAGTGGGGTGAACCCTTTTCATCTCTGAAAGTAAATTAAAAAATCTTGAAGGTGCAACAAAATAAAAAGACACCCCAAATTCGTAACTATAGGTGATACTTTTAATAATCAACATTGTCCGTGAAAGTGGGTTTGGGGTATATATCCCAGAGATAGATTTCTATCTCATATACTTCTGAATGTCTGCATGCATACTTGTGTATGTTTGTAGGATACTGCTTACCCTTACTGCCCATTTCCACAGAGTATCGATGTATGTTTTTTCTAGACCAAAGTGGCATTACACACATTTATTGTATTTGAATAAACAGTGCTTCTCATGCCCATAATAGTTATCTGAAGTTGAATCAAAGGAATGAGAAAGGTAGTTTGTCCTTAAGAAAATTCACCTGTTAGAATTTTTTTAGTCAATACTGATTAGTATTGCTGCTTCTTTGTTTTGGTGAGTTGACCCTGGCAGGATGCCGGGTGCTCGCCAAAGCTTCTTTATCACTGGCCTCCTAAGCTGGGCAGGGGAGAGGAAATATAATGGAAGGATTGTACAATGAGATAAGGGCAGGGAGAGGTAACTCAACAGTGACCATCACTGGCAAAAGAGACTCCACTTGGGGAAATCAGTTTAATTTATTACCAATCAAATCAGAGTAGGGTAATGAGAAATAAAACCAAATTCTAAAAGCAGACATGGGGGCAGAGAGAATTATGTTTGTCAGAAAACTGATTTTTCTGAAATCAGATATATGCAATGGAATTTTGCCAGGATATATTGAAGTATGTAGGGTAGGGGTCTTTTAAAAATGTTTTTGAGAGATGTTCAACATTTAGATGAATTCTTGCTGTCTTTCTAATATAAAATGCTAATTTTGTAAATGTGTGAAATGTATTAGAAAAGCCCATCTTGACATACAAATTAAGTTTTTATAATTATATACTCAAAAGAGTTAGCCTCAAATGCACTGGAAAAAATGCTTGTTTTGTGGAAATTTTCCATTATGGAGACCAACAATAAGAAAACTTTTTAAGTTTTGTGTGTGTACGTGAGATTGCATAGAAGTGATTATAATAAACATATTTTAATGACAGCGCTTACAATTTCACTTGCATAATCTTATTTGCAGCAATGAAAAGAATAATTTAAGTACATATTTAATGCTCTGAGTTATTTCGTTTAAGAAGATCGATGAAAGTAAAAATAAATAGTTCATTTAACTGTTACCTTTCTCTCTTCTTTTTTTTTTCCAGTCACAAACTCGTAGAACTCCAAGTCTTTCAAGTCTTAACTCTCAAGATTCTAGTATTGAAATATCAAAGCTTACTGACAAGGTGCAGGCAGAGTACAGAGATGCATACAGAGAGTATATTGCTCAAATGTCACAGTTAGAAGGAGGTGCCAATTCTACCACAGTAAGTGGGAGGTCCTCCCCTCATAGCTCAAGTGCTTTCTATATGGGCCAGAGCACCTCGGGGGGCTCCTTGCACTCCAGTGCAGAGCAGGAAAAAGGAAAAGATGGTGAACAGAAACAAGATGATGGAAGAAAGTCCTTTTTGCTGAAGAGGAATGATGTTGATTACAGTACTTCAGGTGTTTCTACTAACGATGCGTCTCCTTTGGATCCTATTACTGAAGAAGATGAAAAATCAGATCAGTCTGGTTCCAAGCTTCTCCCAGGAAAGAAGTCTTCAGAAAGAACAAGTATTTTCCAGGCTGCAGATTTAAAGCTTAAGGGAGTTACTCTCCGGTATCAGAAACTTCCCAGTGATGAAGATGAGTCAGGAACTGAAGAATCAGATAATACTCCACTTCTTAAGGAAGGTAAAGATAAGAAAACAGATATCAAAATAGAGAAGCAGCCCAAATCTCCAGAACATGGTTCTGAACCTATTAGAACCTTCATCAAAGCAAAGGAGTATTTGACAGATGCCCTTTTGGATAAGAAAGATTCGTCTGACTCTGGTGTAAGATCCAACGAAAGTTCTCCAAATCATTCCCTCCACAATGAAGGAGCAGATGATTCACAACTTGAAAAGGCAAATCTCATTGAGCTTGAAGATGACAGTCACAGTGCAAAAAGAGGAATTCCACACAGCCTTAGTGGCCTTCAAGATCCAGCTGTGGTTCGCATGTCTATTTGCTCAGAAGATAAGAAAAGCCCTTCTGAAAGCAGCCTGATAGCAAGTAGCCCCGAAGAGAGCTGGCCAGCCTGCCAGAAAGTCTATAATTTAAACAGAACCCCTAGTACAGTCACCTTAAATAACAACAGTGCTCCAAGCAATCGAGCTAATCAAAATTTTGAAGAAATACAAGGTATCAGAGATCCAGCTCAAATTATCCTGCAGCCTGGCTCGGGTTCCAATTCAACTGCAGTTCAGAATGAGAACCTGAAGACCGTTGCTCACAAGCGAGGCCAGCGTTCGAGTTACACCAGGCTTTCCAAAGATTCATCAGAGCTCCACACTGTTGCAGCCTCAGAGGGGGCTGGTTTTGGAGAAGAGAGAGAGAGTATCCTGTGAAAAGCAGCCCGGTTAAAAAAGAGTATGCCCATGAATTGTAGCTTGGAATTCCTTGTCAGTTGGTGGTTACATTAAGCTCTGTAGTTCAAGCTTTTAATATTGTAAAAGAAGGCCTAGATTATTTTCAGTCATTTTCTCTGAAAGGAAGAGTAATTTTTACAAGAAGCAAACTACTTCAGACCTTCCCCACATATAAAAGTGGTAATTGTCAGCATGGAAAATCAGTTCTTTGTTAAAACACTATGCAAAGATTTGATCAGGGGCAGATTTTACAGAAGTATGGTTTAATTATGAAAAGTACAATGTGATTTTGTTTTCTATTGGGATACTCTAAACATTCCATTAATTCTCCATACTTGCAAGTAAAGTTAATACTGTCCTTCCTTGCCATTTGATGTACAAGATGCCAGAACATTGAATATCACAACCTATGACACCCTTACCAAACTTTGCATTAATTTGTGAATTAATGTGTGCAAGATAAATTACATATGTTGAAATTTGAGTGTTAAGGTACTTGTTCGGCTATATGTATGCTTTTGCTCTCTGTATGTTCAGTAGTTATTGTTGAATTTGTGAACTTTGGGTAGAGTGGTGATAAGGTTTGTAAGGAACATTGTCTTGATGTGTCACTGGAACTGGCAGTTATTTATAAGGTAATACCTTATCATTGACTTCGTGGATCCATTATTTATTATAGATATGCAATTTTGCAGTCACTAAATAGATGGTCTCAGTAGATGCAACCACCACATTAAAATATTGTAAGGATAAAGTATGAATATGATGTTTGAATTTATGAAGCATTTGTGGCTGTGTGTGGTTTTTCCTTGGTACGGTGTTATCATTTGGTTATGGAAAGAAAAATAAGCAGTGTTTGCCATTTTAAAACTAATGCATACTTTTTGGAATCTTGTCAAAGCTGTACTCCAGATTCTTTATTTCTGGAGTACAGTGTTTGAAGATTTTTTTTTTTATCATCTAAGTAATGTACCCAAATGATGTTATAGCAAGTACTTGTACTGACCAGTGAAATCTGCATGGTTTTGAGAAAGAATTGTTCAAGCTAGAGTCTGCTAGTAGAAAGAAAATAAAAAATAAATTGGCATGTTGGGCTTGTGTCCAAATTTCTTTTTAGTTGCAGTATTTTGTTTCTTCACTTGATAAAAATGTTAAACCCATGTTGTTATGGTTAATGTACTTCATGGATTCAGTTTTTTAAAATGCATTAAAACAATATAATTATTAATACTAAATAAACATCAAGTATAAAAATACATTTGATGAATGAAATTGCCAAAGCAGATGTTTCTAGATGAAGTGCTGTGAGCTGCAGAGAGGTGGCCACCTCGAACTAGTCCAGAGCAGTATTCCTGCTGTTTGTGGTAGTCACATGTGCTGGTAGCTCTGCACAGCTTTGCTTGTGTCCCAGTGCATCTCCAACCAATGCTTCCCAAGGGACCTTGTGGTCTTGGCCTTTGTTTTCCAAATCAAGAGGATGCATTTCTGTGCCAGAGTCAACAGAAAAACTGTCTTTATCTGGGATCTCTGTTTTTTCATTCCATGGATGTCTTATACTTAGAGGGCTGGAGATGTGATCTGTCCATTTCTGGTTTTGGTTGGTGTGTTATGTGGTTGAATTAAAATTTACTCATCAGAGTGTCAGAGAAGTACTGGAAACTTGTGTGCACTATTAGATTAATAGTTCAGTCAAAAAGCCTCCCAAAACAAAGTAAGAAGCCCCCAAAGCCTGTGTAGCTTAATGATAGTTTGCCAAATCTCTGGGAACAGTTTATTGGGTTGAGTTCTTAATCTTAAAAATAAAGAGTACATTACTCTGCTTTCAGACATATTTGGGATGTAAAAGCTTTTGACAGAAAGGTACTTATAATCATTGTTCTGTTAGAGAAGACAAGTGTAGCCTTCTTCATTTAGACATACAGTACTGACAAAAGATAACCAATTATTTTGAATAATTTTGTCTTAAGTCCTCCAAACAGATGAATGACAGATTTTCATATGGTTTTGAGGTATTTTTCTTCCTGAAAGTTTTATCCCTCAAGTCTTCATAAAAGTACCAACGTTGGGATGAAAGAGGTGGTTGAGTGGAAAACTTCTCAGTGTTTCTGTCTTGTGTTTGCTAATACCAGTGTAATTGCTTACCATCACTAGGAAGCAATAGTTACAAGGAAAGTGTGTGTGTAAGATGGCTCAGGACTTAATGCTGTTCTCCCTTTGGGTATGTTGATCCATGTCGCACATGGGATGTGGGTACCTAAAGTCATTTCAGTTCCAAACAGTGGTTCAGTCAGTTCAGTTTCATGGACTGCTCTAACTGCATTATATGGTAGTGCAGGGTGTACTTTATATCATCAAATTGACTTGTTATTTAATGCCTTCCTAGCAAAGTTCCTAGAATTGGCAAATATGATTGCTTCATAGCCAGTTTAAGAACAGCATGCCATAAAAGCTGGCTTTTAACAGGACAGTAAATATACTGACTCTCAGAATCTACTTGCATAAAAATAACTAGGCAGAGTGAATTTTTCTTTTAAATTTTTTTTATACAGGTGTTCATAAGCTAACAGAAGAAACTGTGGTAATATAATAAAGGGAGAGAGGAGAAAACAAAGAAAGAAATGGAGTACTTAATACAACACAGTAGTAAGTGTCCTTTAGTATGTAACAGAAATGTATGCTAGTTTAATGTTTTTTTTACATGTAGAATATAACAGAATAACATTTGCAAGAAATAAAAATACCCTGCAGTTTCCTAGCTGAAACTTGGTTTTTTCCTCTACCACAGTTTCTATGGCTACTTGCTTGCATAGTTGCACAATTTTTCAAGTTAAGAAACCATAAACAATTTTCAGTGTTGAAATATTAAATGTTAGCTCTGTGACTTGTGGGAATCATGGAACCCAAGAGTTGCATGAAAAATTGAAATCAATGAAAAGTATAAAACAGTAAGACAACTGCAAACATTTCTGGTACTCGCTACTTTGCAGAACTCTTGTAATGATAGTTTATGTATCCACTCTAATTTTAGATGGCTGAACATACAGGAACTTGAAACCATGACTACTTTGTCTAACTGAATCTTAAGAGCACAGTTTGGCTTGTCCTCCTGTTATGATGCCTGCATAAGTTTGCATGATAGGGTGAAAATAAATCGCTTCTGTAAGGAAAAAAATGGATGCAAGTAACATTCCAAGTTTTATGTGAGACTCCTGTGGCTATTTGCCAGCCTTTTCCAGGGTTGCAGTTTCTGAGGAAGTGAGAGAGGGAAATTCTTACATTTCACTTGTAAAATTTGCAACAAAATGATGGTCTGGTAAAATTCTTGAAGATCTGGAAAAAAGTTTACAGTTTGTGCCTGTCGTGGTCACTCTGGGATATCTGATCACCCTATGTGACTTTGCCCACACAGCAGAAGAGGTACGGGATGTTGGTAAGTTTTCAGTCCCTAACTTTCTTAAGTTTTCTTTTCAAATACTGTTAAATTTTTTGGTTTCTTCCCTTTTTTTTATTTATATAGTCTTTGGGAAATTTTCCTGAGACACACTTAGCAGGGGTTTATACAGAATGGTGAAAATAGGTGGTTTCTCTTGTGGTCTGAGGCTCAACTGTTCACTTCTGTCAATAGAATCCACAAAGCCTCTTTTTTACATGTGCAGCTCTCATGGGAAGTTTTCTGGTCCTCACTGTAAGAACATGGGAAGTTCTTCGTACAAGATAACACAAGCAGAGGAGCCACAGTTCAGCATGTTGCACCCTGTGGCCTTGATCATTTTGATCAGCTTTAAATCTGTTACAGATTTATTTAAGTTTCTAAACACATTACTAAGAAATTGCGAAAGAAAAGTAATACCTGAGTATTTGAGGTTCCATAAATGAAAGCTACAGTGGTGGTAAAATAAAAGTGTTCATACCAAGAAGTGAATTTTCAGACACACGAGAGAAAAACATTGTAGTAATTGGTGTGAGATAGAGACTGCTTTTGGGATTTTGGTCTTTTCTGTGCTGTATAGGAGGACAACTTACTGCAAAATTCCAGTTCCAGTTAAGCAGAGAAGACTGGAAAGACTGTACTAAGCTTACATGCTATTTTCTGGCAGCCTTATGCTTCGTATTGTCGAGATTTCAGTTATCTTTCTTAAGGCCCATTTCATGAGATTAAGGGCAGGGTGGGGAAAAACTTTACTTAGAATCTTTCTCCATGGGAATACAGAACAGTTTCATAAGATTGACATATTCTCACAGGTTTCTGAATTTTAACAAACAGAAGAAAAAAAAGAAGGGAAAATGGGTGCTCAAAAAATGTCATAGTATAAATAATATCACACCATGTTTCCAAACTTTGAATCTAACATATTTATTTTCATGTGTGGGTTTGATGTGATACGCTTAATATTTTGGTAAAGTTTTGGTTTAGAAATTTATGCCCTGTCTTCCATGAAGTAAGACTCAGAGCTACAGGGTTCTTAGCAATGTTTTTGCAGTCAGAAGTGATTGTAGTTCTTTAAGAAGACTGATACTGATAACACCAAATGTTTGGGCTTTAAAAAGCATTTACAGGTGGTGTTTCCCCCAAATTGTTGTGATGGTGACAGTGGATAAACTTCTAAAGGACATTCTATTGGCCAATTTCCTAGTCTGTCATATTTTGGGGTCACCTTCTTCCGAAGGGGAAGGAAAAAAAATCCCTGGGATATTGTAGAACAGAGTCTTTTGGAGGAAAGAAAAGACAGGTGAGAGATTGTGTGATATTTTATGTAGCAAAAGGTTATAACTGAGAGTGTTACAACCCACCCCCAGAAAGTGAGGGGTAACCCAGATTGTTGTTAATGGATCCCTTGGGGTAGCTTAGAGTGAAAGACGCTGAATGATTGGTGTTTGTAAATATATGTAGGGTTTATTGCAGAAAGTTTACTTGCAATGGAAAGCAGGTATGTAGCCATTTTGGTTCGTATTATCTATAGTAATATGACAATATACACTTAAAAATGTATAAGGAAGGGACAGGTGTAGAAAGTTCTCACTGCCAGGAGGTGTCCTTACAACACTTGGTTGTTGCAATTATGTCTGTTGGTCAAGGTGGTGGTTGAAGACCATCAGGTGGTGGGAGAAGTCACACAGAACCCGCTAAAACACAACATCTATTGAGTTTTTATCAACTCAGGTTCAAGTGGGAACGCCCAGGTACCTCTCCTGGGGTGGGGAGTTTCACACTGGATGATGATTGTGGATTAATGTTGTGGTTCACGAGACACTTCGGAAGCCTTTGGCACCTTCTAAGACGTTAGAGCTGTCTATTACGTCAGCCCAGTCCAGTCCATAGGGCCCATCGGCAGAGATGAAAACCTTCAGGCTGAGGGCGAATGTCCCAGTGCTTTCCCGGCAAGGCAGTTACCACAGCTGAGTTCACTTTAGTAAGGACAAATAGACAGCTCCCCGAGCCTCAGGGTTTGCCTCTTTCCTTATCTTGTTCAACACCACCTGTACACTGTAGGGGCTCGCCCTCTGCCCCTGGGCGGGTACTTTGCACATCGACAGCTTGCCCCTGAATGTTTGAGCTATCACCATTCCAGTCTCTCTCCAGGATCTCTTGTGGATACATTCTTCTCCCCAGAGCTGGGATGATTGGACAATAGCACCCCTTTATCTTATCTCAAGTGCCCGTCACTTCCCAACCTCCAGGCAGTAGGCATAGTCGGGGTGGGGTAGGCTGCGCTGGTTGCAGATGAACAGCTGCTGCTTTGCAGTTTGTTGCAAAGTCAAAGTGGGCAGAAGTCCTCTGATGATTTTTACAGTGCTTAAGCCATTAACCATTTCAGTCTCTCATAGAGAGTTGGTGTATATTTCTTTTAAAAATGAGATTCTAGCAACAGAGCATACTTTTTGTTGTGTGAATTCTTAGAGCTGCCATTACACAGCACAGTGTTCAGGGTTCTTTCATGTTTCAGGTCTGAGTACTGACATTGCATATCTTCGTTGCTTCTTACAGAAATAACCTGGATTGCAGAATTATCTTTGTGAGTAAACCAGAGTGTCTGTATATCATTACTGGAGTACAGTAAGTCTATTGTTTATGAAGGAGAAGGGGAGGAAAGGAATGCTAGTGGTCCATTATAAGATTTTTCTTTGTGTCCAGGATTTCTCATGGTAGAAAACAAAAGGAAAAGTTTGAATAGTTTGTATATGTCCCTGGAACCTAGAAATAAAAACAAAGGCATAAAATACTGACTGTGGGGAACAGTTAAACTAAAACGGAAATTTTGTGATGCCTTACTGCCTTGCCTCACTAATTAAACCACAGGGAAGCAATCAGCAGAGATTTAACTTTTTTGGTTTTGACTATTTCTTCTGAAATAATGTGATGGTTTGTGCATGGCTAAAAGCAATCCATATTCTTGAATATGTTTACATATTGCAGTACCGTCAAATCTCCCTCATTTGTTATAGTACTTTTGAGAGGCAGCAAAATTTTCCTAAGTTCATTTTGAACACCAAAAATCCTTTCCCACCTCAGAAGCAGTAGAATACAGGATTACATATGTTTTTTCAGAGGGTCCTGAGCTTTCATCTGCCAATCAAAACTGGACTTTTGATGAGAGACCACCTTTATTTTATGTTCATTTAAACAGTAAGAGCTCCTGAAATCTAAACTGAAGATTCCTATTAACTTTTTCTCATTACCCAGCTTTTTTTTTTTTTTTTTTAATCCTCTCTACATTCCCTATTTGACTATAAATTTTGCAGTCTGTTTATGGTCCTCTCCTTCTGGCAAAGCCTTAAGATTGTAGCTTTGAATGTCTTGGGCATGTCAGTCATTTGGCACTGGGTATGTATTTGCTTTCCCTTATTGTTGGACATGCTCCTGTCTTGTCTTGCCCCCACTCCCTGTGTTCTGTGCACAAGAACATTGTGTACCTGGAACTGTTTCAGTTCTGCCTCAACACCTGACTGGTAGTTGGGGCTTTGGTTGCTGACAGTGTGACTTACCTTCCCCAACTTTTTCATGATAACCTCAGAACTGCTGTACACTGCAATTTTTTTCCACTTCAGCAATGGCAGAAAATGCTGTTGTACTGCAGTGGTGGTGGTGTTTTTTGCTTGGATGAGGATTTTTAATTGGTGGGGGTTTTTACCCGAGGAAGGTTTTACAGCCTAGGTAGGATCTAAGTTATACAATAAATCTTTTTCTCATTTCTCTCCATCTTCTTCCTCAGGTCATAGAAAATTCACAGGATATACATATCCACAGTCCACAAAGCTGGTTTTAAAATACATTTTATCTGATATCTTTATTGCGGATGGTGTTATGGACACATCTGAAAGAAAGTGCACTAATTTATATCTGCAAATGGAAAAAACCTTCGAACTTTATTTAGTGGGGGGAAAATCTGCTTCTTTGTTTCCTTGCATCTATTCCTGGTAAATAATCAGGCAATGATTGCTCATAGGATAAGGACAGTTGTCGGCTCATCTGCATTCTAAGTAGTCTGTTTAGATCCTAGATGAACTTTATGGTTGCACTCAGGAAGAGTTAATTTTCCTCATGGTTCTCTAAGTTGGGTTTGATGATGCAGGTCTGAGTGGCACTGCAAATAGTGTTATATGCAGGACATTTTATCACTTACTTTCAAGTAATCTGAAGAATCTGGAAGTTTCTACGTTTGTTTTGAAGACTCAAGACTTGTCAACCTTTGGTGTTCAGGTATTTTTACTGTGAAAGATAAAAAGAAATCATTATTTTTTTCATTTTCTGTAAAAGACAAATCATCAAACCATAAGCCTACTTAACCTCAGGACATATTTACACCTTTGGAATATAAAGGAGGGTTTAGAGGTTTTGTTGTTCCAAGATGCCTTCTGGTCTTAATTTTCAACATCATCTTTTCAGTAGCTTCTTTCAAGGTGTGACGAGGAACCATGAATAATTTCCTCTGTTTTCACCATCTGTGCTACCTTCTGCCTCTCTTCCATCTGATGACAGACTAGCTCAGCTTCATCAGATCTTTTTATATGCTAATATGAATCGGAGTCTTTAGTTTTGCCGTCCACGGCTACGATGTTCAGTAATTTTTATTTTTTATTTTTTATCCTCACATCAGATTTCAGATCTCCTTGTACAGTAATTTCTTTAAGCACCTGGTGGTACTTTGCAAAACTGAGATCCATAGAAATAATTTATCTGCATAGACACTTTACTCTCAAGCAAAAAGTACAATGGTGATTCATCCTAGACTTGCAAGAGAAGGCATTTATGCTTAAAATTCAAATTCAGGAAAGTAGTCGCACTTCTGTAATTTTCCAGTATAGGAAGGGGACAGTTATTTTATTCTCGTCCTTGAAATTATTTGGACTTTCATAAAAAAATGTTACTTTTGTTTGGACTAGTCTTATAGCAGAGACCTGCCAGTGCTCATCTGAGATGGACCATGACTCTTTTGCTTGAGTAAATGGCTTCTAAAACATAAGATCAGTTGGTTCAGGTTCTATCAACTACTTCATGGTTCTTCCATTTTTTTAAAACTTTTTTTTTTTTTTTTAATTTCAGAGACAGTAGACAAAAAAAAAAAGAAAATTTAAATATATTTAACAATTATAGAAATAACCTATATTTAAATAGCCCCTGGAGTTCAGGGGAGGGCAGAAACCTATCAGAGTTTTTTCTCTTCAGGAATCTTTTCAGGCTGTGAAAAGTTGGACAGAGTACTTAGACACTCATCCTCCTACTATGATGAGCTCCCTTCTAGTCTTTCTGGAAAAGTAACCTTAGGTTTGTTTGTTTGTTTGTTTGTTTTTAATATCTGTCAATAACAAATCTCAAAAAACATCTCTATCCAGTCTCTGATCTGCTGAAGAATTCTTTACCTATTCTAGTCCATTCAACCTTCCTATTTCAATGTGAATACTGGGTGTCTGTCAGGGTTAGGGTGCTGATGTTCCCATGCTATGGGAGAGATCCTTATCAAGAGCATGAAGGGCTCTATGAGAGAATGCTCTGAAACGCCTTCTGTTTCTGCTCTCTTGGCTGAGTGTCCAGACTTTGGACTTTCTGATGGAGCTAAAGCTCAACCATCCCATTTTCTGCTCCACGTTCACTTGGCAGCGTTGCCTTGGTGCGCCAGCCACACACATTCAGTGTTCTTAAGGGTTCTCTAGGTTGAATTAAATTGTTTCCTGTGTGGAAGACCAACGGGAGCAAAGCAGGTAATGATCAGGACTAGGACTGCAGGACAGAACCTCAGTGGAATTTACAGCATTGCCGTTCATGATCATGTCTCTTCAGATTGTAACATTGGGAGAGCAGGTGAAATCCACGCTTAGGAATGTCCCTGCCACTGTCACTTTTTTGGATAAAGCATCCATGAAGTCCTATAGCTTTCCCTCTGCCCAAGCAATTCTGTTTTAACTAGGGAATGTAATTTTATGTAGCCTCCCATACCTAGGCCATTCTTTCATTACCAGGATGATAAGAGGGGGTTACTTTGTCTTCACAGAATCAAGTCCAGGACCATGTTAGTAGCAAAGCAACACTATCTGTAAAGGCTGCTAAACAGGATGATGATTTATGATGTGTATATGGTGGAATCTGCCCAGAGTGGTGCAATTCATCAGAACTCTGGCAACCCTTGAGAGTCCCCACTGTAGTTGTGAAGCTCTTCTCTGCTCAGAGCAGAGCCAACAGGCTTTGAGCTGATATTCAGCAAGAGTTGTGGCATCACACAGGAATCTGGGGGTTGCTGCTGAGCTCCTAAGATTGATCTGTCAGTCTTAGAATGAGGACTGTGACACCTCTTTCCAGGTCACTGAGAGTAATGCACGGAGATGTTTAAATATACATTTAAAAATGGAGAAAAAAAGTATTCATAGGTTGTACCCAAGGGCAAGTCTTTCTGAGAACCCTGGAGTTCTGTAGCGGAGCCAGGACTGAGATGACACAGCACCTGTATCTGAAGTATGTGTGAGGATGTGGTGTGAACACATGCCGTGGGTAGTGCAAAGGTTGAAAATTCCTAGCTGCCTGGGAACATGTGCAATTACAATATAAATATGTAAATGAACAACACTTCTAAGAAAGTAAATCACTGCTGAAGAAGAGAGATTTCAGGAAAAAAATAACCGAGGGTAGTCATTAAAATCTTCCAAGTTGATGCTATGTAGCACCGAAATGTATTCAATTCAGATATCTTAGAATTATTTGGATTTCAAAATTCTGAAGAAAATATCTTCAAAATTCATTCATGTTTAGCTATCATAAGATCTTCTTTGTAATGCTTTCTGGAAAGAAACAGGCAGAAACAGAAAAAATCCAAGATAAATTTGACTCCATATAACTGGCTTGTATATTTTTCTTCTCTCCAATTATCTTAGGAAGCTAAATTATGCAGGGGAGTTCTGCCATACTAAGAAATCAATAATTATTAAAGAAAGAAAACTACTGACATCAGAAATGGGAGGTTCTGAATACTTAGACCTGTCCAGCATACCAATAGTTTTTTGTCCAGATAGCACCTTAAGAATACTTATTTTTCTTTCAGTGACTGCCTCAAATCAGTATGGCCAAGGTGTGCTTCCTGTGGAAATTCTGGATCCAATCAAAACAATCTATAACCATGATCAATTTTCTTGGAGAAACAGAGAGACAGCAGTATCGTGGAAATACAGCTACTAGAAGATAGGAGAGGACTACCTGGAACCATATTCAAGGCAAAAAGGGAGGGCCTGGGGAATTACCTTTACTTTGACATCTGGAAGAACTTAATTTATCAAGCTTTTGTTATTTATCAGGTGTTTAAAGTTCAAGTTTGAAAGTTAATCTTAAGTTTTCAGGGATGACCCCTTATCAAATTGCTCCAATTTCCTCCTTTGTCTGAGTAACCAGCCTGCAGAAGATGGATACAGCATATGTGATATGTTTGACTGCAGTAAGACTTTTATCATCGAAGCTTAAGCAAATCATGCAATGGAGTGAAAGCAGACTGCTGGAAAAGGTAAACCTGCCAGTGATCATCAGTTATGTCAGAGTAGGGTCACACAGGGGTCTGTTTGGTCCATTCTTGTTCAGTACCTCAATAAGCAACCTTATTGGTAGAATCTCAGAGTTCGCTATTGTCTGATCATGCCTTATCTCAAAGGACAGAATTATTGATACACAGAAGATTGTAAATTAACATGATGCCACTCAGTAAAGGCAAGTATAAAATATTGCACTTACAAAAGTGAAATCAAATCCACAAATATAAAATTGATTTTAAGCCACTGAAATACTGCAGAGGGCAATGGGGTTTTGGTGTGGCTACTAAACCAGTAGTAAGCTAAGAAGGTAAGTGATACTGTGGAAATGAGAGGGAAGAAAGGAAATGTCTGATGGGTGAATAAATAGGAGTGTTATCCAGTCCAGGAGAGGTATGTCCTGCTGCTGAAGGTCTACTGTGTCCAGACCTGAGCAAGTTTAATAAGCAATGGAGGAGAATGGCAAGAACATATAGAAAATATGACTTTACAGGTATGTAATTTTGAAAGAGTTGGATTCAGAGGAAGGTTGAATGGACATGATTTCTTCACGTGTAAAATACCGTTACAGAAAGATTATAAGCTACATCAGTGGAGCACAAAGTAATCAGCTTCTAATTTATGGTGGAAACCCCTCCCCAGTATTCTGAAAATAAAAGCTTTCTACTAAAGCAGTATCAGTGATGCTAAGTTGTGGAATTTCATTCTCTGGGAGGGTTTGAGAGTAATGTAAGTGAATGAATCATAAGATGACATAAGATCCTTCCACTCTGGTTTGCACTTTTGGGTTTTACTTTGCAAAATGCACAGAAATTTGTTTCAAACATCAGCCGTCACTGTGTTCAGCACTGATGAGGCTCCCAAAAGAAAAACAGCATGTGCCAAACTGTGTGTGTTTCTGGGAAATTCACTGATGGAGTAGGCCTCGATGTAAATACCCGTGAAAGAGAAAAATAGCCAAATTCCCCTTGGAGCAGGTCCATGAATAGAAGTTCAAATGCAGAAGGTCCCACTTTGCATTGCCTGGCTCTTTCTATTTCAAAGCTGGTTGGAGGCAAAGATAACAATAACCCCAGACTGTTCCAGTTATATGGGATACAGTAGCTCTTAATTCAAATGGAGAAGCAAAGCAGTATATTTTGCATATCAGATTAATAGCTCCTTGTTCTTGCCCTTGATGGTCAGACTTCCAGTCACAAGTATGACTCTTGTGTTTTGCACAGTGACCTCATACCCAGCCTATTACCATGTTGGGTGTTTGCATTCATGTTACAATGTTATTAACATTGATAGTTAAATGTATGGATCTTGGAAGAATTCAAGTACTTGACATAAAATCATGTTACCTGATCTGCATTCAGGCCAAAGAAACTGCTTTTACTTCACACAGGGATCTGTGGCTGCCCAGTGTTTATGCTTTCTCCCTGGCTCTTTTTTACTTAGTGATATAAACAAAACTGGGACCTGAACCTACGTTAATGCTTCCACCAGGATAAGGACCATTCTTTGGCCTATTGCAATGGAATCTCTCCTGCTGATATTGATTCTGATACTCTATAAAACATAATGCTGCTCTAGGAGGGCTTCTGGGCCATGTAACTCCCAAGTCATGACTGGCAATTGTTTGAGTGTGTGGCAGGTACAATTTCACATGATAAGTGACCAATTTTAATGCCCAAGATGCTCCCATTGATAGTATTACAAAGGTAGCCCAGTATGAGACATGCTAGTTCATGAGAATTCCTGAGAGGGAGAATGAAATTTCCCATTTTTACACATGGATAGAAACACTAAGGAGTGAAATGACTTGCAGAGGTCGCATACAAAGTCTGTGGGAAATTTGGGCTAAGAACTACATCTTATAGCTCCCAGTTCAAAGTCTTAACCACAAGATCGTATTTCCCCCCACATCAGTGAAGCCCTGTTTCATCACCTTTAACAGCTGATAAATTACTGGTTTGAGCTGCTTAAATGCCAGAACTTTGAAGGGAAAGGTAAGAAGATTTTGTGGCTTTTAAGTGTTTTCATGGACACCTTAAATCATTCACCAACTGTATACGAATCAAATGAAATGAACTTTCTTTCCTGACTTGTAATTAAGTGCTTAAGAAAGCTGTGGAAGTCATCAGTTGATGAAAAAAATTAAAAATGCATTTCAGCAATAGTTCAGAGACTAAGAAGAGATAGTAAACTAATACTTTTAAGACTTGAAATTGATTACATTTATAAGCTTTTTTTTTTCTCTCTAGGAAACAGAAGAATGTCTATAAACATTTCTTCAATAAAATACTCAGTTGCTTAGAGGCATCTCTGAAAGTCTTTTTGCAAGTGTGCTTTGAGACCTTTTTCTGTGATGATTACATCAAATTGCTGCTCTGTTACCTTACATTTACCTTTAGGTCCCATGTTTCAATGTGACACTGTCTCCAAGATAGGGACAGATATCCAGTAATTGATTATGTCATGTAATAGTTCCAAGTATACTTTCACTGAAGCCTTTAGGCATTTGGTTTTGGGTATGTCTATGCTGCAGTCTGCTACCTTTAGGTCAGCTCATGCAGATGATGAGGATGACTGAAAAAGCTGTTTAAAGCATTGTGAGCAGTCAGGTTGCAAAGATTTAGGTGTCAGTACAGCCTTATGTATCTTCCATGGCTGTCTCCTACACTGAAGTCTGTACTGGACAATCTTCTTTGGTGCTGGTACCCAACTTGAGAGAATGAAAGTTTGCTTAGGTCTTGCTCACATACTGCAATCATGCTTCCCACTTGTACTACAGAGGTATTTTTCAGGATTGGAAAAATGCTGGATCTTCACATCCGCTCTCTCTAACCTTTGAGTTACTGCATGAATTAATGCCCTCAAAAATAGCACTTACAGAGCTGTTTTTCCTTTGTAAGCCTGAAACTTGTATATCAAAAGAACCTGTTGTTATTGTTGCTTAGTGAATGACTTTCACTAGAAAATCTGATTAATAGAGAAATTTAAATCACAGAACTCTCAGTTTTAGCGTCAGTCCTCCTTTTCTCTGTCATTTACTGAACTCTGCTCACCATGTCTATTATTTTTGACATAGTCATAATCCTTTTTATCCTTTGCTGCATATAGTTCTGAAGGAGAAAACCCCACTTTTTATTCCTAATGTAAACAATATAAAAAAATTTTCCTCATTACATATTTGTTTACACATTTATTGCTGACCACCTGAAATCATATGTGAGGTTATGCATGTTATAAATGCACAGAATTTAATCAGAAATAACTCTAATAAACCCCAACATGGAATCGAAAAAAAAAAGTTCTCAAAGTTGACCTACTTTTTTGTTCTCCCTGCTTTAAGTGAATTACATGCTTCCTATGATAATATCTTGTTGTTACTGTATGCATGGCAGGAATTGTGTTACTGAAGGTGATTCATTCATAATTTTCCTAGCAACTGAACCTGCAAATGGAAGCCTTAAAGAAATACTTTTACAGCTAATTATGTTATTTTTCCCTAGAAAATGTTAAATTTAGTCTGTTATGAGAGGTATAGTTATCAAAGGCTAAAATCCTAGTTTATTTTCCATAGGTTATGCAGTGTGCATAATCTCTAAAATGGAAAAAAAAATCATTTATATTCCGATTGAGGCGCAAGGCCAGCTGGAACTAGCATTTTATGTTTGTAAATACTGTGGAATTAGAAGAGGGATTTTTATCTCTTTCTTAAAACTCTTCAGAGAGGCTGAAGAATAAATCTGTCCACCCCCTTCACGAGACAAGTAAGTTTTACATACTTTTATTCTAATAGCTCTGCTTTTTTCTTGTAGAATTTGTGACTGCATTCACTTTCTACATTGCAAATATACTTTCTTCTGTTCTGCCTCTTTCTTACATGGACACTTCTTTTTTACCTCATTCATTGTGTTTTCCATGTTTTCATTACCTGTGATTCTTTGCGTAAAACCTACTTTTCTTCCCTTTCCCTGGCGGAATAATTGTCTTCAGAATTTTCTTGTATGTGTGTGTACATTACATCACTTACTCTTTTTTTCCTGCATATCCCTCTTGTCTCATTCTTCCACTTGTAGTCACACTTCCATTTTTTTGTGGCAGGGTGTTGTCACTTCATACTTCTCAGTGGAAGACCAATAAATCTGAAAGTACCTGCTTTGTTTTCTCACTTTGATGCCTGGCTTCTGAGTTTCTTCTTCTATTTGAAAAATTTTGGTTATTTTTAGGCTCATAACTAACAAATCTGCTTCCTTCCAGGACTGCCATAGTCCAGGAAGTTTCTGCCTTGGATATCTCTCCAGAAGTGTGTCCTTTCCCCTTACAAGTACTGTTCAGCCACATTCCTTTTATCTTTTTTGAAAATACTGCTTGCCTCAAAGCCCTGTAAAATAGTAATAAAAGTAATAGTAAGTATTCAAAACTGTCAAAAAACATGAACTATGAGTTTATAGATTTGGCATGTGATTTACTCAGCCTTCTAACTGTTGTATCTTCTGAAGAGTACTAATGGGAGATTTACTTAATGCATTTGACACAAACTTTTTTAACTCAAAGAAGCAAACCCCTAGCAGTGGCACAGAGTTCTCATATACTTATGAGGAGAAATACAAAAGCACTAGGAAGATACTTTTCCAAGAAGTTGTGAATTGTAGCTATGTAGCTTGACCAGTCTTTCTGAAATAGCCTGCCCATCACTTTATTCCTGTATATTAACTCATGTAGACACTGAATCTGAAATTTAAAAAATACTTACATGTTCATGTTCTTGGTCCAGTTTTTGTTAGTTTGGTTTTTTGTTTGTTTATTTTTTGTTTTGTTTACTCTTGTTCTTGGAACAAGTCTCTTCTACCCTTAATGAATGGAAAATAAGAATTTCTTGTAGTTGATCTCCTGCATAATGATGTCCATGAGAAACAGTTCCTCCCAGTTCCCCTGAAGTCTGTGTGTCTTTCTGATGTTGTGTGAGACTGTCTTTTGTAGAGGCATTAATATGTTACAGCTGGGTGTGAAGCTAGTGGTCTGAACAAGGCAGAAATCTCAGCGCCAGCAGCAGCATCTGTCGTTGAGCACCAGTTCTTCTCTATTCTCTGATCTCTAAAGTGGTTTACAGTAGACTGTTATCACATTCCTTCTTTTCAAGTACTACACAGATCTCTAAAAGGTCACAAAAAGCTTGTGGATGGGCAATGAGGTTTACAGAAAATATGGCTGAAGGACGCTATTAGAGGTTTTCTAATATACCAGATTTCCCTGGGGTGCTGGTATCAGACATAGCCAACCCAGCTCAGTTCTGTGGGGTGCCCGAGTGAGATGGTCCGTCTGGGATGGAGGTTGGGCTCTCTACTCCAGGTGAAAGAAACTTGCATAAGACTGAAAACACAACTGAAACTTCAACCTCATTGTTTTTTTAAGGCCAGACATGCTACTTTGATCTTTTCCAGTCTAATATGCAGGAGATACTTAGTCTTATGTTACCTCTGTCCTCCCTTTTTCTTCCTCTCTCTCCCCCTTTGCCTCTCTCTCCCCCTTCAGAGCACTGCATCTCTTCTCAGGACAAGAGAAAAATAAGATGACAGGTGTCACTCCAGCAGGATATGCAAGTTCCGTATTGACAAACAGTGCATCAAAGTGAACCTCCATGCCAAAAAGATGAGAAAAGCTGTTCTAGGAGAATATGAGATGCTGAGAGTACATGGAGGAAGTACCACCCAAAGCTGATCTTGCACTCTTCCTTAAGTATCAGATACTGCAGCTGTTAGCAAGAGGTAGGCTCCAGTGAGGCAAATCTGCTGGTCCTCTGTCTGCTCAGATGCAAGATGGTAAGTATCCAAATAATTTGTTCTCTTCCAAATGAAAGAGAAATTCAGCAGGTTTACAGTCCAGTTCTTAAGAAGAGAAGGAAAAAAAACCCCCACAAGCAACTCTGTGTGAGCTTTTGAAGTTCTGCCATCAGTAGTAAAACTTAAGAGCTGTTTCAGGCAGTTAGTTTTAAGGAGAAATACCTGATCTATTCACAAAACTCTGAGTTGCAGACAGGGTGTAATTTGTGGTGATATTTACTAGAAATTATAAAAACTTACTCTTTTTGGCAAGTAATGCAGTTAGTTTGTTTCAAATCTGGATAGGCCTTGTATCTTCACATAATGTCATTTTATCTATCCATTCATTGTGTTCTTGTGAAATAGCAAGTAAAGTGCTGTCTTCTAGGGCAGCTAACAGCAGTAAGTCCACTGCAGCACTTCCTGTGCAGTTCATTTTTCTCAGTTTGGCCCTAATTATAGTTCTTGCCCAGTGCAGTGACTACCCTTTAAAATTTTTTTTAAAGACAAGCAATCAACTGAAATATAAATTCCTCTCAGTTACCACGAGTGACTCCAAAAGTAATTGCATTTGTTTGTTTCGTCCTTTGTTTAATCCTTCAATTTACTTTAGCTAGTGGCTCACACAACCAGTGGCTGTTGCAATATCAGTTTTGATTTATTGAAATAGTGTTTGCATTTGGCTCCTGCACTTTAGAATTATGATAACTTAATAGCTGTTCTAGAGAGGAATATGGTAATGTGGGTAAAACAAATTTGATTTCAAAGATCCAACATTTTCATTTATCTGTAGAATTGGAAAATATTGATCCCTTTGCAAAACAGTAGTTTTAAAGAGTACATTTGTGAAAACCTTTTTCTGAACAAATTCAATGCCAGTGTTTTCTTTTGCCATGCAACAGTTGCATTCTGCTATCCCTCTTCTTTACAGCTTCCAGTAAAAGCTGTGTAAATCATTTATTGTAAGTAAGCAGGGGCAGTGGTAAAAACAGGAAAAGATGCTTACTCACAGCTAATTCTCATTAGCAAATTATAATTGTATCTATTTCCCATATTGCATAAATTGATCCAGACTGCAAAGTGTTGTATAGAAGAATCCTTAACACGCACTGGACTGTTTAGAGAACAGTCTAGTTTCTTTCCAGAGTCAGATACAAATTAGTGCTGTCAAATGGTGCTTTTCCCATTGCGGTACGGGCAAAGTATTTGGTATTTCAAAGCAGATTTCTCTATAGGGTTTTACAAAAGTATCACTTCTTGGGAATGAAGTTCGCAGCTTAGCAGAGCTGAATTCGCCAAAGCGCCGTTTCCCCGGAGCGCGCAGAGAAGGCGGCGCTGGGAGCGCGGTGCCGTGCGCGGCCGGCCCGGAGGGTGGCACTGGCCCTCCACGCACCGCCCGCCGCCCAGCCCGTGCCGGGGGACGCGGCCCGAAGGTGCGTCCTGCCCGTGCTCCGAGGCAGCGCTCTCGGTCATGTTTTTGTCAAAATATTGGCACTGGCTCTGCAAGTGGCTCCCGAATGGTTTCGGTGCGATAGACACAATGGTGTTTGCCCGGGGGTGAGTAAACAATCCCCAGCCTGCTCTCTGCGTTTCCCTTACCTGGAGATGGGCTGGAGGGATTCCTTCCGCTTGTGGGTGTGAGCCCGTCGATTTCTGACTGGGATAAGATTGGGAGCAGGGCCATGTGTTATGAAGGGCGCTGCACAAGAAAAGCCAGGTTTGGAAACCTCTCTTCTAGACGAGACAATCCTCTTGTATCTCTGTTTCCCCCCACCCCCATGTGGAAGTGTCTATAGGTGTATTTGCGACTTTCATGCATAGCCTACTCAAAAACATATTGCAGAGTTTAAATATGATTGTCACCAAAAGTATTTTGCTATCACATAGTTGACTGCAGCTCCTCTTGATCTGTTGTGTTCAGCTACACATTAACAGGACTATGGACAACAGCTGTGTATAGAGACAGTAAACAGGCCAGGGAAAGTGGTGAAAATGTCACACATTTTTCTGATGTGTTCTAGGGGGACGATGACAATCGTATAGAATAAAAAAAGTCCCACATCTTCAAGGAAACCTAAAGAATTAATGTTAAGGCTTTGGGCTCTCAGCTTTGACCTTGCTGTTTATCTCTGAATGACAAAATCTTAAGAACAAAACCAAAGAGTGAATCTCTAAGGGAGGACCTAGCTTAAGCCCCTAGTTCTGATTGTAGAATTGCATTGTCAAGTCGAGGAATTAGTTAATTCTGAAAGAGGAAATTTTTTTCCTTTCTTAATTTACATTTTTAAAAACATGTTTGTTTGTTTTCCTGCTCAGCTCCCCACGCCTTGTAAATTGTGAATTTCTCTTTTGGCTATGCATGATAAGAAAATGGGTTTCATTCTACAAGTGTGTTAATCATCCCGTAGCTTAAAAATATTGCAGTGTAAATGCCTTAGTTCCTAAAGGGGTTGATCTTAAAATAATTACAGTGATCTGACCGTTGCAGCTCTTTAATTTTATAAAATGAACTGTGGGTTTAAAGTGACTTACTGTTGTCTCACCCTAAAATGAGCAGCAGGGTGAAAAATTAGTTTTGACAATGAAATTTGGTGGCGATTGCATTGGATTGTTACTGGCTTGGAACTACAAACATCTCAATACTCTGATTACAACCCCGACTGTGCTGCTATTAAGAGTTGGGTAAAATATACAGGAAAAAGAGTATTTTAGGGACTGAGGCGTGCCGATTTGCGGCAATGAAGTATTTCACTACTGGGCTGTCAGGGTTAAACGTTGATTGCACGAAGCTGGAACGAGCCCTGCGCTCCGGGCGCTGAGACAGTAGCGAGGTTTGGCCACAGGAGGCACAGCCGGTGTGCGCTGCACGGAGCTTTCCCTAATCCCTGCGGGGCTGGGCATGGGGCGATGCAAGATCAGCTCTGGGCCGTGTCCTTCTCTCCCCACCCCCCCCGGCCCGTCCCAGCTTTTGCTAACCCTTCTTGTCTTCTGATTGCATTGATCCTCTGAGAGGGCGCGCTTCTGCTTGGGCAGGGCAGCGTCAGTATTAAGAGATCAGAGCTGGCTTTCTCCCAGCCTACGTGAATGGATTTGGTGTCAAGGGCAAGGAAAGGCAGCTGCTGCTGCCCCAGAGCACCACCCACCCACCTGTTCGCTGGGGAAAGTGTTACTGGCCCCAGGTGAGGCTCCTGCCTTTCACACTAAGAGTCCCCAGAGCCCAGAAACCCTAAACACGCTCCCTCAGGCCCAAAGCGCAGTGCCTGACAGAGAGCTGTACTTACCCCAAGCAGCAGGGAAGTTTCTTTCGTTCAGATTACAAGTGACTCTCTTTAATTCCTATGTAGGACCCACAATTTAACTTCCCATTTCGGGGAAGTTTATGCGTGTGCTTAAATTAGAATGTCATCTGATAAGGCACAGTTCCCACATCCACTGTCTTATGACAACTAAACATATTTAATGAACAGTGAGTCCATAGGGTACAGTAAGTGTCCCTGGAATAATAAGGGATATTGCATCGCTTCTGAGGGCAAAAGAGAAAGAATAAACCATTTCTGGCTTTCAGGAATTTAGACTCCTATTTCAAACTTAAATTAATTCTTATGGAGAGAGTCCCTGTAGGAGCAGCCAAAGTTTAATCAGTAACACAACAGTGATTTAGCTCAATTCTCAGTATCTTAGTCATATGGAGAAGCTGCTGCAACTGATTAGAAAGCTCATTTCATTGAAATATTGCATGGAAGCATGAAAATTCCAGTGAGGAAAGGCAACAGTCACTTCATCATTCTAGATCCCATGTTAACGCATCACCAACTCTCACATTCAAAGCCTTTTTGGAGTTGGGGGACTAATAACCACCCACAACCCTTAATTCTGAGTGATTATTTTAAGCACAAATTAACAGATCTGGGCCATTACTACCCCGAATTGAATCATTCAGAGGGGTGGGAGGGAATAAAAAAGGCAGTGCTCCATGGGAATGCCTCAGGATTAACTGCTTTTGTACATTTCCAAGCACTTTTGTCAATAGCATCCCCTGTGTAATAAATTCCTTTTCTAGTTCCTTTCACACTGTTTACAGGCAGAGCACTTAGAAGTTTGCAATATACACTCAAATAAGATTTTCCAAGTTACAAGAATTATTCACTTCAGGTAATTTTATTCTTTATAGTCTCTACATATTTGAATTTTTACTTGATGAATTCGTAACAGAATGTATAAGTATTAAAAAAACAAACAACAAAACCACAACACAAATCAAAGCCAGCAAACAATTGGTCCCCAAAGAATAAAGCAAGCAATCAGTTCAATAAACACACTTGATTTATTTTGTATAAAAAGGGTTAAGTTTACAACTAAACTTTTATAAAAAGTTTAGCATGATTAGGTACATCATTACACTTTTTGCAGAAATGTATATTTCTGCCACTATACAAGAAAACTCTAATTAAAGAGTTCACAAGGTTTCACTCATATATATATTTATATATAAATATATACACAGCATTCAGTCCTAGGTTTGTGTCAAAAAGGTAATTTCTGACCACAGACTTTCCTAAAAAACTGAACACTGGATCCTTCTGGTACTCACGCTCCACCTTTGGAAAAAAAGGCAAAGTCTGCTTTAAAATGGGCAACTCCTTGTGAGATTTTTGTTTCGCTCCCCACGTTGGGAATAGTATATAAAGGAAGCCTTCCAACTAGGGAAAGGGTATTTAAGAGTCTCTTCATAAATAACTAGGTTCAGTCCAAGTTGAAAAATGGGGTGGGGAATAAAGATCAATCTTGATTTTTTCTTCTTTATTAATTTTAAAGGTCCTTTTACTTGAACGTGGATTTCCCCCTCCAGATATACAGCTGAAAAATAAATTCAGCACCTCAAAAAAAAAAAAAATCCTGTAGACATTTTCTTGTGCAAAAAAAAAAAAAAGTCTCATCAGTGGAACACCTGCAAGAGATTGAAAAGAAGCATATTTAGGAGAATGCTAACAGGGCAGAGATCCGGACAGACTGGCGCCAGAGAGGAAGCCACAGTTTGAACATTTAACCAAACACTCAGAGATTGGGCAAACCCTGGCGTCCAGATGCAACACATACACGCTCACACACTCGGTCTCAAGAGCACAAATTGAACATAAAAATAACATACACTCCAGGGAAAGGCTAGAAAGAGGATTCTCAGTCCAATCTTTATTTAGATCTCTGTAAACGCAATGTTCAGAGGCGCCAGCCTGCCTCTTAGAGCAATTATTTGATTAAAAGCAGTCACTTATTTAACTGATAGCGCAGACAATCCCACATCACAGAATTCAAGGAATTGTGCCAAGATTCCCAACTTAATCAGTCACTTTGGCCCAGGAAGTTAAGACTCCAAGAACAGATAAGAATTTGCATTAAGCAGCGAGCAGGATCAGAGCAGCCTGTGCTGCTGGGTGAACCTCAGCAACACACACACACACACACACACACACTTAGGACCTCAAGACTCAGTTATTAGTCTCATTTCTTACTGATTACAAAGGCATCTCCTAATCAACTTTTAGGACCTATTTTTAGCACTTGCCATCACGCCTCCCATTCCCTGGGGAGGCAGTTTTTACCCGAAGTTTAGGAATAAGGCGCACAGCACTCACCGTTAGATTTAGCCACAAAGTGCTTTGCTTTCGCTTGACATGAGCTCTGAGGGGAACTCGGACGCCTGCGAGAGAACAAGAGCAGGGTAAGGGCGAGGTGGCCGAGCACTCAGGGAGGCGGGATCGGATTGTCCCGGTCCAGCCCCGCCGCGGGAGAGGGAGCGCGCCGCGGGTGCTGTCACCTCGCCACCAGCGCTGGGGACACGGCTAACGCCACCCGAGCTCCCCGAGCCAGGTCAGCGGCGAGCCGGGGCGCGGGGGAGGCACCTACCTGTAGCGAGAGGATGCTGATGTCTGTGTTGAGGGTGGTCAGAGGAGTTCTGGAGGAAGGGTTCTGCCCGGGTCTCTGGTGGTGCAGGCTGACGATGCTGGGGTGCGAGTCCAAGGCGATCTGCAGGTCCAGGATGTAGTCGATGACGTGCTGCAAGATTTCCATCTTGCTCACTTTCTTGTTCTGCGGGATGCTGGGCACCAGCTCCTTCAGCTTGGAGTAGCAGTCGTTCATGTTGTACAGCAGGCTCATGGGGTCATCCACGGGGGTCTTGCTCCGAGAGATGCCCAGGTTGTGCTCCGAGAGGCCGGTTTTCCTGACGGACCGCACAGGGCTGAAGGCTTTCATGCTGCCAGGCGGGCAGAAAGCGCGATTCCGGGGGGCGGACGGGCTGAAGCCTGCGGAGCGCTGCGGTGCCGCTCTGGCGCTGCCGGAGCTCGCACTGAGGGCCGGCGTTGCGCGGCCGCTCTTATATGGCGGCCGCTGCCGGGCCCGGCCCGCGCTCGCTGCCATTGGCGATCGCTCGCACGTCCATCACCGCGGGGCGCCCTCACTGGTGGGGCCTTCCGCCCGGGCAGCCAATAGAGACGGGGGGCGTGGCCGCGCGCACAGCTGAGGGAGTAAATAGTGCGCGGGGCTGCGCGGGCCCGCGCGGGGCCTGGGGCGGCAGTGGCGCGCTCCCGCCCGGCCCTCAGGCATCCCTCTGTCCCCCCCCTGCCCCGATCTCTGCATGGGCTCGCACTGCTGTGCGGGGCTGGCGGCGCCGAGCCAGGTGCGCGTTGCGGGATGCGCAGGTCCCGCTGCAGCGAGGGATGGCGAGGGTTGAGCCTTCCCCAGGTCACCGTGAATTGGAGCATCCCGGCGATGCTTGCACGTCCCCACTTAACACACGGCAGCGAAAGTCAGTGGCCGCGTTTGCAGCCAGAGCTATAGGCTGCGGGTGTAAGCAGGAATTAAATAAATCAAGATTAAAGATAAAACAAGCCTATAAACCCCACTGCAACTTACTGTCCTGATGAGAACGGAGCACTGAGCACCCAGACAGCCAGGCAGGCGTCGCTCCTAGCGCCCTGCTTCCTGAGAACAGGGTTACTTCAGATGATGCTATTAATTGGAGATCATTAAGCAAATGTGCATATTGGAAGCGCATTTACATGTATTACCCTTGAAAGGCTGCTCATCTGCGCCCTATCAGTGCTCGTGACACAGTACTGCCATTAATTATGCAAAGATTGTTTCTGGTGACAAATGCAAATGCTTACTACATGCTGTACTTTTAGCAGCTTTGGTTGCAGCCAATGAAACATCTTCCAGAAACATTCCAGAGGAAAAAGTTTTCGGGGTTTTTCTGTTTTGTTTTGTTGAGCTGGAGAAGTGACTTTGATTTTTTTCTTAAGTTTAGTTCCATTGTATTTTCTCATATTTTGCTTATACTACCGGCCGTATCACAAACGGACAGAGATTCCACCTCCCATTGCACACACTACCTGAGGAAAGTTCAACTTACGAAAGCTGGAGCTTATATACACAACTAATATAAATGAAATTCTGCACAAATCGCAGCAATTTTGTAAAACCACATGGATGCTTAAAGCGCGTTAGTGTTCATGGCAAACAAAACCGTAGTAAACGCACACATCCATAAAATCAGTGAGGATTGTGCTGCCAATCATAACTATTAAAAGCAGACAAATATGGGATTTATCTGCGCTGTTGTTGCATAGCTACACGAAGGGGGTCGGGGCTGTGAGGGAGGAACATTATGGACACTTGAAGACAAAGCTACGAAGAGCCGCATCAGTGTTTTTTCCAGTTAGCGTGGCATTCCTGAGCTGGTGGTTGGCTATTCTTTTAACAGGGCACTTTGGTGACTGTCACACCAGGGTGTTTGCCCCGCGGCTGTTCTCCGGGGTGGACTGGAGGCGGTGCCGAGGCTGACAGGAACACAAATCAAGCGTTTTGAAACGCGAAGGGTGAAAGTGAATCTCGACATTCAATCTGATAGGAAGACAAGTACACTGTTCAAGTGCAGTTACAGAGAGTAAATAAAAATAAAAAACACCCTGCCAATTAACGACTTGCTTAAAATCACCACTTAGAGGGACTTCAACCTTTACATCGCTAAGATACCAATTAGTGGTGGTACTTGACCTGCGGCCACCCGTTTTGGTCCTGCAACATACTTGCATTTCTGTCTAATGAAGGCACTAGTGGAAGAAATGTTGAGTGGTTTTGGTGTAATAATAGCCAACGTAAATATGTTCATGCTTCTCCCATCACTGTTTGTCGTTCTTGGACAGCACAGCAGCACGGCAGAACCGGCCGGCCGGGCGCTGCAGAGGACCCTGTATTATTGCTTTCGCTTTTCCGCACCAAGGGCTTAGCACGCTTTTTGGAACACCGGGGAGTTGTGTGGAGGGGCTAACCTGGCTATTTTCCCTGTCATCAAATGACTGTCATGTGCGCTTTCTGCACGCGAAGTAGAGCCCGCGAGCAGCCAGGCTCCGCTTCCCCCAGGCGAGCGGCTGATAACATTTCATTCGCTCAATTCTGCTGTTTTAGCACTGAAAGCTTTGGCAGAGGCTCGCCAGCTTTGGGAGCTCCTGCGCTCTGACACGGGTCCCACGAGCGGTGCCACAGCCGTGGCGGTCCCGCTGCCCGGCGAGCCGGGGGGGGCTGTGGGGCAGGGGGGGAGCCCGAAACCAGCGGGGCTGCGAGCTGCTCCTCGGAGGCTTCTCCCAGGACCCGTCCCAGGCAGCTCCGGGTGCCTCGGGAGCCGCGCGTCCGCCTCTTAGTTTTCAGCCGAGACTTTTACGGCCGGTTCCCAGCCCCGAAACGCCGCCGCCGCCGCAAACATCTGGTAGGAATTGCCGCCACTCGAAGCTACGCACAAGGCGCCGCTTTCGCCTCCGCGCCCCCCGGATCACAAACCCGGGGCTGCGCTCCGCGGGCGCGCGGGTCCCCCCCCTCGCCCGGCGCCAGCCCGCGGCGGCTCCGGGTGCGCGGAGCGGCGACGGGAACGCGGCCGCCCCGGGGGCGCCGTCCCCCCCGCGCCCCCGCGCCCCGCCCCGCGCCCGGGGCCGGCCCGGACTGCGCGGCGCCAGCCCCGTGACATCAGCCCCTCGCCGCCGCCCCCCCCGCCCGCGCCGCCCGGGCCCGGCGGCGCCGCTCAGGCGGCTGCCATGGCGACCGGGGCTGCGCCCGCGGCGGCAGCCCGGCCCCGCTTCCCCCTCCCGGGCGCACCTGCAGCGGGGGCCGCCGCCGGACGCCCCGCCATGCCGCGGGGGGGGGGGCCGAGGGAATGTGGGAAGGCGGGGGGCGGGGGGGCGCCCGCAGAAAGGAGAGAGGGAAGAGTGAAACGGGCAAAACTGCGGATGGACGAGGGGGGGGAACGGTCCCGGCGCCGCTCGCCCCCCAGAGGGGCTGCTCCCCGGGGCCGGGGTGCCGCGACCCGGGCAGGAAGGAGCGGGCCGGGCTTCCCAGACTGCGATGTGGGGTAGAAGGTGGGGGCTTAGGTCCTGCCGCCCCCCTCGCCCCCCCCCCCCCAAAAAAAAAAAAAGTATTTTCTACGAGGAAAAGTCACGGGTTTTTTTGAAGGCTACCTGCTCTTTCGCCTCTGAAGGTCTTTCTAGCCCAGCCCCAGGGTCACACAGTCACCCCCCGGCCTGGCTCCCCCCGGTGCGTGTGCGGGGCGGGGGGCTGAGGGAAGAACCTGCGAGGCTGCGCTACCGCCTCCCTTGGGGACCGGCGAGTTCCTCCGCGGCCCTGTCCCCTGGCTCTAATGAAATCTATCTAAAACTTCCAGTAATAATGTAAATAGCTTTAATTGCCGCGTATTTAAGCCATCAAACCAAACTAAAAAAAAAAAAAACAAAAAACCAAAAACCTGTTAAAATTGGCCAGGTTCCAAGTCATTGACACCATCCAGCCTGTCCAAGCTGGGCGTCCAAGTATGTTTTGATACAGCAGTTTTCAATGTAGCAGGTAAAATATCTCGCTAAACCCGGTCGCTTTTAACTACCCGCTCCCTTTTGTTTGCCTCACGTTTCCAATTCATTCAAAGAAAAGTTGTAGAAGTTTGGGGGTTGGCTTTTTTTTTCTCCTTTCTTTTGAGCGGGAGGAAGAGTAACGCATGCAAAATATTTAGTTACAACTTCTGCGAAAGGCACCGGTCTGTAACAGCATTTTCTACTTTCACAAAGGATTTTCCTGTTACTTTTGTTCCGGTCAGAAAATTTAAAAAAAAAAAAAAAAGGCGAACGAAGAAGAAGAAGAAGAAGAAAAAAAAAAAAAAACTTGGGGGAGAGATAAGGTCTGGAAAACAATCTGGAATTGCCAGGCTGTTGGTGGGAGCTCTGCGGGGCTGGCGTCAGGAAGTCTGCGCCGCCTTCTATTACTGTTGATCCAGCTTTGTGCAGCTGCACTCAGTACAATTAGCTTGTAGAAACAATCCTGCTGTAGGCAGCCTCTTCCCTTCAAAGTGCTTTTCTATACTGATCCCCTCACATCATGATGCTGGAAATCAAGTCACAAGCCGACCACTGTTTGGCCAACATCATCTGTGGGAATTCATTAACCTCCATCCCAGAGATGCAACAAGAGATTGTTTGTCCAGAACTAAACTTACAGCTTAATATGATGTAGCCCATACAGGAAAAAACCTGTGTCCCCTTTTTTTTTCTTTTTTCTTTTCTTTTTTTTTCTTTTCTTTTTTTTTTTTTCTTTTTTTTTTTTTTTGGTCCATAACAAGAAACACATTGTGCAGCTTTTTCTTCTTCTTCTTCTTTTTTTTTTTTTTTCTTCAGGGGGTGGGGAATGTAGCTGAAACCAGGCATGAGCCGGCTCCTGCTAAAACTTTGCCATCAAACTGTTTTTTGGTTCATCGGGCTGCAGTTTCCATAGAAGCAACTTATCCCCACGATCATCTTGTCGGGTGCACTTCGCAAGCTCATTTCCCGTCTGAGCTTGCTCCGCTGCTCTCGGATGCTGCAGCTGACACATTTCCTCCCCGTGCACTTTGCACCCACCTCATCCTTGCCCAGATGCTCGGGGCTGATTGTGCCTAAAAGGGGGTTTCAGCACACTCCGCAGCTGCCTTGGGGGAAGGGACTTTTTTTTAATTTAATTTTTTTTTTTTTTAATTTTCTTTCTACTTTTCCCTGCTTCCCACTCCTCGCCCTGCCGGCAGCAGCCCTCCCCGTGCCCCCGTCCCCAGCGCTGCAGACCCGGCTGGCAGGGGTGCGGCTGCGGCCACTGTCCCCCGCCTCGCGCGTGTCGTGCGTGTGCTGCCGTGTGCCACCGCAGTCGGTGTCACCCGGCCCGGCCCGGCGGAGCGGGGCTGCCGCGCGTGGGACAGCGCTGCCGTGCCCCCCCGGCTGGGGAGCGGGGCCCTGGCGCGCCCCATCTGCGTGGGCAGCCCCGGCGCGGCAGCAGCAGGGTGACATCTCCCTGCTCCCGCGGCGGTCTGCGAACAGCTGTGCTGTTGGAGCAGCAGTCCTGCTTCCCGGCACCCCCGTGCTGCCCCTGGCAGGGCTCTCCGCGTCCCGCCCTGCCGGCAGCTGCTCCTGGGCAGTGGGGCTGGCACCACAGCTCCCTCGCCGCCAGGTCCTTCACTGGGCACGAGAATGCCCTGCCCACCGTTTTCACCCAGCCCGCTCCGACCCCCTCCGGGTTCTGCTTCAAAGAACATATGGATACACCGTCCCTGAGTTCCGTTTCCAAACCGTGTTCTTTCCTGGGCCGTAGTTGCAAATGCCACAGATTCACCAAATTTTAGGATATCTTTTCCTCTCTTCTCATTGTGCTTTTGAATAATGTTGCTTTTTCACAGTATCATCCCCTTCGTCCTCACTTTTGGGTGCTTTAGAAGTATTGTGGCAAAACATAAATGTTTTTTTCATTCTTTTGAGACATCTCCACTTTGGCTAGAAGTGTTGGACTATAGGATGGGCAGGCCTTTGTTCAGATTCTGTTTTGACATGTGTATCATTTTATGATCGTATTCCTAAACTGCTGTTGTGCAGTAAAATGCCTTTTACTCAGACTGTATTTTCCAGCACCATCCTGCAAAGAGGGCTGTTTCCATGCGAATCGCATGGTTTTGCTGCAACATTTATATCAAATCCAAATTCAGATGCTTTAGTTCTAATGTTTACTTCAGTTTTGTAGGATTTCTCATTTTTGTAAGTAGTACCAGTGCCCTGAAGGCTTTGCTACATAAACTGCTACCTGCAAAGGGCTGTTGCTTACCTGATTCTACTTGAAGAAAATTGCCATGAAATCTTTCTGAGAGCAGCATATTAAGTGCATATATAAGGCATAGTAAGTGCTACTGGTATTAGGTGTATTAGATCCATGTATTAACTCTGAGGTTTTTACTCAAATCCAAATACATTTCTTTTTAAAAAATCTTTAATTATTTTATTAATGCAACATCTATGTTTTAATTAAGTTACATATCGTCTTCTAGAAGTGCTTACAGTGAACCAGTTAGGTGGCTCTCTAACTTAGCATGGTTGTAGTAAAATCTAGGATCAAGCAAGTTCACTTATTAGTGCGTGGCTTGTGTAGCAGATGGTTTTCATCTAGTGTAGCTTTTCTAGTGATACATTTAAATTAATGTAGGTCTAAAGTGTTGCAGATTTTGCACTCCCCACCAATTCTCTGGAAAATCTATTCAGGATAGGAAAGGGAGAGGGGCCAGGCAGGAGATTACTGACAGTACCCCACATGCAATAAGGAATAAACCAAGGAGTAAAAAAATGAGCTTATTCTTTTGTTAATTATCTGGCTGGCTGGTCCAGCTCCCCTCAGTCTCCCACTTTGGCCCAATTTTGATCTTTAGGTACAGGCCTGTGGGAATAAGATTGCAAAACGCTTGGCTTAATTTCACTAAAAAAAGGATATAATGGGAATTGGCTTGGTGGGAGAAGATTTTGCAAATCTGTTCCAGGTATGGTTTTAAGCACACACATCCCACTCGACCCCCCAAATTGTAAAATTATGATAATTTCAAGTATAAGTGTGTTTATGTAGTATGCTCTGTGTGTTTTGTTTTTGCTCAATAATAATATTTCATGAACATAGAGAAGAAATTGAGTCTGTACTGCAAGTGGCATCTAATTGTTGGTCAGTCTGGCCTTCCTGTTGTCTTCAGGAAGAATACCTCAGTTCCATGGTGGAAAGATTTGTAATATTAAGCAGGCAGTACTAATTTAACTTTACCAAAGCTATTGTTATACAGGACCCACATAATTCTCAGTCTTTTTTAACTAATGTACAGAAAAAAACAATGTATGGTCAGGAAAGCCTAATTCCACTCAGGGTTTGGGTACTGGAAGTGCAGTTTAGCAAAATATGTGTACCACATCTCAAATGCATGTGTGCCTTCACGAGTCCTGTTGAACCACGTGGGTTCCAGTGAAGTTTCCCAGGCTGTTAAAACTTTGCTTCTTTATAGGCCCAGAATGAGCATTATCTAGGTTAAGCTGACTTTCTTAGTGACTGTCGCCTGCACAAACCCCCCTGAGAATCACAAAATAGCTATGTGTCTGAATCTCTAGAGAGGCCTGGTCCAGGAGGTGTGCTCAAGATCATGGTTAAATGCACACTGACAGCATGGAGCTTAGCACAAGGCGCAGCAGCTGGAGCTGCCGGAAAGTTCAGGGGCAAAGAAGGAAAAGAACTGCTGCTTTCTCATAAGCAATTTTTCTCATGAGGGCACTTGTCCTGGAAGTGAGGGATGCAGATTTAATGTTCTCCTCATCAGAGGTGATATAAACTCCCTCCTGCTTGCAAAGCAACCCTAACAACCAGAGATAAAGCTAAGGTGGAGGACACCCACCCATCCTGTTCAAGTTTGCCACAGTAAAGAAACAGATGCAAATTTCAGAGGGCCAGAGGGATTATAAACAAGAGGGAGCCTAACAGTGTAGCTCAGGGGTAAAGGCATCTCCTGGATGGTAAGAAGCCCGAAGTCTGGGCCTGCTGGCCTGGCAGACTCACCCATTCTTGAGGGTGAGGTAGATCTCACCTTATCTTAGCTATTTAGAGGTTTTATGTCTCATCTCTCTATAGTCAGTGGGAAGAGAGAACAAGAGACACCTGCAGAGAGTGATTCATTCTGGGCCCATCTGACACCTCTCTCAGGATGGAGTGAATCTCCTTGCTGGGGGTCATTGCTCACCATCAGTTCTCAGCAGAAGCCGGACAACCAATTTCAGCCAGAAGCCTGACTTATAGATGCCAAGTGAGGCGGATTCCACTGCAGATGACTAATTTTCCTGGTTTATCATACCTGAATTTAGTCTTTAAAATTTGGGTATGTAGTCAAAGTTAGTTGAGTTCTGTCTCTGTATCATGATCATTCGTTCCGTTGGAAGGCTGGACATGGATAGTGGAATATCTTGGGATGAAGTATTGCTGAGCCTGTAGAGCCTAAAGACCAAGTGGCCATGTGCGTTCCTAGTCTGCGCTTGTGAATCCTGGTGCCTGCCAGGTGTTGGAAATGTAAGTGTCAAACTATTACATGTCATTTTGTGAACTTCTTTTGTAGATGGTCTAGGTGACTAGAGGCACTATATGCTGCTTTTAAGGGAGAAGCTAGCTGTGTAAAATATGCATAAAAATTGTTTGACGATATTACGAGGCTACAGTTGGGATTTTCGGAAAGCTGAACGGCTCTGTATTTAAATCAAAGAAAGTAAAGTACTATGGAAAATGGACTAAGTGTATACTGCATTTTATGCACTTGAGTACCCAGAAAAATCTGTCTCTAACTTCTAAAACTGGAGGTTGGATGCCTTTAAAAATACCACCTTTAATACTAGCCATGAAGAGATGAGCCTGCAATTTTCGGTTTCAAAAAGCTATAGTTTTTTTCATTTTTGATAATGTGGAATAGTGCTGTGGTGTACTGCAGGATGAATCCCAACTATGTACTTCATTGTTTCATCAGAGATCAGCAAAAGGTCACCCAGCTTTCTTTTCAGATTACTGGAGTGCAAGTATTTTCTGTGCTGGTCTGAGTTTGGTGCACATATATTCTTTGCAAATGGATGATTTCAGGGAAAGACAAGCTATGTGTTTTTATAATTTAATATTTGTTAAAAGTCACCAAAGGCATATTGTCCAGTCATTTTGCAAATTTTAGATTGTAGAAACAATTGTGGAAAGTAAATGTCCAGTTTGGCAAAATTAGAGTAACATGTTCTCTTGATAGTTTTTTAGCTACAAATACAGTTGGAGATGATGCCACCATGTTGTTCATGTCAATCACTCCATAAGGCTGAATGCCTTCAACTATTCCAAAACATGGTTGAGAAATCCTTCTACTTCTTTTATCAAAATACGAAGGATATGTTTTTAAATTTGGCAACATAAAAGTAATTTGGAATGGACTAAAATTAAATTATTTAAGACCTCGAGCTATTGTTTACAGCAGAGACAAGAGATCTGAAAATATGAAAAGGATGCAAAAACTTGTTAAAATGTTTTGAGCCAGAACAAAACAGCTCATTTAGACCTACCTAGCTGAGGATCTCTGGATTGTTCTCCATTGAACAATCAGAATTTGGACTTTTAACAGTTTCTTTTTTTCCTGCCTTATCACTCTGCTTGTTTTTACCTCATTAGCGATAGTTTTGTGTTCCTTATTCCCTTTCACAGGTCTCTTGGTTCCGGAGATGGGATTCACCTCACTTGATTTATGGCAGTGTCTGGTTGATGTCTGCATCTAAGCCTGTCTTTAAAGACTCAGTTTACAGACAATTGAGAAAATCGTTGCTTCTGTGATGACTTATTTCTACCTAATACAGAAGTCTAAAAGCCTAACTCTACCCTTGATATTCTTGATTTCTGAGTCCAGCTGTCCTTAGCTCAGATAGTATGTGGTTTAACTAGACACCCTGGCCTTGATGTGGATGTCCCATGTCAGGGTTGATTCTTAGACTTTCTTGATAATTCTCCACTTTTGGGTTTTTTTTGGTATGTGTGTGACTTGACATGTTTGACAGCATTGAGAAGAATGAGCAGTGGCTATTAGATTTTGACCAAGAAGCTTTTCTGGCTGTGGTCTGCTGGAGTGCTAGGGTTTTGCAGTCCACAGTGTGTAACCTCTAGGCTAGATGCTCATAGTTGTAAGTTTTGTGCATTTCTGCCTGTTGTTAGCTGTGCAACATTCACTACCAGGGCTGCGTTTTCCTCTGTGGCGTAGATGGGACTTATATAGTGAGGGAGGTTGCTTTCTGTGGAAGCCTTACCTCGGTTGTACAAGGTACACAAAGAAGGAAGATGCTCCTTAAAACAGCTGAATTATGTTGTGGAGGCTTTAATCCATGTCTCTGCCACAAAGTTCTTTTTTTATGTGAGATAATGGACAAGTCATTTAGAGCAGACCTGTGTCAGGAGACTGTTTATATCACCTGGGAAGTCAATAGGAATTGTCCTTAAAGATCTAAAATGTGATGAAGACACCACTCTGAAGTAACAGGCCCTGTCGATCACAAGTTTAGCATCCAGAACTAGAGCTAGAGTTAGTAGCCAGTATATTTTCTGACCAGATGCTTCACACATTACCATTGGTTTAAAGATAACAGCTTTTTATTTTTTTTCTTGAAAAGGGAATATCCCTTTTGAGGGTAGGACACAATATTTTCTAATAAATGTGGGAAAAGATTCTGGAGTGGCAGAAGTAATAATTATAATAAGGGACATTCCAGTGTCCCTTTCAGGGCCTATAGAGAGATTCTACTTCCTGCTCTCCAGATGGGAAATTGCAAGATGGTGCAGTGACAGTAGGGTGACTGCCAGAGACCAGAGAAAGTACCAGTCACAGCTGGATGAGGACTTGGAGCAGGAACAAGGAAGTCTAAGGATTAAAGGGGAACAGGGGAGAGGGAGAATTCAAGTTTCAGATCTCTTCATCAATTTAGATTTCTTTCATTTGAAATGTCAGGCTAAAATAAGCAACACTATCCAGAAAGTGAATGCTTCTGAAGAAGTTTCTTGTATTTCTGTCTCCTGTTAGGACAACCTGTGAGGTAAACTGTGGTGATTTTAGCCCTAACTAAATCAATTTCTTAGGTTATAAGAGACATAGGTTCTGGGTTGATCCAGTGAGGTGCTTACAATCCTCAGATAAGAAACACTCTAGAAGTGGTCATTTGGGACATTCACTGGTGCAATGGAAATTCTAAATTACAGTCTAAACTGGGAAGAATGGAGTATGAAGCCTTGGTTTTTGACAGGCCTTGTAAACATCAGACCACTTCTTTGAGAATTTCCTGAGAAAATGTTCAGGAGTATAAGCTTGGTTTTCTTCTGAAGTGTGATTGTATTTCTTTTTACATGAGCTTCTACTTTGTTTTCAGAAGTGTTTTTATATATTCTATTAAGGAAAAAAAACATCATGGGAAAGTTTTTGGTAATTTTTTTGGTAATTTTTTTATTGACTGGGTGTTTTTTGCTGTAATGCAGATGCTCCTTTTTTAAACCTGGTAAAGGCATAGCTTTTGAGGACATGATACTCTCTATTCTGTACTGAGAGCAGCAACACACCTTGCAGAATTGTTTTAAGGAGCAGTCTGGAGTGTGCCAATTTCTCTCTTTTCTGCTATTTTGGTAGTGTTTTGTAGAGTGAAGCACATGTATATAAGCTGCAAATGTACATTCCTGTATAGAATAAGCAGGCTGTCTGTGTGAATCAGCTGTTATGGGGGTGGCTGTGGGTAAGACATGAAACAGGCAGTGGAAACTCCTTTGATGGAGACTCAGTAGTCTTCATACTTTACACATATGGGGCCTGATGCAAATCCAGTGAGACCCAGGAAGGCTCTCCCTGTCAGTTCACGGCTTTAGATCCAGCTTCAGGTGTGTTTGTGAATGTGTATGTGGGATGTGGCTGTTTTTTGGCTAGCATAACAGGTGCCTGTGAGAGCAGAGAGGGAATTTGTTTTACTGCTCTGGGTTGGCAAGTGAATTTTATCTAAAGCTTGTCACTTGCACATAGCCAGCCTGCTCACGTTCTAAATAGATTCTGCCCTCAGATTGTAAAGAACAAGATAATAACATTATGTTATGTACTTGAGAGCTAAATTATTTTAAAAGTCTGAAATTAGCAGATGAGGAGGAATTTATTTGCCAAATACATTTCAGAAGCAGCTTGGGAAACCTGTCAGAGCCCATCTTTGACTGCTTAACTAGTGGCTGTTCAACTTAATAGCTCTGAAGAGTGCTTATAGTATGAGGGAGACCAAAACAAAATCCCAGAATGCGTGAGATTTTATTCCAAACAACAAAAACCGCCATCAATTCTCAAACCAGATAGTTAGGAAAACCTGCATCTACAACTACTAACCTTACCTAACATCCTCTGTGCTCCAGGCAAAAAAACCCCTTGCTCTTTTTTTGGACTCTTTATCCATTCTTTCCAACTCTATTAACTTATTGCATAGCTGAACATGACCTTTGCTCTGGTAGCGATGCCGGCCTTTACCCTGCGTTCGGCCTTTACCATGTGTTCGGCCTTTTACCGCACAGATATCTTCAAGTTTTCCCGTGTCCTAGCCTCCATGTGTGGGACAAAGGTCTGGAAAATTCTTTCCAGCCACTCTCCTTCAAATCACTCCTTAAGATGCACTTTCCCCCCCACATGTCTGTGGGGCTTTGCTGACAGTAGCTGGGAAGAGTGGAAGTTAAATTGTTTTCTCGGCAGCTTGTGTGAAAACATGCTCACGTTATTTGTATTGTGGATCTGCTGTCAACCCTTTTCCTGCTGGGGACAACAAGGCCATGATGCCATTTCAGTAATCATCAGCAGTCACTGGAACCTGACACAGACAGGAGCAGCTCTTGGCTCTGATGGTTGTTACCTTCCCTCTCCTTCACTCCCAACTGTCCCAGTTTGCTTTTAGCCACCGTGCTGCTTTCATCCTTCCTGGCTCTTGCACATCTGTGAATTCAGCTCCTGTGCCTGGCTGAGGGACTGATGCAGAGTCCACCCTTGCAGGCTTTATTAGCACATCTTGGCTTTAAGCATCAAACATCTGTTTTGGGGAGGTGATGGAGTCACAGATCTTAACCCTTCAGAGTGGCAGAAAAGCTTCCTTCTTTGTTGTTATTACTTGCCCAACTCCATATGCAAGGGGAAGGCATCCTAGCTAATCAGAGCTTCAGACAGGCAATTCTTCAAATTGCTTTAGGTTTTTAAATTAATATTGTGGGCTCCAGTATCATGTGGTGGAGAGCCAGTGTCAGTCATCTGACAGTAGCCTTCACCATCTATCAGTAATGAGGGAATTCCTCTGCGTAAGCCCCAGAAGCTCCTGTAACGGGTGAGATTGCTGTTTGCAAAGCATCCTGCAACATTCAGCCTTGCAGGTCTGCTGATTTTTAAATTATATAAACAAAACCGTGTAAAAGCTGCATAGCCCAAAGGTAGTGACTGTTTATACTGTCCAGATCACAGATGCTGAGCATGAATGCATGAACAATCCTTTTGTATGGTGTTTGACACTTTCTGTGGCTGTCTGCACTGTTTTTTAATATACAGAATCCCTGATTCTCCACTGCCTTGCACCCTGTCTATTCATTCTCACCCCTGTGAAGTGAGGGTAAAACACTATCAAAACAAAATGGTACCATTTTGCATGTTTTCCACTCAGTTTGTTCAGGTGTAAATAACGACAGAAAGAACGGGGCAGAGCAGAACCTGACCCACAGTCTGTCTCTCAGTGCATCAGGGGTCTTGAAGTGGGGGGATGACAGAACAAACACAAGCTGTTACCTTGCCATTTTTGCTAATGTTTTAAAACCAGGCAGCTTGTGAGGATGACAGCTGCAAAAGTCAGGCAGTACTTCGTTCCTGTAGTCCTCACGTGACGTATTCCCCTAGAGCAATAGAAGCGTTACCTGTGGTGTGGATGGGTGCTAATGATAGCTGGTTTGGGAGCAGGGTTGTCAGTGAGAGTCATCTTTCTGAGTTGTTCAGCTGCTCCACTTAGTACTGGAGAAAAAAAAAAATCCTCTGTACTTTGTGCTGTTGGCTGCATTACCTTGGCTTTTATAATTGGTTGTAATGGAAAGTGAGCTCTTCAAGCTGTGGTGGCGAGCCTGCTGCTTTGTCTCCTGGGCCCTGAACAGCACTCAAGCCTTTTTAATTTAAAAAAAATTTTTTGTCATTGTAGGGACAGAAGACTACTCATCCTAACTTTCTGTCATCTTCTAATACTGCTTTTACACAGCTCTGCAAGTAAACACCCAAGCCTTCTTCCAAAAAAGAGTATCTCTTTTCTCTTCCCTTCTTTTTCTTTGCACAAATCCCATCTCTGACACCTTCCTTGCTTTCCTGAACAACGTATTAGACCATCCTAGACCATTCTGTTTTTGCCAGGGCACAGAATTTAAGTATATTTATGATTTGTTCATAAGATATCGCTATCACCTCTTGTGATTTAATGTCCTTCAACATTAATGCAGGAAAAAATAATATTGTATTGCACAAAAAAAATCCACCCTCCCTTAAAAAAATACCCAAATAATCAAAAAATGTATGTAGATAAGTACTGGCAAGATCTGAATTGAACAACTGTTGCATGGGCTGTTGTAGTAGGTAGGAATAATGAGCAGAAGTTTGTCTCTTTGAAGCCAGAACAATAAATATTTTTGCTTATCATCAATTGAAATCTCAGCCTTACCATTGCATTAGCATTTCCACTCATTTTTAGAAACAGAGTGAATTTTCATGACTCATTTGAGTGCTCTGTAACTATTTGTATGCAAATGCGGCTCAAACTTTCTCACAGTCACATGCTTCAACCTCTGTTGGAGTTCATGCACAAATGGGAGTCGTGGTGTTCCTTTTCCTTACAAACCTTACCTTTCCTAAAAAGTCTTGTGCCTTTCTCACACTTTTGATAGCATTTGAAGAAACACTTGTTCCTATAACTTCAGAGTTGTTTTAAAATTGAAAGACTAAAAAAGAGAAATAAAAATCCACTCTGTATTGAAAGCATTTTGTTAAAATGTTGTGTTCTCACATTTAAATATGAGAGGTTAGGAAAGGAGCGCATGTTTTCTTCTAACTTTCAGAAAAAATATGCAAGTCCTGGCCTGAGAACAAGCATGAAAAAATTCAGTTGAAAGGTAATGTATCCATCAATGTATGCAGAGACTTAGAATGAAATTGCCATCTCAACCATAGCTAGAACAAACACAGCTGATGAATAGATGTATATTGACTAAAATAAATAAAAAGTGTAATGCCAGAAGCGGACAATGCAGAATGCAGAAAAGCAATAAACTGAGTAAACATCAAATTAAGGACTAGCCTTAATTGTGAGGAGTTAATTCCAATGAGAAACAGAACTGGGGAGCTTTTTTGCCCAAAACCAGTTGAGGTACGTTTCCAACTAGAAGAGAAGCTGCCTGATCTGTCACTGCTTTCCCATTTGAGGCTCATCATCAGCAGCCTGCTGCATATAACATACAGTTCAAAGGCTGCTTTTATTTCTGAGTATCTGTGACAAAGTTGTAGGCTTTCCCTGTAGCCCAGCAAATTTTGTTTGCAGTTTTTATCTGCTTTTCAGAATGCACCTTTCTGTTCTCCATAAACATGTCTCAGACCTTCTGAAGCAACATCCCTTGCACTGCAAGCACACGGGGTGTCTCTTGTCAGTGTTAGGAAGCAAGTTTTTATGTTTCTGTCTCTTACAAAGTCCAAACTATTCAAATGGAGTCTTCCAGAGTTGTTTACTTGTTCAGGAGCAAGATTTTTGGAATTGAGATGAGACACTCCACAGAATCACAGAATGGGTCAGGTTGGAAGGGACCACAGTGGTTCATTTGTTCCAACCTCCCTGCTCCTGCAGGGTCGTCCTAGAGCTCATTGGACAGAGTTGTGTCCAGATAGTTCTTGAATATCTCCAGTGAAGGAGACCCCACAGCCTCTCTGGGCAACCTGTTCTGGTCACTTGCACAGAAAGGAAGTTCTTCTTCATGTTCAGGTGGAACTTCCTGTACAGCTGTTTCTGCCCATTGCCTTCTTGTTGGCACCACTGAGGAGAGCCTGATTTCATCTTCTTGGCATCTCAAATGACACCAGTTGTAGTCAGTGAACATCTAATCAGTAAGCTCAGTCTCCAGGGAGTGTTGAACCAGAGTCCCAAACTATGTCTGCCTCTGAGTCAGTTGCATGGCTCAGCAGTCACTGACCATTAACTTAAAAATTCACACCGACAGATAAACACTGAAACTGTTTCTTTTATCCCAGGAGCTAATTTCCACCCTACATAATTGATTTTTTTGCTGTACTGTGCCTTTGTGGAGTGGCCTGAGCACCCAGCATGGGGACAAAGGCCCCACTGCATACCTAACTGTGCCCCTACTCCAGTGCTGTGTAACACCCTGCAGGTTCTTAGATGCTTTGCTTATTGAAATATTTTGTCTCTTTTTCTGTTTCTGGTGTTGCTGCCATTAGTAAGCAGCCCTCCACAGGTACCTGGGCTCTGCTATGGCTGCAGTTAACGTGGCTAAATAAGTTGTATGCAAGGGAATTCAAATGTCTTGTTGACACACCTGTGAACTCAATGATCAGTTGGTGACCACCTAAAGTTTCTAAATTGACTTGAAATTAAGCAAGTTACAAAAGCTGTAAACAAACTGTAAAGAAAAGAAAGTAGGAACTTGGTACTTGGTTTGGCTGCAAGTTCCAGACTGATGCATAACCTGCCAACGTGAAGTTCACTGCAGGATCTGGTCTTATGAAGGATGCACTCCCTCTTTTCTTAATGCCAGCATCATTAGTAGTGCAGGTATACAGATCTCTTAAATTAATAGTGCAACAGATTGTTCGTGCTGCACTTAACAAGCAGTTCAATATAACAGCCATGAGCTGAAATATTTGCAAGTTTCTGAACTTCAAAGAAAACTTTGCTTCTTTTTAAAGAGTCTTACAAGCAACTAAGCACATTTTCCCCACCTTGTCTTAAAAGAAATTACAGAAGAATATATACAGCAGGCCTGAAATTCCTGCCAGTCCTTCATCTTGATTTTCTTGGCATATTGGTAAGGAATCTGGATACTGAAATTTACGGTTAATGAGTACCTTATTTTATGGATGTGTTCTTTTTCTGTGCCCTAATGCTTATCTGAACTGTTCATGTTCTTATGCAGGGCCAAAAAAGACACCTAGAAGATAAATGCTGAAGTAACCAGTGAAACATCTTACTACTTTGGTGTTTAATTTTTAGTTTGGAAAGTATGGGTGGTCTTCAGTTGAACTAAATTTCTTTATTGAATTATGTATCTATGGATTATAATCCTACAAATTATCTGCAGTCTTCATTTCAAGGGTCTTCTGTGTCTAGTGATGGATTAAACATAGAGGCAGCAATTATTAGGGAGCTGTTGGTCAATGCTAACAAAAGTGGCGTGTAGTGGTTTGATTTGAAACAATGTGGATGAAGTATACCTAAACACAAACATCAAGTGGAAAGCAAAAATGTAGAGAAGTGGCAAGGATAGCAGCAATTCCAGAATGGAGCAGATGAGGAGAAAGCTGAAAATACTTGCCCAAAAATGAAAAAAAAGCCCCAAGCCCCACCAACAGTAGGCAGGAAGGATTGAAAATAATGAGATAAAAATTAGAAGTGTTGTGTACTTACCATTGATTTCCCAGAATCCCTAAGTGACTGTTGTTGGAAGCTGAACTAAAACCAAGGGAGGTGAAAAGTCAAAGGACCCTTTGAGGGGAGAGTAAAAGAACATGTTTGCCCTTTGAAAGAAAAAGGCAAAGATTTCCCCTGGTTTTATCAGAACAGAATTGAATGCTGTAAGCTATGGAGGAAAAAAAAAAATCAGTGTTTTTATCATGCTGTGGTCCTAAACTTACACATGTGATTAATATGATGTTTTGTGTTCTGTAAATTGGATGTTTATACTTAGGAAAATTTTGAGGACTGAAAACCCTGAAATGTCTTTCCTCATTCCTTCACTGGAAACAGCAGCATCTTCTCTTTCATATTCTGGGCTTTTTCTAGCTGGGAAAATCTGTAGTCTCCCCAGGTGACCAGTCCCTACATCCACTGGCTGTGCATTTATTTCTTATTCCGCAGCTTGAGAAGCAGATCCTTGCTCACCTGTGCTACTCTCTGGCCTGCCTTGCTTGATTTCCTGCACGCTGGGATTGAGAGCTTTTGTACTATCAGAAAAATGCCAGTTCTGTTTAGCCCCTCTGTCCTTAAGGCCAGTTACCCAGGGGAGCTCATTCACCAACTCCTTTAACAGCTGGAAGTTCACTCTTGCAAACTTCAGGGTCTTGACTTTGCTGCTCACCAGGCTAGAGTGTGGTCACCACCGGGCTGCCTCCAATCTTAATTCCTTTTGTGAGCTCATCCACACTGGTGAGCACCAGGTCCAGTAATGCCTCACCTCTGGTTGCCTTGTCTAAAACCTGGACCAGGAAGTTGTCGTCTACACACTCCAGGAGTCTCCTGCATTGCTTGCAGCCAGCTGTATTGCTTTCCCAGCAGATGTCCAGGTGTTTGAAATCACCCATCAGGATGAGAACTTGCAAGTGTGATGGTTCCCGTATGTGAAGCAAAAAAGCCTCATCAAGAGGCTCCCCCTGATTAGGTGGCCTAGAGTAGACCCCCATCACCAAGTGTCCTTTGTTGGTCCTGTCCTTGATTTTTACCCACAGGCTTTCAACCAGTTCATGGATGTTACTCAGGGGCAGCTCTTCACAATTTATCCCCTCCTTCCCAGACTGTCTCTTCTGAAAGGGCTTGTGGCTCTCAGTTGTCATGCTTCAGTCATACATGACAACTCGTCTCACTGTGCTTCTGTGATAGCAATTGGTTGTAGTTTTCTAATTGCACCACAGTTTCCAACTCATCCCGCTTGTTACCCATGCTGCGTGCATTGGTGTAACTGGGCTGTCGACCTCTTCATCTTTTGTTGACCTCTTCATTTTTTGGGAGGAGCCCTCTCCAGTTCCTTTAGGATGATTTGCAGGTGTTCCCCTGCTATAGGGCTGTTGTTTCCTGGTTCCTTACTGACATCAAGTGGGGCATCCCCTTCTGCACTGAATCTAGTTTAAAGCCCTGGCTAATAAGTCCCACCAGCTTGCTCCCCAAAACTCTTGTACCCCACTTGTGCAGGTGTGCCCCATCTGCTGGCAATGTGCCCAGTCTCTCAAGGGCACATTCCAGATCATAGAACCCAAAGCTCTGAGCATGGCACCAGTCTTACGACCAGTCCTTCACCCTATCCACTTGTTTCACTCTGCCTGGGTCCCAGTGCCCTACTTGGGAGGATAAAAGAGAACACTACCTGTACCCCAGATCCTTTCAATGTCTTTCAGAGGGACATGAATTCCTTTCTGATATTTTGGAATCTGTCACAGCTTCAATTGATCATACATGAAAGAGTAGGAGCAGATGATAGTCCTCAGCTTTTGCCAGACTTGGAGGCCTCTTTGTTACATCCCAAATGCAGGCCCCTGGGTTGGCAACAAACCTCTATGTTAAGGCAACCTCTCTTCTGAGTGTCTAGCAAAGCTGTTCTTCGTGTTAGAGATTTTTTTCCAGCTCCTTAGTGTAACTGGAATTAAGTGACTATCTTGCTGCATCAAATCCCTGAGTAGATGTGAAGTAGATGCTGTTTTACTCAGGGGGGAATGCACTGAACAAGGCTGTAAAGGATTCTGCCTTCCTTTACAAAATCCTGTGGTTCTTATTCCAACTAAAATTATGTTTTCATTTGCTTTCATTTATTACAAATCTAATAAATGTAATTGAGGAGCAAAGGGAATTTTTTTCCTGTCTCATGTAGTGTCACTAAATCAAACAGCCTGTACCCATACGGAAGTTGCAGTGGAAATCACTGTTACAGGCATGCAAGAAGGAGCTAGAATACAGGTTTTCACCTGCAAGTCTCAGCTGAGGAGACAGATTTACCTCTTTAGTTCCTCCTTATCTTCTGGCAATTAGAGCAATCGAGAGCAGGGCTGAGCAGCTACAACCAAGGAATGAGCACCATTCTGACCAGGTGCCAGTGTCCCATTTCAAACCAGCTGTCTTTTCCCTCCATCACCATTACCTTTGGCATACATCTCCACTGGTTTATAGGTAAGTGGCAGACAAGGAGATACTACATCAAAATTTCAGAATATTTGGTGTAGTCATTTTGCAAACACATTGTGTGAGCTGTTCAGAGAGGTGGTTGGTTGTATACTGGATTAAAAGACTTTTAAGCACAATTGCATTGATCTTCATAGTAGCCTCTAGGAAGAAGCAAGTAGGGGAGATGCACAATACCTAATAGATAAGCAATCCCTTTGCAAATATCGTGGAAGCAATTGCAACACAATGCCATACATCCATGCCCCAGGCTACTTTGAAACTTTGTGGATAAAGAGGTCTAAAATGCACTGAATAGTTAAAAAGCTTTTTCCAAGAAAGGATGAGATCAGTTGTCAGTAGGTGTCCAAACACAGAGAATGGCCAACTTCTTTAGCATTTGTCCTCAGAGACAGAGCAAGTGCATCTTCCTCACCAGCACTGGGGATTTGTGTCCCCTCCCCCTGCCCTCCACTGCTCTCCAAGGGGCCAGTCAACATCTCAGCTCTCTGCTATGCAGGATAGCTTGGCTTTAACCAGCTTGGAAACTCTGCTGCCTGGAAAGGAGGAGACACACTGTGCTGTGGAGATGGTGTGTGTGATTTCTTGAGGATAGTGGTAACATTTCCTCTTCATAACTGCCTGGTGCCAAAGGGCAGCAGAAAACCTTGGTAGAAACCATCCTTTTGGTGTGTGAAGCTGCCACAGCAGGATTTACTAACCAGGACCTGAAACTCGCCAGTGCTTTGCTCTCAGTTCCACATTTTTCCTGCAGCAGTTGCTGCATCAAGGCTCAGTATCACTTCTCAAGATAGAGTCCTGTCCGAATTCAGAGGGACCAGAGAGGCCTGTAGGTAGAGTGGTATTTGTCTTTGCTCTATATGCCCTGCATGAGCAGTTAGCATTGTGTTAGGTGCTAGAAAGTTTAGTTAAATTGAAAGCCAAAGCATGAAAAAATGGAGTGGGCTGACTCTGACTCAGCAGCTGGTTTTCATGCATAGGTAAAACAAATTTATTGTGTAAAGGGTATTCTTTTGCATAATCTACTATAGAAGTTCCATATGTTTTTCTTGTGCAGTGTTTCTTTGCAGATGTTAATTATTCTTCATTTCTTTCTATTTTTATACAAGCAGCAAGTTATTTTTCCCCAATTGCCAGAAGTATTTTAAGGATGTTGTTCATGTTCATCAAGCGCTTCTTTACTTTTCATGGGGCTGTTGCATTTATCCCAGGTCAGGCTTGGGTGCACCCTGGGTAATATTTCTGCCTAACTGTGCTGGTGGAGCTGTCACTGCGCCTTGCAGCTCTCTAGCCCTGTGGGATTAAAAGTATAGAAGGAGTATCTTCAGACTTTGTATTCTTAAACATGACAGACTTAAAGATGTCAGGATTAAAGACATGTTTGCTTGGCTAATCCCACTAATAATGAGTTAATTCACCCATAAAGGAGCATATGTGTTCTACCAGTATTTTTTGTTGCTTCTTTTCTGAATTAGTAACATACATCTCAAGAATCATGACGGTACACCTCACTGCAGTAAGCACAGATGGAAAAGGATACTTTTTCCCAGGATCTAATCCAGCACAGATGCTGTCAGTGACTATATGTGGTCTCTCATATCCAGTTGGAGCGCCCCCCGCCCCCCCAAAGACAACCATTAATTGTCACTCACTGATAAAGTGTGTCTTCTGATATTGGGGACACTAGGAAATTTTTGTGTCAGATGAAAATAAGATATCTCTCAGTTTCTGCTTCAAAGCAGTTCCTTATTCTCTATGACTTGGTCTTACACTCCATCTACCTTTAGATGGCTTTACTTTGAATAGCAGATCTCTGGGTGATGCCAATTTTGGCAGAGTGTGGTAGTCATTGTTTCAGTAGAACGAGCACTAAGCTTTAGGATCTGAGTGGTGGCTGAATGACATTCCCAAGGTGTAAAAAGAACTTGGTAATGACACTAATTGGGTCAGACCAGTGTCCAGCTGCCCAGGTGTTGTGTCTCTGAAAGCAGAAACAGGAGATGTTATTTAGGGAGTGTCCTGGGTTGCAGTGTATTCTATTACCATCCCCATCAGCTGTTGAAATCAGGTGGGGCAGTGTTTCCTTGCCTCCTCCCCCCAGACTATCTTTCTGTTAATGGCCCATCATTGTCCTGCTGCCTGACTCAGAGATAACTCCCTCCGGACTATCTTCTGTTAATGAGCCTAATCAACACTTTGCCTCATGACTCCTTACCCCATTGTGAGATGCTCCACCCAGAGGGAGGAACCAAGCATCCCATCGTGGATATAATCTGAGGCTGAACACCAGAGACACTGGCTTCCCACTGGATTTCCAGAGGACAGGAGCTACACAGCCACTATTGGACTTCCTGAGGAAGAGCAGACTGTTTTACTACAGGATCACTGCTTCAGAGGACTGCAGCCACCATTCTACCAGACTGCTACCACCACCCTGCCTAACAGGGTGTCAGGTTGTACCTTGACTCTGTCAGTTTGACAGTGTTTTCTTTTACCTTTTTTTCCCCTTTTCTTTAATTTCCATTAAATTGTTATTCTGACTTGGTGCCTCCCACTGGTTTGTTTTCAAACTAGTACAGGGAGACCGTACTAGTCTGGTCACTTTCTGCAATTCATTCCTCTTGACTTCCATACCTGGAGCAGTTGTGTTAGGAATGTTAGACTGTAGCCCTGTTTAGCCCTTTCAGCATCTGCTTATGGACTCTTGGTCCATCAAGTTATCTCATTTTTTAATGATCCTACACCTGCAGTTCCCTCCTCAGCCTTCTGCATTGGCAGGCTCCAGAAGTTCGCTAGGTGCTTTGTAAAGAAGTGTTTTTACCTCTTTTAAATTAATCACTTACTGATTTCATCAAGTGACCCCTAGTTCTAGAATTGCAAAAGTTGATGAAGACTTGTGCTTTGTGATTCTAGAAAACTTATATTCCCTCTCTCAGCTAGCTCCTCATCAAATTGGAACTCTAATCTTTTTAGTCACTTGCTCCTTCTTAGAGCAACTGTTCTATCCCTTTGATTGTTTTAGTTGTCTGTACATGCAGTAAGTCTACTACATTTGCCTTGAGGCGCTGGGACCAGCACTGTGAAGAGTACTTGGGAGGGACACCACAGACAGCTTCTCTAAGAAGAGCCCTCACTTGTCCCATGGACCCACTGTAACTCTGCTCCCAAGCCACTGTCTGTAAGCCATACTGCTTCCCTCTGGCCAAGGGACTTGGATGGATGTTATGCTGGGGTGAAGAAGGGGAATTGCGTGTGCTTTATCTTTCTGCACCTTTCTGCTTTCCAATCCAAAATGCCAGAGTTTACCAGGACACAGTGTTAACTCATACAAAAAAATTGTCAGCATACAGGCAGACCAGAAGTGAAATATATATTGACAGACCATCTCAGAAACCTACACTAACTGTAAGTAACAAGCTATCCTCTTCAGTCAGCACATGGTTAACCTGCACACACATACACATCTGTAATGATACCCATTTTATAGATAATATTTCTTCAAGTACATTATCTCTACAAGAAAGACATAGTTTTCCAATAAAGCTACCTTGTGTTTTCATATCAAGGCAGTATCTACATATTTATTGCAGAAATAAATTTTCTCGTATTTATTCCTGAATAAATCTTAAACCATTGCTGCTAAAGCAAAGCTCATACATATGGTGAACTGAAGGAAACTTTTAGAACATAGTTGCCATTAATGCAGACTATCTTTAGCAATTTTTTGTATTGATGGATTTACCATTTTGTGGTTAAGCAATTTTTCATTCTGGAATATTCCTGAAGCCACTTTCTGATAGAAATAAAAAAAATTTAAGGTTTATCTTGTATATCAGTAGTTTGGACAGCTCTGTCTACAGAAAAATAAATATAGTAGATATAAATTAAAAGGGGATGAAACAATCTGAGCTGGGAATAGATGAGTGCAAGTTTATTTTATTTCCTTGGTTGTGTAGGAGTCCTGTTAACCAGTATGTAATGCACAGTCATGTAATAAAACATGCTAGACATTAAAAGGCAAAAACCCAGTTCACAGATGTTGTAATGTTATGAGATAATTTTAGGGAGTGAATGGGGTGAAAAGGCTGGATTTGTTAGAGAGGAAAATACCTATGGAGGCCTTTTCTGTGAGCAATACCATGACTTCATTACCATGTCAATTCTGGGAAAAGGCTCTGATTTAACACAGCAGTTGGCTGGATCCATATGGAGCTGATGAACCTCTGAATGAATAGTGAATGGAAAAACTGCTGGAATCTGCCTTCAGCTTTGTTCCCAGGATGACCAATGTAAAAGGCCTAAGAGCAATACTGCACAGATGGTGTAAAGAGGTAAGAAATCTGCAGGGTTTAGTTTACGTTTTCTTATTCTACACTGTTTGGGGTTTTATTTTTTTAACCATGTTTCACTAACTCCAACTCTATTTGCTTAAATGTCTTTACTCACAAAAATGTAAGAAAAAGGAAAGCTTTCGGGAAATGAAATTAATTAAAAAAACATATGTAGCAGTAAACATTTACATAAAAATACAATTTAAAATGTTGAATTTTGTATGGTGTAGAAGTAATTGAAAGCATAATTATGAAATCTTGAAAAAAATAGTTAAAAGTTTAACAAAGAACTTTGGAATTTCTTGTTCAATTCACCCTATGTTGTGGGAATATGCAGATGTTCACATTTACACAGTCATGTATGTCCACTAGGGTTACATGCTTTTATAGTCTGAAGCATCATCACAAGTGCCAATACAGTAAATCAAAAGACTCTCTGGCATTATCTAGTTTCCTTTCTGGCTTTAAAAGTTAGAACAGATGTCACAAGAGAGGACAAAATGGATTTTACCCACTGAGAGAAGCTTTTCTTGCCATCATTAATAGGAGGCTCCTTGAAATGCTAATGTACACAGTTTGTGTTGCCGGGTTTGCATAGAGATGGTGGGAAACAGCTCTGATCCCAACAAAACCTTTTGTTATTAATCAAGAAAATCTGCTCTTCTGAAACAGCAAAGCACTAAAATGGTGTGGCTACTTGCAATGCAGAGATCTCTATAGCAATCTCCAATGAACAAAAATGTAATAAAAACTGTTCAGCAGCTCTACGAGATACAGCACATGTAGCAATTTATTTGCAGTGATTTTGCATACACCTTCTACTTTCCTTTGTCTGTTCAGCATGGGTATTTACAGTGGAAAGATTACATAGTTTCCGTATTTTTTCTAAATCTCCACTCTTTAAAAATCTTGTTTCATTTCATAGCAAATCTAAAAAGCAAGCTTGATGCAGAAAGAACTTTGAAAAGCAAGCTTTTCTTCTTGGAAAAAATCTATCACAGAGCATGAGTTTCTGTTCAATTTGACGTTAATACTATGTAAGATATTTTTACTTTGTTAGAATATGGGATTGTAAACATGTTTTGAGTACAAATGTACTCTGCAATATTAGGACTAGTATGTTCTTCCTGTTGCAAATGGGATTTAATGAATTTTAGTAATCTTAAAGAGAAGATGTTCAGACCCTGAGATTGCTTTGTGACATATGACCTCTTACTTTTAAGAAATACCAGTGCAGTTAAATCACAGAGTACTGACTACTATCAGACATTCACTGCCTTGTATAGGATGCCTCAGCAGAAGCCTTCTTCCCCACAACTGTTTGAATAAAAGCAAAAAAATTAAGGAAAGCCTGAATTAAAATATAAATTATTTGCCTGGCATTACTCATCACTGAAATCTCTGACCCAGTCTCTGATCAGAGTCACATTAAATTCCCTATCAATTTATTGTACACTAGTTCCACAACACATTAATGTGTCTTTTCACAGATTCATTGTACTGAGAGTTCAATATATGGGTACAAGAGAATGAATGAGGGATGAAGCATTAGCTCAGAGTTTAAGTCTCTTTTAATTTATTTGACTCTGTGTATCTAAAGCAGATACTTGTATTTTGCATTGCCATAGATTATTGCGCTTTTATTTCTATTGTGTTTTTTTTTTTTTTAAATTATGGTAATAAGCAGACAGTAAAAGTAGACAAAAATACCATGTTATAATTCATGCAAGGTGTTTGATATGATTGCTGTGTAGGTATGGAATAAAAAAGTATACATAGTAAATTTTAAAATGGGAATGTCTATTTGTTCATAGCTTTGTCTGATACAAATTTGGCAAAGCCAATAGGAAATTGAGTGGGGTAAGAAGAGATAACTTATGTGAAAAAACCTGAGCGAAACATCATCAATTCCATCACTGAGGAGCTGTTTCAGTGGTAGGAAATACTTTAATGGGCAAGCAGGGAAAAACAAAGATGTAAGAACAACTTTGATATCACAAGTGCCTTTGGCATTGTAAGAGGTCTAAATGAAATGACCAGGACTATCTCTGGGTAATTCCTACAAAAGGATTTTCTTTCCCTAAGTTTTGATGCATACAGTTTTTCCCAGTCTCCATTTTCCTTTCAACTTTACAGTTAAACTTCTGATTTCATGAAAGCTGCATTTCAAAGGGGCCCCAAGAGCAGAATGCAGCCCTGTGCCAAAGGGTCTCCACCACCTGTGCTGCTGTGACCACAAGACCTCTCTGCTCCTGTGAATGTGCCCAGATTAACTCACAAGAGGCTGCACTGAAAATCTCAGTTTTCAAGGAGGGGATACTGTTCATCCAAAATAACAAACAGCAACAAAAAATATCCAACCAAGCATGCTTAGTGGGACCTGCTAAGGCTTTTGTCAGGGATTAATGACTTTGACCTCACTGTCCGATCCCTCAGCATAGAGGTAAGGATGAAGACTGTTCCTCTGAAAATTTTTGATTAGGAGGGCTGAGCTATCTTGTGTCAACAAAATACCCTACAACCCTCTTGTCTTAAGAGTACTGACAAAGTAAAGCCATTTGAGCAGAAAAATACTGAAGAGATATTGTCCTACATAAGACTTTTATCTACCTGTAAAGTCTCAGGGATTTAGAAAAGGAGGGTTGGTTTTTTTTTTTTTTCAGAAGTGTTATACTTAAAATGGCATCAAAACTTTGCAGGATTTCAAATGCATAGATTTCAACCAGGCTGGAAATCTGCAGTCTAGGTTCTGTTGCTAAATTATGAGCTAAGATGCTGTATGATAGCCTGAAACATATCCATGAAAGGGTTTTCAGATGAACTGGTTTTTAAACCAGTGTGAATTCTTTTATGGACATTCAACCTTGAAGATTTTCATCAAGGATTAAATGTTAATTGACTACTTCCCTGTACAGTCCCTACCAAATTTTGTTCTCACTTCCTCTGGTCCTGAGTATCTTCACTGCATTTGAAGTGGTTATTCTAAATTTGTCCCAGTGTAACAGACCAAAATTTAGCTTTAAGAGCCTCTTGGAGGAGCATTGCCATCTGTTGGTGTGGTTATAGATTTTTGGCCGAGAATCTGGAATAGGTGAGCAGTCCAATTCAGGTGTGAACGCTTTCTTGACACTGCCTTGTAGTGAAATCTCCTTGGCTTGGTTTTTATATACTGAAAAATTGGTGTGACTTGATATAAAATCAGATCTCTTCAGCTGTGCCTTTAGTAACATTTTTATGGACAGGTTAAATAGACAAAGTGCAAGAAAGCAAGTCCCACTTTCCACATGGGAATTGCTGTTCCTGGTGGTAAGCCGTAAGCGTTTATAAGTTCAAATTCATTTTGTGGGGTAAAAATAATACTTTTAAAGGTCAGGCTGTATATGTAAATTATTTAGGGATAGATCTTCAGAGATTTTTCAGAGTATTTACGATATGAAGACTTTCGGGCTTTAGAGTACTGTATATGGGCAAACAGCAAAAAAAGGTCAATTTTTTTGTGTATTTAAATTGGTCTCCAAGTTACATTGAGTCATATCATATCTGCTTTCTCTGTATCTTTTTCTTTAAACTTCCATAGTCAGGTAGCACCCTGCAAACTGCGTTGATTCCAACACCTAGGATAGCCTTATAAACCCTGCGGACATTAAACTATTGGAAAACAGATTGGGTTGGTAAAAATAAGTGTGCATGTTCTCACAGAACCTGAGAAAATCACACCTTTACTTTGTTAAAAAAATCTGTTTGTGCCACTCCAGTAATCACTTCATAACTGGTGGGAGAGCAGAACATATGTCTCAGAAGTGGTGGTATATAAAAGCCTCTACCTCTAATCCTATTTTCTTTAAGAGGAAAAAAAAAAAAAGGCAACAAAACCCCCAACCTTTTCAGTATGTCATCTGTAAAATCGATGCCAAGGGTTTTCTGCTTTAAAATGCTAAGACATTTTGTGGTGATTTCTGTGAAACCCCTTGGTTAATCCTTTTGCAGTTTTATTAGCAAGCAGAGTCCTGAAGAAGTAAAGCAGTGTCAAGAAGGGTCTTGTGAATGGCTTTTGTAGCCCTGCTACAGTGAATGAATCCTACGTGCCTGCTGTTCCCAGAGCATTTCTTGGTTACTTGTTGAGGGTTAGTTGAGGGTTGAACTCACCTCTTTCCAAGTTTACCTTTCAGACTCTGTGCCAGTGCGGTAAATATTAGGTAACAGGATATTTACAGAAGGATCATTTCCATAGGGAATGGATGGGACCTGAGCATTGATCTGCTGGACAGGGGAGCGAAAAAGAAAGAGGCTTCTTTTCTTTCAGAGTGTTGGTTGTTAAATGGTCAGGGGCATGAATGCTGTAATGTGTGGCAAGGCTGCTGCTTGAAATAAATGTCAAGAAGCAATCTCAGTCTAGTGCTACAAGCATAAAGAGCAGATGATGGCAGTTTAATATGTAGTCTACAGAACAAATGTATCCCACTTTAACACCGTTGAAATCAGCATGGTGACAGGTTGTGCCTGGGAGGCTTTGGTCCAGCAGTGTCCAAATTAAATGTGAAAATGCAAACTAACTGCTGACATTAGACACAGGGGTCTCGGGAACGTTGTTTTTGTCAGGATTCAATTGCTCTTTCATCTTCCTTACAAACTCCTTCCATCTCCTCCCTTCTCCCCTTTT